>NC_136412.1:3812500-6212500 GCF_051521515.1 Lactuca serriola | reverse complement strand
TACTTTAGGGCTAGAGTTGCCTGATTTGTGATTCCTTAGCCTAGGAATTTTTCTATCTGTGATGCGCTTTGAGTATGTGCGGAGTAACAATATTTAGTAGGAATATTTCAGAGATAGAGCTTTGAGTAGAGGAGTAATCTAGGAGAGATACGTAGATGAGAAGTGGAGGAGCCTACTGAGAGAGTAGTTAGATACCCGTGTGGGGTAGAGTTGCTTGAGTTCAGTGACACCTTTAGAGTGTGAGTAGAGCAAATAGAGTTGTAACCTATAGTGGTTTTACGTGCTGGTGGAGACTATTTGATCCCTGAATGTTGCTTGCTTCATGCTTTGTGGAACTCTCGATGATGGGAGTCAGCTACTAAGTGAATATGACGATATTCAAGAGGTAGGTGGTTGGCATCGTAAGGAGATCTTCAATAGCTGATGGAAGAGATGTGTGAGAACCTAGGAATAGCCTAAGGGGTGGCCTTAGTTAGATGAGTACACTAATAGAGGAGAGTACTTGATGGGGAGCGACTAGGTTTAACGGGATTGGTGATCGAGAAGGTTGAGCAGCTACTTAGGAAATCTAGGATGATCCGTGTGGAAAGTATGGGTAGATGTGGCAGGTAGTATGGGCCCGTACTACTGAAAGCAGAGGACCTGTACTCGAAACAAGGAGAATTCAAGAGGTTCTAAGTAGCAAATTGAGAGGAGATAACATGGTTTGGGTACCATGATTCATAGCAGATTGAGAGGAGATAACATGGTTCGTGTAGCATGATTCGTAGCAGATTAAGAGGAGATAACAAGTTTTAGGTACCATGATTCGTAGCAGATTGAGAGGAGATAACATGGTTTGAGTACCATGATTTGTAGCAGATCGAGAGGTGATCACATGGTTCGAGTACCATGATTCATGGCGGTTAGTGGTTATGGTTTTACCAGTTATTCCGTTGTATTTGATTAGACTGAGATCATATATGATAGAGTTTGGGGCCCGAGGGCCTTGTCGAACGAGTTTCAATGGAGCATACCTTGACAAGAAAATCGAGTTAGTTTCTGAGAGATTTTTGGTGAGACTCCAGTTGGAGTCACAAGACTTAGAGATGCATAGAGATGATGCTTATTGGTGGATCATGGTCTGAGTTGAGCAATCGAATAGGTGGATGAGACGTCACCTTCTATGACAAGAGTTGCGTTGTCCCCGTTTCTAGGAGAAGCGAAGGAGATAACGAGTTCTTGGTTTCAGAGTTTGGAGGTAAACCCCATGGGGTAGCATAGGGATGCAACCTTTTCGCCAGAGTATTTGGGTAGTATGTTTGCTGCGAGGTATTTTCATACCATGAGAGGTCATTAGTAGGACTAAGATGGAAGAGAACAAGGAGGTGCCTTATTGAGGGAGGCATACTTTTATCAGCAGTTCCAGGTGATCAAGAGGAGCATATCGGGACCGTGGCCATCGTTGTCTATGTTGTGTATCGACTGTGTGAGTGAGGTCTCTTGCTTTTATGATGATTCCCGCGGTGGGAGGCTGGTCGAGGAATCAGTGACGAGGTGCGTGATAGTGTATTAATTTGTGATTGAGATTCAGGTCTATTCAAAACAGTTGGGGTATCCGACGGTGTGTCGGTCTGAGGCTTCGAGAGGAATAGAGGCAGTCACGTTGGGAAGATTCTGAGATTTTTGTCTGAGTTGCGGGATATTTGGAGTTGGTTGGTTTCCATTGGGAAGATCATTGAATGATTACATGGTACGTTCCTAGAGTCAAGTGTGATGTACCGGGTAAAACAGTCTGGAGTAGATTGTTGGTATGCCAATTGGTGATGGTTCGAATCCTAAGTGGGGGAGAACTGGGTATTCTATTGGGAGGATCAGCGATTCGTTCAAGTGCGGGTAGAGAACTAGTTATGGAGATCTGCGGTGTGGACACATGAGACTTAGGCTATTGGTGGATGAGGTGAGGTGGAAGGCGGGAAGATGTATGATTGTGTGTTTAAGAAAGGATGAGTGAATCCATGGCAGGTGGCTGTTGGTCAGAGAATTTATTGTGGCCAGGGATTTTTCGGGTTTACAAATGTTGAGTTCGAGGCGGTTGGATCGCTGAGTTCAGGGTACACTAGCTGAGATTTGCAGGTATAGGCATAGATTGTGATCTATACTCCAGGAGGGGAATCAATTGATTTGTCAACCAATTTTAGAGTTGGTATGAGTAGTTTCGTATGGGTGGGGATCAATAGAGGATGGGACTTCGGATTTTAGCAACGTGTTTTCAGTCATTGACGATTCCTCCGTGTTTCAATTTGTGAGATGGGAGTATTTGGAGGTTTTGAGCTGTGTAAGTGGAAGATCAGTGGTTGAGGCAAGACATCATGAGATGTTGTGAGGGTGTACCGAGGTACCCGAGTATGATGTCCTAATTTATAGTAATGTTGAGACTCGAATGTGAGATGGCAAGTGGAGTACCGAGAGATTTGTTTTCCAAGGGAAACCCATCGGTTAAGTGTTGACGGAGTGAGACTGTCTAAGGGTGTATATGTGCTGAGAAAAGTGTTGTACCTTCGAGAATTTACATCAGGGAGTGGTGGTGCATAAGCTAGGTGGGTGTAAGCACCTATCTAGGTTGAGCTGTAGAGTAGGGATGAGAATTTGGCCCGAAAACCCGAACCAAACCGAAAACCGAATCGAACCGAACCGAATTAGACCCGAATAAGCAATTCGATTTGGTTTTTGGGTAATTAAATAATTCTTATTCGGTTTTTGGGTTATTCGGTCCGGGTTACCCGAATAAGGGCTTATTCGGTCCAAATGGACCGAATCGAATATGAAAAGTCATATTTTTTTTCCACTTGCACGATTGCTTATTCGGTCTTGTGTTCTATCAATCATTACCCAAAATACCCACGTAATGTTTAATGTTTAACTTATATACTTATAGATAGTTTTTTAGGTGATTTGGATGTTTAATGTTTAGTATTTAATATGTTGCTTAATAACTATATCTTAAGATTGTGGTGGTTGGATTTTACATTTTATATATCAAGAATAGTTAATCCGTGTTATTCGTGTTTATCATAAGCTACAAAATTCACACAAAATACAATATTTATAATCACATTGTAAATGTTATTTGGGTTATTCGGGTTATCCAGCCCCTTAATCATCTTGTACATGTTATTTGGGTTATTCGGGTCGGAACCGAACCGAACCGAATAATACCCGAACCGAACCGAACCGAACCTGTATTGCTTATTTGGTTCGGTTTTCGGTTCATACAATTACCCTTATTCGGTTTTCGGTTTATTCGGGTTCGGTTCGGTTCTGACCCGAATAACATCCTTACTGTAGAGTATGATTTGGTGAACTCAGTGTAATGATGTCTTGATGATGAGATTATGGCATGATAAGAGAGCGAGTGGATCTGGGTAAGAATAATCGATTGGGATTATCAGGAGAAACGATGGAGTGAGCCCATGGTGAGTCAGTGAACGAGAGAGTGTTGTAAGACTACGAGGAGTGGTAATATTCATGAGTCGGTAGGAAAGGGTATCGTGGTACTACGGGGAGCCGTAGTATTCGCTAGTCATCAGGAGAGTGTCGTGATACTACAGGGAGCTGTAGTACTCACTAGTCAGCGAGAGAGTGTCGTGATACTGCGGGGAGCTGTAGTATTCACTAGTTAGCGGGAGAGTGTTGTGATACTACAGGGAGCCATAGTACTTACTGGTTAGTAAGGGGGTGTCGTAAGCCTACGGGGGTAACCGTAGCACTCAGTAGTTGATAAGAGTGAATAATGTTTTGCGAGGAGCTGTAATATTCACTAGTCAGACTATGACGCAAAGGAGTTCTTAGGCTTGGGTAGCCTTACCACCTGAGTCTTCTGGAACCTGGTTGCCGGACCAGGGGTGAGAATGGGGTCTCCGTGTCGGATGAGGATTGTTGTATCCCGGGTTGAGGAAGGATTACCGTAATCGTAAGGAATTAGAGAGATGGTGTGTGACTACACCTTTCCCATCTTATTAGTTGGATCTCATGACTATGGAAGTTAGGGCTTTTTTCTACCTTTTGTTGGGACAATAAGTGCATGGAGTCTATTAGGAGGCCTTGTGACAACATAAATTTTCAAAACAAATTTTCTTTTTAAAACATACTTCCATTCATAAAATATCACAAAAATCCATTGTATCACATGATGTCAAAGTAAAAAAAATCCCAAGATCTCAAATACATAAATTCTCCCAGTGTGTACGGATCATGCCGGCACCTTCCCATAGTTTTTGCTAGTACCTAAAACACATAACACACAACACTATAAGCATAAATGCTTAGTGAGTTCCCCAAAATACCATAAACAACACATATTAGCCACTAGAGGCTATAAATCTATGGACCCTCTGATCCAAACTTTGTGGACCTTCCGGTCCTAACTCTGTACACTCTGGAACACACACAACATAAATCACATAGAAATAATGTAGTGCATCACAATCACATAAATAGCATACAAGATACTCTGTCACATAACTCTAATTACCACTTTAGGTAAAGTATAGTGAGAAGACTTACCTTGGGTAACTCGATAACTCTCGAACTCGAAAATACTGATCTAGCCTCCGCCTAATCACATAAAATAATTACTCTAATCAATACGACTCTGAGAGGCTAGGCAATTCCCTCTCTAAGTTCTCTCAAAAGGGTAAAAGATCATTTTACACCTGCAATGGCTCAAAAGTTCAAACATTGACTAGACCCTAAAGGTCAACAAAAGTCAACTCTAGTGAACGGTCAAACTTTGACCAGACTCATCGAGTGCACATGGATGACTCGGCGAGTCCACGAGGGTCCTCTGAGTCCTTCTAAGCCTCACTTGGCACGTCGAGTCATCCTCCACTCGACGAGTTACTTCTGTCACGAAACGCAGGGTAACCCCGAATCGACTCGTTGAGTCCTCTTATGAACTCGACGAGTTGCTTCCATGGCAACACTCAAATAACCTTCTGAGGTCAAATCTGCTTCTCTATCCCGTAGATCTGACCTTCCCATACCCAATAATCACGTAAAGGTTCGACCTTTACGTTCATGCAACACACATAGGGCTCCTTTTGATGAATTCACTTCTAAAATGGCAACCTAAGTTCTTTTCTTCCATAGAACAACATAAAGCAAGAAGGATAAGGCTCTCTGGACTCTAAAGGTCCAGATCTAGAGTCTAACACTCAAAGGGACAACATAATCTTCAATTCAAGCCAATAAAAGGGTATAGAAAACCCTAGATTCAAGGATCTTAAGCTAAACAGGAGAAGGGGTCGAATTACTACCTCAACAATGGAGATCCAAGCTTGAAAACCATGGAATAGCAACCCCCTTGACCTTCTCTTGCTGGAAACACCTTCTTCTTGCAAAACAACACCAACAATGGATCAAAATAGTTTTCTCTCACACACAACTCGCTCAAGCTCTCTAGGGTTTCTCTCTGGACTGGTAGCCGCAAATGAGGGCTATAAGGATCCTTAAATAGGGAACAAGCCCAAAGATTTAGGATTTTTGCCGCCAGCACGGACTCGTCGAGTCACCTTGCCGACTCGTCGAGTGCATTCATTAATCCAGTCAGCGAATCACGATCCTACTCGACGAGTCTAGGTGTCAAATCGTCGAGTCCCTCTCTTTAACTCAAAATAAATGATTAAAATAGAATACCTGGGAATCCGGATGTTACAGGCCTAGAATTCAGATCTAGACCTTGTGAGGTCTAGAGAGTCAAAAGATTATAGCTTTATTCAACCATATAAGAGTTATTGTGGTTAAACATCCTTGTTAGAGTTATATTGGCATTTAGAGCAACATATGCCATGCATGGACGTAAAGCTCGTGACTTTATGTGATAATTAAGCCCTGAGAATGTAGATCTAAATTTTGAGAAGGTTTTCTGCCTTGAAATCGTCTGAATGAGAAACGAGTCCAAATGGACTCGCCGAGTCGATGAGCCGACTCGACGAGTCGGTTAAGGTTTGTCCCGATGAGCTTAATCATGCGAAAACTCGACGAGTTGGGGGTCAACTCAATGAGCTAAGATGGACATTCACGAGACTTCTAAGGAAACGAGTGGACTCGACGAGTCATATAGGTGCACTCGGCGAGTTGGGTCAAACATGGACTGTTGACTCGAGTTGACTTCTGTTGACTTTAGGGTTTGGTCAAACATGAGTAATGGAGACCATGGAGGGGTAAAATGGTCTTTTACCCAGTTCAAGAGTCAGAAAGAGGAATAATAACCTTTGGTTTACTTAGAGTCGAGAATGGAGTATTTATTGAGATAGTTACCCTATGTGTTAGGCGTTAGCTAGTTCGAGATTCGAGTGCGAGGAAGATTGCTTGCTGTCAAGGTGAGTCTTCTCACTATACTTACCATGAGTGGTATCTTTGTGTGATGGAGATGTCTTATGTGTTTGTATTGAGTACTGAGATATCCTGCTTTATGTCTATATATTTATGTTGTGTATTATTCTGTGCTTACTGAGTTAGGACCGGAGGGTCCACCCGATTTATGGGACCGGAGGGTCCCACTGAGACACATTGACCGGAGGGTCTTACTTTGTTATGGCCTCGAGTGGCAAATGAGCTGTGTATAGTATTTTGGGGAACTCACTAAGCTTCGTGCTTACCGTGTTATGTGTTATGTGTTTTTCTCAGGATCGCGGGAAGGCACCGGCTTGATTGTACACACCAGTGAAAGAGTTATGTTTTTGAGGATCCTGGATTTTAATCAAACAATTATGGAGTCGCGAGTTGTAAATTAAATAAATGAGATTTTTTTGAAATGTATTATGAGAATTATGTGATTTTAAAGGAAAATTTTGTTTGAAAATTTTTGGCATTACAAGGAGAAGTAGCTCTTTTCAGAAATTAAATATTATTTTTGGGACAAGCCTTATCTTTTTAGGAGTTGTGCAGATGGGATCATAAGAAAATGCGTTTTTGGCAAGGAAATCCAAGACATAATAGAGCATTGCCACAATGGACCGGCAAGAGGACGTCATGGGGTAAAAGTCATTGCTAAGAAGGTGTTTGATGCGGGGTTTTATTGGCCTACAATCTTCAAGGATGATGCCACTGATGTGAGAGAGTGCGATGCTTGCCAAAGAACGGGTAATATTTTTGCAAGAAATGAAATGCCTCAAAGGAACATCCAAGTGTATGAAATATTTGATGTGTGGGGTGTGGATTTCATGGGACCATTTCCTTCATCTAAAGGTAATAAATACATACTTGTGGCAGTGGATTATGTGTCAAAATGGGTAGAAGTGCAAGCATTACTAACCAATGATGCAAGGGTTGTGGTGAGGTTTCTAAAAAAATTATTTTCTAGATTTGGAGTACCTAAGGAATTAATAAGTGATAGGGGAACTCACTTTGTTAATGATCAACTAGCAAAAGTTTTGGAAAAATATGGTGTACGCCATAGATTTTCAACACCATACCATCCACAAACAAATGGGAAAACCGAGATTACTAATCGTGCACTTAAGAAGATTCTGGAGAGATCAGTGGGTAGCAATAGGAAAGATTGGGCTGAAAAATTGGATGATGCACTTTGGGCATTCCGAACAACATTCAAGACACCCATTGGAACCATACCCTATAGATTAGTCTATGGTAAGAATTGTCATTTACCCGTGGAGCTTAAACATAAAGCTTATTGGGATTTGAAAACATGCAACGTTGAGCCAAGTGAGTTGCGTGCCAATCGAATTTTTCCAATGAATGCTTTGGAAGAAATGAGGAATGAGTCTTACACTAACTCGTTGATTTATAAAGACAAGAGAAAAAGATGGCATGATGAAAGGTTGAAGGGTAATAAGGACTTTGAAGCTAATCAAAAGGTTCTCTTGTACAACTCAAGACTCAAGTTATTTCCGGGAAAATTCCGCACTCGTTGGACCGGGCCTTTTACAATCAAGCATGTTTATCTATATGGGGTGATTGAATTGTGGAGCAAGGATGGGTCAAGCTTTAAAATGAATGGGCATAGAGTTAAGAGATATGAAGATGGCATGCCAACCGAAGAAGGACTATAAGAAGGGTTGGATTTGGAGAAAGTCGCTGCAAAGTAGAGCGGGAAGGAGTCCAGCTAAAAACTCCTCAAAAACAGAAGCACTTACGGGAGACAACCCATTGTTTGAGTTTGCTTTCTTTTACCCTTTCATTTTTGTTTTTATTTCTTGTCTTCGTTGGTGTGTTGTATTAGGATTTTTGAATCTAAATCTTCTTTTTAGCTTAAATTGATTGATTGAGGACAAGCAAAGTTTGAGTGTGGGGTGTGGTGGAATCAATTTCAAGAAAGCAAAATTTTTTCCAAAATTTTTCGTACAGAGTCAACAACTCGCCGAGTCCCAAACCTAACTCGACGAGTCCGTTTGAAAATCCCCGGTATTTTACAAAAACTCGTTTCTACTCGACGAGTTGGGACCCCCGGACTCGACGAGTAGAATTTTATTACCGAAACAAATATAATTTTTAAACTCTGTAAATTAGAGTTTTAACCCTAAAGGTAACCTTTCGTTCATTCCAGCTGCCACACATTCGACGAGCAACTCTCTCTCAAGCAACCATATACCATTTTCATGATTTCTTCTAAATTCTTGCATAAAGGTTAGTGCTTTAACTCAATATTCTGTTAAAGGTTCAATATTTGGTGGTTTAATGGCTAAAATGTGTTGAAAGCCTGAATTTTGATTTTGACATGAACAGTAGGATTTCGATTCGGGCTAATTTAGAGTGTTTAGACTAACTTTTTTTGTGAATTAATACTTGGTTTACCGCCGTGAACAAACCCCTGAAATCAATTTGAGTATAATATATTGGATATTGTTCGAATCAGTAGAACATACTCGGCCTGTTCATCGGACTCGTCGAGTCAGTATATGAACTCGACAAGTCCATGTAGTTATTTTCCAGATTTTTATTTTAATATCTTCTTTGGTTTGTGGTATTTTTCCTTGTGTTTGATTTTGCAGAAAATGTTCAGAAGAGGCTAGATTTCTCGAGGGAGCCAAGGGGACTTCCCTTAGTTTAATTTCCCAGATATTGGACCCAAGTCAAATTTGATTAGGTGGAGGAAAAGGCTTGAAACACTCAAGTACAAGGATATCTATGTCTCAAATGAGATAAGTTGGGATTAGCTGGGACAAGTAGGTTTGGAGGAGGCGTTACATCCATATTTGACTAAGGGTTTTGTACAAGATGGAGTTTCAGTAACTTGTGATGCTTGGATGAGGCTATTCCGAATTCAGGAACCAGTTTATCAAGATCTTTGCTTGGAGTTCTTTTCCATGGTAATCTTCCAATGGGGAGATGATTTTTACAATGAAAACGCCTTGAATTTTTGTCTTGGTGGTGAGTATCAAGGATGCAGCATGGCGGAGTTTAGTTGGAGGATGGGCATTTATGATGAATCTGTGGTTATGACTGAAGCCTTTGGGATTTTCATGGAGAGTTGTCACAAAGTGTTCCCGGATGGAACAAATGGTTAAAATTGGTGGACCACAATTGCAAACAAGGCATATATTCCATCCACGGCCCAAGAGGGTAGCATATGGTCCCCGATTCACCGGTTGATTCACCGGCTCATTGCAAACACCATAAACATGCGTAAGGATGACGACAAGGTTCCAAGCCTTGATGTATTTTATTTGTGGTGTATTATCATGCCAAATACCTTTTTCAATATCCCATACTGTTTGGCAAAGTATTTGGGTGAAGGGGTAGTGAAGGAGAGGAAGACTTCAAAATTTTGTAGGGGAATGTTTGTTACAAAATTAGCAAGGTCATTTGGGGTCTTGGAAAGGGGGGTCGGGAATATGTTGACCATGTTACCAACACCTTCGTTCAATCCTATTCTTTATAGGAGGGCGAGGATTGTTGAGGACTATGGTGGTGATTATGCTCTCCCGGATGATGATGAGGTAGTGGCACCCGACCAACCGGGAAGAAGGGTGAGGCCGAGACGAGAGCATGTGCATGAAGACCCTCCCGTGATTCCGGTGGATGATGAGTTTCCAATGGATTGGTATAGTGTGGAATCGAGGAAATATCAAGATGACTTGGGGCGTAGTATGAACTACAACCATATGCCACTCCCCCACTTCATGAGCCATTTGAACATACCACGAATGGATGGCCCCGACTACCTGTATGTTAGAAGTTGGGAGGAACGGGTGAATGTAAAAAGAAGTGGGGTGGGTGGAAGTGGTTATGGAGGGGTCGAGGAAGAAGATGAAGATTAACTATCCTTTTTAATTTTTATTTATGTGGTTTGTTTAAGACAATGTTTATTTGGTTTGGTGTGTTTTTTATTTGCTTGGTTGATGATTTGAACAAATAGTAATTAGGATTTTTATTTTGTTTTCGTTTTCTATTACTTGTGTGTTTTTTTTTTATCTTTTCAGCATTATGTTGAGGGATTGAGTACGTAAATAGAGCGTAAGGGAATAATGAGAGAAGTCGAGTATAGACGATAAGATAGGAGTTTTGAGTCCGGTATTGAGTCCGATAATTAGAGCGGTTAAAGAGTGTATTTTACTGAAGAAAAACAAGGGGGAATATTGCTTTAATACTCTCGTTAAACACCAGAAACGGAACTGAAGCAGAAGGAGTTTTTGTCCATACAACGATAACTGGTCAAGTCCATATCCTGAACTCGACGAGTCCAAGTGAAAAAACGCAAGCGATTCCCCACATGAACTCGCCGATTTGCCATTATCTTACCTTCAAGTTGATGATTTGATTACATTTGATGTGGGCAATTGGCTGTACTTTTGAAGGTTATTTTCCGAGCATTTCCAAGAGCTTTTCCTAAATATTTGGAGTTGTACCACACAACTACACAAGATTTGACACCCAACGCATGGATGAGTTATTCCCGTGCCTAAAAGTCAATTGAAGATGGAGCTTTAAATGAAGAATATCAACCTCGCAACTACTATCCGAGGGGAGTTTGTTCCAATTCTCTATTTACTTTATTATTCTTTATCATGCATAATATGCAATGGGCACATTTCATAAGTTAAGTGTGGGGTAGGGGGTTGGTTATATTAGTTAATTTTGATTTTTAGTTAATTTTAAAAAAAAATGCATAAAATTGCTAGGACTTAACTTAGAAAATCTTAATAAAGCAATTAAGATTCATGCTAGTATTGTGTTTGATGATTTTATGAGGACCCAAATGTTTAGTTAAGCTTATATACGTTATAATGCATTTGTGGCCCCCTTTATTCTAGTGAAATCATGGGACAAAAACACAACTTCGCTTAGTTTGAGGGATGCAATATGTTTAGCATCGTGTACCAAAATGTATCCAGGAAAACTTAAGTAGTCATTGCACATGAGACTAATGACTTTAACCAATAAATGATGAAGTTAAATCCCCTTGCGTAAGCATATACTTTTTCTAGGTTTTCAGTTTTGAGAGAAAAAAAAAAGTGAGTATGTTAAAAAATCAGAAAAAATTGAAAAAAAAAGTGATGCAATGATTGAAAGAAAGAATCTACAAAGCTTTGAAGACAAAGAAGAAATATCAAGAAGAAAAGCTACAAATTATTGAAGATACAAAGTATCAAGTATTTCTATTGTAATTTTCTTTTCTAGGTTATTTTATCGTATGTGTGCTTGGGGGTTTAACCAAAAATGACTTGAGGTTAAGAAAGTTTCTACGGATGGATTCGGAGGGATGCATAAAATGAGCATTGTTCAAAAGAAGTGGGCGAGTGTTTATGAGGATTGAAGGTATTTAGGATTAGGGGGGGTATTTTTGAAAAACATTAGACATAAATGCAGGCGTTGCGGTCTTGGCATAATGGTTGGGTTTGATTGGGATTGTCTTATGTGATGCTACTGTGCTAAAATTCAGTTTTGCTTGGGGGCAAAAAAAGTCAAGTGTGGGGTATTTTTATATGTGCATATTTAGTCATATATTTCATATAATATCTTAATACTTTTTGGCTATTTTGTCTCAAATAATGAACAAAAGGTACTTAATTATGTTAAAATTATATTTTCAGCCTAAAGGACGTGCCCAAGTGAAAAAAGAAGCGGGACTAGCGATTGGAAGTTCGGGAATTAAAGTTTGAAGAAATAGAGCTTGAAATGTGAAGAACTCGGCGAGTTAGCCATCAACTCAACGAGTTGATTGGAATATTCTCAAACCATCCGTACCTTACCGTACACATATCTTAAGTAAAGAACTCGTCGATTCGGTCAAAGGACCTCGACGAGTTGCCCCTGTTTTCAAAAATATATATAAAGGACATTATTGCCCGAGACCCTAAGTTTTTCAGAAGATTTTTGGCGACTAATTGGTGATTAGAAGTATTCCTAGAGCTCTAGTTTTCGATAGTTTAACCTAGAGATTAATTTGGAGGAGATAAAAGGCAATACACATATTCTTTTATTAATCTTTTGCATAAATTATGTTGCTATCATTAGATTTCGTTTTTGAGATGTTAATTGTTGTAGATATGATCTAAAAACTCTTTACTTCTGTTTAGGCTAGATAAACTTGTTAATATGGTTTGATTTTAAGGTATGGATTAATTGATTTGGTGAGTTGTCTTGTTAAGCTTGTTAAAGACCCTTATGTGTTGATAATAATTATTTTCCTGTTAATTATCAAGTCTATTAAGTTGCATGAACATCTTCTTAATTGCTTATATCATATAATTTTGTGAACACAACATTGTATGCCTAGTATTAGTGAACATGAACCTATGATTAACTAGAAAATAAGTACATTAATGTGTAAGCATGTATGATGAACAACCATACATGAGTTGATTGAATTGCCAGATTTAATTAGCTAATATTACAAGTCTTACTTGATCCGATTCAAAATACTAGGAAACTTGTTAGTTTAACCAAATGGCCACTATTTGAATTAATTTGTTTGCTAAGGATTAGTAATAGTGAACATGAATCTAATCACATTAATCAGTAGCCAATGATAAATTAATCCATTGCACTTGTCATAAAATCAACCTTAGGAATAAGTGAGTCGAACATGAACATAAGTCTTTTTTATTATTGAATCTAGTTGCTTCCATTTTCCTTTAGCTGTTAATTGTCTTTGTTTGACTGTTAGTTAATTGCTTAAGTTTCTAGTCATGCAAAACTAGAGAAAACCCTTCTTTTTATTACTTGTTTTTATTTAGATAATTCTAGTAGTTAGTTTAATTGTTATTGTTCCCTGTGTTCGATAGCCTACTTGCTTGAACTATATTGTTAATCGATAGGTACACTGCCTTTCGTGTGTTTATTTGTGTTTGAAGTAGTAGGATTAAAACTAGGGCATTTTACACACATCAAGTGCATCACAATGGGTGTCCTACGTCGAGGGGTATCATGGATTGGTCAGAATGCGTGTGCATGATGAATTGTTGTCAGTTTCACGCTTCAAGAATATACGTGTGGTTCTTGTATCGAGAGCTTCTAGGTGAAGATCTTGTTGTATTTGGTCGTTCATACTGAGACAACGGAGATAGAGTTTAGAGGTTCTTGTGCTGCTCGGGTTGGATTTTGGTTGTAGGGTAAGTTATCTCGTTGGATCGATCATTATCATTAGTAAGGTAAGAGTTGTTGGGAGCTATCTGTTGGATTAGGTGTCTAAGCCCATAACTATATTTGGTATGTACTTGACCCGGTTGTATCATGGTCCTTTTGGGTTGCCTTCACCAGAGCAACTTGACTGGATGATTAAAAGATAATTCATATTGGTTAATTAATATTGGTCAAGAATTAATTAAGAAATTAATTTTGTGATCAAAGATATTAATTAAACCTAGGGGACTAGAACTGCAATTATAAGATAATTGAATTTTGGGTTGAGGATCCATTAGAATGGGGTGGAAGAAATCAAGGAGGGAAGCCCACCTTGAACTCGTCCAAGGCCTTATTCTGGAAGGTTCCTTTGGACTACTTAAGGCCTAAGCAATCCAATTAGGGTTTTGACGAAAACCCTAGCATCTCACCTATAAAAAGGACCCCAGGGTTTCACATTTTCGACTACACTGAGAACCCTAGAGATATAGAGCCAATTTTGGGCCTCCTACCCCTCTCTCAAAAGATCATCCAACTTGCCTTGGTGTTTGTGATCGATTAGAGGTGTTGCACTTGTGATACTAAAGCTCTCAAGGGTTGAAGATTCTTGCTACAATTGAAAGGTAATCATTTAAACTTGTTTTAGTTATTGATTTCGATTTTTGTATGCTAGTATTAGGGGTTACAAGCTTTGGATGATTTGCATGTACAATTATAGAAACCTAGATCCAAAGCTTTAGGGTTTGCATTTGCACCATAGGATTGATGTAATGCTCAAAACCCATCAGTGGTATCAGAGACTAGGCTGTTTTCTATTGTATTTGATGCCTTGTTTGATCATGTTTTCTGCCCTCTAACAGCTGAACTCGTCGAGTCACCAAATGAACTCAACGAGTCCAGTTAGAGACTCGGCGAGTCAGAGATTCAGAGAGCAGATCTTTCGGGATTTTGGCCTATTTTTATTGGGATAATTACCGAAAATATTTTTGATTAATAAAATCCAATTTTTATTAAAATGATATGATTATCCTTATCAAAATAGAAGATAATTGTCAATTAATTAGATAATTATTGTCTTATATGATAATCTTAATTATTTGAATTATTTGATTGAATTATCTTGCCATGAAATTGAATTAGGTTAAATTTAGATAATCACTAATTAAATCATTTGTAACTTGATTTAGAAAGTTTTGAAAAGTTTCAAAACTCGCCCTCAAGTTTTGGAATTTAAATTTTTGATTAAAAGTTTAATTTTGTAATACTTAAATTCTAAACCCTAGAATTTTACAAGTTTAAAATTCAACCCTTATACTATTATAAGATTAATAATATATATATATATATATATATATATATATATATATATATATATATATATATATAAGATAATGCTAGTCTTACCGTTAGTAGGCCTCATTCATGAAGTTGATCTATAATGGGGGTATAAGGTTGCTACCTATAAAATGACAGTTTAATGGGTGTCCATTCTCACCCACCGCTTCCTTGATTGGTGGGGGTCGTTAGCCGAACGGGTATGATAGGGCAACTAATTCCTCATTAAAAGTATAATGATTAATAAAGTTACTAAATGTTTGTATAAAAAATTCCCAATCTTAGTTACTTTAGAAAAAAATGTGAAATGATGTTATTCCAAGAAATTACACTTTACACCCTACCAAGTTGTTAGTGGAGCGTGCGTGGATAACCGACACACTAATATGGACTAGCAATGGTGGCAAATGGTGACTCGATGTTTATCATAGATCAATGGAGCGTGTGTGGTTAACCGACACATTGATTAGGTGGTAAATAACATCGAGGGTACCAAGTATATTTTCATGTTATTCACACATTGTTTGTGATCCTTTGTATCCCAGTCACAAACTTGAAGGGCATATCGACATTTAAACATGTCATTGAAAAGTTCAATGAATCTCAAAAGATCTAGGAGTTTCAATACATTTAAAACTTAATCTATTTTTTTCATGGTGAAAATTAGTGAATGGCCATTCACTTACCTTCAAATTATTTGCAGTTTGGATTACGACATCCCTCTTGTAAATTTAAAATAATATTAGTGATTCTTATCTAATCAAACTTTGTCTCTTTTCTATTTCAGATGTCTACTTCGAACAACAACAACGCTTCAGGCTCGACCCCTTCTGACTCATTCTCACTCATGAATTTGTGTGGGAGGGTGATTTTTGATGGGTCCAACTTCAATGATTGGATCCGCAATATCTGAATGGTCACCCGCTATGAGGAGAAGGAGTATGTTCTCGATAAGGAGCTGAAAGAGGTGAATGTTAACACTGCTACTCCCGAAGAGATCGTTGCCTACAAGGCTCACGAGCGAGATGCTACGAAAGTCCATTGCATCATGCTCGCGACCATGACCGCAGAACTCCAAAAGTCCTACGAGGACTAATACCCCTATGAGATGCATCAAGATTTGATGGATAGATACCATCAAAGCGCGAGGCAGGAAAGGTACGATATCATCACTTCAATGATCACTACCAAGATGAAGGATAGAGAGTCTATCATGGCCCACCTGCAGAAAATGCAGAGGTATGTGGACCACTTGTTGAAGTTAAATGTTAACTTCGATGAGGAGTTTCAGAGATATCATTTTACACTCCTTACCTCATTGTTACAACTAGTTCTGCATGGCCTACCATATGAACAAGGAGGAGGTCACTTTAAGCAAGCTTCAAGGCCTGCTAAGGACTGCTGAGAGTAGTCTGAAAGACAAATCGTTGCATCAAATCCTACTACCGCCTCCGTCTTGGCAATTGGGCAAGGGAATGGCAAGAAGAGGGAGGCTCCTTCTAAGAGCCACAAGGGAAAGTCCCATGATGTCACCTCTTCTAGTGGAACCAAGGCAGGTCCCGCTGCACCCTCCTCCAAACCGAAGGATGCAGAATGCTACTACTGCCACGAGAAAGGAAATTGGAAATGAAGCAGCCCGAAGTACTTGCAAAATATCAAGGATGGGAAGATAAAGCCATCCTTCGCATGTATTTATACTATTCATTCTAACAACTCATCGCATTCTATGTCTTGAGTCCTTGATACAGGATGTGGTTTTCACATTTGTTCTGATTTGTTGGGCCTAAGAAGAAGTAGGGATGTGGAGCATGGGAAGATAAACTTGATCATGGGGAATAGGAAAGCTTAGCATGTCACCAAGATTGGAGTTTACACTTTACTGCTTAGTAGTGGGTTAGGTTTAGATTTGAATAATTGTTGTTACTCATTAGAAATGACACGAAACATTATTTCTTTTCATGGTTTGTATAAACAATGTTTTAGATTTTTGTTTGATAATGAAAAAGGTTCTATTAATGCTTTCTTGAATGGATCTTTCTATTTTGAAGCATTACCTTGTAATGGTATATATGAAACTGTGATGGTTGTAGATAACTTAGGAAAGGATGTGTTCCGTATCGATTATTCCAATAGTTTGGACAAAGCATGCTCGTGGCATTGTCGTCTTGTACATGTCAACAAGAAACGCATAGCCCAACTCCAAAAGGATGGAGTGTTGGAGTCATTCGACCTTAGGGATGATGATGTGTACGAGTCTTGTTTACTTGGAAAGATGACCAAGTCACCCTTCACTCGCATCTGTGAAAAGGGTGAGGGTTTATTGGATCTCATACATACCGATGTATGTGGGCCCTTTAGATCCACTACAAGGGATGCAAGCCGCTTCTATGTGACTTTCACCGACGATTATAACAGATATGGGTATATCTACTTAATCAAGCACAATTCAAAAACCTTTTAAAAGTTCAAAGAGTTTAAGCAAGAAGTGGAGAATCAGTTGGGTAGGAAAATTAAGATGCTCTGATCCGCTCGAGGTGGTTAGTACCTTAGTCTTGAATTCCAAGCTTACCTCAAGGAATGCAGAATTTTTTCGCAATTGACGCCACCTAGGACACCACGGTTGAATGGCATAGCTGAGAGGCGCAATCAAACCTTATTAGATATGGTTCGTTCAATAAAGAATCGTGCTTCACTACCTATCTTATTTTGGGGGTTTTCCTTAGAGACTGTCGCCCATATTCTTAATCTAGTCCTGACTAAGACGGTTGCCAAAACACCTCACGAGATGTGGACAGGGAAAGCTCCATCGTTGGCACATATCAAGGTTTGGTGTTGCGAGGCTTTCGTAAGACGAGAGACTCAAGACAAGCTCGAACCTCGTAGTGAGCGATGTATTTTCATTGACTATCTGTAGAAATCCTTTGGATATCTCTTATATAGACCGAGTGACAATGTTGTCTTCGTTGCGAGGAGATGGGTTTTCTGAGAACGAGAACTCATAAGCCAAGAGGACAGTGGGAGGCAAATTGATCTTGAAGAGCTTCAAGAATCAAGCAATGAAGGATCCTCTAACACTGGCGTTCAACCCGAGGAGGAAACTCTTGTTGAACCGATTGATAAGTCCTTACCTTTTAGACGTTCCAGTAGAGTTAGTGTTCCACCTGTGTTATATGGTTTTCATATAACAAGTGAGGGTGATACGTTTATTAATGATAGTACACTAATAAATTTGGATGAACCTAACAGCTATAAGGAAACCATGGCAGGCCCGGAGTCTGCAAAGTGGAAAGAGGCTACGGACAGCGAGATTCAATCCATGTATGACAATCAAGTTTGGAACTTGGTTGACAATGTACCGGGTCGTAAGACGGTCGGGTGCAAATTGATCTTCAAGAAGAATACGACATGGATGGGAAAGTACACACTTATAAGGTGCAATAGGTTGTGAAGGGCTTTACTCAAACTCCCGGAGTTGACTATGATGAGACCTTCTCACCAGTTGCAAAGATAAAGTCTATAAGGGTTATGCTAGCCATATCTGCATTTCATGATTATGAAGTATGGCAAATGGATGTCAAAACCTCTTTCCTTAATGGAAAGTTAGCTGAAGATGTTTACATGAGTCATCCAAGGGGTTTTGTCGATGTGAAACACCCTAATAGAGTGTATAAGCTTGAGAAATCTATCTATGGATTGAAACAAGCGTCTTGCATATGGAATCTTTGTTTCCATGAGAAAGTTAGAGAGTTTGGTTTCTTGTGAAGCGAGGATGAGTCCTATGTATATGTCAAATCCAGTGGGACTATAGTTAGCTTTCTCTTTTTATATGTCGATGACATACTGCACATAGGAAACAACGTCCCAACACTGCAGGACGTTAAGTCCTAGCTTGGGCAGTGTTTCGCTATGAAGGACCTGATATTAGCTGCTTATATTCTTAGGATAAGGATAGTGAGAAACAGGAGTAAAAGACTAATAGAACTTAGTCAAAGTACTTACTTGGACAAAGTACTAAAGCGTTTTTGTATGGAAAATTCCAAGAAAGGGGAGTTACCAATCCAAAGTAATACCAAGTTGAGTAAGACTCAAAGCCTGAGTATCGAATCCGAGATAACATAGATGTGCAGAGTACCTTATGCTTCAGCAGTTGGCTTGATCATGTATGTTATGACTTGTACTCGCCCTGATGTGGCCTTCGCTTTGAGCATGGTCATCAGATATCAAGGGAACCCCAGTAGAGCACATTGGACCGCAGTAAAGAATATTCTTAAGTACCTTTGGAGGACTAAGGAATGGCTTCTTATCCTCGGTGGGAGTGATGACTTAAGGGTACAAGGGTATAGTGATGCCAGTTTTTAGACTGACCGAGACAACTTCCGCCCTGAGTCGGGCTAGGTCTTTACCATAAATAGAAGAGCAGTGATTTGGAAAAGTTCCAAGCAGGAGACCATAGCTGATTCAACGTGCGAATCAGAATACATGTTGAGAGAAAAACTTGGAGACACACTTGAACAAACGTTAGAACAAGTATATTGCGGAATAGTTAATCTCAAGGATCTAAAAGCTCAACAATAATATAGTTAGCTAGTTAGATAGTTAGTTGCACAAAGTAAAGAAATATAAATGACAACAATTGTTATATCAAGAATACACTTAAGCTGATTCGTAACAAGGAATGCATTCACTCCGAGTTAATAAGGAAGATCAAACTTAGTGATTAAGTCTTAACGACTTGCTCCGGAGAGAGGTTATAGTCTGATATGTTTCAGTAACAATTTAGAGTAAGAAGAGTAGAAAGATAGAGAAATGAAGAAGATAACTTAGAAATATATTCAAGATAATTCATAAGTCATCAGTGATCGAGAGATAAGAATAGAGGTTGTTAATACAAGAGAATAAGTCTCTATTTATAGAGACTCTGAACTATTCTAGACTACAACTGTATAAGCAGCCGTGCAAGGCATACTGGATAATAGAGTGTATTACATAAAGACAAGTAAAGTAATCTAGATAAGTAGACTGCGGTGGCAAAAGACGGATTGCGGTTGCTGAAGAAGAACTGACTCCGGGTGTTGAATTGGTTGCGGGTGCTGAACCGTTGCGGTAGGGAGATGGTTGCGGTAGCTGAGTTCAAGAGGGTCACTTTTATGTTCAAAAATTTCCCCCTAAGTGACCTCTTTAACTCCGGTTCAGCTATCAAGTTTGAGAAACTTGATCAAAATCCACAAGAATTTCCTGACATTCTCCAGCCATGTGATTCTTCTTGAAATTTCAAATTTGACTTCTGCAGTAGTATGATTCGATTTTTCAACTGCGGTCTTGCAGATGTCAAGTTGTTTCTTGGGCAGGCGGTGCATGACATTCATAGGAATGAAGTATTTGACATTGTCAGTCTTCCGTTTGAATATGATTCAAAGTTCAGGAAAGTTTGTTGCGCCTAGTGATCTTTCTTCGAAGCCTTCGATAGACATTGGCACAGGTTCAAGTGGTGGGAGATCAAACTTCTTGATGACCGTGGGGTAGATATCCGCATCTATCTTGGCAAAGTCACAGACTGTATCCCTGAGAAAAGATTTGGCTTTTTCAAGCGCTATTTGCATCTTAGGGTGCTTTTCTGCCTTGTTCTGGAACACCCTGGTAATAAGGAAGATTTCTTCCGGATTCATGCTTGGGAACTCTGCCTGAGTGCAGATGTAGCCATGCTACCTTCTGGTGAGGGTATACTGAACGAAATCAGCCTTCATGAACTTCCACATTTTGTAGTTCTTGACTGCAGATGGTCTATCGTTAGACCAAATGTTCTCAATGGAGGAGCCATGCTTAGCATAAAAACGGTTAAGTCTTTCAAACTCCATTGGCAGTCGTTTGTGAGTAGGAAGGCTACAGTCAAATGACTCAAATACTGCAAAATATTTGGCATTGGGAGAAATTGGAATATCCCAATATCCATCAGAAGGGGGTTCAGCATATGTGAGGTGTGGGGTGTAGTCATCATCCAATAGCCTGCGGTGCGGATTGACCCATGAGTTAATCAAGGACTCATCTAACATAGTGTTGAATCCGCATTCTCTCCAGATAAGTTCAGCAAGCTTGGCCGCCTTCCAATCATGCTTTCTTTGGGCTGTGGCAGGGGAGTCTGTGGAGCTTGCGGATGACATCTTCTCCTCAAGATTTTTGAGGTGAGGAGGTGTCTCGGGCTTTTTGGGAGTGTTTTTTAGAGGTGAAGTATGGGGAGACGGAGTATGTTGAGATGGTGGTGGTGAGGGTTGCGGTGTTGGAATTTTTTCAGTGGTGAGAGGGGGACTCTGATGAATAGATGTATCATAGTGGTGGACTTCTTCATCTTCACTTCCCCCTCTTGAGGGATGCAACGGAGGTGCTTCCTCAAGCCATTGCTTAAGTCCATCCACCTTGGCATAGACTTCTTGAAATTGAGCTTTGATAGTATCGGCAAATTGGGAATTGTTTGGAGTGGAGGAGTTGAAGAGCAGCTTATGTATGTCTTTGGTAAGCTGGACGATCTCAGGTCCATGGAAATTGGAGGTAAGGGATTTCTGCATTCGGTTGATGGTTGCATGAAGAATAGAGATAGTGGACTTATAAGCAGTATGAGTCTCATCTATCACTTTCTGAGATTGTGCTGCTTGATCCACGATGGCTGCTTGAAGTTCCTTTTTGATTGCGGTCACCTCAGTAATGAGGCGTTCCGCAGCAGCCATGAAGTCCTTATGGTCAGCCCTGCGGTTGTTGTCAAGGGACCGGATCCCCATCTCTACTTTGAGAGAGATGCGCTCAGTAGCCATACGCTCCCTTGTCTCCAGTCGTTCAATTCTCTCAATCAATGACTGCGGTCCTGGAGCGTCTTGTTGGAATAGTGTCTAAGGCTGCAACTATATTAGGCAAGTATTTGACCCGGTTGTGCATGGTCCTTTTGGGTTGCCTTCACCATAGCAACTTGACAGGATGATTTGTTATGAGAGAAGAAATATTATTAATATATTATAAGAATAATATAAGGAATAATAATATTATTATTTGATTAATATAAGTCATAAATTAATTAAGAATTAATTTGGTGACTTAAAGAGATTAATTGAATAAAGGGGCATAAACTGTCAATTGTTTGATAGTTGTACTTTGGGCTATAAATCCCTTATGGATAAAGGGGGATGGTTTTAAGGACTATGGATAGGCCTTAAAGTCGTCCAAAGGCTTATCAATTAGGGTATTGGATTGCTTAGGGGCCTAAGTTATCCAATTAGGGTTTAAGTGTGAAACCCTAGGAGCCTCACTAGTATATATAGACCCTAAGGGTCAAGGGAAATCGGCACTCTTGATAGAAAAGAAACCCTGGCCGATTTTCTCTTCCCTCTCCTCTCTCTCAAATCATCCTCTTGCTAGTTGGTGTTTGTAAGCCATTAGAAGAGTGACAATTGTGACTCTAAAGCTCCAAGGACAAGAAGATCAAGCAAGTGATTCAAGGTAAACTTCTAATTCTGATTTCTTATTGTTATTATAATCTATTAGGCATTAGAAGTCTTGGATTCAATGTATGTTCAATTAGAGAAACCTAGATCCAAGCATTAGGGTTTGCATGTGCACATAGGAATGTTCATATGGCTAAAACCCATCAGTGGTATCAGAGCCTAGATTGGTTTCTATTGAATTGATGCATTGGCTTCTTGTTTGATGCTTGCTAAATTCGAATTTTATGTTTCTGTCTGATGGACTCGGCGAGTCCTATAGTGGACTCGGCGAGTAGGCTCGACTCGGCAAGTCCATTGGGGTACTCGGCGAGTCCAAGCGTCAGAAAGAGCAATTATCGGGATTTCTTGCTGTTTATCTTTGAGATACTTGCCTTTATCATATTAGATCAATATAAATCCGATTTTATGATATATATATATATATATATATATATATATATATATATATATATATATATGAGTATATTCTTGATCTAATTGAAGATATTTATCAATTAATAAAATATTTACTTCCTTATGTGATAATTGATTAATTATTTTGATTAAATTGGTAAATTGTTTTGCAAGAAATTATTAAATAAATCAAATATGGATAATTATATGATTAAATGTTAATTTGGATTATTTGTTATTTGATCCTCCATGTTTTGAAAAGTTTAAAACTTGCCCTCAAGTTTTGAAATTTATGTTTTGTGTTTAAAAGTTTAATTTAGACAATTTAAATTTCAAACCCTAGAATTTTACAAGTTTAAAATTCAACAGTATACTAATATAATATTATAAGATTAATATATATATATATATATATATATATATATATATATATATGTATATATATATATATATATATATATATATATATATATATGTATAATTAAAATGCTAGTCTTACCGTTAGTAGGCCTCATTCACGAAGTCGGTCTATAAGGTGGGTATAAGGTTGTTGCCTATAAAATGGTGCTTAATGGGTGTACACTCACACCCACCGCTTGCTTGATCGGTGGAGGGTCATTAGCCGAACGGGTAGGATAGGGCAACCTCATCTCTTCATTAAAAGTATAATATGAAATACAAAGTAACTACATGTTTTTCAAAAAATTCCCAATCCTAGTTATTTTAGGAAAAGTGAATTGATGCAATCCCATGAAATTACACTTTGCACCCTTGCCAAGAAGTTAGTGGAGCGTGTGTGGTTTACCGGCACACTAATTGGTTCTAAGCAAAGATGGAAAAGGGTGATTCATTGTTTATCATAGTTCGATGGAGCGTGTGTGGTTTACCGGCGCATCGAATAGGTGATTGTTACAATGAAGGCACCATGTGAATTTGCATGGTAATTCACACCCACTTTGTGATCCTCGGTATCCCAGTCACAAACGAGAGGGGCATATCGAGATTTAAACATGTCATTGAAAAGTTTCAATGAATCTCATCCAAACCTAGGAATTCTCAATACATTTAGAACTTAAAGTTATGTTTTCGTGATGGAGAATTAGTGAATCGTCATTCACTTACCTTCAAATTGCTTGCATGTTAGATTACGGCATCCCTTTTCTAATATGTAAATATTGTTGTTGGATCCTAGCCCTAATTTTTCTTATTGGGTGATAATTAGGGATTCAAATTCTAATCTATCTTTGTCCTTTCTATTTTTAGATGTCGAACGCGAACAACGCTGCTGCTAGTTCGTTCACATTGATGAGCCTTTGCCAAAAGGTGACTTTCGATGGGACGAACTTTAGCAAATGGATAAGATACATTCGCACGATTGCTCGCTACAAGGACAAAGAGTATGTCCTCGATGAGAAGCTCGAGGAGATCAACCCAGAAATCGCTACTCCGGCTGATATGACTGCTTTTGAGACTCATGAATGTGATGCAACGAAGGTTCATTGCATCATGATAGCCACAATGAACGCTGAATTCCAAAAGTCCTACGAGGACATGTATCCGTACGAAATGCACCAAGACTTGTTGGAGAGATACCACCAAAACGCAAGGCAGGAGCGTTACGAGATTTTCACTAACATGATCTCTGCCAAAATGGGTCATGGAGAATCTCTAACTGTGCACTTGCAAAAGATGCAAAGGTATGTCGATCATCTTCGCAAGTTGAATGTTGACTTTGGGGAAGACTTGGCGATCGACATGGTGCTTCACTCCTTGCCTCCGTGTTACAATCAATTTAGGATGACCTACCACATGAACAAAGAAGAGGTCACCCTAAGTAAGCTCCAAGGTCTCCTTAGGGTTGCTGAAAGCAACCTCAAGGACAAGTCTGGTGCACCCACTTCCAATCCACCCGCTGCTCCTGTTTTGGCCATTGGGCAAGGAAGAGGCAAGAAGAGGAAGGCTCCGTCTAAAAGCCACCGCAAGGGAAAGTCCCGAGATGGTTCCTCTTCTAGTGGAACCAAAGTTGATCCTGCTAAGCCTAACCCTAACCCAAAAGAGGCAGAGTGCCATCATTGCCATAAAATAGGGCATTGGAAGTGAAGCTGCCCAGACTACCTGCAAGCCATAAGGGAAGGAAAGATCAAGCCGTCTTTCGCAGGTATATACACAATTAAATCTATCGATTCATCTCATGCTATTTCTTGGGTCCTTGATACCGGTTGTGGTTACCACATTTGTTCTGAATTGCAGGGACTAAGAAGAAATAGGGATGTGGAGCATGGAAGAATAAATCTAATCATGGGGAACAGAAGATCGTCGCTTGTGACCAAGATTGGAGTGTATTCTTTAGTGCTTAGGAATGGTTTATGTTTAGATTTGAACAATTGTTGTTATTCGCCAGAAATGGCAAGAAACATCATTTCATTTCATGGTTTGTTTAGACAATGTTTTAGATGTTCTTTTAATAATGAGAATGGTTCTATTCTTGCTTATCTAAATGGTGTCTTATATTTTGAAGCAATACCGTGTAATGGAATTTATGAAACTGTTATGATTGTAGATAACTTAGGAAATGATGTTTTATGCATGGATTCTTCCAATGGTATGGATAGAGCATCCTTGTGGCATTGTCGTCTTGGACATGTCAACAAGAAGCGCATAGCCCAACTCCAAAAGGATGGAGTGTTGGAGTCATTCAACCTTAGGGAAGATGACACATGCGAGTCTTGTTTGCTTGGAAAGATGACTAAGTCACCCTTCACTAGTACATGTGAAAGGGGTGAGGGTCTGTTGGACCTCATACATATCGATGTATGTGGACCGTTTAGATCAACCACAAAGGATGGGAACCGCTTCTATGTGACTTTTACCGATGACTATAGTAGATATGGGTATATCTACTTAATCAAGCAAAAGTCAGAAACGTTTGAAAAGTTCAAAGACTTCAAGAATGAAGTGGAGAATCAATTGGGCAGGAAAATCAAGATGCTTCGATCTGATCGAGGAGGAGAGTACCTAAGTCTTAAATTCCACGACTATCTCAAGGAGTGTGGAATAGTTTCACAATTGACGCCACCTAGGACACCGCAGTTGAATGGTGTGGCAGAAAGTCGTAATCGAACCTTGTTAGACATGGTTCGCTCTATGATGAGTCGTGCTTCACTACCTATCTCATTCTGGGGGTATGCCTTAGAGACTGTCGCCCACATCCTTAACCGAGTCCCTACTAAAAAGGTTGCCAAAACACCTCACGATATGTGGACAGGGAAAGCTCCCTCGTTAGCACATATCAAGGTTTGGGGTTGCGAGGCTTTCGTAAGACGAGATACTCACGACAAGCTCGAACCTCGTAGTGAGCGGTGTATTTTCATCGGCTACCCGCAGAAATCATTTGGATATCTCTTCTATAGACCGAAGGACAATGTTGTCTTTGTTGCGAGGAGGGGAGTTTTCCGAGAGCGAGAACTCATAAGCCAAGGAGACAGTGGGAGGCAAATCGAGCTTGAAGAGATTCAAGAGTCGATAGATGAAGGAACCTCTACCGCTGGCACTCAACCCGAGGAGGAAACTCCGGTTGAACCGATTGACGAGTCATTACCTCTTAGATGTTCCGAAAGAGTTAGAGTTCAACCCCAGTTTTATGGTTTTCATATTACTACCAAAGGGGATACGTTTATTAGTGATGGTACACTAATAAATCAAGATGAACCTAATAGCTATAAGGAAGCCATGGCAGGCCCGGAGTCTGGGAAATGGAAAGAGGCAATGGACAGCAAGAACCAGTCCATGTATGGCAACCAAGTTTGGAATTTGGTTGATAATGTGCCCGGACGTAATACCGTTGGGTGCAAATGGATCTTCAAGAAGAAGACCGTCGTGGATGGAAACATACACACATATAAGGTGCGATTGGTTGCGAAGGGCTTTACTCAAACTCCAGGAGTTGACTATGATGAGACCTTCTCACCAGTTGCGAAGATAAAATATATTAGGGTGATGCTAGCAATTGCCGCATTTCATGATTATGAGATTTGGCAAATGGATGTCAAGACCGCTTTCCTTAATGGGAACTTGGCTGAGGATGTTTACATGGCTCAGCCAGAGGGTTTTGTCGATCTGAAGCATCCAAATAGAGTGTGTAAGCTTGAGAAGTCCATTTATGGACTTAAGCAAGCGTCTCGCAGATGGAATCTTTGCTTCGATGAGAAAGTCAAAGAGTTTGGATTTGTACGAAGCGAAGATGAATCATGTGTATATGTCAAGGCCAGTGGGAGTATAGTAAGCTTCCTCGTTCTGTATGTCGATGACATACTACTCATAGGAAACGACGTCCCGAATCTGTAGGAGGTTAAGTCCTGGCTCGGGAAGTGCTTCGCTATGAAGGACCTCGGAGAGGCTTCCTATATTCTGGGAATAAGGATAGTAAGAGAACGAAGTAAGAGACTAATAGGACTTAGTCAGAACACTTACTTAGATAAAGTACTTAGTATGGAAAATTCGAAGAAGGGAGAATTACCAATACAAAGTAATGCCAAGTTGAGTAAGACTCAAAGTCCGAGTACCGAAGCTGAGATAGCAGAAATGCGCCGAGTTCCATACGCTTCTGCAATTGGCTCAATCATGTATGCTATGACTTGTACTCGCCCTGATGTAGCCTTTACTTTGAGCATGGTTAGTAGATATCAAGGTAACCCTGGCAGATCCCATTGGATTGCGGTCAAAAATATCCTTAAGTACCTTAGGAGGACGAAGGAATGGTTCTTAGTCCTCGGAGGGAGTGATGACTTGAAGGTGCGAGGGTATAGTGACGCCAGCTTTCAGACCGACAGGGACAACTACCATTCGCAGTCGAGCTGGGTCTTTGCCCTCAATGGAGGAGCAGTAACTTGGAAAAGTTCCAAGAAAGAAACCATAGCTGATTCAACGTGTGAATCAGAGTACATTGCAGCGAGCGAAGCGTCGAAGGAGGCAATATGGTTGAAGAACTTCATCGATGATCTTGGAGTAGTACTTGCCATAAAGGAGCCCATGGAGATTTTCTGTGATAATGAAGGAGTGGTTGCCTTGACCAAGGAACCGAGGGATCATGGTAGATCTCGACATATCGACAGAAAATATCACTTTATTAGACATCGTGTAGAAGAAGGACAACTCGTGGTGAAGAGGATATCATCAGAAGATAACCCAGCAGATCCGCTTACGAAGGGACTGAGTAGGGTTAAGCACTTGCAGCATGCTAGGAGTATTGGGCTGAAGGATGATATTAGTATAGATTAGATAGTAGTAGAAACGTGTAATAGATAAATGTAATTAACATTTGATGATTAAATAAAAGAGTATTATTTATGAGTAATGTTACTGTCTTATGTTAAGTGTTTAACTATTGTTTCACTTTGCATGTTTTGACTTCCAGAATAATTGAGTTTATTAAGAATAATCGAATTATTCAAATTGTCCACAATCGTTCATATGTTGGAAGTAGATATGAATGAAAATTGTCATGAATTGGTGTGTAGATTGTCTAAATGGTATTAGACATAGCAAAAGGTTGCTGCAACATTCATGAGTGCCTATGAACTAGTTTTGAGCATTGGAACAAACCCGTGCTTGCTGGAATCACCTTATGGAATGTGATAAAAAGGTTGATCGCAAGACGATAATATCATATGGTCTTAAAACCAAGATATATGGTTTGTTATTTGTTAATTGGTTGTACATTGATAATGTGAAACCACATCAGTAACCTGATGTTATAAAACGCAGTGTTGTGTCTAGTTGATTAATGAATAAGTAAATGCATATAAGTCAAAGTTTATCTGTTACTTTTGTTCTAAGAGGGAAAAAGCAATATCTTGGCCGCTCGATGATTTGATTTGACTTATGTGCCGGGCCCGGTCAGAACTGAATTGATGTGTTCGATTAAGTTCTATGTCAAATAAATCGGAGATCGAGAAACCAAATACTAGACAAATTGGTTCCATATAAATGTATGCATGATATCTAAACAAAGGATTGTACGATCCCTTATCTAAAGGACAAGATTGATTAGATCAGAGTTTGACAGCGTCTTTGAGAGCTACAATTGCTAATCGGATTATACTTGTGTATATAGTTACTAGACTTATCCAAGTGGGAGACTGTTGGAATAGTGTCTAAGGTTGCAACTATATTAGGCAAGTATTTGACCCGGTTGTGCATGGTCCTTTTGGGTTGCCTTCACCATAGCAACTTGACAGGATGATTTGTTATGAGAGAAGAAATATTATTAATATATTATAAGAATAATATAAGGAATAATAATATTATTATTTGATTAATATAAGTCATAAATTAATTAAGAATTAATTTGGTGACTTAAAGAGATTAATTGAATAAAGGGGCATAAACTGTCAATTGTTTGATAGTTGTACTTTGGGCTATAAATCCCTTATGGATAAAGGGGGACGGTTTTAAGGACTATGGATAGGCCTTAAAGTCGTCCAAAGGCTTATCAATTAGGGTATTGGATTGCTTAGGGCCTAAGTTATCTAATTAGGGTTTAAGTGTGAAACCCTAGGAGCCTCACTAGTATATATAGACCCTAAGGGTCAAGGGAAATCGGCACTCTTGATAGAAAAGAAACCCTGGCCGATTTTCTCTTCCCTCTCCTCTCTCTCAAATCATCCTCTTGCTAGTTGGTGTTTGTAAGCCATTAGAAGAGTGACAATTGTGACTCTAAAGCTCCAAGGACAAGAAGATCAAGCAAGTGATTCAAGGTAAACTTCTAATTCTGATTTCTTATTGTTATTATACTCTATTAGGCATTAGAAGTCTTGGATTCAATGTATGTTCAATTACAGAAACCTAGATCCAAGCATTAGGGTTTGCATGTGCACATAGGAATGTTCATATGGCTAAAACCCATCACGTCTTCTGACTGAGGTTGAGTAGGTTTAACCGCATCCAAATTTTGATCTACTTTGGCTTGAAGACTCATGAACTCCTTCCGGGTGACAACATCCTTCTTCTTCTTCTTCTTCTTCTTCTTTTCTTTAGGCTTGGAAGTTGAATGCTGAGAACCACTGGAGTCCTCTTCTTCTTCAAACATCATCAGGTCGTCATCTGAAGGGTTTGGTTTGTTGACCTTTTGGATGTCGTCATCATCAAGACCGAAGGTAGGGGCTGAGCTGAGTTTGATTGCAGGCCCTTCGTCTTGAGATGGGTTGACTATAGGAGTGGGAGATGGAATAGGAGTTGGAGTAGGAGGAACGTCAGAGGTATGTTGAGCTGCAGAGGTTGCTTGAGCTTTGAGAAGTGAATCGGCCATCTAAGACATCCATTCTTGAATGTGAAGAATTCATGTTGTAGTATAGGCATTGTTGATTGCATCAGCCCAATACTTAGCAACCATCTAAATTTCACGTTCCTTTTGTTGTTGTTGTTTGATTTGTTGGTCCTTTCGGGCTTGAAATGCCCTTCGAAAGGCAGCATATCTCTTGATTTCGGCATCAGTAGTTGGTTGATACCGACTCCAAGAATCACTTGAGTCATCTCCATCAATTCTTTGAGTGCGCACCAAGGTGTCCCTTGGTTTCACGGATCCTTGCACATGTGTGCTCACCGTGCTTAAACCACCTGTAAAGGATGGAAACAGAGTACGATTTCCGGAGCTTCCTTGGTCTCCGTGACCCGTGGTCTCGTTTGGCCTCGGCTCCGTTCTGGCATGAGCGAAAGAAGTGCCCTGCGGATGGATTGGTGTTTGAAGTGTTTGGGATATATTCAATAGTATGGAGTCTAACTCCTCGGAAGAAAAAACGTGCAGTCGGGAAGCCCTGGAGACCTTAGGGCGATGTCCAGATTTATCTGCTTGAGATATAACTGGGGGGCTGTCTCCACGTTCAGATGATGATGATGATGATGAAACAAGCTCACATGATGAACTTGAGTGGTATTCGATTGTGGTATTGAATGGATGTGCGGCCATCCCAAGGACTACTGGAGCCTTTTGAGAGGCTACAGTATCTGTCTGGTCACGCATATGGATAGAGGTTTCGGTTGTTTTTCTTTTCTTGAGGATAGATATTGGTTGTCTATCTTCCTCAGAATCACTGCTCGATACAGTGGTGGGTTTGGTTTTGCATTTCTTTGAGGGCGCAGTTTGTTTTGGAGCATCCTTCCTATGTGTGCTATGTTTCTTCTTGGATGCCACCATTTTTCTCCTTTGAGAAAGGTTAGATAGTGTAGTAGCAGAGGGGACTGTGGTACCCTCAGGGATAATGGTTGTGGATGGAAGAGGTGGGGTAGAAGGGTATGGGGCAATACCCTCCGTGGCCTCAATGTGGTCTGAGACATCAGCAGTCTCAATACCAAGAAAAGTAAGAATGTGGGTGGGAAGCCTGCGGATAGGTCCAAATAAAGTTTGGTCAGAAGAAGGGTTGTACCTTTTTAGATCCTTACTGACAAAGAAGTTGATGTCACTGCCCATGTCAATGCCAGCATCCGCATACAAGTCTGAGATGCATAGTGACCAGAATCGAGCAAATGTGAGCTCTGTTGGGTTCTCCTTTGGATGTTCTTTGGGGATATATTTAATGAAATCGTCCTAACGAATCTGCCCATAGTTGACATCGTGGCCTGTGTAGATGCTCCACACCAATTCTAGCAGCTTTAATCCCATGTTGTCAATGCCTCCGGTTCTGCCGGATAGACAGCGAATGACGAAATGGCATACGAACTACCAAACCGCAGGCAGTTGATTCTTTTTAAACTCACTAATCCCTCGGATTGGTTTCTGATACCCTATCTGGTAGAGTGCGGTTGTGATATCAGACAGTGATGGTGAGAAAATCTTGATGGAGGGGTGAATCAGAAGATTAATGGCATATAAGAACTTCTCTTTAGTCAAGATGACCAAAGAATCATTGATGAGGTTGAGATGCACTTCCTGGGGATTCTCCAATGGACGATATGCAGAAAAAGCACATTTGAAGAGTGTTGAAACAGGTATGACATCTGTAAAAGCATCAAATGGACCAAACAAAATATGGTTCTTGAGAAACTTGATCATCAGTTTGGTTGGGGCATTGTATGACGGGTGATCTTCAAATATTGCTCTGAAATTGCTTGAAGCTATTGTTGGAGATTCATAACCAGTTGGATTCATAGAGCCTGAAGCCTTGGATTGCTTCTTAGATGCACCTGATTTCGCCATTGAGAAAAGGAAAACGGAGTTCTTGAGAGTTATGAAGGTTTTGAAGGTTGAAAGAGAACAATCGATAATCAAAAAGCGTAAAGGATTATTGGGAAGAAGACGGGTTTATAAAGGGGGTGAAAAAGTTTTAACCCTAGGTAAAAAGGTAGAAGATGGTAAGAAGACGAATGGGGTTTTTGGGGGGAATCGATGTTTTTTGGATTAAATCTCAGCCACACGTAAGTAAACCAGGTTTAAAAAGATTTTGAGAGATTTCCAAAAGGGGTTTGCATTTAATGTAAGATCAGACACATGTCAATACGTCAGGTAATCATGGGGGTGATGAGAAAGAAAGTTGCAACGGATGGGACGTGGTAGGGAGAGGAAAGGACAAATTAAGGATGAGTTTATTGGAATATTGCTCTTTTTGTCATCATCCCTAAAATAGGTCTGATACAGGGTTTATTCAAAAAAAGAATGTGACAGTTTCTAAAGGGAATGTGTTATTTTATTTAATGAAGGATCATTAAATAGCACACAAAGATTCGAGAGTTGATGAAACTGTTGGAATTTATTAAGATGGTCGTAGATGGAAACGTCATTGCGATTGAGAATCTTTATCGCGGATGAAAAAGTATTGTGGTTGAGAGTCACCATCGCGGATGCACAAAGGAAAGACTGTAGTGAGAAACTGAGAGGAAAACACTTGTACAAAAATTAGTAATAACAAACCATTAGGACCCATGAGAGATACATATGACATATGGTTGTGGTACCTAGACTGCAGGACCAAAACCATCTATCATATGTAATTCTCAATTACAACTGTAATGGAGACCAATGATGGTCTGCGGTAGCAAACACTTCAGAAAGAATTGCGGGTCTGGATTCATCATTCCCAACATTTGTAAGAATGCATTGAGTTTTGTAGATTCAAGTGCTTTTGTAAAAACATCAACAATCTCTTCATGAGTAGGAACAAAGATGAGTTCAAAATTACCTTTCAGAATATGATCTTTGATGAAATGATACCGTAACTCAATATGTTTTGTCTTGGAGTGCTGAATAGGATTATGAGAGATCGCTATAGCACTTTCAGAGTCACAGTAAATTGGTATCCGCAGCATTCTGTACACGTAGTCTAGCAATTGTGTCTTCATCCAAAGGACTTAGGAACAGCAGCTGGTTGCGGCCACATACTCGGCTTCTACAGTAGATAGAGATACACAAGTTTGTTTTCTTGAGGACCAGCTAACAAGTCTTCCTCCTAAAAATTGGCATCCACCATATGTATTGTTTCGATCGAGCTTGCATCCAGCATGATCCGCATCTGTGAAGGCTTGAAGGCTGAAATCATTGTCTGCGGGATACCATAGACCCATAGATTTGCTTCCTTTAAGATACCAAAGAATTTGTTTGGCTGTGGTCATGTGTGATACTTTTGGATCAGCCTGGTACCTTGCACATACACCAGTTGCGAAGACAATGTCAGGTCTGCTTGCGGTGATGTACATCAGCGAACCAATGATACCTCTATAAGTCTTGTGATCCACAGATTCACCAGAGGGATCAGCAGAGATCTTATAACCGAAGGCCATAGGGACCTTAGCAAATGAACACTTGTCCATTGAATATTTCTTCAGAAGTTCAGTGGTGTATTTCTCTTGATGAATGAATATTCCTTGCTGAATTTGTTTGACTTGGAGACCTAGAAAGAAGTTAATCTCTCTATTCATGCTCATTTGAAATTTGTTTGTCCTGAGCTTAGCAAATTCATCCACCATCCCTTGATCAGATGACCCAAAGATGATATCATCCACATATATTTGTACCATCATAAGGTGGTCACCATTTGCTTTTCTAAATAGTGTGGGATCAATCACTCCTCTCTTGTACCCGGAAGAGACAAGGAATTCAGAGAGTGTTTCATACCAAGCTCTTGGGGCTTGTTTCAAACCGTAGACTGCTTTTTCAAGCTTGTAGCAGTTGTCTGGAAATTCAACATTTTCAAATCCTCGAGGTTGCTGAAGATAAACCTCTTCCTTTAGTTCCCCATTGAGAAAGGCACTTTTAACGTCCATCTGGTGTACCTTGACGTTTTTGTGGGCTGCGTATGCTAGGAAGATCCGGATGGCTTCCATGCGCGCTACCGGAGCATACGTTTCATCGTAGTCAATGCCTTCCAGTTGGCTATAACCTTTAGCAACTAGCCTTGCCTTATTCCTGATGATTGCACCAGATTCATCTAGCTTGTTCTTGAAAACCCATCTTGTACCAACAATAGTATGACCTTGTGGGAGGGGAACAAGTTGCCATACTTTTTTTCTTTCAAATTCTTCCAGTTCTTCTTGCATTGCAGCTATCCAGTCCGGTTCAAGCAGTGCTTCTTTGATCGTTATGGGTTCTACCGAGGACATAAATGCTGCATAGTGGCAATGATCAGATAAGTCCTTGGAAGACCGAGTCTGGATACCTGCGGATGGGTTGCCGATAATTTGACATGGTTGGTGATCTTTTGTCCATACATGAAGACGTGGCAGCAAATGATCAGCAGCTGCGGTAGAAGGGATATCTTGGATGTCAGAGGAATCTGTGGTTAGAGATGAAAGTTCCCCCTGGATTTGAGAACATCCTGCTGAATCATCTTGATCTATAAGAGCAGAATTTTCTTGAGTAGCCGGGAGAGGTTGAGGTTCCCCCTGGGTTGCGGATGGGAGTTCCTCTGGAACCTGAGAAGGTTCCCCCTGGACTGCAGATGGGAGAGTCACAATCCTTGGATCGGTTCTAGTGTCAATATTTTCTATGAATTCATCATCTGAATCCAAAGATGCGTTTGATAGTAATGCTTCTCTGCGGGCAGGAATTTGAACAACATCAAGTACTGGAACCTCAACGGTTGCGACTAGATCCGAAGTAGAGCTTTCCCCCTCAACCGGAGAGGTGGAAGTATTGAGAGATACTACTTCAGATAGAGATGGTCCAAAAACATCAGCACGTTGTTGTTGAGCTGAGGGTGACACAAGAACTTCGGATAGTTTCGTCGTTTCAACAGGATCGAAAAGATCATCATAATTGACTTCAACTAGATTTAAGGGTCCTGAAGAGGCAGGAATGTCACATTCCATGATTGCGGTGGTTTCTGAGGACGGAGGGGCGTCGCGAATGTGAGAATCATCAAATTTCACATCAAAGCTTTCAACGATCAGCCTTGTGCGTCTGATGAGCACTCAATAAGCAACCTTGTTAGTGGAGTAACCAAGGAAGATGCCTTCGTCAGACTTTGGTGCAAACTTGTTGAGTTGATCTCTGTTGTTGATCACAAAGCATCTACATCCAAAGCGAACATTTGGTTTGCGGTTGTTAAGACCCTCATATGGTGTTTTATTGAGGCGTTTGCACACGATACTTCGGTTTTGAACAAAGCATGCGGTTGCTACTGCTTCAGCCCAGAAGTAGAGAGGAAGTTGGGCGAAGTTAAGCATAGATCTGGCTGCTTCTACTAGTGTGCGGTTCCTTCTTTCTACTACACCATTTTGTTGCGGTGTATAGGGTGCTGAGAAGTTGTGAGAGATGCCTTTGGAAACCAAGAAACTATTGAGAAGATGATTAATAAACTCGGTTCCATTATCACTGCGGATGCGTCTAACTGGAAGCTTGATCTAAAGTTCGATTTCTTTGATGAAGTTGATGAAGATCTGCGGTGTCTCTGATTTGAGTCTAAGAAAGAAGACCCATGTGAAGCGTGTATAGTCATCAACAATAACCAGTATATACTTTTTGTGGTGGAGACTGGCTATGGTTGAGGGACCGCAGAGATCAATGTGTAACAGCTCCAATGGTTCAGAAATAAAAGAGTCCATTATCAGAGGGTGACTTGCTTTTGATTGTTTGCCGTATTCACAAGCTAGACAAAGAGTGTCGTTGCTGAATTTGAGAATAGGGAGACCACGGACTAGTTCTCCAGTGACCAGGTTGTTTATGTACCGGAAGTTGAGATGAGCTACCTTGCGGTGCCATAGCCAGCTGACTTCAGATACAGCTTTGGACAGGAAGCATAGTTGTGGTCTGCTAATGATTAGAGAGACATCCAATGGGTACATGGTACCTTCTGATCGAGATTTGATCATACATGAGCTCCTGTCACTTGTCATTACGTAACAAAACTGATCATCGAATTCAACCCGATGTCCTGCTTTACATAGTTGGCCAACACTGATGAGATTGTGTTTAAGGCTTTCTACATAAGCAACCTTCTGAATGGAAAAGTTCCCCGTAGTGAGAACACCGTAACCTCAGATGACACCGTTTGCATTGTTGCCAAACGTTACATTTTCACCATTGCATATAGGCCTGAAATCCCGAAGGTACTCTAACCTTCCGGTCATGTGCAAGGAGCAGGCACTGTCAATTAACTATTCTTTTCTTGTTCTTCCTTGCACAAAGCCTGAGACTTACACGGTTAGTTTAGGCATCCAAACAAGTTTGGAGCCAGGGACAATTGATGCATTTCTGAATGATGCATAGTCTGAGGTTGCATGGACAGGTCTCTTGTCAACTTTTAGACCAAGTCCTGGGTGTTTGTTCAGATTTGGGTTGTTGTGACTTTTTGAAAAAAAATACGAGGTTTCTGACTTTGAGTCGATTTGACATGAGATAAAACCTTTGACAACTACACTGACATTTACAAAAAGAGATTCTGTCATTGAAACTAACACTTTGCTTGGTCAGCGGTTTATAGAACGAATTGGACTTGGTACCGGTCCGAGGTGGGTAAGTTCTGACATGCGTGTTGTTTGGTTTCTGAAAAGTTTGTTTTGAACGAGGTTTAGCACGTGTAAATCTTTGAGTCCCTTTAGGTGGATTTGGTAATATACCCTTCCATTTGTTGAATGTTTTTCGTGATTTTAAAAGTGTTGGAGTGGGTAAAATTCCTTTCCAATTAGGGTCATTTGAGGAATAGACCTGAAAAACGTAGTTTCTAAATGACTTGACACCTTTTTGGGTTGTGTCAGAAGTAGTAGGAATGACTTTTGAAACGGGACTTTCCTTTTTGCTTGTTTTCAAGAAAGAAGAGTTTTTTGAAATGTGGTTTGTGAAAACAAATATTTCTGGACTCTTAGAATTTGGAATTCTGACATGTTTCTTATTTTTCGAAAAACTTTGTCTGTTTGTTCCTCGAGATCTAATTTCTTCTTTGAAAGCCTTTTTTGCCAAAGATTTTGGTGAACCGCAGTCATTGTTATTCAACTGCGGTTTCCTGGAATTTTTTGAATGATTTTGAAAACGTGGGCTTGAATCATCAGAACTTGAGGATTCTGGAAATTGAGAGCATTGACCTACTTCAAAATTTTCTATGGGTAACTCATGAAATATTGGCTAAAGAGTTGTGGTTCCTTGAACTGATGATTGTGGTAGAGATGACTTGACTACCGCAGAGTATGTCTTAGATGGAACTTCGGTGGGACATTTCTGGGACATTTGACTACAATGTGAGACACTGTGGTCTGAGGACAAAGATGGAAAGTCGTTTGACACTTCGGGGCTTTCAACAACAATCTCTTCATCAGTTATGGATGAAGTTTGAGAATTTGAATAAATGGGGCCACAGATAGGAATTTGATCACTTGAGTGACCAGAAGCCTCAGACACAATTTCCTCAATGACACAATTATTGCTTAAATTGTGCAGTCTTCCGAAGTGAGTTTTGATATCTTCGGGAAAAGTCTTGTCACTGACAGGGAAATGAAATTCTCTATCAGGAGGGACATACAATCTGTCTTTGTTGAACCGGGGTGAGGAATCCATTGCGGTAGGATATCCATTTGACCAACCCCAATTATATGTATTGTCCACGGTTTAATTGTTTACCAAATTTTCAATAGCCTCACTTTCATTAAACAAATTTTCAATTAAGAGATTTAAGCGTACAATTTCTCTCTGAGCTAAATCTCTCTGGTTCAAAGCTATCTCTAGTTGGGTTTCGCTTAACATTCTAGCATCTTTTTCAGTTAAGAGATTTAAGCGTACAACTGGGTTTCGCTTATCCAGTTTTCCTCTCACATGGAACATCTCTTGGGACGCAATGTTCTTCTCATCTAAGGCTTTGTTATAGTCTGTAAGGACGGCAGCACAAGTGTCATTAAGATCATCATTGTAGGGTTGACAGTCATGCATACTATAATTTAAAGTTTGGATCATGAATTTTACCTGTTCGACGATGCTTAGAGTCCCATTCTTTGCCATGTAGCAGTAGTTTTTGTTCAACATTGTAGACCCATCATCATCCGCAGTGGCCAGCATGCAGATTTTCCCTTTTCCTTTAACACTGCTGATGGTCTCTTCTTCGTCTCCGGAAGACCAAACTTGATGGTCTCTTTTGATATGGGCCACATATGCCCTTTCCTTTTCCTTTTCTTCCAGCTCTTGAGCCATTCTAAGGTAGAATGCTCTGTCTTTGACTACATTGGCCTTACAATCTTTTGCAAAGTGATTTTCTTTATTGCATTTGTGACAGATTACAACATCTGTCTTGTCCTCTGATTGAGTACCGGAGTCAGTGGTATGAGGAGACTGCGGTACCTCCTTTGGTTGATTGTTCTGAGAGCCTTTGGGATATCGAGAATGGTTGTTCTGAGAACCGAAATTACGGTTGAATGGAGGTTTGTTGAACTGTTGATTCTTGCGGAAAGAGGATGGTGGTATACGGTTGAACTGTTGGCTAACCAGAGCAATAGCCTTCTGAAACTCTTCTTCATCATCATACTCAGAATCCGCTTCGTATGACTGTGGTGGAGTGTCATACGATGAAGAGTAGGGTGACTGCGGTGGGGCTTGTGCTATGAGAGCAAGCGGTCCTCCGAAGTCAGCACAATATTTGAGTACAGTGGATTCTTGTGCTTGAAGTTCTCCATAGAGCTTGTAGAGTGACAAAGAGTGAATCTTCCTGTCGCCTTGGACTATCATCTTAGTCGTAGTCTAATGTCTTCCTAAACCATTAAGAAACTGGAGATTGGTTTCATGGTTACTGCAGATGGTGCCCGCATTGGATAACTTGGTGACTATCAGGTTGAACCATTTGAAGGAGTGTTCCAAACTCTCACCATTATGAGCTTGGAAGTTGTTGAAATCGTTGAGTGCAGTAGTGAGCTTCTTGTCTTGTGCTTGTTCTGAACCTTCGTACAGGTTCTTGAGAACATCTCAGATCTCTTTTGCTGATTTGCAGTTTATGATAATATCAAAGTTGTCAGGAGCAACTCCGCAGGAAATTTCGTAGAAAGCAATAGCATCATTTTCCATTTTATCGAGATCATCTTTGGTGGGACGGCTCATGGCTGGTTGAGCTCTTCCTAGCCTGGTTGCAGCGCTGTTAGTTTGGACTGGTGTAAGGACTGGAACATGTGTTCCTTCTTCTACGGATCACCATACATCTCTTCCCAGTCTTCTTAAGTACCTCTCCATTCTTTGTGACCAGTGATGATATTCATTTGCTACCAGTATTGGAGCTCGGTTAGAACCACCAACACTGTTGGAGACATTCAGAGATAACGATTGTGCCATTTGAGATTTTTTTGTTTGTTTTTTTTTTTAATATTTTTTTAAGAAATGAGCTTTAGTGGTATAGAAGGCCTTTTGAAAAATCAGAGTTTTGATATTCAAAAAGCAACCACTTTGGCTCTGATACCAATTATTGAGAGAAAAACTTGGAGACACACTTGAACAAACGTTAGAACAAGTATATTGCGGAATAGTTAATCTCAAGGATCTAAAAGCTCAACAATAATATAGTTAGATAGTTAGTTGCAGAAAGTAAAGAAATATAAATGACAGCAATTGTTATATCAAGAATACACTTAAGCTGATTCGTAACAAGGAATGCATTCACTCCGAGTTAATAAGGAAGATCAAACTTAGTGATTAAGTCTTAACGACTTGCTCCAGAGAGAGATTATAGTCTGATATGTTTCGGTAACAATTTAGAGTAAGAAGAGTAGAAAGATAGAGAAATGAAGAAGATAACTTAGAAATATATTCAGAATAATTCATAAGTCATCAGTGATCGAGAGATAAGAGTAGAGGTTGTTAATACAAGAGAATAAGTCTCTATTTATAGAGACTCTGAACTATTCTAGACTACAACTGTATAAGCAGCCGTGCAAGGCATACTGGATAATAGAGTGTATTACATAAATACAAGTAAAGTAATCTAGATAAGTAGACTGCGGTGGCAAAAGACGGATTGTGGTTGCTGAAGAAGAACTGACTTCGGGTGCTGAATTGGTTGCGGGTGCTGAACCGTTGCGGTAGGGAGATGGTTGCGGTAGCTGAGTTCAACAGGGTCACTTTTGTGATTCAAAAATACATAGCAGTGAGCGAAGCGTCAAAGGAGGCAATATGGTTGAAGAAATTCATCAAAGACCGTGGAGTTGTGCTAGCCGTAAAGGAGCCTATGGAGATGTTTTGCAACAATGAAGGTGTGGTTGCCTTAACCAAGGAACCGAGGGATCTTGGCAGATCCATGCATATTGACAGGAAATATCATTTCATTAGACATCGGGTAGAAGAGGGAATCCTCGTAGTGAAGAGGGTATCGTCATAGGATAACCCAGAAGATCCCCTTATGAAGGGACTAAGTAGGGTTAAGCACTTGCAACATGCTAGGAGCATTGGGCTGAAGGACGATATTAGTTTTAGTGAATAGATAGCCATAGAAACTTGTAATAGATAAATTGTAATTGAAATTTTGATGATTAAATAAAGGAGTATTATTTATGAGTAATGTTACTGTCTTATGTTAATTATTTACTATTGTTTCTCTTTGCATGTTTTGACTTCCTAAATAATAAGATTATTTAAACTATCCACAGTCGATCATACTTTGGAAGTAGGTATGAAAGAAGATTGTCATGAATTGGCTTGTAGATTGTCTAAGTGTTTAGACATAGCAAAGGTTTGCTGCAACGTTCATGAGTGCTCTTGAAATAAGATTTGAGTTTTAGATTAAACCCACGCTCACTTGAATCACTTCATGAAATTTATCATGAGTTATTGTGAGACGATAATATCATATAGTCTTTAAACCTAGATATATGGTTTATTGTTTGCAAGTTGGTTGTGCATTGATAATACGTAAACGCATCAGTAACTTGATGTTATAAAACGCATTGTTATGTATGATTTGATGAGTAAATAGTAAGTGCATATAAGTCGAAGTTTATTTGTTCCTTTTATCCTACGAGGGTAAAAGCGATATCTTGGGCCCCTCGATGATTTGGTTTGACTTATGTGTCGGGCTCGGTTAGGACTGGATTCATGTGTTCAATTAAGTTCTATGTCAGACGAATCAGAGATCGAGAAACAAACTGATGGACAAAAAGTATGACAATATTCCATGTGATTGTCCACACGATATATTGAGAACGGAGGACTATACGATCACTTATCTAAAGGACGTGTCTGAGTTTGACAGCGACTTTTGAGAGCTACGATTGCTAATCGGATTTTGAAGTCGTACTTGCATGTATAGTTATTAGACTTATCCAAGTGGGAGACTGTTGGATTAGGTGTCTAAGCCCATAACTATATTTGGTATGTACTTGACCTGGTTGTAGCATGGTCCTTTTGGGTTACCTTCACCAAAGCAACTTCACTGGATGATTAAAAGAGAAATCATATTGGTTAATTAATATTCGTCAAAAATTAATTTAGAAATCAATTTTGTGATCAAAATATATTAATTGAACCTAGGGGACTGGAATTGAAATTATAAGATAATTGGATTTTGGGTTGAGGATCCATTAGAATGGGGTGGACGAAATCAAGGAGGGAAGCCCACCTTGAATTCATCCAAGGCCTTATTCTGGAAGGTTCCTTTGGACTGCTTAAGGCCTAAGCAATCCAATTAGGGTTTTGACTAAAACCCTAGCAGCTCACCTATAAAAAGGACCCCAGGGCTTCACATTTTTGGCTACACTAAGAACCCTAGAGATCTAGATCCGATTTTTTGCCTCCTTCTCCTCTCTCCAAAGATCATCCAACTTGCCCTGGTGTTTGTGATCGATTAGAGGTATTGCACTTGTGATACTAAAGCTCTCAAGGGTTGAAGATTCTTCTTTCATCAAAACACTTGTTCATTTAATCAGAGTATACATCCCAGGCTAAACTTCTTGGAGTGTGCCATGCGATCATCCCGAGCCCTTCCCTCCGCTACCGGAAGTACCTGAAACCAAAACTAAAAACCGTAAGCACGAAGCTTAGTGAGTTCCCCAACCTACCACATACCATACATATCTACTGATCAAAACATGCCATATATAACTGTGAGCACATAATCATATATTGGGCCACCGCCCGCCATCGGACCCCGTCCGTCATCGGGCCCCGCCTGGCATCAGGTCCCAACTAGCATCGAGCCCCGCTCGGTATACATATCTGTTTTCCTTAGGCCCCGCCTGTCTCTTGGCCTCGCCCGCCATACTTATACATACGATCAAATAACATACTGAAACATACATAAACATTCTGTAACGTCCCAAAAATACGAGCCAAAAATTTCATTTTTAAAACATATACTTAGCAAAACATTAGAAATAAAACGTTCACCGATCATATCATTTCATAAAAGATATCGCATGTCTGGAAAAACATTTTATAAAACATAATAATATCTGAGTACAAATCCCCAGGAAGATCTCATAGTGCGGAATACAAGGCATGTGTGTGATGGGCCGCTACCGCGCCAGCTCTTTCCCCTTCGAAGAAGAGGTACCTGAAACCAAAACTGAAAACTGTCAGCACGAAGCTTAGTGAGTTCCCCCAACATACCACATACCATACAATCACATAACATACATGTATTGTCAGGTATATCTGGGTGCCCGACCTACCCCTTCGGTCCTCTCGACCGGATAATGGCTAGTATATCTGGGAGCTGGCCTCCCCTTCGGTCCTCTCGATCGGATACTGACTAGTATATCTGGGAGCTTGCCTCCCCTTCGGTCCTCTCGACCGGATACTGACTAGCATATATGGGTGCTGGTCTCCCCTTCGGTCCTCTCGACCGGGTACTGGGGACTATTTCACCCCCTACTACTACCACATAACACATATATCATATAATCTATCTAGCATGGCTGGGCCTGACCACCCCTTCGGCCCTATCGACCGGTAATCTGGGGGACTATCTCTACCCTACTGTCACTAGCACATAGCATCGTATCATACTAGCATAATAACATATCACAGGTAGTAGCAACCCTAGATGAATATCACAAAGACAATCATCTATCATACAACTCCTACTGGTGGGTTGGCATTGTGGTCGTAGACCCACCGCTACTGGAAGGTAACTCACCTCAAAGTAGCTGCTGATCTGCGTGGGAGCTAAATGTCTTCTGCTGCTGCTGCCCCGGAAATCCTCCGGCTATAATTCCCACAAAACACTCAGTCAAATACTGCTAATCAACCTCAGGGTAAAATGACCATTTACCCCTAACCAAGTCAAAGTCAACTTCTAGTTGACCCGACTCGCCGAGTTGGCTTGCCAACTCGCCGAGTCCCTATCCCTTTGTCTGACCATAATCCCGTCTCCACTCGTCGAGTTAGGCATTGAATCGACGAGTTTTCCTTCTAAACCAAAGTCCAATAGTCCTTCATCCTACTCGTCGAGTGGTATGAACAACTCGTCGAGTTCATCTTCATCCGAAGAACACTCTATGCTGAGACTCGCCAAGTTGTATGAACAACTCGCCAAGTCTGTTCTTGAGGCAAGAAGATTGCCTTGGACTCGCCGAGTCAGGGCATTGACTCACCGAGTTCCTTCATGGGCGAGTTTGGATTCCGACTCACTGAGTCACACCCCATGACTCACTACTCCGCTCCGCAAACACGAAAAGGGGGAAAACTCGGGGACTCGCGACTCGACTCGCCGAGTCTTTCACATGCAAATACTATATACTCGATTTTGCTCAAATCCAGCTCATTCCATACATAGATATGGGTTTCTAGGGATTGATTAACACGTAAAGTTTCCAACTTTACGTGTAAATAAACACCAATGAAGGTTTTAGGGCTCAAAATGCACTAAAAGAGTAGATCTAGGGCTTTCATGCAATATGGCTCCATAAAGGCAGTAGATCCGAACTCCTGGAGCTTAATCATGCCTAGATCTAAGGGTTAATCCACTTATTACAAATCCTAATTCATAATCAAGCTTGGAAATGGCTCAAGAAGGACTTTAATGGAGCTACAAGGGACTATAAGCATAAAAACAGAGGGAAACTGAGTTATACCTCAAGGAAATCACTGAACTAACACCAAGATGTTTGACCTCCTTCTTCTCTTCTTGATATACTCTCCTTTCCTCTCAAAATCTTCAAGAAAACACACCAAAGTACTTCAATCTCACAAGGAACAAGGGTTGGACGATATAGGGAGCTCTGAGGGTGAAGGGGGCGAGCTTAGGGGCGCATAAGATGACTTAAATAGGGTGCAAACCCTTGAAATTTAGGGTTTCATCAAACAGCGGGGACTCGCCGAGTCCAGAATATGGACTCGCCGAGTCGCCAATTTAAACGTGTTCCAAATCCCGTCTCTACTCGGCGAGTCGGGCATACAACTCGCCGAGTCCAAAGCTAAAAATGCAAAACACTTAGATAAATTTTACATACCAGGAACCAGGTGCTACATATTCCCTAACCATACCCTGATCTGAGGCCTCGCCTAACTTGGGCCCCGCCCCTGGTCTGCTACTGAAGTAGTGGAACCCCGTCCACACTCCTACTAGTAGTGAGATACAGGCCCTGCCCACACTCACATCATTCCTACCATGGGCCTCGCCCCTGTTCTACTAATATCGAGATATGGAACCCATCCATACTCAGCTAGTGATGAGATACGATTCCTTGCCCACACTCACCTCCCTACCAGGCACATACAAGTATCACGAAGACAACAAGTATAATCTAACGCACTACATAAGAATCTTCCTCGGGAATACCCCGGCATCGGACCCCCGGCCCGGAAACATACTAATATCTAAAGTAGTTCGGGCTTACCCCGAAATCGGATCTTCGGTCCGGATCCTATCATACCGACACATGGAAGAATCACAAAGACCTCTAGCATCCTAACATTCCTTGGGCCTCGCCCGGTATCAGGTCGTACCTAAAATATATATCAATAAGTGCCTAGGGCTAACCCCCTGGTCTTCCTTCTATATATAAGCATAAGCATAAACGTGAACATAATGGGCTGGCATTGTGGCCGTAGACCCATGCACACAGTGAGGAGACTCACCTCGCACTGCTGAAAACTCGCTGAACACTTTTGACTGCTAACCGGCAACTTCTGAACTGCTGACCCTTCGGCTTCCCGAACTATCAATACCTAAAATAACATTTAGACCACAATAATCCAAAAGTCAACCCTAGTCAAACTTGGTCAAAGTCAACATCCAGTTAACCTGACTCACCGAGTTGGTCTACCAACTCGTCGAGTCCATACTCCTCCAATCCCAAAACAACCCTGACTCTACTCGTCGAGTCTAGCAAGAACTCGACGGGTTCTCCTTCAACCATGCCAATGGGACCATCTTCAACCGACTCGTCGAGTTCACCCTTGAACTCGTCGAGTTCATCATCCACATATGAATGTGTCTAGTCTGTGACTCGCCGAGTTATATGAACAACTCGTCGATTCCAACTTCATAAACTAAGGATATTGCCATAGACTCACCGAGTTCTTCCTTGAACTCATCGAGTACGATGAACTTCATGACCATTATGGGCTCGGGCCGACTGATTCCCTTTCCAAAACCAACTCATACCCTTAACAGAAGGGTTTTTGGGGCAAGAACAGGCCTGACCCGCCGAGTCCCACAACTGACTCGCCGAGTCTCTCTATATCCAACACTATTTAGACGATTTCAGACAAGCTCAAGGCATCCAAGACCCAGATCTGGCCTCCTAGGTTCGGGATATCATACAAAGTTGCTACCTTTGCACCCTTGCATGGCCCTTTTTGCTCAAAAGGCCATAACAACCACTTAAACTTTGCATGGGGAGTTCTATTGGCATAAAGCTTCCACCTTTATGCCTTTACTACTCTAAATACTCCCAGATCTGAAAGGTTCAATCTTGGGGACATCCCAATCCCACAAGAAATCATTCTTGGACCATAAGCTTCATAAAAAGGGCTATAAAGAGATCTATCAAACTATAAGTCATGGAAGGAACTTGATTACCAAAATGAGCAGCAACTGGAGTGAATCTTCTGGATCTACTCCTTCCTCCTTGACCTTCCAACCTTCTTCTTGTTCTTCCAAGCTTCAAAATGCTTCAAGACTCACAAAATGGCTCACAAACTCAAGGGAGACTCTAGGGTTTCGTTCTGAACTTGAGAGAGTATCAAGGGGGCTGAAGAAGGGCTATAATGTTCTTTAAATAGGGTACAAGTCCCGTATTTAGGGTTTTCCCAAAACCTGGCCAACTCGCCGAGTCAGTCTTCTAACTTGTCGAGTAGGTCACTTATCCTGCGACCAAATGTGCGCTCCTACTCGTCGAGTCACCCATCTACTCGACAAGTCACTTCCTCATCTTGAGGTTTTCTTTCCTTTCTAGGTCTTCTGAATTCAGGGTGTTACAGGAACAATGTTCATTGACCGGTGGTAGTCAAAGAGGAAAATATGGAAGATTCAGGCTATCTGTCCCAAAGAAATGAAGCGTTAGTAGCAGCACATTATGGGTACGTGATAGGGTTCAGGTTGAGGGTTGTGTTAGAGCCTCTCTACATGTTCTTGTCTGATGAAGGCTTTAGGGTTAAAAGCATGACCCGGACACCTAATTAGGGTTTAGATGGATGAGGTTTCGACTCATGGTGACTATGGTTCAATATTATTGATGGTTGGAAAGACCATGGGTTGGGCCCATGGCTGTTTTAGAAGTGTTTTAAGCCTATGATTTGGGTTGTAGAATTCACTAGGATTAGTTAGACCATCACAAGAGTGGTTGTTAGACTGTGGGAGGATTAGAACGCTAGCATGGGTTAAGTCAGACCGTTATTGTTGGTAGGCATTTCCTTGTTGGGCATAAGGTTTGTTAGAGTTGTGAAGGTGTTTTGAGATTGTATAACTCTCAGTTGGGTGAGACCCATGGGCGAGGCCCGTTTGGTTAAGTTAGATTGGGTGGGACCCATGGGCGAAGCCCGTTTAGCTATGATAGATTGAGTGAGATGTGTGGGCAAGGCCCAGTTGGTTATGATAGTGTTGGTGAGACCTAGGTGGGCAAGGCCCGATTAGGTTAGGTAAACTTGGGTAAGTAGGCCATCCAAACATTTGAAGATATGCTCAGGGCATGAGGTGTTGGTCGTAAGTCTCCAGATCAGGGTTGGAGTGATGGCTAGATCATAGTGACCTGCAATCCTAAGTGCTCTAGAATATTAGATGGTATCATGGGGTATCATGAAGCAGTAAGTGCGTGACTCATAAGGGTGGGACCCGGTAGTAGTTGGTTTAATTGAGGTGTTAGATATTGTTTAGAGTAATGAAACTCTATGATCAGCTGATTGGATCCTTATGGTAAATAGGCTAGGGTAGCCTTTATCAGTTAGACTCTTGGTTGGAATCTCGTTGTGTGACCATGCGTGAGATTGTCAGTCTCAGCGAACAGTTAGGGGTTTTGTATCCCAGTTTAGTAGAAGGTCAGCATGGAATCAGGAGATCGTGGATAGATCAAATATGTGAATCCTTGGTTATCATAATGTGTGTCATGTATTGGTGTGACACCTATGGGTGAGACTTGCATTTGGAGTCACCTTTGCCTTCAAATGAATGGTTTCAGTAGTGATGAATGGTCAGGGATTCTGTTTTTTCCAGTTTTTAACCAGATAATTCTGGGTCAGAAGGGTTTCGTCCGGATCGGGTTACGAATTGGAGTCTTTATGGATGTGGGATCAGATGATTTCGTCTTTTGGGAAGCCAGACACTATTTAGGGTTATCAATTTTCAGGTAGAGGAGTTGGCTTTTCCTTTGTTAGCAGAGGGCGGAATAATAAGGTCCGTTCTTTGACAAGGTATGTGATTTCTACTATGTTGGGGCATTGATAACAGTGGTGGAAGGGGGACGTCTTCTTGAGATGATTTCTCAACCCTAACTAGAATTGAGGAAGTTCTGTCAGGAATGATTGGTGTGGCAGAGGAAGTAGTAAGGAAAGATTTCGAGGACGATATCTAATTTAAGCGAGGGGACAGTTGTAACATCATGTTTTGAGAAGTTTATTATTTCGGGACTGTGGACATGAAATGGATCAGTTAAAGACCTTAAGCTTCAAGGGAATAGGGCTTAGACCCCATTGGATGTGGATAGTTATGTGATCCAAGCCCTTAGTTTGTTTTTGGAGTCAAAGGGGGAAAAAGGGAAAAGTGATGTTTCAGACTTCTTTCATGAAATAAGGATTTCAGTTCAGTATGCTTTAAGTCAAAAGTAATTAAATAGGATTGTAGACCTCTTCAATACCTTCTCGTGCATATAAAGAACGACAAAAACGGAGTTGAAACGAAAAAGTTATGGTTGCTTAAAGTTTAAGGGAAAATGGGGATTTTTTATTACGCATGCCGTAATTTAAAGTTACGCATGGCGTAACGAGGGTTTAATGAATTATGTAGGGTGTAATTTATGTTACACATGGCATAATCTGGTCAGATCAAACCCTAAATATTCGGCTTTAAGCCCTATTTAAGGGCTCTAACTTATGGGAAACCTTCTCATTACTAGTTTCCATCATCTAAGATCATTCCTTGAGAAACCCTAGCCTCTTCTCACTTGTTTTTTAGCCTTGGCATCATTTATGAGCTTATTTCTCCATTGGAAGGTTGAATCTTGAAGAGCAAGGTAGTGTAAAGTGTATAGAAGAAGATTTCAAGTATAGATCCAGCAAGATTACATCATTCCTGGACCATTGTGGGTAAAAAGCTTCTAACTTGTTTATTGGTGTCATAGATCTAGTCATTTGTCATATTTTCCACTTCTTGGTCATTTTATTAAATAAAGTTTAGATCTTGAAATTTTGAGACCTTGTTATGGATAAAGTTGGAAACTTTATCCATCTAAACATCATATTGATTCAGATCTGAAGGTTGGAGACTTAGACTTAATGGATTAAGTAAAGAAAGATGCATTTTTTGTCCCTTTGAGACTTAAAGACTAGATCTTGGTTGTTTGGACCATCTTAATGGATAAAGTTGGAAAATTTATCCATTATGGAGCTATTAGGGACATGACTTGAGCTTTGAGTGAAATGTATTAATGTATTAAGGACTTAAAATGGATTTTGGCAACTGCTTGGTTATGCATGGTGTAACCTTGGATTACACAGTGCGTAGCGTGACCTTTCCCCATTTTCTGTGGGAAGGCTTTACGCATGGTGTAGAGCTAGAGTACGCATGACACACGATCAGCAGGTGTTGTTGGTCATTTTTTTAGCATTAGGTCAAGTTAGGGGGGATTCTAGTCTTGGAAGGGTAAAATGATCTTTTACCCTAGAGAGTGAAAGTATGAAATGGAACTTTGATTATGGGTTATCACCTTAATTGTTAATTAGGGTTGTTTGGATATGTTCGGTATGAGGAGATTTTGTAGCAATAACGAGTGTGAGGTTTGGTTATCTTCGGATTGAGGTGAGTCTCCTCACAGTATTTGCAGGTCCAAGGCACCAACGCCAGCCCATTGGGTTATGTTTGTAGTATGCTAGTTGTCTTTGAGACTCTTGCATGTATTTATATGTATGTTTGGGCGGGGCCCACTATATGTTTTGGGCGGGGCCCATTACATGTTACAGGCTTGTTACCTGGGAGGGCCCGATGTATGTATGGTATGTGGTATTTTGGGGAACTCACTAAGCTTTATGCTTACAGTTTTATGTTTATGGTTTCAGGTACTTCTGTTTTCAAAAGGAATGGCCCGACTTGATCGCACTGAATCCCCTGGAGATTTATGATGCACTGAATGTTCACATATAATATGATGTTTTGAGAATACTTTGACTCTGATTGTCTTTTGGAACAATGAAGAATGATTTTAACTTATTTAAAATGAAATTTTTACTCAATATTTTTTGGACGTTACACTTCAGGAGTTATGTCTAATAATGACATCGTTTAATCCTCTATTGGAGTTGATGGAAAAGATATAGGGAGTGGCGTTCCAGGATTGGAACTCCAAATACGTGAGATTTTCAGGTAAGATTATGATTATTGATCGGGATAATCGAGGTTATTTGACATATTATGGTCAGGTCTGTGTTCCTACACTAGAGGTAACGAGAAGACATCTACATTAGGGAGGTCGTAGCGAGGCACGGGGTGCCAGTTTTCTTTTGTCTTTAATTGGGACGTTCGGTTTATGTCTTAGTTTTGGGAATGGTTTGAGGAGATGGATGCATAGTTATAGTTTAGCATAGTGTCCCACCCAAAACCAGATGGTCACAGTAAATGCATGGTTCAAAATTTAAGGTAATTGAGATTGTATCTTCCATTAGGAGAGTTTTTTCCACAATAACAACATTCACTCTTGTATTGGCATGCCACCATTCGAAATGTTGTGTTGTGAGAAGTGCAAGACGCCTAGGTGTTAGGCAAGATTGGTCATCGAGTATTAGGGAGCCAAAATATTGTGCTTAAGACGAATGATGTGTTCCAATTTGGCAAGTAACTCAATTATATACAAAAACCCAATTGTTATCATCGAGAAAAAGACAAAAACCTTATGTAACAAGGTGATTGGGATGTGATGGTTCAGTAAAATCATTGAAAAGGTTCCAAATGGACTTGGGAGCCAGAGGCAGAGATATGAGTGCATTATCTAAAACTATTTGCTAGTTGTGACTTCGAGGACGAAGTCTGATTCAAGCAAGGAAGAGTTGTAACATCCCGTTTTCGGTATATTAATATTTTCATAATTTTATTAGTTAGTTTCACTAACTTATTTTAATAATGAAAAGGATAATCGGGTAACCTAAAATGAAATAGAAATGGAGAGGAAGGGTTGAAAAGGGCATGTTTAAAACTTAAAGTGTTAGACTTTTTGGAACTTAAGGACCATTTGTGTCAAAACTGTCAAAATGAAACCCTATTAGGGTTTAAAAACGATAATGGCCTCTATTTCATCATTATTTTCTTTCTAGGGGTATCCCCAAACCCTATAATATCAATCCTTGAAGAGTTGAGGCCAAAGAGAAAATTTTCGGAATTTCCATTTTTGAAGACCTCACAGCACTGTTTGAACAATCCCCTAGAGATTGAACCGTTGTGTAACACTCAGTTTCGAATCATTTCATTGTTTGGTCTGTGGCCAGGTCATTAGTCATCATAAGGCTTTGCGCCTTGGGGAAGAAAGGATTTGGCCCTTTTTGGATGTGGGTATTATAGTCTAAGTGATCTGGACGTTCGTTTGTGTTTCAGAGCCCAAGGGTATAATCATAATTTGATATCTTGGTCCTTTATGAATTTTGGGTTTTGTTTGAAAAATTCTTAGGCGGAGGTGAGTTGACAGAAGTGTAGGGCTTTTTTTCACCTTTCCATGGATATGAAGTTCATTGGAAACAAACTTATAACGAAGAAGTTATGGCCTTCCAAAGTTTGGTGGTTTTAGGGCTTGGCCGGGTACGCAGGGGTACGTAGGTGTACACGTAGCGTACTAGTGAAAACGACACTATGCAGGGCGTACCATAGTGTACGTTGGGCGTACTGAAGAGGATGGCCGCGGGTGCTCTACAGAGTACGTTGTGCGTACCATAAGTACATTGGTTGTACTCCAGTCAGATCAGAACCCTATTTTAGGGTCTTGGACCATATTTAAGCTCCTTATATCATAGCCTAACTGTAATATCTTCAGCCTCCATCCCTCTAAACTCTAGAAATCGACCCTTAGCCCCCATTTGAGTGATTCTTGAGCTTCAAAGTTATTTATGTGTGTTTTTGGTGCTTAAGGAGGAAGAATGAACTTCTTGAAGAGTCATTGCTTGACTTGGAGCTTTTGGATCCAAGCTTTGTTCACCTAGATCTAACTTCTGGAGGTATAAAGTCTCAACCTTGACAACTCTTTCTTGTAGATCAATCTAGGTGGCACTTTGTTATGATTTTGGTCCATTTGTGGTGGTTATTATGAGTAGAAGTTACTCCAGAACCTTTGAGCTTCATATCTAGCCTTTTTTGGGGTTATGGAGTCATAAAGTTTGGATCTTGATGAGTATAGAACTTCCATGCATGATTTGGTATTCTTTTGGTGAAGCTTGGGACTTAGGGTTTTGTTTTGGGTCCCATTAATTCATGATAAGTCATAAAGTCATGAACTTTATGACTTAAGAAGTCCCTTTGAATAAGATCTGGAAGTTTGGACTTTAAGGTATTAAGATGTTTTTAAGACATTTTGGAGTGACTTTGACCCTTGGAGTTCATTTGTGGTGTTGGGCTTCTTTAAGCTATGCAAAGGTTTACAGCCTTCGACTTTATGGATTAAGTCACTTATATTTAGCTATCATGAGGTTTTAGACGTCTTGTGTCACAACCCCAAACCAGAACATCAGAAACGTTCGGTGGTAGAGGATGTCATGTTCAGTATCATATCAATGCACAATAGTAAAACAAGCAACAACATCATCCATTACATTAATAATATAGTTGATACAAGTGTGTTCTGAATGTATTTGTAAGACACCAAAAATATGAATATCAAAATAAAATACGAGTCTTGGACATGCTCCATCTTCTCAAAACCTGGTCCAATGTACCTGTCTACTGGTGACCTGAGAATACAAGTTATTTTGAAAGAGCAGATCAGTATTTAAGGTGGTGAGTTCATAAGTCTTTTAGTGTCAAATTTTTGCATTAGTTTGATGTAAGTGTTTTGATGTAAATGTTTGTATACCTCCTAGAAAATCCTATGTTTTCTACTAAAAATGGAAAATAGTCTTCTACCAAGACCCAACTGTTTTGTATGTTTTTTCTTCTGTAAAAATGAGTGTTTTCCCAAGTATATGACTATCATTACCAGAAAATAGTTTACATTACCTTTTATGTGAGAAAAGCACTATATGAAGGTAATGGGAAAAATGAAAGTGTATAGTAATGTTGTATAAAGTAACTATTGAAACACTAACTACCCTAAAACCAAGTTGTTTAATTAAGGTTAAAATGTGGTGTGGTTATAACCATACTGATTGACGAGTATAACACGACGACCTGTTGGCGTCGAAACTGATGTGACATTTGTCAACCCTTGGCCTGCCGGCCAAACTGTAGTGAACATTCGGGATACGGGATTGTCATCCCCGTATAGATCTATATACACAATGCCCGCTCTCCCTCCAGGAGACTCTGGTTACAAAACGTGACCTAACAAGTATATTGCTAAGCCGTGAAGTAGTCTCACATAAATGTTATTTTGTTCTTGTAAAATGATGTATGTTTCTTTCTGTTGCTTGTTATTGGATGTTTGAACTGACTCATGTATGAATGGATTCATGTATGGAATGACTCTTGTAAGTTTCATTGTTCTAGAGATAGTAAGTAGTAATCCTCTAAACTATACCTATTATAGTTTACTAGTAATGTTGTTTGAATGACTAATTATGTTTGTACACCTTTGCTACCCAAAGGTATTGAACTTATTTGAAGAACTTTAATATCTACATACATATATATAATATACAACTAAGATTTATACGACATTCGGACAAACAACCAATACCCTAAGTCCACAACCAAACAAGGAACAGGAAATAAAGCGAGTTATCAGTCCTAAGCCCTTTAAACCTTATTTATATAAGTATATCTATATAGACATGATTTTGACAATATATAAGTTTGAAATAGTTTTGTAAAACATTAAAGAGTTTAACATATAAAAAGATTTTTAACCATTTGAATGGTTATTGATGACTTGAGGTCAGTTTATAAAATGATTTGAAACAGTTTGTCTGATAACACATCTTTATAAGAAATCCTTTTGTTTGATAGTTATAAATCACATGTGATTGATACTATAACTATATTGTTTTCTACTTGTATCCCCCCTAAAAGCATTTAAAATCATTAAAAGATAAGTTTAGGGGTATGAACTCACCTGGTAAGAGTGACGATTTGATGAGAAACTAGGCTTTACGCGGGCAGCACTTCGACCGGAAAGAATGTTTTCTCGGGAAATTCGGGGCGTCGGGACTTGCGTCGTGTGTTAGGGGTGTTACCGGGGCTTCGGAGTGGTTTAGAGGGGCTTAAAAGTGAGAAAATATAGGAGAGAGGATGGAATTGAGCAACCAAAGTCAGAGCCCTCGCATCCTATTTATAGGGTGAAAAATCGACTCTCATGTCGTGAGTATGCATGACTCACGTCGTGAGTTTGGTCCTGATTAGCTCATGGCATTCATCATCCGTCCACTTGCTCTGGAGGGTGTCAATCAACCTGTTCACGTCGTGAACTCCTCACTCACGACGTGAGTTATGACAGATGTTGAAGTTTGCGCCCCCGAACTTCACAAATTCATATCTTTTGCATATGAGTTCCATTTTTTATGCTCTTTATATCCACGCATAGGTGAGATTATGCTCTATAACTTTCGTTTAGACTCCTTCGACTGTTTTTGACTTTATTTTTAATATTATATTTTTAGTAGGCCGGGACAGGAAAAGTCCGTTAAAAATTCATAACTTCTTCATCCGACGTCCGTTTTCGTTTGTCTTTTTATCGTTGTACTACTATTAACGAGATCTTCAATTCTCGTTTAGGTTGTGTCGGCTACCTTTTCCTTCTTCTTGTTGCTGCATATCTCGCTTGTACACGTCTTCTCTTTGTTTTCGGGGCCTCTAGTGAGTTACAGACAGAGTTCGAAAAGGTCAAATCTTTGATGATTCCATCATCTATGATTGAGTTGCGAAAACTTCTGGATAGGTATCCTACATCTGAACCGAATTCTTTCTGGTTAAAGAATCTCTTTCTAGTTGCTCTGAAACAATTAGGAGATTCTCTAGGTGGCAACATGCTATTGGGTGGTGGTCCCGCTTATAGGGTCAAATCAATACGCTCTAAGAAGAAATATTTGAATATAAATCTCATCGATATCATCGATCTCATAAGTATCATACCAAATCCCATCAATCGATCATTCAATCTCTATTTCGAGTTTTTAGTTGTCTACTGCTATACTGAAACTTAGAAAAATCATAACTTCCTCATACGAAGTCAGATTTGGACGTTCTTTTTATGTAAACTCTCGGTTTAAAGTATTCTTCGACTTTCATTTAGATTGTTAAGGCTAAAATGTGTTCTTATCAAGAAGTCAGTTTTTATGACACATAATGTCGTGTTGGTTCCGATGCAGAAACTTTGATGGGTCATAACTTCTTCGTTATAACTCGGATTTCTTTGTTCTTTATATTTCCGAAAACATTGTTACGATATCTATCACTTTATACATCCTAATTAAGATTTTTGAACAATTTATTTTTGACGCTATTTTTATTATTTCAAAAAAAATATGTTACAATACTTGACTTTAGACTATTACATTGACTTGAAATATCGGGTTGTTACATCTTTGCTTAAGGGATTAAGTCGTTTTTAGGATGGTTGTGGGTAGGGTCAATACGCGGGGAGTACCTCCACGTACGCAGGGCGTACTGGGTTTCTTGGGCGTACGCTTAGCGTACTCACCGAGTACGTGGGTCATACTCAATCAAGATGGATTTTGCATGTTAGGCTTCGGTTTGGGCCACCTTTTGGGCTTAGTTGTCTTGATCCCTGTTGGGCCATCTGGTTTTGGGCTGATAATTATTTTGGGAAGGCCTATAAGGGGTTTGGGCCCAATTTGGAAATTGGGCCATGGTTTGGGCCTTGGTGGTTTTTGGTATTTGGGCCTTTTGGATTATTAGGTTTGGGCTTAAGTCTTGGTCCAAACTAGGTAAGGGGTAAATTGGTCATTTACACTATTAATGTATTTATGGTTATGGATTGGAACCCAATTGTTAATTGGGTGTTGTTTTGTTATTGATAGTTTAGGGATTGGTCAGCCAACAACTAGAGATTTATCTGCGGGATTCAGCAGTGTGAGGTGAGTCATCTCACTATACTCATGGGTCGAAGGCACCAATATCGGCCCATTGGATTGTGATAATTGTCTTTATGACTTTTGCATGTGTGTTTGGGTTGAAATACACCGCAGGGCGAGGGCCCACTGTGTAATGTCTGGGTTGAAATATATCCCATGGCGGGGCCCACTATGTTATGGCTGGGTTGAAATATACCCCAGGGCGGGGCATATTATGTTATGATCGGGTTGAAATACACCCCAGGGTGAGGCCCCATGGAGAGGGCCCATAGTTGCTTTTTGGGTTTGAATGAACCCTATGGTTGGGCCCATTTGTATGTTTGGTATGTAGGGAGCTCACTAAGCTTTGTACTTACGGTTTTCAGTTTATGTTTCAGGTACTCCAGTTTTCAAATGGAAGGGCTCGGGATGATTGCAGAGCACACACCACATGTTTCTACATTCTGTGAATTACTCTGATTTGATGATGTTTTGCTAAAACTTGGTTACCTTGGTTTTATGGGAAAGATATGTGTTAACGATTTATTAATCTAAAACAAAAAAATTTATGTCCTGATTTTTGGGACGTTACACGTTGGATCTTCACAAAAATTCGAGAGAAGATTCCCAATACATATATTGAAGATTTGACCATTGGATTTCAGTTTCAATGTTTGGAACTCGAGTTATAGATCGTCAATCATGGAAGAAGTTTGCGGATTGTTGTCGAAATGATCTTAGATGCAAGGCTTGTATGGATCTTTCAATCTCGACAACATAGGTATGATTTTTCCTCATTGCTTGGAAAAGTACTATAGGACCTAGGGCTGATGTGTTACAAACCTAGAAGGTTTTAATCAAATTTGGGACTTAATGGGTTGAGTGGATTGAATCCTAACCCTAGTTTTACCTTTCTGAAAAATCCATTGTTCTGCCCCTTTTTGTAAAAATTCTAGAAAAAATATAGAGGGTTGGAATTAGGATCCATAAACTTTCAAAGTTTAGAAATTGAGCCTACTTTGCCTCTGATTTTTTCCCATACTTAATATGGATCCTAACTAGGGTAAAAAATACCGTTTTTCCATACTAGTACGAAATGAGCTGCAATGAGATGCAGTTTTGTAAAATTCCCCATAAATTGTAGACAAATCATATGAATACGTATAAGTAGTCTTGAAAAGGTATTGACCTGAAATTCATGACCATGGTTTCATAACCTGGTTTGGTTGTGTTTAAGAGGGGCAAATCAGGCTTTGAATAGATTGTTGTTTTGGGTTAAAATATGAAAATCTAACCCATAAGTCTAATTGCATGTTTAGGTAAAAGAGTAGCTATATCCAAACCCTAATTGCTATTGTTAGGAGGTTTGAAGGGTGACATGGTGTGAGTGAGTCCCGAGCTACTTTTGGAGGTTGCTCTTACTATTTAAGGTGATCTCACTACACCGTGTTGTATTATATTTTTCTTTACGTTAGCTCATATGTGCTAAGTGTTGTTTATGTGGGTAGCACTAGGAGGGGTTAGATTCTATATGTTTCCCTTACGTATTGAGGATGTGAATGGTAGGACTTGGAGTATCCTAGTGGGGATTGGGCATAGCCAATGTGTCCCAAAGGATCGATGAACTAAGCAAGGGGGATCGGGCATAGCCAATGTGTCCCACGAACTCAATATACTAAGCAAGGCGGATCAGGCCTATCCAATGTGTCCTAGTAGGAGTATGTATGTTACTGATTCGTTCTTTAACATGCATGCATAGTTACGTGTTTGATAACGTTATTATATGTTTATAGGAGTAAAGATTATTTGAAATGATATTGTATATGCGTATGTGTGGAATTCATTAAACTTTATTCTTGCCCCATTTTCCCTTCAAAATGCTATTTCAAGTACACATGATGATCGGGCATGATTGTACATACTAGCTCGAAGCGGGATGCTTGATTTTTTATATTGGAATAAATTTGTTTTTTATAGATTATAGGAATTATAACTGATAATGGTTTTGGTAATTGAGTTGATCTTGGGTTTTGGTTTTAAATGTATCCTTAATAAACGATGTTAAATGAATGATTTATAGTATTTAAAAAGTTCAAATTTATTGGAAAATTTAGGATGTTACAGAGATCCGGGCAAATAAAAAAAATGAGGCCCTTAGACTATCTCCAACCATACATCATTTTTATACCATATTTTACCCCAAAAAATAGTCCATACTATATCTTTTTTGAACTTATATAGATTTGTCAAACACACCATTCAACTAATTAGATCTTTACATATTTATATACATGTTTTTTTGTGAAAACTTTATAAAATATATTTACTACAAAATTATAACCAAATTAATTATTTGTGTATTGGTAATTAAAAATAGATGTTGTTTTATTAAAATGACATTTGTTAAAAAAAATTACATAATTTTATAACATTAAAATTAAGTTTTAGATTTATGAGTAAATAATATCAATTTAATATATAGCATAAATTTGGATTAACTTTTATAGATATATTTAATTAATAACAACTAAATATATGATTGAAACTGAATACAAATCAAATAAAAGAGATAAAAGTTACACATGAAAGTTTTGCATCATTTAATTGTATATGAATAGTATAACACAAAATTTGGTGTTATACTATTCGTTTACACTAAAACTGTATGGAAAATGAAGTGAGATTGGAGATGACACGACATCAATATGATGTAAAACTTGAGTTTTGGTTTGTGATTAGAGATACCCGCACAGTAAAAAAATAGTAAAAGATTGTCGTTTTTTGTTGTTTTTTTTTTCAAGTCGACCATTGTTATAAATTTCTCTTTAGATCATTTTTGTAACGGTATCACTTGTTTGTTTTTTTTCTCACGACGAGATAAATGTTTTTCTACGCAACATGTGATTATTTTAAACTTATAAAAAAAATAAGGAAGAAGCAAGTAAAGGAAATGAAAACATATAAATTAACTTTTTATCAGAAAACTAACATGAAAGAAGTGGAAAACAATAACTAAATCTTATAATCTACATGAATCAAAATCAGATTAAGACGAATCATAAAATAGAAATCAAATTAATCAGAAATCAAATCGGTGAGGCTGCATGAAATCGGGTTAACACGAATTGAAGATCGATTTTTTAAGGATGTGCGAAATCTTATTATCAAAATCGGTTTATTAATAATGATTGAATTAGAAATCGGAAAACATAAATTGAAGTCGAAAATCAAAAGGTTGTGTAAAACACAAGAATCGATTTATTGTGAATCGATTATTTTATTACAGCTGAAAAAATCAGAATGTTTTCATATAGTCCCTCAATCGATGGTGGTGAGAGACTCAAGCAATGATTATTATAGAAGAATCGTACATCCCTAGGTCTGCAATATTGATTTTGATTTGACCTCGTTTTCTTTAATTTTTCTAATATATATATATATATATATATATATATACTAACATATTAAGGTATATAAAAATGAGGTTCTAGAAATCTAAAAGTCATGGGTCCATGCTACTCCACTCATTGGCGCGACCATGTATGGAGGTGAGGTGAGGTGAGGTGAGGTGAGGTGAGGTGAGTTGAGGTGAGAAGATGTGAGTTGGTCCCTATTTAACTTTTATACTTACTAAATATTTGTTTGCATATGAGTAAAGAATATAAATTTTTGAAAGGGCAAGATATCTTTTGTATGGACTATGGGATGCACGGATAGAATTTAATTTTGTAACTTACTCATTTAAAATATATAATTTTGTAAAGAATTATCCGCTCAATGATTGATGAGATAAAGTGCATGTGAGGGACATCAGGAATTCAGGAGCACATGTCCCTCTGCATGGAGCCATGGAGTACATGCAAACAGAGACAAACATACCAGGCCCGGCTTAATTAACCCGGTTCGGATGATTATAGTCGCTAGAGCGGTTGACCTTTGTCATGCATTTGTGTTTCTTTTTCTGTCTTATTTAATCATTCAAACATGTTTGAATCTCGATGCTCTTTTTTGACATTAAATTAATATGTAATAGTTTATACTATATAATCATAGTAAAATACCTAGTTAAAATAAAGGAATAATCTTAAATTAAAGAAGAATATATATAAAATGGGAGGATCCAATTGATAGTTGATTATATTTTTTTTAATAAAAACGATCATGTAAATTATGAAATTATTTTTATTAAAAATTCCTATCAAAATAAAAACTTGTTTAATATATACTAGGTTATAACTACCTGTTACATGGTTAACAATACAAAAATATATATAACAAAAAGACAATTTAATAATACACTTGCAAAGATTTTTTTTATATAATAATTGATATATACTGTTAAGTTTATGATCGTTATAGACAAATAATATTTAACATGGTTATTAAATTTAAATAATGTAAATTAATTCATGATTAATGAAAAAAACATAAAAGTATAGTGTGAAAAAAATAAATTTGATATATTAAATATGCCAACAATAATTATATATGATATAACGAAATAGCTGTCCAAAACATCTAAAGAAATAAAGATATTGCTTAATATTTGTGGATTAGAAGTTAGAAAAGGAGTTGATAGTTGATAGTGTTTGACAAATATAATGGAACAAATTAAGTTCTATCAATTTTAATAGGCAGGAAAATTTTAATTTTAAATGGAAATACAAATAAATAAAGATAAAAAAAATATCATGTGTATAGTAGCTTGTTAAATAGAGAAACAAATGTCATTATTTTGTTTTGTTTATATATATATATATATATATATATATATATATATATATATATATATTTTTTTTTTTTTTTTTTTTGTTTATATATATATATATATATATATATATATATATATATATATATATATATATATATATATATATATATAAACAAAACAAAATAATGACATTTGTTTCTCTATTTAACAAGCTACTATACACATGATATTTTTTTTATCTTTATTTATTTGTATTTCCATTTAAAATTAAAATTTTCCTGCCTATTAAAATTGATAGAACTTAATTTGTTCCATTATATTTGTCAAACACTATAATGACATTCGGATTTCAGGTGTGTATATATATATATATATATATATATATATATATATATATATATATATATATATATATATATATATATATATATATATATATATTAACATTCGGATTTCAGGTATTAATTATTAAAATAAAATGATGAGTCTTGAAGGGTCACAACATGATGGAGGTATCACCATGATGTGGCATGGCCGTAGGAAACACGCATCTCATTTAGCTACCACGACTGGAAATGTATTGGCCATGACGTGGTGATTGATTATGGGAAAACCATAATTTCTGAGGTTAAGGCTCTATTTAAGGGAAGTGATGGCTAGGGTTTCCTCCACCCTCAACCTCCATCACCTCTTAAAGCTTTGAAGCAAACCCTAATCATCACTTATCCATTTTTAGCTCATTTTGGAGTTCTTGGTGATCCTTTAAGGAAGAAGAAGCCCCTTGTGGTGTAGAGGACCTTTTGGCAAGCTTAGAGAATTCATTTGGGCGTTCTCTGGACCTTTGTAAGTCTCCTTTTTCAGATCTTATTGGTTAGTTTCTTCTAGATATGGGGTTAAATGCTTTTCCTTCATGTTCTTGGTGTTTTGAGTGGATAGATTCAAAAATGTTTGCAACTTTATTGGTCCTTGAGGTCCCTAGATGGTTAGATGTTCCAGATCTGAAGAGTTATGAAGCTTTGAGTTCATGCATGGGGTTTTGACCCCCCCCCCCCCAATTATGCCATTTTGACTTAGTTGAGCAAATAACATGAATCGCATCAAAGCAAGGATTTTTATGGACCATTACGCTCCTAAGAAGCCTTCTAAAAAGTTTTATCAAATGGCTTAAATGATTAGGAGCTTAATGCATTAAGTTGTCCCTAAGCAATACCCATGACGTGACCAGAAGGGTGCCACGATGTGGCGATGGGGGACTCAACGATTGTTTTGGGCGGACTCTGCCACAACGTGGTGGCATGACCACCACGGCATGACAATATATTTGATTATGACTGGGTGGGACCGAGACTAAGATTTTTATCAACATTGAGCTCATTTGCCACGACGTAACCATAGGTTGGCCACGACGTGGAAGTCAGCTGATGTTGACCATGACTGCTGACTTTGATCGTTGACTTTTTGACTTTGTTGACTTTTGGTCAAATTGCTTAATGCTAGAGTGTAGACTAAGGCGTGACCTCATGTGATTCACTAGGAGGGTTGTAGCACCGATTTCGTGACTTCGAGTTTTGGTTTATTCGATTTCGTGAGAAAGGTGAGTCTTTGTGACTCTTGTATGTATGTTGGGCGGGGTCCGTTTGTATGTAGGGTGTGGAATATTTGTATGTTGGACGAGGCCCGTTATGTATGATGGGCAGGACCTGATATGTATGTTGGGAGGGCCTGTTTGAATAGAATGGGCGAGTCTCGATATGTTATGGGCGAGGCCCGTATGGTTATGTGGTATTTTTGGGAACTCACTAAGCTTTATGCTTATGGTTTTATGGTTTAAACATTTCAAGTACTTCTGAGGGAATGGTCCGGCATGATCGCACAGTATCCCCTGGATTTTTATTCCGCACTGTTTACTTGTTTTATTCTGATGTTGATAATATTTATGAATTGGTTGGCTTTGGAACAATTGGTTGTATTATTTTTGGTGTTTGAAAAATAAATATTTCACCTTTAATTTTAGGATGTTACAAATGATATCAAAGCCTTGCTTTGAGGGATTCAGGCACACTCTCGGGTATGTGTGACATCCCAAAATTTCACGGCCAGAAAATATCGATTTGTTTATGCTTTGTTTTAAAATCAAAGTAATTTTTTAAACAAAACTGTTGCGGAATTTTTTTCCCAGAAAACATGATAAAGACTTTATCCAAGCATCTCCGGAGAGATGTATTTTATTTGTTTTAAAACATTTAGGATGTCCTGGTCAATACAGACACATAAGCATAAACCAAACTTACATTTATCTACACTAATGATATACATCCCTTTAATCTCTTAGTGTAATGTGTCTTTGTATCGATACCTGTGATACAAAAATATTGAGTGGGTCAGGTTTGGAAAACCTAGTGAGTACATAGGGATTTCAATCCCACAATGTTATAACATATATATAATTTAGAATTCACACAATATAAAATTCTCTCTCTCTCTCTCTCTCTTTATATATATATATATATATATATATATATATATATATCTAACCAACTCTTACCCCACCCCGTCAATCCTCTCAACAAGACTATCCATACCCTTGGACCTTAAATTTTTAACTCTTACTCCCGGATCTAATACATAATCTCGAGTCCATGATTGTGCCCATTCCATACTCACGGACAACTGACTATGTCTTAATCCTTACTCCCGGATTAATGACAACTGACTAAGTCTTAATCCATACTCCTGGATTAATGACAACTAACTAAGTCTTAATCCATACTCTAGGATTAATGACAATTAACTAAGTCTAATCCATACTCTCGGACTAGGGACGAACAACTATGTCTAATCCATGCTTCCGGATCAATGACATATTTTAAAGTTTTATTCTCCGTATATATCTCACCCGTACTCATACAGAGATACTACCCCATAACCATTATAACAAACCTTAGGTTTACTCTTTAACCTAAGTTATCATAAACAATTAGGTATGTTCTTTAATACTTAATTCAGACATCACCATATAACTCACACAAAACATATATTTAATACATTCAAACAATACTTGTATTAAAATCATGTTCATCAAAGGGACTATCCACTCACATGATAAGACGATGCTCAGACAGCACTTCGTCTCTTAAAATAATAATCTTCGATGAAACCGGGATATCTTCCAAAAACTGGGCTTCTCGTGGGCAGAGTTTCGGCTCGAAAACTCTATTTCTCGGGATCTTCGGGGCTTCGGGACTTTCTTCGGGTGTCGGGATTGATATCAGGGCTTCGGGGGTATTTCTTGCAAATGGAAAGAAAGAAAAGGGAGGAGAAATGAAAATTTTAGCAAACAACATCGGCTGGCCTCACATCCTATTTATAGGGAGAGGCTGGCCTCGGCTACGTAGGGCGTTCGTCGGAGGGACGCAGCGCATTCCCTCGTACGCGGCACGTAGGAGCAGGGGCGAGGTCCTCTATAAGATGCAAGTTGTGTTAACTGCAACGTGTCCAATCTGAGGCCGAGCAAAACGAACGCGGGGCGTTCCCCTTCGGATAAGCTTCAAATTTTTATTTATTTTTATTTAAAAACTTCAAAAATTAATATATTTTGCATACGAGCTATGTTTTTGACGTTCTTTATATCCACGCACAGGTGAGACTAAGCTCTACAAATTTCGTTTAGACTCCGTCGGCTAATTTTGACTTTATTTTTATTATTATAGGTCGGGACAGGAAAAGTCTGTTAAAAATTCATAACTTCTTAATCTGACGTCCGTTTTCGTTTGTCTTTTTACCGTTGAACTACTATTAACGAGATCTTCGATTCTCGTTTAGATTGTTTCGGCTCAAACTCACTCGATCTCATATTCGAACTTTGGGTTGCATACTGCTAAGTCAAAATTTCGAAAAATCATAACTTCCTCATACGAAGTCAGATTTAGACGTTCTTTTCATGCATGCTCTCGATTTAACGTATTCTACGACTTTCATTTAGATCGCTAAGGCTAAACATCGCTCTATCGTGAATTCACTATTTACGTCACGAAGTGTCGTACCGGTTCTGTTGCGAAACTTCGACAAGTCATAACTTCTTCATTATAACTCGGATTTCGGCATTCTTTAAATATCGGGAATCCTTGTCACGACCACTACCACTTCCTTCATAGATATCCGCTTTATCTAATATTTATTTTCGATGCTTATTTTTATTCTTAAGCGTAACAATTAAGTTTAAAGCACATAATTCATTTTTATTACTTCAAAACGAGTTCCAATGGTTGACCTAGACTATTATATCATCATTAATGCTTAGCTCATAAACACAGGCGTTATAGTATGTCTGAAATCAAACTGAAGGGTTGATAAATATTTTTGTAAGTAAAACAAATTTTCTAAAAAGATTTTTACAAGGAAAAGGGTACGATGTGTGCAATCAACCGAGCTCAAATAAATGATTCCCAAAATACTCATACATGAGTACTATGTTTTAGTATGCTATTATGTGAGGTTCGTGCTAGAATAGGGCTAAGGACACCTTCAGGAATTGCATGATAGAACTGCATGACATGTGTGATGCCTAATAGCCTAGGAAGAAATGAATGTATGTGCTAAGTGGAGTCTAGATTGACAAAGTTAATTGCTAAGTGTATGTTTAAAAATTTTATATAGTTAGGATCATATAGACTTAGAATGATTCATTTTGCCTCATTTATTGTTCCTTGTTTGGTTATGGGCTTAGGGCAGAATCATTTATTCGACAGTCTATTTGATTAAGTATTGTGTTTAATTTGCATGCATAAGGCAACCAACGGTGTTGATTGAGGTTCGTAGTGATGTAGAAGTGAGTGAGATAATGAATCCTATAAGATCCTAGGGAGTGTTGTAGCAAGATATGTATGTTGTTTAGCATAGGATCCATGAGAGTCTCGATAGTGAAGTGACTTAGAGGAATCTGCATGATTCTTGAGGAAAGTACGAATATATGTGGAAGGTAGTATTGGGCCCGTACTACTGAAAGCACAAGATCCGTACTTGAATCATGGAACGTCACGGAGATTCTAAGGAGCTTGTAATGTGAGGATATTTCAAGTATGTTCTAATCTTTTTCATTTTTACCTTTTAGTAGGTGTAGATTACACGAGGTTCTGGATTTGGTTCTGGATCAGGTGTTGATGTTGAGTTGATTAATGAGAGGATGTGCGAGTTCATCACGCTAGAGATCACTCACGACATCATGGATGCGACTCTTGTGATGTTTGGTACCATCAAGGAGGGGATTATGGAGTTGTTGGATGAGTGCTTAGGGGATTTTCGTGTAGAGATTGCAACTGGTCGGTTCGAGGCACAAACTCTCACCTTTTGGGAGTTTAATGCATGTGGAGCCCCAGAGTTGTGACAACCCGAAATTTCTATCTTGTAAAAGTCAAACTTGGTCAACAAAAGTCAAACTTATCAATCAAAGGTCAAACTTATTTCTAACAGTATCTTATGGTTAGATTAGATTAATGAAATGAGTGTGTTTAAGCCTAGTATTCTAAAGTGTTGAAAGATAAGTAAGAAAACCCTTTGGACCGAGGACCGCAAACGAGCCTTGGGTCATGAACAGCCTTGGGTCATGAACGAGCCTACGGGCTGTGAACAGCCTTCGGGCCGTGATCAGGCTTTGGGCTGTGAACCTCCCTTCCTATATATACGAAGTTAGCTAACTTTACTTCACTTTTTCCCTTTCTAACCGCAAACACAAGGCTTTCTCCCAAGGATCTTCAACCAAGAACACTTTCCTCTCAACTATCATCCATTTCCTTTGAATCTTCTTCAAGATATTGCTAAGGATCCTCTAGTGTTCTTAATCTCCAAGATAATTGGTCCGTGAACTCAAGAACATCGAGTGTTCTTGGGCCGTGAACCCTTCATTGGGCCATGAACTCCTTGTAGCCTCCCATCTTTGCTTATAACACTTCATTTGACTTGTTTTGTCCTGGGAACAAGCTTGTGAAATCAATCATCCTATATTGGACTTTCATTCGAATCACTCCCACAAGGTGAGTTCATACTCCTACAATTACACTTTTAAATGCTTTTAGGGGGAGAATACAAGTAGAACACAATACAAATGTGTTAACCATTTACATGTGAAAACAAAAAACAAAAGGATTTCGTATACTAAAAAACTTTTTAAAACTCTTTTAAACTTCTTTTATATCAAAATCATATTCATTTATTTATTTACGTATAAGTATGCTTTAACGGACTTAGGACTATTGCTAAATACCTTGACTCCTGTTCCTTGTTTGGTTGTGGGCTTAGGGTAGGATCACTAGTTCGACTGTTGCCTAAATCATAGTTATACTCATTAAATACATATATGAATATTAAACCCATTTTAAGGATCATACATAACTCAGTTGCTTCCGTTGAACAATTGAGTCTTTTCTGCAATCGTAGCTTTCCAAAGCCGCTGTCAACTCTGATCCTATCAGATACGCGTGTCCTTAGATAAGTGATCATATATTCCTCCATTCTAGATATCGTATGAGACATGATTTCAAATCATTCTCTTTGTACAATATCTCGATTCCCGATTTATGACGACTGACTAATTGAACAAATCAAATTAGCCCTAGCCCGGCCGAGCATTTACGTTTGTCATCACTAAATCATCGAGGGGCCCAAAGATATCGCTTTTATCCTACTTTGGATAAAAGGAACGGATAAACTTTGATACAATGCTTGCCTGCACTTACTCACTGAATCACACACACCAATATGTTTTATAACACCAAGTTACTATTGCGTTTACATATTATCAATGTGTAACCGATTTGCAAGATACAACTCACACATCTCGGTTTTAAGAATATAAGATGTTATCGTCTCACCAATCACTCGTGATACAATTCATGGAGTGATCCAAGTGAGCGTGGGTTTAATCCAATGCTCAAATCATATTCGTAAGCACTCATGAACGTTGCAGCAAACATTTGCTTATGTCTAATACTCTTTTAGACAATCCACACACCAATTCACGACAGTCTTCATTCATATCTACTTCCAACATATGAATGACTGTGGCCCGTTCGAATAATTCGATTATTCTTAATAAGTTCAATTATTCTGGAAGTCAAAACATGCAAATGTGAAATACAAGAATAATACTAATCCCATATGGCCTCAAACCTTTGAGTATAAATAAAACTCCTTTTATTTATCACCATATCGATTACTCATTATTTGTCGTTTCGGGTAATCAACTTCTTACTTGAATTATTACACTTGTCCCATGCTCTTAGCATGCACACAATGTTTACCTATGGTTCTTACTTTTGTGAAATAGATCAAATTGAACACATTTCCAATCATTCTCATTTCACAATTCCAAATCCTTTTTCATAAGTGTGAGAATATCAAATTCTTGTTACTTATAAAATATGCTAGATTCTAACATTCTATGCAATGATCCTTTTGTAATGTCAGTGCACCAAAGTCACAAAGACTATTGCCAATGATATTACAAAGTCCTCTATCGGACATTGTTACAAGACAATTCCTTAGATATGATGTCTCTCACTCAAAGTACATTCCTTTGAACATCCTTTTGCATAAAAGTTTCTAATCTAGACATAGATTTTCAATATTCAATTCCCAATATGGACACGCTTCCATATTTTCCATATGACAACTCATTCTTAATAGAATCTTATCTATTCGTAATGATGTCGATATGGTCCATCCAATATGAAACATTTCCACAATTTTCATATGACAACTCATTCTTAATAGAATCTTTTCTATTCATAATAATGTCGATATGGTCCATCCAATACCATGCTTCCAACTACTCACAAGCGACCAATCCTCATCAAAACTTTGGATTGTCCTTTGATAGTTGTTTAATTATTTTAGTCAAAATCAATTCTAGTCCCTTTTCCCTCTAAATGCACTCGACATTTGGAAAATTTTAGAATGGTCAAACATTAAAGCATTTGCAATCGATCCTATACCCGAAGCGTATGGGACACGACGCATAATGTTTTATTTGCTATGTTCTCAAAATTCGAATTGTGAAGAGGAACGCCGTAATCATAATCGAAATTTTAAGAACACACTATGTACTCTTGACTAAATTTATTAACATTTCTCAACCTAATCCTTTAGATTTGAAATGAAACATAATATTCTCTCCCTTAATTATAGAAAAACAACTTTACAACCCTTACAACTTTGCAAGGTATAACTCTTGTTTTCTATAATTAATATTGCTAACTTGCAATACGTGCCTTAATAATCATACAATCATAACATTTATGCTCCCACTATCATGATGATTATTATAAAACATAACACTTATGCTCCCACTAGCTTCGACATGTATTCATAAACATCTTAACTTTCAGAAAAGCAATGCCTATTGAATTTCTTAAATCCAAGTTTCTAATACTTAATGCTTTGATATTCTTTTATCAAGGCTTCTTGAACTTATACACCTTTGCCTTAGATAGTTCATATGTGTGTCTAAACAATTAAGACTAATTGTCAAACCTCACAATTCAAATCATGGAAAGGGATACCGTAACCATAATCGAATTTGAGAATGCAATTTTACAATCACTATCTTCTTAAAATCTTTCTTAGTGAAAGCATTTCCTCACAATCATTTTCATGAAGGAGGAAATCTTATGACACTTAGATTTGAGCGGTGTATGTGTTCCTATCCATGTGAATTTGTTAAAACCAAAGTTTACGACAAATTCAAACTCATATGGACCGAACTTTCTTAATCTTGATTTCTTGCCTTATGGTAGCACAGCTGCCCACCACGTCTTCCAAGTAGTTAAGCAGCTCACCCTTTCCTGTCAATGTACCTTTCATTGATTAAGATGCCTTGCCTTTTATGCGTTCAAAATGAGAACTCATAGAGCTCACATGCATAATTAACTCAATTGGAATGACATAGAAATAAAAAATGTCAACACGATAGGTTGTAAACCACAACTCGTGTGCTAGTGATGATCGGTAAGGTTTATTTGATTTGTTCTTGAAACTTTTCAAGACCATTAAAACTCCCACTGACTCCTTGACATATAAGATTCTTTTGTCAATAACCATTTCTTGACAAACAAATATTCAAGAGTTTGTGTAGCTTTTATCAAAACACTTCATAAATTGGACCTAGTTGGTCTTTGTCTTATCCAAGACGTCACAACTTTTCATATTTGATGAATGTTATAAACCATCTTAATACTTATCACTCAATGTCACACTCTTAACATTAAGACTTGTTTTGGAACGAAGTACGATTGACTTATTGATTTAACCATTTCTTCAATCCTTGATTCCTCTTCTTAAACATACAATTGTACTAAGACTCACTTAGAGGATCAATTGAGATATGGTTCTTAATCATTAAGACCTATCATAAAGCATAAAAGGTACTCTCCCTTCTTCTTAGAATGGAGAAACTTTTATTTTTCTGCCTACTTGATTCTTCTTATTCGTTCTGCTATTGATTTAAACTTTTTCAATCAATTCAGAATTACACTTAATCTTATAAGTATAATCATATTTACTAAACCTTTAGTAAATCATGACGAATATCTTTGTTACTCTTATAGTGGACTTTGACCAACACGCAACTTTGTGTGCTCGATCTCCTTGTCCTTAATGAATTAGTCTAATTTCCAAATATGAAATTTCTCATTCATCGTGCAACCAAGTTGCATGATTCCAAGTTTCTGTCCAATTGAAACTTGGGCGATGAGAAACTCTCCCTATTTGGTAAATTCTCGATATTTCCATAAATAACATAAATAAGAATCATATCCATTCGTTGTAGAAATATGCAAACATCAATTTTCATAACGATTTCATTGCAAGGAAATAAACAAATAAATAAATAAGTCAAACAAAATTTATTTTATTTATAAAAGCAGCGGAAAACATTTGTCCTTACAATGCAAAATCCATTGAAAACTATGTATCTCGTGAAGAAAATTTCTAACAACTCTTTCATAACTATCTAAGCTCAAAATCTAATCTTCAAGTCCATTAGATTCATCTTGCTCTCTCATCAAGCTTCCTTTCTTTTCACCGATCCTGCAAAACATTCAAATGCAATCTTATCACAGCATGTATTAAGAATCAATGAATAGGAACTTAACGGAGTTAGATAGTGGATTTTACCTAAAGTAAAGCCATACGTTCTGACTCTCCCATCTCTTAGATCTCTTAGGTAAATATGGCAACTTCGTCTCCAATGTCCCTTCTCTTGGCAATAAAAGCAAATTGACTCTCTTGGAATAGGACATGGAACTACTTCAGACATTGGCTTTCTCTTATGATCGGACTTTTCGATCATAGCATGTCTTTCGTTGCCATTGTCTATATCCATGAAGGCAGATTCACCAACCAACTTTGCTTTTCTATTGCGCCAAACCATTGCTGATTCAACAGCAATAAGCATATAGGTGAGATCTATAAGGGTCACGTCGTGGTTCATCATATAGTACTCTCTTACGAACTCACTATACGAGTTAGGAAGTGACTGAAGAACCCAATCAACAGCCATCTCCTCACCGACAACGGATCCCATCATTCTTAACCTATCAATGTGTGACTTCATCCCTAGGACGTGTGTACACACTGACTTTCCTTCTTTATGTTTACTTGCCAAAAGGGCATGAGTGATATTGAACCTTTCAATATTTCGATCTTGTGGGTTAGGGAGAACGATTTAAGGAGGAGGAGGAAGCGAAGCATGATTTCTTGTTCCTCGATCGAATCGTGGAATATCATCTTCATGTGGAAGGCTTGTTCCACGGGATTTGGGAAAACCATAGTTGTCGAACTCTGACATCTACAAAACGGGAGAAAACGAATTCAAGTTATTTGATTGATTGAGTCCTTAGTAAATCACCCAAATGAGTTACTAAGGCTAGGACCCAACACAATATTCTACAACTCGGGAGAGGGATGTCGTAACCCTAATTGCAGAATATTTGAAGGTAAGTGAATGACGATTCACTAATTCCCACCACAAAAAACGAAAAAGAAATTTAAGTTTTAAATCTATGAAAACTCCTAGATCCTTTGAGATTCATTGAACTTTCAATGGCATGTTTAAATCTCGATATGCCCCTCTTGTTTGTGACTGGGATGCCGAGGATCACAAAGCGGGTGTGAATGACCATGCAAACTTACATGGTGCCCTCACATGTTACAGTCACCTATTCGATGTGCCGGTAAACCACACACGCTCCACCGAACTATGACAAACATTGAGTCACCCTTTGCTACCTTTGCTTAGAACCATTTAGTGTGCCGGTAAACCACACACGCTCCACTAACGTCTTCGCAAGGGCACAAAGTGTAATTTCATGGAATTGCATCAATTCACTTTTGCCTAAGTAATTAAGATTGAGAATTTTATGAAAACATTTAGTTACTTTAGTAATTCATTATACTTATAATGGAAGGTTTTTTCCCATCCTACCCGTTCGGCTAACGACCCTCCACTAGTCAAGAGTGCGGTGGGTAAGAGTGGATACCCATTCAATCGCCATTTTATAGGAAATTTCCTTAAACACCCCTTATAGACTAGCTTCGTGAATGAGGCCTACTAACGGTAAGACTGACTTTTACTCATACATATATATAGTGTTAGACTTATAATGTTATATATAGTATAGGGTGTATTTTACACTTTTAAAATATTAGGTGGTCAAATTTAACAATTATACTTTTAATTCAATTAAATTTTAAACCAAAAACTTTATGGATTTTTAAACCTCTTTTAATTATACACCTTAATTAATTAATAAAACCATAAGGGTGTGATTTGAACTTTTTCAAAACGATAATAAGGTTTTAGAATTTAACATTCCTAATTAAACTTTAAATCAACTTTTAAATTCCAAAACTTGAGGGCAAGTTTTGAAACATTTCAAAACAATTTAGTTTTAATCTTTCTTAAAAATTTCGAATTTATGACATTTAAATTAAAAAATTAAATATTAAAACTCTTGATTTAATAATTATCTTGAATTAGACTATTAATTTAATTATTAAATCATAAGGGATTATCTATATCATTAGGATAATTACCATTTATACATTTAAGATATCCTAATCCCTTAATTATCTCTATAGATTTCGAAAATAAGGATAGGATAATGCAAAATCTATAATTACCATATTTAACAATTAGAGGATAATTACAAGATATGGGATAATCCAAATCCCTAAAATTTAGGATCTTATCTTGGGGAGGAGGCTAATTTCGAAAATCAAGGGATTAAAACAAACCCTAGATTTCGAAATTTAAGGGTTTAAGTAAAGGATTTGAAGATCTTATTCAAACTCTTGCAAATTAGGGTTTGCAAACCCTAATCTCAAAAAAAAAACCTTAGCCTCCTAGGGTTTATTGGCAATAAACCCTAATATGTCAAGTTCATACAATTGAATTTTTTTATACATATCAAGCATCAATACAATAGAAACCAGTCTAGGCTCTGATACCACTGATGGGTTTTGGTCATAAGACATCCTATGTGCTCATACAAACCCTAATGCTTGGATCTAGGTTTCTCTATTGTACATGCAAGTTATCCAAGACTATAAACCCTAATTCTAGCATATAAGTAATCATATTAACATAAGAATAGGTTTATAATATTACCTTGATTGTTATGTAGCAATAACAATCCCAAATCTCCTTGTATTGACTTTGGAAGGCTTAGAGTCACAAGTGTCACTCCTCTAATGGTTCACAAACACCAAGAGCAAATGGAGAAGGTATAAAGAGAGAGGAGAGGTATAAGAATTCATCCCTAAGATGCCTTAGGAAGGTCTGGACGAATTATGAGCCAAAGGGGTGTTTATATATAGGTGTAGAGATAGGGTTTCAGTCCTTATCCTTATCTAGTTGCTTGCCCACCAAGCAACCCATAAGATAAGCCTTGAATCCTTATCATGGTCGAATTCTAAGGCCTTATCACCTCAAATTCGTCCAACCTATCCTTAGGATAATCCTTACTCTATTTTGTAACTATCACATAATTACAATTCAGCCCCTCTAGTTTAATTAATTACATTTGATCACAAAATTAATTCTTAATTAATTATTGACCAATATTAATTAAACAAATATGATTTCTCCTTTAATATATTATTCTTATAACATATTAATAAATCATAATAACCTCTCTCTCTATTTATTTCTCCAATCAAGTTGCTTTGGTGAAGGCAACCCAAAAGGACCATGCACCATCGGGTCAAGTACATACCAAAATAGTTATGGACTTAGACACTAATCCAACAGTAGATCTAGAAAATGGGTGTTTTAGTGATACTTTTTGGTCCCAAATGTCTTATCTTGAGCATGACGTGTTCTTGATGATTGGAGTTGTCCTTTCAGACCCTATGAGGGGTCCTAAGTCATAAAAATGAAGTCCCAATGCTTAGTTTTGCTCCATGTATCTTGTAGAAGGTCTTCATGGATTAAGACCTTGAGTTAAGCACTTAATGGGCATGTAAAGTCATAAAGTTGGAAACTTTATGACTCTAGAGTGTATTTGAGACCTTGAGTTAATTTATATATAGGGAAATTTGCAAAGAAAATAAAAAGGTAAAACAAGTTCATTTGTGCACTGGCCATACATTATGATTTAAGACGACATTTTGTTAAAGTGTGGCGACAAGTACAAGTCTTAGAGTCATGACGAGCTTCTTAGAACATTGATCATTATGAGTTGGATTTTAGGATTATACGCATGAGCGTCTTTGAGGGTGGGCGAGGTGGGCAACCGCACATGGCTCATGTCGTGAAGGGAGCCCAATTTTACATATTGTTCAGTTCAACATCTAGCAATCAACAATCTCAGTAATCAAAAAACCAAAACTCATGTTTTTTTCTAATTCCAATAGCTCACGCTACAATTACAAATTATAACAACTCATGTTTTGGAAAATTAGGGTTAAATTAAAAATCGCATTTGGGCTATTGTAAATTTACGACAAACAAGAGCTTACGTATTGTTCTAATTCCAAACTTCCAAATTTTGCAACAGCTGCAAAACTCAAACAATGTTTCTTGTTTCTTATATAGTTATATTTCCGATTCTACTGGACTCCGCCTCTCGTTTTGTTTTTTTATCATTAAATGAAATTAAACAGGTAATCTCCCATCACATCATTAACCGATGTAGGATTAAAAACCAGGGTAAGTGTTTCACTATTTCTAATTTCTAAATTGACGATCTCTTATTTTTATATTCTGATTGTTGTCATTGATTAACGAACGTAACTCACAGATTTTGAATAACTGAATTTCTAAAATTATGTCTCCTAAGCATCTAGTTAAGAAGGTATCAAAGTGAGGTTCTTGATAGGTTTATCCAAAAAAAAACTCAAGTGTCTTCTTAAAATCAAAAATATTAATGTTGATAATGCATATATTGATAGATATCAAAAATAAAGTTGTTAAAGTCACAAGAAATACTTAATGAATTGACAATGATAGCTATTGAGAATGATATATTAAAGAATATTGATTATGAAGAGTTGGGAGACAAATTTGCTTACAATAAAGCTATGAAAGTCTCGTGATTCATATAACTACGTTAGGTTATATATTGTATGATCGTTCTTTTGTTTTGATTGTTTTTATAATATTTATCGAGTTATCGCCGTATGAACAAATTTAGCTGATAAAAAAATTAATGGTCTATTTTTTTCGTACAGGACCTTCAAAATCAACGGGACGTCTTTGATTATACATCAAAGTACCGTTTATTTAAACCGGCACCCTAAAGTAAAATAAGTGAAACTAATGAACTTTTAAATTGACTTCTAAACTTATTTATTTATCAATTTGAATCTACCCTAATAAATGAAAATGTTATTGTCACTTGTCATTCTCTCATTTATTTGGCCACATGTCATTTTGTCATAATTTTGAAATATATTTATTTTCCACTTGTCAATTACTTCATTATTCATTTCCACTATATCATTAATTTAGTTTCCATAAATTAAACCTATTATAATAACTATTAATTTCAAATTTCAAATTTCAATTTCAATTTCAAATAAATTTACACTTTAAACATTTGTATTTAACATTTTATCATAATAAATCGTTTAGTACATGGGTCTAACAATTAAACACATAATTTTAATTAATTTATTTTTTGCATGTTTTTTTGTCATAATTTTCACTTATTTCATATTTCAAATTCAAATAAACTTTTCATTTAATCGCTCTTGTTTAACATTATGTTTTAATTAACCCGTATAATATACGGGTTTCACAACTAGTATTTACTAAAACAACTTAGTCAATAGTCTTTCTTCTAAAGGAAGCCTTTTTATAGCCTTAGGTTTATTTTGTACAAAATCCAATTTTAAATGTATAGGATAAATTTGATTGATTAGTGGTATAATATACTTTTATACAAAACGGCTTCTTAATTCATATTTGGTTTACGAAAGCGAAGGGAAGCCCTTCTATGCGACCTTGGCTTCTCAATTTCATATACCAAAATGATTGTGCCAAAAAATAGCTATATTTGAATTTTATATTTAATTGGTCTATATTATATTGATTAATTTAAAAAAAAATATAAAGATCAAAATATTTGAGAACTTTGAAATTTAAATTTAAACAAATAATTTAAATAAATGAAAAGACTAATGAGCTTTAATTTTTGAATTTTAAAATTAAAAGTTAAGTTCATTAATGAAATTGATATTAATTTATTATTACATTTATTGCAACTATTATATTAAAATGGAATTTTAAAAAATAAAAAAACTCATAAAATAACATTTCAGAAAAAAATTAATTTAATATAACTATAAAATAGCATTTGACAAATTGAATTAAAGTGTGATAAGTGGCAAAAAAAATCATTCATTAGAGATGACTAAGTGTGAGACCCGTGTAATATACGGGTTTTAAAAAACAATAATAATAGATTTTGTTAAGCATTACATGTTTAATAATTTACAAAACTGAATTTGAAAAGAATATCAATATTAGCCGTGAATGAACCAATTTTTACAAGGTTTCTGCAAATTATCATGAATTCAAAAAGGATTGACCGAAAATTATTTTTTTCAATTAGGAAGGTTGATTTGAATTTAAATTGAATTTAATACATTAATTGACAAATTACGTGAGAATTTATGGAGACATTTAAGTTTCTTTATTTTCTTTATTATATTTTTAGATTAGATTTTTTTTTATAATTTAATAACAAGGCCATAAAACCACAATTTGCCAAGTGGGTTTAAATGAAATTGAAAAAATTAAAAAAATATCATGTGACATATTGAATTAAACGATGACATGTTTCAAAAAAAACTTTTATTTATTAGGTATGATTGATTGATAGCACGAGATCATTTACGTTTGCTATTTTTGTGATGATTTCTAAAATAAAATATATAATAGAATCGAAATATTTTTTTCTTGAATATATAATAATTTTAATAAATAAAATTGAAATTTTATTTATTAGTATTCTTCATAATTGAAATTTTAATAAATAAAAATGCAATCATCTTCAATTCTTTTAACTGGATAATTAATAGTTGAAGCAAATAATTACCTCTTCCAACTCTACCATTATATAGTTGAACAATCTATAAACTCTATTCATGAAATATTTTTGCTACTCATAATTAGGAATAAGACACCAATAGTATAAGTTATTAGTTTTGAAATCGTATACTATACAAATTGATTATATATATATATATATATATATATATATATATATATATATATATATATATATATATATAAACATTAAACATGATGAATAAATAAATATTTTAAAGAATTGTTATGATTCATAAATTTATAAAGATTTCTTTAAATTAATTTTTTTTTTTTTTGAATTTATAAGGAAAATGAGTCGATTATTAAATTTATAAAGAAAGTGAGTTAACTACTAAATTTATAAAGAAAATGAATCAATGAATGATTTTTTTTAAATGACGTATTAAAAAATTTTAATTAAAAATAAATGTGACAAATTTAATTCTTTTATTTAAACATGAACCAATTGGGTTTTGGCCCCTAAATCTTATTCTGTCCCGGCATAATTAAATAGTTAAATAGTTTTAAATATTTATTGGTAGGATTGTGTGCGGCTATAATTAGGTATATTGTCGCCCTGGCATGATTAAAGACTTATTGGTAGGATTTTGGCGCCTAAATCTTATTCTGTCCCCGCTCCAACAACTGCACTAAATTTTATTAGATTTTGCATACAAGGAGTCAGAGTATATCTTTGTTTCATCCAGCCACATGTCTTTAATCTGTATTACTGAATTGGTATCCCCCAGACCCCCACCACATACACATACACACAATAAACCATATTTAATATACAATACATGAATGCCATATATACGAAGTTTGGGGGTCAAAATGATAAATTCATCATTTTTAATCATATATTTGTCGCATAGTTGATTGACTAAGAATCTGTATCAATTATTCTATCGTGTTAAATTACATGATTAATTAAAAGATGTTGAAATTCAATTTTTGTATTTTCAAACCATTTAAAACAAAAATACTAAGTTTTTAAATAAATAAAATATATTTATATTAAAGTACATTAATTAGAAAAGTGTGATTTGTCTACCAGATATCATAGCATCTTTTGTGTTTTGTGTAAGAGATTTAGTAGTTGTTTGTTTTGCATCTTATTGGATCTAATAAGAAATAACTTTCGATTCTTATAACTTTTGATTAGATCAGCAGTTTGACTATTTGTTTTGTCAAAATTGCACCTCTTACTCGGTTGGTAAGCTCTTAACTGATTGGCTAAAAAATATTACTGACTAATAACATCCCAAACTTTCAGATAAAAATTTTCATTTCAAACATCCAACAGTCATATCAAAACAAGCAAAAGTGTATCATAATTAAAGTATTACCATAGTACAAATCCTAAAATCACATAATGTGGAAAACAAAGGCGGATGCGGTGCGATCAAGCCGTACCTTTCCCTTTCGAGCTGGAGATACCTGAAACATAAACTGAAAAACCGTAAACACAAATCTTAGCGAGCTCCCCTAAAATACCTCATACCATACATAACAGTCAAAACATAATTGAGTCTATTTCAACCCTTTCGGTCTCTTTCAACCGGTACTGGGTATATTCCAACCCCTTTGATCTCTTTCAACCGGTACTAGGTATATTTCAACCTTTGTGTCTCTTTCAACCGGTATCGGGTCTATTTCACCCCTACATCTAGCATATAATCATAATAGTAAGAGTCACAAAGACATCAAGCATATACAAGCATAACATGTAATTGTCACGAAGACAATCATCATCCTACAAACATAATCTAGTGGGTCGACATTGGTGCCTTCGACCCATGGATATAGAGAAGGAAACTCACCTCAAACTGAAGATATCACATTCGAGTTGTTGACTCGTGAAATCCTTTCACTAAATCACAAATAATAAAAACCAAAATAGAAATTAGGCCACTAACCCAACCCGAGAATCCAAACCATAAATCCCAACTTTAAGGGTAACAGGTTGCCTTACCCTCCCCTTATTGGGCCTAACATACTAAGCCCTAAATACAAACTAGCCCAAAAGTCCAAAAAGGCATTCCAAGTCTATAAAGGCCTGAATCAAAATAACTTATGGTCCAACAAAGGCTCAAAACCCTAAGGCCTAAGATGTCCCGAAACTAAAAGCCCAAAAAACCCCTATGTAAGTATGCTAAGCGTACCCTCATTACGTCTGGCGTAGTCGGATGCTTCACCGGATCGGAATCCCAGGTGCGTACGCTTAGTGTACAACTACGTACGCCCCGGTTGGCCAAATTCCTTTTTTAAGGTCTTAATCAGTTAAGACCTAACATCCAAGCTCAGATCTAGTCTCCTTAAGACGTCATAAATAATAAAGTTCGCAACTTTATCCCTTTGCATGTCTTAATGGGACTCAAGTCATGGATTTAACACTCTACTTCCATTAAATGGTTACCAACTCATGCATGGTTGATCTATAACCACCAAGATACAAGCTTTATGGATCAATGGACCTCAAACAACAAAAGGGACGTCTCATAACATCAGGAGTAGCATTTACTCATAAGAGTTCATCCATGGGACCAAAATATGTTAAATTCTTCCCCAAACTTAGATCTAGACATAGGACGAACAAGTTTCAGACTTTATACCTCCAATGAGCTAGAAATGGTGAATAACCTCTGGATCTACAAGCTCCTTCTTGTCCAGTGCTTCTCCTCAAGCCTTTTTCTTCTTCAATAAGCACCACACACACAAGGTAGAAATGAATTAGGGTTTCGAGGTTAGCTTAAAAAGGCAATAGAGGCCTGATATGGGCATATTTAGTCATAAAAATCATGCATGATCTTAATACTTTATGTTAATTTTATCTCAAATAATGAACCAAAGGTGCTTAATTAGCTTAAATATTTCATTTTCAGCAACAAAGACATGCTCGAAAGGAAAATGAAGCGGAATTGGCGATTGGAGGCTTGGATCTTGGATTTTGAAGAAAGAAGGATGTTGCTGGACAGCTTGACCCCTCGTTAGTGTTTTGGCCATATCTCATGAACCGTAACTCCGATTGACGAGATTCAAATTTTCTGAAAACTAGACACAATTGCGGACGACTTTCGTGTTTTGAGAAAATGCTAATTCGAAACGTACTCGGCGAGTAGGGTCGATTACTTGCCGAGTTTGTCAGAAATTTCGCAAATCTGGATGCGCTGACTTGTCGTACACGGGTTTTAAGTGACGGACTCGCCGAGTAGGTCACTCGACTCGCCGAGTAGCCTCTGTTTTGTGAAAAACTATATAAAGGGACTTTCAGATCGATACCCTAGCATATAAATGAACCCTTGGAGGCCAATTGTCGACTAAAGGTGCTGCTGGAGCGTGGGAAGCAAGGGAATCAACCCTACATTCAATTTTAAGGAGAATCAAGGCAAAATCAAGTTTACTCTTTACCTAATCTCTTGTTTGAACTATGTTTTTACCAATTGATTTCGTTTTTGAGCTTGTTTCTGCTGTAATCATGAGCTAAAAACTTATTCTTCTGTTAAGGTAGACAATTTTGTGAACATGGATTGATTATTTGAGTATGATTAATTTTACTTGGTAATTATGTTTTGTTAAGCTTGTTAAAGAACCTTATGTGTTGATAATAACTATTATTCTGTTAATAAATCAGTAATTAAGTTGTATGAACATCTCTTAGTTATAAATTTCATATGATTTATTGTGACCACATAGTTGTATGTCTAGGAATAACGAACGTGAAACTAGAATTAACTAGAAGATAGGTAAGTTAATGTGTAAGCTTGTTGGATGAACATCGACAAGAGGTTAATTGAAGGGCCAATTTAGTTAACCACTACAAGTCTTACTTAACCCGAATCAATAATCTAGGAAACCCGTTAATTTAGACAACTGGTCATTGCTTGAGTTAGTTTGTTTTCTAAGAATTAGGAATAGCGAACGTGAACCTAATTATCTTAATCGGTAGCCAATGAAGAATTAATCCGATACATTAAAATCATCTATGGGAACAAATGAGTCGTACCTAAACAGAAGTCCTCTTTACTATTGAATTTAGTTGGTAATTAATTGTTTTAGTTGCTAGTTAGTTAATTTGTGTGTTGGTTATTCTAATTAAGTTTCTAGTCTTGTAAAACTAGAGAAAACCCCCTTTTTATTATTTGTTTTATTTAGATAATATTAGCATTTATTTTAATTGTTTACCGTTCCCTGTGTTCGATACCCTACTTGCTTGAACTATATTACTAATCGATAGGTACACTGCCTTTCGTGTGTTTATTTTGTGTCTAAGTTAGTAGGATTAAAACTAGTTGGTTTTACACACATCAAGGCCGATAAGGTGAGTTTTTTTTTTTTTTTTTTTTTGGGGGGGGGGGGAGGGGGTGGCTTAATGTGTTTAAATAGGGTGCAAACCCTGAAAATTAGGGTTTGCCTTTGACGTACGCCCTGCGTACGTATGGGTACACCCAACGTATCAGGGGGACTCCCTACCTTATGCATGCATAGGAGTACGCCCGACGTACCTTATGTATGCCCAACGTACTCGGGTCCAATACAAGGAATAAATGAAATAATTTGCTAAGAGTTTAAACTAACAAATCAGGCGTTACAACCCCTTTGTGGGCTAATAGACAAAACACACTCCAAGTTCTCCTCCCTCTTCCTGATTATGCCTCCAACCTACATTCTCTATTTTCTTGCCAACAAGCTTCCCGCCGGTCAAAAACCCTCCCGCCGGTCAAAAACCCTCCCGCCGCCCACCCCTAAGTCGTCTCCTTAAGTAAATTCGCCACCAAGTTTGTCCTTATCCAATACCAAGTAGTACCAAACAGAACCGAACATATTGGCTACCAATTTTCTTGGTTCGGTTAGTAACATGTAGGTTGGTTTTTGTGGTATAAATTTGACAACCTTATTTAAACACTTGTATATTCACAGATGGCTATGCAATCTGTGATTTTGATATAACAATGATAATCAAGTTTAACTCATGTGCTTATCAAATATATGACATTGAAATGCAACAACATAAGATCTCCTCTACCTAAGAAGAATACGAGCAATAAAATCAAATGTTGTTCAACGTTGATCATCTTTGGTTTTTATTTAAATGCTATTATGATCGATGAATATGATGATTTATTTATTTTATTTAAACAAAACAATATATGATGAATATTAAAAATAAACGATTAGAATCCATGTTGATACCACTTGCATTATCTAATAATCGTATAAAGGATACATATTTCAAGTATGGGTGTCCAAAATATTTGAAAATCGAAAATCCGAACATAAAAACCTAAAAATTGTATTGGTTTTCAAGTTAACCGAACTGATATTTTTGAATTTTTCGGTTTGGTTAACCGAACAGGCAAAATCTTCGGTTTTTCGGTTCGGTTACGATTCATGCGTTTTGCTGCGGACAATTAACCGAAAAACCTAAATTATTTTCTATTTTTTTAAATATTATTTATGTTTAGACGTTAAAGTTAATATCAAATTATTTCGTAGAAATTTTCAATTACAATGAATAATTGTCATATTATGTAACATCCCAAAATTCCAGTCCAAAAATTTCATTTTTAATTAATTAACTCATAAAACATTCACTAGAAAATATTATATAAACACGTCAACTCATAAAACCAGGTATCATGTTTGAAAACCAAAACATAAACAAATATCATATCAGAGTACAATCCCAGAAACACCGTGCGGAAAATCAGATGTGTGTGTGTGATGCCATGCTACGCCGGCGGCTCCTTCCCCTTAGATGAAGGGGTACCTGAAACCAAAAACTGAAACCGTAAGCACAAAGCTTAGTGAGTTCCCCCAACATACCACATACCATACAATACCATCGGTATCTTTCAATCGATAATCATCATCGATATCTTTCAACCGGTAATCATCATCGGTATCTTTCAACCGGTAACTGGGGACTATTCCACCCTTTACCACTAGCATACAATAACAAGATATAAGCATACAATCAGGCATATCCGGGTAGTGACCTACCCCTTGGTCCTAAGGACCACTATCAGGGAAACTATCCCTATCATTCACGTAACATATCATACAAATATAGCTCATAACCAAACACGTATAAGACCAAGATAATTATCACAGAGACAATCATCTTCTAATTACTCCTCATTGGTGGGCCGGCTTGTGGCCTTATACCCACCCCTACTGGAAGGTAACTCACCTCAAAAGGCTGGCTGCTGAAAAGCTGATCCGTAAATGTCTGACAACTGCTCCGGTGATCCCCCGACTATAATTCCATAAAACACTTAATCAGACATTGATACTACTCTCATGGTAAAATGACTATTTTACCCCTGACCGATTCCAACCAAAGTCAAATCAAAGTCAAAGTCAACTTCCAGTTGACCCGACTCGCCGAGTTGGCTTGTCAACTCGTCGAGTCCATATCCAGTCGATTGTCTTTACTCCCGTCTCTACTCGTCGAGTTAGGCATTGACTCGACGAGTTCACTTCCTAACTGATAAGTCAACTCGTCGAGTCCATATCCAGTCGATTGTCTTTACTCCCATCTCTACTCGTCGAGTTAGGCATTGACTCGACGAGTTCACTTCCTAACTGATACTCAATGGTCCTTCATCCAACTCGCCGAGTTGTATGAACAACTTGTCGAGTTAATCTTCATCCGATGAACACGTTCTGTCCTCAACTCGCCGAGTTGATGAACAACTCGTCGAGTTCTATGAAGATTGCCTTGGGCTCGTCGAGTCCGTTCATGCACTCGCCGAGTACCATGAATTTCCAGAACAATTTGCTTAGTCCAGAACGTTGGGTCACTCCCCAAGACTCCCTAAAACCTTTCCACACTCAACTGGTCTTTTTGACCCTCACAGATATGGGACAGAACCATTGGACTCGCCGAGTCCAGGAATGGACTCGTCGAGTCGGTCACATCCCCTCCTTAAAACTTCGATTTCTGATGTACAACACTTGTCCAAAAGATAGATCTAGGCCCCTAAACTCGATCTAGCACGTAAAGTTACAAACTTTACGTGCATGCATGGGACTCTTGAGCTTAAAAGGCTCTAAAATGGTTCTTTTGTTGCATGAGGCCTTCCTTAGGTGCAAAAGCAGCCCAAATCTGTCTTGTGACTCTAATAATGATATGATCCAGAAGCTCAAACCCCCAACCATGTTTGCAAACATGGTTGGCCACCAAAAATGGCTTATAAAAGCCCTAAATCACCTCAAAGAGGGATCTAACAAATGAATGAGCAAGGTTCAGGCTTTATACCTTCTGTAGGCTGCAAATGATGAACCAAACTCGAATCTTTCAGTCTCTTCTTGATCCTTCTATGCTCTTCCTTCTTCCTTGAGGTCAAAACTCACAAGAATCACTCAAAAGCCTTGGATTTTCTCAAGAACGGCTAGGGTTTGCTATGAGAAGTGTTTGGGAGCATAAAGGGGGAATGGAGGCTGCATAAGGTCGTTTAAATAAGGTGTAAACCCCTGGATTAGGGTTTTTTGTCCAGACAGCGGCTACTCGTTGAGTCCGCTACTTAAACTCTGCGTCTCATCCCGCTTCTACTCGGCGAGTCAGTCCTTCGACTCGCCGAGTCCAAGACCAAAAATGCAAAATTATTGAAGATTAAAATAACAGAATACGTACCAAGAACCAGGTGCTACATATTATTTATATTTTCCGTTAAACAAATAATTGTCGATCATTAACATTTGTTATAAATATACATAGGTTGATATATATTAAAATTGTCATTTACATTTCATCACCATTTCACATAAATAACTAAATATTTGACTATCTTTTATCTGTTAATTAAAAATATGTTTTTTTATTAGTCAATATCATTTTCCATATTCCACGGATATTTGATAATTCATTCACATCTCATTATTAATAGAAACAACAATATAATTAAACAAAATATATGGATTATTCATTGCAAGTCATTCCTTTTTAGGAAATTTCTTATGCGGTTTGATAATCTTAACATATTTTTGATAATTAGTGGGGATTAATTGGTTAACCAGATAACTGAACCGAAAAAATCTGTTAACCGAATGCCGATTAACCTGATTTTTTGGTTTAGGTTTAGATTCAAGAAATTAACAAACCGATAGTCTTGGTTAACCTTCCGAAATATGTTTTTGGTTTGGTTGACCATCCATGAACACCCCTAATTTCAAGTTAGGGGTGAGCACGGCTAGTGGGTACCCGCTTTTGGAACCGAAATCGCTTCGGGACTGTCAGTTATGGAATCGAAAACCGAGGTCACTGGTTCCGATTCTGGTTACTAAAAGTTGGAACCGCCAAGGACCCGTTCCAATTCTGATTTTTATTTTTTAGGAACCGTTACCCGCCGGGTAACCATCAGAACCGGTTCCGAAATATTAAAATTTTAAAATAGTTAATACTTAAATGAATTGGTCGTAACAATGTTTGTCACTAAGACATTTGTTAGGATTATCTATTTGTATCTTAAAGGTAACATGCTAATAAGTCATATTTGCATTTTTTTCTTTTCAAAATAAATAGTGTTAATTTGAATACTTGACTGGAAAACAATTTGAACACACATAAGCTCATCCCTATTTCAAGTTGATTACCATCTCATCTCATACACTAAAATAACAAAAATGGCAATATATATAACATGTGAAATAGCTAATTTTTAATGTTAGTACATTAGGACTCTTCACAAAACATCATTTCAAAGTCTGGTTTTGTTTACATAATGAACTCACCTGGGTTATATACATCAAAGTGAATGATTAGCAGTTCATGTTATTATGACATTAAAATCCAATTTTGGAAAAATTGAAAGAGAAATTCACATGCGAATGTTTATGATTTTAATGCACAAATTGTATATTAAAAATTTGTAAGTTCGTAGATGACCATGCAAAAAAAAAAAAAAAAATCGAAGAACACATGTATCGTAGATAAGTAGAGAGGAAATCGCAAATATTTGTATGTAATATGTGATAAAATTACCATTTTTTATACATGAATTAAAATCGCAGTCAAGGTAATGAAAACGTTGACGCCTAGCTCTCACCTGTAATTTCATTAGTGAACTCACCTGTAATTTCATTAGTGACGCAAATGTTTGTATGTAATATGTGATAAAATTACCATTTTTTATACATGAATTAAAATCGCAGTCAAGGTAATGAAAACGTTGACGCCTAGCTCTCACCTGTAATTACATAATGAACTCACCTGGGTTATATACATCAAAGTGAATGATTAACAGTTCATGTTATTATGACATTAAAATCCAATTTTGGAAAAATTGAAAGAGAAATTCACATGCGAATGTTTATGATTTTAATGCACAAATTATATATTAAAAATTTGTAAGTTCGTAGATGACCATGCAAAAAAAAAAAAAAATCGAAGAACACATGTATCGTAGATAAGTAGAGAGGAAATCGCAAATGTTTGTATGTAATATGTGATAAAATTACCATTTTTTATACATGAATTAAAATCGCAGTCAAGGTAATGAAAACGTTGACGCCTAGCTCTCACCTGTAATTTCATTAGTTAAAATTGAAAAAGTCTTAAAATTTTTAGTTATTTAGAAAAAAAAATTAAGAAAAATAACTATTTTTACCTCTATCTCTTAAAACACCTTACTTTGAAAGTTATAGTATTAGCCACTTTAGTTGTACCATATTTCACTTGTCACCTAACTCCTCATACTATATATATAATTTTTATTTTGTGTGCGATAAGCCGATAACAAACACTTATTTCTTCAAATATAATAGGGTCCAGTCAATAAATATATAAAGTCAAAAGGTCTCTTCCTTGGGTCAAACCATCCAAGGGCAAAATAATTTAATGTCATTTTCGTAAATAATCCAGAAATCACGGGTGCACATATATCAAAAATATTCAGGACATCGTCACATCTGTTTCTCACTCCTCCCCTTTTTGCTCTCTCTTCGTCTTCTTCTCGACAACAGGAAACATCTAGCCCAGAAGAACGCTCAGATCTGTGACCACAAAAGCTTCGCGAAAACCTAATCCAGGGTACAATATTTGTAAGTAATATTTCCTGCTTCATCGTTATTATAAATGTACTTGCTTTTCGTACGCTTTTGATACATTGAGTACACTGTTAGCTCTTGTATGGACCTGAAGTCGACGCTTGCTCGAGATCTATGACTTTCGAAGTTCGCAAATAGTTGAATTTTGAAATTAACTGTTCCTTGGTCATAGATTGGGGTACATTTGTGCATTATTGAGGTTTTAGAGAGGTCAATTGGTTTAATTAGAGTATGTGTTTTTTGATGATATTAGATCTTAATTCTTGGACGATTGTTTAGTTTTTGTGTATTGAAGATAGGTTTGAGTGGAAATGAACTTTTTGATATATTATCATTTTTTTTTCTGTATATGCAGTGTCATATATAGATTCGGGTACGTACATTTGTGTATTATCGAAGTTGTAGGGAGACGAAATTGCTAAGTGAGTTACGTTTTTTTTTTTTTTTTTTTTAAACGATTTTTCGTTTTTTGTGTAGTGGAGGTAAGTTTGAGTGGAAATCAACCTTTTTATTTCTTATCATATTTTCTCCGTAAATACAGTATTTTAACAATTTTTTTATATACGCAAATCGATGTCCTTCAAATTGTGAGTGTTTTGAAAATAGAGTTCCTTTTGTGACCAATTGTAGTTACTGTAGTTATAGATTGAACAATGCAAATCATGATGGATTAGTAGATATGCTGCATCCTGCATATGCATATTATTCGTTTTGCAGATTATGCTGCACTTGTGTATCTAGTGTGTTCTACACAAATGTCCAATAGATTTACCATATCCCAAATTCCTACAATAGAACTTATGTTGGCTTATCCATATAATTAGAGTATGCAACAATCTAGAATGAATACCATGCAGACTTCTAGTCAGCCACTCTTATGTAAAGTGGTTGGTGATGATTCTGTTGGGAATCTCTCTAACTGAACATTTATGTTTCTCCTACTTTTTATTCTATCAACAATAGTTGACCGGTTTAAGTATCCCAACCATGTTTTAGCAAATTGCAGCTAATAAGTTTGCCATTTTTCACATTGGCATTTCATACAACGTTTGATTGCTAACTGTTGATGCAGGCTAGGTAGATTGGGGTGATACGAAATGGCAGAGGTGGATGTTCAAAATCCTCTTCTTGGTGATACAACCTGCGGTTCGTTACTGCATCAGTTGCAGGTGAAATATGATTTCACATGCTCGTTTTCCATTTTTGTTGTTAAAGAAATTTGTTTTTTTTTTCACTTTCACAGTTTCACTCACATAATCTCAGCTAGAATGAAGTGACTAATAATGTTTATGGGAAGGTTAACTTTTTGTGGGCACTAAACTGACTATTGAGTGATAATTTCTATATTAATGCAGAAAATTTGGGATGAGGTTGGTGAAAGCGACGAGGAAAGGGATAAGATGCTTCTTCAGCTAGAACAAGAGTGCTTGGATGTGTACAAGAGGAAAGTTGACCAGGCTGCAAAGTCAAGGGCACACCTTCTTCAGGCACTGGCAGATGCTAAACTTGAACTTTCAACCCTTCTTGCATCCCTTGGAGAGAAAACGTTTGTTGGAATTGTACGTATCTTGTTGTTTTTTTTTCTTTGTAACAAGAGAAATAGACAATTCATGACACCTTTTTCTGTATATCATGTTGACTTATATGTAGCCTGAGAAGACATCAGGAACCATTAAGGAACAACTTGCTGCTATTGCACCAGCTCTAGAACAATTGTGGAAGCAGAAAGAAGAGAGGATAAAGGATTTCTCAGATGTACAAACACAAATACAAAAAATATGCGGAGAAATTGCAGGGAGTAGTAATCAGCAGGCAGGAAGCCCAAAAGTCGACGAGTCTGACTTATCTTTGAAGAAATTGTCAGAATTCCATGACCAGTTAAAAGAGCTCCAAAAGGAGAAAGTACAATTTTACCCTCAACCATTTAGCCAGTCATCTGTTTAGTTATAGACTACTGACACTGATAGTAACATTGATTTTTTGTTAGAGTGATAGATTGCACAAGGTCCTGGAACTTGTGAGCACTGTACATGACCTTTGTGCTGTCCTTGGGATCGATTTCTACAGTACAGTGACAGAGGTGCATCCAAGCTTAGATGATGCAACTGGGGTGGCCTCCAAAAGCATAAGCAATGACACCCTAGCTAGGCTTGCTAAAACGGTTATAGCTTTAAAAGAAGATAAGAAGCAGAGGTTAAAGAAGGTATGCCATTTTCCACCTCCTTATGTCTCTCCTAATATCATATTATGACATGTTTTTCTTTCTGTTTTGCAGCTTCAAGAGTTAGCAACTCAGCTAATTGATCTTTGGAATTTGATGGATACGTCTGAAGAAGAGCGTAGTTTGTTTGATCATGTTACTTGTAACATCTCAGCTTCAGTGGATGAAGTAACTGTCCCAGGGGCTCTTGCTCTTGATTTGATTGAACAGGTATAAAAAAAATCTTAGTTGTTTTTTAAGAAACAAAATAAGGAGCGTGGTTGGTAATTCATATGATTTTGTTATGTAGGCTGAGGTGGAAGTTGAAAGGCTAGACAAGCTTAAATTTAGCAGAATGAAAGAGATTGCATTTAAGAGGCAAGGCGAGCTTGAAGAGATTTTCGCACATGCACATATTGAGATCGACTCGCAAGCTGCTAGAGAGAAAATTTTGGCGCTGATTGATTCCGGGAGTGTTGAGCCTTCTGAGTTGCTAGCAGACATGGATAATCAAATCATAAAAGCCAAGGAAGAGGCAATCAGTAGGAAAGATATATTGGATAAAGTTGAGAAGTGGATGTCAGCATGTGAAGAAGAAAGCTGGCTTGACGATTACAATAGGGTAATCTTTTTCTTTTTCTTTCTTTTTTGCAAATTAACCCTGAAAAATTAATAGCTGAAACATGTTTGATGGTTTAATTTTTTGACTTCATACTCATAACAGGATGACAACAGATATAATGCAAGCAGAGGTGCACACTTAAATCTGAAGCGAGCAGAAAAGGCCAGAATTTTGGTCAACAAAATTCCGGGTAATATGCCAGCCAAACTTTTTGTTTCTGTTGTCATGGGTGTTAATTTTTTTTATCCAATGCTTGCATTAGAGTTATTCGACCTTTTGCAGAGATTTTTACTATAATATAAATTTGACTAGACTACATAATCATCCTGTGGTTCTGCAAAAAATATTCATCCTTAACCTTTTTCCATCCCTGAAAGCAAATATGGATTGTAACCCTTTTAGTCCAAAGCCGATGAAAAAATGACTATTTTGCTCTTATTTGATTTTTTTTTGAAAAAAACATATAAGGGTAAAGTAGTAATCCATAGGTTGGCTAGAGACGTAATGGATTATTACAATACTTGCTTTCAGGGACAGGGACGAAAAAGATTAGGATGAGGACCAAATGCGTAACCTTTTTGGTTTTGTAACCATATGAACACTTTATGTTGTTTACTCTATAAAATTTCAGTGGTTTATTGAGTTTTTTTAGGTTTATTATGTTGATGTCTGTGTTTGGTGCATTTTAGATGATACAATAGTAAAATAAATGCAATGGCAGGTCTTGTGGAGACTTTGGTGGTGAAAACCAGAGCATGGGAAGAGGAACACGGACTTACTTTTGCATATGACGGTGTTCCACTCCTTGCGATGTTAGACGAATATGCTTTACTCAGGCATGACAGAGAAGAAGAGAAACGAAGAATGAGGGTTAGAAAATTCTAGTTATTATAAAATGTAGTAGTCAAAAAGTAAGTCAATTTGGTTTTGGAACTGTTTGTGACACTACCTACCTACCTACAGGACCAGAAGAAGTTTCATGAACAGCTAAACACAGAGCAAGAAGCAATATTCGGTTCAAGACCAAGCCCGGCGCGACCACTTAGCAGTACAAAGAAGGTGGTGGGACCACGTGTGAATGGTAATGGAACACCTAACAGAAGGCTGTCTTTGAACCAAAATGGAGGTGGTAGGTCAGGCAAGAGAGACAGTGCCAGACCAATTGCTCCTTTGAACTATGTCGCCATATCAAAAGAGGATGCTGCCTCACATGTCTCAGGCACTGAGCCTGCCCCAGTTACACCTTAAGAGGAGTAAGTATAAAATCTTTGTTTAGGATCCTACCTACCTACTATCAACTCTCCCTCTCTCTTTCTTGAGATTGCATGTTACTACTTACTATAACCAGATTCATAATATGCGTCTTTGGAGACTGGGAGTGGATATTAGAGAGAGTTTAGCTTAGCTTAGCTTGTGTGCATGATATATGATATGATATATTAGCATCTATTACTTACCTAACTGCTATTTCCTATTTGCATGTTTGCTCAAGATTTTTTTTAGGTTTATGTTTATATCTATGTTTATGTTGGTTGATGACACAACAACTAAGTAAAGTAACCCAAAATCAAATCAGAAATTGAATAGTGGTGACTAGTGTGTGAAACACAATCTTAGGCTCTTTGATCAAATAATCAATGGCTGAGATTACATGGGTGGTTGCCCCCTACAAATCACGGTTGATATATGAATGAATTTGATCTATGTTTCTCATAGGGATGGCCATGGGACGTGTAAACTTCATCCCATATCTGCTGTGCTTATCAAACTGGATTCCAAACTTGATCCTATCGCATCAGGTATCCAGTTAATAAATAACCATCGCCTTTGCATAAATGGTGGGTATAATACTAATATCCTAGCCATCTCAATCCATGGAATTTTTATGAAGTTTCATACCCAGTCGTAAATATATATTATATTATAAAATATAAATAATCTATGAAAAATCTTGTTCTAATAACTCTAATAATTTTAACTCAAATATAACTCTAGTAATTTTAACTTCAAATCCAACCTTATCAAGTGTGTTTATATTCGTAAAATAAGACATATTTTACATATTTGGTGGTGAATGTAGGCGATAAAATGGACAAGATTAAGCAAGTTAAGTCACTATTTTATTGTCTCTGAGTGAGTAAAAAAACATATTGCGACTTATAGTAATACTATCTCTGTTCCAAATTAACTGTCTACATTTGTTTTTTGAAGTCTTTATTTTTCAGTTTTGATCTTAAATAATTTTGTTTTTTATAAATAATATTTGATGCAAAATATATGAATGAATTGTATTTTAAGTTTCTTTTTATTGTTATCAGTTTTATAATATATAACACAAATAAAAATATTAAATGTCAAAATTGAAGAAAAAAAACTTTAAAAGTCAAATATGGACAATTAATTTGTGACGGATGGAGTACAATTGTTTTAAATAAAACGATTTATAATACTAAATAAATACATTTTCGAGTGACTTTTGACAGCTTCTCCTGTAATTAAAAAAAAAAAATTATATACTTTTTTTTTCGAAAGAGAAAATTTTATATACTTTATTTATTACAAATAAAAAATAAAACCATAAATTATCGGACATTTACTAAGAAAGCCAACAAAATGTTGCCCATTGGGAAACTAGCATAGAGATAAAAATCATAAGATATAGCTTAACACAAGTGAAACGGCGATATTGGATTTTGGTTGTACACTAACATGAATCCTTAGTTTCCTCCTATTGGTCCAAGTTCATGACCAATGTCTTATCTATTGACTTTGCTTCCTAGGAATTACCCCTAAAGATAACTATGTTCAAACATCATATGACAGCCCATAACTCCACACACAAATCCAACCTATATATATGTATATATAATCCCGAATCCAAACTAGCCTTGTTTCAAAAAACAAACATGGGGTCTATACTAGACTTCTTGAAACCTATATGCTTGTTCGCCAATCGTAACAAGAAGAACAAGCACAAGAAAAGACACCAAAATGGTCAGAAACAGAAAGACGAGAAAAAAGAGCAGCTTTTGAAGAATAATCAGCTAACATTACAAGACTGTATTTTAAGTTCACCTAGCCTCAACAGATCGTCACCGTTGCCATTGGCTACTTCTAGCAAACGGGTTCATCCTAACCCTTCATTTGTTACCGAGAACCTCTCCATGGAAACACAAACACTCCTGTTAGGGGACCATTTGAATCCTTTGTTTGAATATGATAACAATGATGATGATGATGATGAAATGGGAATGGGAATCAAAAAGACAAAGAAGAGAGTCAGCTTTAGAACACCTGAAGTTGCTGATATTTTCATACTGACTATTGAGTCTCCTGAGCTACAAGATTTTCAGGTTATCTGAAATTTGATATTTTTGCAATCTTTCAACTTATATGTCTATTGATCTCGACCCATTTTCATCTCACAATTTCTTCTAGGGTTACCAAACTAATAACAGGAAAAGAAAAAGGAAAAAAAAAACACGAAAAAACGGTACTCATGTCGAAAATTGACGGTTTGGTTTCTTATTACCAAAAGAACAAAGATTGAAGATTGGTTTGGCTTTTTTGTTTTTAAGCCGAAAAAGACTGTATCTTAATGAGATGTTCTTGTTTTGATATGTATGAGATTCATGTTTAATTAATTAATTATTTAAACTTTTTATCGGTTATAATACGGTTTCACTCTACATTCTTTCATTTCTTAAATATTTCTAGCCCAAGGCTCTTAAAGCCCACATGACTAGAGGAGAGGATAGGGTGCTCTCGGAATTGATAAGAAAGAAAGGGCCTCCGAGTCATTTTACATGTAGGAAAAAAGACAAACCATGGGCTTGAGGCATTTGTCGTCTCAGTTTTTTGGCTTCTATTAAAGTCTAGTTGTGTTTTTGGATGTTGATCTCTAGAATGTTTTTGGCTATTATATATTGCAAAATTCAACAAGTTTCATCACACGTTTCTTGAACTTTGACTCCAACAAATCCATGTATTCGATTGCTATATAGTTGCTTTCTGCAACTGGAAAAAATAAAACAAAAACAAAAAAAGTAACATTTTATGAAAGCTAGGAGAAAAAAAATTGACCCAACATGCACAATAGGGCATAACCGCATAATTCATCCTCTGGCGCGAACTCCACTAAATTGTGTTAAGGCAAGCTCGAACTCAAATTAATAGCTCAAGAAAGATTCAAGCCTTGATATGAGAAACCTTTGTTTTATAAAGCAAATGGAACCTAACGGTTTGACTAACTCAAAAACATCTATACAAGCACGTTTGATAAAAGCCCAACTTACAATGTGCACGTTTGATACAAGCCCAACTCTTGTACATGCATATTAATGATTTGCACTTTGGTCCTCGGTTTTTGAAAATTTGGTCCCATAAAGTTTTCTTGCAAATTTATACTGTACTTATTTAAGGTTCTTGTAAGAGAATCACTTAGATGTCACCTCCAAATCGATACAGCCTCTGAATGACTTATGAACGAATCTAAAGCCTTTTAATGGCCTTTAAACGTCCAAGAAACTCTATTTTCTCTTAACCATTAAAAAGTTGGAATCATTCGGCACTAATACTTATGTTTTATCAAACAACCGAGCTTGCTCCAAGTAAAATGACTTATTCTGGCACTGAATAATTTACAATTTAGTGATAAAATATAGTTTTATACTTGAAACATTACAAAAACCTCAAATAACGTCAAAAATTATGTTATAACTTTTTGGGACGAAAATTAAAAACAAGCTAGGACCAAAAATGTAAGCGACTCTAATGAATACATATGGCTCAAGTGAAATTATAAAGCCAAACTTGACTCGTTAACTCACTCAATGAAACTCAAATTTCTAATAAAAGCTCAAACAGTATGCAAAAAAAAAAAACATGATATGACTCACTAAATAAGAATTATATGTTGGTTGAAAACAATGACATGACATGATCAAACAAAACACGCACGCTGTAGCTAAATTTGTAACCACACCACCCCTCCCTCGGTCAGCAGCTACTACAGAGTGATGGGGACTTTTGGGGCCATACAAGGATGCTGCCTCTTAACAACTTTTTTGGTTTTAAAATGTGTTCCTGTCAATAAGAATTACAGCCAGCAGCCAGCCACTGTTACTTTGTTGTACAGATTTGGTCAGTAATTGTATACCCTCTTAACAACCAGACAGCATCACCTGACCTGTGTTACCAGAAACACACTTTCAGCAAGCCTCCTACTTCTCAAATAACTAATAACAATACCAGTTTAAGTCTTACCCCCACAATACTACAATACTACATCAGATCAGCATGTAACATCTCGAAATAGCCTTTTAATTTCATCATAAAACCATCTGCACACACAAACAGACAAGGATATGAACATGATGTAATTTATAGAAGAAAGCAATTGAAAAATGGAGACTGATGGACTCACTTGCAAAGAAAAAGAGGTTTTCGTCTATCACTGCCTCGTGCCCTCAAACGATTTCTAACGACGTTTTCTTCAGAGAACTTGCTTGGAGGAAGAACCTCACATGGCCCATCAATCAACCCAGCCAATAATGTGCTTTCATGATTCGATTCATATACCTAAACCAACATACAACTCCCTCATATCATTTATAGCTAACCCTATTATTCATAACCAAATTCCTCCAATAATTAAGTCATGCTCATGCTCATGCATGGGTGGATTGGCTGAATGGGTAATGAACTAATGATGTCTGTTTGTCTGGATAAATTGATGTTTGTATTTTGCATACATAAGGTCTGTTTTGTTTCTTTCCTAGACTGACTAAAAAACCCATTTTACCCTTGCATTGCAAAAACCAAGGGGGGAAATAGTTAAGTCAATTCATTCTGTCCAAATTAAGTGAAAAAAGAATTATGTTTACCTCATTGGTTTCTGGTGCACATGGGCGACCAACACCCTCGGGCAAATCATCAGGAAAAAAACACCGAGTCACAGTAACACACTTCTTTTTCGTCTTTTCATCTTCCCACATTTCCTACAACAAACATAAAACTTACATATAAATAAATATCACATATTATATTATTATTTATTTTTAGTACATAATACTACAGACTCTACTTACTTGTAGTTTATTAGGCAAATATTTATTGCCAGGGGAGCTGAAAAGTGCATAATCCTTTAATGCATATGAAGTTCCATTGATGCAACAAGACTGGTAATATGTTTTTCCATCCATTTCTTTTACCACATCCCCAATCCATTCAACTTCATTCATGGCTATGCTACTCAATAAAGGGTCCTCATTTTCACCAACCACAACATCATGAGTTTCAACTTTTTTAACTGGATCACCTTCTTCACCCTCCTCCTTATTAGCTGAACCATTAACACCAGGTTCTTGTCCACTATCACTATGTGAAACTTCTTGGACATTACTACTGTTAGTGTTTTGAGACTGAGCATCTGTCTTTGTATGATGATTTTCAAAACTGGTAACTGCCTCCAGATTAGCAGGAGCCTGTGGTGCTGACAGCATTGCAAACTTCTCTTCATTTGATCTTTCAACTTCAACCAAACAAGACTTGTCATGTTTCTCATTTTCTACTTCTGTCAGTTTACTGTTGGTTTCACCAGAAGCAGTTTGTGAAACAGAGATCCCATTTGATTTCTTATCTAAACATGGCTGATCTGTTAGAGTATTTGAAGATAACTTTGGTGTACTTATGTTTCTCATAACACGACCATATTTAGGAGGAAGAGGTTTTCCATTGCTTATGGTCAAACACTTTGCACAATGCCATTCCTGCCACTCACCTCTAGGGATGGATTTCGGATTACAATGTAGACACCTCAAGTGATACCCTCTTTCACAAGCATCACATACAAGTACAGTATCCACATCATTGATTGTCCCCTTGCACATTTGACAAGTCAAAGCCTTGGTCATGTAATCCCTTGAAGGAGGTGTCCATGTGGGATGATCTGGCAGATGCGGGTGCAGTAACTTTTGAACAATTTTACTAACTTCACTGTGTGTATCCGTGACAGAAGGAGGTTGAATGAAGTTCATACGATGTGGGACATGATTTGTGTTCATAGGAGTAGGTGTTCCTTGAGTGATGAATGGTTTAGATGTAATTACATGACTAGATGAGCCATCTGCCTTTACCTTATCAGATCCAGCTTTAGCAAAAGAAGCAGCTTGAGGCTGCATAGACCATGATGGAGTTTTCCCTGTCATGTGATCTCCAATCACTGCATTTAGGATGCATGGTATGAAAAATTTATGAATCAAGAAACTGAAAAAGAGTAAAAGATAGTACCTTGGGACTGTGACGTATTATAAGAACCATTTGCACCTCCATCTATTCTAAAATGTGGTCTTTCAGCTCGAGGAACTGACAATGAAGAATCTCTTCCCATATGTATGACATTGGAGACACCAGGTCTTACCTCACTTGTGGGCAATTGATAAGGTAAAGCTCGTGTGTTGGATGCAGAAGCATGAACCACGTTTGAAGGATTCTGGAAGCTTCCGGAAGAAACAGGTGTGTGATTTGTTTTATCTGATGGAAACATCCTTACAGAGGCACCACGGTTTTCAGTAGCCCCACTTATGTTTGATTGCAGTCTTGGAGGTGTATACATATTGGAATGTAATGGGAAAACCTCAGACTTTTCCATCTAATGGAAATGCAGAATACAGAAGCTTATCTCAGCAAAAAAAGAAAAAAACATGTGGCAACTATACAACAATATCAAAAACAGGTAAAAAGAAGTTTCAAGGAACTCAATTTTAGCAATTAAAGTAACTTAAAGGAAGAAGCAAGTATCAGAATGGAACCTCACCTTTTGCTTTGTAAGCTGCAATTTCTCAGCAATCGACGTCTTTGGAGGCCGAATCCCTAACCTCTGTTCCCTCAATCTATTAAGACCAAGATCCTCAATTACTGACCCAAAAGCGTCCCTAGGAAAAATATCTTTTGGAGCAAATTCTTTACAAACATCAGCTAATTTCTCCCTCGCCTCAGCCATCATCTGCACCTCCACCGCCGTTGGCTTCCTACCGCCCCTCATCTTCCCCATAGTAGCCAGCACCAACACAATCTCAGCCACCTTCTTCACATTACTCGCCAGCCCAACATCAACACCTCCTCCTTTAGCCTTCTTAATGCCCGATTCTCTATCAACACCATTCTCCAGCGGTCTCTTCTCACCTACGGTCTCAGATCTCATCTCCGATAGATCCATAGGCTCTCCAACAACCGTATTATCCATCGATCACTGACCCACCACCATAAAACACGTTTTTCCTCCGTTTTTTGAAGAAAAACACCGGGAAAACACCAAATTTTCGTCACAAACCTGCATAAAGGATCAAGATTAGATGCCATAAGATGTGGGAAAGGCGAAAGAAACCCTAGAGGAAGGGGGGAGTCGGAAAGGAGAGGGGTTTATGATTTGAAAATAAAATTCGGGAAAAGATCGATTAAATGAAATACCTTTTGGCGGGTTTGTAATCGAATATAATCGGGGTTTTGGTCTTTGGGCGAGGAGTTTGGGGGCCAAAAAAAACTTCGAGCAGGGGAGTCAGGGAGATTGAGAAGAGAAGAGAGAGAGAAATATAAGGTGGGGTTTTCTTCCATTTTATTACTCCCAATTATCGAATACCATTATTAATGTTTAATATTAAAATTATAAATTAAGATTATACTCTTGTATAAAAATAAGATTATATCCCTTAACATATATAACATTAACGAAAACCACGTTAATTGATGGTGTATTTGTTTTTTAGAACGACATGTTGATTTTTTATTTGATATAAAATAATTATTTATTGTATACTTTTAATATAACAAAACATGTTATAAAATATAATGTCTCGATATTTTACTATTTATATAAATCAAATCATTGTCTTTTATTATTTGAAAAAAAATATTATTATATGTAAAATTATTTATAAGCAAAATAATATTTTTATATATTATAACTTGTTAAAATTAATTTAACTTAGAGTAAATTACGCGAATGGTCCCTGTGGTTTAGTGTAAATTACACGCTTGGTCTCTAACTTATTTTTCTAACTCGGACTGTCCTCAACTTTTAATTATGTAACCCGCCTAGTCCCTATTCTCACATTCCGTCAATTGTTTCCGTTAGACACCCCACGTGCCTTGCACGTTGGGGGTATAAAAGTCTTTTCACATTTCCAACGATCTTCAAATACTAATTTTTCATCAGGATCGAACCTAATTTAGAGTTTCTTTCAATCCTCCATCGTTTGAAGCGGTTACACCTAAGGATGTTCAAATCAAGGATGGTTCAATGCGATTGTGGGCGTGCTGCTGTAATTCGGACTTCAACTACTAACAATAATCCAGGAAGACCTTTTTACGCATGTCCAATTAAGGTATGTTGTAGTTGAGAATTTTGTAATCGTAACCCTAGATGGGGATATCACTGTATGCGATTATATGTATTGTAACCGTGGCTTTTGAAATTGACAGGAACCACGTAAAGGATTTATTGCTTGGGTAGATGATGATGAAAAGGATCATGGTGACAGATTGACAATCTCCTGGCTTGTGAGGTTGAACAAGAAGTTGAAAAATGAAAATCTTTTCTTGAAAATATGTTTATTTATTAGTTGGGTATTGTTCTTGGTGATACTTGTTTACAAGTTGTAAGGTGGGGATGAGTTGTTATTGTAATGGTAAAGTCTTCTGTAATGGTTAGGTTGTAGCAATGTATGTGATGGTATCATTATCTGTAATGGTTAGGTTGTAGCAGTGAATGTGAAGGTATCCTTTCTGTAATGGTTAAGTTGTGTATGTATTGTAATGCAGATGGTTAAGATTTTTAAGATCAATGAAAATGGTGTTTATGTATTGGTTAGGTTGTCTATGTATTGTAATGCAAATGTACTGTAATGGTTGTAGCAGTGTTGTATTGATTATGTTTTAAAGTGATGTATAAGCAGCATATTGACCATTAATTAGTACCAAACTATGACAGGGCAATGAGGGTGACATCATAAGAAGAATATAACAATCTAATTTAGTACCAAACTATTATGGAAAATATAAATGTAAAAATCAATATAAACCAAATTATTATCTACCCAATGGTGTATCATAAGAAGAAAACATTCCATTAATTAGTACCAAACTATTACAGGGCAATGAGGGTGACAAACTAGTTCATCCAAAAGTGCCAACATATTGGCTAAAACAAGTATCAAAATACTGCCCCTATTACAAACTATTCATAAATAATGTACCAAAATATTAGCCCTATTACAAGCAGTAACATAACACAATCCATTCATATTTAAAGTAACAAAAGACTAGCCCTATTACAAACCATCAAGTGGTTGCCTTCCCTTTCCCTTTTCCTTTGACTTGTGATTGTCCACCACCCCCACCAACAATTGGTCTTTGCCCTTTGCAGGTTCTTGCATTGTGACCAACATTGTTACACTTCGTACATGTTACTGATCTATGGGCCCTCGATGTTGTGTTTCCTCTAACCAAGTCCTCCTTTTCCACAATTGATATTGTTCTCTTCTTCTTTGGTCTTCCTATGGGAACACGATGATTTGGAGGCAACAGAGTTGTTGGTATAGCTGACTTCTCCCACATGGACCTTCCATTGATTGGACTAACCTTAAAAGAATACATCTCTTTCCAGCTTGATAACCAGTAACATGGATGCACAAATGATTCTGGGATTCCCACATCTTTGTCATTCCTCCCCATGTCCCAAATAGCAGCCACACCATGTTTGCACGGAATTCCTGTTAATTCCCACCTTTTGCACGTGCAACTTTGTTGACCAACATCCACAATACACTGATCTTGCCATGGTCCAACAACTTGATATTTTCCAGCACCACAAAATGTTGCAACATACTGTTCTGCCTTACTCTTTATCTTATCCAATATTGTTGTAGCTATAGGAGTCAAAGGACCTACAACTTTCTGAATTTCCTTGTCAACTTTGACTATCTTCTTCATAATGTACTCTCTGATGAACTCAATGCAGTTAATAATTGGTGCATCACGACCATCTTCTATCTTGCTGTTGAATGCTTCACACAGGTTATTAGTTAGAGCATCACAATGTGCTCTCCCTGAACATAAACAACTTCTATGTCAGTATTCAATTTACCTTCTTTTAAAATTATTAAGTAGAGATCGAAAGTCATTATACCAGTAAAGTGGGAGCGAGCCCAACTTTGAGGAGGTATTTGTTTCAGCCACTCATAAGCATCATTGTTAAGCTTCTTTAGTTTTTCCATTGCTTGATGAAAGTGTTGTACATTAGAGGTCGTGGCACATTCCCAAAGAAGATCCTTGAACACCTTTCCCCTCCAGTTCTTTTTCATGTTGTCGTGTATGTGACGAAGACAATAGCGATGCTCTGCACATGGAAATAGTGTTGCAATCGCAGGCAACAAACCCTAGCAATAGTAACATGTTTGTATGTTAGTATAACTGCATCAATAGTATAAAACTATAAAACCTAGTTTGGATAGGTTCCAATACCTTTTGTCTGTCACTCATAAACGTGAAATTGGAATTTGTTCCCAAACCTAAGTCATCACCCAAATTACTTAAAAACCAAGTCCAAGAATTCAATGTTTCTGATTCAACCACAACATAGGCTAAAGGATATATCCCATTATTACCATCCAATGCCTTTGATAAGAAACATAAATTACCAGAAAACATTGGTCAGTTAACACTACTTAAAATAAAGAACATACAATACAAAAAGAAATAAGAAGATCTTACCACAGCAGACAAAACTTGGCCTGGATATGGACCTTTCACGAAGGCTCCATCAAGTCCAAGAAAGTCCCTTCTTCCCGCTGCAAAACCTCGCTTCAAAGCTCCAATGCAAACATAGATACGCCTGAATGTTCTTGTCTCAACAGTTGGATTCGCTTCACTTTCAACATCAATTTTAACCGTAGTATCTGGGTTACGTGCTTGTACCTCTAAAACATAGTCCCTTAACAACCTGTATTGGCTGGCATAATCTCCTTGAACATGCTTTAAAGCTTGCTGCTTTGCCCTAAAAGTTTTCATATGCGAAATGTCCATCTGGTACTCACGTTGGAGTTGCTCTCGTAAAGCCCTAATAGGAATCTTTGGGTTTGTCTCAATAACTTGTACTATATGCTCTGAAAGGAACTTATAGTCACATGCTTTGACTTTCCTTGTTTGTAGACATCGATGCTCCTTCGTGTATGTCTTAACCATCCAATCTATGTCGCGCTTCCACTTACTACAATATATAACCCATGGGCATTTCTCTTCTTCATTAGTAGCAAGATTTGGTATAGTGCCCTTACACACAAACCTAACCCTATTCTTATCATTTTTCTCTAATTGTATTTCCCTTCTTGTCCTTATGGAATGTAGTTTCACTTGTGTCTTAAAGTCCTTAGATGAACTGAAAGTTTGAAAAATGTAGAAGGGCTCACTAACCAAAGCTGCATCATTTTCATAAGCCCTTTGTATGGCCCTAATAGTTTTCCTTCGCTTACCATCATTTGCCTCATCTGATGAAGACCCAGACAACAAAACCTCTGTGTTGATCACTTCTAAGTCACCTTGTTGTGTATCTTCAGGTACATTACTTTCAGAAGAACCTCCAACCCATTCTACGTCCTTGTCAATGTTCATATGGAAATCTTTCATATCCACATCAACATCATGTATGAGATTGTCCTCATCAATAAAAAAATCACTATCTTCACTCTCACTATCATCATCAAACTCATCATTTCCACTGCCATTGTTGTGTCCACTACCATCATAATCATCCTCATTCTCTACATTCATTTCAAATTCAATATGGTCGACCAAAGATGGTTCTTTGTCCAAATGACTATCATTCTCAACTTCTGTTAGGTCTGGAACACTCTCATGCTCAATTGGAGAGTCATTCCACTCCAAAAACAACTGTTTGGAGCAAGCTGGTGGCTCTTTAATTTCAACAATTTTAACCTTACTAGGGTTGGGGGACATAGAATAAGTATGTAAATTTGTTTTCCCATGCTCAATATATACATCTATTAGCTTATGGTTAGCAACATACGTACCCAGATGATGAACATCCTGATCTGAACCCAAAGCAAATAACCCAAAATCCAAATCGCCAAATGGTCTCAGGAAATGATAATAGAGTAGTGTTTCGTCTGAATCAATATGCCCAAGTTCCTCCATAATCTCGTCAATGTCGTGAATGGAAAAGGTGTCAATGTCTAGTAAATCAACATAATTTTGCTTGCCTTTGATGTACTTTCTTCCAGGGAACTTTGTAAACTGTCCACCATGGTGTAATCGGACAGAGAATATCGTCGGATGTCCGGCTGTATATTCACGGAAAGATTGGTTAGTCACATTTTTCTTTTTAAGTTACTAACTGATTGAGGGAGTAAACACTTACCATATCTACGAGCAACGTCAATCTCGTCCATGGTAGCACGTATCCTCCAAGGCGCCATCGTCGTTTTCAAATGTAGGGTTCTTTCGATCAAGGGTTTTCAAGGGTTTTCAAAGGGTTTTCAAAGGTTTTGTCTGTGAAGCTTGTGTCTGATCACGTTGATCAACGATACGTCCTTTTTTTTCTTGGCGGTATAACATTGGATATGTGAAAAGACTTTTATACCCCCAACGTGCAAGGCACGTGGGGTGTCTAACGGAAACAATTGACGGAATGTGAGAATAGGGACTAGGCGGGTTACATAATTAAAAGTTGAGGACAGTCCGAGTTAGAAAAATAAGTTAGGGACCAAGCGTGTAATTTACACTAAACCACAGGGACCATTCGCGTAATTAACTTAATATATTAAATTATATATTTATAATCACTTTTAATAATAAAACCAAAATGTTAGTTATCAATAACTCCAATTATTTTACATAAATACTAAAGGATTGATTATTCATGACTTTACATAAATACTAAAGGATTGATTATTCATGACTTAATATTACAGTAATCGCATACAAATTGTTTCTAAGACCATCCACATGGGTCTTATATTGCAATGAAATTGGTTTTCCTTTGATTTTTTGTAATTTTTTTTATAACAATGTAATTAATAACATTTTTTTCAAAAATGTTCTCAACACATCAACACCTTTTATATATTTTAACAAAATATCTCAACTATTAATAATTAATAATTGTTCAATAATAAGTTAACACAAAGATAATTATTTATAGTTCAAATAAATTTTCAATTTTAAAATACATAATATATAATTAATTTAGTTTAATGATTAGTGTGACAAAGCATGAATCACAAAACAAACATTAAGTTAATTTTTGTTTCTTGGTCTCGAATCGGTTTCAAATCTCTTCACACATTTCACTTCTTATTAATGTTTTTGTATAACTTCGAAGATAACTGTCATATTCGGGAAAACAAATTTAAGAAGTTTAGGTAAAAATATATTAAAATTAGATTATATGTATAATCAACTTAATGAATATATAAATCATGTTCATCTTTCGTGATCATATTGTGCACGATTACATGTGATCTTATTATTTTCTAATTATTTCCTTGCACCACATACACGATGGTCATGAATCATGACTCAACATAAGAAAAGGCACAACAATTACAGTGATTAACATATGTAAGACATTTTGAATTTACATCACTAAATATTTAAGATATGTATAGTAACAACACTACTTATAGAATATTCCAGCACTTCAAGATTGTTGGAGTAGAATGACTCATGTTGTTTCTAAGTTTGTTGGTTGTTATGAACAAATCCAACATAGACGTATAAATGGGTTGAATGAAATAGACAAAAATTAGGGTTTTTTGTTTATATATTTCACTAGAGAGATCCCAATTCACTTTTGTATGCTTGGATAACATAACTGATGAATATAAATGACATACTATGCAATAGATGCCGAGAGATTACAATAAATTTGAAGATAGTAGGCCAAAAATAATTAATATTGAATCTTTTTTCATTTGGAAGAAAAACTTTTAATAATAAAAGTAAGAACTACAGGAAAGTTTAATTAGTACTTGATTATTTTACTTATGTTTTCCAATATAAAATGAATAAGATATCTTACATCGATTTTTAGTTAGGCACGATGTTTAATTTGATCATTACGACATAACATATTCTACAAATAATCTATAACATCCTATTTGAGAACGTTCCTTAAATTCAGGATTTGGGGACCATAATTCGACCATGTAAAGGCCTTGGGCTCCAATGGAATGGAGTTTAGACTCTTTTGGAGGTGTATGATGTTGGATAAGTGATTTAAACATTTGATTGTTCGATGGAAGTTAACAGGTAAAAAGGAAAAGGTTATGTTATGGGCTTCTTGCATAAATTAAGAAATTTAATTCAAGATGTTTTTAGTCATAAGTATCAAGATAGAATTGTATAGCTCGTCGATACCTTTCTGTGGATATAAAGATCATCAAAAATGGAGTTGAAACAAAGAAATTATGGTTGTTTGAAGTTAAGCCATAAAAGGGAGTCGGGCAGTACATTGGGCATACATTAGGTAGTACGATGGGCATACTGGCTGAAGGGGAACGCAATTTTAGGGAGTTACGGTGCGCTTACTGTCGCAGTGTTAAAGCCCTAATTTCGTGGTTTTGAGCCATATTTAAGGACTCCAACCCCATGGGGTCCTTCCTAACATCAACCTCTACCCCTCTTAAGCCTCTAACTCGAAACCCTAGCCCCTATAGAACATCTTGAGTCTTTTTATGTGCTTCGGGTGAATTTTGGTTTGTTTATTGTTGAATCTCAAGCTTGTGGATCCAGAGCCTATATTGCTTTTCTCAACTCCATAAGGCGAAGTCTAGTTCTGGCAGTTCAGGTGTGAGTTTTATTAGTTTTCTATGCTAGGTGAGTCTCCTCACTATACTTTCTTGTGTGGTAGTATATACATGCTGACCAGCTGGGTCTTATTTGGTGTTACCGTGATATGTGTTACTGTGTATTGAGACTTTGGGTGGTCTCCAAGATTGCTGATAATCCACAGAGTGTATTGTTTGCTCACCGAGACTTCGGGTAGCCTCTAGGATTACTAATAATCCACAGAGCGTGTTGTTTGCTTACCGAGACTTTAGGTAGTCTCTAGGATTGCTGATAACTCATAGTTGTTATTGTGTTGTGTTGTATGTGGCATTTTGGGGAACTCACTAAGCTTCGTGTTTACAGTTGTTGATTACATGTGTTTCAGGTACTTCTAATGATCGCGAGAAGACGAAGGCTTGATTGCACACATTCTTCTGCAGTTTATGATTTTGGATATTTTGGGACACTCTGATATTATGATGATGATTTGTCTTTGATACTTGTGATTTTCTTGAGATGGGTTTTTATGAGAAATGTTTTCAGTTAATTAAAAATGAAAATTTTGGTTTGAAAATTTGGATTTTACAAATTGGCAGCAGGGCCCTGGTTTGAGGGATTTGGACAAACACTTATGGGATTCCAAACTCAAACTAAGGATCTTAAGATTTTCATAATAACATTTCAAAAAGAAACAAAGAATTTCAAAGAAGAAAGACCAGGTGAAGCAGTGTGTACAATCAGCCAAAGCTCGAGCGGGGATTTCCCAAAATATCTCTACTTTCTTTATGCGTTGTGTCAAGATGTTATCTCTTGAGTTGATAGAATTTCATGCTAGAATAGGGCTAAGGGTCTTCTCAGTGTTGCATGGTAGGATGCCTGATTAGGTGAGATGCCTTATGCCTGTTGTGTGAGCTAGTAGTAATGCATGCTATTGACTATAGATCTTCAGCAGCTTCTAAGATAGGACTGTCTGATTATGCAATGTTGTTAGTTCTAGATGCTCAAATGTTGCTTGCTTTGTGCTTTGTATGACTCAAATTGATGTAAGATAATTATTGTAGTAATATGTTAAGTTACATACTGCAAAGGTTAAATAATCTCAGTGTGATTGATCTGGCTCTATTATGCAGATCTCGTATGAGTCTAACTGTTGTAGGGATGGGTCTTTTAGTTGAAGGATTATTTAGGTTTTGTTGCATGTAATGGTATGCATGAAGTAGTTAGCTGACGTTGATAGGATTCCTTGATTTCTTTCACCAGTTGATGGCAGGGTGAGGTGGGAATCCTAGGATAGCATATGAATCACTTTAGTGCGAGTGGTGCGCTGTTTAGCATATTTTGGAAGGTATCATTATGAGGAAGTGACTTATAGGATTTGGGACGATTTTGAGGAAAGCACGGATATGTGTGGAAGGTAGTATTGGGCGCGTACTACTGAAAGCACATGATCCGTACTCGAATCAAGTAAAGTCTCATAATTTCTAAGGAGCTAGTGTGGGGTAGAAGCATGGTTTGACACCATGAATCCGTTGCAACATTTTTGGTATTTATCAGCCTTTCGGTTATGGTTGTCCGGGATGAAGATGGGTTTGGTGATTGTTTGGGCCTTAGTGTCTATGTCAATTTGGGATTGAATGGTACAGATCTAGATGAATAGTTGATTTTTGAGGTCTTGGGGACCTTGCTTGAGGTAGTGATATTCTGAGTCGCGAGACTCAAGAAGGGAGCGATTGGGATGAGCGACTTAAGGATTGCAGCCTAAGGTTGAGTGAACGGATGATGGCTTGTGATGTCATTTTATATGACAAGGATTATGTTCTTCAAGTTTTTTGTGTTGGTAGAACGAGAGAGAGAGAGAGAGAGAGAGAGAGAGAGCGTATGATTTCAGAATTTGGAGGAAGACCCATTGGGGGAACTAGATGGTTGCGGTATCTGCGACAAGGGTGGAAATTTGCAAGAGGATCACCTCGAGATATTTCATATTTGGAATGAGAGACATTTTCGTTGATATTGTACAATATGAAAATAAGGGTATGCCTTCTTTGAGTTCAGTTAGAGTGTATTCTAACAAGTTGTTCCAGGTGATCAGGAGAAGTGAATCGGGAACGACAACTTACGTTGTCAATGTTGTATCTTGACTATGATGATGATGACTCTTGTTTTTATGATTAATTCTCGCAATGAAGTGATGGTTAGGGATTCAGAGGCGAAGTGTGTGGTGGCCCATTTGTTCCTAGATAGAGAATCAATACTATGGATAGACTATCAGAGTTATTGGTGCATCTGCATGGGATTCTTGATGTTAGCGGTGGTTATGACTGGGAAGTTTCCGATATCTCCATTTGAGATTTGTAATGAATTTGAGTTTGTTAGGTCCTTATCTAGGAGATCATCTTGTGTTGTGTTATACATTCCAAGATTCAAGGATGATATGTACCTGGTTGAGCTGTTTGAAGTGTGGTTTGTTTGCAACATCAGTTGGTGATAGTTCGAGCCCAAAGTGGGGGAGAACTGTGTATGTTATTTTGGAAGATCGTTGATGTGTGTAAAATGCACTTGTTTTATCCCTACTTTTATTAATATATTTAGCACACAAAGGCAGTGAACCTGTCTTTTAGTGGTATAGTTTAGTAAGTAAGGTGTCGAACTCAGGGAACGAAAAATTAAACTAACAACTAATTTTAACTAAAACAATTAATGAAATTAAAAGGTTTTTCTTCTAGTTTTGCAAGACTAGAAACTTAAGTAACACTTAATTAACTAAATGACTAAAACAAACAACTAATTCACCAAATTTGATAAAGATGTTTCTATTTAGGTTCAACCAATTCACTCCTATGGTTATTTGTATTTATGATAGATTAATTATTATTGTCTACCAATTAAAGTGGTTAGGTTCATGTTCATTACTCCTAACCCTTAGACAATTAACTAATTTAAGCGGTGATCAAGTGTTTAAATTAATTAATTCCCTAGATTAATAATTTGGATTAAATAAGATTTGTAGTGGTGAATCAATTTAGTAAATCAATTAACCTCTTGTTTGATGGTTTTTCAAACAAGCTCACACATTAATCTAATTATTGTCTTATTAATCTTAGTTTCATAATCATTATTCCTAAGCATATGAATTGGTGTTCACATAGACATATGAGGTTAACAACTAAGAGATGTTCATGCAGCTTAATTGTCTTCCAATTAACAGAAAATAATCATGATTAATGCATAAGGGTCTTTAACAAACTTAATTTAATAGATCACCAATAAACAACTAATCAAAACTAAGAATTAAACCATAGGAGTTCCTTGGTATTCCCCAAACAGAAACAAAAACGAAATTAGTTCATAGTTGCAGTAAAATCACACACAAAAACAAGTTCAACTAGATTAGACATCATCAAATCCTAAAGCTTAAGTGGAATGATTAACCTAGTTGCTTCAATTCTTCAAAAGGTTGGAGATTAGAATTCCTCAGCGTCTTCCAGTGCTCTTAACCGCAGAAGGATCTTCAAAAATCGCCAAAGGTGTGTTCTCCTCGGATAAAGGTTCGATTTTTATAGATATCTCAAAACAGGGGGTACTCGGCGAGTAGCAGACCCAACTCGCCGAGTAGACTCATTGTTATCCGTCTTAGATCAGGAGTCGTGGCTATCTTCTGGAATATTCAGCTGGACTCGCCGAGTAGACGCGTGTACTCGCCGAATAGGTGTACTTTTGTTCCTCAATCTTCATTCTTTGGTCTTCAATTGCTTTCCCTTGCTCCCTTTTACTCCCAAGCATATCTTTTGGACTGAAAACAAAATTTAAACAATATTAAGTACCTTTTGTCCATATTATTCACATAATTAGTTAAAAATGAATAAAAATGTATACTAAATAATTAACTAATTATGCACATATCAAAATACCCCACACTTGACTTTTGCTTGCCCCCAAGCAAAACTAAATTTTAAACATATTAAAATCACATATAACAACTCCAATCTAACCCAACCATTATGCCAAGACCGCAACGCATGCATTTGTGTCTAAAAGTTTTTCCTAAGGACCTCCCATATTCCAAATACTCACAATCCTCATAAACACTTGCCCACTCATCCCGAACTATGCTCATTTAAATGCAACCCTCCGAATCCATCCGCAGAAAACCTCTTACCCTCAAGGTGTTTTTAATTGAGCAACCCAAGCATACATAATCTAGAATTACAACTTTTTGATACCACTATGGAGCTCTTTTGAATTCATCTCTTCTTTGATATTTGCTTTGATCTCTTTGAATTCACCACCTTTATTGTTTGATTTTTGGTATCTTCAACTTTTTGAGTTTCTTTGAATTTTTGATCTTCTAATTTCATATTTGACTTTGTTGCTCCAAAAATTCTTCAAACTTTTCTTGTAATTCTCTTTTTTTTTTTTTTTCTATTTTATTTTATTTTTTTACATGTACCTCACTTTTTTTACTCAAATCCCTACATGCTTAAGCAGGGGCGCTCAATCTCAACCTTTATTGGCTAACGATAACAATTTTCCTGGATACATTTCAGGTTTAGGCTGCTAAACATATTGCATCCCTCGGGCCGAGCAGGGTTATGTTTTTGTCCCATGATTTCACTGGAATAAGGAAGCCACAAATGCACTAGAACGTATATAGGCTCAACTAAACATTTGGATTTTCATGCAATTATCAACACAACTCTAACATGGAATCCTAATTTTTCTTTTACCAAAATTTTCTAAATTAAATCCTAAGTAATACTTTTGGTATGCAACAAATTTTTTAAAATTAGCCTAAATTAAGATTCTAAATTTTCTATTTATGTGACAACCCCCTACCCCACACTTATTTTATGCAATGCCCTCATTGCATATTATGTATGATAAAAACATAAAAACAAAATAAAAAGGGAATTGGAACAAACTCCCCTGGGATAGCAGTCGATAGGTTGATACTCTTCATGTAAGGCTCCAACTTCAGCTGACTTTGGCATGGGAACAACACATCCATGCCTTGGGTGTCAAATCTCGTGTGGTTGACAGCTCGAAAATTTTAAGGAACAAGCTTCTTTAGAACATCTCCAGAGCCAATTCCTCCCAAAAATTATGTAAATGTTGCAGTGAAAGTGCCCAAAGCAATTCTGGGATTCGAAAATTGGCAGCATACTCGGCGAGTAGTATCGTGGACTCGGCGAGTAGATCTCGTCTCAGAATAATGCCGTGCAATAACTCAGGTACTTGCTGAGTAGGTTTTGTGCACTCGGTTGGCTATTGTGTTCCACCATGTCGAGGCCACCACTGCCTCGAGAAGTTCTTTGTGGCTGTTTTCTAGGAATGCTTCAAAATATTCTGTCACCATCATGCTTTGATCATAAATTCCCAACCTCCACGAGAACTCAGCAATGCTGCATTGTCGCAGCTCTCCACCCAAAGAAAAAGATATCACGTTGGGATTGTAGTAATCACTACCACCTCGGAATGAGATGGTAGCGAAAAACTCCTAGCACAACTCCACATACACGGACTCCTGAATTTTGAACAATTGTAACCACCAATCACACGTGATGGTGGTGTACCCCAAACTACACTCTTTCATCAAATACGGTGTAAGCTCCTCCTCCAACCCAACATTGCCCAGCCAACCCCAGTCAGCCGCATTTGGGAGATGAATTTCCTTCTGCTTGAGGGCTTCCAACTTGTTTCTATCCCGGGTTTGAGACGACTTGGAAGTTATGTGTTGAAAGGAAAGCCATGGAATATCATTTTGACTTCCCCCGCACGAAGACTGCCCCCTTCTAGCCATGGTTCTGCATACAAACACCAACAAACACACCAGCAAACAATACCCAGTAATTAAAAACAAGAAAGTGGGTCTGAAAAGTCATCTACTCGCTGAGTACACGACCTACTCGGCGAGTAGGATGAACTGCGGGACTGTATTGTCTCGGACCTGTATATAGCCGTTTATAATCCAATTTTTCCACAGGGGTTTGTTGTAATGGCCTATCTAACCACAAATCATAAAGAAATTCGTCCTAATATCACGTAATTCATGGCTAATTCGAAACCCTAGAAATTGAGGAAACCCCCAAATCCGAAATCAAGTAAAATTGGGGCAAATCCATGATAAAGATCAAACCTTTAAGGAGTTTATAGTGTAAAGATGTTACCTTTTTGGTTGAATGATGTAAATCGAGAAGAAAATCGGAGAGTGGAATCACGAAAATCGCCTACTGCTAGAGGATATGCTGTGCACGGCGAGTATGAGGTGTAATGGGTGAAAAACCCTCTTTTTACAGACTTATTATTCACCCATGTAAATCGGCTACTCGCCGAGTAGAAAGGACCTACTTGCCGAGTACATATGCAGTTACGCGTTTTTTCGGGTTACTCGGGTAGGTACTCACCGAGTATACGGCCCTACTCGGCGAGTAAACCTTACAGATTGAAAAATTTTGTGACAATTTTATAGAATTTATGTATTTTCTCCTTTTTTAAACCCTCCACCCCACACTCTAAGCATTGCTTGTCCTCAAGCAGTTATGTTCTCAAAATAAATGAAGAAAAGAAAGAAAAAAAATAAAGTAAAAGAAAAGGAAAGAAAATGCAAACTTGAAACTCGGGTTGCCTCCCGAGAAGCGCTTCTTTTTAGGGAGTCATTAGCTGGACTCCTCCCCTTCTACGTGGCTGCATTCTTTTCCAGCAACAACAATTCTTCCATTCCTTCATTACGGGGGACTCCTTCTTCATATGTTTTAACCCTATGACCATTGACCTTGAAAGGCGTGCCATCTCTTGATAATAGCTCTATAGCACCATGTGGAAACACCGTCTTCACTACAAAAGGCCCATCCCACCTGGACTTGAGTTTTCCCGAGAAAAGCTTTAGTCTTGAGTTGAAGAGCAACACTTTTTGACCTTCATGAATTTGTTTATCTTTGATCCTCTTGTCATGCCACATCTTAGTCTTCTCCTTATAGAGCCATGAGCTGGAGTATGCATCATTCCTTAGTTCTTCAAGAGCATTCATTTGCATTAACCGGTTGCTCTTTAGTTCATCCATGTTGAAGTTACAACCCTTTAATGCCCAAAACGCCTTGTGTTCTAGCTCCACCGGTAAATGGCATTGCTTCCCATAAACTAACCTATATGGTGTGGTACCAATAGGTGTTTTGAAAGCTGTACGAAAGGCCCAAAGTGCATCATCTAGCTTATCCGACCATTCCTTGCGATTGCCCCCCACCGATTTCTCCAAAATTCGCTTTAAGGCTCGATTTGTTACTTCGGTTTGTCCACTAGTTTGTGGATGGTATGATGTGGAAAACTTATGGGTGACCCCATATTTCTTTAACACTTTTTCCAATTGATCATTGGCAAAATGTGTGCCTCGGTCACTAATAAGGGCTTTCGGGACTCCAAATCGTGAAAATAGTTTCTTTAAAAATCGTACTACCACCCGTTCGTCATTTGTTGATAATGCTTGTGCTTCCGCCCACTTAGATACGTAGTCCACCGCCACTATTATGTATTTGTTTCCTTTAGACATGGGAAATGGTCCCATGAAGTCAATTCCCCACACATCGAACACCTCGCATACTTGGATACTATGTTGTGGCATTTCATTTCGAGATGAAATGTTTCCCACCCTTTGACAAGCATCACATTCTTTGACAAATTGGGTTGCATCTTTAAAAATTGTTGGCCAATAAAACCCAATGTCAAAGATCTTCTTCGCCGTGTAGTGTGCTCCATGATGTCCACCCGTGGGCCCGCTATGACAATGCTCTAGTATTTTCCGACTTTCCTTCCCGAATACGCATCTTCTTATGATTCCATCCGCACAGCTTCGGAAGAGGTATGGCTCATCCCAAAAGTAATATTTTATTTCAGCAAAAAATTTCTTCTTTTGTTGGCTGCTAAAGTCTTTCGGGATGTATTTTGTAGCTAAATAATTAGCTATGTCCGCGAACCATGGCTCTTCTCCCACTGTCACCATGATGTACTCGTCCGGGAAGTCGTCTCGAACTTTATCTTCTTGCAATTGCGGGTTCTTAAGCCTTGACAAGTGGTCGGATGCCACATTCTCCATTCCCTTCTTGTCTCGTATCTCTATGTCAAATTCTTGAAGAAGTAGCACCCATCGTATTAGTCTTGGCTTGGCATCCTGTTTGGAAAACAAATACTTGATAGCCGAGTGGTCAGTAAAAACAGTAGTTTTAGATAAAACCAAATAAGGGCGAAATTTGTCAAAGGCATACACCACAGCTAGTAATTCTTTTTCAGTGGTGGTGTAATTTTCTTGGGCCGGGTTTAGAGTCTTACTAGCATAATATATGGGTTGAAAGTGCTTATCAACCCTTTGACCAAGGACAGCTCCCAATGCATAGTCACTAGCATCACACATAATCTCAAAAGGTAAGCTCCAATTTGGTGCAATAATGATCGGGGCATTAGTTAGTTTTTCCTTTAAAAATTCAAATGCCTCTAAACACTCTTTAGTGAAATTAAATGGTGCATCTTTTAGTAGTAGTTGTGTTAGAGGTCTAGTTATTTTGGAAAAATCTTTTATGAAACGCCGGTAAAAACTCGCGTGTCCTAGAAAACTCCTAATGCCCTTCACATTGGTTGGTGGGGGTAATTTGGCAATAGTGTCAATCTTTGCCCTATCCACTTCAATTCCCATTTTGGAAATCTTGTGGCCCAACACTATACCCTCCTTGACCATAAAATGGCATTTCTCCCAATTGAGTACCAAGTCGGTTTTTTCACACCTAGCAAGCATTAAGTCAAGATTAGTGAGACAATCATGGATAGATGATCCAAAAACGGAAAAATCGTCCATAAAAACTTCCATGAATTTTTCCACCATATCGTGGAATATAGCTGTCATGCACCTTTGAAAAGTCGCGGGTGCATTGCATAACCTAAAAGGCATGTGTCTATAAGCAAAAGTCCCACTTGGGCAAGTGAATGTGGTCTTTTCTTGGTCCATTACCCCGAAAATCCATCTAGAAAACAATAATAGCTATGGCCCGATAATCTTTCTAGCATTTGATCAATAAAAGGTAAGGGAAAATGGTCTTTACGAGTGGCATCGTTTAGCTTTCGATAATCGATGCACACTCTCCAACCGGTTACCGTTCGTGTCGGAATTAGCTCGTTCTTTTCATTGGTTATGACCGTCATCCCTCCTCTCTTGGGCACCACTTGGACCGGACTCACCCATGGACTGTCGGAAATGGAATATATAATTCCCGCATCTAAGAGCTTGACCACTTCCTTCTTGACTACTTCTTGCATATTCGGGTTCAGTCTTCTTTGGTGTTGTACAACCGGCTTTGCTCCTTCTTCCAGGTTGATCTTGTGGGAGCAATAGGATGGATATGGTTGTTGTTTGCTGGTTGGTTATACATTGATAATGTGTAATCGCATCAGTAACTTGATGTTATAAAACACATTATTGTGTGTGATCCATTAGCAAATGATAGATGCATATGAGTCGAAGTTGATCTGTTCCTTTTATTCTATGAGGATAAAAGTGATATATTGGCCACTTGATGATTTGGTTTGACTTATGTGCCGGGCCCGGTCAGAATGAAGTTGATGTGTTCAACTAAATTCTATGTCAAACAAATCGGAAATCAAGGAACTACTGCTGGACAATAAGCATTGTCTGCATAGTATCCAGAACAGAGGATTATACGATCCCTTATCTAAAGGACAAGTTGATCAGAGTTGACAGCGAAGTATAAGAGCTACGATTGCTAATCGGATTCTGAAGTCATATGTGAGATATAGTTACTAGACTTATCCAAGTGGGAGACTGTTGGAATATTGTCTAAGCCCGTAACTATATTTGGTATGTACTTGACCCGGTTGTGCATGGTCCTTTTGGGTTGCCTTCTCCATAGCAACTTGACAAGGTAATTTAAGGAGAAAGAGAGAGTATTATGATTTATTAATATATTATAAGAATAACATATTAAAGGAGAAATCATATTTATTTAATTAGTATTGGTCATAAATTAATTAAGAATTAATTTAGTGGTCAAAAGAGATTAATTGAACAAAGGGGTATAAACTGTCAAATGTGTGATAGTGGAGTTTTAGGTTAAGGAAACCTAATGGGCTTAAGGGGGAACGAAATTATGATGGGTAACCATCATATTTTCGTCCAAGGGCCTTATTCCAGAAGGTTCCATGGACTGCTTTGTGGTTAAGCTGTTCATTAGTGTTTAGAGTGAAACCCTAGTAATCTGTAACTATAAATATGACCCCTAGGGCATGAATTCGGCGACCACTTGATTCCAAGAGTACCTTAGGCCGAATTCTAGCCTCCCTCTTCCTCTCTCATATTGCCTTCTTGCTTGTGGGGTTTGTGAACCATTAGAGGAGTTGCTTTTGTGAGGCTCAAAAGAAGAAGATATACAAGATCTAAGCCAACAATTGAAGAGGTAAACATCTAGATCTGATTCTATATGTTAGTTATGTTGTTTATATGCTAGATTAGGGTTTGTAAGTCTTGGAATCAAAGCATGTTCAATAGTGAAACCTAGATCCAAGCATTAGGGTTTGTATGAGCACATAGGAATGTTTCTTATGCATAAAACCCATCAAGACGGCCGTCAGAGCCGTGCAGAGGCGCCTGCGTTAGGAGGTAGGGCTTTTCAGATGACCACCTTGGAGACGCGAGTAGCGCCGGACGTTGCAGGTATGCGACTTCCGTTTTCTGTCCTTTTATTTGTGCATGATTATATTGTTATGGTTCTGCATCATTATCAGTATGAGTATTTTAATTTTGTGTGGCTTGCTTGTGATTGAGTTATATGCCATCTGCATACCTTGGATATTTGAATAGTAGTTAAGGGATGGGCTCTATTGGAGAAGGTTACTAGGATGTAGTAACTGTAGCATGCCTGGGAGGGACTTGATGTTGGGTCAAAAATATGGTTTATACTTTGCTTTTCTGGGTAATTATATTTTTCTGTAATATTTCTGGAGTTTACGGTCATGTTTACGGTTGAGTTTACGGCCGTAAACACATTACGACCGTAAAACCATTTACGGCCCATGTCCACCGGCCCATATTCTTGTGTATATATATAGGGGTGAGGGGTGTGAGGAATTAGATTTGATGTGTAACGCCCCATCTCTGGTATGTTGCTCTCGTGGAATTTATTTAGATGTTTTATAGAGGGACTCGATGAGTCTATGGCCTGACTCGTCGAGTAGGGTCGAGTTTTCGAGCACGTGTTAGTCGGCGACTCGGCGAGTCCATATTCGGGACTCGGCGAGTCTGCCTGCGAGGATGAAACCCTAAATCCCCGGGTTGCTCACTATTTAAGCAATGTTATGTGCCCCAAACTCGCCTCCTTCACCCTCAGAGAGCTGTGAGAAACCCTAATCCATTCCTTGATTGATTTAAGTGTTTTTGTGTGGATTCTTGAAGGCTTGAAGAAGAAGAAGAAGAAAGGAACAAGGAGAAGAGGTGTAGAGCAAAGATCCAAGGTCAAAATCAGAGTTCATTGAGGTATTTCTTGGAATCCCCCTGTTTTATGCTTAAAACCTCCATTAGATCATTTCTAGGGCTAGTTTGATGTATTTTTCCAACCTTATAGTTGTATGGATGCCTTAATAGGTCGAGATATCCCTAGATCTGTTCATTTAGGAGTTGTAGAGCCCGGATCTATTGCCTTTTTGAAGTTGCTTTGCATAAGAACCCTAGATCTAGCCTTTATCATGCTTTTTGAGCCTTATAATCTTCATTGATGCTTTTGGACACGTAAAGATAGAATCTTTACGTGTTAATCGAACTAAGGAAGCTCAGATCTATAAAATGTATGCGGTGGTTTTGATCAGAATCGAGTTTTTAGGATCTGCATGCATGTGACTCGGCGAGTCGTTCTTCGGACTCGGCGAGTCCGGTCGCGAGTCCCCGATCTTTACCCTTTGAGTGATTCCGAGTGGAGGCCAGTGAGCTGTAGGATGGACTCAGTGAGTCGAAGGGTAGACTCAGTAATGGTGGGACTCGACGAGTTGTTCATACAACTCGGCGAGTCCAAGACAATCTTCTTAGATCGAAGAACAACTCATCGAGTTGTTCATATGACTCGGTGAGTCGGATGCAGATAGTCTGAGTTTTTGAATCGAGAGGGTACTCGTCGAGTCGATGCCATGCTCGACGAGTAGCCACGAGTAGGGTTGAGAAGTGAGACTAGGGACTCGGCGAGTTGGCGGCCCAACTCGGCGAGTTAGGTCAACTGTAGGTTGACTTTGACCGGGAGAGTTGACTTTGACCAAGGGTAAAAGAGTCTATTTACCCCAATGCAGTGATTAGCTTTTGATTGAGTGTGTTTATGGATTTGTAGCCGGGGAGATACCGGAGCAGCAGCAGTTAGCTTCCAGAGCCATACACACAGCAACCAGTTCACGAGGTGAGTTTCCTTCCAGTAGGAACGCGTCTACGGCCACAATGCCGGCCCGTTTTGTTAGTAGTAGTTCCGGACTTCAGTCCGAAGCAGTAGTTCAGTATGCTTGATGTCTATGTGATTCGTGCATGTTTGTGTGTTATATGTTCCGGACTTCAGTCCGATGCAGTATATGTGCCTATGTTAGTTGATATGTGTTATGCTATGCTATGATCAGTCAGTTCCGGACTTCGATCCGATACAGTCAGTTCCGGACTTCGGTCCGATACAGTTAGTTCCGGACTTCGGTCTGATGCAGTTAGTTCCGGACTCCGGTCCGATGCAGCTAGTTCCGGACTGCGGTCCGATGTAGTGGGCAAGGCCCAGTATGTGCTTTATATGTTTTGTATGGTATGTGGTAGTTTGGGGGAGCTCACTAAGCTTCGTGCTTACAGTTTCAGTTTTAGTTTCAGGTACTTTTGCAAGCAAAGGGAAGAGCTCGGGATGATGGCATCGCACACACCACAGCTTTAGTTTTGTCCTGGGAGTTGATTCAGTTTATTGATATGTTTGGATATAGTTGTGATACATTTTTCTCACAGTATTTTATTATGGATTTTGAAACACGCAACATATGGTTTTTATTATGTGATACTCAGTTTCGTGGTTTTGTTATAATAAAATTCGAAATTTTTGGGTCGTTTCATGATGAACCCTAGAGAGTTTACGGCCAGAGAGATAGAAGAACTATTGTGTGTTAGTGTGTGTGTGAATCTCTTGTATCCGGATCATCATTCTATTCATTAATACATTGAGATTTATCTTATTCCTCTTATTCTTCTCTTCTATTTTATCTGACATCATCCGTTTGATTGGGATTCCGCACCATCAAACAGATCTGATTGATACACAGACAGATTAGGGACTTACAATTGGTATCAGAGCCAAGTTGTATCAGTCAATTTTGTCAGATTTGAGGCATTTTTTTATCTTATTTTTGAAATATTCTTGCGTTTTTGGATAGATCTGTAAAAATTAAGGGGGGTTTGTTCTTCGTGTTTTTCATAAAAAAGGGTTTTTGATCGAGTTTTGGAGCAAAAAAGGGCAAAAATCACTGTTTTTGGTCGTAACCTGCGAGGGGGTGGCGGCCAACAGCTAGGGTTTCCGAGGAGTTCACGGCCTCGGCTCGGAGTATAGGGCTCAGCAGTTTGCGGCTCGATCTCGCACGTTTCCGGCTTCTGAGTTCTCGGTCTCGCAAGCGCAGCCTCGCAAGAACCACCCTCGCTTCGCATTTGAAAAAATCCGAAGCGACTTTGGAGCTGCTGGGGATCGAACCCGCGACCTCAAACTCCCAAACACAGAGCATTACCATCTCAACTAGCAAGCTTCTTGTTTCATTCCTCCGAAATTTAAAATATAACCCGCCTGTTTCGCTTCAAGTTTCGCATTTTTGACACTTTTAACCCCAAAACTCAATTCCTTTTAATTTTAAATTTCTTTTTCATCCAAAATAAATAATAATAATAATAATAATAATAAATAAATAAATAAATTAAATTAAAATTAATAAATAAAATTATAGTTTAATTTTTGATTTTTATTTTTTTTTTAACTTTTGACCTTAAATTTTGACTTTGACTTCCAAGTTTGACCTTTGACTTTAAACTTTGACTTTCTCGTTTGACTTTTAAATTTTTAAATTTAACTTTTCGGTTTGACTTTTAAGTTTGACTTTTTCAAGTTTGACTTTTGAGTATAACTTTTTAAAATTTGACTTTTGAGGTTTATAATCAAAGGGTTTGACTTTTAAGTTTTATTTTAGCTTCTAGTTGTGCTTTTAATTGATTTTAAGGTCTACGAGGGAGTTGAAAACATGAAAGAGAGTTGTCAGGATATGTTAAGACAAAATTTCAACATTTTCGATTATATCCCTGGAGAAACCCTCGAAACTCAGTTGCAGCGATTTATTACACTTACTACTGAGATGAATATAGCTGGGATCTTCTTGACTAAGTTTGAGATAAACAAAAAGCTACTGAATTCACTTCCGAAATCGTAGGATATGGACGTGGCTATCATCTAGAAGACAAAAGATCTCAATCGTCTTAATCTTGCTGATGTAATTGAAGAACTTGATGCTTTGAAGTGTGGAAATACAATGAGTTCTGCAAACATCTCGGTCAATGAAGTTTCAGGTTCTCAATCATGTGAAGTTTCATGTACAATATCTAGTGAAGATACTATTAAATTTCTTCGGGAACAAATTGATTTATTAAAAAGAGAAGTTGAGGACCTGAGATATGAAGGATATCAACTCAGGAAACGACAAAAACCCCTGAAGGTTGAATTAGAAGCAAAAACCAAGGACTTTAGGAAGCTTCAGGAAGAGTATAGCAACAAGTGTGAAAATTATGACTATATTAAGAGACAACTTGTTGCTGTAACTGAAGAACTTGACACATTGAAAATTAAGTATGGAAAAACAGATGTCAGTTTCAAAAATTATACTGCATCAAGTCAGACAGTCGAGTCCTTGTTTGAAACCCAAATAAAATTTAAAGATAATCAAAACAACAGTCTAGGGTATGATAATGTTCCTCCTCCTTTCAATCATAACTAAACATCCATTCTTATGACACAGGAAGAAATTGACAGGGAGGCACATCTTAAATATGGAAAACCAGTTGGATTTATGTCAGGAGGAGTTATTAATGTTGAAAATACTAATGTTTCTACTTCATGTGCAGGTAAAGTAGCAGAAGATGAGAATAAGGAGAGCACTACTGAACAAACCAGTGACACCTTGAACTCAGAATCTGTTGCTTCGAATTATGTTACTCCTAACAAACCTGCCGTTGAGAAATACAAACCTCCAATTCCAACGCAACAGAGTGCTTGTTGCAAGTGTGCATGTGGGAACAACAAGAAACGAGGCAAGGATACGCCACCAGGGGCAGGAAGAAATAACTTTACAGTGAAGAAAAAGACATGCTTTCACTGTGGAACACCTGGACACATTTCTAGAAATTGTCATAATCGCGCATATGTTCCCTACTGCACACAAGGATGGCAGAACAAGCCAAGAGGGAGATTTTTCAAAAGAAAACCCTCAAGGTCACGTTCAGACAATAGCGACTAGAACGCGCAAAAGGCGAAGAATCAAACCTACAAGGCCAAGAATCTGAATCCCAAGAGAAATAAGGGAATGCCGGCCAAGAAGCCAAATCCAAGAGATGCTCCTGTGAAGCCAAAATCAAAGTCATCTCAAAGGCCGACATCAAGATCAAAAGCAAGTACTGAGCCACCCATCAGATCGAACAAGAAATGGGTTAAACTGAATATAGATGGGTTCCGAAGGCTCAATCTCCCAAATCTTCTAACGATTCTAATATTTCTATATCTTCTGTTTGTGATAAACAGGACATGTCATGGGAGAAAGTACCTTGCGTTGATGACAAAGGTCGACCTAGTTTCAAAATGGACTGGGTTCCAAAGACCAACTAATCTCGCTCTGTGTCGGAGCAGCTATGGAGGCATATCATCAGACTTTGGTTTGTTGGTAGTGGATGCCCCTGGCATATGATTGGGGACATCTCTCAACTGTACAACATTCGGACCTTTTGTTGAGAGTATGTGTCCTTTTGCGGGAAAGGAAGAGATCACAAATGGAGTTAGTGCTTAAGGATATGAAGAATTTTCGGATCTGTTCTGAGATTATGCTTGCTGTTCTCAGACCTCCTGAATGCAAATTCAATCGGTGACTTACGGTTTGAATTTTCTTCTCTATACTCCTTAGTTTTTCTTAAGCTGATTCGCTTTAAAGACTAATTTTTGTTTTAGGATAGTTTAAATTTACGCATTTACTTTCGTTTCTCTCCTATGCACAAATTAAGGGGGAGAAATAAAAACAAAACAAAAATTAGAAAATTTAAAAAATCCAAAAACATTAGAAAATTAGAAAATAAAAAAATATATGTTGGTTATGAAATGTGCTTGAAGGAGATGTTTTGGGAAGTGATATGATCATGTGATAACAAGCAACCTGATTCTGCGTAACGTACCCAAAGTTGAAGGGTCTGTGCTCTGGTTTGATGCATCGGTAGGCACGAAATTTTTTAAAATGGACATGACTAGGCAGAGTTGAACTTAGGAAATTTATAGACTTGACAAATCTTGACCTAGTTAGATCCGTTCAGCCTGACAATACGACACTCAGATAGGTTGAGCAGGGAGATATATATGGGAATCCACTCGTCACATTAAATGAACCCGTACTTGGAACCGTGGTTTAACTTTTCCCCGATGTACGGATTCTGTCCTTAATTCCGGTTGGATGGGGCGATTGGTAAATTTCGATAAATTAGGTCTGTAGAATATCATTTTCTTTCTTTCCATCTGTTAGTTATATGTTGTCTCCTTTGCGTGACTTCCAATCCGACCTGGTACACAACATATGCAACTCTATTTCTCTGCATGTTATATATATGAAATTCCTCTTATCTGTTAGCCATATGTTGTCTCCTTTGCGTGACTTCTAATCCGACCTGGTACACAGCATATGCAACCTTCTACTTCTCAACCCCTCTGAAACAATAAGTAAAAGAATTCTGAATCTATCCTCTCTCTGAATGGTTGTCTGCTCACCCGGTGTAAGGAGTACTCTGGAAGTTCTTGATGGCTGGGGCATATCAGGAAGCGGGAAACACGTTCTAGTACACTTAAAATTGAACACGTATAGATTGTCTATAGATCTTGCTGCTCAATTTAGGTGGACCACAATATCCCCGGTCGTCGTTAGATGAATGGTCCTTAAGATATAGTATCTAGGAACTTAGGATCAGATATAATATCTAGGAACTTAAGTTCACTTGTCTTGTAACAAATAGTATGTCCTAAATTTGTCACAATTTTTCGTGTTTAAGTGGACAACAATATCGGTGATCGACCAGACAAAGACGTGAAGATAGAAGGTACCGACAAGTGGATAAAGGATGTCTAAAAACTTTGATCCCAAATCTCTCTTAAAGTTAGATATCATTTTTTATTTTTGTTAAATTTGTCATAGTTTCTTCTAATTTAAATATTAGGGGAGAATTAAAAATTTAAAACAATGAAAAAAAAAAATAGTGTTATTTCTGTTTTATTTCTTGTTCAGAAAAATCAAAAATCCAAAAATACTTTTGTTTCTGTTTTAGTTTGTGTGCTAAGTTTTCTTTTAGTTTTGTTTTGTCTTGAAAAGTGATTTCAGGTATATATAAGACTCATGGAGTTTGTGTTGAAGATTTCTGAGCCGATGCTTCGTCCGTGAGCATCGAAGAATTCGCATTCGAAGAAGCAAGAAATGAAGATTATTCTTTCGACATTCAATCTTTCAACCCCATAAGCAAGGTGAAGCTGAAATTGAAGAATATGTGACAGATTGCATTGAAGCCTCCTCAATCAGTCTGCTGCTATCGTTGTACCTGCTGAAGTGATCCAGAAAATTATTTCTCTTTGAAGTTCTCTCTGAAGATTCTCAAGCTGAAAGCGTCATCTTTCAAGAATCAGTACATCAAGCATCCTCACCCAATGTGCGTTCATTTCCAAATCTTGAAGAATTGCCCAAGTGCTCAAGATGAAGTCATTCATTGAAGATAAATGCTGAAGCCAAGCTCTCATTGAAGATTGACAAGAAGAGCCAACTACTTTTTAGGGGGAGCTTGTTGGGTCAATTAAGAAAAGAAAGCTATAAACCAAGGGGGAGATTGTTGGGTCAAAAATATGGTTTATACTTTGTTTTTCTGGGCAATTATATTTTTCAGTAATATTTTTGGAGTTTACGGTTGAGTTTACAGCCGTAAACACCTTACGGCCATAAACCCATTTACGGCCCATGTCCACCGGCCCATATTCTTGTGTATATATATATATATATATATATATATATATATATATATATAGGGGTGAGGGGTGTGAGGAATTACATTTGATGAACCCTAGAGAGTTTACGGCCAGAGAGATAGAAGAACTATTGTGTGTTAGTGTGTATGTGAATCTCTTGTATCCGGATCATCATTCTATTCATTAATACATTGAGATTCATCTTATTCCTCTTCTTATCCTCTTCTATTTTATCTGACATCAGCCGTTTGATTGGGATTCCGCACCATCAAATGGATCTGATTGATACACAGGTAGATTAGGGACTTACACTTGGTATGTCTCGCTAGTTCGGAGCCGTATAGTGTTAGAAATGGACTGGTTAGATCCCTAGCTATAGTAGGCTTGGGGTTCCTCAGCAGATTGATTATGGAATGCTAGCAAGGATCGGGATTTCTTTTCGAGCATTGAGCAGCAAGGTGTAAGCAGGATCGAAGTGGGGGAGAAACCTCCGAGTGTACAAGGGTAAGAGCACGCAGATCCAGAATGAGTACGCGATCTCTGAGAAGGAAAAGAAGTAGTATAATGTTTGATGGATTGAGGAGTTCAGGGTTGGGAGTTTGAGAAACTCCCCATCAGTTAGTATGTGTAATGGTGATGGTTAGTACGTGGTTGGGAATTCAGGTTGGAGGATCGCCTGTAGGACTCGAGTGGGTCGGGATGAGAATCTTGAGGACAGATAGCATGGGATGCTTTCGTGTTAGTAGACAGTGGCAGTGGCAGCAAGTAGAGCATGGTAGAGCGGCGGGAGAGCCGCAACCTTCTCCAGCAGCGGTCAGTGGTGGAAGGTGTTGTAAGACTACGGGGCAGCCGTAACATCCACTAGCAGTTAGAGGTAGAAGGTGATGTAAGACTGCGGGTAAGTCGTAGCATTCCAAAGTAGCTTCGTTAGCGGAGTTAGGGCGATGCCCTTATCTCCTAGTGATCGGATAGGGATCAGGAATGGGTAGTGGTTGAGAATAGTAGGGAGCTTGCCTGTATAGCCCTAAAGAGGTGAGACCTTGGGAGAGGCCGCTCCAGGATGTAGTTGGGTGAGACCCGTGAACGAGGCCTGTATGAGAGTAGCAGTATAGGTGAGACCGGAGAGCAGGGTTGCTCAGTAGTATGGTTGAGTGAGACCCGTGGGTGAGGCCCGTGCGAGAGTGGTTAGACAAGCGAGACTAGAAGGATAGAGGCGGGTGAGACCCGTGGGCGAGGCCTGTGAGTTTTAGTAGCACAGGTGGGACCTGGTAGGGACCGTAGTGTCAGATAGGGGATTGAGGACCCCAGGGTTGTAGTGCCAAAATGGCAGAATAGATTGAGCAATTATAGGTAGTCGAAGTTTCTTCGAAAGTCGCTGGGAGCGACTAGGAATTGTAATGGGGCTAGCGACCGGTGGGAACCGGTAATCCGGATATGGATAGGTTGATGGGGACTAGGGTGGTCTCGGTTCATCCGGAAGGCAGAGAAGGAATAGCAGAAATTTTCATTCAGTAGCAGTGCTGGTAAGCAGTCTATGGTGGAATTCAGTTAGTTGATCGTGGGGTGCTCGACACCAAATTATAGTAGAGAGAAATGCCTAGTGGATACTGGCGGTAATGACCCATACCGGAGGTAGCGGGAGTAATGGATTTGGTGAAGGATAGGACCTTCACAGTGACAAAGGAAATAGTTGGTTATGGAACATCGCCTTGGGAAGGCAAGAAAACGCACCAGGAAAGAGGGGGTGAACCCTATGGGTTCAGTTGCAGTACTCGGAGAGTACCAGAAGGATTGTCGGTTGAGTAAGTTGTGTTTCCAGAATGTTCAGGGTTAGGGTTGACTTGAGATTATTATCCACAAGGACTAATGGTCGTCAGGAGGACCGGGCGTAAGGCCAGCAAAGGTAGGCAGCTGGTGTTGGATTAATAAGTAGAGTATTGGAAGCAGATCGAAGGCGGTTGGCCATAACAAACTTCGAGGATGAAGTTTAGTTTAAGTAGGGGAGAGTTGTAACACCCAAACTTAGGAAGACCAAGAAAGGAAAGAAAACCCTAAGTTAAAGGGCCAACTCGTTGAGTCCAAGGAGGAACTCGGCGAGTCCGAGCAGGATCTGGGTCGAGGAGTAAGTGACTGACTCGGCGAGTCGGCTAAGGGGACTCGGCGAGTATGGTCTGAACAAGGAAAACCCTAATCTCGGGAGTTGTATCCTATATAAAGGGTGTTATGTCCCTTCCTCAGCTTCCTTATCATCCTAGAGAGCCTGTAAACCTTAGATTTCGTGTGAGCTTCCATCATTTGAGAGAAATAGCTTTGGAGGAAGGAAATTTTGAAAGGAACTTGAAGATCAAGAGGGTTGCTTCAAAGGAGTGGTGTAGATCCGAGATCTACTTCAGTTGTTGTTCATCTTGGAGGTAATAAGCTGCTATCTTCCCTTCTTTGCATCTAGATCTATTTTTGTTATGATATTTGGGGGTTTTATGGTTGTTTGAGACCCAATTCGGGTTTGGGGCCTAGATATGTGGTTGCCACTTCAGATCTAGTGTTGGGATGGTCCAATATGTCGTAAAGCATTAGATATTGAGTAGTTGGTGAAGCCCTTTTGTCCTAAAACCTAGCCCTAGTGTGTTTTGAGCCTAGATCTCTTTACTTATACGTAAAGTTTGCAACTTTACGTAAGGATTGAGCTTTGGAAGTATGGATCTACAGTTTGGAGTCCCTGCATGGCTCGAAAAGCCACTGAATGGATAAAGAACAGGAGCGACTCGACGAGTCACATGGGTGGACTCAGCGAGTTGGATGAAGCTGGGCAGGAACTCGGCGAGTTGGAAGAACAACTCGGCGAGTCTGTTAAAGATTGCCTTGGACTTGGCGAGTCTGTTCTTGGACTCGGCGAGTCAAGTAGCGAAACCCCGAACCCTTCAAGTTAAGACTCAGATCAGTGAGTCGAGTGGGGACTCAGTGAGTTGGACTAGTCAGGACTCGGAAATCGTTTGACTCGGCGAGTCAGGGGCTGACTCGGCGAGTCGAGCCGCAAATGAAAGGATTATGAGCTAATGAACTCGGCGACTCAGTAGGCAGACTCGGCGAGTAGGGTTGACCTGGAAGGTTGACCTCGACCATGACTTTGACTTTGACCAGAGTTGACTTTTGGAGATCAGTTAAGCTAAGTGATATATGCTTTGATATTGGTAGCTCGGGGAGCTAGTGGAGCAGCGGTTCAGGGAATTGTCGGTCAGCATCTAGAGAAGTTATCAGAGAGTTCAGCAGTACCAGGTGAGTTTCCCTTTGTATGTGAATGGGTCTAAGGCCACAATGCCGGCCCATGTAGTTATGAGTAGAAGACCCAAGGGTTAGCCCTAGGCACAGTTATGCTTTAAGTAATGTTTTATTAAAAGAAATTTTTAGTCTTAAATTTTGGGACGTTACAGGTTTGGAATTAAAGTATTATTAAATGTGCAACTTTACAAATTCCAATGCTTGAGGGCAAGTTTTGAAACTATTCAAAGCTCTTCATTTCATAACTTATGAGTTAATTGTTCATAAAAGTGAAGACTCTTCATTTTTATGTAACTTATGTGTTTTAAATGGACATTAAAAGAAAGTGACTCTTGGTTATCCATAACTTGAGGACAAGTTATGGATCCCATTAAACACATAATTGATCAAGAATTGACCATTAAATAATTTAGCAAGTAATTCCTATGATCAAACAATAACTCATAAGAACATGAACATGCATATCAAAACTTCAAGAATCATATGAGCACATATAAACATGGAATTTTGATATTAGCCATTGTAAATGGATTAGCATAACCATTACACCATATAAAACAAGTTTTAAAACACCAAAACTATTTAGGGTGATGTTTCTAGTCAATTTCCAGCAACAAAAGTCGAAAAACTGCAGTCAGAGCCTCCTACTCGTCGAGTGCAAGAACCTACTCGACGAGTAGGATGAATTTGGTCTTAGACTCGTCGAGTCCCCCTATGGACTCGGCGAGTCCACTGTCCAGACAACAAGTTTTTCAGTTTTTTCAACAAGTTTGCATCAAATATCAAGAAAACAAGCCTAGGCTCTGATACCACTGTTGGGTTTTGAGCATTCTAATACTCATATGGTGTACATGCAACCTTAGAAACCTTGGATCTATGTTTAACTATGATACATGCAAATTTTTTTTCCAAGGTTCATAAACTTTTAAACATGAAAGCTAGTAAGAAATACATACCTTTTGTTTCTGGAATTCCTTTGAGAACCTTGTAAGCCTAGCACCCCAGATGTGATGCCTCAAATGTTTCACACAACACCAAATACACTTGGAATAACTTAGAGAGAAATGCAACACACTTAGAAATCGGCTATGCCTTCTTGTTCTTCACTTAGTGCCGATTTTGGTAGCTAACACATCCATTTTATAGTGTGTCACACGTAAGGTTACACCATGTAAACCCTAAATGACATGACTTTTCATTTCTTGGATCCATGGGTTCAAAACCACCATGGAGCATCCATGGAGCAGATCATGGGTTTTTAGCCCAAATCAATACACCATGGACTACAAGCCTACTAGTAAAGAAATGGGTGATTACACAATTAGCCCATATATTTAATTAGTCTTCTTTTGATCACAAAATTAATTCTTGATCAATACTAATTAAATAATATTATTAATATATCATAACCCATAATATATTAATAAACCATAAGTGTCTTTTTTCTCATTTTAGTCTACCCAAGTGCATGATGCCATGCAACCCAAATGGACCATGCCAAACCGGGTCAAGTACATACAAAAAATAGTTATGTACTTAGACACCTTATCCAACAAGTCAAAACATTGCATAGGGTTTCTAGTTTCTAGGCGGAACGATTGGTTATTCTTTTATTGACTGAGGGCAGAATATTAAGCTTCGTTCTTCATTAGGGTATGTGATTCTGTTAAGGTTGGGCTTTGATAGCAGTGTTGGTGAACGGTTTTCGGTGTGAGATGATTTCTCAGCCTTAATTGGGATCGAATAAGATTGCAGGGGAAGTAGTAAGGAATGATTTTGAGGATGAAATTTGATTTAAGTGTGGGAGAGTTGTAACATCCTATTTGAGGGCATTCTTTAAATTCAAGATTTGGAGACCATAATTCGACCATGTAAAGGCATTGGGCTCCAATGGAATGGAGTTTAGACTCTATTGGAGGTGTATGATGTTGGAAAGTGATTTACACCTGTGATTATTCAATGGAAGCCAAGGGGTAAAATGGGAAAGGTTATGTTTTGGAATTCTTTCATAAATTAAGGATTTTTATTCAAGATGTTCTTATTCATAAGTATCAATATAGAATTGTAGAGCTCGTTGATGCCTTTTTGTGGATATAAAGATCATCTAAGATGGAATTTAAACGAAGAAGTTATGGTTGTTTGAAGTTAAGTTAGAAAAAGGAGACTAACAGTACGTTGGGCGTACCTTAGGTAGTACATTGGGCATACTGGTTGAATGTGGAACACGTTTTTAGGGAGTTATGCTGGGTGTAACTTATGGTACGTTGGGCGTACCTCCATAGTGTTAAAACCCTAATTTTGTGGTTTTGAACCCTATTTAAGGTCTATAACCCCTTGGGGTCCTTCCTAACACCAGCCTCCACCCGCTTGAGCCTCCAACTCGAAACCCTAGCCCCCTAGAGCAAATCTTGAGCCTTTTTATGTGTTTTGGGTGCATTTTGGAAGAAAGAGAAGTCCAAAATTGTTGATTGTTGAAGCTCAAGCTTGTGGATCCAGAGCCTATATTGTTTTTCTCAACTCCAGAAGGTGGCGTATAATTCTGACAGTTCGGGTGTGAGTTTTATCAGCCTTCTGTGCAAGGTGAGTCTCTTCACTATACTTGCCTGTGTGGTAGTATGTATGTGCTGACCAACTGGGTCTTATTTGTTGTTACTATGATATGTTTTGCTGTGTGTACTAAGACTTCGGGTAGTCTCCAGGATCACTGATAATCCACATAACGTTTTTTTGCTCACTGAGACTCCGGGTAGTCTCCAGGATTGATGATAATCCATAGAGTGTGTTGTTTGCTCACTGAGACTTCGGGGTTTCTGATAACCCATAGTTGTTTATTTATGCTGTGTTGTATGTGGTATTTTGGGGAACTCACTAAGCTTCATGCTTACATTTGTTGACTTCATGTGTTTCAGGTAATTCTGATGATCGCGAGAAGGCGAAGACTTGATTGTACATATTCGTCTGCAGTTTATGATTCCAGATATTTTGGGACACTCTGATATTATGATGATGATTTGTATTTGATACTTGTGATTTTCTTGAGATGGATTTTTATGAACAATGTTCTTAGTTAATTAAAAATGAAAATTTTGGTTTGAAAATTTGGATGTTACATAATCGAAGCCAAAATCCACCAGAAAAATGTTCTTCATATATGTAAACTATGCTAATTTATTCTAAGAATTGTATAATCCAATTTATTTTTGAACTTTTAAATGAAAAAACATAGACCCTTTTACAAAAGTACTAACTACATGACAAAACAGAAATCAATGTGGATCGAGTATCGGGATGATAGAAAATGTTTTTCATTCCACATTCCTAACAAGAATCAAACCCTAGAAATTACAAACACCAATCCAAACTAGAAACATTTTGATGTAGTGTAAAAACCAATAAAATACCCCGAAACATGATTATAGTATATTTCCCAAATCAACCAAATCAAAGTGATTTTCCCAAAATACACAAAAAACATAACTACATAATGCCATGCCCTTGCCCTTAGTACCAGAAGTACTTGAAACACCTATCAAAACTGTAAGTACACGCTTAGTGAGTTTCCCAAAATACACAAAACACATAACTACATAACTCCATGCACATATAGACATAAGTTTTCCATGAACTCCCTCCATGGTCTTCATCTGGAATGTCATGGGCTACCCACATGGTCTTGCATCCATGGGACATGGGCTCCCTCCATGGTTATACCAAGTGCCATGGGCTCCCCCCATGGTCTTCACATAAGTCAACACATACCAATTAACAAAACCATTGCATACTCGACTACTGAAATCTCATATCAAGTAATGGGACGGCGTTGATGCCTTCGACCCATTGGTATAGTGAGAAGACTCACCTCAGACTGCTAAAACAATAGTTGCTCGACTACCAGTCCATAATCTCACACTTAACAATTATACAAGTAACTCTAATTAGGATTTTTGACATATCCAAGACAAGGCCCAAACTCCTAAGTCCAAGTCCCTCCATGATGGCCCAAAGTCCTTCCTTCACTAATGGGACTAGCCTTAAAATCCAAAACTGTAATGGGCCCCAAGGCCCAATCATACAAACAATGGTCCAATAATAAATTCAGGCCTACAACACCAGAAAGTCCAGGCCCAGGGTCTCGAAGTCCGTCGGAGGCCCAAAGCTTACAGAGAGCATACACCCAATGTACCTCTTCAGTACGCTTAGCGTACTGGGCCTAAGGGTTGTATGCGCAACGTACAACACAGTACGTGCCTAGCGTACAAGCTACCATGCACCCAAATCCATTAAGTGCTTAATGCATGCAGACTCTTCACTCAAATTCCAAATATTGGTCGATTTAATGGTCCTAAGGCATAAAGTTGACAACTTTATGCCTTTGCATGCTATATATGATCCCAACAACTCAATCTGTCTCATTAAGAGCCTTCCAAAGTTCTTAACTCATGAATGGAGCCATATAAGACATTAAGTTTGCATTTTTATACTACAAACAAGTCAAAGAGTCTCATATCTAACCTTCCTAACCTCTGGAGTTGCCCAAACTCCCAAGAGATGATTTATGGACTCAAAAGTGGACTCTAGAAAACCCTAACTCAACAAGCAAGGAGGATAGACAAGATGCAAGCTTTTTACCTTCAAAAGATCTCCAAGATGCTCTAGATGCAGAATCCAAGGGCTCCGTCCTTGATCAAGGCTTGAACACCACCTTATTTTTCTTGCACACCCTCTAGAAAGGCCACCAAACACACCTTTAAGCTCAAATCTCACACTTTCTTGCAAATATAGAGATGGAGGCTAATTAGGGTTTGGTACAAATGATATAAGGTTGTTTAAATAGGGCGCAAGACATGAAATTAGGGTTTTTGGTCTATGGCCTAGTACGCCCTGTATACGAGCCTCAGCTCCGTGATGCATGTTGAAGCGTACGCATATGTACGCCCAACGTACGGAGGGTTCTCAAGTGCCAAAAAGAAATACTTCAAGGGCTAAAATGGAATACATGGATTATAGTGTTACAACTCTCCCCCACTTGAACTAGACTTCATCCTCGAAGTTCGATGGTGCAAATAGATTCGGGTAATGCTCTCGCCTCTCGTCCTCCAGCTCCCAAGTCCACTCGGAGCCCTTATGGTGCTGCCATTTCACCTTTACTAGCTTCACCACCTTGTTACAAAGAGCTTTAGTTTTTCTATCCAATACTGTAATGGGCTTCTCGACATAATTCAGGCTCCCATCCATGTGAATATCATCCAATGAAATAATTGCAACCTCATCTGCTACACGCTTCCGCATCTGAGATATGTGGAAGGTGTTATGGATCCGCCTGAGCTCATTAGTCATTAAGTAGATCCAACCAATAAGCAACTTTGCCAACTCGGGCAGAAATCCTAAATGGACCAATGAATTGGGGTCCCAGCTTGCCCCTCTTCCGAAATTGGATGACACCCTTCCAAGGTGACACCTTCAGAAAAACAAAATCCCCCACTTGAAATTCAAGGCCTGAACGGCGTCGATCTGCATAGCTTTTTTGAAGACTCTACGCGACTTGCATTCTGTCGGGCACCTGCAGAATCAACTCAATGGTCTTAAGCACCACTTCAATGCTTCCCATGACTTGATGGCCAACCTTGAAAGGTTATGAGCAATCTAACAGCCTTAAGGTGCACATACAACCCTAAATATTTTGGATATATGTTTTCTCTAATTATACATGCAATTTGATTTTCCAAAGCATTAGCCAAACTAGCATACAATCATGAGTACTTGTATAACAAAAATCTAGTTAGGATACATACCTTTTCTAGTAGCTTGATTCCTTGGACCTTTAAGATCCTAGCACCCCAAATGTGATGCCTCAAATGCTACACACAACACCACCAACAATGGAGGACTTGAGAGAGAATACTTGCACTCAAAAATTGGCTATAGCTCTTCCAAGAACACTACGTTGGCAATTTTAGGAGCCACGAGGTTTCTTATATAGTGTGGCAAAACTAGGGTTACACCATGTAAACCCTAATGTGCATGCCCTTCCATATTCCTTATGCTCCATGGGCTTAAACCTCCACGGATCATCCATGGGTTGTGACATTGGTTTAGCCCAACTTAAAGAACTATGGATCTGTAGCCCACATTATAAGAATCAAAGATTTACACAATCAATCCCCATATATTTAATTAGTCTCTTTTGATCACAAAATTAATTCCAAATTAATTCTTGATCAATACTAATTAAATAATGTGATTTCTTATTAATATATTAATAAATCATAAATAACCTCTTCTCAAATGTCCATCCTTCAGATTGTTATGGTGCCATGCAACCCAAATGGACCATGCTAGTCTCGGGTAAAGTACATATCAGTTATAGTTATGGACTTAGACACCTTATCCAACAGTCTCCCACTTGGATAAGTCTAATAACTATAGCTGCAAGTATGACTTCAGGATCCGACTAGCAATCATAGTTCTTAAAAGCCTCTATCAAACTATGACATGCCATTTTAGATAAGTGATCACATAATCCTCTGTTCTCAAGATATTGATGGGTTTTAGCCATAAGAACTTTCCTATGTGCGCATGCAAAACCCTAATGCTTGGATCTAGGATTTCTAATTAAACATGCTTTGAATCCAAGACTTCTAATGACTAATTAGGAATATGAACAATACTAAATCAGATCTAGAATCATACCTTTGAATCTCTTGTTTGATCTTGTTGTCTTGGAGCTCTAGAGTCACAATTGTCACTCCTCTAATGGCTTACAAACACCAAATAGCAAGAAGGATGATTTGGGAGAGAGGAGAGGGGAGGAGATCGGCCAGGGGTTCTCTAGTTTAGATCAAGTGTCGATTTCCCTTTGCCATAGGGTCTATTTATACTTGTAGACTCCTTAAGGGTTACAGCTTAAACCCTAATTGGATAATTTTCTCTTAAAGCAATCCAAATCCATTCCTTAGATAGACTTGGACGATTTGAAGCTATCCATAGCTTCTAGAATCAATCCACCATCTATCCAATATGGATTTACAGTCTAAAGTTTAACTACCAAACAATTGACAGTTTATACCCTCTTATTTAATTAATCTCTTTAAGTCACCAAATTAATTCTAATTAATTCTATGACTTATATTAATCAAATAACAATATTATTATTCTTTATATTATTCTCATAATATATTAATAATATTTATTCTCTCTTAATAAATCATCCTATCAAGTTGCTATGGTGAAGGCAACCCAAAAGGACCATGCACAACCGGGTCAAATACTTGCCTAATATAGTTGCAGCCTTAGACACTATTCCAACAGTCTCCCACTTGGATAAGTCTAGTAACTATATGCCCAAGTACAATTCGATTTGAAATCGTAGCTCTCAAAGACGCTGTCAAACTCTGATCTAATCAATCTTGTCCTTTAGATAAGGGATCGTACAGTCCTCTGTTAGATATCATGCTGACAATCCTATGGAATGGTTAGTCAAGCATTTAGGTTTCTCGATCTCTGATTTATTTGACATAGAAATTAATCGAACACATCAATTCAGTTCTGACCGGGCCCGGCACATAAGTCAAATCAAATCATCGAGCGGCCGAGATATCGCTTTTACCCTCTTAGATAAAAGTTATAGATAAACTTCGACTTATATGCATTTACTTATTCATTAACCAGCTATACACAACAATGCGTTTTATAACACCGAGTTACTGATGCGTTTTTGCATTATCAATGTACAATCAATTAACAAATAACAAACCATATATCTAGGTTTTAAGACTATATGATATTATCGTCTTGCGATCACCTCTTTTATATCATATTCCATAAGGTGATTCTAGCAAGAGCGGGTTTGTTCCAATGTTCAAAACTAGTTCATAAGAACACATGAACGTTGCAGCAACCCTTTGCTATGTCTAACACCATTTAGACAATCTACACACCAATTCATGACAATCTTCATTCATATCTACTTCCAACATATGAACGATTGTGGACAATTTGAATAATTCGATTGTTCCTAATAAACTCAATTATTCTGGAAGTCAAAACAAGCAAAGTGAAACAATAGTTAAACAATTAACATAAGACAGTAACATTACTCATAAATAAAACTCCTTTGTTTAATCATCAAATGTTAATTACATTTATCTATTACACGTTTCTAATACTATCTAATCAATGCTAATATCATCCTTCAGCCCAATACTCCTAGCATGCTGCAAGTGCTTAACCCTACTCAGTCCCTTCGTAAGCGGATCTGCTGGGTTATCTTCTGATGATATCCTCTTCACTACGAGTTGTCCTTATTCTACACGATGTCTAATAAAATGATATTTTCTGTCGATATGTCTTGATCTACCATGATCCCTCGGTTCCTTGGTCAAGGCAACCGCTCCTTCGTTATCACAGAAAATCTCCATGGGCTCCTTTATGGCAGGTACAACTCCAAGATCACCGATGAAGTTCTTCAGCCATATTGCCTCCTTCGACGCTTCGCTCGCTGCAATGTACTCTGATTCGCACGTTGAATCTGCTATTTCAGCTTCGGTACTCGGAATTTGAGTCTTACTCAACTTGGCATTACTTTGTATCGGTAATTCTCCCTTCTTTGAGTTTTCCATACTAAAACGTTTTAGTACCTTCTCTAAGTAAGTGTTCTGACTAAGTCTAATTAGTCTCTTACTTCTTTCTCTTACTATCCTTATTCCCAAAATGTAAGAAGCCTCTCCGAGGTCCTTCATAGCGAAGCACTTCCCGAGCCAGGACTTAACTTCCTGTAGAGTCGGGATGTCGTTTCCTATGAGTAATATGTCATCGACATATAGAACGAGGAAGCTAACTATACTCCCATTGGCTTTGACATATACACATGACTCATCTTCGCTTCGTACAAATCCAAACTCTTTGACTTTCTCATCGAAGCAAAGATTCCATCTGCGAGATGCTTGCTTAATTCCATAAATGGACTTCTCAAGCTTACACACTCTATTCGGATGCTTCAGATCCACAAACCCCTCTGGCTGAGCCATGTAAACATCCTCAGCCAACTTTCCGTTAAGGAAAGTGGTCTTGACATCCATTTGCCAAATCTCATAATCATGAAATGCGGTAATTGCTAGCATCACTCTAATAGATTTTATCTTCGCAATTGGTGAGAATGTCTCATCATAGTCAACTCCGGGAGTTTGAGTAAAGCCCTTCGCAACCAATCACGCCTTATATGTGTGTACATTTCCATCCACATCAGTCTTCTTCTTGAAGATCCACTTGCACCCAACGGTCCTACGTCCGGGCACATTATCAACCAAATTCCAAACTTGGTTGTCATACATGGATTGGATCTTGCTGTCCATTGCCTCTTTCCATTTTGCAGACTCCGGGCCTGCCATGGCTTCCTTATAGCTATTAGGTTCATCTAGATTTATTAGTGTACCATCACTAATATACGTGTCCCCTTCGGTAGTAATATGAAAACCATAAAACTAGGGTTGAACTCTAACTCTTTCGGAACGTCTAAGAGGTAAGGACTCGTCAATCGGTTCAACCGGAGTTTCCTCCTCGGGTTGAGTGCCAGCGGTAGAGGTTCCTTCATCAATCGACTCTTGAATCTCTTCAAGCTCGATTTTCCTCCCACTGTCTCCTTGGCATATGAGTTCTCGCTCTCGGAAAACTCCTCTCCTCGCAACAAAGACAACATTGTCCTTCGGTCTATAGAAGAGATATCCAAAGGATTTCTGCGGGTAGCCGATGAAAATACATCGCTCACTTCGAGGTTCGAGCTTGTCGTGAGTATCTCGTCTTACGAAAGCCTTGCAACCCCAAACCTTGATATGTGCTAACGAGGGAGCTTTCCCTGTCCACATCTCGTGAGGTGTTTTGGCAACCTTCTTAGTAGGGATTCGGTTAAGGATATGGGCGGCAGTCTCTAAGGCATGCCCCTAAAAAGAGATTGATAGTGAAGCATGACTCATCATAGAGCGAACCATATCCAATAAGGTTCGATTACGCCTTTCTACCACACCATTCAATTGTGGTGTCCTAGGAGGCGTCAATTGTGAAACTATTCCACACTCCTTGAGATAATCGTGGAATTCAAGACTTAGGTACTCTCCTCCTTAATCAGATCGAAGCATCTTGATTTTCCTGCCCAATTGATTCTCCACTTCATTCTTGAACTCTTTGAACTTTTCAAAGGTTTCTGACTTTTGCTTGATTAAATAGATATACCCATATCTACTATAATCATCGGTAAAGGTCACGTAGAAGTGGTTCCCATCCTTCGTGGTTGATCTAAATGGTCCACATACATCGGTATGTATTAGGTCCAATAGACCCTCACCCCTTTCACACGTACTCGTGAAGGGTGATTTAGTCATCTTTCCAAGCAAACAAGACTCGCAAGTGTCATCTTCCCTAAGTTCGAATGACTCCAAAACTTCATCCTTTTGAAGTTGGGCTATGCGTTTCTTGTTGACATGTCCAAGACAACAATGCCACAAGGATGCTTTATCCATACTAGTGGAAGAATCTATGTTTAAAACATCATTTCCTAAGTTATCAACAATCATAACAGTTTCATAAATTCCATTACATGGTATAGCTTCAAAGTAAAAGACACCATTTAGATAAGCCAAAATAGAACCATTCTCATTATTAAAAGAAAATCTAACACCTTGTCTAAACAAACCATGAAATGAAATGATGTTTCTAGCCATTTCTGGCGAATAGCAACAATTGTTCAAATCTAAACATAAATTATTCCTAAGCACTAAAGAATACACTCCAATCTTGGTCACAGGCGACGATCTTCTGTTCCCCATGATTAGATTGATTCTTCCTTGCTCCACATCCCTACTTCTTCTTAGTCCCTGCACATTAGAACAAATGTGGTAACCACAACCGGTATCAAGAACCCAAGAAATAGCATGATTAGAATCGTTAGATTTAATTGTGTATATACCTGCGAAAGATGGCTTGATCTTTCCTTCCTTGATGGGTTGCAGGTACTCTGGGCAGCTTCTCTTCCAATGTCCTATCTTGTGGCAGTGGTGGCACTCTGCCTCCTTAGGGTTAGGGCAGGTCTTAGCGGGATCAACTTTGGTCCCACTAGAAGAGGCATCATCTCGGGCTTTAAACTTGCGGTAGTTCTTAGACGAAGCCTTCCTCTTCTTTCCCTTTCCTTGACCAATAGCCAAGAGAGGAGCAGCGGGTGGATTGGGAGTTGGTGCAACAGACTTGTCTTTGAAGTTGCTCTTAGCGACCCTCAAGAGACCTTGGAGTTTGCTTAGGATGACCTCCTCTTTGTTCATGTGGTAGGTCATCCTAAATTGATTGTACATCGGAGGCAAAGAGTGAAGCACCATGTTGATCGCCAAGTCTTCCCCAAAGTCAACATTTAACTTGCGAAGGTGGTCGACATACCTTTGCATCTTTTGCAGGTGCATGGTAAGAGATTCTCCATGACCCATCTCAGCGGAAATCATGTTAGTGAAAATCTCATAACGCTCTTGTCTCGCGTTCTGGTGGTATCTCTCCAATAAGTCTTGATGCACTTCGTACGGGTATATGTCCTCATAGTACTTTTGGAATTCGGAGTTCATGGTGGCTATCATGATGCAATGTACCTTCGTTGCATCGCGCTCATGGGTTTCAAAAGCGGTAATTTCAGCCGGAGTAGCGATTTCAGGGTTGATCTTCTCGAGCTTCTCATCGAGGACATACTCCTTATCCTCATAGTGAGAAATCGTGCAAATGTATCTTATCCATTCGCTAAAGTTCGTTCCATCGAAGGTGACATTTTGGCAAAGGCTCATCAATGTGAAAGAACTAGCAGCAGCGTTGTTTGCGTTCGACATCTACAAATAGAAAGGACAAAGATAGATTAGAATATGAATCCCTAATTATCACCCAATAAGAAAAATTAGGGCTAGGATCCAACAACAACATTTACATATTAGAAAAGGGATGCCGTAATCTAACATGCAAATAAATTGAAGGTAAGCGAATGACGATTCACTAATTCTCCACCATAAAAAACTAACTATAAGTCCTAAATGTATTGAGAATTCCTAGGTTCGGATGAGATTCATTGAAACTATTCAATGGCATGTTTAAATCTCGATATGCCCCTCTTGTTTGTGACTGGGATACCGAGGATCACAAAGCGGGTGTGAATTACCATGCAAATTCACACGGTGCCTTCATTGTAACGATCACCTATTCGATGTGCCGGTAAACCACACACGCTCCATCGAACTATGATAAACAATGAATCACCCTTTGCCACCTTTGCTTAGAACCAATTCGTGTGCCGGTAAACCACACATGCTCCACTAACTTCTTAGCAAGGGTGCAAAGCATAATTTGATGGGATTGCATCAATTCACTTTTCCTAAAGTAACTAAGATTAGGAAATTTTTATAAAAAATGTGTAGTTACTTTGTATTACATGTTGTACTTTTAATGAGAGGATGAGGTTGCCCTATCCTACCCGTTCGGCTAACGACCCTCCACCGATCAAGCAAGCGGTGGGTGTGAGTGTACACCCATTAAGCGCCATTTTATAGGCCGCAACCTTATACCCACCTTATAGATCGGCTTCGTGAATGAGGCCTACTAACGGTAAGACTAGCATTTTTAGTCATATATATATATATATATATATATATATATATATATATATATATATTATTCTTGTAACATTATATTAGTATAGGGTTGTATTTTAAACCTTTTAAAATATAGGGTTTGAAATTTAAATTGTCTAAATTAAAACTTTTAATCACAAAATATAAATTTCAAAACTTGAGGACAAGTTTTAAACATTTAAAACATGGAGGATCAAATAACAAATAATTTTAATTAACAATTAATTCCCTAATTATCTATATTTGATTTATTCAAGATTTCATGCAAGATAATTACCAAATTAATCAAAATAATTAATTAATTATCATATAAGGAAATTAAATATTTTTATTAGTTGATAAATATCTTTAATTAGATCAAGATTATAGTCATATATATCAAAAAATTGGATTAGGGTTGATCTAATATGATTAAGGTAAGTTTCCATAAGATAATCATGAAGAAATCCCGAATCTGGCCATTCCTGACGCTTGGACTCGCCGAGTGCACCAAGGGACTCGCCGAGTCAGGCCAACTCATCGAGTCCACTATGGAACTCGCCGAGTCCATGACTCAGAAACACAAAAATCGAATTTTGCAGTTAAGTTTCAAACAAATAAGCAACAATTTAATGAAAACCAAGCTAGGCTCTGATGCCACTGATGGGTTTTAGCCATAAGAACTTTCCTATGTGCGCATGCAAAACCCTAATGCTTGGATCTAGGCTTTCTAATTAAACATGCTTTGAATCCAAGACTTCTAATGACTAATTAGGAATATGAACAATACTAAATCAGATCTAGAATCATAACTTTGAATCTCTTGTTTGATCTTGTTGTCTTGGAGCTCTAGAGTCACAATTGTCACTCCTCTAATGGCTTACAAACACCAAATAGCAAGAAAGATGATTTGGGAGAGAGGAAAGGGGAGGAAATCGGCCAGGGGTTCTCTACTTTAGATCAAGTGTCAATTTCCCTTTGCCATAGGGTCTATTTATACGTGTAGACTCCTTAAGGGTTACAGCTTAAACCCTAATTGGATAATCTTCTCTTAAAGCAATCCAAATCCATTCCTTAGATAGAATTGGACGATTTGAAGCTATCCATAGCTTCTAGAATCCGTCCACCATCTATCCAATATGGATTTACAGTCTAAAGTTTAACTATCAAACAATTGACAGTTTATACTCTCTTATTTAATTAATCTCTTTAAGTCACCAAATTAATTCTAATTAATTCGATGACTTATATTAATCAAATAACAATATTATTATTCTTTATATTATTCTCATAATATATTAATAATATTTATTCTCTCTTAATAAATCATCCTATTAAGTTGCTATGGTGAAGGAAACCCAAAAGGACCATGCACAACCGGGTCAAATACTTGCCTAATATAGTTGCAGCCTTAGACACTATTCCAACAGATATTAGCTAGAAAAATACATGGAACAACGTCATACTTATTGTCCAAAAATTTGTTTCCCGATTTCCGATTTGTTTGACATAGAACTTAATCGAACACAAAAATTGAGTTATGACCAGGCCCGACACATAAGTCAAAACAAAATCATCGAGGGGCCCAATATATCGCTTTTAATCCTCCAAGGACTTAAAGGAATAGATAAACTTCGAGTCATATGCTTGTACTAACTACTCATCAAATTATACACAACAACACGTTTTATAGCATCAAATTACTGAAGCGGTTTCGTACTATCAATGTACAACCAACTCATAATCAACAACTCATATCTCTTGGTTTGAAGACTGATGTGATATTATCGTATCACGATCACTTGAGATAAATTCCATGAAGTGATACAAGTGAGTGTGGGTTTAATCCAATACTCAGACCTTATGAGCACTCATGAATGTTGTAGCAAACCTTTGCTATGTCTAATACAATTCAGACAATCTACAAGCCAAATTCATGACAGTCTTCTATCAATACCTACTTCCAAAGTATGATCGACTATTGATAGTTTGAATAATATAATTATTTTGGAAGTCAAAACATGCAAGGTGAAACAATAGTAAATGATTGACACAAGATAGTAACATTACTTATAAATAAAAGACACCTTTTATTTAATCATCAAATGTCAATTACATTTCAACTATTACAAGTTTCAAAACTATCTAATCATTAAAACTAATATCATCCTTCAGCCCGATGCGCCTCGCATGCTATAAGTGCTTAACCCTACTCAGTCCCTTCGTAAGGGGATCTGCTGGGTTCTCCTCTTACGACACCCTCTTTTCTATGAGGAGTCCTTCTTCTATCTGATGTCTTATGAAGTGACATTTTTTGTCGATGTGCCTGGATCTACCATGATCCCTTGGTTCCTTGGCTAAGGCAACTACACTATCGCTATCACAGAAAATCTCCATAGGCTCCTTTATAGTTGGTACAACTCCAAGGTCTCCAATGAAGTTCTTCAGCCATATAGCCTCCTTCGCCGCCTCGTTTGCTACTATGTACTCTGATTCGCATGTTGAATAAGCTACTGTCTCCTGCTTGGAACTTTTCCAAGTTATTGCTCCTCAATTCATGGTAAAGACCCAGCCCGACTGAGAGCGGAAATTATCTCTGTCAGTCTGAAAGTTGGCGTCCCTATACCCCACCATTCTCAATTCATCACTCGTACCGAGGGTAAGGACCCAATCCTTAGTCCCTCAGTAGGTACTTGAGAATGTTCTTTACCGCAGTCCAGTGAGCCTTGCTAAGATTCCCTTGATATCTGCTGACCATGCTCAAGGAAAAGGCCACATTAGGGCGAGTACATGTCATAGCATAAATGATCGAGCCAACAACGGATGCATATGGTATTCGACTTATCTTAGCTATCTCAGCCTCTGTACTTGGAATCTGAGCCTTGCTCAGTTTGGCATTGCTTTGGATCAGTAAGTCACCTTTCTTGGAATCATGCATGTTGAATATTTTCAAAACCTTATCCAATTAGGTACTTTGACTAAGTCCAATTAGTCTTTTACTCCTGTATCTCAGTATCCTTATCCCCAGAATATATGTTGTTTCTCCGAGGTCTTTCACAGCGAAACACTTCCCAAGCCAGGACTTAACCTCCTGTAAGGTTGGGATGTCATTTCCTATGAGAAGTATGTCATCCACATACAACACCAGAAAGCTAACTATACTCCCACTAGCCTTGACATATACATAGGACTCATCCTCGCTTCTCAAAAAGCCAAACTCTTTGACCTTCTCATCGAAACAAAAATTCCATCTGCGAGATGCTTGTTTCAATCTATAAATGGATTTCTCAAGCATACACACTATATTAGGGTACTTTGCATCGACAAAACCCTCTGGCTGACTCATGTAAACATCCTTAGCCAACTTTCCATTAAGGAAAGCGGTTTTGACATCTATTTGCCATATTTCATAATCATGAAATGTAACTATGGCTAGCATAACCCTAATAGACTTAATCTTTTGTACCGGCGAGAAGGTCTCATCATAGTCAACTCCTGGAGTTTAAGTAAAACCCTTCGCAACCAGACGCGCCTTATAAGTGTGTACCTTTCCATCCATGTCGGTCTTCTTCTTGAAGATCCATTTGCACCCGACTGTCGTGTGACTTAGTATATAATCAACCAAGTACCAAACTTGATTGTCATACATGAACTGAATCTCGTTGTCCATCGCCTCTTTCCATTTAGCAGACTCGGGGCCTGCCATGGCTTCCTTGTAGTTATTAGGTTCATCTAAATTTATCAGTGTGCTATTACTGATAAATGTATCACCCATAGATGTTATATTAAAATCATATAATACAGGTGGAACACTAACTCTACCGGAACGCCTCAGAGGTATAAACTCGTCAATTGGCTCAACAGGAGTTTCCTCCTCATGTTGATCGCTAGTGTTTGAGATTCCTTTACTGCTTGACTCTTGAAGTTCTTCAAGATCAATTTGCCTCCCACTATCTCCTTGGCATATCAACTCTCTCTCACAAAAGACTGCTCTCCTTGCAATGAAGACAACATTGTCACTCGGTCTATAGAAGAGATATCCAACTGACTTTTGTGGGTAGCCGATGAAAATACACCGCTCACTACGAGGCTTGAGCTTCTCGCGAGTCTCGCGTCTCACGAAAGCCTCGCAACCCCAAACCTTGATGTGTGATAATGAGGGAACCTTACCTGTCCACATCTCGTGAGGTGTTTTGGCAACCATCTTAGTTGGGACTAGATTAAGGATATGGGCGGCATTCTCTAAGGCATACCCCCATAATGAGATAGGCAATGAAGCTCGAATCATCATGGAACGAACCATGTCCAACAAGCTCGAATCATCATGGAACGAACCTTCACAGTTGCTCTGATTCGATCGGGGTGGTGGGTATCTTAGTATCGAGTTACTAGACTATCTTAAGGAATGTGGAATTGTTTCACAGTTTATGCTACCTAGGACACCATTAAGGTGCAGTTTCCTAGGTAGCGTCAACTGTGAAACAATTCCACATTCCTTAAGATAGTCTAGTAACTTGATACTAAGATACCCACCACCCCGATCGAATCAGAGCATCTTTATCTTCTTGCCCAACTAATTCTCCACTTCTTGCTTAAACTCTTTGAATCTTTCAAAGGTTTATGACTTATGCTTGATTAAGTAGATATAGCCATATCTGTTGTAATCATCAATAAATGTCACATAGAAGCGGTTAGCATCCCTTGTGGTGGTTCTGACGGGCCCGCACACATCGGTGTGTATGAGATCCAACAAACCCTCACCCCTTTCACAAGTACCAATGAAGGGTGTCTTAGTCATATTTCCAAGCAAACAAGACTTGCAAATGTCATCTGACATTAAGTCGAATGACTCCAAAACTCCAAATTTTTGGAGTTGGCCTATGCGCTTCTTGTTGACATGTCCAAGACGACAATGCCACAAGGATGCCTTATCCAATTCATTGGAATAATTGATATACAACACATTATTTCCTAAGTTGTCTACAACCATCACAATTTCATATACACCATTACAAGGTAATGCTTTAAAATAAAAACACCATTATAAAAAGCATTAATAGCACCAATTTCATTATCAAATGAAAAACTAAAACCTTGTTTATACAAACCATGAAAGGAAATACTATTTCTCGCCATATCAGATGAGTAGCAACAATTATTTAAATCTATTTCTAACCCACTACTAAGCAATAAAGAGTAAACTCCAATCTTGGTGACAAGTGAAACCTTCCTATTCCCCATGATCAAGTTTATCTTCCTGTTCTCCATATCCTTACTTCTTTTTAGGCCATGCATATCAGAACAAATGTGAAATCCATAACCTGTATCAATGACCCAAGAGTTAGAATGTGATGATTTTTTAGATAGAATAGTATAAATACCTTCATGGGTGGGCTTAACCTTCCCATCCTTGACATCTTGCAAGTATTTGGGGGTAGCTTTGCTTCCAGTGCCCCTTTTCATGACATTTGAAACACTCTGCTTTCTTAATAATGGAAGAGGGAGCAGCAGTATCAGCCTTGGTCCCACTTGAAGAGGATCCATCAAGAGACTTTCCCTTACAGCTGTTTGAGGGAGCCTTCCTCTTATTCACTTTTCCTTGTCCAATTTCCAGAACAGTGGCAGTTGCGGTAGGAGTATAAACAACATTTTTACCTTTGATACCACTTTCAGCAGTCCTCAAAAGCCCTTGATGTTTGCTAAGTGTGACCTCCTCCTTGTTCATATGATAGGTCATGCGAAACTGATCATAACATGGAGGTAAGGAGTGTAGAATGATATTTATAGCCAGTTCCTCATGAAAGTTCACATTCAATTTCAGAAAATGGTCCACAAACCTTTTCATTTTCTACAAGTGGCCCGTGATGGGTTCACCATCCTTCATCTTAGTTGTTATCATGGAAAAGATGATTTCATACTTCTTTTGATGAGCACTCTGATGGTATCTTTCCATCAGGTCCCAGTGCATCTCAAAAGTGTAGAAGTCCTCATAGGACTTTTGGAGCTCAACTGTCATGGTGGCCAACACGATACAAGACACCTTGGTGACATCCTTCTCATGAGCCCTAAACTCAGTGATCTCCTCAGGAGTAGCAGAAGACTCATCGATTTCCTTAAGCTCCTTGTCAAGGACATATTCCTTGTCCTCTTAGCGAGTGACCATCCTGATGTTCCTAATCCAATCATTGAAGTTGGAACAATCGAAGATGACTCTCGCACATAAGTTCATGAGAGAGAAGGAGCCAATAAGGTGTGAGCTAGAAGCAGTGTTAGAAGACATCTGAAAAGAAAGAAAGACAAAGTTTAGATTAGATAAGAGTCCTTAATAAAACACCCAAATGAAATATTAAGGCTAGGACCCAACACAATATTTTACAATTTGGAAGCTAGAGGGATGCCGTAATCCAACTTGCAAAATATTTGAAGGTATATAAATGACGATTTACCAATTTCCACCATGAAAAATGAAATTGTTATTAAGTTTTAATTGGATTGAAATTCCTAGATCCTTTGAGATTCATTGAACAATTCAATGACATGGTTAAATCTCGATTATGCCCTTCAGGTTTGTGACTGGGATATTGAGGATCACAAACAAGGTGTGAATAACCATGAAAATATGCTTGGTACTCTCGATGTCATTTATCACCCAATCAATGTGTCGGTTAACCACATACGCTCCATTGATCTTATGATAAACATCAAGCCACCCTTTGCCACTCTTACTAGTCCAAGTTAATGTGCTGGTTAACCACACACGCTCCATTAACGACTTGGCAAGGTGCAAAGTGCAATTTCATGGATTAGCATCAATTTCACATTTTCCTGAAGTAACTAAGATTGTGAATTTAATAATACATTTAGTTACTTTATATTTTTATTATACTTTTAATGAAAATTATAGTCCTATCCTACCCGTTCGGATAAAGACCCTCCACCAGTCAAGGAAGTGGTGGGTGAGAGTGGACACCCATTAAACCACTATTTTATAGGCAGTAACCTTTTACCCCCCTTATAGATCGGCTTCGTGAATGAAGCCTACTAACGGTAAGACTGACTTGATCTTATATATATATATATATATATATATATATATATATATATATATATATATATATTATTAAACTTATAATACTATAAAGTATAAGGGTTGAATTTTAAACTTTTAAAATTATAGGGTTTGGATTAAAGTATCTTAAGTGTGACTTTACAAATTCCAAAACGTGAGGACAAGTTTTGACACTATTCAAAACTTTTCATTTTCTTAACTTATGAGTTTAATGAATTTTATGAAAAGACTTTTGCTTTTCCATAACTTGAGGACAAGTTATGGAGTCCATTAAAAAGCATTTAGATCAACAATGAAAGTAACAAGAAGTGTCAAATAATATCTATGATCTATACAAACTCATAAGCAAAGATAATTCACATCAACAATTTTCAAGAAATTAGCTAATCAAATAAACTAATACAAATCCTGAAACTTTGACAATTATCTTCAAACTGGACAAGCATGATCATTACCTTATGTAAAAACAAATTTCATAGCTCAACAAACCAAGCAACCTCCCGCTTCTTGCAGGGCCACCAGTAGCTCAATCTCAAGTCTCGGTACATCTTCATGGCCCCCGGATGGATAGAAAACTTGGACTTATGCACCTCCTCCAAAATACTTTGCCTCACTCCCCCAAATGCCGGAACCCAAACCCTGCCACATTGAGTCAATAATCCCCGAATGTCTCGAACAAATAATGGAAACTACCCCCGAATTCGCCCAGTCTTCCAATTCTCCTTTTTCAATCCCTCCACCTGTGCCCCCTTGATCATATCCATCAATGGTGAGGTAACAATCATCCTAAAACAAACATCTTGGATCGGAGCACTTGTCGCCTTGCGACTCAAAGCATCGGCCACCACATTGGCCTTTCCGGGATGATACAAAATATCACAATTATAATCTTTTACCACATCTAACCATCTCCACTATATCATATTCAGATTCTGCTGATCCATCAAATATTTAAAACACTTATGATCGGTGAAGATGGTGCATCGGACCCCTGTAACAACCCGAAATTTCATATCACTTCTTGTAACTCAAATTGTAATCCAATTCGATCAACCAAATGCTGTTTCCAAATCCGTTTCCGATTTCATCATTAAATTAAGTCATTAACATATATCGATCTAAAATGACTTAATGGGTGTCTTAATGCCATTAGGAATCATTCTAACACCCCATTATAGTTATCGGAATAATTCTAGAATCAACCATATCGGGTTACGGCAACTTGGTCGGGTGCGACCAAAAGCCCCGCCTAACGCCGATATCGGGTAGAATTCCGTCGTGTCCAATTCCCGAGCACTATATAAACATGGGGGATAAACTCATTTTTACATGTTAGAATGCCTTGAAACTCAACCAATAGCTTTGTGGTAAATCTTAGATCCATCTAAAAATAGTTTAGGGGTTTGTATCCTATCAAAATGCCATATATAGGAGTTTACGGCCTAGGAACATACCCTTTGGTCGTAAACTCATGAAACTATGTCAAAAGATGCATCTAATTCATTCCAAAGGCTTGCATAAATTTCTAGAATCACATGTGATTGTTTTAAGTGTCAAAAACTAATTTTTCATGAGCATAGGAGAGTTTACGGCCATAGAACATGCTTCTAGGCCGTAAACTCCTAAAAATATGTTAAATGGTGACCTAAATTCATAACAAGGCTTGGAAAATTAACTAGAATCACATGTGATTGTTCTTTGTACCTCAAATGAATTATTCTTGACCATAGTAGAGTTTACGGCAGTAAACTCCAAGTTTAAGGCCATAAACTCCCTTTTAAATGGTATAAATCCAAACATATTAATCCAAGGCATTTTAGTAAGTCATTCCAATAATCCCCAAGTCCAAACAAGTCATTAAGCCCTCAAAATCATACCCACATGAGTTCACGGCCGTGAACTCATGTATGTGGGTGTTATTTGGCCGTAAACTCCCTAATATGTTTACTCTTGGGAGTAAACTCAAGTCCTAAGTCCCTAGTGTCAATATACGTCCGTAGATGTCACCCGGATCACTCCAAACGCTCGTTTTGAGGTGTTTAACCTCGTTGGAGTGTAATGTTCCATATGATTAGTGATTGTAAATCTAATTAGTTATATATGGACATTATTACATTTTACATAGGGACATCGCGAGTAAACAAGCCCCGAACCAACGTCTAGTATCCCAAACCGTCGCATTTCCGAGTCCGGTGAGTTCATACCCCTAACCTTTTTCATTGTTTTCACTGTTTTCAGGGGGGAACACAAGCAAAGTACAAGGGTTTTCTTGTACTCAAAACTTATTTTCGTGTGTTTGTGTTTCACATTTCATATGCTTTTAATACTGATATACACAACTGATAACCAATAGAACATGCAGATCACGTAAACATTTATTTGTGAAATGGGTTTTATAAATTGTTATGCTTTATATATTTCACAAATGGTTCTCCACATTTTATCAATTAAAAGCATGACATTAGAACACATGAACAATATAATTTGTACACTGTCTTGTCCTCGGTAACATTCCATAGAGATACGCGAATGGAGGATTATCATATTATTACTAGTAAATTTGTTATTCCTGTATGATTGGAGACACGTCCTCGGCGAACACTCCACAGAGATACGCGAGTGGAGGACTACACCCATAACCAGAATCTCTGGGATTTAGAGAGCGTGACTTGAGTGTATAGATCTATACGGGGCTGACTACCCCACACCTGGCTGCTAGCTACAGCCGAACCGAAATGGTTCAAGGGTGACGAAAGTCATAAGGTTGTGGACTACTTATTGCCACAGGTTCAGTCTTTAGTATGGTTATGGAACTCGCAATTAGGATAACAGAGATTTACTTATAGTAATAATGAATAACTTATACATCTTTTACATTGATAACCAACATTCAGGAAAGTATGAGACTTTCCTGGGAAACCTTGTACATAACCAGGTCTAACAGAATACATCTTTACAATGAAAACCAACATTTAGGAAAGCATGGGGCCTTCCTGGGGAACATATACTTAACTAGAAAAGTGTAACAAAACAGATAACCTTACATCTTTTACAAATGATAACTCACAATCAGGAAATTATAGGACTTTCCTGGGGATACATTGGAACTCAAACAGAACAGTTTAACAAACCGGATAATCAAACTATACATTTTTCACATGAGTAATGTGTTTTCAGTGTACAAACCTACTATACTTTGTAATTGTGAAACAAAAATCAAATTTTAAGAAAATGTGGGATTTTCTTGGCGCGTGTTACATTTTTCAGAAACAGAAAGGAAGCATGAACATTTTCACAAAACAAAACTACTTATGAACTCACCAACGTTATGCTGATTTTCAAAACCGCTTGTGTTCTCAGGTCAACGTTAGAACAGGTACCGAAGATCCTTTTTGCTCGAAGTTGGAGTGCTCAGAAGACCCGTTTCATTTTGTTCATATATATATATATATACTATGTATCACAACTGTACAACTTTACTTTTGAAACAATTGTAAAAACTTTTCTATATGTAATGTAATGGTTGTTCTACTTTACTTACTATGTACATTGGATTTGATACTCAACATGAAGTCAACCCCGGAAATGTTTCCGCCTTCGGTTTTCGGGGTGTGACAGATTGGTATCAGAGCCCTTGTTTATAGTGAATAAAGTATACCAAACCTTACATGGTATAAAACTATAAACACTAAAGGGCCTAAGTGCTCTGAGATAAAAGTATCTTCAAACTATAAGTATTTTCAAAAGTATATAAGTATTCCAAATCGTCGAAATCCGTAACTTCAAGTAGAACAAAACATAAGTAAATGGGTGTTGTGTACTGCGGTTAAACCTGGGCAGTTATGTAGTCGTGTCTAGGATCAATATAGCCTAGCCAACTATATTCATTCGAGACACGGCCAACATGTGCTTGGGAGTGACTGTGGTATGCGGCATGCCTAAAACTTACCCTAAACACCACAAACATCGAGCCTGTGTTGTAGCGAATCATGAAATACTATGGGAGTATTTCTCGAATCAATTCTTTTTAGAAATCCTCGTTCACGTATAGATCCTCGATCATTCCGTTAGCGATAGTTTACCTGCTTCAATAACTCTTTCCTGTTTTATCGCTTATTTGGAATTAATATCTGTCATATCTCTCGATTCAATTCAGAGGACATATCATCCTCTCTTTCTTGATCTTATTAGATCAAGATGCCTCCCAGAAAGAGACCCAAATCAAAGACCAACAACCCTACGCCACCACCTCCTACTGAAATTGATCCCGTGTTATTCCAAACAGCTGTTACCGCCGCGGTGGCAACTGCCATATCCCAATTGAACACCGGTAGTTCCGGTGGTTCAGGAGGTGGTACTCAAGATCAAGAAAGCAATCAGGGACATCGAAGTTCCTATAAGGATTTCATGAATGCAAAACCAACATCCTTTTATGGCACTGGAGGTGTCATTTCCCTATCCCGATGGTTCGAGAAAATCGAATCCATCTTCAAAATCTGTGCCTGTGCTGAGTCCGATAAAGTCAAATTTGCAGCTTGTACCTTCAGTAATAAAGCCTTGACTTGGTGGAATAGCCGAGTCAAATCCTTGACCCTACCCGTAGCCAATGCCATGGGCTGGAACGCCATGAAAGAACTCCTCCTTGCCGAATACTGTCCCCGTGGTGAAATGCAGAAGCTAGAGCATGAGCTCTGGAACCTGAAGATGAAAGGTTCCAACATTTCTGCATACACTTCCCGATTTGATGATCTTGCCCTTCTCTGCCCTAGTTTGGTCACTCCTGAAAGCAAAAAGATCGAGAGGTTTATTTGGGGGCTAACCAATCCAACAAAAGGTCATGTTTTGGCTGCTCGCCCGGACACAAACGATAGTGCTAAGACTTTAGCCCAAGCCATAATTGATCACAGTGATGATATCGAGGAAGCCACCACTACCCCTAAGTCGACTAAAAGCAGTGGTGAGAAAAGAAAATTCTGGAAGAAGAAGAAGGGTCAATCTTCCCAAGGCTCCTCCAAAAGACAACAAACAGTAGCAGTCAATGCTGCTACTACCCCCGTTGCTGCTGCTTCTGTTGTGGGATCCACAACTCCAACTCCTACCAGCCGGTATGCTGGTAATCTTCCTCTATGTGATAAGTGTAAGTATCACCACAATCCTGGCCCCTGTCGAGAACTTTCCTGTACCAATTGTGGTAAGAAGGGGCATACAGTCCGATTCTGCAAAGCACCGGCCCAATCGGCCAATCAATCATCGGGAGCAGGCATTGGTCAAGCCTGCTACAACTGTGGTGAGGCTGGGCATTTTAAAAGAAATTGCCCCAAAAAGTCTACTGCTGATAACACCGGAAGGGTCCTCGCCATGGGACGGGAGGAAGCGGTCGCCGATCCCACTGTTGTCTCGGGTACGTTCCTTCTCGACAACTCATATGCTAATATTCTTTTCGATTCGGGTGCTGAGAGAAGCTTTATTAGTCATGCATTTGAACATAACCTAAAACATAATTCCCAACCTTTAACCAAAATATTTACCGTCGAGATGGCGAATGGAGAGAAGGAAAGCACTAGTGAGGTGTTCGTAGGTTGTACCCTTACCCTGAACGACCATTCGTTTCTTATCGATCTTATGCCGGTATCCATAAAGAGCTTTGATGTCATCATTGGCATGGATTGGTTGAGTCCCAATCATGTGGATATCCTTTGTTTCGAAAAAGCCATCCGTCTCAACCTTCCTTCGGGTCAAACTCTAGTAATCTATGGTGATAAACTCAGTTCCAACCTTCCTATCATTTCCTGCATTAAAGCTCAAAAACTCCTGCGAAAGGAGTGTTTTGCATTCTTGGCCCATGTAATCAATGAGAAGCAGGAAGTTAAAGACCTCGCGAGCATCCCCGAAGTCTGTAACTTTCCTGATGTGTTTCCCGAAGAGCTTCTAGGAATCCCTCCAGAGCGCCAGGTTGAGTTCCGTATTGACCTAATTCCTGGAGCTACTCCCGTAGCGAAGTCTCCGTATCGCTTAGCTCCAGCAGAGATGCATGAGTTATCCAGTCAACTCAATGAGTTGCTCAGTAAAGGATTCATTAGACCGAGTTCCTCACCCTGGGGAGCTCCGGTTTTGTTTGTCAAGAAGAAAGATGGATCCTTTCGTATGTGTATCGATTATCGCGAGCTGAACAAGTTGACTATAAAAACCGATATCCTCTTCCGCGAATAGACGACCTCTTCGATCAACTCCAGGGAGCCATTTACTTCTCCAAGATAGACCTTCGATCAGGGTACCATCAGCTACGAGTTCATGAAAGTGATGTGTCCAAAACAGCTTTCAGAACTCGATATGGACACTACGAGTTCGTAGTGATGCCCTTTGGTCTAACCAACGCACCGGAAGTGTTCATGGACCTGATGAAACGGGTGTGTCGTCCTTATCTGGACAAGTTTGTCATTGTGTTCATTGATGACATACTCGTCTATTCCCGAAGCAAAGAAGACCACAAACAACACTTGAGGCTAGTGTTGGAGACCCTGCAATCCGAGAAGTTGTACGCAAAATTTTCCAAATGCGAGTTCTGGATTCGGAGGGTAACTTTCCTCGGTCATGTAGTAAGCGAGGAGGGTATTCATGTAGATCCTTCCAAGATAAAGGCGATAGAGAATTGGTCAGCACCGAAGACACCCACATAAATCCGACAATTCTTGGGTCTAGCTGGCTACTGTCGGATATTCATTCAAAACTTTTCCAAAATTGCCAAACCTCTAACCACTCTAACACAGAAAGGTGTACCCTTTTGTTGGAGTGATAAACAAGAAACCACATTCCAGACGCTAAAGAAAGCCTTGTGCAGCGCGCCTGTTCTGTCCCTCCCCGAAGGGACAGAGGACTTCGTTGTCTACTGCGATGCGTCTAATCAAGGCTTAGGCTGTGTGCTTATGCAAAAAGGAAAAGTAATTGCCTATGCTTCTAGACAGTTGAAAACGCACGAGTTCAACTATACCACGCACGACTTGGAGTTAGGAGCCGTAGCGTTCGCATTGAAAATTTGGAGACATTACCTCTACGGAACCAAGTGCACGATCTTCACCGATCACAAGAGCCTGCAACACATCTTTGATCAGAAAGACTTGAACATGAGACAAAGGCGATGGGTAGAACTACTCAGTGATTATGAGTGTGAAATCCGTTACCATCCCGGCAAGGCCAATGTGGTAGCAGATGCCCTTAGCCGAAAGGAGAGTGCAGGCCATAGAGTGAAGAACCAGACGATGACCATCCATTCCAACCTACCCATACAAATCCGAGAAGCCCAATTAGAAGCCCTCAAACCCAAGAATATGTCAAATGAAGCTTTGAGAGGAATGGAAAAGAAACTTGAGATCAGAGGTGACGGAGTCCATTGTTTCATGGATCGGATCTGGATTCCCAAGTTCCGAGGATTCAGAGAGATAGTTATGGAGGAAGCGCATAGAACCGGGCTCTAACAAGATGTACTTAGATCTCAAGAAACAATATTGGTGGCCAAGCATGAAGGCTGAGATAGCTACGTTCGTGGGCAAGTGTCTGACTTGCGCCAAAGTAAAAGTTGAGCACCAGAAACCCTCGGGTCTGCTCCAGCAACCCGAGATACCTGAATGGAAATGGGAGATGATCACCATGGATTTCATCACCAAACTACCCAAGTGCCCGAGTGGGTACGATACCATTTGGGTGATTGTCGATCGTTTGACAAAGTCAGCTCACTTCGTTCCAATCAAAGAATCAGACAAGATGGAAAGACTCGCGCAGATTTATATCCAAGAGGTAGTCCGACTGCACGGTGTACCTGTGTCCATTATCTCTGATCGAGATAGCAGGTTTACCTCCTGATTTTGGCAGTCTCTCCAGAAAGCTCTTGGAACCAAACTAGATATGAGCACGGTGTATAATCCTCAGACAGATGGACAAAGTGAGAGAACAATCCAAACTCTGGAAGACATGCTTAGGGCATGTGTCATTGACTTTGGAAAGTCGTGGGACGCACATCTACCTTTGATCGAATTCTCGTACAACAACAGTTATCACACCAGCATTAGGGCTGCCCCGTTCGAAGCCCTATATGGTCGTAAGTGCAGATCCCCTCTGTGCTGGGCCGAGGTGGGAGATACACAGCTAGCCAAGAGTCGAGTCCCCGACAGTGCTCCCACTGGTCCTGAGATCATCCGTGAAACCACCAACAAAATCATCCAAATACGAGAACGACTGAAAGCTTCACGTGATCGCCAAAAGAGTTACGCTGATAACCGTCGGAAACCACTGGAATTCCAGGTTGGAGACCGTGTCCTATTGAAGGTCTCGCCCTGGAAAGGCACTGTACGCTTTTGTAAGCATGGGAAACTTAATCCGAGGTACATTGGACCTTTTGAGATCATCTCTAGGATTGGTCCGGTAGCCTATAAACTTCATTTACCTCACGAGCTCAGTAACATCCATCTTGTCTTCCATGTTTCAAATCTCAAGAAGTGCCTATCTGATGAAACCCTAGGGATTCCGTTAGACGAGATCGAGATCGATGAAAATCTCAACTTCGTGGAGGAACCGATCGAAATCATGGATCGAGAAGTCAAACGTACGAAACAAAGTCGCATCCCGTTAGTGAAGGTTCGCTGGAATGCCAAGCGGGGACCGGAGTTCACTTGGGAGCGGGAAGACTCGATGAAACAGAAGTATCCACAACTCTTTCTAGATCCATGATTGTATTTTATCTTGTATCTTGTCTTGAATTTCGGGACGAAATTCCCTCTAACGGGGGGATAATGTAACAACCCAAATTTTCATATCACTTCTTGTAACTCAAATTGTAATCCAATTCGATCAACCAAACGCTGTTTCCAAATCCGTTTCCGATTTCATCATTAAATTAAGTCATTAACATATATCGATCTAAAATGACTTAATGTGTGTCTTAATGCCATTAGGAATCATTCTAACACCCCATTATAGTTATCAGAATAATTCTAGAATCGACCATATCGGGTTACGACAACTTGGTCGGGTGCGACCAAAAGCCCTGCCTAACGCCGGTATCGGTTAGAATTCCATCGTGTCCAATTCCCGAGCACTATATAAGTGATTCAAAGCTTTCATTTGAAGCTTCATTTCTTCCATAAACACTTCCAACCTCTCTCCTCATCCAAAATCAAAGGTCCAAAAACAAAGAATTAAGGCTCCAAATCAAAGAGGTAACATCCCTAACTTGTTATCTAACCTCTTTAGCCTTCAATTTCATGTTTAAATTGAGTTTTAGGACCTAGAGCATGTGTTTACAACCAAGGATCAAGCTTGGGCCGTAAACACCTAAAAATGGGGTTTTTGAGCCATTTAACCCTTCCAAATCATTGTTGGGACTTAGATATGACTTTGAGGCTTACAAACCTGGACTTGGAACACCCTAAACATTCATTTTGAGGGACAAACAAGAGTTTACGTCCAAGACATGTACTTGGGCCGTAAACTCCATAAACATGGGGGATAAACTCATTTTTACATGTTAGAATGCCTTGAAACTCAACCAATAGCTTTGTGGTAAATCTTAGATCCATCTAAAAATAGTTTAGGGGTTTGTATCCTATCAAAATGCCATATATAGGAGTTTACGGCCTAGGAACATACCCTTTGGTCGTAAACTCATGAAACTATGTCAAAAGATGCATCTAATTCACTCCAAAGGCTTGCATAAATTTCTAGAATCACATGTGATTGTTTTAAGTGTCAAAAACTAATTTTTCATGAGCATAGGAGAGTTTACGGCCATAGAACATGCTTCTAGGCCGTAAACTCCTAAAAATATGTTAAATGGTGACCTAAATTCATAACAAGGCTTGGAAAATTAACTAGAATCACATGTGATTGTTCTTTGTACCTCAAATGAATTATTCTTGACCATAGTAGAGTTTACGGCAGTAAACTCCAAGTTTAAGGCCATAAACTCCCTTTTAAATGGTATAAATCCAAACATATTAATCCAAGGCATTTTAGTAAGTCATTCAAATAATCCCCAAGTCCAAACAAGTCATTAAGCCCTCAAAATCATACCCACATGAGTTCACGGCCGTGAACTCATGTATGTGGGTGTTGTTTGGCCGTAAACTCCCTAATATGTTTACTCTTGGGGAGTAAACTCAAGTCCTAAGTCCCTAGTGTCAATATACGTCCGTAGATGTCACCCGGATCACTCCAAACGCTCGTTTTGAGGTGTTTAACCTCGTTGGAGTGTAATGTTCCATATGATTAGTGATTGTAAATCTAATTAGTTATATATGGACATTATTACATTTTACATAGGGACATCGCGAGTAAACAAGCCCCGAACCAACGTCTAGTATCCCAAACCGTCGCATTTTCGAGTTCGGTGAGTTCATACCCCTACCCTTTTTCATTGTTTTCACTGTTTTCAGGGGGGGGGGGGGGGAACACAAGCAAAGTACAAGGGTTTTCTTGTACTCAAAACTTATTTTCGTGTGTTTGTGTTTCACATTTCATATGCTTTTAATACTGATATACACAACTGATAACCAGTAGAACATGCAGATCACGTAAACATTTAGTTGTGAAATGGGTTTTATAAATTGTTATGCTTTATATATTTCACAAATGGTTCTCCACATTTTATCAATTAAAAGCATGACATTAGAACACATGAACAATATAATTTGTACACTGTCTTGTCCTCGGTAACATTCCATAGAGATACGCGAATGGAGGATTATCATATTATTACTAGTAAATTTGTTATTCCTGTATGATTGGAGACATGTCCTCGGCGAACACTCCACAGAGATACGCGAGTGGAGGACTACACCCATAACCAGAATCTCTGGGATTTAGAGAGCGTGACTTGAGTGTATAGATCTATACGGGGCTGACTACCCCACACCTGGCTGCTAGCTACAGCCGAACCGAAATGGTTCAAGGGTGACGAAAGTCATAAGGTTGTGGACTACTTATTGCCACAGGTTCAGTCTTTAGTATGGTTATGGAACTCGCAATTAGGTTAACAGAGATTTACTTATATTAATAATGAATAACTTATACATCTTTTACATTGATAACCAACATTCAGGAAAGTATGAGACTTTCCTGGGAAACCTTGTACATAACCAGGTCTAACAGAATACATCTTTACAATGAAAACCAACATTTAGGAAAGCATGGGGCCTTCCTATGGAACATATACTTGACTATAAAAGTGTAACAAAACAGATAACCTTACATCTTTTACAAATGATAAATCACAATCAGGAAAGTATAGGACTTTCCTAGGGATACATTGGAACTCAAACAGAACAGTTTAACAAACCGGATAATCAAAGTATACATTTTTCACATGAGTAATGTGTTTTCAGTGTACAAACCTACTATACTTTGTAATTGTGAAACAACAATCAAATTTTAAGAAAATGTGGGATTTTCTTGGCGCGTGTTACATTTTTCAGAAACAGAAAGGAAGCATGAACATTTTCACAAAACAAAACTACTTATGAACTCACCAGCGTTATGCTGATTTTCAAAACCGCTTGTGTTCTCAGGTCAACGTTAGAACAGGTACCGAAGATCCTTTTTGCTCGAAGTTGGAGTGCTCAGAAGACCCGTTTCATTTTGTTCATATATATATATATATATATATATATATATATATATATATATATATATATATATATATACTATGTATCACAACTGTACAACTTTACTTTTGAAACAATTGTAAAAACTTTTCTATATGTAATGTAATGGTTGTTCTACTTTACTTACTATGTACATTGGATTTGATACTCAACATGGAGTCAACCCCGGAAATGTTTCCTCCTTCGGTTTTCGGGGTGTGACAACCCCATATAAATAATGCCTCCAAATCTTGAGGGAAAACACCACCGCCCTTAATTCCAAGTCATGAGTAGGGAAATTCACCTCATGAGGCTTCAGCTGCCTCGAGGCATAAGCAATCACATGACCCTTCTGCATCAGAGTAGCTCCTAAACCCAAAATAGAAGCGTCATAATACACCACAAAATCATCCAATCTCTCGGGTAGCGCCAAAATCGGGGCCTCACATAATTTCTATCGTAAAGTCTCAAATGCCAATTGCTGATCTGGACCCCACTAGAAGGTCACACTCTTCTTGGTCAAGTGGGTCAAAGGTACTGCGATCTTGGAGAAATGTTGGATAAATCTCCGATAGTACCATACCATACCTAAGAAACTTCAAGATACCCTCTTGGTTGATGAGGTGTCATAGAAACTGCACCTCACGCAACCAAAACTCAAATTTGGAGAACTTGGCATATAGCCTCTCCCTCCTCAGTGCTGCTCCTTGGTCTTGGAGTAGACCAATATATCATCAATGAAAACAATCACAAACCGATCCAACATCGATCTGCAAACCCGATTCATCATATCGATGAATGTTGTTGGGGCATTGGTGCACCTGAATGACATCACCACAAACTCATAATGACCATAACGAGTTTTGAAGGCCGTCTTCGGTATATCCTCATCTGATGATACCCCGACCGAAGATCAATCTTGAAAAAACACGATGCATTCATGCTCCCTGAAGTTGATCAAATAAATCACCGATCCTCGAAAGCAGGTATCAGTTCTTCACTGCCAGCTTGTTCAGCTTCCGATAATCAGTACATATCCTGTGTGACCCATCCTTCTTTTTCACGAACAGGATCGGTGCTCCCCTCGGGGAACTGCTCGGATGAATAAATCCCCTGTCTAGCAGCTATTGCAGCTGTGTAGACAACTCCTTCATCGCACGAGGAGCTAGGAGATACGACTCTTTATCTATCAGAGTTGCACCAAGCATCAAATCAATATAGAACTCTACCTGCCTCTTGGGAGGCACCCCCAAAAACTCCTCTGGAAAAACATCGGGAAAATATCGCACAATAGGTACTTTGCTCAATTCTGTCGTGGCCTCTACCCTTGAATCTAAGACATAATCTAGAAACCGAAAACAACCATGTAGAAGAAGTCTCCTAATCCTCGCAACTGAACAAATAGTTGGCCCATGCGAGGCTCACTCTCCATGAATAACCAGTTCTCCCCCACTTGGGGTTTGAACTCTCACCAGCTTCTGCTCGCAATCTATTACGGCCCCATTGGGCCCCAACCAGTCCATCCCGATGATTACTTTCAATCCTCTCAGGGGAATCGATACCAAATCAATAAGAAACCTCTCGCTAAACATATTCAGGACATTCCTCCGAAACACCCTTGCAACGCTCATGGTTCGGTCATCTGTAATCTCCACCTTGAGTGGGGAATCCAAAGTCCCCGAAGCATCTCAAAACTTCTTGCTGAGTGCAAGAGATACAAATGATCGGGTAGCCCCTGAATTAGAAAAAACATGAGCCGACAATCCATTGACCAGAAAGGTCCCTAAACAAGATCATAACAACATTGTAACATCCCAAATTTTGAAACCAAAAATTTCATTTTTGAATTAATATTTTATAAAACATTTTACCAAAACTGTTGAGTTGAAGACTCGTTTGAAGATTGCGTCATTGGGCTCGGCTGTTAATCCATTAGTTTTGTACTCTGGTTTTGGGCCTGTTCAACCATGAGTTTGCTAGGTTTACTATATAAAGATATGCTTGCATGCATATTAGAAAAACAATTCAGAAGTAATGATAACGATAGGATTGCAGATTTATTTTATCGTTCTTGTAAACCTCCAACCCTCTACAGTTGATGTTCTTGATCGAGCTCTTCTGAGGGTTTTGTTTATAATCATTCGACTCGTTTGATTCATCGTTGAGTTGTTCGTAATTTTGCTTTCGTTTTTACTATTTAAATATTTATTCACCTGTTTAAGATCTAATCGATCTTCAAGATTAAGTTTTAATCTCATCAATTGGTATCAGAGCAGGAGGCTGTGTAATCGATACACTTCTTTTCTGTGAAAAGGTTTCAATTAGGGTTTTTCCGCAATAACTGATATTTATTGAGCCGTCATCTCATTATTGACGTATCTTGATATTTATTATTTTGCCCTAATCTGAGTTATTACAAGTCTGATCTTTGAATAGGTTTTTCGATCATAATGGACGAGTCGCAATCAAATCCCATCAATATTTCCAACAACATCGGTTCAACCACGAAGATTCCCATCCTATATACCCATGATTATGAAGTCTGGGCGCATCACTTCGAAGACTACGTTATAGGTTCTGAGGATAGTGGATACCTCATATGGGAAGCAATCATTAATGGACCTTTTTCTCACTCTGCAACGTCGAGGATTATTAAAACTCAAAAGGAGTATAATGATCTGCTGAAGGATGTTAAAGATATTGCGCAAGATGAAAAGGACAAATTCCAGTGCAATATCAAGGTGTTACGATTGATCAGATTTGCCCTTCAGTCCGACACCTTCAGATTGGTAAGCTCATGCACGACGACTAAGGAAGTTTAGGATAGACTTCGTGAACTATAATCTACAGACGAGGATCTTGAACACTCTATCCAAACCTTGCTCTTATCTGAGTTTGGAGAATTTAGGCAAGGAGCCGAAGAAACTGTGACCCAGACGTTCGATCGCTTCAATCATCTTCTCAGCAAGATGATCAAACATGACATCGAAAGGAAGCTTATCGAGCAGAAGGTTACGTTTCTAAATGGTCTAAGGTCAGAGTGGAGAGCAGTGGTGTCTACAGTTAAAGCCCATGAACAGTTTAAATCATATTCTTTGGCGGAATTGGTGGGTATTCTCAAATCCCAGGAGAAGATTGTGCTGCAGGAGAAGAACGTTGTTTCAAGCCTAGGTTCGCTGGCCCTCCTTTCAAAAAGTAAAGTTGTGATGGAGGAAGAAGATTTCAACTTGGAGGAGTATGACCTCACGTCTGAGGATTATGCTATGATGGTATCTAACCCCAAGAGGTTCTTTAAGAAAAGATTCCCCAGCAACAAAAATCGAAACTGGCAGGGGAGTTATAGTTTAGAAAAGGTTAATAATGAACCGAAGGTTGAAGAGCCCAAGAAGGAACCGAAGGCAGATGGTGATTCTGGAGTGAACTGTTACTACTGTGGTGGGAAAAACCACTATGCCAAGGATTGTGTCCTCAAAAAGATGGCTGAAAAAGATGAGGAAGCTTTGCTGCAGAAAAAGCTTGATGAGATGAGAAAGAAGAAATCTACCGCTAACCCTTCCATGAATGCTCTGATTGTGCAGGGTTCGGTTGCTGATGACGAGTTCGGTGGAGTGGAAGTTTGGTCAACCGACTCCGAAGACGATGAAGTGAGGAAGTCTTTGCATGGAAAGGCTTGTGTGGCTAAAGAGGAGAGCAGTGGAGGCAGGTGCTTGATGGTGTCTGAAGTATCTCAGATGAGGGGATACAACACCGATGGTGGAAGCAATGAACCGAAGGAGCAACAGGACATGTGCTTTACGGCCAAACCGCTCAGCGTGCAGTTCAACGAACTCGATGAACTGATCAAGAAGGTACAATCAGCTTTTGTTTCATTTAAAGTACCACAAAACTCCTATGAAAAAGAACTAAAAAGTGTTAATTCACGAATCTCACATCTAGATAGTAGTTTAACTCAAACTCGAGTCACCAATTCTAACCTGACTGATCAATTAAGCAGGGTGTCTTCGAAGAGTGAGGAGCGGTGCATGTGGATCGAGTTGAAGGAGTCTGAATTAGTTAAAATAAAAGACGAAAACATTTATTTACAAAGAGACAATTTAAAATTGTTAAAACAGCGTAATGTTTTTTGTTTGATTGCAAAACGTCTTTATACTAATATTACTCAGCTTCACTTGGATTGTGAGATAGGACAAAAGATCCATCGCATGATTTTGCCCTTCCTTGAGTTTAAGGAGGATGAAATCGATGCTGAAGCTTATAATTGTGAGAGTGTGATATCATCTGATGACGTCAATCCGGCCTACATGTATGGACTGGACAAAATTGAATCTTTCATTAAATCCAAGGACCACAAGGACATGCTCAAAAACCTTTTGGATGAAAATGATAGACTTAAACTGAGAACCGAAACCATACAAAAATTTGACTCTTTAAACGCCAACTTGAGCTCAGAAAATAAAATTGATGTTGAAAATGCATCTGAGCTTAATGAGGATGACAACATGAGTGAAATTTCTGTAGAGGACACGGTTGACTGCTCAGAATTTGTAAAAAACGAACCTGAAAACCACAAGAATCTAATTTCTGAAAATTCAGTGGAATTCGCTCGATTGTCCCAGCAAAAGTCCCCGATCTTAGCAGAGAAAGCGGTTGTATATCAAAAGGTCAGGACCACTCCAAATCAAGTGTACAAGGTCACTGGAGTAACCGAACATCAGACTGCTGAACTCACAGCTATTGTAAACGAAGATAATGCTGATGGCTGCGATGAGTTCTTTTGGTCAGCTCCAATCGATAATGCAGATGAAACGAAAGGCTTGTCAGAAAGGACTTCTTGGATTAGTAAAGGTAGATACATACCAGAACCCTTGAACAAGCCAGATAATTTCGATGTGCCAAGTACTAGTGGTACGAAAGACATTCCTCAAGAGAATGGAAGCTCAGCCAAAGAAGAAGTTCCCTCCAGTTCGTCAGTTCAAAGTGAAACTCCCACTGTCCAAAGTGAACCAGCCAAGGAAAAACCGAAAATAAAAGCCAATATCCATCATCAACCGAAGCAGATGAGGAATAAGAAACGTGAAAGGAACCAGAGATACAGGAAGAATCTCTCTGAAAGGAAACAATTCTGGCAATCCCAGAATGCATACTTCTCACATCAAGACAAGAATCTGAAGTTTGAGAATAATCCTGTCAAAAAGCATGAGAGCCATAACAACCGAAAGCCAAGGTTCGGTTCACAGAACGACTTCAACCGAAAGCAAAGGTTCGGTTCTGTAATTAAAGGAAATCAAAACTCTAAGGTTAGTCTCACCAATGATCAAAAGCAAAAGGGTCACCTGGAGTCTCCAGCCAAGAAGTCATCTCAATCTAAGCCCACTCCTTCTCATTCATCTAATTCTTCTAATTCTTCCAATTCATCTCCATCTTGCTCTAAAGCTCATTATGTTAGTTCTCAAAAATCTCATTCGTCAGCTGAACAAAAGGGCAAACAGAAGATTTCTGCATCCACACCAGAGTCTAAACCGAATGCACCCAATCCTAATAAAATAAAAGTCTTTACCATTAAAAAGAAAGATGAAACAACACTTATAAAACGAGCATATCTTGTTGACATCTCTCTTACAATTCCTGTTCCTGTGAAAGGCTCACGTGGACCCAAGAAACTTTGGGTTCCTAAATCTGCTTAATTTTTGCAGGTTATAAGTGACGAGCAGTTTGACGAAGAATGGTACATCGATAGTGGCTGCTCGCGTCACATGACAGGAAGGAAGGAGGAGCTCAGGGAATACAGGTCTCTTTCAAATGGTGGCAACGTCAAGTTTGGAAACAACTCTTTCGGCACCATAAAGGGATACGGAATGATAACTAATGGTGATTTTACTATAAGGAAGGTGGCATATGTGGAAGGACTGCAACACAACCTCATCAGTGTATCTCAGCTTGTTGGAGGTACAAGTCTCAAAGTCTCATTCGACGATGAAGGTTCTGAAATTATTGAGAAGAAGACGAAGAAAGTAATTCTCAAATCGGAGCGTAAGGGTGAAATGTTTCCTCTAAACCTTAAACCCATCAAAGGAAACCCAACTATATGCTTGTTATCAAAAGCACAATCTGACGAAAGCTGGTTGTGGCACCGAAGACTCTCTCATCTCAACTTTAAAGATATCAACAAACTTGTCACTGGAGGTCATGTTCGAGGTCTTCCATTACTCAAGTTCAACAGAGATCATTTGTGTGCTCCATGCAAAATGGGGAAGCAGAGTCGTCAAAGTCATCCATCTATAATTAACACTAAAGTTGTTGAACCACTCGAATTACTTCATATTGATTTGTGTGGTCCATCATCTATCGAAAGCATTGGTGGTAGCAAGTATATTCTTGTTATTGTTGATGACTTTTCACGATTTACATGAGTGTTCTTTCTAAAGCTCAAATCTGAAGCGACTCCTAAGCTGAAAGTGTTTATCAAGCAAATTGAAGTACAACTCAAGAAGGTCGTTCGCAACATCAGGAGCGACAATGGTCTGGAATTCAAGAACCGGGAATTTGAAGAATTTCTAGCAGAAAAGGGAATAAGCCACAACTTCTCAGCTCCTTACACACCTCAACAGAACGAAATTGTCGAAAGACGAAACCGATCTTTGTGTGAAGCTGCCCGAACTATGCTAAGTTTCGCTTCCTTACCTCTTTATTTTTGGGCTGATGCTATTTCTGCTGCTTGTTTTACACAGAACAGGTCATATCTCAACAAGCGCTTCACGCTCACACCTTACAAGATTCTCAACAACAGAAAGCCCAATGTGAAATTTTTCCACGTGTTCGGCTCACGGTGTTTCATCTTTAACTCTAAAGAACACCGCAACAAGTTCGATGTCAAAACCGACGAGGGAATATTTCTGGGATACTCTCTCACTTCCAAAGCATACAGAGTCCTAAACAAGCGTTCGAGGAAAATCGAAGAGACTTATTACGTGACTTTTGATGATAGCTATGTCAAAAAGCTACAGGCCAAAGAAGACACATCTGGGGAAATCTTTCCTCAAACTGGCCAAGTCACAGTCTCGATCGCTAATCTATACGAAAAGTTTATGGAGCTCTTTGACGAACCAGAGAAAGCCACTCTCTCAGAAGTAGGTGCAGCAGACAACAAGGTAGACCATATGAAACAAATTGTCGAAGAAGCTACCAGGAGAATGAACGAAGGAGGCTCGAATTCTGATGAACCTCCGCCCAACGATGCTTCAGCTGAGAGGGAGCCAAGCTCACATGTTGAGGGGGAACCAAGTTCTCCAACTGCTCCAGAAAGTCAAACTTCAACCGAAAGTACTTTACCAACCGAAAGTGCTTCACCAACCGAAGGTGCATCAACGTCTGAAAGCCCAACACCACAAGAAACCTATGAACCTCAAGCTTCTCATAGCTCATCTATCGAGGGGGAGCATGCTGATATGTCACTCGACTACGAAAGCCAATCCGAGCCAGAAGAAATGATCAATGCTGAACTAGACCCAACCTTTGATCCAAACTATCCTCCTCTCACCAAATGGACCAGAGATCATCCTATCTCTCAAGTGGTTGGTGATGTCTTTGAACAAGTTCTGACTCGATCACAACTGAAGGCAAAACAGACATCCTTGTTTTCTAAAGTTGAGTTTTGCATGTTTAACTCTTTCGTATCCAAAGTTGAACTGAAGACAGTTAAAACTGCTCTCGATCACTCCGACTGGGTTCAAGCAATGCAAGACGAACTGAACGAATTTGAAAGAAACAAAGTCTGGCGCCTCATTCCAACTCCTCCAGATGCCTTGGTTGTTGGTCTCAAATGGGTCTTTAGGAATAAAATGGACAAGGAAGGGAACGTGATAAGGAACAAAGCTCGTCTGGTAGTGAAAGGATATTGTCAGGAGGAAGGTATTGATTATGAAGAGACTTTCGCTCCTATAGCTAGGCTCGAATCTGTAAGAATCTTTCTTGCTTATGCTGCTCACAAAAACCTCAAAGTTTTCCAAATGGACGTCAAGTGTGCATTTCTTAATGGAAAACTAGAAGAAACAGTGTACGTGGAGCAACCTCCTGGGTTTGTGAATGAAAAGTATCCAAATCACTGCTACATTCTGGATAAAGCTGTGTATGGACTCAAACAAGCTCCGAGAGCCTGGTATGAAACGCTTACTAAATTCTTAAAGATGTCCAAATTCAAACAAGGTTCGGTTGACCCAACCTTCTTTCGCAAAAAGGAAGGTAACCACCTTAGGATAGTTCAAATTTATGTCGATGACATCATCTTTGGCTCAACGAATCCCAGCCTAACAGCTGAATTCAGAAAGCTGATGGAGACTAAATTTGAAATGAGCTCAATGGGTCCTATTAACTTTTTCCTTGGTTTAAACATTAGACAGGGACTCGAAGGCATCTTTATCAATCAGGAAGCTTACACGAAGACTCTCCTAGCAAAGTTTGGTATGATGGGAGACTCCAAAGTCAAAGTCCCAATGGCATTCGACACCAAGCTAACTCCATCTCTAGACAAACCAGCTGTCGATATCACGCTCTATCGTCAAATGATAGGCTCACTAATGTATCTTACTGCTAGCAGGCCTGACATCATGTTTTCTGTCACACCCCCAAACCTGAACGGCGGAAACGTTCGGGGGCGGATGACTTCATGTGGTAACGTAACAAATGAATACATAGTAAAGAAAGCAATACAACCATCATATATATATAATTGAAAGTTTACATTTGTCAAAAGTTACATGTTCAAAACTCAATTACAATATGATGTCAAAATACGAGATTAAACTGGCGCCGCAGCATCTCTTCTTCAAAAACATATTAGTACCTGAAATTACTGAATCCCTGGGACATACAAGAAATTTTGAAAGAGTAGATCAGCATTTAAGCTGGTGAATTTCATAAGTATTTAAGTGACAATGTTTGAATGAAATGAAATGTTTTATCTTTGTTTGTTTGTGTTTAGAAAATCCTATATTTTCTACTAGCATAAAAGTAGTCTTCACTCAAGACCAATGTTTGTTTCCAAAATGTATGTATATGTAAAATAACCAATGAGTTTGAAAACCTTGTAAATCAATGCATTTTTAATACCCCCTGTGAGTTTTATAACCATACTATTGACTCTGAATGCCTATACACAATGTTCTTCAGGCGTTGGAATGTTATGACGTTTGTCACCCCAAACGGTGGACTGCAGCTAACAGTCAGGGCGCGGGTTGTCAAGCCCGTATAGATCTATACACAAACACCATGCTCCCCCTCCAAGGGATTCTGGTATATAATACAGGACTTGAAATGTGTACTCGAACGTACATGAAGTTAGTGTCTCACAAATCCGTGGTATAAAAACAGATCTACTTGTTTAAATGTTACGTTTGTTCTTGTATACGAAAGTAAACTTCTTGAAATATATGTTTCTAGTACATAAGAGTTAGAAATCTGTTCGTAAAACTATACCTATTATAGTTTTCATAAAGTATGCCTTGTTTGTTTAGAAGTACTTAGGAAAAGAATCACTTGTTTATGAAAGCATAGATTTTTGGTGTAGGGTCTAAGATAGACTAGAAAAATCTAAGAACAGTTTAGTTTATACCTGCATTCCAACAACTTTATATTTTAAGAGATAAAATGCTATTGTAACATATGTTATATATATATAAAAGTTCCTTTAAAGGTTTATAAATCGCATGTGATTTGAATATATAACAGTATATAAAAGAGTTTCTTTATGTAACACACGATAATACTCGTGTGTTTTACTTGTAATCCCCCCCTTGAAAGCATATAAAAGTATTTAGAATAATTAAAAAGGTTGATTAAGGGGTATGAAACTCACTTGAAAGGTTTGGAGATAGCGAGATGGAAAACCGGGCAGAGTTTCGTCTCGGGAAACGGATTTTCCTCGGGATTCTCGGGAATATCGGGAGTAAAATCGACCTTCGGGACTTGAGCCAAAAAGACCAGAGCTTCGGGTTTGAAAGGACACGGAAAACGAGGCAAAGTTGAGAGAGAGAGAAGAGAAATGAACCCTTTCTTTGGAAACCCTCGCATCCTATTTATAGTAATGCTGGTCTGCCTCGGTACGCGGGGCGTACGCTCGTACGCAGCGCGTACGCGTACGTCATGCATGACCGAAGCCTCGACTGCCTCGGTTCGGATGGGACGGGTTGCTGGGTACGCGGGTCGGATGGGACGCCGGGTCGGATGGGACGTCGGGTCGGACGGGTCGGGGCTTCGGACGTGTCGGTTTGTTCGGATAGCGCGACGTGGACGATCAGAGGCCAATCCCCTCGGTTACGCGGGGCGTACAGGGGTACGCAGCGCGTACTTCAGAGGATGATGCTGACTCCCCTTCGGATAATATCCGAATTTTGAATTAAATAAATAATTAATTTATTTAATAAACCTCAAAAATCCATAACTTCTTCATACGAACTCCGTTTTCGATGGTCTTTATATCCTCGCGTAGGTGAGACTACGCTCTACAACTTTCGTTTAGACTCTGTAGGCAAATTCCAAAATTATTATTTTTTTTATTATTTATTAAAAATCCATCGTGATTAAGGAATTTCTTTGAAAATTCATAACTTCTTTATCTGATGTCGGTTTTTGCCAGAATTTTTACCGCTGGAATACCATTGTCGAGACCTTCGATTCTCGTTTAGGTTATTCCGGCCAAAAGTCGCTCGATCTCCGATTCGAGTTTTTAGCTGTCTGTTGCTAAGCCGAACTTGGAAAAATCATAACTTCGCTATGTGAAGTCGGATTTGGGCGTTCTTTTCACGTACGATCATGGTTCAAAGACATTTAATCATAGAAGGAAATTAAATAGAACTTATTTGTATATTTTATTATGAAAGTAAATTTTATTACTCAGAAGTGGTTACAATACTTGACCCACTTTGGTCGTTACAAAGAGTTGAAATATCAGGTTGTCACATCATCCCCCCGTTAGAGAGAATTTCGTCCCGAAATTTAAAGTAGTAAAGATACTAGTGAACATGAAAGAGATGAGGGTACTTTTGTTTCATCTGATCTTCGCGTTCCCATGTGAATTCGGGTCCCCGCTTGGCGTTCCAGCGAACCTTCACGATGGGTATGCGACTTTGTTTTGTTTGTTTGACCTCTCGGTCCATGATTTCTACTGGTTCTTCCACAAAGTTGAGGCTCTCGTTGATCTCGATCTCGTCGAGTGGAATAACAAGAGTCTCGTCGGACAGACACTTTTTCAAGTTTGAGACGTGGAAGGTTGGATGGATGTTACTAAGTTCGCGCGGTAGGTTAAGCTTGTAAGCCACAGGGCCGATTCGGGCAAGAATCTTGAAAGGCCCTATGTATCTTGGATTTAGTTTCCCACGCTTTCCAAATCGTATTAAACCCTTCCACGGTGAGACCTTTAATAAGACGTGGTCTCCTACCTGGAATTCCAAAGGTTTCCTCCTTTGGTCAGCATAGCTTTTCTGCCGGTCTCTTGAGGCTTTCAATCGTTCACGAATCTGAACGATCTTCTCTGTTGTTTCACGTATGATCTCCGGACCTGTGAGAGTGCTTTCAGGAACTCTTCCTCTAGCTAACTGGGTATCGCCAACTTCAGTCCAGCACAGAGGGGATCTGCACTTTCGACCATAGAGGGCTTCAAACGGAGCAACCTTTATGCTTGTATGATAACTATTGTTGTATGAAAATTCGACAAGGGGTAAATGAATATCCCATGCCTTTCCAAAGTCAATCACGCAGGCTCTCAGCATGTCTTCTAAAGTTTGTATTGTTCTCTCACTTTGTCCGTCTGTCTGTGGGTGGTAGGCTGTACTCATGTCTATCCTAGTTCCCAGGGAACTTTGTAGTGACTGCCAGAATCTTGAAGTGAATCTACTATCTCGATCGGAGATAATGGATATCGGAACACCATGCAGTCGCACTACTTCCCTTAAGTAAGTTCTTGTAAGCTTCTCCATTTTGTCAGTCTCCTTGATGGGTAGGAAATGTGCGGATTTGGTCAATCTGTCGACAATGACCCATATGGTATCGAGTCCACTTGTCGTCTTGGGTAACTTGGTTATGAAGTCCATCGTAATCCGCTCCCATTTCCATTCCGGTATCTCTGGTTGTTGTAGTAGTCCTGACGGTTTCTGATACTCGACCTTAACCTTAGCGCAGGTAAGACATTTACTCACGAAGGTAGCAATTTCTGCTTTCATGTTAGGCCACCAGTACAGTTTCTTAAGATCCAGATACATTTTATCTGAACCCGGGTGAACGGAATATCTTGAGTTGTGAGCCTCGGTTATGACTACGTTTCTGAAACCACCATGATTTGGGGTCCAGATTCGGTCCATGAGATAGTAGGCTCCGCCACCCTTGACTTCTAAATTCTTCTCCATTCCTCGCAGGGATTCACCCGCCACATTCTCAGGTCGTAAAGCTTCAATTTGTGCTTCCTTAATTTGTGTGGATAAGTGGGAATGGATAGTCATGGTCAGAGATTTGACCCTCCGACCAGTGTATTCCTTTCGACTGAGGGCGTCGGCTACTACATTGGCCTTGCCAGGATGATAACGAATTTCGCATTCGTAGTCATTCAGTAACTCGACCCATCGTCGTTGTCGCATGTTGAGTTCCTTTTGATCAAAAATGTGTTGAAGGCTCTTGTGATCGGTGAAAATAGTACTCTTTGTTCCGTATAAGTAGTGCCTCCAGATCTTCAGAGCAAATACCACTGCTCCTAATTCGAGATTGTGCGTCGTATAGTTCACTTCGTGTGTCTTAAGCTGTCGGGAGGCATAAGCGATAACCTTCCCTCTCTGCATAAGAACACAACCAAGTCCTTGATTTGAAGCATCGCAATACACTACGAAGTCTTCTATCCCTTCGGGGAGGGATAGTATCGGTGCGGTGCACAAGGCCTGCTTTAGTGTCTGGAATGCCTTCTCTTGTTTCGCTTCCCAGTCAAAGGCCACACCTTTCTGGGTTAATGAAGTAAGAGGTTTCGCAATGCTCGAAAAGTTCTTTATGAATCTGCGATAGTAGCCAGCTAGACCTAGAAATTGACGAATTTTTGTAGGTGTCTTTGGTGCCGACCAGTTCTCAATAGCCTTAATTTTGGAGGGGTCCACGTGTATACCTTTCTCGCTAACAACGTGACCTAAAAATTCGACTCTTCGGATCCAAAATTCGCATTTAGAGAACTTCGCATAGAGTTTCTCCGTTCGCAGTGTTTCTAGGACTTTTCGTAGGTGTTGACTATGCTCTTCCTCACTTCGAGAGTAGATAAGTATATCATCGATAAAGACGATGACGAACTGATCCAAGTAAGGGCGGCATACCCTATTCATTAGGTCCATAAATACTGCTGGTGCATTGGTTAATCCGAACGGCATCACCACGAATTCATAGTGTCCATAACGAGTTCGGAAGGCTGTCTTTGGAATGTCCCCCTCTAGAACTCGTAATTGGTGATATCCGGATCGCAGGTCTATTTTGGAGAAGTAGTTCGCCCCTTGAAGTTGATCGAATAGGTCGTCAATACGGGGTAGAGGATAGCGGTTCTTGACAGTAAGTTTGTTCAGCTCCCTATAGTCGATGCACATACGGAACGATCCGTCTTTCTTCTTTACAAACAAGACCGGTGCTCCCCAAGGTGAGAAACTTGGTCTTATGAATCCTTTGTGAAGGAGTTCATTAAGTTGACTGGAAAGTTCCTGCATCTCTGTTGGTGCAAGACGATAAGGCGACTTCGCTACTGGGGTAGCTCCTGGAATTAAGTCGATTCTAAACTCGACTTGGCGTTGCGGTGGTAATCCTGGTAGTTCTTCTGGAAAGATATCGGGAAAGTCGCGTACTACCGAGATGCTCTTGATGTCCTTCAGTTCTTGACTTGTATCGACGATGTGCGCTAGGAATGCTCGACAATCCTTCCGCAAGCACTTTCGAGCTTGGATGCACGAAATGATGCAAAGGTTTGCACTAGATTTGTCGCCGTAGATAACTAATGTTTCGTTGTTAGGGAGGTTAAGACGGACTGCTTTCTCAAAGCACATGATGTCGGCGCGAAGAAGACTCAACCAATCCATGCCGACTATGACGTCGAAACTTTTAATTTGAACCGGCATGAGATTGATTGGGAAAGAATGGCCGTCTAATGTTAACGTACAGCCCATGTATATGCAATTTGTGTTTTCAGTTTTTCCATTGGCCATCTCTACAGTGAATGAATTTTCTAACTTGCTAGGTTTAGGTTTAAGTAAATGAATAAAGTTTTGACTCACGAAGCTTCTCTCCGCTCCACTATCGAATAATATGCATGCGTATGAATTATCGAGAAGGAACGTACCAGCAACTATAGTTGGGTCAGCTACAGCTTCGTCGTGGCCTATTGCCAAAACTCGTCCCACACCTCCGGTGCCTGCTGCCTTAGGACAGTTTCTCTTGTAGTGGCCCACCTCGCCACAACCGTAGCAAGCCTGCCCTACACCCGCACCGGGAACTTGAGTGATCGACTTTGCGGGTTCCTTGCAGAAACGGGCTGTGTGCCCTTTCCTGCTGCAGTTGGCGCACTGCATATCTCGACAAGGTCCATGGTGGTGGTAATTGCAATTGGTGCATTTTGGGAGGTTGCCTATATAAGGCTTTGTTGGGTAGGTATTTGTAGGGGCTGTAACAGGTACAATGGCAGCATTTACTGAAACCAGTTGTTTCTTTGCGGATTCATGGGAAGACCCACCCTTCCCTTTAATCCACGCTCTCTTCCTGCCATGGTTGTTGTTGTTGTTGTTGTTGTTGTCGTTGTTTCCTTTCTGTGGCGCTGGTGCAGAAGTGGTTGAGTTCTGATGACCTCCGTAGTCGATCAGAGATTGTGCCAGTTCCTTAGCACTTTCAAAGGTGTTAGGTTTAGAAGCTAACACGCTTGACCGCATTTGGGGCGTCAGTCCCCAGATGTACCTTTCTATCTTCTTGTTCTCGGGAGCAATCATATCTGGACAAAGGATTGCCAGTTCGCAGAATCTGTTGGTATAAGTAGCGATGTCGGTACCCACCATTCCGAGAGTCCATAGCTCGTGTTCAAGCTTTTGAATCTCTCCCCGTGGGCAGTATTCTCTCATCATCATGGCCTTCAAGTTCTCCCAGCTTATGGAGTTTGCCACGATTAGGGTGAGTACTTTAACGTGACCATTCCACCAAGTTAAAGCTTTATCGAGAAGGGTGAAAGTTGCAAATTTGACCTTGCTGTGCTCGGGGCAGGAGCAGATTTCAAAGACTGCCTCCGTCCTTTCGATCCACTGCCTCAGGGCCATCACACCACCAGTACCATAAAACATCCGGGGCTTGGCATTAGTGAAGTCCTTATAGGTGCATTCTCGAGGTGGTCCATGACTCTCGCCATGGTTGGATGGGTGTGTGCCAGATCCTGAGCCATTAGTACTCGAGTTATTGATCTGCGACATGGCAGCTGCTACCGCTGCGGTGTCTGCTGCTTGAAACATTACAGCATCAAATTGGGGTGGTGGAGGTGGTGGTGGTATAGGTGCTTCCTCACCGTTGTTTCGCCTTGGATTCCTACGCGGAGGCATCCTTCAACTATAGATTGCAAAGACAAGGATAAGAATTTCATAGAATGGAAAATGTATGTGTCTCATGAACTAAATCGCTATAGTTCAACAACAGATGAATCTTAAAATAGAAGAATGAAAGTTATTTGTAAGACTGAAGGTATGAAACAAGTATTTGGGTTCACAAAGACCATTCAAGGTTCGAACAAAATACTCAACATAGTAGTAATAGTGCCACTTATATTAATATAAAAGTTGTTACAACGATCATGAAAATTTGACCCCTATAAGGGTCTCCGATTACAAAGTTCGAGAAATTTAAAGACTTTTAGCCGAGGTCCTAAGCTATAACAAAATTTGAGTCCTTGACAAGCACTACTTGCGTCGAAGGTTGCGCTTGGAGCTTGACTCCGTATCTGATTGCTTTGACTCCATTAGACGCCTTTCGAAAGCGGCTTGTTGTTCCCTTAGTTCGGCGAGGGCTGCAATCATTTGCGCTTGAAACGATTCAGCTTGGAATTGGGCGTTGTCTTGCATCTTGTCCAGCCTACGGATGTCAGAAGTGTGAACCTGCACTTCCACGTTGATATCCCGGAGTCGACTAGCTTGTACTCCAGACTGATAGGACTGATTGGCTAACTTACCCACCATTACCGGGAGTGCTCGATCGGCCGAACCTCCGCCGCGGACATCATAGAAGTCCCGGCACATGCCGTAGGGAGGGCGTAGGTTTTGCTGTTGGCTCCAATGGTGGAGGTGACTTCCCCAGACGGGAGTCGGTCCTTGAAAGTTCCTTACGAAGACGGGAGGTTGAATGGGTGGTGGATCGATAACTTCCGGCTCTGAGTCGGTACCGGAGTCATCACCCACTTCTATGGGTTCCTCGTCCTCTTCGGGATCATCTTCGATCCATCCTCCGTTGCCTTGGTTGGGAAAGTAGGGGTCGCCAGGGTGGTGAAATCCAGCCATTTGACTGTACGAGAAATAGGGTTATAAGAATTGAATAAAGTCGGAACATGTAAAACATGTAAGTTAAACTAGTTTAGGTAGCAAATACTCCTATAGTATTTAAATTCTTGTGTTTGATTCTTGTAATGGTTTGGTAAGTTTTGACTTGTTGCTTACTACGATCATTCCTCGATATACGTTGGTCCAATCTTGGGCAAATATAGTTGATCATGCTATATTTGTCCAAAATCTGATTACATATATCGAGTCTCAATCGTAGTGTCAACTTATCTAAATACTTGTATAGTTGTATAACATGAAAATAGTTTGTGGTATGCATGTAATTGTACTTAAATGAATTATCAAATTAAGTTGAACGAAATGCTGCTTAAGTGTAATAAGAAAATTTGTTTTGTCAGAGAGTATTAGTCCCTTAAGCATTTATAGTTTGTATATCTTATGTGGTTCGATATACTTAGTTCACTATAAACATTGCTCTGATACCAATCTGTCACACCCCCAAACTTGAACGGCGGAAACGTTCGGGGGCGGATGACTTCATGTGGTAACGTAACAAATGAATACATAGTAAAGAAAGTAATACAACCATCATATATATATAATTGAAAGTTTACATTTGTCAAAAGTTACATGTTCAAAACTCAATTACAATATGATGTCAAAATACGAGATTAAACTGGCGCCGCAGCATCTCTTCTTCAAAAACATATTAGTACCTGAAATTACTGAATCCCTGGGACATACAAGAAATTTTGAAAGAGTAGATCAGCATTTAAGCTGGTGAATTTCATAAGTATTTAAGTGACAATGTTTGAATGAAATGAAATGTTTTATCTTTGTTTGTTTGTGTTTAGAAAATCCTATATTTTCTACTAGCATAAAAGTAGTCTTCACTCAAGACCAATGTTTGTTTCCAAAATGTATGTATATGTAAAATAACCAATGAGTTTGAAAACCTTGTAAATCAATGCATTTTTAATACCCCCTGTGAGTTTTATAACCATACTATTGACTCTGAATGCCTATACACAACGTTCTTCAGGCGTTGGAATGTTATGACGTTTGTCACCCCAAACGGTGGACTGCAGCTAACAGTCAGGGCGCGGGTTGTCAAGCCCGTATAGATCTATACACAAACACCATGCTCCCCCTCCAAGGGATTCTGGTATATAATACAGGACTTGAAATGTGTACTCGAACGTACATGAAGTTAGTGTCTCACAAATCCGTGGTATAAAAACATATCTACTTGTTTAAATGTTACGTTTGTTCTTGTATACGAAAGTAAACTTCTTGAAATATATGTTTCTAGTACATAAGAGTTAGAAATCTGTTCGTAAAACTATACCTATTATAGTTTTCATAAAGTATGCCTTGTTTGTTTAGAAGTACTTAGGAAAAGAATCACTTGTTTATGAAAGCATAGATTTTTGGTGTAGGGTCTAAGATAGACTAGAAAAATCTAAGTACAGTTTAGTTTATACCTGCATTCCAACAACTTTATATTTTAAGAGATAAAATGCTATTGTAACATATGTTATATATATATATATATATATATATATATATATATATATATATATATATATATATATATATATATATAAAAGTTCCTTTAAAGGTTTATAAATCGCATGTGATTTGAATATATAACAGTATATAAAAGAGTTTCTTTATGTAACACACGATAATACTCGTGTGTTTTACTTGTAATCCCCCCCTTGAAAGCATATAAAAGTATTTAGAATAATTAAAAAGGTTGATTAAGGGGTATGAAACTCACTTGAAAGGTTTGGAGATAGCGAGATGGAAAACCGGGCAGAGTTTCGTCTCGGGAAACGGATTTTCCTCGGGATTCTCGGGAATCTCGGGAGTAAAATCGACCTTCGGGACTTGAGCCAAAAAGACTAGAGCTTCGGGTTTGAACGGACACGGAAAACGAGGCAAAGTTGAGAGAGAGAGAAGAGAAATGAACCCTTTCTTTGGAAACCCTCGCATCCTATTTATAGTAAGGCTGGTCTGCCTCGGTACGCGGGGCGTACGCTCGTACGCAGCGCGTACGCGTACGTCATGCATGACCGAAGCCTCGACTGCCTCGGTTCGGATGGGACGGGTTGCCGGGTACGCGGGTCGGATGGGACGCCGGGTCGGATGGGACGTCGGGTCGGACGGGTCGGGGCTTCGGACGGGTCGGTTTCTTCGGATAGCACGACGTGGACGATCAGAGGCCAATCCCCTCGGTTACGCGGGGCGTACAGGGGTACGCAGCGCGTACTTCGGAGGATGATGCTGACTCCCCTTCGGATAATATCCGAATTTTGAATTAAATAAATAATTAATTTATTTAATAAACCTCAAAAATCCATAACTTCTTCATACGAACTCCGTTTTCGATGGTCTTTATATCCTCGCGTAGGTGAGACTACGCTCTACAACTTTCGTTTAGACTCCGTCGGCAAATTCCAAAATTATTATTTTTTTTTATTATTTATTAAAAACCCATCGTGATTAAGGAATTTCTTTGAAAATTCATAACTTCTTTATCTGATGTCGGTTTTTGCCAGACTTTTTACCGCTGGAATACCATTGTCGAGACCTTTGATTCTCGTTTAGGTTATTCCGGCCAAAAGTCGCTCGATCTCCGATTTGAGTTTTTAGCTGTCTGTTGCTAAGCCGAACTTGGAAAAATCATAACTTCGCTATGTGAAGTCGGATTTGGGCGTTCTTTTCACGTACGATCATGGTTCAAAGACATTTAATCATAGAAGGAAATTAAATAGAACTTATTTGTATATTTTATTATGAAAGTAAATTTTATTACTCAGAAGTGGTTACAATACTTGACCCACTTTGGTCGTTACAAAGAGTTGAAATATCGGGTTGTCACATTTTCTGTGTGTTACTGTGCTAGATTTCAGGCAAACCCACGCGAACCTCACATGCTTGCAGTCAAGAACATTCTACGCTATCTCAAGCGAACTGCCTCCTTAGGTCTATGGTATCCATCCAACTCAGGCTTCTTCGTTCAAGCCTACTCAGATGCAGACCTTGGAGGATGTGGACTCGACAGAAAAAGCACCACTGGCGGCTGTCAATTCCTTGACGGGAAGTTGGTCAGCTGGAAATCCAAGAAACAAACGTGCGTGTCGTTGTCTACTGCCGAAGCGGAATACATAGGCGCTGCATCCTGCACCTCTCAAGTGATTTGGATCCAGAGTCAACTTCGAGACTATGGACTCAATATGAAGAAGATCCCACTATATTGTGACTCTGAAAGTGCAATTAGGATCTGTCATAACCCAGTGCAACACTCTAAAACCAAACACATAGCACTGAGGTATCACTTCATCAAAGATCACGTGGAAGATGGAAACGTCGAAGTACACTTTGTAAGAACCATGATATGTGTATTTTTATATATATTTTTATACACTTTATCTTAATATTTTGGCCTTATTTATTCTATTTTAGAACTAAAAAGTACTCATAATGCTTTGAATTATGTTTTGCAGCTATTCATTGCCGATGAACCACAAAAGAAAAAAACTAAATCGGGAACCGGGCTTAGAAGCTAAAAGAAATCAAAATTGCTGAAAAAGTGAGTACGCCCCGCGTAAGGTAATGGTACGCGCCGCGTACACCTTTGCACCGGATAGACTTGATCGCGTGATTATCTTGAGTACGCGCTGCGTAATCCTAAGTACGCCCAGCGTACTTAGGTCGGCCATAAAGATTATACATATCGATTTTTAGCTAACCAGGAGGGGGGATTCGACTTCTAACCTAATTTAGTCGACAATTAGCTACTGTTAAGCCGTTTTGAGGGTCTAGAAGGCGGCCGGAAGGCCGTTAAGCTAACGGGAGCAGAGATCGGAAGGATTGGAGAGCGGATACATGTTGATTATCATATGGTTTGCTGACGTGACCATGTTTAGCATTCTACGGTGGTACTTTTCTGTATTTAGTTTCTGATTTAGGTGTAAAAACCTTTTACTTTGTGTTTATGATTGAATGAAGCTTTGATTATTAGACTAATTGCTATATTAAATAGTTTATTTGTGTTTAATTTATCTTGCCAAGCTTGTTAAAAGATCCTCATGTGTTAATGATGATTATTTTCTGTTAATTGTTAAGTGAATTGAGTTGCTTGAACATCTGCTTGATTTGCTTGTCTCTTATGATTTTTGATGACCATCGAGATTATAAGACTAGAAATAACGAATGTGAAACTAGAATTAACTTGAGAATAAGTAAGTTAATGTGTGAGCCTTGTTTGATGACCATCAACAAGAGGTTGATTAAATGTCTACATTTATTAACTATATTTACAAGTCTTGCTTGATACGAACTGAACACTAGGAAGCATGTTAGTTTAATCAACTGATCACTGTTTGAATTGACTTGTTTGCTAAAGGATTAGTTATAGTGAACGTGAATCTAATCATTTTAGGAATCGGTGAACATTGAATAAATGAATTTGTGTATGCAATTGTCTATGTTTTAAGGTGTAATTTATCTAAACCCAAGTACCTGAAGAAATGTGCTTTCCTGTTAGTTTATTGAGAGTTGTTAATTGATTTATTAAACCATTTTATTATTTTCGTGTAACCTGTAACCTATAATCAAATATATTAAATTAATCCACCGTTCCCTGTGATCGACACCCGACTTACCTAAGCTATACTGTAATCTGACTAGGTACACTGCCTATAAGTGCATAGATAGTCTAAGTTTGTTAGGTTATAAATATTAAAATTAGTGGGTACTTTTGTGCACATCAAGTTTTTGGCGCCGTTGCCGGGGAACGACTTGTCATTAATTTATTTTATTTGATTATTCGTTATTTGTTTTTAGTTAGTTTTTATTTTTAGTTTTTATTTGTAGTTTGATTTTCGATGATATCATTTCACTTGTCGGGAAGGTTCTTGTTTTTATTTTGCAGGAATTTGGGATTGTACACATTGCTTGACTTTACTTTTTGCATGGGTTTCGGGAATGAAAGCGACTAGGGAATTCTTGACCTGCTTAGCCTACTACTTTGTTGATTTGCCCAACTCAATCCATGAGGCGTAGTATAGCAAGGCGTATTGTGGTGGTTAAGTGGAAGACCGAGCTCTTGCTGTTCTTGACTAGTTAGGTCACTTCTTGTTCCGCTTTTAGTTAAAGGTGCAAGGAAAACAAAGGAAATATTCTAACGGGTCCCGAAAGTGGGTGTTTTCGCAAACCAATTCTTGCATGCAAAGGTTTTTGATCAACCATTGTTGTTTGATCTTGACAAAGATAAGTGATTATGACATCTCCGTTTTTTTTTTTTTCATCACTCATCGTGAAGTCATCATTAGCTTAAGAAATTAAAAAGGAAAAAATAAATAAGTTTTAAGTCCCTTAATTAAATAATTAAAAGAAAAGGAAGTTAAATTAAAAAAGAGAAGGAAGAAAATTAAACGTACGCCCAGCGTAAGTTACATTACGCCCAGCGTAATTCAACACCCGGATCGCGAATGAACATTTCAGGGGGATGGGGTTACGCCCCGCGTACATCAGCGACCAGGTATATCTTTTGACCCTTTGACTTCTTCTTTTTTCTTTTCCCAATTTTCTCTCAAACTCGCACTGTGACGGCGATTTCATTCCAAGACCTACGATTGTGCTTCTTTTCTTGTCAAATTCAACACACAAGTAAGCTTTTTGGTTACTCAATATCATGTATTTGTGTTTTAATCGAAGAAATAAGCTGCATTTAGCCTTGTTTCGAAATCTAGGGTTTATGGGGTTCTTGAATTAGGACCGATTTCGCAAATGTATGTGTTGATTAGGGCTTGAATGGACCGATTTCGGTTAATACACTAAACCCTTGGACCTAATTTCATCTTAATCCCGTCCCACACCCATCGATTGAAGCTTGGGGACGTACGCCAAGCGTATGTCCTGAAAACTCCGATTAATTGCCCCTATGAAGTTTCCTTGTAAATTGTTTGCTAATCTTGAATGGATAAGGAACGATGGTTTATTATTTGGGTAGTTCCGTTTTTTTTATGCCTTTGGACCACGCAAGCTAAAAATTTAGATATGCCATGTGTTTGCCCTGCTGAGTGTATTGCTTACAGTTGGGTTATGATTTTAGCATAAGTAAACGAACTACTGGAACCGACACAGATTTGTGCATTTGGACGTACGCCCAGCGTACGCTGGATGTACGCCCAGCGTAATTGCCTTATCCAGCTCCAATTTTTTTGGTTTAAAAATCTACTAATGCTGCCATATTTTGTTGGTTTTGTGTTTTTTTGTTAATATGTGCAGATTATGGCTCGAAGGGCACAAAGAACCAACCCTCCCGAGGATGTGACCGATCATCGCTTTTTACAATTTCCGCAAACGCTGAACGATGCTACCCGGGCGCGTTATGTCACCAACTTGAGCTTGCTTCTCACAAAGGAGATTGATATTGCACCCTCATTTGATTGGGAGTTGGCTACCAGGACTGGACTTGCTGCATTGATCCAGGAGTTTTTGCAATATACACACTCGGACGCGAGTGGTGTGGAATTGTTTGTGTGTCAGGGATGGTCGCGTTTGTTCAGGATCCAGGAGCCTGTGTATCGGGAGTTTTTGCTGGAGTTCTACGCTACAGTTTCCTATGATCCTAGGAAGCCACTCGATGACAGGACATCCTTTGCTTTCAGACTGGGAGGAGTGAGCCGGGAATGCAGCGTGATAGAGCTTGCTACTCGGGTGGGTATTTACACAGCTGACGAGACGAGGAGTGTCCACTTCCCGGCATTCCTTGCTGACTGTCTCACGGAACGGCCAGCGGACTATAATGAGAACACATTTTGGGCCGAGATTACGGGAGGAGTTTATACACCATCTACCGCTCGAGGGGGGATGATTCGGTCCACTACATATCGAATGTTGCACCGGTTGATTTCTATGTCTCTCACGCATCACAAGAATAGTGAGAGAGTGCCTTCGACAGACCTGTATTTCCTATGGGCACTAGTTACTCCAGGGAGGCACCTGAACCTTCCAGTTGCTTTAGCTGCATACTTGGGACGGAGGGCCAGGGGACTTCGGGGAGATAGCCCGATATGCGGAGGGCATTTTATCACACGGTTAGCTCGATCATACCAATTGATGACACGTGAGATCACGAGATCGATGGTGTTTCATGACATGAGGCCGATGAGTCTTCAGCTATTGGAGTCGATGCGCATATTAGAGCGGGGTGGTGATGGTGTTTTGAGGGTTCGAGCAGATGATGAGGCAGATGAGGAGGGTGCTGCCGAGCCACAGCCGAGACGGGTCCAGCGGCGTTGACCTGCTCCTCGGGGAGCGCAGCAGGGACCTGAGCGGGAGATTGATATGCGCTATCTGGCTCAGGGCATTGACCGTCTTAGCGAGTATGTTGCACATGTGGATATGCAACAGCAGTGGTATGGGAATGCGTTGAACGCATTCTTTGCCCATCAGGGGTTTCAGTATTCGGTTCCCTTTCCACCACCATTCCAGTCACGATTTGATGGGACCGGTACTTCTGGGACACAGCCACATGATGATGGAGATGACGAGTGATCCTTTTTATTTTGTTTTATTTGTTTTGTGTTATTTTTAGTTTAGTTTAGTTTTTAGTATTTGGTATGTAATTAAACTTTGATTTAGTTTGTTTTCCATGTTGATGCTCTTTGGTTGTTTAGATTTCTGCAAAATTTTCGCCCTTAGGAAGCTGGCAGTAAGTTCAGCAGCTAGGTCCGACTGTTGCTAGAGAGAGCGGTATGAGAGTTGAAGATTATAGTCGAGACCCACGATTTGTCATAAGTGTGGGGTGCATATTTATTTCGTGAGCGATCGTTTTGAAGATTGGCATTGTTACGATGTTTTGACTCTTATGATATGGATGAGCAGTTTCCATACTATAGAGTTTTATTTCGACGCGAGGAAGAAGTATCGTCCCGGCTGCCACGACATGGTTGACACTTTCCTATGTTATGGGGGATTTTTCATCGCGAGTAGAGGATGTCATTCTTGACGAGACGACGTGGTCGACACTTTCCCACGTCATGGTTACTATACTTTGCATTTATTTGCAATATTTTGCACCACATTTTCGAAGATGACGGTCTTGATTCTATTTTTCGGCAAATTCAGAGGCAGCAGTTCCAGTTTTCAGTCTTTCGGCGATATTTGATGCAATTTGTAGCAGCCCCATTCGATCTCACCACAACTACCCAGGGGAGTCTGTTCCTTTTTCTCCCTTTTTATGTTCTTAATTTGTTTTAGCATATAATGAGGGCATTGTATGAAATAAGTGTGGGGTAGGGGATCGGTAAAAGTAAATTAAAATTAAGAGAAAAAAAATGAAATTGCTAGAATTTGGAAAATTTAAAAATTTTAAAACTTGAAATAATAGTTTAATTTAGAAAAATCTAGTGATAATGTTGCTAATATTGTATGAAATGATCCGATGAGAACTCAAATGTTTAGTTGAGCCAATATACGTTATAGTGTATTTGTGGCCTCCCTTATTTTAGTGAAATCATGGAACAAAAACACAACCCCGCTTGGTTTGAGGGATGCAATATGTTTAGCAGCCTAAACCTGAAATGTATCCAGGAAAATTATTATCATTAACCAATAAAGGTTGAGGTTGAGCGCCTCTGCTTAAGCATGTAGGATTTGAGTGAAAAAAGTGAGTTACATGTGAAAAAAAAAAGAAAGGAGAATTACGAAAAAAGTTTGAAGAATTTTGGAGCAAATAAAGTAAAGATCAAAAGATCAAAATTCTGAAGAAATTCAAAAAGTTGAAGATACTAGAAATCAATTCAAATAAGGTGTTGAATTCAAAGAAATCAAAGATCAAAATGCCAAAGAAATGAAGAATTCAAATAAAGCTCCATAGTGGTATCGGAAAGTTGTAATTTTCTAGAATATGTATGCTCATGTTGCTCAACTAAAAATACCTTGAGGTTAGGAGGTTTTCTGCGGATGGATTCGGAGGGTTGCATAAAATGAGCATTGTTCGGAAAAAGTGGGCGAGTGTTTATGAAGATTGTGAGTATTTAAAATATGGGGGGGTACTTTAGGAAAATATTAGACACAAATGTACGCGTTGAGGTCTTGGCATAATGGCTGAGTTTTAAATGGATTGTTTAGTGCGATATTGGTAAAATAAAAGCAAATTTGCTTGGGGGCAAGCAAAGGCTAAGTGTGGGGTATTTTGATATGTGTATTTTTATATATATTTTTATACACTTTATCTTAATATTTTGGCCTTATTTATTCTATTTTAGAACTAAAAAGTACTCATAATGCTTTGAATTATGTTTTGCAGCTATTCATTGCCGATGAACCACAAAAGAAAAAAAACTAAATCGGGAACCGGGCTTAGAAGCTAAAAGAAATCAAAATTGCTGAAAAAGTGAGTACGCCCCGCGTAAGGTAATGGTACGCGCCGCGTACACCTTTGCACCGGATAGACTTGATCGCGTGATTATCTTGAGTACGCGCTGCGTAATCCTAAGTACGCCCAGCGTACTTAGGTCGGCCACAAAGATTATAAATATCGATTTTTAGCTAACTAGGAGGGGGGATTCGACTTCTAACCTAATTTAGTCGACAATTAGCTACTGTTAAGCCGTTTTGAGGGTCTAGAAGGCGGCCGGAAGGCCGTTAAGCTAACGGGAGCAGAGATCGGAAGGATTGGAGAGCGGATACATGTTGATTATCATATGGTTTGCTGACGTGACCATGTTTAGCATTCTATGGTGGTACTTTTCTGTATTTAGTTTCTGATTTAGGTGTAAAAACCTTTTACTTTGTGTTTATGATTGAATGAAGCTTTGATTATTAGACTAATTGCTATATTAAATAGTTTATTTGTGTTTAATTTATCTTGCCAAGCTTGTTAAAAGATCCTCATGTGTTAATGATGATTATTTTCTGTTAATTGTTAAGTGAATTGAGTTGCTTGAACATCTGCTTGATTTGCTTGTCTCTTATGATTTTTGATGACCATCGAGATTATAAGACTAGAAATAACGAATGTGAAACTAGAATTAACTTGAGAATAAGTAAGTTAATGTGTGAGCCTTGTTTGATGACCATCAACAAGAGGTTGATTAAATGTATACATTTATTAACTATATTTACAAGTCTTGCTTGATACGAACTGAACACTAGGAAGCATGTTAGTTTAATCAACTGATCACTGTTTGAATTGACTTGTTTGCTAAAGGATTAGTTATAGTGAACGTGAATCTAATCATTTTAGGAATCGGTGAACATTGAATAAATGAATTTGTGTATGCAATTGTCTATGTTTTAAGGTGTAATTTATCTAAACCCAAGTACCTGAAGAAATGTGCTTTCCTGTTAGTTTATTGAGAGTTGTTAATTGATTTATTAAACCATTTTATTATTTTCGTGTAACCTGTAACCTATAATCAAATATATTAAATTAATCCACCGTTCCCTGTGATCGACACCCGACTTACCTAAGCTATAGTGTAATCTGACTAGGTACACTGCCTATAAGTGCATAGATAGTCTAAGTTTGTTAGGTTATAAATATTAAAATTAGTGGGTACTTTTGTGCACATCAAACCACTGATCAACTGGCTGACGTCTTTACCAAAGCTCTTCCTGAAGCATCATTCAACAAAATATTGCAAGGGCTAGGTATGATGGAATCAGAGTCAGTACCTAAAACTATCTCTCAACCTCAAACGTAAGAAGCGAAATTGACCGAACGTTCAGGTTCGGTTGAACAATCTGACTCGCTCATCCCCACAAAGGTAGTTTTCTTGATTGTATATTTCATGTACATAGTTGTTTATCTTATTGCTAAAAGTATTTTCCTATTGCATGTCTAAATTCCTTGGTTTTCTAAAATTTTCCAAAACCGAAACCTACCGAAGGTTCGGGTTCGGTTTTTCAAAATTTTCTTGAACCGAAACCAACCGAACGCTCGGGTTCGGTTTTTCAAAAATTTCTTGAACCAAAACCAACCGAACGCTCGGGTTCGGTTTTTCAAAATTTTCTTGAACCGAAACCAACCGAACGCTCGAGTTCGGTTTTTCAAAATTTTCTTCAACCGAAACCAGCCGAACGTTCGGGTTCGGTTTTTCAAATTTTTTCCAAAGTTTTTATTTTTTTCTTACTCTTTCCAAGTCTTATTTTTTTTCTTACTAATTTTTTTTATTATTATTTATTTTTTTTTATATATCAAAAACACCAAAAATATTTTTCTCTTTCAATTTTGTTCGTGTGTTCGTTTGTTTATGGAGATATAATTGTTGGATTACTTAAGTGTCCCTAGAAGCATGCTGTTGTATGTGTCCCAAGCCTCGTAAGATTTTGAATAATAGCCTTAATGACTTGGTATAAACAAACCTTGTCTTCCCAATTAGGCTATCATATTTATTCTGATCATGAGCTACCTCACTCTCTTCTCACATGAGATAAGAGTTGTTCTGCTTGGTCCTTATTTTCGCAGCAGAGGTACTTTAATTTCTTACACCATCTCCATTACATTTCTCCATTACATTCGTTTCATCAACGTAACCCCTGAGACTCTCATAGATAACCACTGAGGTTTATGGTTACACAACAACTGTGTTTATGATCTCAGTTTCTTGTCACTACGAGCTGAGTGAAACCCAAAATTCAACACCAAATCTGAATTGACGGTGAACAATAAATTTGCTCAAGTTTTCACCAACGAATTGACGGATGTATCCTACTGAAATCTCAAATTTTATTTTTGTGTGATTCCTATGAAATTGTTAAACACCATAACATTTCTACCCTTGGGATCCAGTTTTTAATTTTTTTCTGAGATTTTATATTTTCCAAGCCAATTTAAAATTCATTCCTAACCTACTTGTTCAACAGACTACACCGGTCTCACAAGTACTTTGTTCACTTTCTTTCTTATTTCAAGATTAGAATTGTTGAATAAAGCGAAAGCCACCCTTAAGTAGCCTTATTAAAAGAAACCTTTCAACATTTATTAATAAATGTTTGATCGTCATTCAACGGGAAACCACATTAACACTTTGCGGTCTCTCTTGATCTCGAAGGAAGAGATTCGTGCCCGGGATCATTTGCTTCGTGTCATTATTGACATCACAGTCATTCCTAAAAAGAGTTGCTTCATTTCTTTTCTTTTTACACTCTTTGCACGAATATCTTTGATTTTCCAATATTCCGTTACTAATAATTACAGGCTGAATTATTGCTTTGGTGATTAATTTTTCAAGCTGTGGTCAAAGATCATCCACGTGGGCATTTAATTCAAAAGATGCCATTTAAAGGATAAGACAAAAAGTTGCTGACTCAGGCGGGAGTTAAAAGGATTGAATTTCAAATGGCGGTAAAAAGGGAACGCGTGTGAATTTGGAACGTCCACACTTTTACTGACATCATGGACGCGTGTGCGAATTTCAAGCGACACCTCTCTGGCACTTAAAGGCGCGTGAGGATATGAACCGGTTTGTTCTGAAACGGCGCTTGTTGGGCGGTGTGATCCTAGGATTCTGACACTCTCTCTCCTACGTGATCATCGCATGCCTTAACTGTCATGCATAGAAGATTTGAAACGCTTTTTCTCTCTCCTTTCCCCCACTATAAAAGGCAGTCTCTACTCTCATTTACCTCTTTACTGCATCCGAAATTTCCAAGAGAGCAAACACTCCCAAAAGCTTCACTGTTCATCTTCTTCTTCTACCTTCAACAATGGCAGAATCATCCTCAGTCCATGCTACTTCACACATCCTTCCCATCCGTCCACAACAATGCTTGGTGATCGACCTCACTCCTTCGTTGTACGATTCTTACATGACGCCGATCATCGAGTGCTTGAAGTACTCTCAGATCGCTCCTGCACTCACTAGGGTTGAATCTGTGCCCATGGAGATTCTTTCGCAGGTGTATGCGACTGCTCATTACGACAAAGCAGTCGAGCGGGTATTCTTCGAGGTTGCTGATCACAAGACCTCCATTTCTCGCCAATGATTTGGTACACTGCTAGGGTTGGCTGCTGATCCTTCACGAGTTCATCCGGAGTCGATTCCGATTGGGCATCTCTACAACATGTTTTACAACATGGGGTACACGGAGGCGCTCCCCTCCGTCGCAAAGTTTAAGAAGTCCTGCTTGCCGCCACAATGGAACAGCATGTTTACAGTCCTCTTCAAGGGCTTATCTGAACGGAGCTCAGGATCCGATGGTTCAAGTCGCTTGTTCCTGTCGATCATGTATGCTGTTTACAACGGAGTCAATCTAGACTTTGGGTTGGTCATCTGGCAACAGCTCATCCAGAGCCTTTCTTCCTCTTCACGACACTCTGAGGTGTCGTACGCCCGGTTCTGGACAATTATCTTAAAGTGGGCGATGGACAAATTCGACATTCCCACTGCTGCAGGTGCATCGATGTCTTCGATCGGTACTTTTCATACCACGAAGATCATCGTCTCTGATGCATCCAAGTTCTCGTTCATTGGCTCTATTCCGGAGACAATGTACGACGATATTCCGTTCGACAGCAGGATCATCCGGACGATAAAGGAATTCAAGGCGTCTGGTCCTAGGGTTCTAACACAGGAAATGCTCAAGTCAATCCATGACGCAGACAAACCTGTCAACAGGGGCAAAAAGGCGGAAAAGGGGAAGCAAGTGACCAAGGCTCCTAAGGGTCCTTCTCCCAGGAAGAGGAAACAAACCAAACCGGCATAGTCCCCGCAACCGAAGAGAAGGAAGACTCAACCGAAGCGAAAGCTTGTAATCGCTTCCTCTTCGAGTGACTCAGAAAACGAGAGTTCAGGTTCGGACGACTCTCAAAGAGGCGACACTCCTCCCAGAGGCAACACCCCATCCCGATCACCTACCCCAGACATGGAACTTCATGTCTCACCAGTTCGTTCACCTCCTCCAACCATCCTTACTTCCATTCCCACCATAAACCCCTTCACCACCCTACCTAAACCCTCTTTCCCTATACCACCACCCATTTTCACAGATACCACTACCACAACTGCTAAGGTTACAACCAACGTATCTGATACGGGGGTTCATACCACTGCAACCGAAACACCACCCGTAACCGAACCACCTCAAACCGAAACCCAGCATACAACCGAACCTATCCATACTCAACCACCACCCGAAACACCACCCACAAACACTCAACCTGAACCTACCCACACCACAACACCCCCAGCTTCACCACCCCCACCATCTCCAGATCATGCCTCTGATGGAGATAACCCATTTCTTGGCGGTGACAACATGACCTTTGATTCGGTCTACTTTAGTCCGTTTCAGGTTCTAAGTGACGATGAGGACGATGCTCCAGTGACAAAGAAGCATCTCAAGGAGCTAAACGAGAAGGTTGACTTACTTCTTGCGTCATCCACTAACTCTCAATCCTCTCTCTCTGAAGCCGCTCTTCTGAAGATTGTTGACGCCTTCTCCAGGGCTCAGCATGATTCTGTTGCTTCAGCCACAGCCGCTATAGACGCCTCCACAAAAGCCTGTGAGGCTGCGACCACAAAAGTCGATAAACTATTCTCAGACGCCTCTTCCCTGTTGAAGTCCTTACAGGAGAGCGCCGATGCCACCAAGACAACTTTGGAACCAATCGTTCAGCAATTGGCCAAGTTCGTCTCAACGGAGTTACAGTCATTCGCTACATTACGCCAATCCATCAGCGATGACAACTCGGCCCTTCGTGCCTCCATTGACGAGCGCCTCGCTAAGCTTCAGGAGGATCTCGCAGCTGAAAATTCGTTAATGGACGTTTTAGCAAGCAAAACCACCGCCCTTAAGGTCAAGAGCACTCAGATTTCAAACTATCAGCAACAGCTTGAAGCTCTTCGATCCGAACGGGAGGTTATAAAAACTTGTGTTTCGGATGTACACGCTGCCCTATCTAACATCCTGGAAGCACACGATCCCATTCTCAATCACTCGGTGAGGCGCACCCTTGCTGAGAAACTTACTCCTGCCATGGACCTTCTTAGCAAAATCGAAGGCTTACCCAGTTTCGTGTCCAATCCGAAACAAGGGGGAGAAGGGAAGAAGTCCGGATCGAAACCACCTCCTTCCTCAACAGCTGCTCACACAACCGAACCACCTCCGACTGGTCAAGCTTCGGGTTCGGGTGTGAAGGATAAAGGGAAGAACATAGCTGAGGAAGAAGATGAAGATGAAGATAAAGAAACCATTGCGGACCTGTTGAAACGCAAAAACAGTCGCAATGTGGAAGACGACAATATTCGTGTGGCGCGAGAGGCTGAAGAAGCCGAACGCAAGCAGAAGGAAGCCCACGATCTCCTCGAGAGCAGGAAGACTCTTTTCCCTGCCTGGACTCGGGAGAGAATGATCAAGGAGGCCATAGACACTCCTAGCATACTATGGCTCGAACCGGTGATATCGTTCGACTGCAATAACTCTGTTGATTCGCAGTTCGATATGTCGTTGACTCGAAAGGCGTTTATCTTCCACGTCTTCTCCAATATTTATGAAGTCCCTCATCCGAACGCTGAGGTGGATATGGAGCTTATCGAGTTCTATCTGAAAGCTGCTCAACCACAATATCAGACATGGAGCGCTCAGAAGATCGTGAACGTTCGGGTCTTAAAGCCTTATACCGAAGGGAGATTCATCAACGTTCGGTTCAGGGTGATAAGAGGGTCTGCTAGAACCGAACATCTTATTTCTTTGGCAGATTTACCGAACTTAAACCCTCATGATTGGATTGTTTTGCACAACATCCTTTTGACGAACGAAGCAGAATATGGTCCTATTATAGACCATCTCAAGAGGATGATTGTTTGTTACATCATGGAGGTAGCCCTTATGGATCAGGATATTGCCACAGTCTTCAAGAAGAAACCGAAGATAGCTCCTGTGGATCAGCCAGTGATCTCAATCAAATGAAGATGGGCAAGATCGATCCGAGACGTTATTTGGTTATGTTCTCTAGAGCAGAAGGACAGAAATGTCTCTTTGCTTTGGCGGATAAACATCTTTACACCAATACTTGACTTGAGCATGTTTTGTCAATCATCCGAAGGTGTAAGGAGAATGCAGCAGATGATGTCAAGTACTTCAACGACATGATCCAATGGTACATCAGATTCAGGCAAACGATACTTGCTCTGATATCTCGTCTGTTTGAGACCGTGAAGAAGAAGGTACCTGGTGCTGCTGCTGGCCCAAGTAAAAAGTGAAGATCTCGCTCCAATTGACGCAAAGGGGGAGATTGTTGAGTTGAAGACTCGTTTGAAGATTGCGTCATTGGGCTCGGCTGTTAGTCCATTAGTTTTGTACTCTGGTTTTGGGCCTGTCCAACCATGAGTTTGCTAGGTTTACTATATAAAGATATGCTTGCATGCATATTAGAAAAACAAATCAGAAGTAACGATAACGATAGGATTGCAGATTTATTTTATCGTTCTTGTAAACCTCCAACCCTCTACAGTTGATGTTCTTGATCGAGCTCTTCTGAGGGTTTTATTTATAATCATTCGACTCGTTTGATTCATCGTTGAGTTGTTCGTAATTTTGCTTTCGTTTTTACTGTTTAAATATTTATTCACCTGTTTAAGATCTAATCGATCTTCAAGATTAAGTTTTAATCTCATCAAAAACATTGTCAATAAAACAACACATTACAAAATCATAATGTTGTGTCCCAACCCATGACATCAAAAGTAATGAAAATCATAGTACAATCCTAGAAACCCAACGCAGAAACCATGTGTGTGTGTGATGCACCGCTATACCTCTGAATCCTTCCCTTTCGACGAAGAGGTACCTGAAACCAAAACCAAAACTGTAAGCACAAAGCTTAGTGAGTTCCCCCATCATATTGATGGGTTTTGAGCATTCTAACACTTCCTAAGTGTACATGCAACCCTAATAAACCTTGGATCTATGTTTGTCTAAGATTCATGCAAAATTGATTTCCAAGGTTCATGATCCTATCTAGCATACATGGGGAACATTTTAACTTAAATGAAAGATAGAATAACATACCTTGTTGTTGATTTTGATTCCTTGAAACCTTGTGAGCCTAGCACCCCAGGTGTGATGCCTCAAATGCTTCACACAACACCAAATGCTATGGAGTAAACTTGGAGAGAAATTATAACATTCAAAAATCGGCTCTAGCCCTCAAGTATGCATGTGTAACCGATTTTGGGAGAAACATGAGCTTTATATAGTGTGTTGCATTAGGTAAACCCGAATGTAACATGACTCTTCATTTCCATGATCCATGGATTAACTCCATGGAGCATCCTATGGGTGGAACCCAACTTGATAATCCATGGAGCCTCTTAGCCCACTATATAAGTTATGGATGATTTACATAATCAACCCATATATTTAATTAGTTATCTTTTGATAACTTAATTAATTCTAAATTAATTCTTGATCAAACTAATTAAATAATATTATTAATATATTAGAACTTATAATATATTAATAAACCATAAGTGTTATTTCTCTCATTTAGTTTATCCAATGCATGGTGCCATGCAACCCAAATGGACCATGCCGGGTCGGGTCAAGTACATACCAGAAATAGTTATGGACTTAGACATCTTATCCAATAGTCTCCCACTTGGATAAGTCTAATAACTATAACTGCAAGTATAACTTCAGGAACCGATCAACAATCGTAGCTCTTTCAAGGTCTCTCGGAACTGAGAAGATGATGATACGCCATTTAAGATAAGTGATCATATAATCCTCTGTTCTAGATATCAGCCAGACAAATACATGGAACAATGTCTGTCTTATTGTTCAACAGTTTGTTTCTCGATTTCCGATTTGTTTGACAGAGAACTTAATTGAACACATAAACTTAGTTCTGACCGGTCCGGTACATATGTCAAAATAAAATCATCGAGGGGCCCAAATATCAGCTTCTAATCCAATAAGGAATAGATAAACTTCGACTCATATGTTTGTTCTACTACTTATTGAATTATACACAAAAACATGTTTTATAACATCGAGTTGCCAATGCCTTTTCGTACAATCAATGCATAACCAACTCATAGGCAACAAATCATATCTCTAGGTTTGAAGACTTATATGATGTTGCCGTCTCACGATCACTCGAGATAAATTCCATGAAGTGATACCAGTGAGCGTGGGTTGATCCCAATACTCAGAACTTATGAATACTCATGAAGTGTTGTCCTAAACTTGACACCTACAACCAACTTCATGACAGTCTTAGTTCATATCTACTTCGAACATATGACCGAATGTGGAAAATTTGAATAATATGTAAAACAAAACATAATATTCTGGAACTCAAAACATTCAAACGAAAGTATAGTAAACGATTGACAAAAGATAGCAACACTTTACTCATAAATAAACACAACTTTTATTCATCATAAAATGTCAATTACACTTTAAAAATTTCCAAAATGATCTAACTACTAAAACTAATATCATCCTTTAGCCCTATGGTCCGAGCATGCTGAAGATGCTTAACCTGACTTAGTCTCTTCGTGAGGGGATATGCTGGGTTCTCATCTGATGATACCCTCTTTGCCACGAGGATTCCTTCTTCTATGCGATGTCTGATAAAGTGATATTTTCTGTCGATGTGTCTATTGGAATAGTGTCTAAAGCTGCAACTATATTAGGCAAGTATTTGACCCGGTTGTGTATGGTCCTTTTGGGTTGCCTTCACCATAGCAAATTAACATGATGATTTGGAATGAGAGAAGAAATATTATTAATATATTATGAGAATAATATAAGGAATAATAATATTATTATTTGATGAATATATAAGTCATAAATTAATTAGGAATTAATTTGGTGACTTAAGGAGATTAATTAAATAGAAGGGCATAAACTGTCAATTGTATGATAGTTGTACTTTGGGCTATAATCCCTTATGGATAAGGGGTGGACGGTTTGGGGGCTTTGGATAGACCTTGAAATCGTCCAAGGCTTATCATTAGGGTATTGGATTGCTTAGGGCCTAAGTTATCCAATTAGGGTTTAAGGGTGAAACCCTAGGAGCCTAACTAGTATAAATAGACCCTAGGGGATAAGGAAAATCGGCACCCTTGTCTCTAAAGAAAACCTGGCTGATTTCTTCCTCCTCTGTCCTCTCTCGAATCATCCTCTTGCTAAGTTGGTGTTTGTAAGCCATTAGAGGAGTGACAATTGTGACTCTAAGCTCCAAGGATAAGAAGATTCAAGCAAGTAACTTAAGGTAATCTTCTAGATCTGTTTTCTTATGTTATTACCTAGATCTATTGTTCAAAAGTCTTGGATACAATGCATGTTCAATTAGAGAAACCTAGATCCAAGCATTAGGGTTTGTATGTGCACATAGGAATGTTCATATGGCTAAAACCCATTAGTGGTATCAGAGCCTAGATTGGTTTCTATTGAATTGATGCATTGGTTGCTTGATTGTTGCTTGCAAAATTCGAATTTTGTCATTCTGCCTGATGAACTCGGCGAGTCCCACAGTGGACTCGGCGAGTAGGCTCAAATCGGCGAGTCCATTGTGGTACTCGGCGAGTTCGAGCGTCAGAAAGAGCTAATTTCGGGAATTCTTGCTGTTTATCTTTTGGTAACTTACCTTAATCTTAATGGGTCAATATAAATCCGATTTTTATATATATTTGAGTATATTCTTGACCTAATTAAAGATATTTATCAATTAATTGAATAATAATTTCCTTATGTGATAATTGATTAATTATTTTAATTAAATTGGTAAATTGTTTTGCAAGAAATAATTAAATAAATCAAATATGGATAATTATGTGATTAAATGTTAATTTGGATTATTTGTTATTTGATCCCCTATGTTTTGAAAAGTTTAAAACTTGCCCTCAAGTTTTGAAATTTATGTTTTGTGATTAAAAGTTTAATTTAGACAATTTAAATTTCAAACCCTTGAATTTTACAAGTTTAAAATTCAACCCTATACTAATATAATATTACAAGATTAATATATATATATATATATATATATATATATAAATATATATATATATATACATATATATATATATATATATATATATATATATATATATATATATATGTATGTATGTATAATTAAAATGCTAGTCTTACCGTTAGTAGGCCTCATTCACGAAGCTGGTCTATAAGGTGGGTATAAGGTTGTTGCCTATAAAATGGCGCTTAATGGGTGTACACTCACACCCACCGCTTGCTTGATCGGTGGAGGGTCGTTAGCCGAACGGGTAGGATAGGGCAACCTCATCTCCTCATTAAAAGTATAATATGAAATACAAAGTAACTACATGTTTTCAAAAATTCCCAATCCTAGTTACTTTAGGAAAAGTGAATTGATGCCATCCCATGAAATTACACTTTGTACCCTTGTTAAGAAGTTAGTGGAGCGTGTGTGGTTTACCGGCACACTAATTGGTTCTAAGCAAAGATGGCAAAGGGTGATTCATTGTTTATCATAGTTCGATGGAGCGTGAGTGGTTTACCAGCACATCGAATAGGTGATTGTTACAATGAAGGCACCATGTGAATTTACATGGTAATTCACACCCACTTTGTGATCCTCGGTATCCCAGTCACAAACGAGAGGGGCATATCGAGATTTAAACATGCCATTGAAAAGTTTCAATGAATCTCATCCAAACCTAGGAATTCTCAATACATTTAGAACTTAAAGTTATGTTTTCATGGTGGAGAATTAGTGAATCGTCATTCACGTACCTTCAAATTGTTTGCATGTTAGATTACGGCATCCCTTTTCTAATATGTAAATATTGTTGTTGGATCCTAGCCCTAATTTTTCTTATTAGGTGGTAATTAGGGATTCAAATTCTAATCTATATTTGTCCTTTCTATTTGTAGATGTCGAACGCGAACAATGCTGCTGCTAGCTCGTTCACATTGATGAGCCTTTGCCAAAAGGTGACTTTCGATGGGACGAACTTTAGCGAATGGATAAGATACATTCACACGATTGCTCGCTATGAGGACAAGGAGTATGTCCTCGATGAGAAGCTCGAGAAGATCAACCCAGAAATCGCTACTCCGGCTGAAATGACTGCTTTTGAGACTCATGAACGTGATGCAACGAAGGTTCATTGCATCATGATAGCCACAATGAACGCTGAATTCCAAAAGTCCTACGAGGACATGTATCCGTACGAAATGCACCAAGACTTATTGGAGAGATACCATCAAAATGCAAGGCAGGAACGTTACGAGATATTCACTAACATGATCTCTGCCAAAATGGGTCATGGAGAATCTCTAACCGTGCACCTGCAAAAGATGCAAATGTATGTCGATCGTCTTCGCAAGTTGAATGTTGACTTTGGGGAAGACTTGGCAATCGACATGGTGCTTCACTCCTTGCCTCCGTGTTACAACCAATTTAGGATGACCTACCACATGAACAAGGAAGAGGTCACCCTAAGTAAGCTCCAAGGTCTCCTTAGGGTTGCTGAGAGCAAACTCAAGGACAAGTCTGTTGCACCCACTCCCAATCCACCCGCTGCTCCTGTTTTGGCCATTGGGCAAGGAAGAGGCAAGAAGAGGAAGGCTCCGTCTAAGATCCACCGCAAGGGAAAGTCCCGAGATGGTTCATCTTCTAGTGGGACCAAATTTGATCCCGCTAAGCCTAACCCTAACCCAAAGGAGGCAGAGTGCCACTATTGCTACAAAATAGGGCATTGGAAGAGAAGCTGCCCAGTCTACCTGCAAGCCATCAGGGAAGGAAAGATCAAGCCGTCTTTCGCAGGTATATACACAATTAAATCTAATGATTCATCTCATGCTATTTCTTGGGTCCTCGATACCGAGTGTGGTTACCACATTTGTTCTGAATTGCAGGGACTAAGAAGAAATAAGGATGTGGAGCATGGAAGAATAAATCTAATCATGGGGAACAGAAGATCGTCGCCTGTGACCAAGATTGGAGTGTATTCTCTAGTGCTTAGGAATGGTTTATGTTTAGATTTGAACAATTGTTGCTATTCACCAGAAATGGCAAGAAACATCATTTCATTTCATGGTTTGTTTAGACAAGGATTTAGATTTTCTTTTAATAATGAGAATGGTTCTATTTGTGCTTATCTAAATGGAGTCTTATATACCATGTAATGGAATTTATGAAACTGTTATGATTGTAGATAACCTAGGAAATGATGTTTTATGCATGGATTCTTCCAATAGTATGGATAGAGCATCCTTGTGGCATTGTTGTCTTGGACATGTCAACAAGAAGTGCATAGCCCAACTCCAAAAGGATGGAGTGTTGGAGTCATTTGACCTTAGGGAAGATGACACACGCGAGTCTTGTTTACTTGGAAAGATGACCAAGTCACCCTTCACAAGTACGTGTGAGAGGGGTGAGGGTCTATTGGACCTAATACATACCGATGTATGTGGACCGTTTAGATCAACCACGAAGGATGGGAACCGCTTCTACGTGACTTTTACCGATGACTATAGTAGATATGGGTATATCTACTTAACCAAGCAAAAGTCAGAAACTTTTGAAAAGTTCAAAGAGTTCAAGAATGAAGTGGAGAATCAATTGGGAAGGAAAATCAAGATGCTTCGATCCGATCGAGGAGGAGAGTACCTAAGTCTTGAATTCCACGACTATCTCAAGGAGTGTGGAATTGTTTCACAATTGATGCCACCTAGGACACCGCAGTTGAATGGTGTGGTAGAAAGGGGTAATCGAACCTTGTTAGACATGGTCCACTATATGATGAGTCGTGCTTCACTACCTATCTCATTCTAGGGGTATACATTAGAGACTGCCGCCCATATCCTTAACCGAGTCCCTACTAAGAAGGTTGCCAAAACACCTCACGAAATGTGGACAGGGAAGGCTCCCTCATTAGCACATATCAAGGTTTGGGGTTGCGAGGCTTTCGTAAGACGAGATACTCACGACAAGCTCGAACCTTGTAGTGAGCGATGTATTTTCATCGGCTACCCACAGAAATCCTTTGGATATCTCTTCTATAGACCGAAGGACAATGTTGTCTTTGTTGCGAGGAGAGGAGTTTTCCGAGAGCGAGAACTCATATGCCAAGGAGACAATGGGAGGAAAATCGAGCTTGAAGAGATTCAAGAGTCGATAGATGAAGGAACCTCTACCGCTGGCACTCAACCCGAGGAGGAAACTCTGGTTGAACCGATTGACGAGTCCTTACCTCTTAGACATTCCGAAAGAGTTAGAGTTCAGCCCTAGTTTTATGGTTTTCATATTACTACCGAAGGGGACACGTATATTAGTGATGGTACACTAATAAATCTAGATGAACCTAATAGCTATAAGGAAGTCATGGCAGGCCCGGAGTCTGCAAAATGGAAAGAGGCAATGGACAGTGAGATCCAATCCATGTACGACAACCAAGTTTGGAATTTGGTTGATAATGTGCCCGGACGTAAGACCGTTGGGTGCAAGTGGATCTTCAAGAAGAAGACCGACGTGGATGGAAATGTACACACATATAAGGCGCTATTGGTTGTGAAGGGCTTTACTCAAACTCCCAGAGTTGACTATGATGAGACATTCTCACCAGTTGTGAAGATAAAATCTATTAGAGTGATGCTAGCAATTGCCGCATTTCATGATTATGAGATCTGGCAAATGGATGTCAAGACCGCTTTCCTTAATGGGAAGTTGGCTGAGGATGTTTACATGGCTCAGCCAGAGGGTTTTGTTGATCCGAAGCATCCAAATAGAGTGTGTGATTTTGAGAAGTCCATTTATGGACTTAAGCAAGCATTTCACAGATGGAATCTTTGCTTCGATGAGAAAGTCAAAGAGTTTGGATTTGTACGAAGCGAAGATGAATCATGTGTATATGTCAAAGCCAGCGGGAGTATAGTAAGTTTCCCCGTTCTGTATGTCGATGACATACTACTCATAGGAAACGACGTCCCGACACTGCAGGAAGTTAAGTCCTGGCTCGGGAAGTGCTTCGCTATGAAGGACCTCGGAGAGGCTTCCTATATTTTGGGAATAAGGATAGTGAGAGAACGAAGTAAGAGACTAATAGTACTTAGTCAGAACACTTACTTAGATAAAGTACTAAAACGCTTTAGTATGGAAAACTTGAAGAAGGGAGAATTACTGATACAAAGTAATGCCAAGTTGAGTAAGACTCAAAGTCCGAGTACCGAAGCCGAAATAGCAGAAATGAGCCTGATATAGGCATATTTAATCATAAAAATCATGCATGATCTTAATACTTTATGTTAATTTTATCTCAAATAATGACTCAAAGGTGCTTAATTAGCTTAAATATTTCATTTTCAGCAACAAAAACATGCTCGAAAGGAAAATGAAGCGGAACTAGCGATTGGAAGCTTGGATCTTGGATTTTGAAGAAAGAAGGATGTTGCTGGACAGCTTGACCCCTCGTTAGTGTTTTGGCCATATCTCATGAACCGTAACTCTGATTGACGAGATTCAAAATGTTCTGAAAATTAGACACAATTTCGGACGACTTTCGTGTTTTGAGAAAATGCTGATTCGAAACGTACTCGGCGAGTAGGGTCGATTACTCGGCGGGTTGTATCGAACTTTTGTGATTATGGACGCGCTGACTTGCTGTACACGGGTTTTAAGTGACAGACTCGCCGAGTAGGTTACTGGACTCGCCGAGTAGCCTCTGTTTTGTGAAAATCTATATAAAGGGACTTTCAGATCGATACCCTAGCATGGAGAGAAACCCTAGGACGCTGAGAAACGATTGGAAGTGCTGCTAGGTCGTGAGGAACTGAAGAATCAACCCTACATTCAATTGTGAAGAGAATCAAGACAATTTTGGTTTATTCTTAGTGACTTTTTGATTTGAATCATGTTTACATACTTTGATTTTGTTTTTGAGTTTATGTTTACTGCAATCATGAGCTAAAAACTTATTCTTCTGTTAGGGTAGACAATTTTGTGAACATGGATTGATTATTTGAGTAGGATTAATTTTAATTGGTAATTATGTTTTGTTAAGCTTGTTAAAGAACCTTATGTATTGACAATAACTATTATTCTGTTAATAAATCAATAATTAAGTTGTATGAACATCTCTTAGTTATTAATTTCATATGATTTATTGTGACCACATAGTTGTATGTCTAGGAATAACGAACGTGAAACTAGAATTAACTAGAAGATAGGTAAGTTAATGTGTAAGGTTGTTGGATGAACATCGACAAGAGGTTAATTGAAGGGCCTATTTAGTTAACCACTACAAGTCTTACTTAACCCGAATCAATAATCTAGGAAACCCGTTAATTTAGACAACTGGCCATTGCTTGAATTAATTTGTTTTCTAAGAATTAGGAATAGCGAACGTGAACCTAATTATCTTAATCGGTAGCCAATGAAGAATTAATCTGATACATTAAAATCATCCATGGGAACAAATGAGTCGTACCTAAACAGAAGTCCTCTTTACTATTGAATTTAGTTGGTAATTAATTGTTTTAGTTGCTAGTTAGTTAATTTGTGTGTTGGTTATTCTACTTAAGTTTCTAGTCTTGTAAAACTAGAGAAAACCCCCTTTTTGTTATTTGTTTTATTTCGATAATATTAGAATTTATTTTAATTGTTTACCGTTCCCTGTGTTCGATACCCTACTTGCTTGAACTATATTACTAATCGATAGGTACACTGTCTTTCGTGTGTTTATTTTGTGTCTAAGTTAGTAGAGTTAAAACTAGTTGGTTTTACACACATCAAGTTTTTGGCGCCGTTGCCGGGGAACGGTTCTAAATAGTTAATTTTATTTGCTAATTGTTATCGTTTTTATTTTATTGATTAGTTTTTTTTATTTATTATGTATTTTCCTAATCTCGATGCTTTTGATGCTTTTCTTGAGGATGTAGTACAGGAAATTGAGCAAGAAGATGAGGAGTGTGGATCAGATGAAGATTTGAAGAAATTTGATAGATGGATAGATAGCATCTTGTCGAACACACAAGAGCAATCTGAGTTACAAGAGCTAAAGTTACAAGATGAAGAATTTAATCCAGAAAAAGATTTGGAGGAGCTGGAAAGGTTGTTAGCAGAGAGGTCGGACGAAGAACAAGAACAACCTGAATTGCAGGAACCAAGTTGTGGTTTGACCATTACCACGACATGGCCCCCTGTATTTCCGGTTTGTGTTTCGAAGCGTGGGGTGACGACTCCAACTTTGGAGAAAGTTCTGAGGCACGATCCATTTCTGATTAGTATCCAACCGGTCCCAACTCTTGTCAGAATTCTTGGGTTTTATGTATTCAAGCTTGTTTGGCCAATTTTAGAAGAAAAGAGTCAAATTTTACAAATTGGTCCAAAGAAGATATTCAATGCAACGGATGGATTGGCATTGAGTTTATTGGAAGTTTACTAAGTTGGGAGTCCAGCTTAAGACTCACACAAAAAGAAGCGCTTGCGGGAGGCAGCCCGTCATTAGAGTTTGCTTTTTTGTTTTTTAAACTTCTAGTATTTAGGGATAATTTAGGATTTTTATTTTGATTTATTATTATTATTACTTGGTATTTGTTTTTGATCTTTTCAGAAGCTAGGGTGATATTAGAGCGAATTCTTAAAGCGTGAGGGAATTAAAGTGAGCGATCGAGTCGTTTACGAGAAGATTAGAAGATTTTGAGCGATATGTTGAGTTCGATGTTTATATTTGATTAAAAAGAATCTTGTCCCTGAAGAAAATGAGGAGTTGTATTACCTTGATACTCTCCTTGAACACAAAATTAAAGCTGAGGCAGAAAGAAGAAAAGACCTGATCAGAGTCAAGAACTCGTCGAGTGCATAATACTAACTCGACGAGTCCAAGCAAATAATCACGATTTCTGCGAGTATAGCGATTCAACTCGGCGAGTCTCCACATAAAACTCGACGAGTTACTCATTCTTTTTATATTTGAGTTGACGATTTGATTCCATTCGACGCGGGCATTGGTTCTATTATTTGAAGATCATTTTCCGAGCATTTACAAGAGTTTTTCCCTTATATTTGGAGCTTTTATAAAGACTGTACCACACGAGATTTTGACACCCAAGACATGGATGAGTTGTTCCCATGTCTAAAGTCGAAGATGGAGCTGAAGAGAATAGATATCAACCTCGCCACTACTATTCCAGGAGAGTTTGTTCCAATTCTCTCCTTATTTTTATTGTTCTTTATCATGCATGATATGCAATGGGGACATTGCATAAATTAAGTGTGGGGTAGGGGGTTGGTTGGTTACACTAGTTATTTTTTAAAATTTTGCATAAAATTTGCTAGGATTAATTTATAAAATTTTGGTAAAGCAATTAGGGATCATGCTAGTATTATATTTGATGATTCTATGAAGACCCAAATGTTTAGTTGAGCCTATATACGTTCTAGTGCATTTGTGGCTTCCTTATTCTAGTGAAATCATGGGACAAAAACACGACCTCGCTTAGTTTGAAGGATGCAATATGTTTAGCATCGTGTACCAGAAATGTATCCAGGAAAATTGTTATCGTTAACCAATAAAGGTTGAAGTTGAGCGCCCCTGCTTAAGCATGTAGGTTTTGAGTGAAAAAAAAGTGAGTTACATGTTAAAAAAAAAGAGAATTACAAGAAAAGTTGAAGAATTTTTGGAGCATCAAAGTTAAGTATGAAATTAGAAGATCAAAATTCCGAAGATTCAAAAAGTTGAAGATACCAAAAATCAAACAATAAGGTGGTGAATTCAAAGAAATTAAAGATCAAATGTCAAAGAAGTGAAGAATTCCAAAGAGCTCCAATGTGGTATCATAAATTGTAATTGTCTAGATTATGTATGCTTGGGTTGCTCAACCAAAAATACCTTGAGGTTAGGAGGTTTTCTGCGGATGGATTCGGAGGGATGCATAAAATCATGGTCGGCTCAACCAGTTTAGGGGCTCTAAGCGAACCAAAAATTTGGAGCCCTTTAACTTTTCTCATAATTAAAAAAATGAAAAATAACTTATAATACAAACTAAAATTCAAGGTTTATTGAATCACTGTTTATGGCCATTGTTATTGATCTTGGGTGTTCCGCATAAACTTTGCTTACTAGTTTAAAGTCCTGCAACTTTTGGCTAACTTTTGGTAATTTGGTGTACATAAGTTTTATCAATCTAATATAAATTCTAAGGTAACCTGATCCAATATGCAAGTTCAATGAAATTTGAAAACAATTTCATGGAATTTGACTACAAGACTACAAGTCTACACTCTACAATACAATCATATGAGATGGAAACAAGTTAACAAGATTAGAAGAAGAACAGATGGATCATGGAACTTGGAATAAGTCATATATTACTGTTTATGGAGATTGGAGAATAGAGAAGGCTTCAATGGAGAAGGAAGAAGCCGAAGAACAGATGGATCTTTCAACATGGAAGCCTTGTGCAGTTGTGCCGTGAATCAGAACTTGGAAGAAGAAGAAGATCAAGCGGAACAGGCGATGAGAAACCGTATGCAGTGGAAGAAGAAGCGTCATTTTTTAGCCGTTTAGCGCCTAGCCGGATTAGGGATATATTACATGGACTCCTTGGTTTGTGGGGCCCTCTAGATGTGGGGGCCCTAAGCCCTAACTTTGATTTAATATGCATAATGCCGACCCTGCATAAAATGAGCATTGTTCGGAAAAAGTGGGCGAATGTTTATCAGGATTGTGAGTATTTAGAGTATGGGGGTTCCTTAGGAAAATTTTTTGACACAAATGCATGCGTTGCGGTCTTGGCATAATGGCTGGGTTCGATTGGGATTGTCTTATGTAATATTAGTGTACTAAAATTCAGTTTTGCTTGGGGGCAAGCAAAAGTTAAGTGTGGGGTATTTTGATATGGGCATATTTAGTCATAAAAATCATGCATGATCTTAATACTTTATGTTAATTTTATCTCAAATAATGAACCAAAGGTGCTTAATTAGCTTAAATATTTCATTTTCAGCAACAAAAACATGCTCGAAAGGAAAATGAAGCGGAACTAGCGATTGGAAGCTTGGATCTTGGATTTTGAAGAAAGAAGGATGTTGTTGGACAGCTTGACCCTTCGTCAGTGTTTTGGCCATATCTCATGAACCGTCACTCCGATTGACGAGATTCAAAATGTTCTGAAAAGTAGGCACAATTTTGGACGACGTTTGTGTTTTGAGAAAATGCTGATTCGAAACGTACTCGGAGAGTAGGGTCGATTACTCGGCGGGTTGTATCGAACTTTTGTGATTATGGACGCGCTGACTTGCTGTACACGGGTTTTAAGTGACAGACTCGCCGAGTAGGTTACTGGACTCGCCGAGTAGCCTCTGTTTTGTGAAAATCTATATAAAGGGACTTTCAGATCGATACCCTAGCATGGAGAGAAACCCTAGAAGGCTGAGAAACGATTGGAAGTGCTGCTAGGTCGTGAGGAACTGAAGAATCAACCCTACATTCAATTGTGAAGAGAATCAAGACAATTTTGGTTTATTCTTAGTAACTTTTTGATTTGAATCATGTTTACATACTTTGATTTTGTTTTTGAGTTTATGTTTACTGCAATCATGAGCTAAAAACTTATTCTTCTGTTAGGGTAGACAATTTTGTGAACATGGATTGATTATTTGAGTAGGATTAATTTTAATTGGTAATTATGTTTTGTTAAGCTTGTTAAAGAACCTTATGTGTTGACAATAACTATTATTCTGTTAATAAATCAGTAATTAAGTTGTATGAACATCTCTTAGTTATTAATTTCATATGATTTATTGTGACCACATAGTTGTATGTCTAGGAATAACGACCGTGAAACTAGAATTAACTAGAAGATAGGTAAGTTAATGTGTAAGCTTGTTGGATGAACATCGACAAGAGGTTAATTGAAGGGCCTATTTAGTTAACCACTACAAGTCTTACTTAACCCGAATCAATAATCTAGGAAACCAGTTAATTTAGACAACTGGCCATTGCTTGAATTAATTTGTTTTCTAAGAATTAGGAATAGTGAACGTGAACCTAATTATCTTAATCAGTAGCCAATGAAGAATTAATCTGATACATTAAAATCATCCATGGGAACAAATGAGTCGTACCTAAACAGAAGTCCTCTTTACTATTGAATTTAGTTGGTAATTAATTGTTTTAGTTGCTAGTTAGTTAATTTGTGTGTTGGTTATTCTACTTAAGTTTCTAGTCTTGTAAAACTAGAGAAAACCCCCTTTTTGTTATTTGTTTTATTTAGATAATATTAGAATTTATTTTAATTGTTTACCGTTCCCTGTGTTCGATACCCTACTTGCTTGAACTATATTACTAATCGATAGGTACACTGCCTTTCGTGTGTTTATTTTTTGTCTAAGTTAATAGAATTTAAACTAGTTGGTTTTACACACATCAGAGCCGAGTACCATACGCTTCTGCAGTTGGCTAAATCATGTATCCTATGACTTGTACTCGCCCTGATGTAGCCTTTGCTTTGAGCATGGTTAGTAGATATCAAGGGAACCCTGGCAGAGCCCATTGGATTGCGGTCAAGAATATCCTTAAGTACCTTCGGAGGACCAAAGAATGGTTTTTAATCCTTGGAGGGAGTGATGAATTGAAGGTGCGAGGGTATAGTGACGCCAGCTTTTAGACTGATAGGGACAACTACCGTTCGCAGTCGGGCTGGGTCTTCAACATGAATTGAGGAGCAGTAACTTGGAAAAGTTCCAAGCAAGAAACCGTAGCTAATTCAACGTGCGAATCAGAGTACATTGCAGCGAGCGAAGCGTCGAAGGAGGCAATATGGTTGAAGAACTTCATCGGTGATCTTAAAGTTGTACCTGCCATAAAGGAGCCCATGGAGATTTTCTGTGATAATGAAGAAGCGGTTGCCTTGAACAAGGAACCGAGGGATCATGGTAGATCTCGACATATCGACAGAAAATATCACTTTATTAGACATCGTGTAGAAGAAGGACAACTTGTGGTTAAGAGGATATCATCAGAAGATAACCTAACATATCCGCTTACGAAGGGACTGAGCAGGGTTAAGCACTTGCAGTGTGCTAGGAGTATTGGGCTGAAGGATGATATTAGTATAGATTAGATAGTATTAGAAACGTGTAATAGATAAATGTAATTAACATTTGATGATTAAATAAAAGAGTATTATTTATGAGTGATGTTACTGTCTTATGTTAATTGTTTAACTATTGTTTCACCTTGCATGTTTTGACTTCTAGAATAATTGAGTTTATTAAGAATAATCAAATTATTCAAATTATTCAAATTGTCCACAATCGTTCATATGTTGGAAGTAGGTATGAATGAAGATTGTCATGAATTGGTGTGTAGATTGTCTAAATGGTATTAGACATAGCAAAAGTTTGTTGCAACGTTCATGAGTGCTTATGAACTAGTTTTGAGCATTGGAACAATGCCCCACTTGCTGGAATCACCTTATGGAATGTGATAAAAGGGGTGATCGCAGGACGATAATATCATATGGTCTTAAACCTAGATATATGATTTGTTATTTGTTAATTGGTTGTTCATTGATAATGCGAAACCGCATCAGTAACTTGATGTTATAAAACGCATTCTTGTGTATAGTTGATTAATGAATAAGCAAATGCATATAAGTCAAAGTTTATCTGTTACTTTTATCCTAAGAGGGTAAAAGAGATATCTCGGCCGCTCGATGATTTGATTTGACTTATGTGCCGGGCCCGGTCAGAACTGAATTGTTGAGTTCGATTAAGTTCTATGTCAAATAAATCTGAGATCGAGAAACCAAATGCTAGACAATTGGTTCCATATAAATGTCTGCATGATATCTGAATAGAGGACTATACGATCCCTTATCTAAAGGACAAGATTGATAAGATCAGAGTTTGACAGCGTCTTTGAGAGCTACGATTGCTAATCGGATTATGCTTGTATATATAGTTACTAGACTTATCCAAGTAGGAGACCGTTGGAGTAGTGTCTAAGGCTGCAACGGTATTAGGCAAGTATTTGACCTGGTTGTGCATGGTCCTTTTGGGTTGCCTTCACCATAGCAACTTGACAGGATGATTTGGAATGAGAGAAGAAATATTATTAATATATTATGAGAATAATATAAGGAATAATAATAATATTATTTGATTAATATATAAGTCATAAATTAATTAGGAATTAATTTGGTGACTTAAGGAGATTAATTAAATAGAAGGGCATAAACTGTCAATTGTATGATAGTTGTAAGGGGTGGATGGTTTGGGGGCTTTGGATAGACCTTGAAATCGTCCAAGGCTTATCATTAGGGTATTGGATTGCTTAGGGCCAAGTTATCCAATTAGGGTTTAAGGGTGAAACCCTAGGAGCCTAACTAGTATAAATAGACCCTAGGGGTTAAGGAAAATCGGCACCCTTGTCTCTAAAGAAACCCTGGCCGATTTCTTCCTCCTCTCTCCTCTCTCCAATCATCCTCTTGCTAAGTTGGTTTTTATAAGCCATTAGAGGAGTGACAATTGTGACTCTAAGCTCCAAGGACAAGAAGATTCAAGCAAGAAACTTAAGGTAATCTTCTAGATCTGTTTTCTTATGTTATTACCTAGATCTATTGTTCAAAAGTCTTGGATACAATGCATGTTCAATTAGAGAAACCTAGATCCAAGCATTAGGGTTTGTATGTGCACATAGGAATGTTCATATGGCTAAAACCCATCAGTGTCTGGATCTCCAGTGATCCCTTGGTTCCTTGGCTAAGGCAACACTTTCATTATCACAGAAAATTTCCATTGGATCCTTTATAGCTGGTACAACTCCAAGGTCTCCAATGAAGTTCTTCAGCCATATTGCCTCCTTCACTGCCTCGCTCGCTGCTATATACTCTGATTCACAAGTGGAATCAGCTACTGTCTCCTGCTTGGAACTCTTCCAAGTGATTGCTCCTCTGTTTAGGGTAAAGATCCAGCCCGAATGAGAACGGAAATTATACCTATCAGTCTGGAAGCCAGCATCACTATACCCTACAACTCTCAAGCCATCACTCCCATCGAGGGTAAGGACCCAGTCCTTAGTCCTCTGTAGGTACTTGAGGATATTCTTTACCGCAGTCCAGTGCGCCTTGCTAGGTTTCCCCTGATACCTGCTAACCATGCTCAAAGCAAACACTACATCAGGTCGAGCACACGTCATAGCATACATGATCGATCCTACAACCGAAGCATAAGGTACTCGACTCGTTTTTGCTATCTCAGCCTTAGTACTTGGGCTTTGAGTCTTACTCAATCTGGCATTACACTGAATAGGTAACTCTCCTTTCTTGGATTCTTGCATGCTGAATCTCTTCAGCACCTTATCCAAGTAAGTACTCTGAATAAGTCCAATTAGTCTTTTACTCCGGTCTCTCAAGATCCTTATCCCTAGAATATAGGCAACTTCTCCTAGGTCCTTCATAGAGAAACACTTCCCAAGCCAGGACTTAACTTCCTGTAGAGTTGGGATGTCATTTCCTATGAGTAGTATGTCATCCACATACAATACCAAAAAGCTAACTATACTCCCACTAGCCTTGACATATATACAAGATTCATCTTCACTCCTAGAAAAGCCAAACTGTTTGACTTTCTCATCAAAGCAAAGATTCCATCTGCGAGGTGCTTGCTTTAATCCATAAATGGATTTATCAAGCTTACACACCCTATTAGGGTACTCTGTATTCACAAAACCCTCTGGCTGACTCATGTAAACATCCTCAGCCAACTTTCCATTAAGGAAAGCGGTTTTGACACCCATTTTCCATATTTCATAGTCATGAAATGCAGCTATGGCTAACATATCCCTAATAGACTTAATCTTGGCTGCTGGAGAAAAGGTCTCATCATAATCAACTCCCAGAGTTTGAGAGAACCCCTTTGCAACCAGTCGTGCCTTGTAAGTGTGTACATTACCATCCATGTCGTTCTTCTTCTTGAAGATCCATTTGCACCCTACAGTCTTACGACCTGGTACATTCTCAACCAAGTTCCAAACTTGATTGTCAAACATGGACTGTATCTCGTTGTCCGTTGCCTTTTTCCACTTGGCCGACTCAGGGCCTGCCATGGCTTCCGCGTAACTGTTAGGTTCATCCAGCGCTACTAGTGTCTCATCACTAATAAGTGTATCACCTTCTGCAGTAATATGGAATCTATAGTAATGCTCAGGTGCATTCCTAACTCTCGTGGAATGCCTCAGAGGTACAGACTCGTCAATTGGCTCAACAGGAGTTTCCTCCTCAAGTTGAGTGCTAGGGTTTGAAGTTCCTTCACCATTTGACTCTTGAATTTCTTCAAGGTCAACTTGCCTCCCACTGTTTCCTAGGCTTATGAATTCTCTTTCTCGAACGACACCCCTCCTAGCTACAAAGACCACATTCTTACTAGGTCTGTAAAATAGGTAACCAAAGGATTTCTGTGGGTAGCCGATGAAAATACACCTCTCACTTCGAGGTTTGAGCTTATCATGAGTCTCGTGTCTCACGAAAGCCTCGCAACCCCAAATCTTGATGTGGTCTAGTTTGGGTACTTTACTAGTCCATATCTCATGAGGAGTTTTGGCAAACTTCTTTGTAGGGACTAGATTAAGGATATGGGTAGCAGTCTCTAAGGCATACCCCCAAAATGAGATTGGTAGTGAAGCTCGACTCATCATGGAAAGAACCATATCCAACAAGGTTCGATTACGCCTCTCAGCCACACCATTCAAATGCGATGTTCTGGGAGGTGTCAATTGTGAGACAATTCCACATTCCCTAAGATAGTCGAGGAACTCTGAACTAAGATACTCACCACCTCGATCGGATCGAAGCATCTTAATGTTCCTGCCTAATTGATTCTCGACTTCCTGTTTAAACTCTTTAAACCTTTCAAAAGTCTCTGACTTATGCTTGATTAAGTAGACATATCCATATCTAATGTAATCATCAGTAGAAGTCAAATAATAACGATTAGCATCCCTTGTGGCATGTTTGAAGGGTCCACACACATCCGTGTGTACGAGATCCAACAAACCTTCACCCCTCTCACAAGAACTAGTGAAGGGAGACTTTGTCATTTTCCAAGTAAGCATGATTCACAACTATGATCTGAGTTTAGGTCAAATGATTCCAAGACTCCATCCTTTTGGAGTTGGCCTATTCGTTTCTTGCTTATATGTCCAAGATGACAATGCCATAATGATGCTTTATCCAAGTTATTATCATTAATAGAATTAATACACAATACATTATTTCCTAAGTTATCTACAACAGATACAATTTCATACACACCATCACAAGGTAATGCTTTAAAATAAAGGACATTATTAAACAAAGCATTAATCGAACCAACTTCATTATCAAATGAAAAGGTAAAACCTTGTTTATACAATGCATGAAAAGAAATAATAATTCTTGCCAATTCTAGCGAGTAACAACATTTATTCAAATCTAAACTAAACTCACTACTTAGCGATAAAGTATAAACTCCAATCTTGGTGACAGGTAAAGCTTTCCTATTCCCCACGATCAAGTTTATTCGTTCGTGCTCCACATTCTCACTTCTTCTTAGTCCCTGCAAATCAGAACATATATGAATACCGCAACCAGTATCAAGGACCCAATAGTTAGATAGGGTGAGTTATTAGATAATATAGTGTAAATACCTACATGGTTGGGTTTAACTTTCCTATCCTTCACATCTTGCTGGTACTTTGGGCAGTTCTGCTTCTAATGATCCTTTTCATGGCAATAGAAGCATTCAGCCTCTTTTGGGTCAGCAGAGGGAGTGATGAAACCTTTCTTGGTTCAATTTGAAGAGGAGCCTTCAAGGGTCTTACCCTTGGTACCCTTCGAGGGGCTCTTCCTCTTCTTGCCCTTCCATTTCTCGATTGCCAAGATAGGGGCGGAGTTGGTAGGAGTAGGAGTAACAACTGACTTACCATTAAGACCACTTTCCGCGGTCGTTAGGAGTCCTTGAAGTCTGCTAAGTGTGACCTCTTCCTTATTCATGTGATATGTCATGCAGAATTGATCATAGCACAAGGGTAAGGAGTGCAAAATGATATCTATTGCAAGCTCCTCGGGGAAGTTCACATTAAGCTTCAACAAACGGTCCACAAATCTTTGCATTTTCTGCATGTGGCCAGTGATGGGTTCACCATCCTTCATTCGGGTTGTTATTATGGAGGACATGATTTCATACCTCTCTTGTCGGGCACTTTGATGGTATATTTCCATCAAGTCTTGGTGTGTTTCAAAAGGGTAGAAGTCCTTATAGGAATTTTGGAGTTCTGCTGTCATGGTGGCCATCATGATGCATGCCACTTTGGTGGTATCCCTTTCATGTGCCCGGAAGTCAGCGATCTCCTGGGGAGTTGAAGTGGTCTCATCAATCTCTTTAAGCTCCTTATCGAGGACATATTCCTTGTCCTCGTAGCGGGTAATCATCCTGATGTTTCTGATCCATTCATTGAGGTTGGATCCATCAAAAGCGACTTTCCCACACAAGTTCATAAGGGTAAAGGAGCCATTAGGATTAGAGCCAGAAGCAACATTGTTTGAAGACATCTGAGCATGAAGAAAGACAAGATTAGTTTAGATATTAATTTAGTCCTTAATAAAACACCCAAATGTAATATTAAGGCTAGGACCCAATCACAATATATTATACTTTGAAGAGGTATGCGGTAATCTAAGTAATAACATATTTGAAAGGTAGGTGAATGACGATTCACCAATTTCCACCAAAAACGAAATATTAATATATTAAGTTTTTAATTTGGTTCTTAGAAATTCCTAGATTCTTTTGAGATTCAATGAACTTTTCAAAGGCATGTTTCAATCTCGAGTGTGCCCTCCAAGTTTTGTGACTGGGATACCGAGGATCACAAAACGAGGTGTGAAGTAACCATGCAAATCACTTGTTACCCTCAATGTTTATTACTCAATCGATGTGTCGATTCCATCCTTGGCCAACACTATACAGTTGATTTAAATGGGTATTAACACCACAAAATCATAGATCTGGCCTCCTAATGTCCATTTCATACGTAAAGTTTCCAACTTGGTGCACATGTAAGGGTGTTTGGCCCAAAAAGCCATAAAAGATGGCCTCTAATGTGCATGGGGTGTTCATGGTAGAAAAATGGGCACCTTTGTGCCATAAAAACCCCCAATAGACCTGGATCTAAAGCATTCAATGACTTCCAACACTTAATCCCGAATACAACCTCTCTAGGGCTTAGAAAGATGTAGGAAAAGGCCCAAAAATCAAGATCTATAGACAAAGGTTCAGCTTCATACCTCCAATAAGCTGAAAATGAGCTCTAAACTCTAGATCGTCTTGTTTCCCCTTGGATCCACAAGTCTCCTTCTCCTTTCCAAGCTTCAAACACAAAAAGTAGCACCACAAGGCTCAAGAACACAATAAGAAAGGCTAGGGTTTCGATATACAGCTTTCTAGGAGTGATAGGGACGATGGAGGTTGAGATAAGGTGTTTAATAGGGTGCAAACCCTCAAATTTAGGGTTTTATTCAAACAACACCTACTCGCCGAGTCAGTCTTCTGACTTGTTGAGTAGGTCACTTAAACTGTCCGCGGATCTCGGCTCTACTTGATGAGTTGGGTCTCCAACTCGTCGAGTCCCAGAAAAAAACACAAGAAATGCTTCAGTTAACTGCGTACCAGGAATCGGGTGTTACAAATCTCCCCCACTTATCTTAGACTTCGTCCTCGAAGTTTGATGCTCGATCCTAAAAAAGCTCAGGGTAATGCTTCCTCATCTCGTCCTCCGGCTCCCAAGTCCATTCCGAGCCCTTTCGATGCTGCCACTGCACCTTTACCAACTCCGCTCTCTTGTTCCTCAGATCCTTTGAATTTCAGTCAATGATTGCCACTGGCCGCTCGATGTAGTTTAGGTTGTCATCAACCTGAATATCCTCCAAAGGAACTACTGCCGAATCGTCTACCAGGCATTTCCGTAACTGGGAGACATGAAAAGTGCTATGAATCTGACTGAGTTTGGCTGGCAGATCCATCTTGTGTGCCACCTTGCCCACCCGGGCCATAACACTGAATGGTCCAATATACATGGGGCCCAGCTTACCCCACTTCCTAAATCGAATGATGCCCTTCCATGGCGACACCTTCAGGAGCACCATATCCCCGACCTGATACTCCAGGTCTGACCGACACTTGTCGGCATAACTTTTATGTCGACTTTGAGCAGTCTGAAACCTGCTTCGAACCTACTGGATCCTCTCTGTAGTCTTGAGTACCACTTCAGTACTCCCCATGACTCTCTGCCCAACCTCTCCCAGCATATCGGGGTCTTGCACTTCCTCCCATACAACATCTCGAAAGGAGGATGGTCGATACTCGCATGATAACTATTGTTATAGGAGAACTCCGCCAACGGAAGGTAAGTATCCTAACTACCTCCGGAGTCTAAAATGCACACTCGAGGCATATCCTCTAGTGTCTGGATTGTCCGCTCACTTTGACCATTCGTCTTCGGGTGAAAGGCGGTGCTAAAATGCAGTCAAGTACCCAACTCGTTATGAAACTTCTTCCAAAACCTGCAAGTGAACCGCACATCCCTGTCTGAAATCACTGAAACTGGCACCCCGTGTCATGCCACTACCTCCCGGATATAGATGCCGACCAACTTTTCTGCTGAAATACTCTCCTGAATCGGAATAAAATGGGCGCTCTTGGTCAATCGATCAACGATGACCCAAATCGAATCCACTCCTCGCACGGTCCCGGGAAGCTTCGTTATGAAGTCCATAGTAATATCCTCCCACTTCCACAGTGGGATATCTAATGGTTGGACCTTACCGTGTGGTCTCTGGTGCTTAGCCTTGACCTTTCTGCATGTCAGGCACCTGTCCACAAACCAAGCTATGTCCCTCTTCATACGGGGCCACCAATAATCGAGACGAAGATCCCTGTACATCTTCGCCGCCCCAAGATGGATAGAGAACCTGGATTTGGGCACCTCTGCCATCAGTACCAAGCGTACACCCCCATGATAAGGGACCCACACCCTACGGTGAAGAGTCAAAAATCCCTGGCTATCATAGTCGAAGGAGGAAACCTGACCCACAATTCGCCCTGTAACACCGTAAAAATTAAAACAATTTTTCACATTTTCAAACACATTTTTTTTACAAACTCCTTTATCACATCATATCATATAACATTATAGTAATGGTATTTCGGGAAATCACCGTGCGGGCGCTGGCTGTTCGTACACACGACTCTGCTCTGTTTGTCTCATAAGTTCTTCTTTTGAAAACTTGTTTTATTATCAAAATTTCCTCAAATCCTTGGTTTGAGTTCAGATACGCCCGAAGGTGCACCCGAATCCCTCAAACCTAGGCTCTAATACCAACTTGTAACATCGTAAAAATTAAAACAATTTTTTGCATTTTCAAACACATTTTTTTACAAACTCCTTTATTTATAAAATGTCATAATATCATGTCTTTGTTTCACAAAATATCCCCCAAGATCAAAATACATAAAATCCCACGTGTGTGTACAAATCAAGTCGGCGCCTTCCCGCGGTCATCACTGGTACCTGAAACACATAACACTGAACACTATAAGCATAAGCTTAGTGAGTTCCCCAAAATACCACATATAACACATATTAGCCACTCGAGGCTATAACTCTGTGGGTCCGTGCACCCAAACTCTGTGAACCCTCAGGTTCTAACTCTGCAAACATGCACAACATAAATCACATAGAAGAATACAGTGCAACACATAACACATATATAGCATACAAACACTGTATCACATAACTCCATTTACCTACTCAAGGTAAAGTATAGTGAGAAGACTCACCTCAGGCGTCTCGGTAAATCTCTGACTTGATGGAAAATATTGCCTAGCCTCCACCTATTCACATAAATAAATACTCTTATAAATATAACTCTCGTAACTGGACTCAACCTGCCATTGGCACCCTCAGAAAGGTAAAAGACCATTTTACCCTCCCCTCTTGTCACAAGGACTCTATTGATGACCAAACCCTAAAAGTCAGCCAAAGTCAACGGTCCCACTTTGACCCTACTCGCCGAGTGCACCCTGGTGACTCGGCGAGTTCTCATATGTCCTTTAACTCTTTGTCCCGCTTGACACGCCGAGTCCCTCCCTATACTCAACGAGCCATACCAGTCATGAATCGCCGGGCCACCCCGACTCAACTCGCCGAGTCTCAAGAACAACTCGGCGAGTACCGCCTTGAACTCCAGTCCTCTAACTCCCTCCTGACTCACTGAGTCATCCCCCAACCCAGCAAGTCTACTCGCTGAACAATTTACGTGAAACCCTAAACCTACTCGCCGAGTCTCAAGAACAACTCGACGAGTTCATGCCATGCACAAACTCTATTGACCTTCTGAGGTCAGATCTGTTTCCCCAAACCATAGATCTGGCCTCCCCAAGCATGAATGTCACGTAAAGTTTGAAACTTGATGATTGTATAACCACAACAAGGCATCAAAAGGAGATTTGGTCCCAAAAATGGCAACCTAAGTCCAATAACCCCAAACTAATCCATAAAGCTCCAAGGGTTAAGGTCTCTGGACCTCTTTGAGTCTAGATCCAAGGCACAAACTTGAAGAGGGATCATTTGCTCCACATAATCACTCTCCAAAGGGGTTAGAAAACCATAACTCTAAAGATCAACACTAAAACTGAAGGAGGTTCGAACTATTACCTCAAAATGAAGTCTCTGAACTCTGGATCTGCTTGAATCGCACCTCCTCTTTGCTCTTGTCACCTTCTTTTTGCTAAACCAAAGATACAAGGATCAAAAAGTGACTTCTTCTCCCTCACAGCGATTTAGCTCTCTTAGGGTTCTCTCAAGGGACTGGTAGCCGCAATGGGAGGCTATAAGTGCCCTTAAATAGGCTCCAAACCCGGGGAATTAGGGTTTCATTAAACAGCATGGACTCGCCGAGTCCAGACGTGAACCCGGATGAACATCCGCGACTCGAAGTCAGACTTCGCCCTCGAAGTCTCAGGATGTTACAATTCTCCCCCACTAGAATCAGACTTCGCCCTCGAAGTCTCACTCTGAAAACAACTCCGGATGCTGCTCACGCATCTCGCGCTCTGATTCCCAAGTAAGCTCTGACCCTTTCCGGTGTTGCCACTAGACCTGCACCAGAAGCACCTCTTTGTTCCTCAGAACCTTGATCTTCCGATCCCTGATTGCCACCGGTCTCTCAGCATAATTCAGGCTTGCATCCACCTGAATATCCTCCAATGGTACCACTGCCGACTCATCGGCTATACACTTTCGCAACTGCGACACGTGGAAAGTGTCATGGATCTGAGCTAACTCTGCAGGTAGCTCCAACCGGTAGGCTACCCTGCCTACCCTTGCGATCACCGGAAAAGGACCGATATATCGGGGCCCCAACTTGCCCCTCTTACTTAATCGGATCACTCCTTTCCAAGGAGAGACCTTCAGGAGTACAAAGTCGCCGACTTGGAACTCGAGCTCGGACCGGTGCCTGTCCGCATAACTCTTCTGATGACTCTGAGTGGTCAATAACCTCTGCCTGACCTGCTGTATCTGCCCAGTCGTCTGAAGCACAATCTCGGTACTACCCATAACACGCTGCCTGACCTCTCCCCAGCAGATGGGGGTCCGACACCTTCTCCCATACAACAGCTCAAAGGGTGGCATACCAATGCTCGAATGATGGCTGTTGTTGTAAGAAAACTCTGCCAAGGGAAAATACGTGTCCCAACTCCCACCGAAATCCAACACACATGCCCGAAGCATATCCTCGAGCGTCTGAATCGTCCCCTCGCTCTGTCCGTCAGTCTGGGGGTGGTATGCGGTACTAAAATGCAGCCTAGTACCCAATTCCTCATGAAATTTCTTCCAGAATCTGGAAGTGAAACGCACATCTCGGTCTGAGACAATCAAGATCGGCACTCCATGCCGCGATACCACCTCCCTCACGTACATCTCTGCCAACTTCTCTGTGGAAGAGATCTCACTGATAGCAAGGAAGTGGGCGCTCTTTGTCAACCTATTCACAATCACCCAAATTGCATCGACTCCCCTAGCAGTCCTTGGCAATTTGGTGATCAAATCCATGGTAATCTGTTCCCACTTCCATTCGGGAACTTCCAACGGGTGCAACTTGCCATGCGGTCTCTGGTGCTCAGCCTTAACCCTACGACAGGTCAAGCACCTCTCAACAAACCACGCGTCATCCCTCGTCATACAGGGCCACCAATACTCTCTCTTCAGATCTAAATACATCTTAGTGGCCCCAGGATGGATCGAGAACTTCGACCGATGAGCCTCTTCCATCAAAATGGTACGCGTCCCTCCCACAAACGGTACCCAGATACGACCCTGAAATGTCATAAGCCCCCGGCTATCGGTAACGAACTCCGATACCAACCTGACAACTCGAACTCTCTTCTGGCTCTCACGCTGCACAACCTCAGCCTGTGCCCCACGAATGGTGTCCAACACCGGAGCTATCACGGTCAATCTCAAACATACATCTCGCAATGGGGCGCTCTCTACCCTACGGATCAGTGCATCGGCTACAACATTAGCCTTGCCCGGGTGGTACAGGATCTCACAATCATAATCCTTGACCTCGTCCAACCACCTACTCTGTCACATATTTAGGTTGGGCTGATCCATCAAATACTTCAGGCTCTTGTGGTCCGTGTATATCGTACACCAAACCCCGTACAGATAGTGACGCCAAATCTTGAGGGCGAACACCACTGCCCCCAACTCTAGATTGTAGGTGGGATACCTCGTCTCATGAGGCTTCAGCTGCCTCGATGCGTATGCTATCACATGCCCTCTCTGCATCAGCACCGCTCCCAACCCCAAGATCGACGCATCACAATACACCACAAAGTCCTCCATTCCCCCCTGGGAGGGCTAACACAGGGGCTTCACATAGCCTCTGGCGAAGCGTCTCAAAGGAGGCCTGCTGCTCTGGGACCCATGAAAAAGCGACACCCTTCTGGGTCAACTTGGTGAGTGGCACGACGATCTTGGAGAAATCCCTGATAAATCTTTGATAATAGCCTGCCAACCCTAAGAAACTCCTGATCTTGGAGGGTGACCTCGGCACTTCCCAACTCATCACTGCCTCCACTTTGGCCGGGTCGACCAATATCCCTTTCTGGTTAACGAGGTGCCCTAGGAACTGGACCTCTCGCAACCAGAAATCATACTTGGAGAATTTGGCGTAAAGCCTCTCCGATCTCAGAACTCTGAGGATCTCCCTTAAATGCTCCTCATGCTGCTCTCTAGATCTCGAATACACCAAAATGTCGTCAATGAATACAATCACCGAGTGATCCAACATCGGCCTGCACACTCTGTTCATGAGATCCATGAACACTGCCGGGGGATTGGTGAGTCTGAAAGGCATCACCACAAACTCATAATGCCCATAACGAGTCCTGAACGCTGTTTTCTGAAAGTCCTCATCTCGCACCCTCACCAAATGATACCCAGACCTCAAATCGATCTTGGAGAACCAAGATGCTCCCTGGAACTGATCGAACAAATCGTCGATCCTCGGCAACGGGTAATGGTTCTTGACCGTCAGCTTGTTCAACTCCCAATAATCAATTCACATTCGGTGTGAACCATCCTTTTTCCTGACAAAAAAGATAGGCGCTCCCCACGGCGAGCTGCTCGGCCGAATAAACCCCTTTCCCAGCAACTCCTGAAGCTACGAGGATAACTCCTGCATCTCTGGAGGTGCAAGGCGATAGGGCACCTTGGCGATAGGCGCGGCCCCCGGAACCAAATCGATATTAAACTCCACTTGCCTCACGGGAGGCACGCCTGGCAACTCCTCTGGAAATACGTCCGAGAACTCACGCACTATCGGAACCTCCTCAACTGACCTCGGTCTCTCTGAATCAACCCGCGTATCCATCACATATGCTACAAAGCCCTTACAACCCTTCGGTAGACACTGTCTCACTCTAGCGGCCGAACAAAATGCTGATCCAGAACATGTACCCTCGCCGTACACTGTAAGAACTCCCCCACTAGGGTCTCGTATGGTCACCAGCTGTCACTCGCAGTCGATAACCGCTCCGAATCTGCTCAACCAGTCCATGCCCACAATGACAAAGACATCACCCATCGCAATAGGAACTAAATCAATCGGGAACTCAACACCGAAAATCTCGAGTACGCACCCTCGGATCACCTCTGTGGCATATATCACCCTCTCGTCAGCTATGGAAACTCTCAGAGGTCGACTCAACGCCTCACGACTAACACTGATGTGCTGACTAAAAGCCAAAGATACAAAAGACCAAATCGCACCCGAGTCAAATAACACCAAGGCATGTACATAGTTCACAAGAAAAGTACCTATGCATGACATAATATAAGCACAATATCTCAACATCAAAATAAATATACGAAAGAATACATACCAGCCACGACATCGGGTGTTGCGCGGACCTCCTCCGCGGTCAACTAAAAGGCTCTCCCTCGTGCCTTCGGTGCCTCGGCCTTCACTGGCCGACTCTCGGTAGCTTTGATGGCAGCAGGGGCAGATCCATGAGATGCTCCCTGTGCTGATCCCTGCAGCTGCGGACACTATGCCTTCTGGTGTCCGGTCTGGTTGCAGTGAAAACATATTGCAAACCCCTTGGGGCAGTCCTTGGCTATATGCCCCTCCTTGCCACATTTGTAGCAAGACCCTGCTCTGCACACCCCATCATGGCTCTTGCCGCACTTTCCACAAGTGCGGCCCCTCTGGTTCCCTGACCTCGAATCAGCGGGCTTGGCCCGCTTGGCTACCGGCTGAGACTGCATCGGTCGCCGATCCCTCCCCTGAGACTCAACCTCCTCCCTAGCCTGGGTCTCCAGCTCTATCTCCCTCTTCCGGGCATTTGCCTGAAGCTTGGAAAATGTCCAGTACGTCGAGTTCGCCACGAACTCTCGTATATCCCTCCTCAAAATGCTCAGATATCAACTCATACGTGCCTGCTTGGAGGACACGTGCTCTGGGCAGAACATCGCCCGCTCATGAAACATCCTCGTAATCACCGTAACAGACTCAGTACCCTGCTTGAGGGTCAGAAACTCCTGGGCCAAACGCTCCCTCTCCACCTGGGGAACGTACTCATCTCGTAACATAGCAGTGAACCTCTCCCAGATCACTGCTGCAAGCTCTGCAGGCGTATAGTGCGCCGTCACAAACTTCCACCAGTCCTTCGCTCCCAAGCGAAGCTGGTTCAGCGCGAACCGGACTCTCAAATGCTCAGGAGACGAGCAAGTAAAGAAACACCCCTTTATGTCTGAATTCCATCTCATCATCGCAATCGGGTCCTGGGTCCCGTCAAACTCCGGTGGTTTCGTGTTGCTGGACTCTCGGAACAGCAACGCATCACCACCCTGCGGCCTCGTTGCAGCTATAGCTGCAGTGGCTGTAGCAACAACAGCCTCAGAAAGAGCAGCATACTTCTCATCAAATGTCTCTATCAGCATGGTCTTGATAGACCAGAACATCTCTGGTATCTCTGCCCTGATCGCCGCAGCCACCTCCTCCTGGATGATCCTATGGATCTCCTCATCCCTCGTATCGCTGGTCCCTGGTGTGTGGCGAGTCCCAACCATGATCTCTCTCTCTGAAATACAACATAAGAATAAATATTAGGGACTCGCTCGAGTATACTTACACTCGAATACTCCATCCTACTTGTCCCTTGGTACTCCAAGGATTCTTACTTAGACTGTATACTGACCCGGTGTCTTCAGTAGTACGGGCCCAATACTACCGTCCACAGCGCATCAGCATTCACCCCAAGTCCTCCTCCTAGAGTCCCAAGTCCCAAGCACTCTACTCTCTCTAATCATATGATACTCGCAAGCAGATCTCTCACAACCTCCTCGCTGCTACCTAAACACTCTGAAATATTCCTAGCAGCAAGACTCCTAGACTCAGGCATCACATATCAGGCCACTCTAGTCCTAATAAGAATGCCTAGTCTACTCTAGCATGCATAGCATAGCTCATCATATAACATATCACATCATATCTTATAACACTTATAGTAATGGTATTTCGGGAAATCACCGTGCGGGCGCTGGCTGTTCGTACACACAACTCTGCTCTGTTTGTCTCGTAAGTTCTTCTTTTGAAAACTTGTTTTATTATCAAAATTTCCTCAAATCCTCGGTTTGAGTTCAGATACGCCCGAAGGTGCACCCGAATCCCTCAAACCAAGGCTCTAATACCAACTTGTAACACCGTAAAAATTAAAACAATTTTTTGCATTTTCAAACACATTTTTTTTACAAAATCCTTTATTCATAAAATGTCATAATATCATGTCTTTGTTTCACAAAATATCCCCCAAGATCAAAATACATAAAATCCCACGTGTGTGTACAAATCAAGTTGGCGCCTTCCCGCGGTCATCACTGGTACCTGAAACACATAACACTGAACACTATAAGCATAAGCTTAGTGAGTTCCCCAAAATACCACATATAACACATATTAGCCTCTCGAGGCTATAACTCTGTGGGTCCGTGCACCCAAACTCTGTGAACCCTCAGGTTCTAACTCTGCAAACATGCACAACATAAATCACATAGAAGAATGCAGTGCAACACATAACACATATATAGCATACAAACATTGTATCACATAACTCCATTTACCTACTCAAGGTAAAGTATAGTGAGAAGACTCACCTCAGGCGTCTCGGTAAATCTCTGACTTGATGGAAAATATTACCTAGCCTCCGCCTATTCACATAAATAAATACTCTTATAAATATAACTCTCGTGACTAGACTCAACCTGCCATTGGCACCCTCAGAAAGGTAAAAGACCATTTTACCCTCCCCTCTTGTCACAAGGACTCTATTGATGACCAAACCCTAAAAGTCAGCCAAAGTCAACGGTCCCACTTTGACCCTACTCGCCGAGTGCACCCTGGTGACTCGATGAGTTCTCATATGTCCTTTAACTCTTTGTCCCACTTGACACGCCGAGTCCCTTCCTATACTCGACGAGCCATACCAGTCATGAATCGCAGGGCCACCCTGACTCAACTCACCGAGTCTCAAGAACAACTCGGCGAGTACCGCCTTGAACTCCAGTCCTCTAAGTCCCTCCTAAATCACTGAGTCATCCCCCAACCCGGCAAGTCTACTCGCTAAACAATTTACGTGAAACCCTAAACCTACTCGTCGAGTCTCAAGAACAACTCGGCGAGTTCATGCCATGCACAAACTCTATTGACCTCCTGAGGTCAGATCTGTTACCCCAAACCATAGATCTGGCCTCCCCAAGCATGAATGTCATGTAAAGTTCGAAACTTGATGCTTGTATAACCACAACAAGGCATCAAAAGGAGATTTGGTCCCAAAAATGGCAACCTAAGTCCAATAACCCCAAACTAATCCATAAAGCTCCAAGGGTTAAGGTCTCTGGACCTCTTTGAGTCTAGATCCAAGGCACAAACTCGAAGAGGGATCATTTGCTCCACATAATCACTCTCCAAAGGGGTTAGAAAACCCTAACTCTAAAGATCAACACTAAAACTGAAGGAGGTTCGAACTATTACCTCAAAATGAAGTCTCTGAACTCTGGATCTGCTTGAATCGCACCTCCTCTTTGTTCTTGTCACCTTCTTCTTGCTAAACCAAAGATACAAGGATCAAAAAGTGACTTCTTCTCCCTCACAACGATTTAGCTCTCTTAGGGTTCTCTCAAGGGACTGGTAGCCACAATGGGAGGCTATAAGTGCCCTTAAATAGGCTCCAAACCCGGGGAATTAGGGTTTCATTAAACAGCGTGGACTCGCCGAGTCCGGACGTGAACCCGGATGAACATCCGCGACTCTACTCGACGAGTCTTGGCTCCAACTCGCCGAGTTCCTCCACAAATTCCAAAATAATTAAATAAATTAATATACCTGGAAATTCTGGATGTTACACGCCCGCTCTTCTGATGTTCCTCCTTCACGACCTCTTGTTGGGCCTCCCGAATCTACTCCAACAACGGAGTCACAATTGTCATCCTCAAACAGATGTCCCTGATCGGCGTTGCCTTGCGGCTAAGTGCATCGACCATGACATTGGTCTTCCCCGGGTGGTAGAGGATCTCGTAATCATAATCCTTCACCACATCAAGCCACCGACCCTGCCTCATATTCAGATTTGGATGGTCCATGAGATACCTCAGGCTCTTGTGGTCCGTGTAAATGGTACAACGAACTCCATAGAGGTAATGGTGCCAAATCTCGAGGGCAAAAACAATAGCCCCCGACTCCAAATCGTGTGTCGGGTAATTCGCCTCGTGAGGCTTCAGCTGCCTCGAAGCGTAAGCAATAACACGCCCCTTCTGCATCAATATCACGCCCAAGCCGAAGATGGATGCATCAAAACATACTACAAAGTCCTCCATGCCCTCTGGCAGGGTTAAGATTGGCGCCTCGCACAATCTCCGTCTCAACGGTCAAATGCGGCGTGCTGCTCAGGCCCCCAGCGAAAGACCACGACTTTCCTTGTCAACCGGGTCAGGGGCACGGATATCTTGGAGAAGTCCTGAATGAATCTCCGATAGTATCCTGCCATTCCCAGGAAGCTCCGAATCTCGGATGGAGACCTCGAAACCTCCCATCTCATCATGGCCTCCACTTTGACCGAATCAACTGAAATCCCGTCCTGGTTGACAAGGTGCCCAAGAAACCACGCCTCGTGCAACCAGAACTCACACTTGGAGAACTTAGCATATAAGCTCTCCCTCCTCAAAGTATCTAACACTTCTCGCAAGTGCCCCTCATGCTGCTCTCGCATCTTGGAATAAACCAAGATGTCATCGATGAAAACTATCACAGACCGATCAAAAATTGGTCTGCACATGTGCTTCATGAGGTCCATGAACGCGGCAGGAGCATTGGTAAGCCCGAAAGGCATCACCACGAACTCATAGTGGCCATAACGTGTCTGAAAAGCAGTCTTCTGCACATCCTCCTCTCTGACCCTCATCTAATGATATCTTGAATGCAAATCAATCTTGCAGAACCAAGATGCTCCCTGTAGCTGGTCAAAGATGTCATCGATCCTCGAAAGTGGGTAACGATTCTTCACTGTTACCTTATTCAACTCCCGATAATCTTTAAACTTCCGATGCGACCCGTCCTTCTTTTTCACAAACAGAATCGGGGCTCCCCAGGGTGAACTGCTCGGTCTAATGAATCCTTTATCTAACAGATCCTGCAGCTGTGTAAACAACTCTTGCATCTCATGAGGAGCCAACTGATACGGTGCCATGGCTATCAGAGTTGCACCAGGGACTAGGTCGATCCTGAACTCTACCCGCCTCTCCTGAGGTATCCCAGGCAACTCCTCGGGGAATACATCCACAAACTCTCGTACCACTGGCACATCTCCCACCGTTGCCTTACCTGCCTCCCAAGTATCCATAACATAGGCGACAAATCCTGCGCAACCCTGCTGAAGGTAGCGCCTAGCTCTCGCTGCTGAACATAACGTTGGTCCTTGCTGTGGCCTCTAACCCTGAAGCACCAACTCTCCCCCACTTTGGGTCCTGATCTGCACCAACTGCTGCGCCCAGTCGATCACTTCCCCATTGGGGCTTAGCCAATCCATACCAATAATAACCTTGTTCCCACGTAAAGGTATGTGAACCAAATCTACTAGGTAGCGCTCCTCGAACAGCCTCAAAACACAATCTCAGTAGACCTCCGATGCTCGCACTGACCAGTCGTCCGCAATCTCGACCTCTAGAGGGAAATCCAACATGCCCGAAGACTCAGGAAACTTCTTGCTAAGCGCAAGAGAGACAAACGATCGGGTAGCACCCGAATCAAACAATACCTAAACAGGGATACCGTTCACATGGAACGATCCTAAACAGAGCACATACATAACATGTAGCATCCCAAAATTCGAGGCCAAAAATTTCACTTTTGATTAGGTGATTTATAAAATGGTTCATCAAAACATTGCCAAGATCATGTCAATACATAAAACCATAGTATCATGTCTCAATACCAAATCATCTGAAATAACAAAATATCAGAGTACAATCCCAGAAAACTCTAAGCGGAAATCATATGTGTGCGTGTGTGATGCGCTGCTACACCGCCGACTCCTTCCCATTGGATGAACAGGTACCTGAAACCAAAACTGAAACTATAAGCACAAAGCTTAGTGAGTTCCCCCGTCATACCACATACCATACAATCACATAGCATACATACTACCGGGCAATTATGGGGCACCCGTCCTACCCATGTCAAGCCATTCTGGGGTGCTGACCTACCCATGTCAAGCCATTATGGGGTGCTGACCTAACCATGTTGAGTCATTCTAGGGTGCTGACCTACCAATGTCAAGCTATTCTGGGGTGCTGACCTACCCATGTCAAGCTATTCTGGGGTGCTGACCTACCCTCCGGTCTATCTCAACCGAACACGGGGACTATTTCACCCCCTATTACTAACACATAATATCATATCATAATCATGATGTCAGACATATCTAAGGTGTCTGACCTACCCATTGGTCCTAACGACCGAATCGGGGACTAGTCCCTTTCTACTGATACTATCTCATATAACATGGCAACTAGCAAACTAGAATACTCACATATCTAGTAGTCTAGCATACTCACATATCCAACAATAACAGACCAAACAATTATCACAAAGATAACCATCCCAACTAACAATTACTAGTGGTTCGGCCTTGGTGCCTTAGAGCCACTTCTATTGTAAGGTAACTCGCCTCGATATCGGGTAGTGTCTGAACTGTCCTCGGCGTGAAGTTCGGCTCTCCTCAACTCCTCAATCCCTACACGACAACCCTTAAGTCATCAAACAGAACATACAACCCTAACCAGGGTCAATACCAAAACCAGTCAAAGTCAACACCCAGTTGACCTGACTCGCTGAGTTGGTCTACCAACTCGTCGAGTCCATACTCCACTAACCCGATCCAACCCCGAATCCACTCGTCGAGTCTCGCAAGAACTTGACGGGTTCTCCTTCATTTAAACCATCAGGACCATCTTCATCCGACTCGTTGAGTTCTTCGTTGAAATCGGTGAGTTCATCTCCCTCATAAGAATGTGTCCGGTCTACAACTCGCCGAGTTGTATGAACAACTCGTCGAGTCCATCTTCAAATATTGGGAGATTACCTTGGAATCGCCGAGTCTATTCATACACTCGTCGAGTCCCATGATTCCCATGCCCCTTTTCACATCTAAACATCTACGGGACTTTCCTCCCTAACAACTGGTCCATCCACAAAAAGGATTTGGTGGTCCATACACCTCGACTCGTCGAGTCCCAAGAACAAATCATCGATTCCATCCTTGACCAACACTATACAGTTGATTTAGATGGGCCTTAACACCTCAAAACCATAGATCTGGTCCCTTAATGTCCATTTCGTACATAAAGCTCCAAACTTGGTGCACATGCATGAGGGGTTGGGCTCAAAAACCCATAAAAGGCGCTCTACAATATGCATGGGGATCTCATGGCCATAAAGTTGGCACCTTTATGACATGAGACCCTTCCATTGACTCAGATCTGAAGTCAAGACTCCATATAACAGTCCACAAATCCGGAAATGGCTTGGAAAGCCCTAAATGTGCCCAAAATCCAAGTCTAAAGATGAATAAACACATAGAAGACAAGATAGGGGCATTTTACCTTGATTGTGCTGAAAATGGAACTAGATCTCTGGATCTCTAAGCCCCAACTCGAACTCTCAAGCTTCTTTATTCTTATCAAGCTTCACAAACCACCAAATGTACCAAAATGGCCTTAGAACACACAAAAACGGCTAGGGTTTCGATACACACCTTTCTGGGAGTGATAAGGGCGATGGAGGCTGAGATAAGGTGTTTAAATAGGGTGCAAAATCTCATATTTAGGGTTTCACTCAACCAGCACCTATTTGTCGAGTCAGTTCCCCGACTCGTCGAGTAGGTTACTTAAACTGTCCGCGAGTCACGACTCTACTCGACGAGTTGGGCCTCCAACTCGTCGAGACCTAGAGAAAAACACAAAATACTTGAATAATAGGCATACCAGGAATCAGGTGTTACATAACATATCAAAATCACAACGACATAAAACAAAAGCATAAGAAAGAAATCGTACCTGTAACGCCCGTATTTCTAGGCTTGCCATTTTTAGCAATGTAATAGTCTAGGTTAGCCATTGTAACCCCAATTTGAAATAATAAAATGTATTATTTGTGAATTTGTGAATTATGTGAGTTATGTGTTTATTTGCTTAATTATGTGAGGTAATTAAATTAAGAATAAAATAAGCGTCAAAATTAAAGTATTAGATATGCACGATATCTTTGCATAAAGATGTAATGGTTGAAACAAGGATTCCGGAGATATAAGGAATGCCAAAATCCGAGTTATAACAAAGAAGTTATGACCTGTCGAAGTTTCGCGGCAGAACCGACATGACGTCGAGTGATGTAAAATATGAATTTAAGATAGAGAGATATTTAGCCTTAGTGATCTAAGCGAAAGTTGTAGATTTCGTTAAACCGAGAGCGTGCATAAAAGGAACGCCCAAATCTGACTTCGTATGAGGAAGTTATGATTTTTCTAAGTTTCGACTTAGCAGTATGCAGCCCGAATACTCGATTTGAGATCGAGCGGTTTTTAGCCGAAACAATCTAAATGAGAATCGGAGATCTCGTTGTTAGTAGCAAAACGATGAAAAGTTAGGCGAGAACGGACGTCAGACGAAGAAGTTATGAATTTATAACGAAGTTTTTCTGTCCCGGCCTTCTAAAAATAATTAATAAAAATAAAAGTCAAAATTTGCCGACGGAGTCTAAACGAAAGTTGTAGAGCGTAGTCTCACCTTCGCGTGGATATAAAGAATGTCGAAAACGGAGTTCGTATGAAGGAGATATGAATTTTTGAAGTTTTAATAAATATTTAATATTTATTTTAATTTAACTCCGATATTATCCGAAGAGAAGCGAGGCGGTCTATCCGAAGTACGCAGCGCGTGCTGCTGTACGCCCCGCGTATAGCATAGGGCACTCGAGTTCTACGGAGTAGTGAGTCGTATGGAATGACGTAGTTGGACCGGTGACGTAAGCGCTGACGACCACCGAGGCGTACGCCCCGCGTAGCCTCGTACGCCCCGCGTACGTGCGAGGGTTCAGCACCTATAAAAGGAGATCCGAAGCAGCCGAGTTTCCTTTGCAAATTCCCTCATTGTCTCTAGCCCTTTGCCTCGTTTTGCGTGCCGTTTGTACCCCGAAGCCCCGGTATTATTCCCGAGCCCCGAAGCGAGATCCGAAGCCCCGAGTATCCCAAAGAGCGTTATTCCCGAGCCGAAGCCCTGCCAGCGAGGAGCCCGATTTTTTTGAAGATCTTCCAGATCTACGGAGAGACGCTACTTCTATAAGCCGTAGTGCTGTCGGATCATCTTCTGATCAGGTGAGTGTGTAGTTATTTTCTCTCCAACACAATATTATGAAGTATTTAATATAAAATACGTGCTACGTGTATATATTTTGTGGTTATATGTGTGAATGTATATTCTCTATGAAATACGTGTTATGTGTGTATGCCTCATCTGTTATGTGGAATATGTATTGATTAAAGCATGCTATACAGGTTTTTAAACAATGTATAAAAAATGTATATTTTTATCTACTAATATGTTGGGTAGAACATGGGTAGATAATTGGTGTGTAATAAACAGATGAGAGGCCTCGGTGTTATTAGTGTTATTCTAGTCATTCAGCAGAGTATGGATGACGACCACGGACTATTCTAGACTGTCCTGTGGAACACTAGCAGGCTCATTACCTGTAGGTGTTGTGAACGACGTGTTCACCGGTGTACTCTATCCCCCACATGGTTGCCTTTAGGACACTTATTGTCGAGGAAGCCCCTCTGCAGTAATGTCCGTCCCGATGAAAATCCTAAAATAAGTTCCTTATAATAGACATTATTTTTAGGAACGTAAGGTGAGGATAACGGGAATGGGTAATCGGGTTTATTGTTGATTGTTGTAATTAAATATAATTATTGTGGGTTTGAAAACCCTATATGCTCACCAGGCTCCCAAGCCTGACCCACTCAGTTGATTTGTATTACAGGAAGTGGCGCAAGAGCTTAAGATGGGCGAATCATCAAGTTGTTTTGTTTACAAGTCTGTATATGTGTATATTTGTTGAACGACTTGTAATGTTATCGTTTATGCTTTATGATCTATATCGGAACATGACATCCCGACTTTTGATTATGAAATGAAATCATATTTCTATATGAAATGTTTTGATAAATATCTATTTTATCATGTTTTGTTTTTGGGAACAAATTCCGCATCTCTTTTAAAATCAAACGGATTTACTCTGAAAAAGTTTAAAAAGCATAAATGAAATCGGTCTTTTTTGGCCGAGATTTTGGGGATGTCACAGTACCCGTCACCACATCAAGTGCAACATGTGCCTCCTCGGCTGTCAAATGAAATGCTTGGCTCCGCACCACCGAAGCCTCTGCCTTGACCTTCCGGCCATCCGCAACGCGTGCTGTCGCCGGAGTCGGCGTTGCTGCTGTCGCTGCTATCAATCTAGGGCATTTGGCCTTTTTATGGCCCCTCTGATTGCAACGAAAGCAAATTAGGTCTGATATGTGAACCGTGGGACCAGGGGTAGTACAATCCTTGCCAAAATGCCCAGTCTTGCCGCACTTATAACAGCCAGAACCCGAACCAGTGTGGTAAACTCCCTTATGTGACCGACCGCACTTCCCACAGTGGTCCCGCCCCTGCTAGCCCTTCGACCTCACGTCGAATCCCTTGGGTTTCTTCACAGAAACACCTGCAACCTATGTAGTCTCTAACTTCCTCTTCCTGAGGTGCTCCAAATCAATCTCCCTTTCCCACGCCATGGCAATCATGAACTCAAGGGTCGGGCAAGCCGAATAGTTTACATGCTCCAGAATGTCAGCTCTCAACATATCATGTTAGCGGGTCTTCCGCATCTCCTCATCCCTCGCATACTGGGGTAGCAACAAAGCCCTCTCCCAGAACTTGGCGGTAATCTCTGCCACAGTCTCCATAGTCTGTCTCATATCCAAAAACTCTATGGCCAGCTGCTAAAGCTCCACAACTGGTGCAAACTCAGCCATGAATCGGGTCACGAAATCTGACCAAGTCATAGCCTCGATGGTTGGGGCTCCAACGAATCACCAACTAACTCCCACCAATCTCTGGCTCGATCCCTCAAACAACCTGCCACAAAACGTACCTTTGACGCTTCCAAGCAGAAGCTCGTCAACTACACAGACTCGATGTTTGCGATCCATCTCCTAGCAGCAATTGGGTCCTTCACCCCATGGAAGTCCGGCGCACCACTCCCCCTGAAGTCCTTGAAGGACAGTGTGCGTGTACCCATCTGGATAGACACCAAATCACTCCTGAATGATTGGAGGCGGTCCTCCATCAGCTCGATAATCCCCTCCTTGATCGACCCGAAAATGACCGGGGTCGACTCAAGGATATCTCTCATGATCTCAGACGCGATGAACTCGCGTAGCCCGTCATCAACCTGCTCGGATCCTACCCCCGAGCCCGATCCTGATCCTGATCCTCCTGCTCCATGTTGTTTGGTCACCATACTAAAAATAAACACATAAACGTCAGGATCATACATACTCCCGAGAGGTCTCATACACCATCCAAGTTTCCTGGTTCCATCCCGGCCCTCCTTGACTCATGTACGGATGCTCTGCTTCGAGTACGGGCCAATACTGATGGGTTTTAGCCATAAGAACTTTCCTATGTGCGCATGCAAAACCCTAATGCTTGGATCTAGGCTTTCTAATGGCTAACTAGGTTAAATAACAACATTGAAACAGATCTAGAACCATACCTTTGAGTTCCTTGTTGATCTTGTAGTCTTGGAGCTTCTAGAGTCACAAGTGTCACTCCTCTAATGGCTTACAAACACCAATAGCAAGGAAGATGATTTAGGAGAGAGGAGAGGGGAGGAAATTGGCCAGGGTTCTCTTACTTTAGGTGAGGTGCCGATTTCCCTTAGCCATGGGGTCTATTTATACTTGTAGACTCCTTAAGGGTTACAACCTAAACTCTAATTGGATAATCTTCTCTTAAGGCTATCCGAATCCTTTCCATAGATAAGTCATGGATGATTTTAGCTATCCTTTAGCTTCTAGAATTCGTCCCTTGTATATCTATAAGGATTTACAGTCTAAAGCTTAACTATCAAACAATTGACAGTTTATACCCCTTTATTTAATTAACCTCTTTAAGTCACCAAATTAATTCTAATTAATTCTATGACTTATATTAATCAAATAACAATATATTATTCTTTATATTATTCTTATAATATATTAATAATATTTACTCTCTCTTAATAAATCATCCTATCAAGTTGCTATGGTGAAGGCAACCCAAAAGGACCATGCACAACCGGGTCAAATACTTGCCTAATATAGTTGCAGCCTTAGACACTATTCCAACAGTCTCCCACTTGGATAAGTCTAGTAACTATATGCACAAGTATAATTTGGTTTGTAATCGTAGCTCTCAAAGACGCTATCAAACTCTGATCTAATCAATCTTGTCCTTTAGATAAGGGAACGTACAGTCCTCTGTTAGATATCATGCTGACAATCCTATGGAATGGTTAGTCAAGCATTTTGTAACATCCCGAAATAGCAAGAGTAGAGTTGAAGGGCTAAAAGTGCTAATTGGGAAAGAGTGACTCGGCGAGTCCATGGATGGACTCGACGAGTAGAGTCACGACTTGGTCGCGTGCTAAGCAGCCGACTCGGCGAGTCAATGAGATGGACTCGGCGAGTAGGCGCTGTGTGGAGAAAACCCTAATCCTCGGGGTTGAGCCCTATATAAAGAACATTATGTTTCCTCCCCAGCCCCTTTATCACCCCTTTGAGTCCCAGAAACCCTAAATCGCGAGGAAGCACCATTGTTGAGTGGATTGGAGCTTGAAGAAGTAATTGTTGAAGAAAGTTTGGGTGTTTGAAGGTGTGGAACAAAGGGCTTTGCTTGGATTCGAGTTTCCTTGCAGTTGGGGCGTTATTTTGAGGTAATATCTCATTCTTAGGATATTGCTATCTTGTTTCTTCATTTTGGGGTTTGAAGGAAGCTTATCTTGGGCTATATGGGAGTCTAGAGGTTAGATCTGAGGTTGCTACCTCAGATCTGAGATGGAGAAGGATCAGAGAGCATGAAAGTCCCTATGTTTGAGTATTTAGTGAAGCCTTCATGTCCCCAAACCCTAGCCCAATGTGCAAATGGCCTAGATCTCATTGGATTCACGTAAAGTTTGCCACTTTACGTGATGGATGAATGGTAGGAGGCTAGATCTAGGTTTTGGAGCAATTGCATGGCCTGGAATGGTTCTGTATGGATTCAGACCGGTGGTACTCGGCGAGTCACATGGGTGTACTCGACGAGTTGGAAGAACAACTCGGCGAGTCGGATGAAGATGGCCTGGAACTCGGCGAGTCGTATGAACAACTCGGCGAGTAGGTTGAAGATAGCCTTAGACTCGGCGAGTCTGTTCTTGAACTCGGCGAGTCTTGTCGAAGAGTCCCGATGTTCTCTGGTTGAGTCGGGAATCGGTGAGTCAAGGGATGACTCGGTGAGTTGTGTGCGAGTGGACTCAGAGTCGTTGGACTCGGCGAGTCTCGGGGTGACTCAGAGAGTTAGGTCGCGGATTGAGTGAAGTTCTAGGTATGGAAACTCGGCGAGTCATCGGGTTGACTCGGCGAGTAGAGTCAGTCAGGGGTTGACTTTGACCTTGTCTTTGACCAAGGGTTGACCAGTGGTTTCCAGGGGCATTTTGGTAATTTTTTATTATTGTTTTGAGTTCAGTGCATTGGTGGTTGTTTAGTGGTGGAGATTGTATCTGTGATCGGAGCAGCTTGGGTAATCGGTTCAGTCGGCAGCTTCGAGGTGAGTTATCCTCACTATATCAACAAGGTCTACGGCACCAAGGCCGGCCCTTATCGGATTAAGATCCGGGTTGTTGTTATGTTATTATTATGATATGTTGCATCCTGAGAGCTAGGGTGGTATATGTTAGAGACCTGATTGAGACCGGTATCCTGAGATATAGGGAGATGCTATGCTAGTGATCGGTTAGGTTGGTATCCTGGTTAGGATGACGATATGCTACATGATCTGTTTGATCTACTTGTTGACTGTGAATTGCTATATGATTGTATGTATATGTGCACATGGTTGTTTGGACTGGAGTTGGGTTGAGGCGGGTCCAGCTGTGTGCTGTAGGCCAAGATACCCAAGGCGGACCGGTTGTCCCGAAGGCCCAGCGAGCGGTCCGGATAGGCTGTAGGCCCCAAGAGGGCGGACCAGACGTGCCGAGGCTCGGAGAGTGGACCAGATAGACTGAAGGCCCGATGCGGGCGGACCAGTCACATTGTAGACTCAGAGAGTGGACCAGGTGGATTGAAGGCCCGGTGCGGGCGGACCAATCACACTGCAGACTCGATGTACACGGCTAGACACAGAGGGTGGACTGAAGGCCGATACGGCGGGCCAGTCACACAATAGACCCGATATGCATGGTGTTCTATGTTTCGTTATGTTATGTGTGTTATTCATGTTATGGGCCGGAAGGCATTATGTTCTGGACCGGAAGGTCGTAGCCTGGAAGGGCGTATAGGTGGTTGGTATATTGGGGGTATCTCACTAAGCTTTCGGGCTTACAGTTGTGGTTTCATGTTTTTCAGGTTCTTCAGGAGACCGTGGCAAGGCGAAGGCGTGATCGTACCGCTCCTCCTGTTTTGGTCGTGATGTGATTCTGGGAATACTTTAAATAAATTGTATTGAAAACCTTTTCCTAGTGGTTTTAATGAAATTGGTTTGTTTTTGAAAAATTTAAAATTGGTTGTATTTTTCGATCGTTACAAGTTAGTATCAGAGCCTTGATTTGAGTGAATTGGAGGAACATTCGTGTGACTCCAGTCTCAAATCGAGGAGAGTTTCCAAAAGAGAATTTAAAATGGTTTTCAAAAAATGAGTAAGGGAGGACGCGGGGGTACGATCAGCCGGAGCCAGTAAGTAACCCCAATTTACCATACACGTTATTTGTTTTGAGCTTTGATAGAATAGCATGCTAGAGTTAGGCTAGGGATCTTCAGGAATTCATGATAATGTTGCCTGATTTGTGATGCCTGTAGCCTAGGGTTCCTTATGGGAGATTCTTAGTGTTCCTCTAGTGGTGAGGGTTGAGCGTTGTTATGCATGTTTCTCTAGGGAGTTGTGGTAGTACTTCATACAAATATGGGTAGGTGTGGAAGGTAGTATGGGCCCGTACTACTGAAAGCACAGGACCCATACGCGTATCAGGGAAACCATGATCTCTAGGGTTGGGTTGAGAGAGTTGGATCCCAGGTTTGCAGGATGAGTCTGAGATTTTCTATATGGTGTTTTTCAGTATGGAGTTTCCGAGGCATGATGAGAGTGGATCCGGGTCAGGATCGGGAGCTGGAGAGAGAGTTCCGGGCGAATCGTTGCCGCCCGAGGTTATCGGTCAGATGAGCACGAGCGAGTTGGATGCGAGGATTCGTGAGATCCTGCGTGATGAGATTGCTGAGTTGTTTCGGGCTGAGTTGCCAGAGCTGTTTGGGTCGATCAAGACCGCCATGGTGGAGTATTTTGATGAGTGCTATGCAGCTCTCACTGAGACGGCTGCCGCGGCGGCTACAGCGGCTGTAGCAGCGGCAGGGGGAGGAGCTGGTCGGGGCTTTTAGTATCGGGACTTCGCTAATACGAAGCCTCCCACTTTCGATGGAGTTCAGGACCCGATCGTCGCTATGAGGTGGTTATCAGACGTGGAGGGGTGTTTCTTCACGTGTTCATGCCCTGCTGATTAGAGGGTGAGGTGCGCTCTGAACCTGTTGAGGCTCGGGGCGAAGGATTGGTGGAGATTGACCACGGGGTCATATTCAGATACACAGAGGGCTGCGATTTCGTGGGATCAGTTTAGGGAAATGTTCATCACTCGTTATGTTCCACATGTTGAGAGGGAGAGATTGGCTCAGGAGTTCCTTGAGCTGAAGCAGGATTCGGAGTCGGTGACTGAGATCACCAGGATGTTCACTGAGAGGGCGATGTTTTGCCCTGAGTTCGCTTCGGAGCAGGCTCAAATGTCCCAATATCTGAGTATGCTCAAGAGGGACATCAGGCAGTTTGTGTCTGCGCAGAGGTGCGGGACATTGTTGGAGTTGCAGGAGGCCGCTAGGCGGCGCGAGTTAGAGATTGAGTTGCAGATGCGTGAGTTGAGGCAGGCTCTGGTGCAGTCGCAGCCGGCGCCGAAACGGTCCAAGACTGTTGATGTTAGAGTGGGGGATCTGAGCAGCCACACTTGTGGAAAGTGTGGGAGGAGTCACGCCGGAGTTTGTAGGTCCGGTGGTGCATGCCGCAAGTGCGGAAAGGAGGGGCATTATGCGAGGGATTGTCGGCAGTCAGCACCAGTTCGGGATTTGAGGATCTGCTATCACTATCATCAGGTTGGACATTTGAGGGTCAACTGTCCACAGCTTGCTGCAGGATCGGTGCAGGCTCCAGCACCGGCCACTTTGAGGATCACAGGTGGAGGTCAGGGTGGAGCGGAGCCCCCAAGGGCTTAGGGTCGTGCTTATCAGCTGGTGACAAAGGAGGTCAGAGCAGTGGCGGATGCAGCTGCGGGTATGTTTCCTTCTCAATGTCTTGTTATCTTGTGATTATTGTGGTGTATTGTTTATATGTGCCGGTATATTCGTGTGGTTTTCGATGCGGTATTCGTCGTTTTGCGGGTTGTGGTTTTGGTTATGGGTTATTGTTTTAGGAATTCGTCGATTGTCTTCCATGAAAGTCTTAGTGGGAACCTGGCATGGGTTTGAAGGTTGAGTAGCATCGGCTTTCCGAGGAATGGTTAGATGCAGTCTGAGTTTTCTTTCGAGCAGGTTGATCGGTGTTGATGTGAGATCTCGATGAGGTTGTTTATGATTGTGGGAAGTAGTCCGTGTGTAAGTGTTTCCTGGTGCAGGGTTGTTCTGGAAGGTCGGTGATGGCGACCGGTGACTGTTAATCAATGCTATAAGTGGGGGAGAATTGGAGAGTTCTCTGGGAGATCAATGAGTATTTGAGGGTGCTTAGTCGTTAGGATTCAGCAGTGTTCTGTCAGCTCAGAGTATAGGCTGATAGGAGCGAGTGTCGGGCATGCGGGGAGGGATACAGACCTAGGGCATTAGATTGTGGAGGACTGGGAGCAGGCCGAGATCGAGCATGTGAGTTTGAGGCAGAGTTCGGAACCCTTAAAGGGCTAGAACAGTACGCATGGGAGGATTTCCGGGAGTGTTAGCTCGGAATGATGAATGCTAGTTGAGCGGTCCGGATTGACTGAAGGCCGGTAGGCGTACCAGTCATGCTGAAGGCTCGGGGGAACGGTCCAGCCAAACTGAAGGCACTGAGAGCAGTCCAGATTGGCTGAAGGTTCTGAGAGAGGTCCAGATGGGCTGAAGGCCGGATGAGGCGGTCCAGTCATACTGAAGACTCTGTAGGTAGTGTTGGATCAGTTGAGGATATGGATTGTGTATGTTCAGTATGATTGCATTTAGAAGGTCTGGCCCCGGGTAGTGATCTTGATTAGTGGAGATAGTGCAGGGGCTTGAGAATCCCTGCGATGAGAGTCAGAGTATGCATGTTACATGGATAGCGGATACGCTAATGCTGAGGTCGCGGAAGGAATTCCGCAAGTGTAGAGCCAATAGGCTCGGAAAAGGATGCAAGGAGAGAGTCTTGGACTCTCAGTGTGATTCTGATCAGGGTATTGGGCATGTTTTAGTGGTTCATCCTGGGAGTGCTAGAGCTAGTGCAGCATGTGTATGTGATTGCAAGAGAAGAATCCGTGGGAGTTGCTCTGAGATAGGGAATGGGTCTTTCCATCGGCATGGAATGGATAGAGTGGGATTCGGATCGGGGATCCGATGGTTCGTAGTTTCTTAACCCATATGAGTCGAGTGATAGTTGTGATTTGGAGCAGTGTCACATCATGAGTAGTACTCAGTTATTAAGAGGAGTTATCAGAGGGTGAGGCTGGTGCCCGGTTTGAGACGATGGTCAGGACACCGTAAGGAAAGAGAAAGTGTGTTTGAGTTTCGATGGGTATGCCTTGAGGGACTTGGCCCGGGTAAGGCTAGGTGGCGCGTTGTGGGAGTATCTTTGGGATTGAATAGCTGTAGGCTTCGAGGACGAAGCCTAATTTAAGTGGGGGAGAACTGTAACATCCCGAAATAGCAAGAGTAGAGTTGAAGGGCTAAAAGTGCTAATTAGGAAAGAGTGACTCGGCGAGTCCATGGATGGACTCGGCAAGTAGAGTCGCGACTTGGTCGCGTGGTATGCAGCCGACTCGGCGAGTCAATTAGATGGACTCGGCGAGTAGGCGCTGTGTGGAGAAAACCCTAATCCTCGGGGTTGAGCCCTATATAAAGAACATTATGTTTCCTCCCCAGCCGCTTTATCACCCCTTTGAGTCCCAGAAACCCTAAATCGCGAGGAAGCACCATTGTTGAGTGGATTGGAGCTTGAAGAAGTAATTGTTGAAGAAAGTTTGGGTGTTTGAAGGTGTGGAACAAAGGGCTTTGCTTGGATTCGAGTTTCCTTGCAGTTGGGGCGTTATTTTGAGGTAATATCTCGTTCTTAGGCTATTGATATCTTGTTTCTTCATTTTGGGGTTTGAAGGAAGCTTATCTTGGGCTATATGGGAGTCTAGAGGTTAGATCTGAGGTTGCTACCTCAGATCTGAGATGGAGAAGGATTAGAGAGCATGAAAGTCCCTATGTTGGAGTATTTAGTGAAGCCTTCATGTCCCCAAACCCTAGCCCAATGTGCAAATGGCCTAGATCTCCTTGGATTCACGTAAAGTTTGCCACTTTACGTGATGGATGAGTGGTAGGAGGCTAGATCTAGGTTTTGGAGCAATTGCATGGCCTGGAATGGTTCTGTATGGATTCAGACCGGTGGTACTCGGCGAGTCACATGGGTGTACTCGACGAGTTGGAAGAACAACTCGGCGAGTCGGATGAAGATGGCCTGGAACTCGGCGAGTCGTATGAATAACTCGGCGAGTAGGTTGAAGATAGCCTTAGACTCGGCGAGTCTGTTCTTGAACTCGGCGAGTCTTGTCGAAGAGTCCCGATGTTCTCTGGTTGAGTCGGGAATCGGTGAGTCAAGGGATGACTCGGTGAGTTGTGTGCGAGTGGACTCAGAGTCGTTGGACTCGGCGAGTCTCGGGGTGACTCGGAGAGTTAGGTCGCGGATTGAGTGAAGTTCTAAGTATGGAAACTCGGCGAGTCATCGGGTTGACTCGGCGAGTAGAGTTAGTCAGGGGTTGACTTTGACCTTGTCTTTGACCAAGGGTTGACCAGTGGTTTCCAGGGGCATTTTGGTAATTTTTTATTATTGTTTTGAGTTCAGTGCATTGGTGGTTGTTTAGTGGTGGAGATTGTATCTGTGATCGGAGCAGCTTGGGTAATCGGTTCAGTCGGCAGCTTCGAGGTGAGTTATCCTCACTATATCAACAAGGTCTACGGCACCAAGGCCGGCCCTTATCGGATTAAGATCCGGGTTGTTGTTATGTTATTATTATGATATGTTGCATCCTGAGAGCTAGGGTGGTATATGTTAGAGACCTGATTGAGACCGGTATCCTGAGATATAGGGAGATGCTATGCTAGTGATCGGTTAGGTTGGTATCCTGGTTAGGATGACGATATGCTACATGATCTGTTTGATCTACTTGTTGACTGTGAATTGCTATATGATTGTATGTATATGTGCACATGGTTGTTTGGACTGGAGTTGGGTTGAGGCGGGTCCAGCTGTGTGCTGTAGGCCAAGATACCCAGGGCGGACTGGTTGTCCCGAAGGCCCAGCGAGCGGTCCGGATAGGCTGTAGGCCCCAAGAGGGCGGACCAGACGTGCCGAGGCTCGGAGAGTGGACCAGATAGACTGAAGGCCCGATGCGGGCGGACCAGTCACATTGTAGACTCAGAGAGTGGACCAGGTGGATTGAAGGCCCGGTGCGGGCGGACCAATCACACTGCAGACTCGATGTACACGGCTAGACACGGAGGGTGGACTGAAGGCCGATACGGCGGGCCAGTCACACAATAGACCCGATATGCATGGCTGTTCTATGTTTCGTTATGTTATGTGTGTTATTCATGTTATGGGCCGGAAGGCATTATGTTCTGGACCGAAAGGTCGTAGCCTGGAAGGGCGTATAGGTGGTTGGTATATTGGGGGTATCTCACTAAGCTTTCGGGCTTACAGTTGTGGTTTCATGTTTTCAGGTTCGTCAGGAGACCGTGGCAAGGCGAAGGCGTGATCGTACCGCTCCTCATGTTTTGGTCGTGATGTGATTCTGGGAATACTTTAAATAAATTGTATTAAAAACCTTTTCCTAGTGGTTTTAATGAAATTGGTTTGTTTTTGAAAAATTTAAAATTGGTTGTATTTTTCGGTCGTTACACATTTAGGTTTCTCGGTCTCTGATTTATTTGACATAGAACTTAATCGAACACATCAATTTAGTTCTGACCGGGCCCGGCACATAAGTCAAATCAAATCATTGAGCGGCCGAGATATCGCTTTTACCTTCTTAGATAAAAGTTACAGATAAACTTTGACTTATATGCATTTACTTATTCATTAATCAACTATACACAACAATGCGTTTTATAACACCGAGATACTGATGCGTTTTTCGCATTATCAATGTACAATCAATTAACAAATAACAAACCATATATCTAGGTTTTAAGACTATATGATATTATCGGCTTGTGATCACCTTTTATATCGTATTCCATAAGGTAATTCCAGCAAGCGCGGGTTTGTTCCAATGCTCAAAACTAGTTCATAAGCACTCATGAACGTTGCAGCAACCCTTTGCTATGTCTAACACCATTTAGACATTCTACACACCAATTCATGACAATCTTCATTCATATCTACTTCCAACATATGAACGATTGTGGACAATTTGAACAATTCGATTATTCCTAATAAACTCAATTATTCTGGAAGTCAAAACATGCAAATTGAAACAATAGTTAAAAAATTAACATAAGACAGTAACATTACTCATAAATAAAACTCCTTTGTTTAATCATCAAATGTTAATTACATTTATCTATTACACGTTTCTAATACTATCTAATCAATGCTAATATCATCCTTTAGCCCAATACTCCTAGCATGCTGCAAGTGCTTAACCCTACTCAGTCCCTTCGTAAGCGGATCTGCTGGGTTATCTTCTGATGATATCCTCTTCACTACGAGTTGTCCTTCTTCTACACGATGTCTAATAAAATGATATTTTCTGTCGATATGTCTTGATCTACCATGATCCCTCAGTTCCTTGGTCAAGGCAACCGCTCCTTCGTTATCACAGAAAATCTCCATGGGCTCCTTTATGGCAGGTACAACTCCAAGATCACCGATGAAGTTCTTCAGCCATATTGCCTCCTTCGACGCTTCGCTCGCTGCAATGTACTCTGATTCGCACGTTGAATCAGCTACGGTCTCCTACTTGGAACTCTTCCATGTCACTGCTCCTCCATTTAGGGTAAAGACCCAGCCCGACTACGAACGGTAGTTGTCCCTGTCGGTCAAAAAACTGGTGTCACTATACCCTCGCACCTTCAAGTCATCACTCCCTCCGAGGACTAAGAACCATTCCTTCGTCCTCCGAAGGTACTTAAGGATGTTCTTCACCGCAATCCAATGTGCTCTGCCAGGATTCCCTTGATATCTTCTATCCATGCTCAAAGCAAAGGCTACATCAGGGCGAGTACAAGTCATAGCGTACATGATTGAGCCAACTGCGGAAGCGTATGGTACTCGGCTCATTTCCGCTATCTCAGCTTCGGTACTCGGACTTTGAGTCTTACTCAACTTGGAATTACTTTGTATCGGTAATTCTCCCTTATTTGAGTTTTCCATACTAAAACGTTTTAGTACCTTCTCTAAGTAAGTATTCTGACTAAGTCCAATTAGTCTCTTACTTCTTTCTCTTACTATCCTTATTCCCAAAATGTAAGAAGCCTCTCCGAGGTCCTTCATAGCGAAGCACTTCCCGAGCCAGGACTTGACTTCCTGCAAAGTCGGGATGTCGTTTCCAATGAGTAATATGCCATAGACATATAGAACGAGGAAGCTTACTATACTCCCACTGGCTTTGACATATACACAAGATTCGTCTTCGCTTCGTACAAATCCAAACTCTTTGAATTTCTAATCGAAGCAAAGATTCCATCTGCGAGACGCTTGCTTAAGTCCATAAATGGACTTCTCAAGCTTACACACTCTATTCGGATGCTTCGGATCCACAAACCCCTCTGGCTGAGCCATGTAAACATCCTCAACCAACTTCCCGTTAAGGAAAGCGGTCTTGACATCCATTTGCCAAATCTCATAATCATGAAATGCGGTAATTGCTAGCATCACTCTAATAGATTTAATCTTCGCAACTGGTGAGAAGGTCTCATCATAGTCAACTCCGGGAGTTTGAGTAAAGCCCTTCGCAACCAATCGCGCTTTATATGTGTGCACGTTTCCATCCACGTCGGTCTTCTTCTTGAAGATCCACTTGCACCCAACGGTCTTACGTCCGGGCACATAATCAACCAAATTCCAAACTTGGTTATCATACATGGATTGGATCTTGCTATCCATTGCCTCTTTCCACTTCGCAGACTCCGGGCCTGCCATGGCTTCCTTATAGCTATTAGGTTCATCGAGATTTACTAGTGTACCATCACTAATATACGTGTCCCCTTCGGTAGTAATATGAAAACCATACAACTGGGGATGAACTTTAACTCTATCGGAACGTCTAAGAGGTAAGGACTCGTCAATCGGTTCAACCGGAGTTTCCTCCTCGGGTTGAGTGCCAGCGGTAGAGGTTCCTTCATCTATCGACTCTTGAATCTCTTCAAGTTCGATTTGCCTCCCACTGTCTCCTTGGCGTATGAGTTCTCGCTCTCGGAAAAATCCTCTCCTCGCAACAAAGACAACATTGTCCTTCGGTCTATAAAAGAGATATCCAAAGGATTTCTGCGGGTAGCCGACGAAAATACATCGCTCACTTCGAGGTTCAAGCTTGTCGTGAGTATCTCGTCTTACGAAAGTCTCGCAACCCCAAACCTTGATATGTGCCAACGAGGGAGCTTTCCCCGTCCACATCTCGTGAGGTGTTTTGGCAACCTTCTTAGTAGGGACTCGGTTAAGGATATGGGCGGCAGTCTCTAAGGCATACCCACAAAAAGAGATAGGTAGTGAAGCACGACTCATCATAGAGCGAACCATATCTAATAAGGTTCGATTACGCCTTTCTGCCACACCATTCAACTGCGGTGTCCTAGGAGGCGTCAATTGCGAAACTATTCCACACTCCTTGAGATAATCGTGGAATTCAAGACTTAGGTACTCTCCTCCTCGATCGGATCGAAGCATCTTGATTTACCTGCCCAATTGATTCTCCACTTCATTCTTGAACTCTTTGAACTTTTCAAAGGTTTCTGATTTTTGCTTGATTAAATAGATATACCCATATCTACTATAATCATCGGTAAAACTCACGTAGAAGCGGTTCCCATCCTTCGTGGTTGATCTAAACGGTCCACATACATTGGTATGTATTAGGTCCAATAGACCTTCACCCCTTTCACACGTACTTGTGAAGGGTGATTTAGTCATCTTTCCAAGTAAACAAGACTCGCATGTGTCATCTTCCCTAAGGTCGAATGACTCCAACACTCCATCCTTTTGGAGTTGGGCTATGCGTTTCTTATTGACATGTCCAAGTCGACAATGCCACAAGGATGCTTTATCCATACTAGTGGAAGAATCTATATTCAAAACATCATTTCCTAAGTTATCAACAATCATAACAGTTTCATATATTCCATTACATGGTATAGCTTCAAAGTAAAAGACACCATTTAGATAAGCCAAAATAGAACCATTCCCATTATTAAAAGAAAATCTAAATCCTTGTCTATATAAACCATGAAATGAAATGATGTTTCTAGCCATTTCTGGCGAATAGCAACAATTGTTCAAATCTAAACACAAATTATTCCTAAGCACTAAAGAATACACTCCAATCTTGGTCACAGGTGACGATCTTCTGTTCCCCATGATTAGATTGATCCTTCCTTGCTCCACATCCCTACTTCTTCTTAGTCCCTGCACATTAGAACAAATGTGATAACCACAACCGGTATCAAGAACCCAAGAAATAGCATGATTAGAATCGTTAGATTTAGTTGTGTATATACCTGCGAAAGATGGCTTGATCTTTCCTTCTTTGATTGCTTGCAGGTACTCTGGGCACCTTCTCTTCCAATGTCCTATCCTGTGGCAGTGGTGGCACTCTGCCTCCTTCGGGTTAGGACAGGGCTTAGCGGGATCAACTTTAGTCCCACTAGAAGAGGCACCATCTCGGGCTTTGACCTTGCGATAGTTATTCGATGAAGCCTTCCTCTTCTTTCCCTTTCCTTGACCAATAGCCAAGACAGGAGCAGTAGGCGGATTGGGAGTAGGTGCAACAGACTTGTCCTTGAAGTTGCTCTTAGCGACCCTCAAGAGACCTTGGAGTTTGCTTAGGGTGACCTCTTCTTTTTTCATGTGGTAGGTCATCCTAAATTGGTTGTACATTGGAGGCAAAGAGTGAAGCACCATGTCGATCGCCAAGTCTTCCCCAAAGTCAACAATTAACTTGCGAAGGCAGTCGACATACCTTTGCATCTTTTGCAGGTGCACGGTAAGAGATTCTCCATGACCCATCTTAGCGGAAATCATGTTGGTGAAAATCTCCTAACGCTTTTGTCTCGCGTTTTGGTGGTATCTCTCCAATAAGTCTTGATGCATCTCGTAGGGGTACATGTCCTCGTAGGACTTTTGGAATTCGGAGTTCATGGTGGCAATCATGATGCAATGTACCTTCGTTGCATCTCGCTCATGAGTCTCAAAAGCGGTGATTTCGGCCGGAGTAGCGATTTCGGGGTTGATTTTCTCGAGCTTCTCATCGAGGACAAAGATAGATTAGAATAAGAATCCCTAATTATCACCCAATAAGAAAATTAGGGCTAGGATCCAACAATAACATTTACATACTAGAAAAGGGATGTCGTAATCTAACATGCAAATAAATTGAAGGTAAGTGAATGACGATTCACTAATTCTCCATCACAAAAACTTAAACTATTAGTCCTAAGTGTATTGAGAATTCCTAGGTTCGGATGAGATTCATTGAAACTATTCAATGGCATATTTAAATCTCGATATGCCCCTCTTGTTTGTGACTGGGATACCGAGGATCACAATGCGGGTGTGAATTAGCATGCAAATTCACATGGTGCCTTCATTGTAACGATCACCTATTCGATGTGCCGGTAAACCACACACGCTCCATCGAACTATGATAAACAATGAATCACCCTTTGCCACCTTTGCTTAGAACCAATTAGTGTGCCGGTAAACCACACACGCTCCACTAACTTCTTGGCAAGGGTGCAAAGTGTAATTTCATGGGATTGCATCAATTCACTTTTCCTAAAGTAACTAAGATTGGGAAATTTTAAAAATATGTAGTTACTTTGTATTACTTATTATACTTTTAATGAGAGGATGAGGTTGCCCTATCCTACCCGTTCGGCTAACGACCCTCCACCAATCAAGCAAGCGGTGGGTGTGAGTGTACACCCATTAAGCGCCATTTTATAGGCCGCAACCTTATACCCACCTTATAGATCGGCTTCGTGAATGAGGCCTACTAACGGTAAGACTAGCATTTAGTTATATATATGTATATATATATATATATATATATATATATATATATATATATTATTCTAGTAATATCATATTAGTATAGGGTTGTATTTTAAACCTTTTAAAATCTAGGGTTTGAAATTTAAGTTGTCTAAATTAAAACTTTTAATCACAAATATAAATTTCAAAACTTGAGGGCAAGTTTTAAACATTTAAAACATGGAGGATCAAATAACAAATAATTCCAATTAACAATTAATATCCTAATTATCTATATTTGATTTTATTCAAGATTTCTTTGAAAGATAATTACCAAAATAATTAAAATAATTAATTAATTATCTTATAAGGAAATTAAATATTTTATTAGTTGATAAATACCTTTAACTAGATCAAGATAATAGTCATATATATCAAAAAATCGGATTTAGGTTGATCTATTATGATTAAGGTAAGTTTCCATAAGATAATTATGAAAAAATCCCGAATCTGGCCAATCCTGACGCCTGGACTCGCCGAGTGCACAAAGGGACTCGCCGAGTCAGGCCTACTCGCCGAGTCCACTTTGGAACTCGCCGTGTCCATGACTCAGAAACCAAAAAATCGAATTTTGCAGGTTTGTTTCAGTTAATCAAGCAACAATTTAAAGAAAACCAAGCTAGGCTCTGATACCACTGATGGGTTTTAGCCATAAGAACTTTCCTATGTGCACATGCAAAACCCTAATGCTTGGATCTAGGCTTTCTAATGGCTAACTAGGTTAAATAAAAACATTGAAACAGATCTAGAACCATACCTTTGAGTTCCTTGTTGATCTTGTAGTCTTGGAGCTTCTAGAGTCACAAGTGTCACTCCTCTAATGGCTTACAAACACCAATAGCAAGGAAGATGATTTAGGAGAGAGGAGAGGGGAGGAAATCGGCCAGGGTTCTCTTACTTTAGGTGAGGTGCCGATTTCACTTAGCCATGGGGTCTATTTATACTTGTGAACTCCTTAAGGGTTACAACCTAAACCCTAATTGGATAATCTTCTCTTAAGCATGTGTGCCACCTTGCCCACCCGGTCCATAACGCTGAATGGTCCAATATATAGGGGCCCAGCTTACCCCGCTTCCTGAATCGAATGATGCCCTTCCATGGCGACACCTTCAGGAGCACCATATCCCCGACCTGAAACTCCAGGTCTGACCGACGCTTTTCGGCATAACTTTTATGTCGACTCTCAGCATTCTCGCGCCCGATCCCTCAGCATGTAGGACGCGAACCCTAATTTTTCCGCCTCGGGGAAAAATTTCGTGCGCTGGGCATTCTCCATGTCTGCAACCCAAAGACAACTAGTGATGGGGTCCTTAACCCCAAAGAACTCTGGTGCACCACATGCCTTGAACTCCCAAAATAAGGGAGTTCGAGTCCCAATCTGACCTGCAGCAATCTCGGCTCGAAAAGACCTTAGCCGCTCCTACATAGTCTCCATGATCCCTTCCTTGACGGTACCAAAAATCATCGAGGTAGCTTCAAGGATGCCACAAGTAACCTCAGCCGCGATAAGATCGCGCAACCTCTCATCGATGGGCTCTACACCTGAGCATGAACTTGATCCTGAACCCAAACCTCATTGCGTAATCATCACCATCCTCAACTGAAAAAAATACAACATAAATAGAAATGGATAAGGAAGTTCAATGGGATTCCTCCTCATCGGACTCCTTAGAGCTTCTAGGTCTGCTCTTGTTTCGGGTACAGGACCAATGCTTTCAGGGGTATGAGCCCAATACTACCTTCCACACCTACCTGTACCTTCCCCAAGGTCATACCTGATGCATCTAATTCTCCCAACCACAAATAACATGACCCACAAAACACAACACAAACTCATATCCTAGACTATTCTAGGATTTCTCAATCCTCACCGAGCCTGAAACCTAAATCAATCATAGCAGGTTGTTATATGCATGCAAGTTATACACAAATAGAATCACATAGACTGTCAACTAAAGCTTCTACCCTAAAACCACAACCAAACAAGGAACAAGAAATAAGGCAGAATCCATCATTCTAGGGCTATGCAATCCTAGACATATGTTGTTAGGTTTAAGCACTATAACACTCCTATGGTTCACATGCAACCCTATATACGTTGGATCTATTTTTTCTCTAATTATACATGCAATTTGAATTTTACAAATCATACACCCATCTAGCATACAAACTTGGTACATGAATCATAAAACTTGTTAGAAGAACACCTCTTATTTGTAGCTCGTAGTTGTTGGCCTTTCAATAGCTTAGCACCTCAAGTGTGATGCCTAAAATAGCTTACAAACACCATGAACAAAGGAGGACTTTGAGAGAGAGGTTAATCACCACCAAAATCGGCTAGGGTTCTCTTAGAACTCATAGAATGCTTAGGGTGTCCAAATTTTGGCTAAGGGATAACACATATATAGTGTAGGATTCTAAGAGTCATGGGTAAACCCTAATCCATACACTTGGTATATGATCCATATCTCGTGTGGACTAACTCTTATGGATCCTTACATAAACTTAGCCCAACATGGATCAATAGCCCAAACGCTATATATCACTGATTTACATAATCAATCCCCGTTAATTTAATTAGTCTCTTTTGATCACTAAATTAATTCCAAATTAATTCTTAATCAATACTAATTAAATAATATGATTTCATAATTAATATATTATATTTATAATATATTAATAAATCATAAATAACCTCTTTCTTAAATATCCTTCCTATCAGATTGTCCTGGTGAAGGCAACCCAAATGGACCTTGCTACTCTCGATTCGAGTACATACCAATTATAGTTATGGGCTTAGACACCAAATCCAATAGTCTCCTACTTGGATAAGTCTAATAACTATTATTGTAAGTACGACTCCAAAATCCCGACTACCAATCATAACTCTCAAAAGCCGTTGTCGAACTCTGACCTAGTCAATGACGTGTCCATTGGATAAGGGATCATATATTCCTCCATTCTAGATATCGTATGAACTAAGACATGGATTATAATCATTCTCTCTGCTCATGTGTTGTTTCCCGATTTCCGATTTATGACTACTGACTAATTGAACAAATCAAATCAGTCCACGCTTGGCCAAGCACTTAGGGTTGTCATCACTAAATCATCGAGGGGTACACATATGTTGATTTTATCCCACATTGGGTAAAAGGAATGGATAAACTTCAAATCAAATGCTTGCTTGTACTTACTCATCAAATCACATACAACAATATGTTTTATAACACCAAGTTACTGGTGCGTTTACATATGTCAATGTGCAACCGACTTGTAAACTACAACTCACTTGTCTTGGTTTCGAGAATATAAGATATTATCGTCTCACAATCACGCATGATAAAATCCATGAAGTGATTCAAATGAGCGTGGGTTTAATCCAATACTTGAATCTTATTCTAGAAGTACTCATGAACACTGTAGCAAACTTGTTCTATGTCTAACACTTAGAAAATCTACAGACGGATTCATGACAGTCTTACCTTAATACCTACTTCCAAAGTATGATCGACTGTGGATAGTTTGAATAACCTAGTTATTCAGGAAGTCAAAACATGCAAAGTGAAACACAAGAATAATCGAATCCAAGATGGTCCCACTACTTTTGAATATAAATAAAACACCTTTTATTTAATCACCATATTGATTACACATTATTCATTGTATAATGTTTCGATTTAATCAACTTAATACTTGAATTGAAATAATATTTATCCCATGCTCCAAGCATGTACACTATGTTTACCTATGGTCCTTTCTTTGTGAAATAGATCAATTGTAAACATTTCCAATGACACTCATTTCTCAATTCCAAATCCTTATCATAAGTTTAAGAATACCAAGTCCTTGTCACTTACTGTAATCTGTTAGATTCTCAGCTTATATGCAATGATCCTTTTGTAATCACTATGTACACAAGTCACAAAAACTATGTCAATTACAAAACTTTTCATTGGAGATTGTTACAAGACAATTCCATAGATACGAAGTATCATATTCAAAGCACATTCCTTTTAACATCATTCTTGCATAAAAGTTTCTAGCTTTATCATAGATTCTTGATATCCAACTCCCATTATGGAACCTTTTCCATAATTGCCATATGACTATCCATTATGAATAGAATCCTATCTATTCAAAATCATATCAATATGGTCCATTCATTACTAAAATTCCAACTTTCCTTATGCAACAAATCCTTAGTGAACCTCAGATCATCCTTGAAAGTTGATTAATAACTTTAGTCATACCCGGTTCTAGTCCTTTTTCTCTCTTAATGCCCTATGCATTTGGAAAATTAGAACACATAAATATTATAGTATATGTAATCGATCCTATATCCGAAGCATATGGGACACGATTCATAATGTCTTACATACATACCTGATACTTTACCAGTCTCTTGTTATAACATTTCCATATATATAATTTTCTTATCTCGAATCTTTTCAACATAACATTCATATATATCCTTGACAAAACTGATTAAAATATCACAATCTAATATTTTAGATTTGAAATGAAGTATGAGTTCCTCTCTCTTAATAACAGCAAAACAACTTTTCAAATTCTACAACTTTGCGAATTGAAACCTTTGTTTTCTATAATTAACATTGGTAACTCGCAACACTTACCATAATAATTATGCTCCCACTAGCATAATAATTATTATCTTATTAGCATGATACTTATGCTCCACTAGCTTTGACATGTATCCAAAATCAGTTGGACTTCAAGAAATCAATACTCTATTGTCTTTCTCATCAAAGTTTAGATTTCTGATACGAGATGCTTCGATAAACCTTTATCTAAGCTCATACACCTTTTATTAGAAAGCTCATATGTGTGTCTAAACTATTCAGAACTTAAAATAATAAGTTCCGAATATTCAAATTATTTGCCATTTCTCACAATTCGAACTATGAAGAGGGATTTCGTAGTCATAGTCGAATTTGACAATGCAAATATCACAAATGCTATCTCCTTAAAATCTACTTAGTGAAAATATTTCCTCACTATCATTTTCATGAAGTGGGGAGAAACCTTATGACACTTAAATTTTATGGTGTATGTGTTCCTATCCATGTGAATTTTTCATAACTATAATCATAAGATAAGGTTAGTGACAAATCCAAACTCATATGGACTGAACTTGTTCAATCTTAATTTCTTGCCACTTGGCAGCATAAGGGCCTACCATGTCTTCCAAGTTGTTCAACCGATCACCCTTACTGACCAATGAACTTTCACTGACCAAGGTGCATTGCCTTATTTAAACAATTGAGAACTCATAGAACTCACACACATAGTCAACTTTAACTGGAATGAGCATAGAAACAAGAATATGTAAACACGATAGGTTACAAACCTCAAGTCGTGTTCTAGTGTTAATAACAGGGTTAGTCTTGATTAGTTCTTGAAACTTTTCAAGATCTTTAAGATTCCCACTGACCTCTTGACATATAAGATTCTCTTTTCAAGAAACATTACTTGACAACAAATATTCAAGAGTTAGTGCGGTTTCTTATCAAGACAAACACTTCACACAACTGGTCTTTGTTTTATCCAAAACATCACAACTTACCAATTTCAAACGTACAAGAGTAAGAAACATTTTACTCTACATTTGATAAGTGTTATAAACCTTTCTTAAGATTATGTCACTCAAGTTACAATCTTGGTGTATGACTCTAAAAATTGATTTTGGAACGAAGTACGATTCACCTTTTGATTCAACCATTTCAACAATTCATGAATCCTATTTTTAGCCATCCAAATGCGTTAAGGTATCCTTAGAGGATAAATTGTTACATGGTTCCATAATCACTAAGATGATCATAAAACACGATACTCAAGTACTCTCCCTTCTTTTCATATTAGAGAAGCTTTTATCTTTCCGCCTAATTTGATTCTTATTATTCGTTCTGCTATACATTGAAACTTTTCCAATGTTTCAGAATTACACTTAATCTTGTAAGCATAAACATATTTACTAAACTTTAGTAAATCATGATGAATATTCTTATCGTTCTTTGTGTTGGACCTGAACAGTGCACAACCAAGTGTACCCGATTCCCTAGTCCTTCACTTGACTCACATATACATGTGAACAAGGAGATAGTCTTAATTTCCCACTAATGAAGGTTCTCATCCATCATACAATATAGGTTGTATGATTCCAAGTTTCTATCTATTGAAACTTTGTTATGAGAATCTTTCTTTATTTGGTAAATTCAGACACTACCACAAACGAAAGAATCAAATCCATATTGCTAAAAATTACAAACAACAATTTTCACATATGCCATTGCAAGGAGATATAAAATAAGATAAAATTCAAAATTTTATTTATTTATAGAATGCGGATAAACTTGTCTTTACAATGCAATTATAAATGAAAACTATGTTACTACATATTTCTAAGCAATCTATCATAACTCCTAAGCCGCTCAAAAATCCGATCATTGAACCATGTTATCGAAATTCATCTCCTCACGATAAGACCCAACATGCTTTTCCTTTAAGCTTCCTTTCTTTTCTTCGATCCTACAAAACATCAAAATGTAATCTTATCACATCATGTATTAAGAATCTCCAAATAGGAACTTAATAGAGTTAGATAGCGGACTTACCTGAAGCATAGTCATACATTTTGACTTTACCATCCTTGTGGTCCTTCAGGTAATCACGGCAGCTTCGCAACCAATGCCCCTTCTCTTGGTAATAGACACATATGGAATCTTTGGGAATGGTACACAGGACAATCTCAAATTTAGACTTTCCCTTTCCCCTGGAAAGAGAAATCCTTTCTGGACTTCCAATGTTTCCATTGTCAATGTCCATGGAAGTTTGGGAAGTGGATCTTCCAATCAAATTTTGCATTACCAGTGCGCCAAATCATTTATAATTCAGCAACAATTAGGAAATAGGTAAGATTGATAAGGTACATGTCTCGGTCTGTCATATAGTAATCTTTAATGAACTCACCATATGATTTAGGAAGTGATTTAAGAACCAAGTCAACAGCCAACTTCCTTGACACAATGACTCCTAACATTTCCAGCATGTCAATGTGTGACTTCTTCTCCAAGACATGTGCACACAAATACCTTCCATCTTGGTGTTTGCTAGCTAATAGGGCTTGAGTGACCTTGAACTTTTCAAGTCTTTGAACTTGTGGGTTAGAGAGAATTATTGGAGGAGGTGAAGGAAGTGAAGTATGATATTGTGGAATATCATCTTCATGTGGAAAGTTTTTTCCATAAGATTCGGAAAGACCATAGTTGTCTAAACTAGACATCTATAATGGGAGAAATTCAATTTAGTTGATTTAAGTCCTTAATATAACACCCAACATGAAATATTAAGGCTAGGACCCAACACAATATTCTACAATTTGGAAGATGGATACCGTAATATTCTAATTGTAAAATATTTGAAGGTAGGTAAATGACGATTTACTAATTTCCACCATGAAAAACAAAAATGAATTTTAGGTTTTAAATGAATTTAAATTCCTAGATATTTTGAGATCCATTGAACTTTTCAATGGCATGTTTTAATCTCGATTATGCCCTTCAAGTTTGTGACTGGGATGCCGAGGTTCACAAACAAGGTGTCAATAACCATGCAAATTAGCTTGGTACACTCAATGTTACAAATCACCTAATCAATGTGCCGGTTAACCACACACGCTCCATGTATCTATGATTAACATCGAGCTATTCATTGTCGTCCTTTATTAGTCTCAGATTAGTGTGCCGGTTAACTACACATGCTCCACTAATGACTAATAAGGTGCAATGTGAAATTCATGGGTTAGCATCAAATTCACATTTTTCCTAAGTAACTAAGATTTGGAATATATACGTGTTTAGTTACTTGGTATTTTCATTATACTTTTAATGAGAATTAGTGTCCTATCCTACCCGTTCGGCTAATGACTCTCCACCAGTCAAGGAAGCGGTGGGTGAGAGTGGACACCCATTAAACCACCATTTTATAGGCAGTAACCTTATACCCCCTAATAGACGGGCTTCGTGAATGAGGGCTACTAACAGTAAGACTGACTGGTAACTTATACATATATAATATATTAAACTTTTAATTTTATATAGTATAACGGTGTATTTTAAACTTTCAAAATACTAGGCGGTTTAATCTTTTAATTAAGCTAGACTTTTAATTTAATTAATATTAAACCATGTTATTATGGATTTATCAAACTTCTCTTTTAATTAAACACTTTAATTCATTTAATAAAGTCCATAAGGTGTAATTGAACTATTCAAGGCATCTAGGTTGTTAAAAATTCAAAATTAAAACTATTTAATTAATTTTTAAGTTATGAACCCAAGAGTTGCAATTACAAGAGTTAATGTTTTTATAATTTGAAACTTTTCAAATACCAAAACTTGAGGGCAAGTTTTGTAACTCTTGAAAACTTTTCATTTCCATAACCTATGAAAACTTATGAGTTTTAATGTTCATGAATGAGACTCTTCATATAACTTGAGGACAAGTTACAAAAACTCATTTTAAGAACAACTTAGATCAATTTTAGCTTACAATATTATCATATAATTTCATTATTGATCTAATCTAACTCATAGCAAGGCAATTCATATCAAATAATACAAATAATATCTTTATTATCTTAAAATTTGACAATTGTCCTTTAATTGGATGATGATCATCATTAACAAATAAGAAAATACATTTTTATGACTACAAAACAGTTTGTGGTAATGATCTTAGTCCAATTCTGGCCAAAAAATCGAAATTCTGCAACCAGAGCCATCCACTCGATGAGTGCATGAACCTGACTCGTCGAGTTGCCCTTTTACTAAGTGGACTCATCGAGTCAGTTCATGAACTTGGTGAGTTCATCAGTTTGTTGCCAGAAAATCGATTTTTTTAACTTTGAAAATTAACAAGCATCAAACATAACAGAAAACAATCCAAGGCTCTAATACCACTGTTGGGTTTTAAGCACTATAACACTCCTATGGTGCACATGCAACCCTAGCAAAGCCAGTTTTAAAGGGGGGCAAAAGGGACACTTGCACAGGGCCCAACTTTTTTAGGGGCCCCAAAAAAATATAAGATAACACTTCCACTTCCAGATTTTGAGAGTAACGTTAGAGCATTTTAACCAAATAAAATCTATAAAAAATTTATTAATCTAAATCTAAAAATCAAAAGTTTACATATCATAATTACCACTTAAACTCATCAGATTCAAAAAGCCCACACGTTTTTTTACTATCAAAACTTTTACAAAAACCAAAAATAATAGAGAAAACAAATCTAAAATGTAAAAACTAAAAACCCTAACCATGGTACTCCAGTTCTTGTCGCCGCCTTAAAGTGGGTTTCAGCCAATGTCGAAAACTGTCTCCCCCGTAGCCCCTGTGTCACTGACGAATACGCATCTCTTCTATCTCAGATTCAGAGATCTCGCTGTCTAGAGCTCTTACTGTACGTGCATTACTCTCCTTTTCTCCAACATCTCCCATTTTGCTCTTGCCTCTCTAATTTCTCTAACTCTTGTCTTGTTGCCTATTCACACTATTAATGTGTTATGTCAATGTAGAAGGTAGAAGGAAAAAAGGCTAAAAGATTTTTCTTTTGTTAGCTTTTGATTTTTATCTATTAATATATTGGAAATTTAAAAGGTTTTGGTTGTTCGGTTTTTTTTCTGGGATTCCTTTTTTTCTTTTAAACAACAATAAATTGATTCCCTTTTCTTTTAAAACAACACTAAATTAACAATAAAACGACATAGAACTCGACTATGTTTTCTTTCTGATTTATAGGTAATTTATTCATTTTAGATTGGCGATTTTGATATGTGTTCTTAAGTTTTTAGTTTTACTAGCGGATGAGTGTACTTTGAACATTTTGTAATTTCTATTGCAAAAAATGAATTGTCCGAAAATACTAACATGGATAAAATAGATTAGTTGTAAAATATGCTTTTGTTTTCCCTTTATAATAAAATCTTACTAAATAAATATAAATGTAAATCATCTTTTAAAAAATAATATTTATTCCCTTTCTTTGGTATCTCGACCACTCTAGTTTTAATGGTTGTGTTCTACCTGTGATGACAGTCAATCATCCATTCATTACACGTTAGGGCCTAAGGGCCATTTTTGTCTGGCTCGTCCCGGGCATTTGAATCCTCAGGACCGGCCCTGAACCCTAGATTCTTTGGATCTATGTTCTCTCTAACTATACATGCAATTTGAATTTTCCAAAGCATACACCTATCTAGCATACAAACTTGGTACATGAATCATAAAACTTGTTAGAAGAATACCTCTTATTTATAGCTTGTAGTTGTTGGCCTTGCAAGAGCTTAGCACCTCAAGTGTAATGCCTCAAATAGTTTACAAACACCATGAACAAAGTAGGACTTTGAGAGAGAGGTTAATCACCACCAAAATCGTCTAGGGTTCTCTTAGAACTCATAGAATGCTTAGGGTGTCCAAATTTTGGCTAAGGGATAACACATATATAGTGTATGATTACAAGAGTCATGGGTAAACCCTAATTCATACACTTGGGTTATGATCCATATCTCATGTGGAATAACTCTTATGGATCCTTACATAAACTTAGCCCAACATGGATCAATAGCCCAAATGCTATATATCACTTATTTACATAATCAGCCCCTGTTAATTTAATTAGTCTCTTTTGATCACTAAATTAATTCCAAAATAATTCTTAATCAATACTAATTGAATAGTATGTTTTCACAATTAATATATTGTACTTGTAATATATTAATAAATCATAAATAACCTCTTTCTCAAATATCCATCCTATCAGATTGTCCTGGTGAAGGCAACCCAAATAGACCATACTACTCTTGGTTCGAGTACATACCAATTATAGTTATGAGCTTAGACACCTAATCCAAAATATACAAGTTCAAAAGCATATACTTAGCAAATAACCAATTCAACAACATCAATTTCCAAGAATATATCCCTAGCATGGCTAATATATTGGGAACACTTACTTGAGCTCGGCCGATTACGCGCTTTGCACTTTCCCCTTTTAACTTAAGAAAATCGTTTTCAGGAATATTTAACTTTTGTTTTTTTTTGAAAAAGGGTTTACCATTTCCCCAGTTTACGTTCTGACACACCCGAGAGTGTGCCCGAATTTCTCAAACCAAGGCTTTGATACCAACTTACAGCCAAAAAATCCAAATAAATTTTTTCATTTAATAATTAGAAATTACAACCATATTTGTTTTTCCAAAATTCCATTACATAATTCATTGTCCAAAGATCAGAGTATCCAAAACATAAAGTGCAGAAATACTGGAGAATGCATGTTGCACCATCAAGTCGAGCCCTTGCCCTTAGTACCAGAAGTACCTAAAACACCCAACAAAACTGTAAGCATACGCTTAGTGAGTTTCCCAAAATACACAAAACACATAACTACATAATTCCACGCACATATAGACATAAGTTTGCAATGAACTCCCTCCACGTTCTTCATCTGGAATGCCATGGACTACACCCATGGTCTTGCATCCATGAGCCATGGGCTCTCCCCTTGGTCTTACCAAGTATCATTGGCTCCCCTCATGGTATTCACATAAGTCAACACATACCAATTAACAAAAGCATTGCATACTCAACTACTGAAATATCATATCAAGTAATGGGTTGGCATTGGTGCCTTCGACCCATTGGTATTATGAGAACACTCACCTCAAACTGCTGAAACAATAGTTGCTCGACTACCAGTCTGAAATCTCACACTGAACAATTATACAAGTAACTCTAATTAGGATTTATGACATATCCTAGACAAGGCCCAGACTCCTAAGTCCAAGTCCCTCCATGATGGCCCAAAGTCATTCTTGTTGGATTAGGTGTCTAAGCCCATAACTATAATTGGTATGTACTTGACCCGATAGTAGCATGGTCTATTTCGAGTTGCCTTCACCAAAACAATTGATAAGATGTATATTTGAGAAAGAGATTATTTGTGATTTAACAATATAAAATATTAATTGAGAAATCATATTATTTAATTGGTATTGATCAAGAATTAATTTGGAATTAATTTAGTGATCAAAAGAGACTAATTAAATTATTAGGGGCTGATTATGTAAATCAGTGAAACATATAATTTGGGTTAATGATACATGATTAACTAGTAATGGACTAAGTTCTTATAAGAGTCCATTAAGTGTTATTGGATTAAGAAGCCTAAGTGTGAGAATTAGGGTTTACATATGACTCTTGGAATTCTACACTACAAATATCTTCCCTTAGCTCCAAAATTGGCACTCATGTGTATCTAGAAGAGCCTAGCCGATTTTGTGTCTCCTAAACCTCTCTCATATTCATCTAAATTTTCTTGGTGTTTGTGACTTGTTTGAGGCATCACACTTAAGGTGCTAGGCTCTTGAAAGGCCAACTTCAACAAGCTACAACAAAAGGTATTATTCTAACTAGTTTTTATGATTCATATATCAAAGTTACATGCTAGTTAGGCTTCATGCTTTGGAAAAAGAATATTACATGCATAATTAGAGAAAACTTAGATCCAAAGCATTAGGGTTGTATGTGCACCATAGGGATGTTATAGTTCTCCATCAGTGGTATCAGAGCATAGGATGTTTTATGTTATATTGATGCAATTATTTGTTTTTCAAAGATGAAAAAACGACATTTCTGGCCACTGACTAGTGGACTCGACCAGTCCAATCATCCGACTCGACGAGTTCACTCACAGACTGACAACTCGATGAGTTCAGTTCATGCACTCGACGAGTAGGATCATCTGTTAGCAGAATTTACGTGTTTTGGCCTGTTTTGGATTAGGATCATTACCAAAAACTATTTTGGCTCATAAAATTCGATTTTACTGATATGATAATGATTATCCCCATCCAATAACATGATGATTGTCAAATCTTTAAGATAATTACTTGATTTTGTGAAAAACTAATTATTTGTGGAGTTTGAAATCATCTTGCTATTTGATTAATATTAGGTCAAGTTGGTAAATGATAAAATCATATGATAATTTTATTAGTTAAATTTGATCTAAATGTTTCTTGAAGGTTTTCATAACTTGCCCTCAAGTTATGGAATTTGAAAAGTCTCATTCATGAAACATTAAACTCCTTAAGTAATGAAATTCCAAAAGTCTTGAAGAGTTTTATAACTTGCCCTCAAGTTATGGAATTTGGAAAGTCTCATTTATGTAATATAAATTCTAAAACTCAAGAGGTTTTGAAGAGTTTCAAAACTTGTCCTCGTGTTTTTGGAATTTGAAAAGTCTCATTTATGAAACTTGAATTCCAAACCCTAGAATTTTTAAATGCTTAAATTCAACCCTATACTATTATATTAGTAAAATTTTAATACTTTTATATATGTATAAGGAACGTCAGTCTTACCGTTAGTAGGCCTTATTCACGAAGCTAGTCTAGAAGGGGTGTTTAAGGAAGCGGCCTATAATATGACCGCCATTGGGTATCTACTCTTACCACCGCACTCTAGACTCGTGGAGGGTCGTTAGTCAAACGGGTAGGATAGGACATTAATTCTCATTAAAAAGTATAATGATAATTATAAAGTAACTAAACTTTTATAAATTTCCAATCTTAGTTAGTTTTAGAAAAATGTGAAAATGGTGCTATTCCATGAAATTACACTTTGCACCTTGCCAATTCGTTAGTGTGTGGTTAACCAGCACACTAATTTGGGACTAGCAAGGGTAGCAAAGGGTAGCTGGATGTTTATCATAAATCAATGGAGCGTGTGTGGTTAACCGACACAGTGATTAGGTGATAAATGACAGAGATTACCAAGCACATTTTCATGGTTATTCACACCATGTTTGTGATCCTCGGTATCCCAATCACAAACTTGAAGGGCATAATTGAGATTTAAACATGCCATTGAAAAGTTCAATGAATCTCAAAAGAATATAGGAATTTCAATTCATATGAAACTTAATCTTCAATTTCATTTTTCATGGTGGAAATTGGCAAATCATCATTTACCTACATTCAAATATTTTGCAATTGGATTACAACATCCCTCTTCTGAATTGTAAAATATTGTGTTGGGTCCTAGCCTTAGTATTTCATTTGGCTGTTATATTAAGGATCCTTATCTAATCCAAAACTTTTTCCTTCTTTTCAGATGTCTACTTCAAACACTACTTCAAACCCAAACTCTTCCGGCTCTTTCTCACTCGTGAACTTGTGTGGGTGGGTCATCTTTGATGGATCGAACTTCAACTGGATTCGGAACATTCGCATGGCCATTCGATATGAGGAAAAGGAATATGTCCTCAACAAAGAGCTTAAGGAGATTGATGAATCTACTACCACTCCTGAACAGATTGCTGAATATAAGGCCCATGAGAGGGACGTGACAAAGGTGTCATGTATCATGATTGCCACTGTAACATCTGGTATTGCAGGTATTATTATTCATTTTATGTGTTAGATAGAGAGGGACTCGACGAGTTAAGTCGTAGACTTATCGAGTAGGACCGCGAATGCTGACTGGATTAATGAACGGACTCGACGAGTCCGCGCTGTAAGCTGAAACCCTAATTCCCAGGGCATGAGCCCTATTTAAAGGAACTTATAGCCCTCTTGTGCGGCTACCTGTCCAGAGAGAGTGTCCCTTAAGAGCTTGAGAGAGTTGAGAGTGAGTTAAGGCCATGTTGATCAATTTTGGTGTGTTTAAGCACAGGAGAAGTCATTTCCAGCAAGAAGAGGTCTAAGGAGCTGTGGATCCAGGGTTTTCAAGTTTAGATCTACATGTTTGAGGTATCAAATCGAACTCCCTTTCTGTTTTGGGTTAAGATCCATGATCTAGGGTTTTATATAGCCCTTTTTGGGTTTGATAAGTGGAGTTTATGGTCCCTTGCTATGTTAGACTTCAGATCTGGATCCATAGAGGTCCAGAGAGCTTTCCCCATTCTGCTTTATGATGGTTTATAGAGGAAAGGAGACTAGGTTGCCATGTTAGAAGGAATTTCACCAAAATAAGTGTGACAACCCGAAATTTCCATTATGTACAAACCATTTGAAGCCAATAGAAGTAGAACAGTTACAGTGAAAATCCAGACTTCGGGTATAAGTTTGGTAGTTTTTCAGGATTTACACTTAAGGAGATATCAGGAGAGTGGATGCACTAGGGTTTTGTGCAACACTGTTATTCCAACACTCTGTTATATTAGAAATCATTTCAGGAATAAAAATATTTTCTACTAAAAATATCTCAGGACTATAAATAGAATTCTGAACCAAATTGGTTCATTAGTTATATTCCATTTAGAGAAAAGTCAAAATTCTCTCTCACGGATCTTTGGGTTTTTATCCCAAATTGTGAGTACTTCGATCTAGTTATATTATATAGCTTAGATTGTGTTTAGAAACATCAAAATCGGACCAAAACCCAAGATTTGGGAGTTTACCGCCCAAGAACACTTGGGGAGTAAACTCCATTTTAAGGGCCAAAAGTGTCCCAATGAGCCTCAAAGCCTTAGAACTCAAACTAGAAGCCTTCATTACAATGTTTAGTCCACAAAACAATTAAGAATCAAGGGTGAAAGTGAGTTCACGGCCAAGGAAGTTCTTGGGCCGTGAACTCCATGTTTAAGTGCCAAAATGCCCTAAATGCCTTCATTTAACCAAGAGACTAGCATAACACATTACCTTGATGTGTCTAAGACCCAAAACAACACGGCCGCAAACACATGGCCAAAAGGTTCATGGGCCGAAAAATCTAGTTAGGGGTGTTTTGATGCCACAAACACTTCCTAAGGCTTAGGCTTGAATTTAGACATATACCCTAAAGTGTTTATAGCCTAGAAAACATAAGGAATCACAAGTATTAAGGAGTTTACGGCCAATACAAGTTCTTGGGCTGTAAACCCCTATAAAGGGGTCAAATGACACCCTAACTCCTTCCTTATGCCTAGAACCCAACATAGATCATAACCTTGAAATGTTAGGAACCTCAAAACATCAAATGGTACTCCTTACCATGAGTTTACGGCCGTAAATTCATGGGGGAGTGGTCCCAAGGCCGTGAACTCCTAAATGGAGTTAAAAAGAGGCCCAAACACTTGTTTAAGACTAGAAGCTCTTCACCACTTAAGTTGTATTAAAGTTAAGCTTCATTTTGTGACCTAAGTGAGAGTTTACGGCCAGGAGTTTACTCCCCTAGGCCGTAAACTCCAAAACATATGATCATTTGACCATAAACTCCCATTAGAGGCATTGCACTCCTTTGTTGCAACCCATTTGCCTCCTAGCACTTGACCAAAAGTGTTTTCCTCGCATTAAAATGTTTGTACTTGTATAATTAGTGTTTTAATCACTAATTATTTATATACATATGTCTTCATATGTAATTAGGATCATTGTGTGTGTCTAAAGTCTTCACTTGACAACACGCACTTGTCTGATCCTTCCTTACGATAACAGTCCGCTCAATTCCAATCACTTACTGCAGGTGAGTTCATACCCCTTAATTAATGTTTTAAAATGCTTTTAAATATTTTATGGGGGGATACAAGTAGAATCATGCTAGTTATTATATCAATCACATGTGATTAATAAGTAGAATTATGCTAGTTATTATATCAATCACATGTGATTAATATGCAGCATTCAAATGATTTACTACACATTAACCGTTTTACCAAACAGGTTCCTCAAATGATTTTCTTAAATGCTTTATATGTTTAAAAATCCTTATTAAACTGTTCATTACACAATGTATGATCCTTTTCAAACCATTTTACTCCGATCCGTTTTACTCCAAGCTATTACCAAATCGTTTTACTTCAAACTGTTTTCACTTCAAACTGTTTTATCGATTGACATCAAGTCGATCTTCTCTTAAGATAATAATTATGTTCAAAGGTTTTACAAAACTTATTTATGCTTTTATATTATAAATTGCATGCCTCTATATGTATAGTTATATAAGAAATGTTTAAAAGACTTAGGAAGGCTATCCACCCTATTTCCTTTTCGCGCTTGAGATGTGGTCAGGTAGGATATCGGGTACTCGTCAGAAGGTCGTTTAAATATTAGTTATATAACATATGTACATATATAGTCATAAAGGCCCTTCCAGTTCATCCCATGCCCTTGGGTAGCAAGGGTATACATCCATGTCCATACGTACCAGTTAGATTACTTGTAAACTACCATATGGGTAGTTTAGGAAGATACTAGAGCTATTACTAGAACGCGATATCATACAATGAGTCAGTTCATTCATGAGTCAACATTTTCTAGAACATTACAGTACATTACTATACTTGCTAGATAGAGAGAGAACACAAATTACAGCTAGCACACGTAGAACATTACAGTACACTACTATACTATTACATGATCACACTTACATTTTTACAATTACATGATCACACTTACATAAGTACAATTACATGATCACAATTACATGAGTAGGCTTACATATACATAGAACAAACGTCACTAGGTGCTATAGCATGGAACCAGTTCAGGATCTAACTATACCGATGAATCACAACGTAATTGTGATCGTTATATCGAGTATACATGATCATAGTAATGTGGATGCTCATGGCTTGCATACATGCAGGGGTCGTGAGTAGGTCCCAAAATCCCTTAGACAGGGGAGCGTATAGTCTGGGATCTAGACATCACATTATACCTTATCCCTCAAATAAGGCAGTTGAGTACCAATGTAGTTATTTATATCAAATACTACAGTACTTAGAAGAATTACCCTAGACTTAAGGTAATTAGTACAGTTGTAGTTCGACACTACACCATGATACTATTTCATTTTCCCATTACATTCACTTCGTGAACATTCACATGACGCACGGTAATGTAGAAACAATATTTTTGGTTAATGATAGTCAGACTTGGGAAAATACACACTCTTACAAGATACACACACAGACACTAGATGCCTTGGTAGAAGGCTACATATAGATCAGTTAAGTCTTGGTAGAAGACTCCCTGTTATAATAGTAGGAATCATAGAGATTTCTAGAGTTTTTCAAACGTTTACAGTTGTTTTACAAACATTTTCAATACTTACAGTTCATATACAAATACTTACATACAAATTAAGACACTAAAATACTTATGATCTCACCAGCTTCAAAGCTGATACTCGCTTTCAAAATTACTTGTATCCTTAGGTCATCATAGACAAGTACCGATGCAAGGATTAGGGAAGATGGAGCTCGTTGAAGACTCCACTTTCATTTTGATTTATGCTTTAGTGTTTATCAAAATTTGACAGAACACACTTGTATAATACTTATATTATTAATGAAATGGATGATGTTGTTGCTTGTTTACTACTTTACATTGTTGTGATACTGTACATGACGTCCTCCGCCCCAGAACGTTTCCGCCGTTCTTGGTTTTGGGGTGTGACAGATTGGTATCAGAGCATTGTTTATAGTGAATTAAGTATATCAACCCATAAAAGATATACTAACTATAAATACATAAGGGATTAAAAATACTCTGACCAAGAGTTTATACTTTAAATAATAAAATATTTAAGTAAGTATACGTGCCTGCATTCATACTAAAATCAGTGTCACTAGGACAGTACAAAAGAATTACGATTGTTGGACAACGCAAGTGGGCTTAGAGACATATGGTCAAAACTGGGAAGATATAGCCTGATCACCTATATTATCCGAGGGTTGACTAGCATGTGCCTAAGTTTAATTGTGTGGTTGCAACAATGCTAAAATCTTACCAACCCTACCACAATGAGAACAGTAGAACATAACATTAAACTTAAAATACTATAGGAGTATTTGGTGTTACTATAAGTACATTATACTTGAGAACTAAAATGGGATCTTCATTACTAAGTTGATAGTTGCTAAGTGGATACACTGAGGATATATGTAATTAGGATGTTATAGACTTAGAATCTGTGAAATTTTACTTTACCCCGATTCTGTGTGAATTTGGAGTTAAGGCCACATATTCGAAGGCCTATCCTGTTTCGATTACATATAACTGGTATGCACTTCACAAATAGCGATGTAACTGATGAAGATTTTCTAAATAATTATCTAGATAGTTCGTCTAATAATTATTTTCGTACCCCAATTCTCGCATAGATAACATGGTTGGACTCCATCCCTACGGCAACCAGTATCTTCCGAACGAAGTCATAGCTGGTTGGTTTGGAGAAGAAACAGAGAATGATCATCATATCCCTTTGAATGATCACCATGATGAAGACCTTTCGGACGATGCAAATTCCGAACCAGAGGTTGAGAACCTACCCCGAGTAGCTCCCTTTCCAATTCCTAACCCTCGTCTGGCTTTTCATGGCCCGACGCCTGAGTGGGTGGAATGCTTGGAAACATGGAGCCAAGGACAAGATCAGCCCATGCCATTTAATGGCGACCGAAGCTTATATGACCTAAGCAATGGGGGCTCAGCAGACAGAACCTTGCCAATCCTGGTCCGCATAGTGGCCCGAAATGAGATTCAAGGCAGGACAGCCCTACATCAGATTACTGAAGTTGTCGCCGATGCTAGAATGCATACCCTCCACACCATTCGTCTAGAAGATGCTCGCGAGAGATCAGATAGAAACCATGAAACCCTGCTGCAAGCACTGGCTGAATCACGAGCCGAAATCATAGAGCTCCGAGTATGCCAAAGGGTGTACGAAAGACACCTACTTGACATGGAACGTCAACTGGCTGAACTGAGAGTTCACCAGAGGGGTGACCATCGCCTGTAATAGATGTTTTCCTTTATTTTCCTTGTTAGAAGGAATCGTTTTTTTGTCTTTGCCTGATGTGGCATTTTCTATGAAATTACCATGTACTGTAACTACTTTAGGTTGGGTCCTTATGCTGTCAAGAATTATCTTCTCTGGATATGATGTAAGACCTTTACAAGGTCATTTTTCCTGAATCTTTACGTCATGAATATCAAAGATATTGACAGTCAGCTAACTTCTATGTCATTCTTCATTCAAGTACTTTTATCATACTTTCATTGGAGTCTATATGAATCATGCTTTAGTCAAGTCATTGGACTATAGTAATTTAGCTCCGGAGACATTCCAAGTCTCTTTTAGTGGTTGGATCATGTTATTCGCCAACCATCGATACCTCGGCTTGAACGACAAACGTCTTGAGACCATTCTACGAACTTACTTCTACTCATTACTAGGACTGCATCATAGGGATGTAGGTCAAACCTTCGCGATCATACTTCCATTTCCGTGCTAGGACTGCATCATAGGGATGTAGGTCAAACTTTCGAGAACATACTCTTACTCTTTGATTGAACAATCGCCATACACCTAGGGTCAACCAAAATCGCTCACAAATTCCTTATCTTTCGTATTACAGAATCATGTCGTCATCCGGAAACAATCAGTCGGACAACGAAACCTCTACCTTTCCTATGGGCGCCGCTACCTTCCAAACCGCAGTTACAACTGCCGTGATGGCTGCCGTGACAGTTGTCCTTGCGCACCGTAGCACTATCAGCACAAGCAATGCTGATGTTGGGATTGAAGATTCCAATCGTAGTATCAATCCAGGAAGTCGCCAAACAGTAACAGTTACAGGCTCGCAAATCCGAAAGACAGAGAACAAGAAACGAAAGCGTCAAGCCCAGAAAGAACGCAAGAAATCCCAAAGGCTGGCTATGCAACAGCAACAAGTGGAAACCCCTGCCATCCCAGTACCGAGCAGGCCATACGAGGGAAAACTCCCAAAGTGTGATAAGTGTAGTTTCCATCATCATGGGGCTTTCCATGAGATGCAATGTTGTAATTGCCTAAAAATAGGGCACCATGCTCGTGGCTGTGGAGCACCGGCACGACCCATCACTCAAGTCCCTTTCATCGTGACTAACCCTACACACGAGAGTAGTTATAAAGCCGAACACTTTAAGAAGCAATTTCCAAGGTGGAGTAATGAGGAAGGCACTCGTGTCCACATAACACTGGCTAAACACCTCACTTCCACCACCAATATTGGTGTTGTCCAGATATGTCACCAATGCGGTGAAATTGGACACTTCAAGAAAGATTGCCCGATAGCAAAGAACTCGGGTGCTGATGGGAAGATTCTCAGGATCACAGCTGCAGGAGAGCCTACGCCGGAACCCTCGTTAATGTAACTTAGGCGTGTTGTTGTAACAGACTTATAAACTATCCAGAACTAGTGCAACTAGAGTCTTACCTTTTGCGAGATCCTGTCTGTATAGGGATTCTCGTGCTGCGTATACTTGTCTTTTGTAGTATATCTTATTTGCAGCAATAGTCTTGTGGTAAATCTAAAGTACTGTAACTCTGTTCATGGTTGCACGGTTGTGTTTATTCTGTAAACGTCTTATGTTCAAATCTAATGTCTTTAAGTTTCAGTATGATTCCGACATTATCATACGACTCGATTCAATTTGATCCTCACAAAAACAGCTTCATACGTACATCTCTTTCTTCTAGATCACTTTTCCAGCGAAGCCGTCATATCAGAACACCGAAGTACTCATGCCAGGAGTACCTCTTAGTTATTTTCTTTCCGAAGAAATCCCCGAAGTACCACTCGTGCAATACGTCAAGTTCAATCCAAGGATATATACGATTGAAAGTTTACATTGTTAAAAGATACATGTTCAAAACCAATTACAATATGATGCCAAAATATGAATTTAAACTGGCGTTGCAGCGTCCCTTCTTCAAAAGTTGTTTGTTACCTGTAATTACTGAATCCCTGGGAGATACAAGTAGTTTTGAAAGAGTAGATCAGCATTTAAGGTGGTGAGTTTCATAAGTATTAAATGAAAACGTTTGTATGAAATGAAATGTTTTGTTTTTGTTTGTTTGTTCCTAGAAAATCCCATATTTTCTACTAGCATAAATGTAGCCTTCTATCAAGACCAATGTTTGTTTCTAGAAAATTTATGTTTTTCCGTATGTGGTTAGTGGTTTGGAAGTTCCAAAATTGTATCATAATAAGATTTTTGATGCCTAAAGTAGTTAATTTATGTACGTATAAAATTGCCAATACGTCTGAAAAACCCCGTAAATCAATGTATTTTTAATACTCCATGTGAGTTTTATAACCATGCTATTGACTAGAAATGCCTATACACAACGTTCTTCAGGCATTGGAATGTTATGACATTTGTCACCCCAAATGGTGTATTTGTAACAGCCCGGAATCTCAGGTATTATTAAATTATGTTTTTGGGGGTGATTTAAGAGGGGACTCGGCGAGTTGGAGCCTAGACTCGCCGAGTAGGATCGCAGACTTGGTCGCGGGTTCGCGACTGGACTCGACGAGTCCAGATATGGACTCGGCGAGTCAACGCTGTTCAGCAGAAACCCTAACCGTTTGGTTTTGGGATCGTATATAACGCCTCTTAGGCCGTCATTGTCCGTCCTTTGGTCGATTGAGAAGAACCCTAATTGTTGTGGACGTCTAGAGCAGGAGAGAAAGCCATTGGAACTTGGAGGAACTTGTTAGGCAAGAAGAAGAAGAGTTTGCCCAAAGGAATATCAAGGAGGATCGAGTCCTGAGGTTTGGGGGACACAGAGAGTGCGTTTTCAGGTAATACTCGGACCAATTCTGTTATTTTGATGTGTATGCGAAATTAGGGTTTATGAAACCCATTTAGTGATTAGATGGGTTATTATGTTATTACCCAAACGTTTATACCCCAGTAATAAGATGTTTAGAAGTCCAGAAAGTCCCATGATTGTATATCTCGGGACCATACGTAATTTAGAAAGCAGTTGCTCGTCTGCATGGCATGGACTCGCCGAGTTGTTCTTCAGACTCGGCGAGTAGCTTGAAGATTTACTGGGACTCGCCGAGTTGTTCTTCAGACTCGACGAGTGGAGTCGGGGTGGCCCCGCGATTCTTCCAGGAGTAACTCGTCGGGTCGAGGAGGATACTCGACGAGTAGATAGGGAATCTCAGAGAGTTGGAGGACGTCTAGACTCGCCGAGTCGCCATGGCACTCGCCGAGTCCGGTCGAGTTGACCGTTGACCGTTGACCAGAGTTGACCTAAGTCTGACTTCTTAGGGATAGTCACACTTAGAAGATATATGTGTTAATGAGATATGTGATGTTATAGTGAGGTTGTAGCTCGTCGGATTGTGCACGAGTGATTTCAGGATTTGCTAGCTTTCAGCATTCACGAGGTGAGTCTTCTCACTATACTGTACCCGGAAGGGTTTGACTGTGTGATCGGAAGGTCAGATACGATATGTGATATGTATGCTATATGTGGTAAGATATTTGTTATATGTGCTATGTATGTTATGTGGGCCGGAAGGCAATATGTTATGGGCCGGAAGGCGAATATGTTATGGGTCGGAAGGCGTGGTGTTGATGACCGGAAGGTCAGGGCCTGGAAAGGCGTATGTGCGTAAGTTGTATATTAGGGAACTCACTAAGCATTTATGATTACAGTTGTTATGTATGTGTTTCAGGTACTAGCGAGGACCGTGGGAAGGCGCCGGCGTGATCGATACACACTGAAGAATGCTTTTATGATCTTGGGATTTTGAATATTTGTATTTGACAGAATACTTAAACTATTTATGCCTTGTTTTAAATGGAAATAATTATATTCTAAAAATGAAAATTTTGTTTGAAAATTTGCGTTGTTACAATTGGTATCAGAGCCTTGGTTTGAGGGATTCGGGTGCACCTTCGGGAGTAACTGAACTCAAACCGAGGATTTGAGGAAAACTTTTAAATAAAGGCATAAACTTTTGTAAATGGTTTTGTGGTAAGCAAGAAAGAAGCAGTGTGTACGATCAGTCAGCGCCCGAATGGTAAAGATCCCCAAAATACCTTACAATATTATATGATATGAATTGTTATGCATGCTAGAAGACTAGGTATCCATGATAGGACTAGGGTGGCCTGATTTGTGATGCCTTAGTCTAGGGAAGTTTGCCTATATGAGATGCGTTGCTAGTATGCGGGTAGATAGTGCATATCAGAAGTAGAGTACTCACTATCCGGAGTTTTAGGAGGAAGACTTGGGATGAACGCTGATGCGGTGTGGTCGGTAGTATTGGGCCCGTACTACCGAGGACACCGGGTCAGTGGGAGACCCAAGTAAGAATCCTTGGATGTCGGGGACTGAGTAGGGTTGCGTATCGAGCATGATTATACTCGATGGAGTCTCTGATGGTTTTATGTTGTATTTCAGAGACATCATGGTTAGACCACGCCACGGAGCGAGTACGAGCGGTGTGAGTGACGAGGAGATTCGTCAGATGATTCACGAGGAAGTAGCGGCGGCGATCCGGGCTGAGACCCCGGAGATGTTTGGGTCTATTAAGACCACCCTGATGGAGACATTCGATGAGCGGTACGCCGCGTTGACTGAGGCTGCAACCGCTGCAGCTACCGCAGCTGTGGCCGCTGCTAGGCCACAGGGAGGTGACTCGTTGCTGTTCCGAGAGTTCAGCAACATGAAGCCACCGGAGTTCGATGGGACGCAGGATCCGATTGTTGCGATAAGGTGGATCGCGGACATAGAGGGGTGCTTCTACACGTGTTCATGCCCGGAGCACCTGAGGGTACGGTTCGCATTGAACCAGCTCCGTCTGGGAGCGAAGGACTGGTGGAAGTTCGTGACGGCGAACTTCACTTTGGCAGAAACTACGGCAGTGACATGGGAGGGGTTCACTACCATGTTCAGGGATGAGTACGTTCCCCCGGTGGAGCGGGAACGATTGGTTCAGGAGTTCTTAACCCTCAAGCAGGGTACTGACTCGGTGGCGGCGATCACGCGGAAGTTTCATGAGAGGGCGATGTTTTGCCCCGAGCTGGTGGCCACAGAGCAGGCTCGGATGAGCCGGTACTTGGGTGTCCTGAGGAGGGAGATCTGGGAGTTTGTGTCAAACTCCACTTACCATACTTTTACTGAGCTTCAGGCGAATGCCAGGAAGCGTGAGATCGAGTTGGAGACTCAGGCCAGGGAGGAGGCCGAGTCTCAGCAGGCAGACCGGCGGCCGGCTCAGTCTCAGCCGGCAGCCAAGCGGATCAAGTCCGCCGATTCGAGGACGGGAGGTTCGAAGAGCCGCACTTGCGGAAAGTGCGGCAAGGGTCACGATGGGGCGTGTCGAGCCGGTGCTTGCTACAAGTGCGGCAAGGAGGGGCACATTGCTAGGGAGTGCCCCAAGGGGTTTATGGTTTGCTTTCATTGCAACCAGACCGGCCATCGGAAGGCCGAGTGCCCTCAGCTTCGTCAGGGATCTGCACCTACTGCCAGGACTACTGAGACTCGACCGGTGAAGGTCGAGGCCCCGAGGGCTCGTGGGAGAGCCTTTCAGCTGACTGTGGAGGAGGTCCGCGCTGCGCCCGATGTCGTGGCAGGTATGTTGTAATTCATGTATTTATTTTAAATGTCGAGATGTTATGCTTATGTTATTATATGCATAGGTACTTTCCTTGTGAACTCTGTGCTTGCCTTAGTGTTATTTGACTCGGGTGCGAGTAGGTCCTTTGTGTCCTTAGCCTTTAGTCAGCATATCAGCGTTAGTCGTGAGTCGTTGAGTCGACCTTTGAGAGTTTCTATAGCTGACGAGAAAGTGATTTGTGTTACGGAGGTTCTTCGGGGATGTGTACTAGAGATTTCCGGGGTTGAATTCCCGATTGACCTGATTCCTATTGCGATGGGTGATGTCTATGTCATCGTGGGCATGGACTGGTTGAGCCGATTCGGCGCTGTCATCGACTGTGAGCGTTAGTTGGTGACTATACGAGACCCTAGCGGGGGAGTTCTTTCGGTGTACGGCGAGGGTACCCGTTCGGGATCAGCTTTTTGTTCGGCCGCTAGGGCGAGGCAGTGTCTACAGCAGGGCTGTAAGGGTTTTGTGGCGTATGTGATGGATACGCGGGAGGTTTCCGAGAGACCAAAATCAGTTGAGGAGGTTCCTGTGGTGCGCGAGTTTTCAGATGTTTTCCCCGAGGAGTTGCCGGGAGTACCTCCTGTGAGGCAAGTAGAGTTTGGTATCGATCTAGTTCCGGGGGCCGCGCCTATTGCTAAAGTGCCTTATCGTCTTGCACCTCCAGAGATGCAAGAGTTGTCCTCGCAGCTCCAGGAGTTGCTGGGGAAGGGATTCATTCGGCCGAGCAGCTCGCCATGGGGAGCACCTATTTTGTTCGTCAAGAAGAAGGATGGTTCACACCGGATGTGTATTGACTACCGGGAGTTGAACAAGGTGACGGTCAAGAACCACTATCCGTTACCGAGGATCGATGATCTATTCGATCAGTTGCAAGGGGCATCTTGGTTTTCCAAGATCGATTTGAGATCAGGGTACCATCAGGTAAGAGTACGGGATGAGGACGTTCAGAAGACAGCATTCAGGACGCGATATGGGCATTATGAGTTTGTGGTGATGCCTTTCGGGCTCACCAATGCTCCGGCTGTGTTCATGGATCTCATGAATAGGGTATGCAGACCGATGTTGGATCGGTCAGTGATTGTATTTATCGACGACATTCTGGTGTATTCTAGATCTAGAGACCAGCATGAGGAGCATTTGAGGGAGGTCCTCGAGGTATTGAGGTCGGAGAAGCTTTATGCAAAGTTCTCCAAATGTGACTTCTGGCTGCGGAAGGTCCAATTTCTAGGACATGTTGTTAATCAAAAAGGGATACTGGTCGATCCGGCCAAGGTTGAGGCGGTGATGAGTTGGGAGGTGCCGAAGTCACCCTCTGAGATCAGGAGCTTCCTTGGGTTGGCAGGGTATTATCGGAGGTTCATTAAGGATTTCTCCAAGATCGCAGTGCCGCTCACCAGATTGACCCGGAAGGGTGTTGCATTCTCATGGGGGCTCGAGCAGCAGACCTCCTTTGAGACACTTCGCCAGAGGTTGTGCGAAGCCCCGGTATTAGCTCTCCCGGAAGGGATGGAAGATTTTGTAGTATATTGCGACGCATCGATTTCGGGACTGGGTGCAGTGTTGATGCAGAGGGGCCATGTGATAGCATATGCGTCGAGGCAGCTAAAGCCTCATGAGGCGAGATATCCCACGCATGACTTGGAGTGGGGGCAGTAGTGTTCGCTCTCAAGATTTGGCGTCACTACCTGTATGGGGTTCGTTGTACTATATACACGGACCATAAGAGTTTGAAGTATTTGATGGATCAACCCAATCTAAATATGTGTCAGAGGAGATGGTTGGACGTGGTTAAGGATTATGACTGTGAGATCCTATACCACCCAGGCAAGGCTAATGTGGTAGCCGATGCATTGAGTCGTAGGGCGGAGAACACTCCATTGCGAGATGTATGTCTGAGACTGACGGTGATGACTCCGGTACTGGATGCTATTCGTGGGGCGCAGGCCGAGGTTGTGAGATCCGAGATGCAGAAGAAAGAGCGGGTCGTTGGGTTAATTTCAGAGTTCGTTAAGGATGGACGAGGACTTCTGACGTTTCAAGGTCGGATTTGGGTACCATTCGTGGGCGGTACGCGTACTACTTTGATGGAGGAGGCTCATAGATCGAAATTCTCGATCCATCCCGGTGCTACGAAGATGTATTTGGACTTCAGGAAGGAATATTGGTGGCCTTGTATGAAGAGAGACGTCGCATGGTTCGTTGAGAGGTGCTTGACCTGTCGTAGGGTTAAGGCCGAGCACCAGAGACCGCATGGCAAGTTACAGCCATTGGAGATCCCCGAGTGGAAGTGGGAACAAATCACTATGGATTTCATCACCAAATTGCCGAGGACTGCCAGGGGAGTTGATGCAATTTGGGTGATTGTGGATAGGTTGACGAAGAGTGCACACTTCCTTGCCATCAGTGAGAGTTCTTCAGCGGAGAAGTTGGCGGAGATATATGTAAGAGAGGTGGTATCTCGGCATGGGGTGCCAATCTCGATTGTTTCAGACCGTGATGTGCGTTTCACTTCCAGGTTCTGGAAGAAGTTTCATGAGGAGCTGGGTACCAAATTGCATTTTAGTACCGCATACCATCCCCAGACAGACGGTCAGAGCGAGCGGACGATTCAGACGCTGGAGGACATGCTTCGAGCGTGTGTGTTAGACTTCGGGGGTAGCTAGGATGCATATTTACCCTTAGCAGAATTTTCCTACAACAACAGCCATCATTCGAGCATTGGTATGCCACCTTTTGAGTTGTTGTATGGTAGGAGGTGTCGGACCCCCATTTGCTGGGGAGAGGTGGGACAGAGAGTGATGGGCAGCACGGAGATCGTGCTTCAGACGACAGAGTAGATTCAGCAAGTTAGACAGAGGTTATTGACCGCCCAGAGCTGGCAGAAGAGCTATGCAGACAGGCGGCGATCCGAGCTTGAATTTCAGGTCGGCGACTTCGTTCTCCTGAAGGTCTCTCCTTGGAAAGGAGTGATTCGATTCAGGAAAAGGGGCAAATTGGGGCCTCGGTATATTGGGCCATTTCGTGTGATTGCAAGGATAGGCCGGGTAGCCTATCGGTTGGAGTTGCCAGCAGAGTTGGGACAGATCCACGACACTTTTCATGTGTCGCAATTGAGGAAGTGCATAGCCGATGAGTCGGCAGTGGTTCCATTGGAGGATATTCAGTTGGATGCGAGCCTGAATTACGCGGAGAGACCAGTGGCTATCAGGGATCGGAAGATCAAGGTTCTGAGGAACAAGGAGGTACCTCTGGTGTTGGTTCAATGGCAACACTGTAAGGGATCGGAAATGACTTGGGAGCCGGAACGTGAGATGCGGGAGCAGCATCCGGAACTATTTTAGAACGAGACTTCGAGGGCGAAGTCTAATCCTAGCAGGGGAGAGTTGTAACAGCCCGGAATCTCAGGTATTGTTAAATTATGTTTTTGGGGGTGATTTAAGAGGGGACTCGGCGAGTTGGAGCCTAGACTCGCCGAGTAGGATCGCAGACTTGGTCGCGGGTTCGCGACTGGACTCGATGAGTCCAGATATGGACTCGGCGAGTCGACGCTGTTCAGCAGAAACCCTAACCGTTCGGTTTTGGATCGTATATAACGCCTCTTAGGCCGTCATTTTCCGTCTTTTGGTCGATTGAGAAGAACCCTAATCGTTGTGGACGTCCAAAGCAGGAGAGAAAGCCATTGGAACTTGGAGGAACTTGTTAGGCAAGAAGAAGAGGAATTTGGCCAAAGGAATATCAAGGAGGATCGAGTCCTGAGGTTTGGGGGACACAGAGAGTGCGTTTTTAGGTAATACTCGGACCAATTCTGTTATTTTGATGTGTATGCGAAATTAGGGTTTATGAAACCCATTTAGTGATTAGATGGGTTATTATGTTATTACCCAAACGTTTATACCCCAGTAATAAGATGTTTAGAAGTCCAGAAAGTCCCATGATTGTATATCTCGGGACCATACGTAATTTAGAAAGCAGTTGCTCGTCTGCATGGCATGGACTCGCCGAGTTGTTCTTCAGACTCGGCGAGTAGCTTGAAGATTTACTGGGACTCGCCGAGTTGTTCTTCAGACTCGACGAGTGGAGTCGGGGTGGCCCCGCGATTCTTCCAGGAGTAACTCGTCGGGTCGAGGAGGATACTCGACGAGTAGATAGGGAATCTCAGAGAGTTGGAGGACGTCTAGACTCGCCGAGTCGCCATGGCACTCGCCGAGTCCGGTCGAGTTGACCGTTGACCGTTGACCAGAGTTGACCTAAGTCTGACTTCTTAGGGATAGTCACACTTAGAAGATATATGTGTTAATGAGATATGTGATGTTATAGGGAGGTTGTAGCTTGTCGGATTGTGCACGAGTGATTTCAGGATTTGCTAGCTTTCAGCATTCACGAGGTGAGTCTTCTCACTATACTGTACCCGGAAGGGTTTGACTGTGTGACCGGAAGGTCAGATACGATATGTGATATGTATGCTATATGTGGTAAGATATTTGTTATATGTGCTATGTATGTTATGTGGGCCGGAAGGCAATATGTTATGGGCCGGAAGGCGAATATGTTATGGGCCGGAAGGCGTGGTGTTGATGACCGGAAGGTCAGGGCCTGGAAAGGCGTATGTGCGTAAGTTGTATATTGGGGAACTCACTAAGCATTTATGCTTACAGTTGTTATGTATGTGTTTCAGGTACTAGCGAGGACCGTGGGAAGGCGCCGGCGTGATCGATACACACTGAAGAATGCTTTTATGATCTTGGGATTTTGAATATTTGTATTTGACAGAATACTTAAACTATTTATGCCTTGTTTTGAATGGAAATAATTATATTCTAAAAATGAAAAATTTGTTTGAAAATTTGCGTTGTTATAGTTAGACATGGTTCGTTCCATGATGATTCGAGCTTCATTACCTATCTCATTCTGCGGGTATGCCTTAGAGACTGTCACGCGCCCATATCCTTAATCTAGTCCCAACTAAGATGGTTGCCAAAACACCTCACGATATGAGGACAAGGAAGTTTCCCTCATTGGCAAATATCAAGATTTGGGGTTGCGAGGCTTTTGTAAGATGAGAGACTCACGACAAACTCAAACCACACAGTGAGCGTTGTATTTTCATCAGCTACCCACATAAATCTTTTGGATATCTCTTCTACAGATTGAGTGACAAATTTGTCTTTGTTGTGAGGAGAGGGGTTTTCTGCGAGAGAGAACTCAAATTCCAAGAGGACAGTGGGAGGCAAATCGACCTTGAAGAGCTTCAAGAGTTAAGTGATGAAGGAACCTTAAACACTAGCACTCAACCCGAGGAGGAAACTGATGGGTTTTGGCCACATGAACATTCCTATGTGCACATACAAACCCTAATGCTTGGATCTAGGTTTCTCTAATTAAACATGCATTGGATCCAAGACTTCTAATAGCTAATAGAGCATAATAACAATACAAAATCAGAGTTAGAAGCTTACCTTGAAACACTTGTTTGATCTTCTTGTTCTTGGAGCTTTAGAGTCACAAATGTCACTCCTCTAATGGCTTACAAACACCAACTAGCAAGAGGATGATATGAGAGAGAGGAGAAGGAATAGAAATCGGCCAAGGTTTCTTTGCTTTAGCAGAGGTGCCGATTTCCCTTGCCCCAAGGGTCTATTTATACTTGTAAGGCTGCTAGGGTTTCACCCTTAAACCCTAGTTAGATAATCTTTACTCAAAGCAATCCAAATCCATTCCGTGATAAGCCCTTGGACGATTTATGACTTATCCCAAGCCCTAGAAATCGTCCAACCCTATCCATGAAGGATTTACAGCCCAAAGTGTAACTATCAAATAATTGACAATTTATACCCTCTTATTTAATTAATCTCTTTAAGTCACCAAATTAATTCTAATTAATTTTATGACTTATATTAATCAAATAACAATATTATTATTCCTTATATTATTCTCATAATATATTAATAATATTTATTCTCTCATAATAAATCATCCTGTCAAGTTGCTATGGTGAAGGCAACCCAAAAGGACCATGCACAATCGGGTCAAATACTTGCCTAATATAGTTGTAGCCTTAGACACTATTCCAACAGTCTCCCACTTGGATAAGTCTAGTAACTATATGCACAAGTACAATTCGATTTTCAATCGTACCTCTCAAAGACGCTGTCAAACTCTGATCTAATCAATTTTGTCCTTCAGATAAGGGATCGTACAATCCTCTGTTAGATATCATGCTGACAATTTTATGGAATAATTTGTCTAGCATTTTGGTTCCTCAATCTCCGATTTATTTGACATAGAACTTAATCGAACACATCAATTCAGTTCTGACCGGGCCCGACACATAAGTCAAATCAAATCATCGAGCGGCCGAGATATCGCTTTTACCCTCTTAGGATAAAAGTAACAGATAAACTTCGACTTATATGCATTTACTTATTCATTAATCAACTATACACAACAATGTGTTTTATAACACCGAGTTACTGATGCGTTTTCGCATTATCAATGTACAACCAATTAACAAATAACAAACCATATATCTAGGTTTTAAGACTATATGATATTATCGTCTTGCGATCACCCTTTTATATCATATTCCATAAGGTGATTCCAGCAAGCGCGGGTTTGTTCCAATGCTCAAAACTAGTTCATAAGCACTCATGAACGTTGCAGCAACCTTTTGCTATGTCTAAAACCATTTAGACAATCTACACACCGATTCATAACAATATTCATTCATATCTACTTCCAACATATGAACGATTGTGGACAATTTGAATAATTCGATTATTCTTAATAAACTCAATTATTCTGGAAGTCAAAACATTCAAAATGAAACAATAGTTAAATAATTAACATAAGATAGTAACATTACTTATAAATAATACTCTTTTATTTAATCATCAAATGTCAATCACATTTATCTATTACACGTTTCTACTACTATCTACTCTATGCTAATATCATCCTTCAGCCCAATACTCCTAGCATGCTGCAAGTGCTTAACCCTACTCAGTCCCTTCGTAAGCGGATCTGCTGGGTTATCTTCCGATGATATCCTCTTCACTACGAGTTGTCCTTCTTCTACACGATGTCTAATAAAGTGATATTTTCTGTCGATATGTCGAGATCTACCATGATCTCTCGGTTCCTTGGTCAAGGCAATCGCTCCTTCATTATCACAGAAAATTTCCATGGGCTCCTTTATGGCAGGTACAACTCCAAGATCACCGATGAAGCTCTTCAACCATATTGCCTCCTTCGACACTTCGCTCGCTGCAATGTACTCTGATTCGCACGTTGAATCAGCTACGGTTTCCTGCTTGGAACTTTTCCAAGTCACTGCTCCTCCATTCAGGGTAAAGACCCAGCCCGACTGCGAACGGTAGTTGTCCCTGTCGTTCTAAAAGCTGGCGTCACTATACCCTCGCACCTTCAAGTCGTCACTCCCTTCGAGGACTAAGAGCCATTCCTTCGTCCTCCGAAGGTACTTAAGGATATTCTTGACCGCAATCCAATGGGCTCTGCCAGGGTTCCCTTGATATCTACTAACCATGCTCAAAGAAAAGGCTACATCAGGGCGAGTACAAGTCATAGCATACATGATTGATCCAACTGCGGAAGCGTATGGGACTCGACTCATTTCTGCTATTTCAGCTTCGGTACTCGGACTTTAAGTCTTACTCAACTTGGCATTACTTTGTATCGGTAATTCTCCCTTCTTCGAGTTTTCCATACTAAAATGTTTTAGTACCTTCTCTAAGTAAGTGTTCTGACTAAGTCCTATTAGTCTCTTACTTCTTTCTCTCACTATCCTTATTCCCAAAGTATAAGAAGCCTCTCTGAGGTCCTTCATAGCGAAGCACTTCCTGAGCCAGGACTTAACCTCCTGCAGAGTCGGGACGTCGTTTCCTATAAGTAATATGTCATCGACATATAGAACGAGGAAGCTTACTATACTCCCACTGGCTTTGACATATACACATGATTCATCTTCACTTCGTACAAATCCAAACTCTTTGACTTTCAAATCGAAGCAAAGATTCCATCTGCGAGATGCTTGCTTAAGTCCATAAATGGACTTCTCAAGCTTACACACTCTATTCGGATGCTTCGGATCCACAAACCCCTCTTGCTGAGCCATGTAAACATCCTCAGCCAACTTCCCATTAAGGAAAGCAGTCTTGACATCCATTTGCCAAATCTCATAATCATGAAATGCGCCAATCGCTAGCATCACTCTAATAGATTTTATCTTCGCAACTGGTGAGAAGGTCTCATCATAGTCAACTCCGGGAGTTTGAGTAAAGCCCTTTGCAACTAATCGCGCCTTATATGCGTGTACGTTTCCATCCACGTCGGTCTTCTTCTTGAAGATCCATTTGCACCTAACAGTCTTACGTCCGGGCACATTATCAACCAAATTCCAAACTTGGTTATCATACATGGATTGGATCTCGCAATCCATTGCCTCTTTCCATTTTGCAAACTCCGGGCCTGCCATGGCTTCCTTATAGCTATTAGGTTCATCAAGGTTTATTAGTATACCATCACTAATATATGTGTCCCCTTCGGTAGTAATATGAAAACCATAAAACTCGGGTTGAACTCTAACTCTTTCGGAACGTCTAAGAGGTAAGAATTCGTCAATCGGTTCAACCGGAGTTTCCTCCTCGGGTTGAGTGCCAGCGGTAGAGGTTCCTTCATCTATCGACTCTTGAATCTCTTCAAGCTCGATTTACCTCCCACTGTCTCCTTGGCTTATGAGTTCTCGCTCTCGGAAAACTCCTCTCCTTGCAACGAAGACAACATTGTCCTTCGGTCTATAGAAGAGATATCCAAAGGATTTCTGCGGGTAGCCGATGAAAATACATCGCTCACTACGAGGTTTGAGCTTGTCGTGAGTATCTCGTCTTACGAAAGCCTCACAACCCCAAACCTTGATATGTGCCAACGAGGGAGCTTTCCCTGTCCACATATCGTGAGATGTTTTGGCAACCTTCTTAGTAGGGACTTGGTTAAGGATATGGGCGGCAGTCTCTAAGGCATACCCCAAAAAGGAGATAGGTAGTGAAGCACGACTCATCATAGAGCGAACCATGTCCAACAAGGTTCGATTACGCCTCTCTGCCATACCATTCATTTGTGGTGTCCTAAGTGGCGTCAATTGTGAAACTATTCCACACTCCTTGAGATAATCGTGGAATTCAAGACTTAGGTACTCTCCTCCTCGATCGGATCGAAGCATCTTGATTTTCCTGCCCAATTGATTCTCCACTTCATTCTTGAACTCTTTAAACTTTTCAAAAGTTTCTGACTTTTGCTTGGTTAAGTAGATATACCCATATCTACTATAGTCATCGGTAAAAGTCACGTAGAAGCGGTTCCCATCCTTCGTGGTTGATCTAAACGGTCCACATACATCGGTATGTATTAGGTCCAATAGACCCTCACCCCTCTCACACGTACTTGTGAAGGGTGACTTAGTCATCTTTCCAAGTAAACAAGATTCGCATGTGTCATCTTCCCTAAGGTCGAATGACTCCAACACTCCATCCTTTTGGAGTTGGGCTACACGTTTCTTGTTGACATGTCCAAGACGACAATGCCACAAGGATGCTCTATCCATACTATTGGAAGAATCCATGCATAAAACATCATTTCCTAAGTTATCTACAATCATAACGGTTTCATAAATTCCATTACATGGTATAGCTTCAAAATAAAAAACACCATTTAGATAAGCCAAAAAAGAACCATTCTCATTATTAAAAGAAAATATAAAACCTTGTCTAAACAAACCATGAAATGAAATGATGTTTCTAGCCATTTCTGGCGAATAGCAACAATTGTTCAAATCTAAACACAAATTATTCCTAAGCACTAAATAATACACTCCAATCTTGGTCACAGGCGACGATCTTCTGTTCCCCATGATTAGATTGATCCTTCCTTGCTCCACATCCCTACTTCTTCTTAGTCCCTGCACATTAGAACAAATGTGATAACCACAACCGGTATCAAGAACCCAAGAAATAGCATGATTAGAATCGTTAGATTTAATTGTGTATATACCTGCGAAAGATGGCTTGATCTTTCCTTCCTTGATGGCTTGTAGGTACTCTGGGCAGCGTCTCTTCCAATGTCCTATCTTGTGGCAGTGGTGGCACTCTGCCTCCTTAGGGTTAGGGCAGGGCTTAGCGGGATCAACTTTGGTCCTACTAGAAGAGGCACCATCTTGGGCTTTAACCTTGCGATAGTTCTTAGATGAAGCCTTCCTCTTCTTTCCCTTTCCTTGACCAATAGCCAAGACAGGAGCAGCGGTTGGATTGAGAGTTGGTGCAACAGACTTGTCTTTGAAGTTTCTCTCAGCGACCCTCAAGAGACCTTGGAGCTTGCTTAGGGTGACCTCCTCTTTGTTCATGAGGTAGGTCATCCTAAATTGATTGTACATCAGAGGCAAAGAGTGAAGCACCATGTCGATCGCCAAGTCTTCCCCAAAGTCAACATTCAACTTGCGAAGGCGGTCGACATACCTTTGCATCTTTTGCAGGTGCACGGTAAGAGACTCTCCATGACCCATTTTAGCGGAAATCATGTTAGTGAAAATCTCATAACGCTCTTGTCTCGCGTTTTGGTGGTATCTCTCCAACAAGTCTTGGTGCATCTCGTACGGGTACATGTCCTGATAGGACTTTTGCTATTCGGAGTTCATAGTGGCTATCATGATGCAATGTACCTTCGTTGCATCACGCTCGTGTGTTTCAAAAGCGGTCATTTCAGCCGGAGTAGCGATTTCAGAGTTGATTTTCTCGAGCTTCTCATCGAGTACATACTCCTTGTCCTCATAGCGAGCAATAGTGCGAATGTATCTTATCCATTCGCTAAAGTTCGTTCCATCGAAAGTGACCTTTTGACAAAGGCTCATCAATGTGAATGAACTAGCAGCAGCGTTGTTTGCGTTCGACATCTACAAATAGAAAGGACAAAGATAGATTAGAATATGAATCCCTAATTATCACCCAATAATAAAATTAGGGCTAGGATCCAACAACAATATTTGCATATTAGAAAAGGGATGTCGTAATCTAACATGCAAACAATTTGAAGGTAAGTGAATGACGATTCACTAATTCTCCACCACAAAACATAACTTTAAGTTCTAAATGTATTGAGAATTCCTAGGTTTAGATGAGATTCATTGAAACTTTTCAATGGCATGTTTAAATCTCGATATGCCCCTCTTGTTTGTGACTGGGATACCGAGGATCACAAAGCGGGTGTGAATTACCATGCAAATTTACATGGTGCCTTCATTGTAACGATCACCTATTCGATGTGTCGGTAAACCACACACGCTCCATCGAACTATGATAAACAATGAATCACCCTTTTCCAGCTTTGCTTAGAACCAATTAGTGTGCCGGTAAACCAGACACGCTCCACTAACTTCTTAGCAAGGGTGAAAAGTGTAATTTCATGGGATTGCATCAATTCACTTTTCCTAAAGTAACTAAGATTGGGAGATTTTTGAAAAACATGTAGTTACTTTATATTTCATATTATACTTTTAATGAGAGGATGAGGTTTCCCTATCCTACCCGTTCGGCTAACAACCCTCCACCGATCAAGCAAGCGGTGGGTGTGAGTGTACACCCATTAAGCGCCATTTTATAGGCCGCAACCTTATACCCACCTTATAGACCGGCTTCGTGAATGAGGCCTACTAACGGTAAGACTAGCATTTTAGTTATACATACATATACATATTAATCTTGTAATATTATATTAGTATAGGGTTGAATTTTTTTTAAACTTGTAAAATTCTAGGGTTTGAAATTTAAATTGTTTAAATTAAACTTTTAATCACAAAACATAAATTTCAAAACTTGAGGGCAAGTTTTAAACATTTAAAACATGGAGGATCAAATAACAAATAATCTTAATTAACAATTAATTCCATAATTATCCATATTTGATTTATTTAATGATTTCTTGCAAAATAATTTACCAATTTAATCAAAATAATTAATTAATTATCATATAAGGAAATTAAATATTTTATTAACTGATAAATATCTTTAATTAGATCAAGATTATAGTCATATATATCAAAAAATCGGATTAGGGTTTATCTAACATGATAAAGGCAAGTTTCCATAAGATAAATATCAAAAAATCCCGATTTTGGCCCTTCCTGACGCTCGGACTCGCCGAGTTCCCAACTAGACTCGCCGAGTCAGGCCAACTCGCCGAGTCCACAATGGGCCTCGCCGAGTTCATGACTCAGAAACACAAAATTCGAATTTTGCAAGCAAGAAACAAACAATCATGCATCAATTTAATAGAAACCAATCTAGGCTCTGATACCACTGATGGGTTTTGGCCATATGAACATTCCTATGTGCACATACAAACCCTAATGCTTGGATCTAGGTTTCTCTAATTAAACATGCATTGGATCCAAGACTTCTAATAGCTAATAGAGCATAAGAACAATACAAAATCAGAGTTAGAAGCTTACCTTGATCTTCTTGTTCTTGGAGCTTTAGAGTCACAAATGTCACTCCTCTAATGGCTTAAAACACCAACTAGCAAGAGGATGATATGAGAGAGAAGAGAGGGAATAGAAATCGGCCAGGGTTTCTTTGCTTTAGTAGAGGTGTCGATTTCCCTTGCCCCAAGGGTCTATTTATACTTGTAAGGCTCCTAGGGTTTCACCCTTAAACCCTAGTTTGATAATCTTTACTCAAAGCAATCCAAATCCTTTCCATGATAAGCCTTTCGACGATTTATGACTTATCCCAAGCCCTAGAGATCGTCCAACCCTATCCATGAAGGATTTACAGCCCAAAGTGTAACTATCAAACAATTGACAGTTTATACCCTCTTATTTAATTAATCTCTTTAAGTCACCAAATTAATTCTAATTAATTTTATGACTTATATTAATCAAATAACAATATTATTATTCCTTATATTATTCTCATAATATATTAATAATATTTATTCTCTCATAATAAATCATCCTGTCAAGTTGCTATGGTGAAGGCAACCCAAAAGGACCATGCACAATCGGGTCAAATACTTGCCTAATATAGTTGTAGCCTTAGACACTATTCCAACAGAAACTCCTGTTGAACCAATTGACGACTCCTTACCTCTTAGACTTTCCAGTAGAGTTAGAGTTCCACCTGAGTTTTATGGTTTTCATATTACTACTGAAAGTGATACATTTATCAGTGATAGTACACTGGTATATTTGGATGAACCTAACAACTACAAGGATGCCATGGCAGGCCCCAAGTCTACAAAATGGAAAGAGGTGATGGACAACATTCAGTCCATGTATGACAATCAAGTTTGGAACTTGGTTGACAATGTACCAGGTCGTAAGATGGTTGGGTGCAAATGGATCTTCAAGAAGAAGACCGACATCGATGGGACAGTACACACATATAAGGCACGATTGGTTGCGAAGGGCTTTACTTAAACTCATGGAGTTGACTATGACGAGACCTTCTCACTAGTAGTGAAGATTAGCCATAGCTGCATTTCATGATTATAAAATATGGAAAATGGATGTCAAAACCGCTTTCCTTTATGGAAAGTTGGCTGGAGATGTTTACATGAGTCAGGCAGAGGGTTTTGTCAATGCAAAGTGCCCTAATAGAGTGTGTAAGCTTGAGAAATCCATTTATGGATTGAAACAAGCGTCTCGCAGATGGAATCTTTGTTTCAATGAGAAATTCAAGGAATTTGGCTTTTCGAGAAGCGAGGATGAGTCCTGTGTATATGTCAAAGCTAGTGGGAGTATTGTTAGCTTTCTCGTATTGAGTGTAGATGACATAGTGCTCATAGGAAACGACATCCCAACCTTGTAGGAGATTAAGTCCTGGCTTGGAAAGTATTTCGCTATGAAGGACCTCGGAGAAGCTGATTACATTCTTGGGATAAGGATATTGAGAAATAGGAGTAAAATACTAATAGGAATTAGTCAAAGTACCTACTTGGACAAGGTGTTGAAACATTTCAGCATGGAAAATTCCAAGAAAGGTGAGTTTCCAATTCTGAGCAATACCAAGTTGAGTAAGACTCACAGTCCGAGTACCGATGGTGAGATAGCAGAAATGAGTCGAATACCATATGCTTCTACAGTTGGCTCGATCATGTATGCTATGAAATGTACTCGCTCGGATGTGGCTTTTGCTTTAAGCATGGTCAGCAAGTATCAAGGGAATCCTGGTAAAGCTAACAAGACTGCAGTTAAGAACATTCTCAAGTACCTCTGAAGGACAAAGGACTGGGTCCTTACCCTCAGTGGGAGTGATGACTTGAAAGTGACAGGGTCTAGTGATGCTAGTTTTCAGACTGACAGAGATAATTTATGCTTTCAGTGGAGTTGGGTATTTACCTTAAATGGAGGAGCAGTAACTTGAAAAAGTTCCAAACAGGAGACTTTAGCTGATTCAACGTGCGAATCAGAGTACATAGCAGCGAGCGAAGCATCGAAGGAAGCAATATGGCTAAAGAACTTCATTGGAGACCTTGGAGTTGTACCAGTTGGAAAGAAGCCTATGTATATTTTATGTGACAACGAGGGTGCAGTCGCCTTAACCAAGGAACCAAGGGATCATGGCAGATCCAGGAACATCAACATAAAATATCACTTCATTAGACATCAAGTAGAAGAGGGACTCCTTGTAGTAAAGGGGGTATCGTTAGAGGAGAGCCCAACAGATCCCCTTACGAAGGGATTGAGTAGGGTTAAGCACTTGCAGCATGCTAGGACTATCGGGCTGAAGGACAATATTGGTTTTAGTGATTAGATAGATATTTAGAAACTTGTTATAGCTAAAATGTAATTGACATTTGATGATTGAATAAAAGGAGTTTTTTGTAAGTAAAGTTACTATCTTGTGTCAATTGTTTGCTTTTGTTTCACTTTTGCATGTTTTGACTCCCAGAATAATAAAATTATTCAAACCATCCACATTCGATCATACTTTGGGAATAGGTTATGAGACTAGACTGTAATGAATGGATTTGTAAGATTGTCTAAGGAGTTAGACATAACAAAGGTTTTCTAAAACATTCATGAGTGCTCTTGAAATAAGATTTGAGTATTGGACTAAACCCACTCTCACATGAATCACTTCATGGAATTTATTACGAGTGATTGTGAGAGGATAATATCGTATAGTCTTCAAACCAAGAGATATGAGTTGTTGATTACAAGTTGGTTATGCATTGATAGTACGAAACCGCATCAATAACTTGATGTTATGAAACGTATTATTGTGTATGATTTAACGAGTAGTTAGTACAAGCATATAAGTCGAAGTTTATTTGTTCCTTTTATCCTAAGAGGACTAAAAGCGATATCTTGGGCCCCTCGATGATTTTGTTTTGACTTATGTGTCGGGCCCACTCAGGACTATATTGATGTGTTCAATTAAGTTCTATGTCAAACAAATCAGAAATCAGGAAACAAACTGTTGGAAAATGAGTATGACTTTATTCCATGTCTTTTTCCACATGATCTCTTGAAGAACAAAGGGTTATATGATCCCTTATCTAATGGACGCATCAGAGTTCGAGATCAACTTTTAAGAGCTACGATTGCTAATCAGATTTTGAAGTTACATTGGCAGTTATAGTTATTAGATTTTGAACAGAGAAATGTCGTAATCATAATCGAATTTGAGACTGCAATTTACACAATCGCTATCTCCTTAAAATCTTCCTAGTGAAAGCGTTTCCTCACAATCATTCTCCTTAAAATCGTGTTCAAGCTTTTGAATCTCTCCCTGTGGGCAGTATTCTCTCATCATCATGGCCTTCAAGTTCTCCCAGCTTATGGAGTTTGCCACGATTAGGGTGAGTACTTTAACGTGGCCATTCCACCAAGTTAAAGCTTTATCGAGAAGGGTGAAAGTTGCAAATTTGACCTTGCTGAGCTCAGGGCAGGAGCAGATTTCAAAGACTACCTCCGTCCTTTCGATCCACTGCCTCAGGGCCATCACATCACCAGTACCATAAAACATCCGGGGCTTGGCATTAGTGAAGTCCTTATAGGTGCATTCTCGAGGTGGTCCATGACTCTCTCCATGGTTGGATGGGTGTGTGCCAGATCCCGAGCCATTAGTACTCGAGTTATTGATCTGCGACATGGCAGCTGCTACCGCTGCGGTCACTGCTGCTTGAAACATTACAGCATCAAATTGGGGTGGTGGAGGTGGTGGTGGTATAGGTGCTTCCTCACCGTTGTTTCGCCTTGGATTCCTACGCGGAGGCATCCTTCAACTATAGATTGCAAAGACAAGGATAAGAATTTCATAGAATGGAAAATGTATGTGTCTCATGAACTAAATCGCTATAGTTCAACAACAGATGAATCTTAAAATAGAAGAATGAAAGTTATTTGTAAGACTGAAGGTATGAAACAAGTATTTGGGTTCACAAAGACCATTCAAGGTTCGAACAAAATACTCAACATAGTAGTAATAGTGCCACTTATATTAATATAAAAGTTGTTACAACGATCATGAAAATTTGACCCCTATAAGGGTCTCCGATTACAAAGTTCGAGAAATTTAAAGACTTTTAGCCGAGGTCCTAAGCTATAACAAAATTTGAGTCCTTGACAAGCACTACTTGCGTCGAAGGTTGCGCTTGGAGCTTGACTCCGTATCTGATTGCTTTGACTCCATTAGACGCCTTTCGAAAGCGGCTTGTTGTTCCCTTAGTTCGGCGAGGGCTGCAATCATTTGCGCTTGAAACGATTCAGCTTGGAATTGGGCGTTGTCTTGCATCTTGTCCAGCCTACGGATGTCAGAAGTGTGAACCTGCACTTCCACGTTGATATCCCGGAGTCGACTAGCTTGTACTCCAGACTGATAGGACTGATTGGCTAACTTACCCACCATTACCGGGAGTGCTCGATCGGCCGAACCTCCGCCGCGGACATCATAGAAGTCCCGGCACATGCCGTAGGGAGGGCGTAGGTTTTGCTGTTGGCTCCAATGGTGGAGGTGACTTCCCCAGACGGGAGTCGGTCCTTGAAAGTTCCTTACGAAGACGGGAGGTTGAATGGGTGGTGGATCGATAACTTCCGGCTCTGAGTCGGTACCGGAGTCATCACCCACTTCTATGGGTTCCTCGTCCTCTTCGGGATCATCTTCGATCCATCCTCCGTTGCCTTGGTTGGGAAAGTAGGGGTCGCCAGGGTGGTGAAATCCAGCCATTTGACTGTACGAGAAATAGGGTTATAAGAATTGAATAAAGTCGGAACATGTAAAACATGTAAGTTAAACTAGTTTAGGTAGCAAATACTCCTATAGTATTTAAATTCTTGTGTTTGATTCTTGTAATGGTTTGGTAAGTTTTGACTTGTTGCTTACTACGATCATTCCTCGATATACGTTGGTCCAATCTTGGGCAAATATAGTTGATCATGCTATATTTGTCCAAAATCTGATTACATATATCGAGTCTCAATCGTAGTGTCAACTTGTCTAAATACTTGTATAGTTGTATAACATGAAAATAGTTTGTGGTATGCATGTAATTGTACTTAAATGAATTATCAAATTAAGTTGAACGAAATGCTGCTTAAGTGTAATAAGAAAATTTGTTTTGTCAGAGAGTATTAGTCCCTTAAGCATTTATAGTTTGTATATCTTATGTGGTTCGATATACTTAGTTCACTATAAACATTGCTCTGATACCAATCTGTCACACCCCCAAACCTGAACGGCGGAAACGTTCGGGGGCGGATGACTTCATGTGGTAACGTAACAAATGAATACATAGTAAAGAAAGCAATACAACCATCATATATATATAATTGAAAGTTTACATTTGTCAAAAGTTACATGTTCAAAACTCAATTACAATATGATGTCAAAATACGAGATTAAACTGGCGCCGCAGCATCTCTTCTTCAAAAACATATTAGTACCTGAAATTACTGAATCCCTGGGACATACAAGAAATTTTGAAAGAGTAGATTAGCATTTAAGCTGGTGAATTTCATAAGTATTTAAGTGACAATGTTTGAATGAAATGAAATGTTTTATCTTTGTTTGTTTGTGTTTAGAAAATCCTATATTTTCTACTAGCATAAAAGTAGTCTTCACTCAAGACCAATGTTTGTTTCCAAAATGTATGTATATGTAAAATAACCAATGAGTTTGAAAACCTTGTAAATCAATGCATTTTTAATACCCCCTGTGAGTTTTATAACCATACTATTGACTCTGAATGCCTATACACAACGTTCTTCAGGCGTTGGAATGTTATGACGTTTGTCACCCCAAACGGTGGACTGCAGCTAACAGTCAGGGCGCGGGTTGTCAAGCCCGTATAGATCTATACACAAACACCATGCTCCCCCTCCAAGGGATTCTGGTATATAATACAGGACTTGAAATGTGTACTCGAACGTACATGAAGTTAGTGTCTCACAAATCCGTGGTATAAAAACAGATCTACTTGTTTAAATGTTACGTTTGTTCTTGTATACGAAAGTAAACTTCTTGAAATATATGTTTCTAGTACATAAGAGTTAGAAATCTGTTCGTAAAACTATACCTATTATAGTTTTCATAAAGTATGCCTTGTTTGTTTAGAAGTACTTAGGAAAAGAATCACTTGTTTATGAAAGCATAGATTTTTGGTGTAGGGTCTAAGATAGACTAGAAAAATCTAAGAACAGTTTAGTTTATACCTGCATTCCAACAACTTTATATTTTAAGAGATAAAATGCTATTGTAACATATGTTATATATATATATATATATATATATATATATATATATATATATATATATATATATATATATAAAGTTCCTTTAAAGGTTTATAAATCGCATGTGATTTGAATATATAACAGTATATAAAAGAGTTTCTTTATGTAACACACGATAATACTCGTGTGTTTTACTTGTAATCCCCCCCTTGAAAGCATATAAAAGTATTTAGAATAATTAAAAAGGTTGATTAAGGGGTATGAAACTCACTTGAAAGGTTTGGAGATAGCGAGATGGAAAACCGGGCAGAGTTTCGTCTCGGGAAACGGATTTTCCTCGGGATTCTCGGGAATCTCGGGAGTAAAATCGACCTTCGGGACTTGAGCCAAAAAGACCAGAGCTTCGGGTTTGAACGGACACGGAAAACGAGGCAAAGTTGAGAGAGAGAGAAGAGAAATGAACCCTTTCTTTGGAAACCCTCGCATCCTATTTATAGTAAGGCTGGTCTGCCTCGGTACGCGGGGCGTACGCTCGTACGCAGCGCGTACGCGTACGTCATGCATGACCGAAGCCTCGACTGCCTCGGTTCGGATGGGACGGGTTGCTGGGTACGCGGGTCGGATGGGACGCCGGGTCGGATGGGACGTCGGGTCGGACGGGTCGGGGCTTCGGACGGGTCGGTTTCTTCGGATAGCGCGACGTGGACGATCAGAGGCCAATCCCCTCGGTAACGCGGGGCGTACAGGGGTACGCAGCGCGTACTTCGGAGGATGATGCTGACTCCCCTTCGGATAATATCCGAATTTTGAATTAAATAAATAATTAATTTATTTAATAAACTTCAAAAATCCATAACTTCTTCATACGAACTCCGTTTTCGATGGTCTTTATATCCTCGCGTAGGTGAGACTACGCTCTACAACTTTCGTTTAGACTCCGTCGGCAAATTCCAAAATTATTATTTTTTTTTATTATTTATTAAAAACCCATCGTGATTAAGGAATTTCTTTGAAAATTCATAACTTCTTTATCTGATGTCGGTTTTTGCCAGACTTTTTACCGCTGGAATACCATTGTCGAGACCTTCGATTCTCGTTTAGGTTATTCCGGCCAAAAGTCGCTCGATCTCCGATTCGAGTTTTTAGCTGTCTGTTGCTAAGCCGAACTTGGAAAAATCATAACTTCGCTATGTGAAGTCGGATTTGGGCGTTCTTTTCACGTACGATCATGGTTCAAAGACATTTAATCATAGAAGGAAATTAAATAGAACTTATTTGTATATTTTATTATGAAAGTAAATTTTATTACTCAGAAGTGGTTACAATACTTGACCCACTTTGGTCGTTACAAAGAGTTGAAATATCGGGTTGTCACATCATCCCCCCTTTAGAGAGAATTTCATCCCGAAATTTAAAGTAGTAAAGATACTAGTGAACATGAAAGAGATGAGGGTACTTTTGTTTCATCTGATCTTCGCGTTCCCATGTGAATTCGGGTCCCCGCTTGGCGTTCCAGCGAACCTTCACGATGGGTATGCGACTTTGTTTTGTTTGTTTGACCTCTCGGTCCATGATTTCTACTGGTTCTTCCACAAAGTTGAGGCTCTCGTTGATCTCGATCTCGTCGAGTGGAATAACAAGAGTCTCGTCGGACAGACACTTTTTCAAGTTTGAGACGTGGAAGGTTGGATGGATGTTACTAAGTTCGCGCGGTAGGTTAAGCTTGTAAGCCACAGGGCCGATTCGGGCAAGAATCTCAAAAGGCCCTATGTATCTTGGATTTAGTTTCCCACGCTTTCCAAATCGTATTAAACCCTTCCACGGTGAGACCTTTAATAAGACGTGGTCTCCTACCTGGAATTCCAAAGGTTTCCTCCTTTGGTCAGCATAGCTTTTCTGCCGGTCTCTTGAGGCTTTCAATCGTTCACGAATCTGAACGATCTTCTCTGTTGTTTCACGTATGATCTCCGGACCTGTGAGAGTGCTTTCAGGAACTCTTCCTCTAGCTAACTGGGTATCGCCAACTTCAGTCCAGCACAGAGGGGATCTGCACTTTCGACCATAGAGGGCTTCAAACGGAGCAGCCTTTATGCTTGTATGATAACTATTGTTGTATGAAAATTCGACAAGGGGTAAATGAATATCCCATGCCTTTCCAAAGTCAATCACGCAGGCTCTCAGCATGTCTTCTAAAGTTTGTATTGTTCTCTCACTTTGTCCGTCTGTCTGTGGGTGGTAGGCTGTACTCATGTCTAGCCTAGTTCCCAGGGAACTTTGTAGTGACTGCCAGAATCTTGAAGTGAATCTACTATCTCGATCGGAGATAATGGATATCGGAACACCATGCAGTCGCACTACTTCCCTTAAGTAAGTTCTTGTAAGCTTCTCCATTTTGTCAGTCTCCTTGATGGGTAGGAAATGTGCGGATTTGGTCAATCTGTCGACAATGACCCATATGGTATCGAGTCCACTTGTCGTCTTGGGTAACTTGGTTATGAAGTCCATCGTAATCCGCTCCCATTTCCATTCCGGTATCTCTGGTTGTTGTAGTAGTCCTGACGGTTTCTGATACTCGACCTTAACCTTAGCGCAAGTAAGACATTTACTCACGAAGGTAGCAATTTCTGCTTTCATGTTAGGCCACCAGTACAGTTTCTTAAGAGCCAGATACATTTTATCTGAACCCGGGTGAACGGAATATCTTGAGTTGTGAGCCTCGGTCATGACTACGTTTCTGAAACCACCATGATTTGGGGTCCAGATTCGGTCCATGAGATAGTAGGCTCCGCCACCCTTGACTTCTAAATTCTTCTCCATTCCTCGCGGGGATTCACCCGCCACATTCTCAGGTCGTAAAGCTTCCATTTGTGCTTCCTTAATTTGTATGGATAAGTGGGAATGGATAGTCATGGTCAGAGATTTGACCCTCCGACCAGTGTATTCCTTTCGACTGAGGGCGTCGGCTACTACGTTGGCCTTGCCAGGATGATAACGAATTTCGCATTCGTAGTCATTCAGTAACTCGACCCATCGTCGTTGTCGCATGTTGAGTTCCTTTTGATCAAAAATGTGTTGAAGGCTCTTGTGATCGGTGAAAATAGTACTCTTTGTTCCGTATAAGTAGTGCCTCCAGATCTTCAGAGCAAATACCACTGCTCCTAATTCGAGATCGTGCGTCGTATAGTTCACTTCGTGTGTCTTAAGCTGTCGGGAGGCATAAGCGATAACCTTCCCTCTCTGCATAAGAACACAACCAAGTCCTTGATTTGAAGCATCGCAATACACTACGAAGTCTTCTATCCCTTCGGGGAGGGATAGTATCGGTGCGGTGCACAAGGCCTGCTTTAGTGTCTGGAATGCCTTCTCTTGTTTCGCTTCCCAGTCAAAGGCCACACCTTTCCGGGTTAATGAAGTAAGAGGTTTCGCAATGCTCGAAAAGTTCTTTATGAATCTGCGATAGTAGCCAGCTAGACCTAGAAATTGATGAATTTCTGTAGGTGTCTTTGGTGCCGACCAGTTCTCAATAGCCTTAATTTTGGAGGGGTCCACGTGTATACCTTTCTCGCTAACAACGTGACCTAAAAATTCGACTCTTCGGATCCAAAATTCGCATTTAGAGAACTTCGCATAGATTTTCTCCGTTCGCAGTGTTTCTAGGACTTTTCGTAGGTGTTGACTATGCTCTTCCTCACTTCGAGAGTAGATAAGTATATCATCGATAAAGACGATGACGAACTGATCCAAGTAAGGACGGCATACCCTATTCATTAGGTCCATAAATACTGCTGGTGCATTGGTTAATCCGAACGGCATCACCACGAATTCATAGTGTCCATAACGAGTTCGGAAGGCTGTCTTTGGAATGTCCCCCTCTAGAACTCGTAATTGGTGATATCCGGATCGCAGGTCTATTTTGGAGAAGTAGTTCGCCCCTTGAAGTTGATCGAATAGGTCGTCAATACGGGGTAGAGGATAGCGGTTCTTGACAGTAAGTTTGTTCAGCTCCCTGTAGTCGATGCACATACGGAACGATCCGTCTTTCTTCTTTACAAACAAGACCGGTGCTCCCCAAGGTGAGAAACTTGGTCTTATGAATCCTTTGTGAAGGAGTTCATTAAGTTGACTGGAAAGTTCCTGCATCTCTGCTGGTGCAAGACGATAAGGCGACTTCGCTACTGGGGTAGCTCCTGGAATTAAGTCGATTCTAAACTCGACTTGGCGTTGCGGTGGTAATCCTGGTAGTTCTTCTGGAAAGATATCGGGAAAGTCGCGTACTACCGAGATGCTCTTGATGTCCTTCAGTTCTTGACTTGTATCGACGATGTGCGCTAGGAATGCTCGACAATCCTTCCGCAAGCACTTTCGAGCTTGGATGCACGAAATGATGCGAAGGTTTGCACTAGATTTGTCGCCGTAGATAACTAATGTTTCGTTGTTAGGGAGGTTAATACGGACTGCTTTCTCAAAGCACATGATGTTGGCGCGAAGAAGACTCAACCAATCCATGCCGACTATGACGTCGAAACTTTTAATTTGAACCGGCATGAGATTGATCGGGAAAGAATGGCCGTCTAATGTTAACGTACAGCCCATGTATATGCAATTTGTGTTTTCAGTTTTTCCATTGGCCATCTCTACAGTGAATGAATTTTCTCACTTGCTAGGTTTAGGTTTAAGTAAATGAATAAAGTTTTGACTCACGAAGCTTCTCTCCGCTCCACTATCGAATAATATGCATGCATATGAATTATCGAGAAGGAACGTACCAGCAACTATAGTTGGGTCAGCTACAGCTTCGTCGTGGCCTATTGCCAAAACTCGTCCCACACCTCCGGTGCCTGCTGCCTTAGGACAGTTTCTCTTGTAGTGGCCCACCTCGCCACAACCGTAGCAAGCCTGCCCTACACCCGCACCGGGAACTTGAGTGATCGGCTTTGCGGGTTCCTTGCAGAAACGGGTTGTGTGCCCTTTCCTGCTGCAGTTGGCGCACTGCATATCTCGACAAGGTCCATGGTGGTGGTAATTGCATTTGGTGCATTTTGGGAGGTTGCCTATATAAGGCTTTGTTGGGTAGGTATTTGTAGGGGCTGTAACAGGTACAATGGCAGCATTTACTGAAACCAGTTGTTTCTTTGCGGATTCATGGGAAGACCCACCCTTCCCTTTAATCCACGCTCTCTTCCTGCCATAGTTGTTGTTGTTGTTGTTGTTGTTGTTGTCGTTGTTTCCTTTCTGTGGCGCTGGTGCAGAAGTGGTTGAGTTCTGATGACCTCCGTAGTCGATCAGAGATTGTGCCAGTTCCTTAGCACTTTCAAAGGTGTTAGGTTTAGAAGCTAACACGCTTGACCGCATTTGGGGCGTCAATCCCCAGATGTACCTTTCTATCTTCTTGTTCTCGGGAGCAATCATATCTGGACAAAGGATTTCCAGTTCGCAGAATTTGTTGGTATAAGTAGCGATGTCGGTACCCACCATTCCGAGAGTCCATAGCTCGTGTTCAAGCTTTTGAATCTCTCCCCGTGGGCAGTATTCTCTCATCATCATGGCCTTCAAGTTCTCCCAGCTTATGGAGTTTGCCACGATTAGGGTGAGTACTTTAACGTGGCCATTCCACCAAGTTAAAGCTTTATCGAGAAGGGTGAAAGTTGCAAATTTGACCTTGCTGTGCTCGGGGCAGGAGCAGATTTCAAAGACTGCCTCCGTCCTTTCGATCCACTGCCTCAGGGCCATCACACCACCAGTACCATAAAACATCCGGGGCTTGGCATTAGTGAAGTCCTTATAGGTGCATTCTCGAGGTGGTCCATGACTCTCTCCATGGTTGGATGGGTGTGTGCCAGATCCCGAGCCATTAGTACTCGAGTTATTGATCTGCGACATGGCAGCTGCTACCGCTGCGGTCACTGCTGCTTGAAACATTACAGCATCAAATTGGGGTGGTGGAGGTGGTGGTGGTATAGGTGCTTCCTCACCGTTGTTTCGCCTTGGATTCCTACGCGGAGGCATCCTTCAACTATAGATTGCAAAGACAAGGATAAGAATTTCATAGAATGGAAAATGTATGTGTCTCATGAACTAAATCGCTATAGTTCAACAACAGATGAATCTTAAAATAGAAGAATGAAAGTTATTTGTAAGACTGAAGGTATGAAACAAGTATTTGGGTTCACAAAGACCATTCAAGGTTCGAACAAAATACTCAACATAGTAGTAATAGTGCCACTTATATTAATATAAAAGTTGTTACAACGATCATGAAAATTTGACCCCTATAAGGGTCTCCGATTACAAAGTTCGAGAAATTTAAAGACTTTTAGCCGAGGTCCTAAGCTATAACAAAATTTGAGTCCTTGACAAGCACTACTTGCGTCGAAGGTTGCGCTTGGAGCTTGACTCCGTATCTGATTGCTTTGACTCCATTAGACGCCTTTCGAAAGCGGCTTGTTGTTCCCTTAGTTCGGCGAGGGCTGCAATCATTTGCGCTTGAAACGATTCAGCTTGGAATTGGGCGTTGTCTTGCATCTTGTCCAGCCTACGGATGTCAGAAGTGTGAACCTGCACTTCCACGTTGATATCCCGGAGTCGACTAGCTTGTACTCCAGACTGATAGGACTGATTGGCTAACTTACCCACCATTACCGGGAGTGCTCGATCGGCCGAACCTCCGCCGCGGACATCATAGAAGTCCCGGCACATGCCGTAGGGAGGGCGTAGGTTTTGCTGTTGGCTCCAATGGTGGAGGTGACTTCCCCAGACGGGAGTCGGTCCTTGAAAGTTCCTTACGAAGACGGGAGGTTGAATGGGTGGTGGATCGATAACTTCCGGCTCTGAGTCGGTACCGGAGTCATCACCCACTTCTATGGGTTCCTCGTCCTCTTCGGGATCATCTTCGATCCATCCTCCGTTGCCTTGGTTGGGAAAGTAGGGGTCGCCAGGGTGGTGAAATCCAGCCATTTGACTGTACGAGAAATAGGGTTATAAGAATTGAATAAAGTCGGAACATGTAAAACATGTAAGTTAAACTAGTTTAGGTAGCAAATACTCCTATAGTATTTAAATTCTTGTGTTTGATTCTTGTAATGGTTTGGTAAGTTTTGACTTGTTGCTTACTACGATCATTCCTCGATATACGTTGGTCCAATCTTGGGCAAATATAGTTGATCATGCTATATTTGTCCAAAATCTGATTACATATATCGAGTCTCAATCGTAGTGTCAACTTGTCTAAATACTTGTATAGTTGTATAACATGAAAATAGTTTGTGGTATGCATGTAATTGTACTTAAATGAATTATCAAATTAAGTTGAACGAAATGCTGCTTAAGTGTAATAAGAAAATTTGTTTTGTCAGAGAGTATTAGTCCCTTAAGCATTTATAGTTTGTATATCTTATGTGGTTCGATATACTTAGTTCACTATAAACATTGCTCTGATACCAATCTGTCACACCCCCAAACCTGAACGGCGGAAACGTTCGGGGGCGGATGACTTCATGTGGTAACGTAACAAATGAATACATAGTAAAGAAAGCAATACAACCATCATATATATATAATTGAAAGTTTACATTTGTCAAAAGTTACATGTTCAAAACTCAATTACAATATGATGTCAAAATACGAGATTAAACTGGCGCCGCAGCATCTCTTCTTCAAAAACATATTAGTACCTGAAATTACTGAATCCCTGGGACATACAAGAAATTTTGAAAGAGTAGATTAGCATTTAAGCTGGTGAATTTCATAAGTATTTAAGTGACAATGTTTGAATGAAATGAAATGTTTTATCTTTGTTTGTTTGTGTTTAGAAAATCCTATATTTTCTACTAGCATAAAAGTAGTCTTCACTCAAGACCAATGTTTGTTTCCAAAATGTATGTATATGTAAAATAACCAATGAGTTTGAAAACCTTGTAAATCAATGCATTTTTAATACCCCCTGTGAGTTTTATAACCATACTATTGACTCTGAATGCCTATACACAACGTTCTTCAGGCGTTGGAATGTTATGACGTTTGTCACCCCAAACGGTGGACTGCAGCTAACAGTCAGGGCGCGGGTTGTCAAGCCCGTATAGATCTATACACAAACACCATGCTCCCCCTCCAAGGGATTCTGGTATATAATACAGGACTTGAAATGTGTACTCGAACGTACATGAAGTTAGTGTCTCACAAATCCGTGGTATAAAAACAGATCTACTTGTTTAAATGTTACGTTTGTTCTTGTATACGAAAGTAAACTTCTTGAAATATATGTTTCTAGTACATAAGAGTTAGAAATCTGTTCGTAAAACTATACCTATTATAGTTTTCATAAAGTATGCCTTGTTTGTTTAGAAGTACTTAGGAAAAGAATCACTTGTTTATGAAAGCATAGATTTTTGGTGTAGGGTCTAAGATAGACTAGAAAAATCTAAGAACAGTTTAGTTTATACCTGCATCCATAACTTCTTCATACGAACTCCGTTTTCGATGGTCTTTATATCCTCGCGTAGGTGAGACTACGCTCTACAACTTTCGTTTAGACTCCGTCGGCAAATTCCAAAATTATTATTTTTTTTTATTATTTATTAAAAACCCATCGTGATTAAGGAATTTCTTTGAAAATTCATAACTTCTTTATCTGATGTCGGTTTTTGCCAGACTTTTTACCGCTGGAATACCATTGTCGAGACCTTCGATTCTCGTTTAGGTTATTCCGGCCAAAAGTCGCTCGATCTCTGATTCGAGTTTTTAGCTGTCTGTTGCTAAGCCGAACTTGGAAAAATCATAACTTCGCTATGTGAAGTCGGATTTGGGCGTTCTTTTCACGTACGATCATGGTTCAAAGACATTTAATCATAGAAGGAAATTAAATAGAACTTATTTGTATATTTTATTATGAAAGTAAATTTTATTACTCAGAAGTGGTTACAATACTTGACCCACTTTGGTCGTTACAAAGAGTTGAAATATCGGGTTGTCACATTATGTGAACAAGGAATTAGTCTTAATTACCTAAGTACCAAGATTTCCATACATCACACAATACAATTCATATGATTTCAAGTTTTTGTCCAATTGAAACTTGGGCGATGGGAATCTTCCCTTACTTAGAAAATTATGACACTACCATAAATATGTAACGCCCGTATGTAACGTTCCAATTTTCACGACTAAAAGTTTCTTTTAAAACATTACTAAAACCACATTTATAAAAACCGTATCATAAGTCATAACATAATTTCATAGTATTAATTTCAAACATAAACTTATTATCAGAGTTAAACATCCCAGGCTAACTGACTATGGTGTGTGCACTGCAACCTCTCCGAGCTCCTCTTGAAAAACTGAGTACCTGAAACCAAAAACTGAAACCGTAAGCATGAAGCTTAGTGAGATCCCCCAAACTACCACATACCATACAATCATATAACATATAGTACAATCATATAATATACCATACTTGTCAGGCATTTCTGGGGTGCCCGACCTACCCGGTACGGCCATTCTGGGGTTCCGACCTACCCGTGCGACCATTCTGGGGTGTCGTCCACCCTTCGGTCCTAACAACCGAACATCGGGGACTGTTTCACCCCTACCACTACTACTATCACATATCATAACATAACATACTATCATACATATCTGGGGTGTCTGACTACCCTTCGGTCCTAACAACCGAACTCGGGGACTGTTCCCTTCCTACTACCCCTAACACATATCTCAGATCATGCTAACATATAATCATGACATCACATACTGTCAGACGTATCTGGGGTGTCTGACTACCCTTCGGTCCTAACAACCGAACTCTACTACTATAACACATCAAGCTAGCATATAACATATCAGGTAGTAGCAAACCTAGATGATATCACGAAGATAATCATCTAACATACAACTCCTACTGGTGGGCCAGCATTGTGGCCGTAGACCCACCGCTACTGGAAGGTAACTCACCTGCACTGCTGGAGTTCTTGCTGACTACTATATGACAACTCCCGCACTGCTACTCAAATGACTCCCTGATCTACTAATACCAATTATAACACTTAGTCCCAAACTGCCATTCAATAGTCAAACTAAGTCAACTCTGGTCAACGTCAAAGTCCTGGTCAAAGTCAACCCTCCAGACTGACTCTACTCGCCGAGTCAGCCCGTTGACTCGTCGAGTCCTTATATTCTGAAACTCTCATAATGCGACTCAACTCGCCGAGTCACCCCAAGACTCGTCGAGTTCATCGATCTCCAAGTCCCATCCTGCTCAACTCACCGAGTCACCTCCTGACTCACTGATTCGAGGCTTAACCAGAAAAGGTTTGAGGTTCTGCGACCAGACTCGCCGAGTCCAAGGCAATCTTCAATAGACTCGCCGAGTTGTTCTTCCAACTCGCCGAGTTCATGCTCATGTTCATACAACTCGCCGAGTACACCCATGTGACTCGCCGAGTCTCTTTAGTTCTTAATCCATATAGTGGCTTTTCGAGCCATGTAGGGGCTCAAATCCATAGATCCATTCCTCTAGAGCCTAACCCCCACGTAAAGTGGCAAACTTTACTTGTAACCAAGGAGTTATAGGCTTATAACACTCTAGGGCTAGGGTTTGTAACAAAGGGGCTTCACCAACAACTTATTGGCCTAAACTTTATGACTTTATGGGTTATTACCAACCTAGATCTGAGGTAGCAACCTCAGATCTACTCCAAACTCGAAATAGATCTCATCCATACTCAAAATGCCCAAAACTCAAACATAAGATAGATCTAGATGCACATAATCCCAAACAACATACTATTACCTCAAATGAAAGCTCCAACTGAAGTAAATCCTGGATCTACACCACTCCTTTGCAGCAAAGCCCTTGATCTTTAAGCCCCTCTCCAAGACTTTCTCCTCGAAGGCTCTATTCTCTCAAATAATGAAGGCTCAATCTATTCTAGGGTTTCTAGAACTCAAAAGGGGAGTAACGAGGCTAAGGGTGGGTTATAATGTGCTTTATATAGGGCACAACCTCTGGGATTAGGGTTTTTCTCGCCCAGACCAGACTCGCCGAGTCCACTCGCTGACTCGCCGAGTCGGTCACTTACTCAATGACCCGGATCCCGCTCCGACTCATCGAGTTCCTCCCTAGACTCAACGAGTTGACTCTTGATTTAGAGCTTAACCTTTCTTCTCTTGGTCTTCCTGATTTTGGGTGTTACACCGTAGATCCGGGCTAGTTAATTTAGAGGCAATAGGGGTCAAAAATGACTTTTCGACAAAAGATTATTTAGAATAAATAATCTTAACCAAGTTGTAGAATATGTCACAAGGTTTCCGTACATATAAAGAACGTCGAAATCCGAGTTATAACGAAGAAGTTATGACCCATCGAAGTTTCGCGACGAAACCGGCACAGCACCAGGAAGCGTAAATAGTGAATTTAAGATAGAGCGAGATTTAGCCTTAGCAATCTAAACGAAAGACGTAGAATATGTTAAACTAAGAGCGTCGATAAAAAGAACGCCCAAATCTAACTTCGTATGTGGAAGTTATGATTTTTCGAAGTTTTGGATTAGCAGTGTACAACCCGAAATTCGAATGTTAAATCGAGCGGTTTTTAGCCAACACGACCTGAACCAGAATCGAAGATCTCGTTAAGAGTAGCGTAACGAGAAAAAGATGGGTGAAAACGGACATCGGATGAAGAAATTATGAGAATTTAACGGACCAATCTTGTCCCGGCCTGTTAATAATATAACTTTTAAAATAGAGCCAAAATTAGCCAACGGAGTCTAAACAAAAGTTGTAGAGTACGTTCCCACCTTCGCGTGGATATAAAGAACGTCAAAAACGGAGCTCGTATGCGAAATTTATGATTTTTAGAAGTCGGAAAGTAAAATTGCGAAATCTGTTGCTAAATCGATGACGTGGCTGCATATGGGCCGTTGCTTGTTGATCAAGGCTTCGCTTCGGATCGTGACACGTTGCCCTCGCAGTACGCCCCGCGTACGAAGAAGTTACGCCCCGTGTAGCTCCGATCTGATCCATCCGACGGTGCGAGACAGCTCGCTTCGGCTGGCAACCTTATCCGAGGTGTACGCCCAGCGTAACCTCGGTACACCCAGCGTAACCGAGGCTGCTGGCGCCTATAGAAGGGGTCCGAACTCTTCCAAATTCTCACACCAATTTTCTTTCTCTCTCTAGCCTATTTTAACCCCCTAAACCCTAGGAAAAATCTCTTAGATCCCGAGGGAAGCCCCGAGGCTCCCGGAGTCCTGAGAAAAAGTGTCTTTTGGTTTCAAAACGCTGCTCCGAGCAAAGCCTGGTTTTCTTTAAAATCTGATGTAAGTGAGCTACGCTTACGCAACTTTTAATATAGCTTTCAAATAATTATAGTAATGTTATTAGGTCCTTAAAATAATTATTTGGGCTATTATTATGAGTTATATTAAGTGTTATTTAACGCTTATATAATAATAATAATAATAGTCAGACTATTAATTTGTTGCGGTTATCGTTAAACTAAACCCTAGTGGTATTGGTACTAGGTTTTATCGAAGGAAAATTGTTTTGATAGTATCGAAGCGCTGCCCGAGTGCTGAGCCACCACCTTTCAGGTGAGTACATAGTTACTTTCAGCTTACACATAGATATGAAGTATTTTCTATGCATTACGTGCTATGTGTGCATATTATCTGAATACTTGCTATCTATGCTATATGAACGATTTTATACACGTTTTAAATGATTTAAACTGTATATGTATTTTATATCTACGAAAATGTTGGGGTAAGACATGGGTAGATGTAATAGATGAAATATGAGTTGGATGATAAGTTGAGAGGTGAAATAGACCGTGAGGTGAGGGTGAGAGGTGGACGATGTGAGAAGCCTTTTTCCCAAATGATGGCCCCGTCATTCAGCAGAGTATGGATGACAACCACGGACTATTCTAAACAGTCCAGTGGACACTAGCAGGCTCACAACCTATAGGTGTTTTGAATTGTGTATTCATCAGGTGTACTCTAAAAACCCATTGATGTATATTGCGAGTGGACTCTCGAAAACGATACTGTCAATAAAACCATGGCAGATGCGCCTAAAGGACTCTACTGGCAGAAGCGCCTAATAGAGAACCTCATAACCCCGACAGATGCGCCTAAAGGATTATTCCGACAGATGCGCCCCATAGAGAATGTCATAATTTTGGCAGCCGCGCCTAAGTAACAGAACTAGCAGTTGTGCTTGACATATGTGTCATTTACAACGATGGAATTCGTACCTATTCCTTAGGATGCTCCTTAGGAATGAATGAACAAGAAATAGCTGATTCTTAGGGTATATCCTTAAGAATAAAGAAGATAATGGGGATGGGTAATTGGGTTAACTGTTTGATGATTAAACATAATAATTATATTATTGTGGGTTGAAAACCCTATGTACTCACCAGGTTTCCTAACCTGACCAACTCAGTTTATTTATATCACAGGTGTCGATACGAAGTGACATTACACTGAGAGATTAAAGAGATGTAGATCAATAGTGTAAATAAATGTAAGTTCCGTTTATGCTTATGTTCATGTATTGACAATGACATCCCAAATGTTTTAAAATGAATAAAATACGTTTCTTCAAAAATGTTTTGATAACGTATTTATCGTATTTTTCTGGGAACAAATTCCGCAACATTTTTATGAAAAGAAGTACTCTGATTTTTATAAAGCATGAACAAAAAAAATCGGTCTTTTCTGGCCGTGAAAATGGGGATGTCACAAAATAACATAACTAAGAATCACATCCATTTCAACATTGCTAATAATAGAAATACACAAACATCAATTTTTCACTCATGTCATTGCAAGGATAAATAAATAAGACAAAATCAAAATTTATTTTATTGCGGAAAAAATTGTCCATACAACATAACTCAAATGAAAACTATGCTATTACATTTCTTAGTAATCTACCCTAACTCTAAAGTAGCAGCTCAAAACATTCGATCTTCGAATCCATGCGATCGAAATCCATTTCTTCACGATCAGATTCAACACGCTTCTTCCTTTAAGTTTCCTCTCTTTTCTTCGATCCTACAAAACATCAAAATGCAATATTATCACATCATGTATTAAGAATCAAAAATAGAAATTTAACATAGTTAGATAGTGGATTTTACTTGAAGTAGAGTCATACAACTTGACTCTCCCATCTTCTCGATCCTTCAGATAATTAGGGCGGCTTCGTAACCAATGCCCCTTCTCTTGGCAGTAGAAACATATGGACTCTTCTGGAATGGTACACAGGAGAATCTCAGACTCAGCCTTTCTCTTGCGTAGATAAAATTTTTCTAGACTTCCAATGTTGCCATCAATGTCCATAGAAGCATGGGAGGTTAACTTGCCAGACACATTTGCTAGACAAGTGTGCCAAATCATTGTTGATTCAGCAGCAATAAGCAAATAAGTCAACTCAGTGAGGGTCACGTCGTGATCCATCATATAGTATTCTCTAACGAACTCACTATATGATTCGGGAAGTGATTGAAGAACCCAGTCAACAACCAAATTCCTTGGGAAAACAATACCCATCATTTTCAACTTGTCAATGTGTGACTTCATCTCTAAGACGTGTGCACACACAGACTTCCCATTTTCATGTCTTTTTGCCAATAGGGCTTGAGTGATCTTGAACTTTTCAAGCCTTCGAACTTGTGGGTCAGGAAGAACTATTGGAGGAGGTGGAGGTAATAAAGCATGATTCTCATTTCCATGATCCAATCGTGGAACATCATCTTCAAGTGGAAAACTTTTTCAAACGGATTCAGGAAGACCATAGTTGTTACACTTTGACATCTACAAAACAAGAGAAATTCAAGTTAGTTGATTGAGTCCTCAATAAAACACCCAAATGAAATATTAATGCTAGGACCCAACACAATATTCTACAATTTGGAAGAGGGATGTCATAATCCAAATTGCAGAGCATTTGAAGGTAGGTAAATGACGATTTACAAATTTCCACCATGAAAAACGAAAATTGAAGGTTTAAGTTTTAAATGAATTGAAACTCCTACAAAACATCAAAATGCAATCTTATCACATCATGTATTAAGAATCAAAAATAGAAACTTAACAAAGTTAGATAGTGGATTTTACTTGAAGCAGAGTCATACAACTTGACTCTCCCATCTTTGCGATCCTTCAAATAATTAGGGCAACTTCGTAACCAATGCCCCTTCTCTTGGCAGCAGAAATATATGATATTAATGTTTTTGTTGTATTAATTTTATTTTTGATAAAGTTTGCCATGATAATTAATTTTCTTTATAAAATAATAATTAATTATTTAACATATATGTTGTGTCACCACATGTCAAACCATAGTCTCAACCAAATAATGTAACAAAAATTGCATTTTTCCATTATAATCAAAGTCAAGAAAAGTTATAAAAAATTGTATCCTCGAATATTTAAATTAGTTTATAACTTTACATGATTGATACTAGTTAACATTCCCTAATGTAGGCTTGTTTGAACTCAGGTTCATGTAGGTTTGTTTAGGCTCACAAGCCTAATTGAGCCCATTCATGAAATCTCAAACTCGATTAATTTGAGCTCAAATTTAGCTTTTTAACGAATCGAACTAAGTATGAAATCACATGCACCCCTACTCAGAAAAACCTTAAAAAACAGCATGAATGTTCGGGTATCGACCAGACCACTCACGTAGTTTTGTTGCTGCAGTTTCTTGGGCTTTATTGTAATAAATTCATATAGCATATTATTTTAACCATTTAATATAACATGTTACTATTTTTTTACTATATTAAGTAACACGTTGCATAAAAATGATAAATAAAAAATTACAAGTTTGTTACATTAAATAAAAAAATATCACATCTTCCTCTTCCTATTTGAATAAAATAATAATTTTATTCTCCTTTTGACACGTGTCATTCTATTAGGCCTCTTAATTAATGCATATTTTATTCTTCTTTTGTTATGTGTCACCCTATTATGTTTCATAACTAATATGTAACGCCCCATTCCTGGGACATATTTAATTCATTAAAATGTTCATTTTATAAGAGCTACTCGACGAGTTGGTAGCCCTAACTCGTCGACTAGATGCCAGCTTAATCGCGGGGTTTAAGTGGTCTACTCGACGAGTCGAAGCATGGACTCGGTGAGTACGTCCATTATGAGGAAACCCTAATCCTTAGGGTTTGCGCCCTATTTAAGCAACATTATAGGTCTCCACCCCAGCCCCGCATCACCTCCACAACCCATTCTCGAAATCCTAGCAGCCATTGAGTGTTCTTAAGATTTTCTTGCCATTTTTGTGTGATTTGAAGCTAGGAGAAGGAAGGAAACCCTTGGTGATTCAAGAAGAGGCAGTAGATCCAGAGCTTTTGTTGCATTACAGAACCTTTGAAGGTATAAAGCTTATACCTTGGCTTCTTTTCACTTGGATCTTCATGAAAGCTTGCTTGTTGTCACTTTTGGGCCATTTCTAAGCTCATATTCGAGTAGTGGGCATTTGGGGATGTAAGGACTTCAGATCTAGGCACTCATGAGCTCCAGAAGCTAAAATTTGCCACCTTTATTTGGCCATATTCCCATTCTATGCTTTTAACCTCCATTACTAGCTAAGTTTTGGTGTTGAAGCTCCATATCATCATGCATGAACAAAAAGTTAGCAACGTTACGTGTAAGGCTAGCCTAGGGAGTCCAGATCTATGAGTTAGAAGCATTGAAATGGATTAGAATCGACTGAATGGATATGTCACAAGGAGGACTCAGCGAGTTGTTCTTGGACTCAGCGAGTCGGGCCGTGAACCCTAACTCCTTTTCTGATTTTGAGTAGGACCAGTGGGTTGAGGTGGTGACTCAGTGGGTTGGACAGGACTAGGACTCGGAAGTTGAAGAACTCGATGAGTCTAAGGAGGGACTCGACGAGTTAGAGTCGATATGTCACTTTTTATGGTTATGCTAGGACTCGACAAGTCTGAGGACGACTCGACGAGTCAGTTCGTCCAGTCGCGATGATGGTTAGCTTGAGAATTTGACGAGTCATAGGGTGACTCGTCGAGTTGAATCGCGAGTTTTAGGGTTTCTGAATTTTATAACTCGGCAAGTCAATAAGCCGACTCGGCGAGTTAGATCAACCTGGAAGGTTGACTTTGACTAGGATGTTGACTTTGACCGGGGGTAAAATGGTCATTGTACCCTAAGAAGGATTATCAGATTTTGATTAAGTGTTGTTTTGGAATTGATAGCCGGAGAGTCGCCGGAGCAGCATACAAGGATTTCTCACTCGTGTTTCCAGCAGTCAGTCGCACGAGGTGAGTTTCCCTCCAGTAGGAACGGGTCTAAGGCACCAAGTTCGGCCTGTAGTTTGATATGTTAGTAGTTGAGTGTGAGCGGGGCCCGTATCTCCCAGTTTAGATTGTTCACAAATATGTGCATGACAGATAGATTTAGTTATACTTGTTGTTTGTGTGATACTTGTATGTTCGTTTAGAAGCTGAGTGTAGGCGGGGCCCGTATCTCGCATCAGTTGTGTGTGGGCGGGGCCCGTATCTCCTAGTTAGCAGAGTGTGGGCGAGGCTTGTATCTCTTGGTTGTATATTCTACGTGTATGGTATGTGGTAGTTTGGGGGAGCTCACTAAGTTTTGTGCTTACGGTTTCAGTTTTGGTTACAAGTACTTCCACTAACAAAGGGAAGGGCTTGGGATGATCGCATGACACACACCACAGTCTTCAGCCTGGGAGTTTACTCTGATGTTTGTTATGAGATTTTGATTTGAGACAAATGCTATGATGTTTCATGATACATGATTTATGATTTACTTATGATTTTAGATGGCTTATGATTTAAATAATGATTTGAAAACGTTTTTTTGGTCATATTTTTGGGATGTTTCATAATGTATGTCACTTGTCAACCTATTGATTCTCCATTTTAAATTTCAAATTTTAAATGTCTCACTCTAATTACATTAAACTAATAACATTAGAATACAAATTAAAATAAAATTAATACTTATAAAGTGATATAATTTTATATATTTATTTAAATCAACGATTATAATTTTATATAACTAAAAAAATCTGTTAATTAATAATTTATTTAATATATATGATAAATAATTTTAAGTTTTTATTGTAAAAGTTTAATTAATTTTGTAACCATGGTTCCCACGGATTATAAACTAGTAAATTAATAAAATAGTGAAAATATATTGCCCATTTTATATTTAAAGAATAGATTGACACATTTTTTAATATTGAATATGGATATGGAATGACTTGTAATGAACTTCAATTTACACACATTTAGATCATATATAAGTTAAGAATGCTATAATACAAGCTCACTATGATAAGTAATTGTTCGTATAAATATGTCCTATTGATAGAATAAAAGAAAAAAAAATAGTTAAGGACTACCTTCGGCATGTAGGAAACTATTTCAACGATAAACGAAAAACGAAACAGAAAATTAACAAAAAACTGAGGCCTGTTTTTGACACAGTTTCCATAAATTAAATTTGACTCACTTCGGGTGTTTGTTTCCCAGGATACAACAGCAAAAACGGTTCTTCAAGACCGCCGAACTCAACAAGGTCTGAATATTATCTTGATACATGCTAGAAAGCGTAGCGTTAGAAAGGGAGAATAGTAGAGAGTTTTTCCGTGTACTTTACAATGTACAAGATCACTATATTTATAGTGCAAACTTGTAACTCTCACCATAATTACAATTTATGGTGATTATAAAACAACGCCTTAATTATTGAATAAAAGCAATATTAAATACAAAATTTGTAACGGAAATTATGTTTAATTTTCTATTTTAATTCAAATTTAAACAAAAAATTAACAACATAATAATTTTGTTTAATTTAATTGTTTAACCATTCCACCACTCTAAACACCATAGTTTGGTGCTTAATTTCCCATTCATTTTTTCCAACAATCCCCCACATGAATGAAAATTTATCATAGATTTTCAAGCTACCTAGATAAAATCCAGTAGTTGAATCATGGATAGGATAGGTAGGTGTTACCCTTTAAACCTTCCCTTAAGATACATATTTATTTTACTAGCGGACCAGTAGACTCGATGTCCTTGAATTGTTCTGCCATTTGTGTAAATAATCAATACATGTCTCACATGATTCTCCCTAACCTTGTTAGGTTCTCATTGATGTGCTCATTATGGTCATGGACACTTGCCTGGTTCTGTAAGAGCTCTTCAGAATGTGCCCATACAATTCCATTTGAAGCGACCCCACTTCTCTCACACATAAGTGATTCCATCATATTCATTAAAAGCTAATGCATGATGATTTCCAATTTATCATCTTTAGCTATAAGCTTAACCTGCTTCACTGTTTGTTTTAGGAATGGGTTGGGGTTAACCCCTACAGTGATTCATAAACGTTATATGCAAGTAGGTTGTCCCATTAAACCTAGATCTTGGGATCTCCAGTTAATTAGGTTGTGTTTTCCTTTGCAATAACTTATTAATCTATGGGTTTTAGTCCCATTCCTCATAACAACCTATCATTCCAAGCATTTCGTTAACAGATCTGCAATCTTATTTTGACTTTATGTAGTCACTAAAGATAATTCATCTCGAGAGTCATTGTTGAATGGTGTTATGTCTTTGAAAAATATGTCTAGATTCACCATGTACACATATAGGAGATATTGGGTTATCATGGGATGTCTCCCAAGAACTTACAAAGACCTTTAGTTTCATTATCTATCATTGGATAAACTTTCAAATTTGTTCTCCTGTATTTTCCAACAAATGTTGACCATTATCAATATGGTTACTCTTACACCATAGTTACCACTAGTGAATATACATAATTGTGTCAACATAATACGGTAAGCATATCTACGACATGTATTTTTGAATTCACTAAAACATTGGCCATATGTAATTATGAATATTCCATACATGAGTTTCCTTGCAAATATTGCATTTTTCCATGCAATTTCTTGCTTTAACCATCTACATGTAAAATTCTTTAGGCATCCTCTATCAAGGATCCTACTGTGTCATAAAATATAATAGCACTTTAAAGTGCCATTTATATGGATCTATTTCATCACATCCATTGATGTTGAATGACATATTCAAACTTTTGATACCCGTTGTTCCAAAGGTTGCTTTAATCATATAATGACTTTACTACTCACGCATTTTATTACTTTCCATCAGGTAAGACAACTGCTTGGCAGTTCCATGTAGATTTATACTTCTAAATCTATATTTAGAAGTTTTAGTTTCATATCAGAATGATATGCTTCCAAATTTTGAGAAGTTAAACCACATATAATTGTAAGAGCATACAAATGAAATTAATCAAGACATTCTTATGTCTGTAATCCAAACATTTATTTCAAATATGCCATCAGCTCTTACTTCTCATTTGGAAATCCACTAAACCGTAGTAATTTCTCAAGCTTAATAGTTCAACCGAGAGAACCATTATTAGTTTTTACAAATTAATCCAATATGATCTTCTAAGAAACGATCATACGATTCTAAATTTAGAATACACATATTTCCATTCATAGTCCTTTCAACTTCATGTTGAGGATCTTAATATTCATCAAAACTTTTATCTTGTTTTGATGAATTCCAACCAATATTATTGGATTTAATGGAAATAGCTTTTTGGAGTATAGAAGTATCATTCGATTCTAAATTTCTAAACAAATAATAGCAGGGGCGGACCTAGGGGTGGTCCACGGTGGCACCAGCAACCCCTAACTTTTCCGGCCGCAATGGAAAAATTTTCGAGAATTTTTTTATTTTTTTATTTTTTCTACTACCGTGCAACCCCTATTGTAAAATTTTGCGTCCGCCCCTGAATAAAAGGTATATATATTTCTATTGAAATCATAGACCATTATCTTCTAACCGATTCTCATATTCTTTAGATCTATTTGCTTTCATTTTTCTCTTGAAAGTCCATTTATAACCTAGTGGTTTACATCCTATATTTATATCCACTAGCTCTCATGTGTGATTTTGCAAGAAAAAATCCATTTCTCTTTTAATTGCCTCTCTCCATTGAGGTCTTTCTTAGGAATCTATTTCACTGTTAATTCCTTTTTGAAAGTTTGAGGCTCTCTTTCAACCATATAATTGTAAGAATCATTTCTAAATGATTTCTCAAATCGTGCCCTTTTACTCCATTGAGGCTAAATTTCTTCCTTTAATTCTTCTTCATGAGAAAATTTGTTGTGCCCAATTATTTTGGAGCACTTATCAAAACATAAAAAACACATTTGCATTTGTCGATTCAATTAGCATGCCTTTATGAATCTCCAACATTTTAGAGTCATATAGAGGAAAACAATAAGAACTAATATTGTTTTGTGCATAACCAATAAAGATGCAACCAACAATCTAGTGTCCAATCCTTACAACCTTGGGGTTAGGTATAAAACCTTCGTAAGATACCCCCATATTTGAATCAGGGCCGGTCCAGACGGTGGGCAACCCGGGCGACCACCCAGGGCCCACGACTCCTGGGGGCCCAAAATTTATGGGCTATGTAGTTTATATATATATATATATATATATATATATATATATATATATATATATATATATATATATATTATTACCTAAGTGATTTTTAGGGCCTAAAGTTGGTTGAAACTCAAATTAGGTCAAAAGATAACAACTTAGTTTGATTATTAGTGCTAATTGAACACGTCTATATTGAAGAGTAAATGATATATATATATATATATATATATATATATATATATATATATATATATATATATATATATATGTATATATATATATATATATAATCTTTATTATATTTGTCTTTGAGGGGCCCTTTTTCTCTTTTTGCCCTGGGCCCCATATATGTTTTGACCGGCCCTGATTTGAATGTATTTGTAAGATTGTTTTATATCCGACCATAACTTGTATGGTGTTTTATTCGTTTTCTTTTGAGGTACCTTATTTAAAAGGTAGTTAGCTTACAAGATAGCTACCCCCACATTCACCGGGGAAAACATAACTTATCAACATGACATATCTTTTAAGATGCGATTTTTCCATTCTGTGACACCATTTTTATTGTGGTGAATAAGAGGCAATAATCTCATGTCTTATACCAAGATTTTCAAAAAATTCTTCAAATGGTGATATATCCACATCCACAAGCTCTTTTTAGTACTTTAATCTTTTCGCTGAATTGATTGTCAACTTTAGTTTTATACACTTTAAACTTGTTTATCGTTTCAGGTTTACTTTTAAGTAAATTAACGCAACAAAGTGTAGTGTAATCATCAATAAAAGTGATAAGTACTTAATTCCACCTTTACATGAATTCGACTTCATGTTACACACATTTGTGTGAATCAATCCAAAGGGTTTAGTTGTCCTTTCAATGGACTTGAATGCTTAGTGTATTAACTTTGATTCAACACATGTGTTGTATCCATATTTTGACTTATATGAAAGTGAGGTATGTGTTCAAGTTTGATTAACTGTCTTAATGTGTCAAAATTAACATGTCCATGTCTAACATGCCACACATTAGAGGATTTAAGCAAGTAAGCGAAAAAGTTATCCAATTCACTGAAATTAGGTTTATTAGCCATTACTCCAATTCACTGAAATTAGGCTTATTAACCATTACATGGAATTTAAAAATTCCACCATCTGCATAACACTTGCCTACAAACATACCATTTTAAGTGAGTACAAACTTATTGGACTCAAACACCAAACAAAATCAATGTTTGTTCAACAACCATTCAAACACTAAGTTCTTCCTAATCAATGGAAGATACAACACATCATTAAGTGTTAGCTCTTTTCTATGTGATACCATTTCTGGAATGTTTTAAACACCAAATTTAAGTGTTTAGAATCACAATTTTAAGAATAAATTTATGCCTCAACTTGAACAACATTATAATTCCAGAGCCATTCCCACTTTGAGCACACATGGCGTGCAACACCCATATCAATCCATTACTCAATGGAGTTAGCATCCATAGAGTTTACTTTGGAAATCGTTCCACTTTGGATGGTGACATTTCTAAAATCATTTATACACTAAATATAAATGTTTAGAATTATAATTTCCAGAAATATGTTTGCCTCTTGCTTGGACAAAACTCAACATAATTAAAAATCTATATTGAACAATTATGAAACTTGATTTCTAATGCAGAAATTCTAAAAACTTGATTTTCGACAAAACTATAATGTTATGATTTTAAGTAAAAGCAAGCTGATTTTTCTTTAGTTTTCGGGGCTGTTTTTTATCTCAGAAATCCCAAGTTGTTTTCTGATTTCCAACATAAAATTTAAGTTGTCTTTTATTAAACAAAGTTTTTTTTCTAACATAATGCAGTCTGTTCGAGACTGCTTTAGCCCCACTAAAACCTGTCAAAATTGCAATCTAATTTCATTATCCAGTAGCCCTTTCTCTTAGCTTTCCAGAGACTACTTGCATAAGTGCATACGATTTTTCAACAATTTATTATGAATTTTACAAAACTGTGTATCATAGCTGTTAAAATCTAACCACTCAGTGAAAATCGTATTTTTCACCCTAGTTAGAGTTGTTTACAGCTTTCGGCCAAAATTAATGAAATGAAGTAGACTCATATACCAAACTTTGAGAATTGGTTTCAACCAAAAATGAGCATCCATGATTAAGTTATAATTTTTTAAATATTGGGACAGATTAGAGCATTTCACAGCAACACGTAAATTGTGTTTATGAGTTGAGGTAGCTTCTTAACCCATTAGGTGCTTAATAGAATCAGTACCAAAGTTGGAAAATTCGATACTTAATAACAAATACATGTCTTAATGACCAAAGATGCTTCAAAATCAAAAATTAAAAATCCATTTTTTTTCTTATGAAAATCGTACAATATCAAAATAATGCAAGTAAATTGTTTCCGATTTCTAGTTCGTTTCATACAAACGAATTTGTTTTATGATTGTAGGAAACTATAACAACAATAAACAAAAACAAAACAGAAAATTAACAAAAAACTGAGGCTTGTGTTTAAAACAAATTCGATCCACTTCGGGTGTTTGTTTCTCAGGATACAACAACGGTTCTTCAAGACCGTCAAACTCAACAAGGTCCGGATATTATCTTGATACAGGCTAAAAACACAGTGTTAGAAATGGAAAAGAGTAGAAAGTTTTTCCATGTACAAGATCACTATGTTTATAGTACAAACTTGTAACTCTCACCATAATTACAATTTATGATGATTATAAAACAACACATTATTTATTGAATTAAATCAATATTAAACACAAAATTTGTTACGATAATTATGTTTAATTTTCTATTTTGATTCAATTTTAAACAAAAAATTAACAAAATAAGAATTTTGTTTAATTTAATTGTTTAACAATTCAACCACTCTAAACACTGGTGCTTAATTCCTATCCATTTTCTCCAACACTGCAGACTTGTATTTATTTGATGTTGGTCTCCAAATGTACAACTAGATTATAGCATTTACAACATAAATTCTAATACAATACTATTGCAATATATATACAAAGACTCTATTATCCCGAGACTTTTTGTCGTGACATCTTGATCACAAACACTGTTATAATTGTAAAGATACACATTTACAAGAATGTTTAATTTTTATTCATAATAAAATCGATGAGGAATGTAGTCATCATATGCACGTGCAATATCACTACAAACAAGGATTTTTGAATCATGATAGATAATCGAAGCATTCTGAAGCTCATATCCATGGAAATCAGGTAACGAGTAGCCTACCCTTAGACGCAAATTTACAACCGGTACAATGATCGATTTCAGAAGCCTTGACATCACAGACTGCAAAAATTCCAAAACATTTTAATTGAAATACAAAAGTCACAAATATACATATATATTTTTTAAACAATGAAGAATGATATCAAGACCCCATTTACAGTGTTAAGATGAATGTACCTGAACAAGAAGCATATGCAGGGTGCCAATTTTACTCCATTTCAGAGACATTGTGAGTTTGCTTAAGCTAATGCCACCATTAAGAGTGGTCGATATGATCCCAGCAAATCCAGAAGCTTCAATCTCCTGTAAAAATTAAAAATACCATCCATATGAGTCGATGAATTCAACTCTTTTTAAAACAAACATTACATTACAGTGATTTAAAGTTCACATACCATAGAGATACATGCAACTGGAATAACTTCACCAGCATCCACAACATTGATAAAAACATCCGAGTTTACTGTAGCAACAATACCCTGATTTTGGATTTGTATGAGTGGAGGTGACAATACAGTGAAATTGAAGCTCATGTCGTCATTCGGGTATTCTTTATACAACTTTGGAATTATAAATCTCCATTCGGCAGTGTTCAATATCTTCTGATCTGGTAAGTTATCAACAACCCAATACATCTTCTTTGACTGAAACAAGAACATATACAACTAGTGAGAGTAGGAAAAACACAAGGACCCAATATGCATATCTCTTCAAAGTACGAGGGCTTACATTGAAGTAAACCGTTGATGCTGAGTTAAGAACGTTTTCATGTACTGAAATTCCAACCATCTTCTCTGAGTTACTACACGACCCTGTTCCTGTTGATGGTAAATTGTTGGTGTAATGACCCACCAAAGTTGCTTTCGGGTCAATTTGTGTAAATAAGCCATTGATGCCAATGAGAAGAGAAGTAGTGGTCATGGTGGGGCCCTCCGTGATGGTGACATTTAAAGCAGTGATATTGCCAAAACTGATTTCTTTTGGGAATGTTTGAAAAACTGAATCCAGTTTTATCACTGCATCCGTGACTTTGTTGGTGATGGTATCTTCAACTGCTGATACTATGTCATCTTCAAAATAATCAACTATTCTGCAAAAAGGATAATATGAGAGAGGTCAATAAAACAAAGTTAAGACTTTCCAAAACATCCTACTTGCCTTTTCTTTCAACCATACTTGTTGCAAAAATACAAAATCAACATCATACTTGGCAAGAATGCACGATAATGGACAAAATGCCACGGATGATTCTTCGTTGCATTTTATACAAATTGCAGAAAATGGCAACCTAATTTAGCCTTGCTATCAATATACATCTAGACAAAATAATCATTACTAATGGCAAAATTTTGCAAAAGGGAAAGCATTTCTGATTCTATTAGCATACAATTACAAACACATGAATAGAGTAATGTTATGAATGATCTTGAAATTGTAACAAATAAAAAGGATAATACCCTTGATAAAGCCAAGATGCCCCTCCATCTAACTTAATGGAGATATAACTAACATAGCATCCACAGTCTTCAGGAGACAATCTGAGAGTCCCTTGTTGGTTCTTTAAACCAAGAGTCATCCCTATTTCCATACCTTCAACCTTAACACGCACACTATTCATTAGCTAGCTTCCTACTAAACAAGAAAAGAAAAAAAACAGGCAGTGTAGATTTAATAAAAGCAAGAGCAACCCCACAAACAATAATGTTAGCATTCTAAAGGTATATAACTACTTTTACTCTTCTTGGATAGTCAGTTTTGTATTAGCATCAAGCCCACTATTCAAAAGGGTTAATTGCAACAATATTTCACCTTTCCATCAAGTGGTTTTTTACATGAACTATGTTTGAATTTAGTACCAAAAATATGCAACATCTTACTGTTTTATTTTTTCATTTAAACACTTAAGTGGATACATATTGATGTCCTCTTTAAACCCATATGAATTATTTTGTCGATTATGACAACAGAAGATTCTTCTTATAGTCAAAATGCTTCACAGTTAAGCTACACCATAATCTTAATGAGGTGTTTGTGAACAAATAATAAACTAACCGATGAAACATGTTGCAAGTAAGATGTTAGTATATATTGACAACAAAATGAAACGTGGTTGCATACTTCATGTAAAAAAACCATTGTTGCATAAACCTGGAAAAGGGTAAAAGAGTGTGCATAAATAAGCATTTGGCAGCTTCAAAACTAGTTGTTTCACCTTTAAAGCAAATAAGCATTTGGCAGCTTCAAAACTAGTTGTTTCACCTTTAAAGCAGTAGGTTATTAAGCACTAGAAACCTCATATAATCGGTTCAGTTTTGAGATGCATAACTCAACACCCCTTGAACTACAACAAATAGTACAAACCAAAACTAGTAAATTCACCTAAAGCCAAGAAGCGAATTCAAACCAATTTTGCTGCAATATCTACCTGAACATAGGCGACCCCACTATCGGAAAACTCAAACAACCAAGTGCTATAAGAATAACTCCATTCGAAACTCAAATTCGCAGTCGCACCAGACGCAACTATGGTAACACCCATCTCCCCAGGTTGAACAATCGAGGTGGGAACGTTAACCTGATATATAACAATATCCGACAGAACCATACGAACTTTACCCACAAGTGGGATTTGAACATTTTGTTCGATTTTGGGCAATTGAAGAGGAATCAAAGATGAAATCGCAGTGTTTATCAGTAAATCCTTAGCAAATTCAAGACCCTTTTCAGAAATACCAAAAGATATATACCCATCTTCACCTGATTCAACATGCGTAGATGAAGAAATCAACAACAAGGGTATCACGAAGATGATAAAAACTCTTCGACTCATGATTCATGAAGAATTCAGATAAAACTGAAAGGATAGATTGAATTTACAAAACTGTTTTTTTTTAAAGTCAAATCAACTTGTTTGTCTAGTTTAGTTTGAAGAAAATGAGCCACACCGTCCTAGAGCTGGAGTTACGTTCAAACGTGATGTTCACCATGGGATCTGACACAGGCCATAAATGGCGTCAATATCGAACATGGATAAACATTTGCAAACAATCAACCAAATCAGCGATATACGTTACCTACTTTTGTACGTATATTCGAGATGATACTGTTGACTTCGTGGATTAATAATAGATGTATAAATCTATAAGAAAAGGAATAACACCGTATTATTCGCACTAAGTTAGGATATTTGATAAGTGGTAGAAAAGGAATAACAAGGTTTAGGATTTAGATTTAATATATGGAGATATCATTTTAAAAAAAGGGTTAATGTCACTTAAACTCGACCAGCTATTTGTTTTGGTTTTATTTAGTCTATTATTGTTTTTTTTTTAATTAGGCCAATATTCCATTTTTGTTGGTTTTATAGGATAACAAAGTGACGCAGCAAAATTGGTTCAAGCCATAGATATGGGGGATATGAGTACTTAATGTCTCATGATCCAAACTCATGGTGTCCTACATACTTCAGTCAACGTAAATATATCATTTTCCATTTTCATTTTTACAATTAATAACTAACTTGTCCATTCTTCCACAGATAGAGCATGTGAGGCTTTAGAAAACGGTATTAGTGAAAGTTCCAATACATACATACACATACACATCCATCACAATTATTTTGCAACATTGACAAAATAATTAAAAATGGACCACAAGTTTAATTAATACCTCGGCTCAATTTACCAAAACAGGAAAATCATTAACCTAGGTGATCTTATGAACTGGTAATAACTTGTAAGAACGACAAAGGTAACAATTTTAGCAATAAACAATGGGATTAATATAATAAATAAATAAACAAGACAGATGACCTAAATCATCTTACAAAGTCAATCCCATGTTGCACACACATATCACCAAGACAGATTACAAGATCTAAATGTTCCAAGTTGTATATTTTTACCAATTTATTTATAAGAAGCTATCATGTTCTAATTTGCTATAACAAACCGAAACATGTGAGGATAAATTGGTAAAGAGTGTTGTAAGTTGGATGCATAAACAAGTGTAATGTAAACAGAAAAAGACAGATTTATAATGCCACAACTTGAGTATGGCAGAGTTTAGTTTAGTTTGGTTTGAAGCAGCATATGATATGATATGGTTTGTGGCAGTTTTGTAAATCTGTATGGTGTTGTAATTAATGACACACCTTTTGTGTACATGATGTGATGATGATGCACAAATAATGGTAATGGGTACACAATACAAAATCTAACACACATTAACAGTAACACTAACTACTATTTCTTAACAAACACTCACTCGTGAGATGAATCCACCACACCAAACCACTGCCCAATCTGTCAGCAGATCCGCTGGTTTCATGACCAAAACTATCTTCTCTTCTTCTTCTTCTTCTTCATTGCAAAATATACAATCAATCATCTTCTTCCTTCCTTCTTTCCTAGTAAGTAAATGCATACCAGACCCAACAGATAATGGAGATTCATGGATTCCAGTAATCATATTCATATCTCATAGAAAGTAATCTGGTGGTGGTTTTTTAGCCGGGGCGCCTCTTGATTCCTGTATTTCAATATCACCATATTCATTTATTCCAAAAATAAGGCCGTGTTTAACGGAAATTGATGGAATCAGAATTCATTCCAGATTCCATTCCATGGGGTTGCCAATTACACGCACAGAATACACTCTGTCGGAATCCTTCAAATTTCCTTGGTTTATTACAAGACTAAAATACCCTCATTATAATTATAATATATATACAATAACCAAAAAAAATATTTAGATATAAATAAACATATTTTAAAATTAAAATTGAATTTTCATTGCCAAATGCATGATGGATTATGATTCCATCAAATTCCAATTCCTTTGACAGATCACATTCATTCCAATAACAGATGGAATGAAACGACGAAGAAATGGTATGAACAAGGTAATGAAATCATGTTTGATTTGTTGTAGGAATGGAATAAATTTTTGGGGTTTTTTAAAATCATGAAATGTTTTAAAAAGAAAAACAGCTTTTACTTAAGGAATGAAAACTTAAAAAATGGTTCATTCCATTCCCTCCCTGATTGATTTCATCATACCAAACACTAACATGATAATATTCTGTAGTAGTGATTCGTATAGTCATCATTAGGGGCATAAATATTATTAAATGGCATGGCAGCATTTTGAATATTATTGATAAAGCAGAAGCAGAAGACAAACCTGTGGAGCTGCTTTAAATACTCGGAACTGTTTGTTAAGATTCTCATCCAGTTCAAGAATAGCAGCCACATTACCACACCTGTGGAAGCGTAAAAAATGAATTAGGAAAAGTAGGGAGCGGAGATAGACGAAGCAAAAGAAAGGGTTTTATTACCTGTAACAGTAATTTGGGGCTGACCAGACAGTAACAATCTGGTTGTTAAACATCCATTTAAAACCTTCCATTACCAATTGATGTGCACGACAAATGTAATCGATGTTATTGGTGTGGTTAAAAGAAGTAACAACACTGCCACTAAACAAGAAACCAGCACCACGTGGACTCAGACCCCACCCATCAACAATGTCCTCCGGGTCTGACCACAGGAGGTCACACATGGCACCATCATGGGGCACTTCTTGCTTCCGGTCAATTGTCCGAATCTGCAAAAATCACACTCTTTCTTACTTGTTTTATTCATTTCATCGATTACACTAAAACAAAGATTTAGTTATCTTATGGAACACTCTTCACACCTGATCTAATGTGTTGATGTTGGGAGACAGACCACCATGAACTGAAAATATTTTGTTCTCAATAAGCGCAGACAAACTGCAACAATGTCAAAGTTTACGTATAAGCCTTCTACTTAATAAAAGTTTGATGCTATAATACACAGATAAATGAAAGTGTGTTGTTATTTTTTCGCATTTACTAGTATAAAACAATAAGTGAAAGGAAGTGCAAGAAGTTAGCAGACCTTAGATAATCAAATATATCGGTGCAATATCTCCAAACATTGACAGAACCATACTTCCTCAGACACTCATCATAGAATCCATACACCTACAACAGAGAATAGCGGTGAGCTTTAAAAAATATATATATTAAAAAAAATCAAGATGAAAATCAAGTACATAATGGAACCTGTGTGATCTGTCGGCTCTCGTGATTCCCCCTAATCAATGTTATCCGATCAGGATACCTTACCTAATTAATTACAACACTTCTTAATTACACAACAGCTAAAAGAAAATAATATGAATGCTTCGAAAACTAAACCTTAATGAAACTATGAAAGGACTATATAATTAACATAAATTATGAGCAATACTAGAAACATACATCCCATATACACATGTTTGTAAGCATAGATATTTATAATCGACATTTTACATCTGACAATGCAATACTTGCTTATTTTGAAGTGAGAAATTTGATTAAGAAGTAGAACTTACCTTGAGGGCAAGTAAAAGCAAAAAGGTCTCTACAGAATAGAAGCCTCTGTCCACAAAATCTCCAAGAAACAAGTAGTTAGTCTTTGGGCAATCACCGCCTACCTTGAATAGCTCTTTCATGTCATAAAACTGTCCATGGATGTCGCCACATATCTACACAACAGGAAAAAAAAAAAAAAAAAAAAAAAGGGTCAATAACAACAAAATTGAAATTACTAATAAGTGCCATTGAGAAGGAGAAATGATTTAAACAAGCAGCAGTGTCAAATAAGAAGTAGCAGCAAGCTGGTTATGTGGCTTAAATAATGTCCATTAGACTCAACTGTCTTTAACAATTGAAGCCCTTAAATTGCATTGAGAACAGTGACATCAGGTTTCTGGTTCTTCCTTTGAAGTTGATTTGACTTGTGCATGACACCAGACATGACATTGTTTCTCTTCTGTTCATTAATCATCAAATCTGGCCTTCAATTTGTAGCTTGGAGTTGGAGTACATGTTAGTACACTTTCCAACCTTTACTGGTAAAGAATATCCTATGGCCTTCAAATTTTGGGGGTGTTTGGATGAGTGTTTTCAATATGACTGTTGACACTTGAAGAGTCTGAATCATATAATAAGTTGCTTAAAACAAGGAATAGTCCTTGATAACTGGTTTTCTACAGATACCTGCAAGTCTACCAAGTTTAATCGAACGCCCAAAAAAAACCCTAAGGATATAGTTTAAGGGTGTACTATGAAAGCAAGGAAAGTACTCCTGACGTTTCTACCAAATTAACAGGCCCCTTCCTTCACAGTCCTTACAGAAACTACACATGTGACTTTTAGAATCAAATCAACCGATAGTTTAGAAATGCAAGATACAGATCGAAACATGGTCCCGGCTAATGAATTCGATGAACACTCAGCTTTATCAAAATTTCACGGTTCATAAACTGAACACACATAAAACCCTAAATCGGTCGCCAGAGTTCTGTCTAGATGGATACATAGTATTTTAGCAACAAAAAGCACATAGAAAACATACAATAGCAACTTGTGTACATGAATCTGAATAGAGGAGGTAAAAAGGTAAACCTACAGTGACAGGAGCATCGACTCTTTGAACGTTGCTCTCTTCGACGAGGATTTCCATGGCTTTCAAGCAGAGAGCCTTGACTTCAGACTCTTTGAGTGGTTCACAGTTCTTCAACTGCTCGATTTGCCGGTCTAGGTCTGACATCCCACCCTTTTTGCTTCTTTTCTTCCCTTTTTGAAAATAATTTTGAAGAGAAAGCGGAAGAGGGGGTATGTGCGGCGGCTATGATTTTCTCCGATCGCCCGCTCTTCAAATTTCAGTGGCTTGTGTTGTGTGCTCTTCAATTTTTGTGACTGGTGTACGACTTTCTATCACTTGACTCGCATTTTTTTTTTTTTTGGCAAATCGAAGAAAAATAAACTGAGGTGATTTCTTTTAATTTAATAAAATTTAGGGTTAATAATTATAAACTTTGTAATAAATAAATCGGGGGAGGGGTTCTAATAAAATTTGACTAGTCTAATTTATTTTAACAGTCATTGCTACGAGACTTTATGGTGTATATGGAAGGCAATGGATGAAAAAATATTCAACAACAAAAAGGTGTGCGCTACGAAAGTTCTTGATATTATTATATCATCGACTTTCTTATGGTTTAAGCATAGAAATAAAAAAAAAATGGTGTCCAATGGCCAAATTGGATTTCATATCCATTAGTCATATGTAATGGTCATTGTTTTACTTTTTTAAACTTGTATTTTGTTTCCCTTAGGCCCCGTTCGTTTACCTCTTAATTGTAAAATTAAGAGGCAATGTCTGAAAATTTCAAATTCACATCGTTTGTTTGGGTCTTATTTTTTACCTCTTAAAATCAAAAACATCTCTTAATTTTTCAGATCCTGAACAAAGTCTGAAAATAAAAAAAAAATAAAACGCGCATCTTGTTTTGCCCCTAAACCACACGGTCGGACATACCCGCCTCCTATTCTCCTGTACTTGCGTCTTCCTTCTTCGTTTTCTTCCCCAGTCGCGTCTGCTTCCGTCGCCTAGTTCTCGTCACCGACAACCGCCTGAAACGATGCCATCCAACCGATCGTCAACGTCCCAGCAGTGTTGCAACCCTGTTTGTTTCGTCTCAGCAGCAATTTCTGATTTTCGAGTTGTGTTTTCTTCCCCGGTTCGAGTCTGCTTCATTCGCATAGTTCCTGTCGCCGAAGACCGCCTGAAACGACGCCGCCCAGCCGATCGTCGACGTCCCAGCAGCCTTGCAACCCCGTTTGCTTGGTCTCAACAGCCTTCCCATCATTTTCTATGCCCTAAAGTCCAAAATTAGAAATCGATAACAGGTTTGTTCTCTTCTTCTGAAAATTGATTGCTCTTCTTTTATTACTCTCCAAATCAGTTCTTATGTTATGCTAATCAGTTCTTATGTTATGCTATTTAGTTTCTGATTTCTTCAATTGTAATCTATATTTGATGTTAATGGTCAATTTTTTTGTGTGTGCTTTTTTAGGTGATTTGGTTTTGTCGGTATAGGTTGTGGTGATGGTGGTAAAATGTAGGAATGGTGTTTGTGTGGGTGGTGTTCGGTGGTTCAGGAAAGAGTGAAGGAGGGTAATGTTGGATTTTTGATTAATGGATATGGTGGCTGGATAATGGTTGATGGTGGGTTGTATACAATATTCGCATACAGGTTGACTTGTGGTTTGATACCAAAAACAATGGAGTAAACAAAGAAGCAAGATTAATCAATGAATTGATTATAAAAGCAGTTGAAGAAACAAGTATTGAACTACTTGATAATTTGCAAGGAAAGAATGATGCAATGTAGTGTGGGGGGTATTGTGTAATTGTAGGTAGATGATTTATATAGATTCATTATATTTGTTGAATGAAAGTTGAGTTTTGAAAGGATTAATTCATGTATCAACTTCTGTTGTGAAATGTCTTTAGATGTTTTTTGTTTGGTTTATTGCATAATTCTGGAAAATGTATACTACTTTTTGTGTGGTTTAATTATGATTTATGTTAAATTTGGATTTTATATGGTGTTTATATTTTTTTAATACGTATTTAAGAAATTTATTAGGTTATTTTCTAAACAAATAGTTGAATTTAATAAAAAATAAAACAAAAGGGTAAAATGGTTATTTTTATAATTCAGCACAGCAATTCAGATGTCCCAACCAAACAGCATGTTAAACATTCAACTCTTAAAATTTCAGACCCTCTTAGAAATTCAGATTTCTTAAAAATCCAGATCTTAAAAATTCAGATCCTACCAAACAGCCCCTTAGATTCTTGCTAGGTGAGGTTTACTTTCCTCTTATTTATATATCTTTTTTTTGTTGGTTCAAAATGTCGTTAAATAACTAATTATTTTATTATGATTCTGTAAATCTTTGTTATTATATTGAAAGTTGAAACCATAACCAAACATCTCTATAGCAACATTTTTTAGAAAAAATTAAAAATGTGGTAATCCTTATAAGCTTACTTATAAAGTGTTATTTGTTATAGAAATAAGAAGGGAAATCAACATTTAAGTCCTATTATTTTGCCTGTATTTACGAAAAAAAATCCTAAATTATTAAATGTTAATGAAAAAGCATGAAATACCAGATAAACCGGCGAATTGACTAAGTTTACCTGGTTACCACTCTTGCAGCCGGTAACAAATCAATGTGGCATTAAATGAGATTAGGTGGAAGGTGAGTCGACCAAACATCACACACTCATTCCTTCAACGGTAAGTCAAACACAATTAGCCCAATATCCTCTCCGTAGAAATTAAGGTTTTTTTTATGTGTGAAGAAGACGACAACTGTGGGCATGAGTTCGAATCTTCCAATCTTTGGAAATGGAAGACATTTGGGATTTAACACTATTGATGTTGAAGTCGACAAGGATTTGAAGAAGCAAACCAAGAGATGCAATGATGCATTCTTGAACAACTTGTGTCCCGACATAGCTGGTGAAGAAGGTGATGACTTTACAATCCCTGAAATTAAACATATCGACGACGATGTTGACTTAAATGAAGATGATGTGGTGGAGAACGAAGATAATTTTGGCTTAATTCGAGAAGGAAGTGGGTGTGATGAAGTATATGGGTCTGATGAATAAGTATTAAGTGAAAGTTACCAAGATTCTAAGCTTAAGTTTGAGTACAACACCCATGATCCAAATGTTAAATGGAACAAGATGAGACCATTTATGGGAGAGAGGTATGAATCACCCCATCAGCTGAAGTTATGTTTAACTAACCATGCTATTTATATTGGTTATAAGATAAAGTTTAAGAAATATGGCAATGTTAGGCTAGTTGTTGTATGTGCTAGTGATCCATAAAAATTTCAATGTCCATTTAATGTTAGGGTTTCTTGGATGAACACGGAGACGTCGTTTCAAATTAAGAAACTTGTTGACAAATATAGGTGTGTTAGGAATTGCAAAAATAACAACCTTATAGGTCCAACATGGTTAAGAAACCAGTTTCTAAAAGAACTTATTAGGAAGCCCGAGTAGAAGTGTAAGTAAATACAGGTAATTATGCAAAGCAGATTCCACTAAAATGTGTCCTGGTCAAAGTGTTATAGAGCAAAGTGTAGGGTCATCTCTTTGATAGAAGGGAGATTGAGTGACCACTATGTTAAAGTATAGGGTTATGGTGGTGAGCTATTGAGATCAAATCCAGGTATTTCAATTAAAATTATTGTGAGTCAAAACCTGGATAACACAACTACTTTCCAAAGATTATATATTGATTTTAAGGCAATAAAAGAAGGATGAAAGGTTAGTTGTTGTAGGGTTATTGTGTAACGCCTAGTTCCTAGTACGTATTTAAATAAAAAATATTCAAATTTGTTAAGGGAATCGACGAGTTGGAGGCCCCAAACTCGTCGAGTAGGGATTGAATATGTTGGACGCGGGACTTGAAGCCTACTCGACGAGTCGAGGTGCCTCGACTCGGCGAGTAGGTCTGCCATAGTGAAACCCTAATTTTCAGGGTTTGCACCCTATTTAAACACCTTATATGGCACCCACTCCAGCCTCCATCACCTCCAAACCCTATTCACGAAACCCTAATCGACTTTTGAGTGTTCTTGAGCTATTATGTGCCATTTTTTGTGATTTGAATCTTGGAGGAGGAAGGAAAGGCTTGGAGATTCAAGAAGAAGGTGGTAGATCCAGAGCTTGGATTGCATTTCCATCTTGTTTGAGGTATAAAGCTTAAACATTGGCTTTCCATCACTTAAATCTTCGTTAGGGCTTGCATATTGTCATTTTTGGGCCATTTCTAAGTCACTTTCGGGATTTGAGTGCATATTAGAGTGATGACTTCAGATCTGGGAACATTTGAGCTCAAGAAGCTTAAAGTTGCCACCTTTATTGAGCTATGGCCCTATCCCATGCATTAGAACTCCTTTATGGCTTGTTTTTGGTGTTCTAGCTTCATAACGCCCATGCATGCACGTAAAGTTTGTAACTTTACGTGAAATATCGACTCTAGGAGGCCAGATCTATGCTTTGGATGCAATAAGCCCGACTGAAATCAACTGGTTAGACTTGGACTTTGGGGGACTCGACGAGTCATTCATAGGACTCAACGATTCGGGTCATGGTTCCCCAACACTTTCTGTTTCTGAGCAATCTGGTTGAGTCTATAAGAGGACTCAGCAAGATGGACGTGATTATGGACTTGAAGATCAAAGAACTCGACGAGTTCAAGGATGAACTCAGTGAGTTGAAAGCAAATGTCCTGACTGATATGAAGCAAGACTCGATGAGTTCAAGGATGAACTCAGCAAGTCATGAGCAAAAGGTCCCGATTCTGTATGAAGGAGAACTCGACAGATTCAAGGAAAACTCGGCGAGTTAGGAGTAAAAAGTCCCGACTATGTAGGAGGGAACTCGACGAGTTCTTTAAAGACTCGACGAGTAGGATCGAAGTTCCATAATTTTTTGTGGACTATGGAAATCGACAAGTTGGTGGACCAACTCGGTAAGTCGATTCGACATGATGTTGACTTTGACCAAAAGTTGACTTTGACCAGGGTATTGACATTGACTTTGACTTTGACCTGAGTTGACCCTTGAAAGGGCTATGAGTATGAAAGGGTGATTAAGGAAGATTGTTATGTGTAGGAGTTTGAGAGGAGTCGATCCCAGCACCGAGGACAGTTCAGCTACTACGCGATATTGAGGTGAGTTACCTTCCAGTAGAAGTGGGTCTAAGGCACCAAGGTTAGCCCACTAGTAAGAGTTATAGTAGAGATGATTGTCTTTGTGATAATTATCTAGTATGTTGCTATCTGTTATGATTATGTGCTAGTATGTTATGATGTTATGTGGTATGTGATAGGAGGGGTAGGATAGACCCTACTACCGGTCGATGAGGCCGAAGGGGTATGCCAGCACCCAGATACGCTAGGCAGTAAACGACTTATATGTTTATGCACTAAGATGCTATGTGGTAGAGTAGGTGGTGGAATAGTCCCCGGTACCGGTCGAAAGGACTGAAGGGGTAGGCCAACACCCTGATATGCTAGGCAAGTTACAAATTAACAGGACCGAAGGAGTAGGCCAGCACCCTGATATGCTAGGCGAGGTACCGGTCGACAGGACCGAAGGGGTAGGCCAACACCCTGATATGCTAGGCAAGGTACTGGTCGACAAGACCGAAAGGGTAGCTAGTAACCAGATATGTTAGACATAAGTGTTATGTATGGTACATGGTATGATGGGGGAACTCACTAAGCTTCATGCTTATAATTTTCAATTTTGTTTTCAGGTACCTCTTCATCGAAGGGGAAGGATCCGACACGGTAGCAATGCATCACACACACGCATGATTTCTGCATTATGAGATTCTTGAGATTGTACTCTGACATTGTTACTGTTTCATGATATGGTTTTGAGACATGTGACTATGGTTTTATGAAATGAAGTGACTTGATGATGTTTTCTTATAATTGTTTTTATAAACCGTTATATCAAAATGAAACTTTTGGTCTTTAAAATTGGGATGTTACAAGTTGGTATCAGAGCCTTGGTTTGAGGGATTCGGACACACTTTCTGGAGTGTCTGAACTCAAATCGAGGGTTTGAAAGATTTTCACATGAAAATAGTTTTTGTAAAAGATAAAGTAAAGAGTTTTAAGAAAGAACCATGTGTGTGATGCGTGCAACCGGCCGAGCTCAAGCATGTTTACCCCAAGATACACATATATTTTATGTTATGATATGATATGATTATGAGAACTGCATGCTAGATTATGGATAAGGATCTAGGAAGGATACCTTTTATGCCAACTATATGTGTATGAGAACTGCATGCTAGATTAGGGCTAAGGATATAGGAAGATGCCTGATATGCATGTTATATGTGCTTATTGAGTTGCATGATAGTACTAATTAGTTAGTGATAAGATAGCCCGGATAGGATATGCATGGTTTGGGTTACTCAATGTCCGAATGCTACTTGCTTTGTACTATTAGGAGTTCTAGTTATCTTTAATTAACTAGTAAAAAATACGCTAAGTTACATATTACGAGGACTAAATAATTTAAGAGGGTTAGGTTTAGCCCTATTTTGCAGCTCTCATTTAAGTCTAACCGTTGTAGGGAGAGACCTCTCGTTCGAAGAATTATCTGGTCTTAGAAATATGTAATGGTAGTCGCAAGCTAGTTATAGAGGGATGGCATGGACTTCTTATGCAGATGATGGCGGATATTATGTATGACCCTAACAAATTTATGTATGACCAATAAACTCGTAGAGTGTGTGAGACCTCTCGATATTATGTATGACCCTAAAAATTTTATGTATTGTTTCAGAATGGTGATGAAACGTCACAGAGCAGGAGGTTCAGGGTCTGGGACAGGATCAGGTTTAGGTTCAGGAACAGGTTCCGAGCCAGTTGATGACAGACTTGTTGGATTAGATGTCTAAGCCCATAAATATTATTGGTATGTACTTGATCCGAGAGTAGCATGGTCCATTTGGGTTGCATATCATCATGACAAATTGTTAGGATGGACTTTTGAGAGAAGATGTTATATATGATTTATTAATATATTATAAGTTATAATATATTAATATGAAATCATATGTTTTAATTAGTATTGATCAAGAATTAATTTGGAATTAATTTATTGATCAAAAGAGACTAATTAAATCTATGGGGACTAATTATGATAATTAGTTATATTTATATGTGTTGGGCTTATGACCCATGTTGGACCGAGTTTATGTATGGATACATAAAGAGTTGGGCCACATGAACCATGGATCATAAAACCCATGAGTATGGATTTGGGTTTATCCATGACTCTTGAAATCCCACATATAAATATATACTCCATTGCCCAAAATCGCTATGTGTGTATTCTTGGAGTTCATGGTGATTTTGGGTGCATGGAATTCTCTCTCAAGTTCTTTCTTTGTCCATGATGTGTTGTGATTCCACTTGAGGCTTCCACACTATTGGGGCTAAGCTCTTAAGGCTAAATACATCAAGATTTCAAGCCACATATAAGGTATGTTACTCTAACTAGTATCTTATATGGTTTATGTGAAATGCGTGTTAGTTATAGGTTTAATGTCTTGGAAACCATTTGCATGTATAATTAGTGAAAACATAGATCCAAGGTATTTAGGGTTGTATGTGCACCATAGGATGTTGTAGTATACTAAAACCCAACAGTGGTATCAGAGACATGGGTTGTTTTCTTTATACTTGATGCAAATTGCTGAAAAATGTCGAATTTATGCACTCTGCCGAGTTGACTCGTCGAGTCCATCATGGAACTCGATGAGTCCATGCATATATTCAACCAACTCGCCGAGTCAGTTCATGCACTCGACGAGTTGACAGGCATGAGTGCAAATTTTCGAGTTTTGGTGCTGGAATTGGGCTAGAATCATTACCTTAAACTGTTTTGGACTTATAAAACATGTTTTTTAATGTGGTGATGATTATGGTAAACCAAGTTCAAAGTTATAATCAAAGTTTCAAGTTTTATACATGTTTATATGATGCTTGAAAATTGTTGATTATGAATATTCATGTTTATGAGTTTGTTTAGATTAATATAAAAAATTATGTGATAGTTGTTTTCAATCCAAATTAATCTAAAAGTTGTTCATAATATGTGTTTTTGTAACTTGTCCTCAAGTTACATGAAAAGTCACATTTATGAATTTTAAAAACTCATAAAATTTCCATAAGTTATGAAAATGAAGAGTAACATTTTTTAAATGCTTTTAGAGTCTTCCATGGCTTGTCATCGAGTTATGGAACTTGAAGATTTTTTATTATTAAACTACTTTAAACTCATAGGTTATGGAAATCAAAAGTTTCTGAATTGTTCAAAACTTGCCTTCAAGTTTTAGAATTTGCAAAGTTACCCCCCTTGTATACTTTAATTCCAACCCTTAGAATTTTAAAAGTTAAAATTCAAACTTTATGGACTTAATTAAATTAATTAAAGTGTTTAATTAAAAGAGTTAATAGTTCCATAATGATATGGTTTAAGTTTAATTAAATTAAGAGTATGGTTTAGTTATTAGATTAAACCACCAGGTATTTTAAATGTGTAAAATACACCCTTATACTATCAAATATTAAAATTTAATATTTATATATATATGTATAAGATTAAAAGTCAGTCTTACCGTTAGTAGGCATCATTCACGAAGCCGGTTTATAAGGGGGTATAAGGTTACTGCCTATAAAATGGCAATTTAATGGGTGTCCACTCTCACCCACTGCTTCCTTGACTGGTGGAGGGTCGTTAGCCGAACGGATTTGACAGGACATTAATTCTCCCTTCATTAAGAGTATAATGAAATTATAAAGTAACTAAACCTTTATAAATCCCCAATGTTAGTTACTTTAGGAAAATGTGAAATAGGTGTTAACCCATGAAATTACACTTTGTACCTTACCAAGTCGTTAGTGGAGCGTGTGTGATTAACCAACACACTAACAAGGACTAGTAAGAGTGGCAAAGGGTGACTTAAGTTTTTTTCATAGATCGGTGGAGTGCATGTGGTTAATGTAACATCTTGAGTTCAGGAGTGCAAGTTCAGGGTTCAAAGTGAAAATGTGGATGGTCAACTCAGCGAGTCCATGGGTAGACTCGGCAAGTAGGGTCGCGATTCTGGTCGCGTGTTAAGTGGCCAAGTCGGTGAGTCGGTGGCTGGACTCGACGAGTTGGTGATGTGTGGAGAAAACCCTAATTCTGGGGGTTGAGCCCTATACAAAGGACATAATACCCTCTCCCCAGCCTCTTTACCCTCCCTTGAAGTCCAGAAACCCTAATATTCGTTTGTGAGAGAATTAAAGAGCATTTGGATCTTGAAGGAGTGTTTGTTGAAAAGATCTTTGAAGATTAAGAGGCTTGGAGCAAGGGGCTTTGCAAGGCTTTAGCTTATTCTTCTGTTGGAGTCTTCTCTTGAGGTAATGATTCGTTGTTTGAGATGTTATCCACCTAGATCTATCATTTGTGGGATTTTTGGGAGTATATCTAGTGCTATCTTGAGTTTGGAGGTTGGATATGAGGTTGCTACCTCAGATCTAGAGTAGTGATGATCCAAAAGAGCATAAAGTTCCTGTTCAAGAGTTGTTGATGAAGCCTTGTTGTCCTAAACCCTATCCCTAGGGTGTATTACGCTTAGATCTCCTTGGATTCACGTAAAGTTTGCCACTTTACATGATGGATGGCTTGTATAAGAGTAGATATATGGATTGGAGACACTGCATGGCTTGGAAAGCCTCTGTATGGGTTAAGAGATAGTGGTACTCGGCGAGTCACATAGGTGTACTCGACGAGTTGCATGAAGATAGGCAGCAACTCGGCGAGTTGGTTGAAGATAGCCTTAGACTCAGCGAGTCTGGTCGTGAGGTCCTAACCTTTCCTGGTTGAGCTATGAATCGGTGAGTCAAGGGATGACTCAGTGAGTTGAGTCGTGTTATGGGAGTTTCAGAGCATATGGACTTGACGAGTCAGAGGGGTGACTCGGCGAGTAGAGATAGTCTTGTGTTGACCAGTTGCCTTCCAGGGGTATTTTGGTTATTGATCAGTGGTGAAGTTAGTGTCAGAGGTTGGAGCAGCGTGATCTTATCTCTTTAGTCGGCAATTGCGAGGTGAGTTATCCTCACTATATCAACAGGGTCTAAGGCACCAAGGCCGACCCTTTATCGGATTGTAATCCGGGTATCGTTGTTATGTTATCGCTTTGCTATGTTTGCATCCTGGTAGTTAGGATGGTATATGTTAGAGAACTGGTTAAGGTCGGTATCTTGGTATGTAGGATGATGCTATGCTAGTGACCGGATAGGTCGGTATCCTGGTTAGGATGATGTTATGTTATGTGATCTGCTAGATCGGTTTGATTGGATGCGTACTGTTATATGATTGTATGTTATGTGCACATGGTTGTTGGACTGGGGTTGGGTTGAGACGGGTCCTGCTTTGTGCTATAGGCCAACATACCCAGGGCGGACCAGTTATCCCGAAGGCCCAGCGAGCGGTCCGGATAGGTTGAAGGCCCACGAGGGCGGACTGGACATGCCGAGGCTCAGAGAGTGGACCAGGCCGACTGAAGGCCCAATGCGGGCGGACCAGTCATACTGTAGACTCAGTGTAACATCCCGAATTCCCAGGTATTATTTATTATTGTATTTTTTTGGTGATTTGTGAGGAGACTCGGCAAGTTGGAGCCCAAACTCGCCGAGTATGATCGCGGTTATGGGTGCGGGTTCGCGTCTGGACTCGGCGAGTCCAAAAGTGGACTCAGCGAGTCCACGCTGTTTAATGAAACCCTAATTCCCCGGGTTTGGAGCCTATTTAAGGGCACTTATAGCCTCCCATTGCGGCTACCAGTCCCTTGAGAGAACCCTAAGAGAACTAAATCGCTTTGAGAGAGAAGAAGTCACTTTTGGATCTTTGTATCCTTTTTTTAGCAAGAAGAAGGTGACAAGAGCAAGGAGGAGGTGAGATTCAAGCAGATCCAGAGTCCATAGGCTTCATTTTGAGGTAATAGTTTGAACCTCCTTCAGTTTTAGGGTTGATCTTTAGAGTTAGGCTTTTCTAACCCCTTTGGAGAGTGATTATGTGAAGCTAATGGTCCCTCTTCGAGTTTGTGCCTTGGATCTGGACTCAAAGAGGTCCAGAGACCTTAACCCTTGGAGCTTTTTGGGTTAGTATGGAGTTATTGGACTTAGGTTGTCATTTTTGGGACCAAATCTCCTTTTGATGCATTGTTGTGGTTATACAAGCATCAAGTTTCGAACTTTACGTGACATTCATGCTTGGGAAGGCCAGATCTATGGTTTGGGGAAACAGATCTGACCTCAGGAGGTCAATAGAGTTTGTGCATGGCATGAACTCGCCGAGTTGTTCTTGAGACTCGGCGAGTAGGGTTGGGTTTCATGTAAATTGTTCAGCGAGTAGACTCGCCGGGTTGGGGGATGACCCAGTGAGTCAGGGAGAGTCAAAGGGGGGCTGAGTCAAGCTGGAACTCGCCGAGTTGTTCTTGAGACTCAGCGAGTTGAGTCGTGGTGGCCCCGCGATTCATGCCAGGTGGAACTCGTCGAGTTAGGGAAGTACTCGACGTGTCAAGAGAGGATCCGAGGGAGTCAGTGAACACGTATAGACTCGCCGAGTCGCTCTAGTGCACTCGCCGAGTCCGGTCAAAATTGACCGTTGGCCATTGACCAGAGTTGACCAGTGTTGACTTGATAGGGTTAGTCAACCTTAGTTGTGAAAGTGTTAATTAGAGATATATTGTGTTATAAGGGGACTATAGCTCGGGAAATCGAGCGCTAGTGATTTCAGGGATTTGCGAGTTATCGAGATAAGCGAGGTGAGTCTTCTCACTATACTTTACCTTGAGTAGGTAATCAGAGTTATGTGACAGAGTATTTGTATGTTATATGTATGTTATGTGTTGTACTGCATTATTTCTATGTGACTTATGTTGTGCATGCTTATAGAGTTGGAACCGGAAGGTTCACAGAGTTAGAACCAGAGGGTTCACAGAGTAGGGTCCACAGACCCACAGAGTTATAGCCTCGAGCGGCTAATATGTGCTATGTGTGGTATTTTGGGGAACTCACTAAGCTTTGTGCTTACAATGTTTGGTGTTATTTGTTTCAGGTACTAGTGGTGACCGTGGGAAGGCGCCGGCTTGATCAGTACACACACGGGATTTTTATGTTATGAGATCTTGGGATTTTTATATGTCATGGATTGAGTTTCAAACATTGATGTTTTTATGAATATTAAATGAATTATGTTTTTATAAAATGCGAAAAATTGTTTTGAAATTTACGGTGTTACACTCAGAGAGTGGACCAGGTGGGTTGAAGGCCCGGTGCGGGCAGACCAACCACGCTGCAGACTCGATGGATATGACTAGACTCGGAGGGTAGACCAGGTGGACTGAAGGCCCGGTGCAGCGGACCAGTCACACAGTAGACCTGAAGTGCATGGTTGTTCTGTGTTTTGATATGATATGGCATGTTATGTGTATGGTATATGTGGTTGGTATTTTGGGGGTATCTCACCAAGCTTTCGGGCTTACAGTTGTGGTTTAAATGTTTCAGGTACTTCAAGAGACCGTGGCAAGGCAAAGGCATGATCGTACCGCTCCTCATGATTATGTTTTATGATATGGTTATGGGGAGACTCTGATAATAATTGTACTGAAAACCTTTTTGTAATAACTAAATGAAACTGGGTTGTTTTCGAAAAGTTTAAATTGGTTGGAATTTTTAGAACGTTACAAGTTGGTATCAGAGCCTTGGTTTGAGTGAATTGGAGGAACATTCATGTGAATCCAGTCTCAAATCAAGGAGAGTTTTCAAAAGAGAATTTAAAATGGTTTTCAAAATGAGTAAAAGAGGACGCGGAGGTACGATCAGCCGGAGCCAGTAAGTAACCCTAAAATACCATACAAGATAATTGTTTTTGAGATATGATAGAACAGTGTGACATCCCCAAAATCACGGCCAGAAAAGACCGGTTTAATTTATGCTTTTAAAATGATTTCAGAGTAATTTGATTTAAAGAGTTGCGGAATTCATTCCCAAAACAAAACATGATAAAATAAGATTTACCAAAGCATTTCTTAAAGAAATGTATTTTTCATTATATTACAATACTCGGGATGTCATGTTCCGATAAACAGACCAAAATTATAAACATTTCAATACAGACCTTGAAACATTTATTTACAACAACAGGTCTATAATCCAAAAATAACTTGACAAATCATCCAACTTATGCTCTGGCGCCACTACCTGTAATACAAAGAAACTGAGTGGGTCAGGCTTGGGAGCCTGGTGAGCATATAGGGTTTTCAACCCACAATAAATAATTATATTTAATTCCATCAACCAACAATAAACCAATTACCCATTCCTGTTATTCTCACTTTACGTTCCTAAGACAACTAACATAAGGGACCTAGTCTAAGAATATTTCACCGGGGCGACAACACATGCTTCGGGGGTTCCTCAGCAATATAAGTCAAATAAGGCAACCATGAGGGGGATGGAGTACAGCGAATAAACACCCAAGTTCATTAACACCTACAGGTGGCGAGCCTGCTAACGTTCCACATGACTGTCTAGAAAAGTTTGTGGTCGTCATCTAAACTCCGCTAGATGACTAAATCAAGAACATCGAGGCCTCTCATCTTTTTATCACAAGACAACTATCTACCCATGTTCTACCCAACATTTTAGTAGATAAAATATACATTTTTATACATAGTTTAAAACCTGTATAGTATGTTCATTCAAAACACATTCCAGATAAAAGATGAGACACATACACATAACACGTATTTCATAGAGAATAAATCATCTTCATGAGATAGAAGAAAGTGGATATACATTCACACATATAACAACAAAATATACACATAACACGTATTTCGTATAAAATAATTCATAATTATGCGTTAGAAGAAAGTAACTACACACTCACTTGATCAGAAGATGATCAGACAACACTACGGCTTGTAGAAGTAGTATTCTTCGGTAGATCTTCACAAAAACCGGACTCCTCGCAGGTAGAGCTTCGGCTCATAAACTCTTTTCTTCTCGGGATCTTCGGGCTTCGGGACTCGCTTCGGGTCTTGGGATGATACCGGGGCTTCGGGATATTTCTTGCACGTAAATCGAGGTAAAACGGGAGAGAGAGGAGAGAAAATAGCAACCCTAAACGGCTGGCCCTTCAAATCTATTTATAGGGCAAAATCTGCCCTTGCCACGTCATGACACCTTTTTCCACATCGTGGGATTGATCGTCACTGCATGCGTTATCACAAGTTGCGTCTGGGGGACTCCCGGAGGTGTTAGAAGACCTACCACGTCATGGTCTCTGACACAGCTTTGGGGTTCGTGCCCCGAACTTCAAAAATTCATAACTTTGGCATACGAACTCCGTTTTCGACGTTCTTTATATCGACGCAAAGGTGAGATTATGCTCTACAACTCTCGTTTAGACTCCTTTGGCTAATTTTGACTTTATTTTTAATATATTATAAATATATTACTTATATATTATTTTTAGTATGCCGGGATAGGAAAACTCCGTTCGAAATTCATAACTCCTTCATCTGAACTCCGTTTTCGTCTGTCTTTTTATCGGTGGACTACTATTGACGAGATATTCGACTCCTTCTTTGGTTTTCGCCAATCATCATCATATTTGTCACCACTGGAGTAGCATACTTGCACCTTCTTGTTCCCATTCTCGTCCAAGTCACAATCTCTAGTAAGATGAGGTCCATTGCAATTCTCACAACCCACCCGAATAACATGTATTTTTTGATCCATTTTATCCATCCTCCTATCCATGGTTTTCAACATAGCCATAACTGCTGACAAATCTTCTGAAGCTGCATAAGCTGCTCCCCTCGTCACATCATTCCTTGGGTTGTGGTATTCCCTAGAATGCTTAGAGAATTCCTCAATTAGTTACTTTATCACCGGGGGTGCTTTCTTCGTGAGTGGGCCTTGCGAGTCAAGTAATTGCCTTGTTGTAACATTCACTCCATCATAGAAAATGGCGACTTCTTGTTGGCTATTGAGATCATGATGTGGGCAATTTCTTAATAGACTTTTGTACCTCTCCCAAGCCTCATAAAGTGATTCTCCAGCTTGTTGCTCAAAGTTGGCTATGGATTTCTTTAACTTAGCTATTTTGGAAGGTGGGCAAAATTGATCAATAAACTCTTCTTTCATCTTGGCCCATGTAGTGATGGATCCGGGGGGAAGTGAATTTAGCCAATCTTTTGCAACGCCCTTCAATGTAACCGGAAGCATTCGAAGTAGTTGAGTCTCGCGAGGCACGTTTGAAACATTGAAATAATCAGCTACATCATTAACTTCATCCAAGTGTTTGTAAGTGTTGTGTGTAAAATGCACTTGTTTTATTCCCTACTTTTATTAATATATTTAGCACACAAAGGCAGTGAACCTGTCTTTTAGTGGTATAGTTTAGTAAGTAAGGTGTCGAACTCAGGGAACGGAAAATTAGACTAACAACTAATTTTAACTAAAACAATTAATGAAAGTAAAAGGTTTTTCTTCTAGTTTTTCAAGACTAGAAACTTAAGCAACACTTAATTAATTAATTAAATGACTAAAACAAACAACTAATTCACCAAATTTGATAAAGATGTTTCTATTTAGGTTCAACCAATTCACTCCTATGGTTATTTATATTTATGATAGATTAATTGTTATTGGCTACCAATTAAAGTGGTTAGGTTCATGTTCATTACTCCTAGCCCTTAGACAATTAACTAATTTAAGCGGTGATCAAATGTTTAAACTAATTAATTCCCTAGATTAATGATTTGGATTAAATAAGATTTGTAGTGGTGAATCAATTTAGTAAATTAATTAACCTCTTGTTTGATGGTTTCTCAAAACAAGCTCACACATTAATCTAATTATTGTCTTATTAATCTTAGTTTCATAATCATTATTCCTAAGCATATGAATTGGTGTTCACATAGACATATGAGGTTAACAACTAAGAGATGTTCATGCAGCTTAATTGTCTTCCAATTAACAGAAAATAATCGTGATTAATGCATAAGGGTCTTTAACAAACTTAATTTAATAGATCACCAATAAACAATTAATCAAAACTAAGAATTAAACCATAGGAGTTCCTGGGTATTCCCCAAACAGAAACAAAAACGAAATTAGTTCATAGTTGCAGTAAAATCACACACAAAAGCAAGTTCAACTAGATTAAACATACTTAAATCCTAAAGCTAAGTGGAATGATTAACCTAGTTGCTTCAATTCTTCAAAAGGTTGGAGATTAGAATTCCTCAGCGTCTTCTAGTGCCCTTAATCGTAGAAGGATCTTCCAAAATCGCCAAAAGTGTATTCCCCTCGGATAAAGGTTCGATTTTTATAGATATCTCAAAACAGGGGGTACTCGGCGAGTAGCAGACCCTACTCGCCGAGTAGACTCGTTGTTATCCGTCTTAGATCAGGAGTCGTGGCTATCTTCTGGAATATTCAGCTGGACGCGCCGAGTAGACTCGTGTACTCGCCGAGTAGATGGACTTTTGTTCCTCAATCTTCACTCTTTGGTCTTTAATTGCTTTTCCTTGCTCCCTTTCACTCCCAAGCATGTCTTTTGGACTGAAAACAAAATTTAAACAATATTAAGTACCTTTTGTCCATATTATTCACATAATTAGTTAAAAATGAATAAAAATGTATACTAAATAACTAACTAATTATGCACATATCAAAATACCCCACACTTGACTTTTGTTTGCCCCCAAGCAAAACTAAATTTTAAACATATTAGAATTACTTATGACAACTCCAATCTAACCCAGCCATTATGCCAAGACCGCAACGCGTGCATTTGTGTCTAAAATTTTTCCTAAGGACCTCCCATACTCCAAATACTCACAATCCTCATAAACACTTGCCCACTCATCCCGAACTATGCTCATTTTATGCAACCCTCCGAATCCATCCTCAGAAAACCTCTTACCCTCAAGGTATTTTTAATTGAGCAACCCAAGCATACATAATCTAGAATTACAACTTTTCGATACCACTATGGAGCTCTTTTGGAATTCTTCACTTCCTTTGGTAATTTGATCTTTAATATTTTTGAATTCACCACCTTTATTGTTTGATTTTTGGTATCTTCAACTTTTTGAATTTCTTGGAATTTTTGATCTTCTAATTTCATATTTGACTTTGATGCTCCAAAAATTCTTCAAACTTTTCTTGTAATCCTCTCTCTCTCTCTCTCTCTCTCTCTCTCTCTTTTTTTAACATGTAACTCACTTTTTTCACTCAAATCCCTACATGCTTAAGCAGGGGCGCTCAATCTCAACCTTTATTGGCTAACGATAACAATCTTCCTGGATACATTTCAGGTTTAGGCTGTTTTCTAGGAATGCTTCAAAATCTTCTGTCATCATCACGCTTTGATCATAAATTCCCAACCTCCACGAGAACTCAGCAATGCTGCACTGTCGCAACTGTCCACCCAAAGAAAAAGAGATTACATTGGGATTGTAGTATTCACTACCACCTCGGAATGAGATGGTAGCAAAAAACTCCCAGCACAACTCAGCATACACGGGCTCCTGAATTTTGAACAACTGTAACCACCCATCACAAGTAATGGTGGTGTATCCCAAACTACACTCTTTCACCAAATATGGTGTAAGTTCCTCCTCTAACCCGACATTGCCCAGCCAACCCCAATCAACCGCATTTGGGATATGAATTTCCTTTTGTTTAAGGGCTTCCAACCTGTTTCTCGCCCGGGTTTGGGATGACTTGGACGTTATGTGTTGAAAGGAAAGCCATGACATGTCATTTTGACTTCCTCCGCGCGAAGACTGCCCCCTTCTGAACATGATTTCTGCATACAAACACCAACAAACACACAAGCAAACAATACCCAGTAATTAAAAACAAGAAAGTGGGTCTGAATAGTTATCTACTCGCCGAGTACACGACCTACTCGGCGAGTAGGATGAACTGCGGGACTGTATTGTCTCGGGCCTGTATATAGCAGTTTATAATCCAATTTTTTCACAGGGGTTTGTTGTAATGGCCTATCTAACCACAAATCATAAAGAAATTCGTCCTAATATCACGTAATTTATGGCTAATTGAAACCCTAGAATTTGAGGAAACCCCCAAATCCGAAATCAAGTAAAATCGGGGCAAATCCATGATAAAGATCGAACCTTTAAGGAGTTTATAGTGTAAAGATGTTACCTTTTTGGTTGAATGATACAAATCGAGTAGGAGATCGGAGACTTGGAATCGCGAAAATCGCCCTCTGCTTGAGAATACGCTGTGCACGGCGAGTGTGTGGTGTAGTGGGTGAAAAAAAACCTTTTTTACAGACTTATAATTCACCCGTGTAACTCAGCTACTTGCCGAGTATTAAGGGTCTACTCGCCGAGTACATATTCAAATACGCGTTTTTTTCGGGTTACTCGGGTAGGTACTCGCCGAGTATACGTGCCTACTCGGCGAGTAAACCTTACAGTTTGAAAATTTTGTGGCAATTTTGAAAAAATTTATGTATTTTCTCTTTTTTAAACCCACCCCACACTCTAAGCATTGCTTGTCCTCAAGCAGTTATGTTCTCAAAATAAATGAAGAAAAGAAAGAAAAATAAAGTAAAAGAAAAGGAAAGAAAATGCAAACTTGAAACTCGGGTTGCCTCCCGAGAAGCGCTTCTTTTTTAGGGAGTCATTAGCTGGACTCCTCCCCTTCTACGTGGCTGCAATCTTTTCCAGCAACAGCAACTCTTCCATTCCTTCATTTCGGGGGACTCCTTCTTCATATTTTTTAACCCTATGACCATTGACCTTGAAAGGCGTGCCATCTCTTGATAATAGCTCTATAGCACCATGTGGAAACACCTTCTTCACTATAAAAGGCTCATCCCATCGTGACTTGAGTTTTCCCGAAAAAAGCTTTAGTCTTGAGTTGAAAAGCAACACTTTTTGGCCTTCATGAATTTGTTTATCTTTGATCCTCTTATCATGCCACATCTTGGTCTTCTCTTTATATAGCCATGAGCTGGAGTATGCATCATTCCTTAGTTCCTCAAGAGCATTCATTTGCATTAACCGGTTGCTCTTTAATTCCTCCATGTTAAAATTACACCTCTTCAAAGCCCAAAACGCCTTGTGTTCTAGCTCCACCGGTAAATGACATTGCTTTCCATAAACTAACCTATATGGTGTGGTACCAATAGGTGTTTTGAAAGCTGTACGAAAGGCCCAAAGTGCATCATCTAGCTTATCCGACCATTCCTTGCGATTGCTCCCCACCGATTTCTCCAAAATTCGCTTTAAAGCTCGATTTGTCACTTCGGTTTGTCCACTAGTTTGTGGATGGTATGATGTGGAAAACTTATGGGTGACCCCATATTTCTTTAACACCTTTTCCAATTGATCATTGGCAAAGTGTGTGCCTCGGTCACTTATAAGGGCTTTCGGGACTCCAAATCGTGAGAATAATTTCTTTAAAAACCGTACTACCACCCGTCCGTCATTTGTTGGTAATGCTTGTGCTTCCGCCCACTTAGATACGTAATCCACCGCCACTAGTATGTATTTGTTTCCTTTAGACATGGGAAATGGTCCCATGAAATCAATTCCCCACACGTCTAACACCTCGCATACTTGGATACTATGTTGTGGCATTTCATTTCGAGATGAAATGTTTCCCACTCTTTGACAAGCATCACATTCTTTGACAAATTGGGTTGCATCTTTAAAAAATTGTGGGCTAATAAAACCCAATGTCAAAGATCTTCTTTGCCGTATAATGTGCTCCGTGATGTCCACCCGTGGGCCCACTATGACAATGCTCTAGTATTTTCCGGCTTTCCTTCCCGAATACGCATCTTCGTATGATCCCATCCGCACAGCTTCGAAAGAGGTATGGCTCATCCCAAAAGTAATATTTTAATTCAGCAAAGAATTTCTTCTTTTGTTGACTGGTAGAGTCTTTCGGGATGTAATTTGTAGCTAAGTAATTAGCTATGTCCGTGAACCATGGCTCTTCTCCCACTGTCACCATGATGTACTCATCCGGGAAGTCGTCTCCAACTTTATCTTCTTGCAATTGTGGGTTTTCAAGCCTTGACAAGTGGTCAACTGCCACATTCTCCATTCCCTTCTTGTCTCGTATCTCTATGTCAAATTCTTGAAGAAGTAGCACCCATCGTATCAGTCTTGGCTTGGCATCCTGTTTGGAAAACAAATACTTGATAGCCGAGTGGTCAGTAAAAACAGTGATTTTAGATAAAACCAAATAAGGGCGGAATTTGTCAAAGGCATACACCACAGCTAGTAATTCTTTTTCAGTGGTGGTATAATTTTCTTGGGCTGGGTTTAGAGTCTTGCTAGCATAATATATGGGTTGAAAGTGCTTATCAACCCTTTGACCAAGGACAGCTCCTAATGCATAGTCACTAGCATCACACATAATCTCAAAAGGTAAGTTCCAATTTGGTGCAATAATGATCGGGGAATTAGTTAGTTTTTCCTTTAAAAATTCAAATGCCTCTAAACACTCTTTAGTAAAATTAAATGGTGCATCTTTTAGTAGTAGTTGTGTTAGAGATCTAGTTATTTTGGAAAAATCTTTTATGAAACACCGATAAAAACCCGCGTGTCCTAGAAAACTCCTAATGCCCTTCACATTGGTTGGTGGGGGTAATTTGGCAATAGTGTCTATCTTTGCCCTATCCACTTCAATTCCCATTTTGGAAATCTTGTGGCCCAACACTATACCCTCCTTGACCATAAAATGGCATTTCTCCTAATTGAGTACCAAGTCGGTTTTTTCACACCTAGCAAGCATTAAGTTAAGATTAGTGAGACAATCATGGAAAGATGATCCAAATACGGAAAAATCGTCCATAAAAACTTCCATGAATTTTCCACCATATCGTGGAATATAGCTGTCATGCACCTTTGAAAGGTCGTGGGTGCATTGCATAACCCAAAAGGCATGCGTCTATAAGCGAAAGTCCCACTTGGGCAAGTGAATGTGGTCTTTTCTTGGTCCATAGGGTCTATGAGTATTTGAAAATAACCCGAAAATCCATCTAGAAAGCAATAATAGCTATGGCCCGATAATCTTTCTAGCATTTGATCAATAAAAGGTAGGGGAAAATGGTCTTTACGAGTGGCATCGTTTAGCTTTTGATAATCGGTGCACACTCTCCAACCGGTTACCGTTCGTGTCGGAATTAGCTCGTTCTTTTCATTGGTTATGACCGTCATCCCTCCTTTCTTGGGCACTACTTGGACCGTACTCACCCATGGACTGTCGGAAATGGAATATATAATTCCCGCATCTAAAAGCTTGACCACCTCCTTCTTGACTACTTCTTGCATATTCGGGTTCAGTCTTCTTTGGTGCTGCACAACCGGTTTTGCTCCTTCTTCCAGGTTGATCTTGTGGGAGCAATATGATGGACTTATTCCCTTGATGTCGGTGATGCTCCATGCTATGGCCCGTTTCCGCTTCTTCAACAATTGCACAAGTTCTTCTTTTTCAGAATTGGTCAGGTCAGATGCTATAATTACTGGCTTTTGGTTGCCTTCTTCGAGAAAGGCATACTCCAAATGATCTGGTAAAGTTTTAAGCTCCGATTTTTGGCTCTGACTGTTGGACTCGCCGAGTGCAGGTAGGGTACTCGGCGAGTTGTTGGCTGTATTTACGACTTCTGCCTTTTCTTCAGAGGCACTCGGCGAGTATATCGGTCCTACTCGGCGAGTAGAACTGTTTGTGTTCTTTACCAATTCTTCGTAGTCGGCTTCTTCCAGCAGTCTTTCAATTTCCATCAAGTCTGTTTCTGGATCAAATTCTTCATCCTCAGCTGTGAAATTAATGGAATCTTCAATTATGCCTTCCTCTAGTAACTCATCTAACATATCGAGTGAGAATGCCGTGTCGTCATTGTTCCTTGAATACTTCATGGCTTGGTCCACTCCGAATGTGACTGAATCTTCACCTACCCGCAAGGTGAGTTTTGAGTCCCTCATGTCTACTATGGCACTTGCCGTGTTGAGGAAGGGTCTTCCAAGGATGATTGGCACTTATGGATCCGCCTCCATGTCTAGGATGATAAAATCAGTGGGAAAGACGAATTTGTCCACCTTGACTAGTATGTCTTCGCATATGCCTCTTGGTAAGGTGACTGTTTTGTTGGCCAAGTGTATTGCCATGCGAATTGGCCTTGGTTCCGGGAGATCCAGCTTTTTAAAGAACGAATATGGCATTAGATTCACACTTGCTCCCGAATCGGCTAAGGCATGAATGATGGTCAAGTTGCCAAATTGGCAAGGTAAGGTCAAACTCCCCGGATCACCTTTCTTCTTTGGTAGCTTATTTAGCATAGCAGTTGAGCAATTTTCATTGAGTACTACCTTCTTCACTTCTTTCATCTTCCTTCTATTGGTGAGAAGTTCCTTAAGGAACTTTGCATACTTGGGCATTTGCATGACGGCTTCAATGAAGGGTATGTTGATTTGAAGAGTCTTGATATGATCTAGAAACTTCTGATACTCCTCTTCCTGCTTCTCTTTCTTAGCTCGGGCTGGGTATGGCATGGGAGGCTGGTAAAGTTTTTCAGGAACCTGTGGAATCGGATTTTGTGATGTACTCGCCGAGTCCATACGTGGTGCTCGGTGAGTAGGACTGTCAGAGTGCAATTCTTGGTTTTCTGTTTCCTTTTCTGCCTCCTCCTTCTGTGATTTCTTGGATAACTCAGTCTGAATAGGTGCTAGAGGAGTGATTATCTTCCCACTTCTTGTTGTGATAATGTTTATTTGCGCGCCTCATGGGTTATTTTCAGTTTTGCTAGGAAGCTCGCCCGGTGACCTTTGGTTGATTTGTTAAGCAAGTTGCCCAAGTTGTGTCTCTATATTGTGGATAGATGCTTGCTGGTTCCTTAGCATGGTCCTTGTTTCTTGAATTGCAGCATCATGGTCACTATGTCTTTTTTCTGAAGCAGCTACAAATTTTGTGAGCATTTCTTCCAAGTTGGGCTTCCTTTCTTGCACCGGCTCCTCCTTTTGGTAGAATCCTCTCCCTTTTTGCCTAAGCCTTTCCTCCTTGGCTTTCTTGTACTCTTCATAAGGGAGCCAATATTTCTTTTGTTTGCGCCAGTCTTCATCGTATCGGTCTCCACTTGAATAACACGCTTGCACCTTCTTGTTGCCATTCTCATCTAAATCACAGTCTCTAGTGAGGTGAGGCCCATTGCAGATTTCACAACCCACCCGAATAGCATGGATTGTTTGATCCATCTTATCCATCCTTCTATCCATTGTTTTTAGCATAGCCATGACCGCGGATAAGTCTTCAGTAGCTGCATAAGCGGCTCCCCTAGTGACATCATGCCTAGGGTTGTGGTATTCTATAGAGTGTTTAGAGAATTCTTCAATCAATTCTTTGATCACCGGGGGTGGCTTCTTTGTGAGCGGGCCTTGAGAGTCTAGTAACTGTCTGGTTGTGACATTGACTCCATCATAGAAGATGGATACTTCTTGCTGGCTGTTAAGGTCATGGTGTGGGCAGTTTCTTAGTAAGCTCTTGTACCTCTCCCATGCTTCATATAGCGACTCTCCAGCTTGTTGTTCAAAGTTAGCAATGGCCTTCTTCAACTTGGCTATCTTGGAAGGTGGGCAAAAGTGATCAATGAATTCTTCTTTCATCTTGGCCCAAGTGGAAACTGATCCGGGGGGAAGTGACTTGAGCCAGTCTTTTGCAGCACCTTTGAATGTCACCGGAAGCATACGAAGTAGCCGAGTCTCGCGGGGCACATTTGGAACATTGAAGTAATCAGCTACATTATTGACTTCATCCAAATGTTTGTAGGCATCTTCATGGTCTTTTCCATAAAAAGGTATTTCCTTAAGTAGCGCTAGGATATGACCCTTTAGCTCGAAGGTAGCAGTCGCGGGAATTGCGGGTTGCACAAGTCCCGGGCCAGTGTCGTCTCGCATCCTCTTCTTCCATTCTCCTATGGGGATTTCATCAATGTTAGCCATTGTGACAACTAACTCTTCCTCGGATTCGGTTTCGTGCTCGTATGTCGATTCCTCTTCTTCCTCGGTCTCGTACTCGATATCCTCCTTAGTCGGTTCGTCGATTACTAAGGAAACGCTGGATGCTCCTGATTTGCTGCTCTTCTTTTTCCCAAAAACAGTCTTCAAATTGGACAAGGGTGATTTCTTTGGTGTACTTGAACTCTCCACGTCCTTTCCCTTGTTTCTTTTCAACGCGGTTTCGGGGTCTTCAAACGGAGGTACCAGCGGGGTGTTTGATCCTCTGGTCATGAAAGTCCTGAAATAAACAAAATAAAAGCGTAAAAAGAACAAAAAAATTGTACTTAAAGAAATCGAAAATTTAACTGCTGATTACGCTGCTACTCGCCGAGTAGGTGCGACTACACTCGGCGAGTACCAGTGTGTTTTTGAAAAATATTTAAACTTAATATTAAAACTAAAACAGATACTAAAACCTAATTACTGACTACTAACTGAATTAAAGTAACTTTATGCAAGTAGACTCACACAAAGGATCGAAAAAATTAGGAATTAGATTAATTATTTAGAACCGTTCCCCGGCAACGGCGCCAAAAACTTGTTGTGTGTAAAATGCACTTGTTTTATTCCCTACTTTTATTAATATATTTAGCACACAAAGGCAGTGAACCTGTCTTTTAGTGGTATAGTTTAGTAAGTAAGGTGTCGAACTCAGGGAACGGAAAATTAGACTAACAACTAATTTTAACTAAAACAATTAATGAAAGTAAAAGGTTTTTCTTCTAGTTTTTCAAGACTAGAAACTTAAGCAACACTTAATTAATTAATTAAATGACTAAAACAAACAACTAATTCACCAAATTTGATAAAGATGTTTCTATTTAGGTTCAACCAATTCACTCCTATGGTTATTTATATTTATGATAGATTAATTGTTATTGGCTACCAATTAAAGTGGTTAGGTTCATGTTCATTACTCCTAGCCCTTAGACAATTAACTAATTTAAGCGGTGATCAAATGTTTAAACTAATTAATTCCCTAGATTAATGATTTGGATTAAATAAGATTTGTAGTGGTGAATCAATTTAGTAAATTAATTAACCTCTTGTTTGATGGTTTCTCAAAACAAGCTCACACATTAATCTAATTATTGTCTTATTAATCTTAGTTTCATAATCATTATTCCTAAGCATATGAATTGGTGTTCACATAGACATATGAGGTTAACAACTAAGAGATGTTCATGCAGCTTAATTGTCTTCCAATTAACAGAAAATAATCGTGATTAATGCATAAGGGTCTTTAACAAACTTAATTTAATAGATCACCAATAAACAATTAATCAAAACTAAGAATTAAACCATAGGAGTTCCTGGGTATTCCCCAAACAGAAACAAAAACGAAATTAGTTCATAGTTGCAGTAAAATCACACACAAAAGCAAGTTCAACTAGATTAAACATACTTAAATCCTAAAGCTAAGTGGAATGATTAACCTAGTTGCTTCAATTCTTCAAAAGGTTGGAGATTAGAATTCCTCAGCGTCTTCTAGTGCCCTTAATCGTAGAAGGATCTTCCAAAATCGCCAAAAGTGTATTCCCCTCGGATAAAGGTTCGATTTTTATAGATATCTCAAAACAGGGGGTACTCGGCGAGTAGCAGACCCTACTCGCCGAGTAGACTCGTTGTTATCCGTCTTAGATCAGGAGTCGTGGCTATCTTCTGGAATATTCAGCTGGACGCGCCGAGTAGACTCGTGTACTCGCCGAGTAGATGGACTTTTGTTCCTCAATCTTCACTCTTTGGTCTTTAATTGCTTTTCCTTGCTCCCTTTCACTCCCAAGCATGTCTTTTGGACTGAAAACAAAATTTAAACAATATTAAGTACCTTTTGTCCATATTATTCACATAATTAGTTAAAAATGAATAAAAATGTATACTAAATAACTAACTAATTATGCACACATCAGTAAGCATCTTCATGGTCTTTTCCGTGGAAGGGGATCTCTTTGAGTTGAGCAAGAATGTGACCCTTAAGCTCAAAAGTAGGGGTGTTTACGGGGCGGTTCGGATCGGATAATAATAAAATTGTGAACCGCGAGAACGGGGCGGGTATCTTGCTAGCACTAACCGTAACCGAACCGAATTGCTAAAAAACCAAACCGAACCGAACCGTATAAAGGCGGGTAACCACGGTTCGGTTCACGGGTATCCGTTAAATATAAAAAATAATAATCAATCAAAACTACAAACTCCATTTCAACAATTCTTTTTCTGAAAATAAAGCCAATTCTTTAATTATAAATAATAAATACTTTTAAAATTATAAAACCAATCATCAGTTCTGGATTTAGGTAGACACAATGGTGCAAACTAATATAAATTATTTGATATAATGATATTCAATATTTATTATTTGTTGTTTTTTGACATGTGGCCTCAAAATATTTATCAGTTCTTGGATGTTCAAATTACAATCAAAATATAACCAATTCTAAATTCTCGGTTTACACATGAAAAATATAGTATAACCAATTCTAAGTTCTTGGATGTTCAAATTTCAATCAAATATATAAATCTAACCAATTGTAATTTTTTGGTTTACGCATGAAAAATATAGTATAATTTAATTTCTCGGCTTAACCAATTCTAATTTCTTGGTTTGTGCATACTGTTTAGTGATCGAAGGGTTTATAATCATTACTAAATTGTCATGTAAAATAAATAATGTTCTTAAAGGACATATATATATATATATATATATATATATATATATATATATATATATATCGGTTCGGTTTGGGTATCCGCGGATATTGAAATATCTAAACCGAAACCGACCCGTAGGTATCCGGTTTTTTCGGTTTCGGTTTATTTCCGTTTCGGTTTTTTCCGGTTTCGGTTTTTTTCGGTTTCGGATTGACCGGATCGGCTCGGTTTTTCGGTTTTGCGGTTTTTTTGCACACCCCTACTCAAAAGTGGCAGTTGCGGGAATTGCAGGTTGCACAAGTCTCAGGCCTGTATCATCTCGTATCCTCTTCTTCCATTCACCCATGGGGACTTCATCAATGTTGGCCATGGTGTTGTCCAAGTCTCCTTCTTGATCGCTTTCCTCTTCGTATTCGGTTTCATAGTCGTATTCAAATTTAGCTTCTTTTGGGTTGTCTTCAATATCTTCTAGCCTACTTTCTTCACTCTTTCTACTGCTGGTCTCTCCTAGTTTCTTGTTCTTCTTCTTCCCGAAAACAGTTTTCAAGCTAGTCAAAGGTGACTTCTTAGGTGTATTCGAGCCTTCAACGTCCCTGCCTATGTTTTTCCTCAACGATGATTCTGGGTCTTCAAAGGGGGGAACCAAAGGAGTGTTGGATCCTCTGGTCATGAAAATACTGCAACCAGAACAAGAGAAAAAAAACGCGTAAAAAGAACAAAAAAATGAAATAGAACGAAAAAAACTGCCAAACAGCAGTGGACTCGCCGAGTAGGGTTGACTGCACTCAGCGAGTTTACTGTATAAAAAGCTAAAACAGATAAAATTTAATAAAAACGACTAAAAACTAATAATTACTAAAACTTAATCCTAATTACTGAATTACTAAAAAAATAACTTTGTGTAAGATAACCCCACACAAAAGATCGATAAAACTAGTAATTAGATTTAATTTTTGAACCGTTCCCCGACAACGACGCCAAAAAACTTGATGTGAGTAAAAATGCACTGGTTTTATTCCTACTTTAAAAATATAGTTTTAGCATACAAAGGCAGTGAACCTGTCTTTTAGTGGTATAGTTAAATAAGTAGGGTATCGAACTCAGGGAACGGAAATTAATCTAATAACTAATTTTAACTAGACAAGTAATAAAAGTAAAGGGTTTTTCTATAGTTTTACAAGACTAGAAACTTAAACACACCTCCTAACACATAATTAACTAAGCAACTAAAACAAGTAAAAATTCACCAAATTTGATAAAAGGTTTCTGTTTAGGTCCAACTAATTCACTCCTATGGTCAATTTTATCATAAAGTATTATATTGATTGTTATTGGTTACCAACTATAGTGATTAGATTCGCATTCGCTATTACCAACCCTTAGGAAATTACTCAGTTTAAGCAGTGATCAAGTGTTCAAACTAATTAACTCCCTAGTTCAATTATTTGGATTAAATAAGATTTGTAATTGGTTAATCAAATTGGTAGTTCAATTAACCTCTTGTTTGTTGGTTTACCAAACAAGCTCACACATTAATTTACCCATTCTCTAAGTAATCCTAGTTTCATATTCACTAATCCAAGGCATATAATGAAGTGTTCACATAAATCATATGAGGTTGACAATTAAGAGATGTTCATGCAGCCTAATTGTCTTCCAATTAACAAAAAATAGTTATAATCAATGCATAAGGTTCTTTAACAAACTTAGTTTATTAAAATCACCAATAATCAATCAAACAATGTATAAATCACACCATAGGAGTAAATTAATCTTTCCTAAACAGAAACTACGAAACTCAGCTCATGATTATAGCCACAGAGAAGCTAAAAACGAATTCAATTAAACTAAACATGATTCACTTCTAGATTAAGTGGAAGATTTAACCTAATTCGCCTTGAGTCTTCTTAATGATCAAAGATTAGGGTTCTTTAGGTCTCCAAAGGTATCTTCAGTCGCATGTTGCTCTCCAAGGAAGCCAAAACTCCATAATTCAGGATCTCAACCGATATTTATAATTATCTCAAAACAGGGTCTACTCGGCGAGTAGGTGCCCAACTCGCCGAGTTCCTTTGAGAAATACATGTACAGCAAGGAGTTTGGATATTACTTCACGAACATTCAACTGGACTCGCCGATTAGGCCTCTAGACTCGCCGAGTAGGGTCATATTTGTTCTTCTTTCTTCATTCTCCAGCTTCTGATTGCTTCTCCTTCTTTCTTTTTGCTCCCAAGCTTATGTTCTAGACTGAAAATATAATTTAGACATTATCAAGTACCTTTTATCCATATTATGCAAATAATTAGCTAATAATTGATAAAATTCTATACTTAACACATGGCTAAATATGCACATATCAGAATGACATAGCATTTCCAACTTTAGTAAGCATTGAAGGATGAAAGTTTCCACTCTTGATACACCTCCATAGATCTTCATCGATCCCGATCAAATAATCTTCCATCCTATCGGTTCATTGATCATAGTACCCAAGGATCAACATAGGAATTTTGGTTGAATAACCAAGAAGATGAGAGAATTCTATCATTGTGTTCATATTAAAGTTAGCCACTGTTTTACGGACTTGAAATGTGAAAAGCTTCAAAATTTGGAATCCAAGGAAAAAATCTTCCATAAATCAAACGCAGAACACCCGATTAAACAAACTAAAAGCATAATCGAATCAATACAGAAGATCTGTAAAGATTTTCAAAATCAAAAGTGAGAAATATTGTAACGACCATAAAACTTTAACAAATTTTAAACTTTTCAAAAACAACCCATTTTCATAGTGTTATTACAAAAAGGTTTTCAATACAGTTATTATCAGATTCTTCCCAGAACCACATCATAAAACATAATCATGAGGAGCGGTACGATCACGCCTTTGCCTTGCCACAGTCTCCTAAAGAACCTGAAAAACATTAAACCACAACTATAAGCCCGAAAGCTTAGTGAGATACCCCCAAAATACCAACCACATATACCATACACGCATAACATGCCATATCATATCAAAACACAGAACAGCCATACACTTCGGGTCTACTGTGTGACTGGTCCGCCGCACCGGCCAACAGTCCGCCTGGTCCACCCTCCGAGTCTAGCCATATACATCGAGTCTGCAGTGTGATTGGTCCGCCCGCACTGGGCCTTCAATCCACCTGGTCCACTCTCTGAGTCTACAGTATGACTGGTCCGCCCGCACTGGGCCTTCAGTCGGCCTGGTCCACTCTCCGAGCCTCGACACGTCTGGTCCGCCCTCTTGGAGCCTACATCCTATCCGGACCGCTCGTTGGGCCTTCGGGATAACCGGTCCACCGTGGGTATGCTGGCCTACAGCACAAAGCAGGACCCGCCTCAACCCAACCCCAATCCAACAACCATGTGCACATAAACATACAATCATATAACAATTCACAGTCAACAAGCCGATCTAGCAGATCACATAACATTCCATCATCCTAACCAGGATACCGACCTAACCGGTCACTAGCATAGCATTATCCTAAATACCAGGATACCGACCTTAACCAGGTCTCTAACATATACCATCTTAGCTACCAGGATGCAAGCATATCAAAGTAATAACATAACAACAAATACCCGGATCTCAATCCGATAATGGGCCGGCCTTAGTGCCTTAGACCCTGTTGATATAGTGAGGATAACTCACCTCGCAACTGTCGACTGAAAGATAAGACCAAGATGCTCTGACCACTAATACATTCTCAACCACTAGCCAACACCAACACTGAACTCAAACAAAAGCCAACAATTACCAAAATGCCCCTGGAAGTCAACTGGTCAACCCTTGGTCAAAGTCAACCTCCTGACTAACTCTACTCGCCGAGTCAACCCGATGACTCGCCGAGTCCTCATGCTCAGAACTTCCCCAATCCACGACTCGACTCGTCGAGTCACCCCAAGACCCGCCGATTCCCATGACTCTGATTCCCCTCGCACTCGACTCACCGAGTCCTCCCTTGACTCACTGATTCATGGCTCCACCAGAAGAAGTTTGGACCTCACGACCAGACTCGCCGAGTCCAAGAACAGACTCGCTGAGTCCAAGGCTATCTTCAACCTACTCGCCGAGTTGTTCTTCCAACTCGCCGAGTTCCAGTCCATCTTCAAGCAACTCGTCGAGTACACCTTTGTGACTTGTCGAGTGCCTCTAGATCTTAACCCATACAGAAGCCTTCCAGGCCATGCAGTTGATCCAAAACGTAGATCCGCCCTTCTACAATCCATCAATCACGTAAAGTGGCAAACTTTACGTGAATCCAAAGAGATCTAGGCATTATACACTCTAGGGCTAGGGTTTGGGACAAGATGACTTCACCAAACACTCAAGAAGAGGGACTTTAATTCACTCTAGACCCTCTCCATTCCAGATTTGAGGTAGCAACCTCAGATCTAACCTTCAAACTTGAAATACCACAAGCTAAACTTTCCACACATTCCAAAATGATGAATCTATATGAATAACAGCCCAAGAAACGAAGTAAGACCTCAAAAGGAAGCCCCAACAGAAGAGAAATCCGAATCTTAGCAAAGCCCCTTGCTCCAAGCCTCCTAACTCTCCGAGATCTTCTCCAAAATCTCTTATCCAAGGTTCAAATGCACTCAAATCCCTCACAATTGCGTCTTAGGGTTTTTTGGACTTCAAGAGAGGGTAAAGAGGCTGGTGAGAGGATATAATGTCCTTTATATAGGGCTCATCCTCCGAAATTAGGGTTTTCTCCACTCAGCGCCTACTCGCCGAGTCCAACCTCCGACTCGCCGAGTTGGCCACTTAACACGCGACCAGAGTCGTGACCCTACTTCGCCGAGTCCACCCATGGACTCGCTGAGTTCCCCTTTTATACTTACACTTTGAATCCTGAATTTGCACTCCTGAACTTGGGATGTTACAATTCTCCCCCACTTAAATTAGGCTTCGTCCTCGAAGCCTGCGGAAACTCAACTCCAGAACTACTCCCGCAATGCACCACCTGGCATTAACCAGACCAAGTTACTCAAGGCACAACCAACGAAACCCAAAACCCAATTTTTCCTTTCGCGGTGTTCTGACCACCGCTTCAAGCCCGCCACCGACCTCATCCACCTTATTACTAAGTATCACTCCATGATACATCACTCGCTCCAAATCACGACAATCGCTTGACCCATACGAGCTAGAAATAACCATGAACCACCAGAATCCCGATTTGAGTCCAACTCTATCCACTCCAGGTTGACAGAAGGACACATCCTTCAGTCTCAGAGCAACTCCCATGAGTTCTCCTCTACAATCTCATACCCTTGTCGGACTAGTTCTAACATCCTCGGGTTAGGAAAACCCGATGCACTAACGACACCTCCAAACATCCCCCAGGATGAATTACCACTACATACACAAATCCTTGATCAAAATCAAGCTGGGAATCCAAGACTCCATCCCTACATCCCTTCCGAGCCTCTTGGCTCTACACCCTCAGAATTTCTTCCGTGACCTCGGCGGGCATCCAAATCGGGTGTGATTCCATACTACTGTCACAAACCGCTGCTCAATGACCATAACTGGAACACTCCAATCATAACTCTGCACTACTGCTTTCACTTCCGTGAACTTACACTCCCTCTCGGAGCTACATTCTTTTCCCTTTCCTTACCAAGGAAAACCACTTGGCTGCCTTGACACTACCACAAGTGCCACGATGCTCACCCAATACTACACCATTTCCTTATAGCTTAACCGTTATCCCATGCACCACACATACTATGAATCCGCTCGCAGGGACCCTCGAGTCCATGCACTACCTCTACTACTTATGATAAATATATGGGGCCAGACCTTCAAATGCTATCACATCGCGACATACTCATTCCATATCCTCAAACAGATCTATCAACACATGCAGAGTCTTCAGCATGACTGGACCGCCTTACCAGGCCTTCAACCAATCTGGACCACTCTCAGAACCTTCAGCAGATCTGGACCGCCCTCCAGGGCCTTCAGTCTGGCTGGACCGTTCTCCGAGCCTTCGGCCTGACTGGTACGCCTACCGGCCTTTAGTCTATCCGGTCCGCTCAACTAGCATTCATCATTCCGAGTCATCCCTCCGGGAAACTCTCCCATGCATACTGTTCTAGCCCTCTAGGGGTTCCGAACTCTATCTCCATCCTACATACTCAAACCCGGCCTGATCCCAGGCCCTCCACAATCAAATACCCTTAGTCTGTATCCCGCCCCGCATGCCTGCCACTTACTCATACCAGCCTACGCTCTTGGCTGACAGAAACACTGCTGAATCCCAAGTAGCTAAACAACCTCTCATGCTCATCGATCTTCCGGAGAATTTTCCAATTCTCCCCCACTTAGAGCACTGACTATCAACCACCGGTCGCCATCACCGACCTCCCTTATCAACCCTACACAACACAATCCCTTGCATGCGAACTGGTTCCCATTAGAACGAGCAACCTTCACAAAATCACATATTAGAACGGATCATCTCACCTTGAAAGAAACCCGACCTTCAGCTAACCATTCCTCAGACTGTAGATGTTGTCCGACATTCAAATCAAACGCCAGATTCCCACTAAAACCCTCATGAATGATAACCAACGAAATTCCCAACACTATACCCATAACCATACCATAACCCTCAAAGAACAACGAATACAATACTGAAAACCACACAACGAGACTAGCAGACAAACAATACTCCACAATAATCACAAGATAACAAGACATCAAGAAAGAAACATACCCGTAGCTGCATCCGACACTGCCCTGACCTCCTCTGCTGTAAGCTGAAAAGCACGACCTTGATACCTTGGGGGCTCCGCTCCACCCTGACCTCCACCCATGATCCTCAATGTGGCCGGTGCTGGAGCCTGCACCGGTCCTGCAGTAAGCTGTGGACAGTTGACCCTCAAGTGTCCAACCTGATGGCAATGATAACAAACCCTCAAATCCCGAACCGGGGCTGACTGCCGACAATCCCTCGCATAGTGCCCCTCCTTTCCGCACCTGCGGCATGCACCACCGGACCTAAAAACTCCGGTGTGACCTTTCCCACACTTCCCACAAGTGTGGCTGCTCTGATCTCCCACCCTAGAATCAACGGTATTGGACCGTTTCGGCGTTGGCTGCGACTGCACCGGAGCCTGCCTCAGCTCTCGCAACTGCAACTCAATCTCCAACTCACGCCGCCTGGCGGCCTCCTGCAACTCCAACAAGGTCTCGCACCTCTGCATAGACACAAACTGTCTGATATCCCTCTTGAGCATACTCAGATATCGGGACATCTGAGCCTGCTCCGAAGCGAACTCAGGGCAAAACATCTCCCTCTCAGTGAACATCCTGGTGATCTCCATCACCGACTCCGAATCCTGCTTCAGTTCCAGGAACTCCTGAGCTAATCTCTCCCTCTCAACCAGCGGAACATAACGAGTGTTGAACATCTCCCGGAACTGATCCCATGAAACCTCAGCTCTCTACGCATCCGAATATGACCCCATGGTCAATCTCCACCAATCCTTCGTCCCGAGCCTCAACAGGTTCAGAGCACACCTTACCCTCTGATCAGCAGGGCATGAACACGTGAAGAAACACCCCTCCACATCCGACAACCATCTCATAGCAACAATCGGGTCCTGAACTCCATCAAAGGTAGGAGGTTTCGTATTATCGAAGTCCCGATACTGAAAACCTCGACCAGCTCCTCCCCCTGCCACTGCTACAGCCGCTGTAGCTGTCGCGGCAGCCGTCTCTGTGAGAACTGCATAGCGCTCATCAAAATACTCAATCATGGCGGTCTTGATCGACCCAAAGAGTTCCGGCAACTCGGCCCGGAACAACACAGCAACCTCATCATGCAGGATCTCACGAATCCTAGCGTCCAACTCGCCTGTGCTCAGCTGACCAATAACCTTGGGCGGTACTGACCCACCCTAACCACCCTCTCCAACTCCTGATCCTGACCCGGATCCGCTTCCAGCATGCCTCGTACCCACCATACTGAAAAAAATCGCAATATATCAGATACTTCCCACAAACCCGGGAACCAACTCCCAACTCAACCCTAGAGGTCATGGTTTCCCTGATACGCGTAATGTGCTTTCAGTAGTACGGGCCCATACTACCTTCCACACCTACCCATATTTGTATTAAGTAATACCACAACACCCTAGTGAAAAACATACATAACAAGCGCTCAATCCTCACTCCTAGAGGAACACCGGAAATCTCCCACAGAGGAACCCTAGGCTAGCAGGCATCATAAATCAGTCAACATTATCATGAAATCCTGAAGATCTCTAGCCTAATTCTAGCATGCTGTTCTATCAAATATCAAAAACAAATATCATGTATGGTACTTTGGGGTTACTTACTGGCTCTGGCTGATCGTACCTCCACGTCCTCCTTTACTCATTTTGAAAACCATTTTAAATTCTCTTTTAAAAACTCTCCCTGATTTGAGACTGGATTCACACGAATGTTCCTCCAATTCACTCAAACCAAGGCTCTGATACCAACTTGTAACGACCATACAACTTTAACAAATTTTAAACTTTCAAAAACAACCCATTTTCATAATGTTATTACAAAAAGGTTTTCAATACAGTTATTGTCAGAGTCTTCCCAGAACCACATCATAAAACATAATCATGAGGAGCGGTACGATCACGCCTTTGCCTTGCCACAGTCTCCTGAAGAACCTGAAAAACATTAAACCACAACTATAAGCCCGAAAGCTTAGTGAGATACCCCCAAAATACCAACCACATATATCATACACGCATAACATGCCATATGATATCAGAACACATAACAACCATGCACTTCGGGTCTACTGTGTGACTGGTCCGCCGCACCGGCCAACAGTCCACCTGGTCCACCCTCCGAGTCTAGCCATATACATCGAGTCTGCAGTGTGATTGGTCCGCCCGCACCGAGCCTTCAATCCACCTGGTCCACTCTCTGAGTCTACAGTATGACTGGTCCGCCCGCACTGGGCCTTCAGTCGGCCTGGTCCACTCTCCGAGCCTCGGCACGTCTGGTCCGCCCTCTTGGGGCCTATAGCCTATCCGGACCGCTCGCTGGGCCTTCGGGATAACCAGTCTGCCTGGGTATGTTGGCCTACAGCACAAAGCAGGACCCACCTCAACCCAACCCCAATCCAACAACCATGTGCACATAAACATACAATCATATAACAATTCACAGTCAACAAGCCGATCTAGCAGATCACATAACATATCATCATCTTAACCAAGATACCGACCTAACCGGTCACTAGCATAGCATTATCCTAAATACCAGGATACCGACCTTAACCGGGTCTCTAACATATACCATCTTAGCTACCAGGATGCAAGCATATCAAAGTAATAACATAACAACAAATACCCGGATCTCAATCTGATAATGGGCCGGCCTTGGTGCCTTAGACCCTGTTGATATAGTGAGGATAACTCACCTCGCAACTGCCGACTGAAAGATAAGACCAAGATGCTCCGACCACTAATACATTCTCAACCACTAGCCAACACCAACACTAAACTCAAACAAAAGCCAACAATTACCAAAATGCCCCTGGAAGTCAACTGGTCAACCCTTGGTCAAAGTCAACCTCCTGACTAATTCTACTCGCTGAGTCAACCCGATGACTCGCCGAGTCCTCATGCTCAGAACTTCCCCAATCTACGACTCGACTCGCCGAGTCACCCCGAGACTCGCCGATTCCCATGACTCTGATTCCCCTCGCACTCAACTCACCGAGTCCTCCCTTGACTCACTGATTCATGGCTCCACCAGAAGAAGTTTGGACCTCACGACCAGACTCACCGAGTCCAAGGCTATCTTCAACCTACTCGCCGATTTGTTCTTCCAACTCGCCGAGTTCCAGTCCATCTTCAAGCAACTCGCCGAGTACACCTTTGCGACTCGTCGAGTGCCTCTAGATCTTAACCCATACAGAAGCCTTCCAGGCCATGCAGTTGATCCAAAACGTAGATCTACCCTTCTACAATCCATCCATCACGTAAAGTGGCAAACTTTACGTGAATCCAAAGAGATCTAGGCATTATACACTCTAGGGATAGGGTTTAGGACAAGATGACTTCACCAAACACTCAAGAACACGGACTTTAATGCACTCTAGACCCTCTCCATTCCAGATATGAGGTAGCAACCTCAGATCTAACCTTCAAACTTGAAATACAACAAGCTAAACTTTCCACACATTCCAAAATGATGAATCTAGATGAATAACAGCCCAAGAAACGAAGTAATACCTCAAAAGGAAGCCCCAACATAAGAGAAATCCGAATCTTAGTAAAGCCCCTTGCTCCAAGCCTCCTAACTCTCCGAGATCTTCTCCAAAATCTCTTCTCCAAGGTTCAAATGCACTCTAATCCCTCATAATCGCGTCTTAGGGTTTTTTGGACTTCAAGAGAGGGTAAAGAGGCTGGTGAGAGGGTATAATGTCCTTTATATAGGGCTCATCCTCCGAATTTAGGGTTTTCTCCACTCAACGCCTACTCGCCGAGTCCAGCCTCCGACTCGCCGAGTTGGCCACTTACCACGCGACCAGAGTCGCGACCTTACTCACCGAGTCCACCCATGTACTCGCCGAGTTCCCCTTTTATACTTACACTTTGAACCCTGAATTTGCACTCTTGAACTTGGGATGTTACAAATATTTTGAAACTAGAACAAGATTCAAAAACTTTTGAAAACTCGAGAAAATCAGAAAACAACTGTATGAATCCTGCTCTGATACTAAATGTAGTTCTAATAGATCGAGTATATGAGATGAAATTAGAGTTTGAATTGATTCTAGAACACAAGAGTAAATTTAAGGGATAATGTCACTGTAGTACATGAAACTTTCATCAATTGGCTAAATTGGTCCTTAAAGTTTTTTTTGGTACATTAGGCCAGTAAACTCGTAAGTGACCTTTTAATTATACCTTTTTGTCAAGTTTTAGAAGGTTTCCCAATTGACCTTTAATATATGTGAATTAATATATATTTTTTGTCTAATCCAATGCCACGTGAGATATGTCACGTCAATTAATGATATAAGAAGCTTAAGTCCTATCGTCTTCAACCATCGAACTTCAGTCGTCTTCATTAATCAACTGTAAAAGAAACCGAGTTAGGGTTTGTGATGCATTCCTGTGATCGAGCTGAAGAAACAAAGTAGTCGCAACAATGGCACAATCAGAACCTAATGGATTGTTTGCGATGGTGGAACTGAACTACCAAGGGGTATTTAATCGAAATCCTTTCTCTTACACTGGTGGTGTCAAAACCATGTTTACTGATGTTGACTTTTCTTCTATGACTTATCATGAGTTTGTTAACTTCTTTGAACGTTTCATGCATGAAGAGTGTAAAAAGTTTTACTATTGTGAACTAGGCAATTCCCTGATGGAAAGGCTTAATCCCATTTCAAATGATGTGGAATATGCTGCTTTTATTTTTGATGGTTATGGAACAGATGGTATAATTTCGGTTTATGTGGATCATATTGGGGTTGGTGTTGATGGGTGGCTTGATGATGAAGATAATGATGATGATGAACATGAGTCTTGTATTGATGGTGAAAATGAAGACAACATAGATGAACTTAGAAATGTTTCCTTTGAATTTAATGAGAATGTAGTGCATATGAATAAGACATCAAATGATCCTTTCTTGAGTAAGTTATGCGCTGATGATGAGGATGAAAACAACATTGTAGATGATGACAATGGGAGAGAAGTTGAAGTTAACATACAAACTCATTTCATATTTAATGAGCTATTACACTGGAAAAAACAAAAACCAATTCTAAGGATGAGATTTAAGGGTCCAGGGCAAGTAAAATCAATGTTGTGTAACTATGCTGTAACTAATGGATATTAATTGTGTTTTGAAAAAATGATAGGATAAGACTTTTAGTGAGGTGTAGCAAGGGTGCTTGCAAATTTAGATTATGGGCTTCCTGGATGAGTGATGAAGAGAGTTTCCAAATCAAGTCACTAAAAGCTGATCATAATTGTGCTAGGAACTTCAAGTTTGGATCATTGGTGACATATGCATGGATTGGGATTCACTATACCAAAGAGATTGTAGAAAGTCAAAAAATAAGTGTAAGGAAGCTTAGGTTAAAGGTAATGGCCAAGTTTGGTATCCAAGTTAGTATGGGGCAATGTAGAAGAGCAAAGAAGTATGCACTGAAACTTGTTGAAGGTAGCCTTGTTGAACATTATGGTAAGCTATGGTCATATGGTCATGAGATTTTAAGGACAAATCCTGGGTCAACTGTGAAACTAGATATGGAGGATGGTCCAGATGGAAAGAAATATTTAAGCAGGTTCTATTGTTGTTTTCAAGGAGTTAAACAAGGTTGGATTGATGGGTGTAGAAGGGTAATTGGTCTTGATGGATGTTTTCTTAAAGGTGTTTGTAAGCGATAATTGATTTGTGCTATTGGGAGGGATGCAAATGACAAGATATATCCTATTGCTTAGGCAGTGGTTAATGTGGAGAACAAGCAGAATTGGAAGTGGTTTTTAGAGCTTCTCATTGATGATCTAAACTTGAATTTAGGCAATGGTTTCAGTTTAATGTCAGACCAACATAAGGTTAGTATTTTACATAGTAATGCATTTATGTTTATTTTACACTATTTGAATTAAACCTTTATACTACTACAGGGTTTGATAGATGTTGTTACAGAGTTGCTTCCATATGTAGAGCACAGGCAGTGTGCTAGACATATTTGCCAGAATTTGCAGAAGAGATCTACTGGTGCCATATATCATACCTTGTTTTGGAGAGCATCTAAAGCCACAACTGAGCATGCTTTTAAAGTTGTGATGAAAGAAATTGAGACATTGAACCCAGATGCCCATCAATATCTCATGGAGAAAGATCCTAAAACATGGTCAAGAGCTTTCTTTCAAACTGGAAGGTGTTGTGATGCAGTTGAAAAAGGGTTCTCAAAAAGTTTTAATGTTGTAATAGTAGATGCCAGGAAGAAGCCCATAATAACCATGTTAGAGGAGATAAGATTATACATGATGGACATAATCTACAACATGAAATTAAAGGGACAACAATGGGGAAATCATATTTGTCCAGAGATAAGGGATAAGGTGAATTTGCTTAAAAAAAGCTCAAAGGCATTATCAGGTACTACCAAGTGGATTAAACCAGTTTGAGGTAAGGGGAGTAATAGATGCAAATGAGGTGGACTTAGAAAGGAAAACATGCTCATGTAGGTTGTGACAATTGAATGAATATGGATGTGCTCATTCTGTAGCTAGCATATCCTTTCTTAATAGGGATGTAGAAGCCTATGTAGACAACATGTTTAGCACAACCACATTTAGGAAGGCATACAATTACAGAATCGCTCCCATGAATAGCAGTGACATGTGGCTAGAGACAAATTATACTCCACCATTGCCTCCTATTAATAGAAGGATGCCTGGTAGGCCAGCTACTAAGAGGAAGAAATCCACTATAGAGAATACAGGAACACACAGGGTTTCTAAGGCTGGAAAGAAAATCAGATGTAGTATTTGCAAGGAGATATGTCAGAACAAGGCCACTTGTCCACATAGAAGGCCCCAAAAGTTAAATGTGAAGAAACAGAAGAAACAAAAAGTTTATGTGAAGCAAAATGCAGGACATGTAAAACAATTTAAAATATAAAATTAATTACATATAACTTGTTACTAACATAATTATATCATGCCATATAGGGTAGTACAAGTGAACCACAACAACATGAAGAGGTTGAAATGACTCCAATTGAGATGGATACTACTCAAAATGATATGCAAGTTGCTCCTACTGATGTCGAATCTAGTAGTGCAGGGAATTTTAGTCATTATATGTAATTTACTCCACCTAGATGTTATGAAGGTGATGAGGGTGTTATGGGTGAGGAAGCTGATGTGGTTGAGGAAGCTGTTATGGTTGACGAGGTTGTTCAAGATGAGGAGGCTGAGGAGGTTGATCCTGTTATCCAGTTAATAATGTAAATGTTCAGGAGGTTGATGAGGTTAATCCTAATGCCCAAGTTGATAATGGTAATGTTCAGGAGGTTGCTCATGTTATCCAAGTTGATAATGTAAATGTTCAGGAGGTTGATGAGGTTAATCCTAATTCCCAAGTTGATAATGGTAATGTTCAGGAGGTTGCTCCTGTTATCCAAGTTCATCAGGTTAGTGTTAGGCCAATTTCAGAGATTTTGAAGAGGATAAGGAGAAGAAAGTCAGAGAGAATATTGAAGCTGAAATTAGGCAAAACAATTGGTGGTGTTGATGATCCAAGAAATTCGAAGGGAAAAGCTCTTGTAATTGATTAGTGTTTATTGTAATTTGTATTTAAAGTTTATGTAATTGGATGATGGTAAATTGGATATAAAGTTTATGTAATAGGATGATGGTAATTTAGATTTAAAGTTTATGTAATAGGATGTTGGTAATTTATATTTAAGTATGTATGACATAAAAGGGTATTTTAGTCATTTAAGCATGTATGAAAGAAAAGGGTATTTTGGTCATTTAAGTATGTATGAAAGAAAAAGGGTATTTTGGTCATTTAAGTATGTATGAAAGAAAAAGGGTATTTTGGTCATTTAAGTATTTATGAAAGAAAAGGGTATGTTGGTCATTTATTTATGTATGACAGATAAGGGTATGTAGGTCATTTATTTATGTATGAAAAAAGGGTATTTTGGTCATTTAAGTATGTATGACAGAAAAGGGTATTTTGGTCATTTAAGTAAGTATGACAAAAAAAGGGTATGTTGGTCATTTATTTATATATGACAGAAAAGGGTATGTTGGTCATTTATTTATGTATGACATGAAGTATGAAAGTATGTTTCCTTTTTAAGTAAAATCATGATATTTGGCTTTGAATATTTATGCATGGAAAAAATTGGAATAATGTGCATGCATGGGGATGTTTTATATGGTCCCGGATATGGTTTTTTAATGGCTTCACAGGTCCCATTTTTTCATTATTAAAACACTCACTGACTACAAATGGTCCCCATACACATAGTGTACTTCCACATGGACCACTTCCTAATTTGTTCCCAAATTTAAAACATGCACAACAACCAATCTAATTAAATATACTTGTTGGGAATACAGGCCATGCATATGTTTGATTAACATCATCTGATTATACAAAATGCCCTACAATTGGGACTTTGAATATTTTTTACATTACTTATCATATGCCCTTTCATTAGGGACTTACCACCTTACAACATCAACACATTAAGGTTGATAACCCCAACTTATAACTAAAAGCAGCTTCAATACATACAAAATGCCCATCATTACTGACTTTCTAGTCTGCCTTTACAAAAAATACAAGGGATCCCAAAAAAAAACAAAAGCTTACACTAACCAACAAAACTAACTACAATCACCCCTAACTTCAAAACACATAGGGACAAGCAAGCAAACAACAGGGCAACTATCATATTGTACCTGCATATTGCCTTCCTTACATCATGAACTTCTTTCTCACTCTTTGCCACCTTATATTGCTCCTGTGACAACAGAACCTCCACTTCAGCAATCCTTCAGCAATCCTTCTCCTCAATTTGTTTATCTCAGATAGTTCATCTTTGGCATCCAGTTTCTGCTTCAGAGAATATAGCAGGTTTTTGTAGTACCCGTCTGCCCGTTCTTCATCTTTCCATTCAAAGAAGCTACATTTCCTCAACCTAGTCTATAAAAAGCCAATAAAATTAGGGTTTGACTGACAATCACAAATCAGCTACCTTTAATGTACCAACGAAATGGGTTTTATTCACACTGATCGTCAAGAAGCAAATAAAATTAGGGTTTTATTCACAGTGATTGTCACACATCAAACCATAAAATACTAACTTATCAAAATCAAGAGAATCGGGACCTCCCATGCTGTTTTGACAATTCCAGAATCGCCTCCCAGGGTTTGTTATCTTCCAATAGGTTCGTTCTTTAGCTGGAACGACACAATCACAAACCTTTACCCCTTCTTGCGACTGAACATGAGTGACTTGTAGCTGATTCCTTGACGTCGATGAGCTCGAAGACATTCTTCTTCAGGACGGAAATAGTCGGGGGGGGGGGGGGGGAGAAGTTTTTGACTTTTCAGAGAAGGGTAAGTAAAGATTTAATGGAGGTCCGAATAAGGGTTTGAATTAAGAAGCCTATATCGACAACTGGACTACTTCGACACATAAGCTTCCCACGTAAGCTTATTGGACACATCAGCATGCCACATAAGCATTGTAACCGGGAAACCTTCTAAAACTTGATAAAATGGGGTAATTAAAAGGTCACTTACGAGTTTACTGGCCTAATGTACCAAAAAAAAACTTTAAGGACCAAATAAGTCAATTGATGAAAGTTCCATGTGCTACAGTGACATTATCCCTAAATTTAATCTGGATGGCTCAATTAAAACTTCTGAAGGTTACAAGAGTGTGTGTAGAGTAAGAACACTAAAATGCCAAAAAGTTACTCTATCTCTATAACCTATCCCTATTTATAGGAACTCATAAGTTAACAAAAAATATATAAGGGCTAAACTATAAAGCTTCGACATACAAATGTGCGCTTATGAAATACATACAATAAAAGATGAAATACAGTATTCGACACTAAGACAGACTCAAAACACTTCGATACCTCACAATACAATTCGACCTCAACAAAGCTTCAACAATCAACTAGATTGAACTTCTCTTTCATCCAAAATGCACTTAAAACATACAGAAAGGCTCAATATTTGATCTAGGGGTTAGGGTTTCGAGTTGGAGGCTCAAGAGGGTGGAAGTTGATGTTAGGAAGGACCCCAAGGGGTTAGAGTCCTTAAATAGGGCTCAAAACCGAGAAAATAAGGTTTTTTCACTGCGATAGTACGCCCAATGTACCTAAAGTTATGCCCAACATAACACCCTAAAAACGCGACTTCCTTCAGCCTAGTATGCCCATCGTACTAGCTAGTGTACGCCTAACGTACTAGACTCCTTTTTCCAGCTTAACTTCATATATCCATAACTTCTTCGTTTCAACTCCGTTTTCGATGATCCTTATATCCACAGAAAGGTAACGACGAGATCTATAATTCTATCTTGATACTTATGACTAAAAACATCTCGAACTAAATTCCTTAATTTATGTAAGAAGTCCGAAACATAACATTTTCCATTTTATCCCTCAACTTCCATCAAACAATCCAAGGTTTAAATCATTTGCCCAACATCATACACCTCCAATAGAGTCTAAACTTCATTCCATTAAAGCCCAAGTCCTCCATTTGATCGATTTATTGTCCACACTCCTGAAATAAAAACTTATCAAAGCAGTATGTTATAGTATGTGTTCACCAAATCCTACTACCTTATTGTGAACTTCATAAAATCCAATTCCATCCTTTTATATCCCCTTGTTTCTTCCAACAATGTTGTTCCAGGTTCCTATTATTGATTTGTTCACCAAGTAATCATACGCTTATGCCACCATAACCCGACACCATAAGAAGAGGTTATCACATTTAAGGCGTCACCACCATTTTGCCATGAGAGCCATGCTGAGGGCGAGTAAGGATTTCAGAACGAAGAAACCTTCTTATGGTTTTCTCAAGACTTTCACGCACCCTTACGGGAGCCTTAAAGAGTGAGAGATAATGTTTTAACTTTCCAAATGGAAACCTTGGAATTGAAACATGGGATTATACATTTCTAGTTTTTTATTATGTTCATGTTGGCATCCACCGAAACACCTAGGTATTTGAATGATATAAAGTCTGCCTCATATCCTAATAAATTAACCCATTGGTTAACTTCATAATAGGAAGCACAAATGTCATAGACCTTAGATTTGTGAAAATCCACTTTTAAGTGGATGATACATGAAAACATCTTAGAATACGGGCAAATGTTTTTTTTTAATGTTAGAACGAGACCATTCACCAACAAACAAAGCATCGTCGACATATAATAAGTGAGAGATTGTCGGCCCATTGTGGGGAATCTTTAAGCCGCTAAAAACACTTTATCTTTTGCGGTTTTTAAAGCATCACTCAAGCCTTCCAAGATAATAATAAAGAGAGAAGAGGATAGAGGGCACATAACATACAATATTTGAATATAATGATAGTTTTTGAAAAGTAGGAGCGAGTTTACTTATAAATTATATATAAAACATAGTTAAAAGGATTAAAGTCATTAAGCTTATCTTTATAATCCTAGAATGATTTGAATATGCCATAAAACCGAATTGTTGACTGTATTTGTATTTTATTGGGAAAATTTCATATATGTCATTGCAAACATTAAATATTACGTCTATATCCTTTCAAAGTTTATAATTTCATAAATATCCTTCTTAACCTAGTAAAATCACATTTATATCCAATCTTATAATTTAATGAGATATAAATCAATTTAATACCAAAAAATATATCTAAAAATCAAAATAAAAGGTGATTATATTAAAATACCCTTTTCAAACTATTAATAAATAGAACTAAATAAATTTAATTAGGATTAAACCTAATTAAAAAAATCTTCAAAGTTCCACTTCCGCCTTCATGCACAACACCTCTAACGGGTAGTTGAGAATCTCAGAAATTACAACCTCGCCATTGCCATTGCTGTTGACGTCGGTAATATTTCTAGTGGAAGCTTTCTCAATTGGAAATGGCACCCCCAAGTAGTAATCCTGGAAATGAAGGTGATTGAGGGTAGCAAAAGCACCCAAGTTGTTGTAACGAAGACGAACGTGCCATGTACAATTCAATAGGGGTAAGCTATTGATTTCAAATAAATAAACATGTTTATTATTATATTTTTTGAATAAGATCATATAACATAGAAGATGATAAAACAAGATAGCATACATACATATGTAGCCAATTTGATGACTAGGCTCTACAACATAAATAGAGTAATTTTAATTTTTAACTCTAAAAGGCTATTTCAATAATATGATATGTATTTTCTAATTTTAGATACAAAAATTTAATATTAAATTAATTTAAACCCAATTAAAATATAATTTTGGATATAAATGTAAATTTAATAGGTTAAGAAGGATATATGTGTAATTATGAATTTTATAAGGATATAAACGTAATACGTTTGTAACTGAGATGGTCTTATTATATCTTTAAGGAATTTGGCAAAAACGGACCTACCCAAACCTACTCCCAGACCCACCAAAAACATTGTAGCGCCACAGGGGAGAAAATAGCCAAAAGGAAACTGGTGCTTGACAACGTCCACTGATCATCAACATTTTATATGTTCGAGTGCTCAACAACGATATTAATGTACATTATGCATTAAAACATATACATTGGGTTGTATTTATCAATTTCGGGTCGGTTAGAGTTACCCATTATTTTAAGCGTGCGAATAATGCAGACGACAAGGAAAGTGCGAAGAAGACAAACTCGCCGTTGAGTGGGATCATCAATTGTCATTCAGATAGACAATTGGATCGATTCATCAGCTTCAATTCGTATCTCGTTTTTCGAATCTCATATCAAAAGAGGTAATTATTTTCTACATGCGGTTAGCCATCCGTTTATCTTTAATTTACCGGTACTCGTCGATTTTTTACGATCCATTCCCAAAATATTCATCGATTTTAACAATTTCTACGGTCCTTTCCTGATTGCTCTTCAATAATGTTGTTGATGCCTTAATCTGCCCAAATTTGTTATTCTGTAGCATTTATACGTAGATTGTTAGATACACAACGTTCCTACGCATGTTGTAGATCAATATTCATATGAATTGATGTTGTAGAAAAAATTCGAAGCCTATAGCATTTATATGTGTCAGGAATGGATGTTTTTCTGCGACTTTGGCTTTGCTTTGCATTTTATTATTTTAATGTTTACTACCTGTTCATTGTTTGTCTAGATATTTCAGCCAGGGTGTGATTTGTAGGAATTGCTACCAGGTAAAGATAATTGATGTGCCACAGTATTCTTGCAGATAAAATAAATGGCTTCATCTACAGATCCCTGGGTGAGGGAATATAATGAAGCTTCTAAACTTGCGGATGATATCACCAGCATGATATCTGCGAGTAGTTCATTAGGCTCAGGGCCAGAAGCACAGCGTCATTCATCTGCTACACGGAGGAAAATTACAATATTAGGAACCAGACTCGATAGCTTACAGTCTCTTCTAACAAAGCTTCCTGCAAAACAGCCCTTGTAAGTCAGTTTTTGATTACCAAAATCCTTAATGCCATGGACTACTACACTCTTGTTTCACAAAAGATTCTTATTGTTGTTTCTGTTGTCTGAAATGTTGTTGAAGCTATTATGCAATTATCTCTAAACATTGGAAAAACTTTACTTGTTATTATTTTCAGAACAGAGAAAGAGATGAACAAACGTAGAGACATGCTAACAAGTTTGAGAACAAAGGTTGCTCAGATGGCCTCTTCATTGAACATGTCAAACTTTGGTACTAGGGACAGTTTACTTAGGCCGGATACTAAGCCACCCGATGCAATGAGCAGGACAACTGGTTTGGACAACTCTGGCATTGTTGGGCTTCAAAGACAAATCATGAGAGGTGACTTATTTCTTTATGATACTTTTTAATTTTTATACATACATTTAATGTCTCATGATATTTTGTGTTGCAGAGCAAGATGAAGGCCTAGGGAAACTGGAGGAGACAGTGATAAGTACCAAACATATTGCACTGGCAGTCAACGAGGAACTTAATTTGCATACTAGGCTCATTGTATGTCATTCCATCTGTTTTACATGTGTACAAAATATTTACTATATGCTACTTTACTTATTGAGTGCTATAACCTAACCTATATAGAATGCAACAACAATGATATGAAAAATGTGATGTTTTGCTTCTTTTTTTATATGCAGGATGACCTTGACGAACATGTGGATGTCACGGATTCCCGACTTAAGGTGATACCCTCTTACTGATAAACTTACATATATGCTAGTAAAACATGCACATCATAATAACAATATAATGTCTTAGGGGCTGTTTCTTTTTCACTTAATAAGCTTAATGGATTTTAAGCAGTCAATCTGGGCAACTATACATGGTTGTTTCCTTTTGACTTGATCTGGATAGAATGGCTTAATGAGTTAAACCAAAAAACACGGCTTAATACCGTATGACTTATTGGGGAAAAAAGAAACAACCCGTTATTTACACCATAGAATGTTGGTTTTTTAATAGAGGTGGCAATTTTAACCCATTTGTGTAAAATGGGTCAATTTGGGTTATATTTGATCGAACATTAACAATTTGCTTGCTTTTTTTAATTAACAAAAACAGAGAGTGCAGAGGCACCTGGCGATTCTGAATAAACGCACAAAGGGTAGTTGCTCGTGCTTAGGCATGTTGTTGTCTGTTATTGGGATCGTTGTTCTAGTTGTTGCTATATGGATGGTTTTAAAATATCTGTGATAACAATCACGTGTAACAAATTTATAAATATCAAATATATATATTTAGATTTCATGTTTATTCAAGATTCTTGACCTTGTGATCAGTTGTATTTCTACTTTTGACCTTTCTTTGTATTATAACTTTTGGTTCAGTTAAACAAATTCAAGCACATGCTTGCTCTGTTTAGACGGGTATTATCATCATGTCATATGGATTTTCTTTTCCAATATTATTTTACATGTATAAGCAACATGTTAAACCAAAAATTCAATATAACTGATTTACACATGTCAATTATCTTAAAAAACCTGATTTCCTGTTTCTTTTTTTTTAGTTGGAGGCCAAAAGTTTAGGGTGCGTTTGGTTGTGGAAAAATTTCCAGTTTTTTAGGAAAATTTTCCAAGAAAAACGGAAATTTTGAAAACGCGTTTGGCTCGTTCAGTTTTCCAAAATTTTCCAAGAAATGAAAATTTTCAGTTTTCCAGATTGTATGTAAATTAGAAAAGTGAATTTTATAGTTTTCCAAAGTTTTTCAAATTTCTAAGATGGAAAATGAAAACTCCTGCGGTTTCAACCAAATGTGTTTTCTAAAATTTTCATTGAAAATTGAAAATTGAAAATGAAAACTCAATCCTATTTTCTGAAAACATTTTCTTAGAAAATGAAAATAGTTTTCTACAACCATACGCACCCTTATTCTGTTATGTTTTACAGTGAATGATAATTAAAATCATTTTAATAAATAGTCAAATAATTTGGTAAACTACACAATATGTTTGTTCATATGCTATGATTTATACAGAAATGGGGTATTTTCCGAATTTCATGGATTACAAAGGTTGCGTTTAGTTGCTGAAAAATGGGCTGTTTCCGGAAAAAATTTCCAAGAAAAATGAGAATTTTGAAAACACGTTTAGTTTGTATATTTTTCTAAATTTTTGGAAAATTGATAATCATTTGTTCTCCATATTTTTCTAATTCCAAAATTTTTCTAAAATATATATACACACCCACTTCCACCCCATCCACCTCTATCTACCCCCACCTTAACACCCCCAACCCATCATACCCCTACCTACCCACATCCATCCACTCCAAAGCCCACCCCCACTAACCCACCCAGACATACACACACCCCTACAAACACCCAACCCCACCTCTACCCCCACCCTTACTCTTACCCCCACAAGCGCACACACACACACACACACACAAACCCACACTTACCCCCACCCCCACAAACACGCACACCCACACCCACACACAGACACTCATACACCCAACACCATTATCACAATCACCGACCTACCATCACCATCACCACCACCTCTACCCCATCACCACCACTGCCACAATTGCCGTCACCACCCTGCCATCACCACCATCACCAGCGACCTGCTACCGCCGCCGCCCCACCCCCGCCCTACCACCGCTACCATTTTCTAAAAATGAAAACCGATAGAAAAATACACATCTAAACACGTTTTCTAATTTTCCAAAACTGAAAATGGAAAATGAATAAGTTTTAACTAAACACGTTTTATAAATTTTCTAATAAAATCTGAAAACGGAAAACAAAAACTGAAAAGGGAAAACGAAAAACGGAAAATAAAAACTGTTTTTCCGTAACTAAACGCAACATAAGGGTGCATTTAGTTGTGAACTTTTTTTCAGTTTTTTAGGAAAATTTTCCAAGAAAAACAGAAATTTTGAAAACGCGTTTGGTTCGTTCAGTTTTCCAAAGTTTTCTAAGAAAATAAAAAATTTCAGTTTTCCAAATTGCATGTAAATAAGGAAAGTGAATTTTACAGTTTTTCAAAGTTTTCCAAATTTTAAGTTGAAAAATTAAAACTCCACCGTTTCCAACCAAATGACAACAGTTTTACACAACCAAACGCAACTAAACCTTTTCGTTTGTCAACAATAAAATACCATGTTTAGATATGTACATGTTTTTTCCTTCAAAAGTGAATCATGATGAACTGGGTATTAACTTTGTTATTTAGTATAAGCATGTTGAAAGCGTGTTTTGGACAAATGACTTTACCATAAGTTAAATGTTTATTAACTTTATTGGTTACTATATGGTAATTTAGTATAAAATGATATACTTTGTGGAATTTTCACCCTCCAAAATAAATTTTCTAACACATTTTCTGGTTCCACTATTGTATACTACTAATTTGCTTTGAATTCTTAAACCACATCAGTAAGATGATCCCATAAAAAAAACAAAGAATGTACACACCTACTTATAGATAGTATAAAATCAAATTAATTTATTCCACGAGTTCAAAATTGAACAAGAAACCTAAGGTAAGTAACACATCAAATTTAATCCTCAAGAACCAAAAAAAATGCATAAATGTTTGCAACTCATACCAATCTTAACATAATAATAATTGCAACGAAAATAAATTTAGAGAAACACTCTTCACCAATTTCACCCCTTTCATCCTCAAATTCACAAATACTAAAAAGACCAAAGAGGCTGTTGCTGCAAATTGCCTTGAAGGATGGTTCACTCTCCTTCACTCAAAATTGGGACAATGAGTGGATTCATCTGTGCAAGATAAACAATTGCCCACCTGCCAAAACCCATAAAACTTAAGTAGAAAGATTCACAAAAATAGTAAAGAGATGAATAATAATCAAGAGCCAAACTTACATCATCCAACAACATATAGTAGCAGTAATCACCAATGTAAGGTGGAACCTGCAACATAATTACTACATGTTAATGTTTTTATCAATTCATTAATAATGTAAAAAAACATAATGCTTGGTGGTCATTTAATCATGAAACTGATCATACGATTGCAAACTTAGCTACAAATTTTACAACAAGAAGATGCATCAGTATTGCAAAGAATCACATACTGCAGTAAAAAAATCTGACCATGGATCATAAATATATACAAACATTTTTCTTTTCAACCCAATTTCTAATCAGATAAAAACCAATTCAGACAGATTCATATCATGTAACTCAGTTTAAACAATTTAAGTGAGCAAGAAAGCTACATGGAACTTTTAACATAGTAGTTGGTTCTTATTTAGTTCTCAACAAACAGCTTCTTAAAATGGAAATGTGATCAACCTAGTCACATAATTTAAAATACTCTGACACCAGTGAGTTCCTAAAAGCAAGGGTTTCTGCTGATCCCTAATAATTCAATCAACCTTTTCAAACTGAAAAACACGTCTATGATTTCAATGAGCAAACATCAATCACGGATTAATCAGATTTCAATCAATGCAGCAATCATGATTAGAAGTAATCATAAATAGATATTATCAAGATACAAGAACAATAAATCATTGACCAAATCTGGAACCAAGTGAAGTAAAATCGAAGCATACAAATTCGCCGAAGGGCCTTTATTACAGCAAACTCGTGTGCAGAAGCACGCAATGATTCCAACCGCAATGAAAATTAGGGTTGTAAGGATAAACCCCATTGCTAGATCGATATCGCCAATCAAATTCGACACGCGTGAGTTAAATCTAATAGATCACAAAATAACAATCGAATTAGAACAACAAAATAACCGAATTTTGTACAGATTACTCAAACAAACAAAATAATCAATGAAAGATAACATAACAAACCCGATCTCCGGTGGCCGGTGATGCTTCCTTGTGGTTTTTCGGAGCTCCCCTTGGAAACAGATTTTTAACTTATCAACTACCTTGCAAAGATCCGACCCAATAAAACCCTTTTGACGGGTTGTGAGGCTGTGTGACATCCAGCCCGATAACTTCTTTTGGGCCTTCAACTTCCTCCGACAGATCGACGTCTAATTTTGGGTCTTTTTAGAGGTAGGTGCACAAAAATGGGTGTAGTCCGGGTTTTTTTTTTTTTTTTTTTTTTTTTTTTTTTTTTTTTAAATACAAAAAGTTCAATCTTGTAGGTTTTGTTTTCGGCTTTTATTGGTTCAGATTTGAGTTTTTTTTTCCCGGTTTCATTTTTTTTTCGTTTGGATTCGAATTGTGTAAATTCTTTGGCGGTTATATTTACAAGCTAGCCGGTCCCTTTATAAATTGAAAGCTCGTCTAAATACATTTGATTATTTGAAATATAATTTTTTTTTTGATCAAGTGTCGTTAAACCATGAGGTGATGATACTTTTTGAATTCATATAATAAGTTTGTGGCCTTGGGATAAAACTTATTGATGCACGACTTGCATTATATATAGTTGTTTAGTATTGTCTCTAAAATGTTATGTTTTTATGAAAAAACTGTAAAAATTGTGTTAGTTGAAAATTGTCACTTTGGTCCAAAAAGGTTTGGACTAACACCAAATATCCAAACCTTTTATTTTGTTGTGAGTTTCGTCCAATTTGTTTTGAAGTTTTTTTATAATGATGATTTTTTCCTTACTTTTTTCTTTTTCGATTTTTTTATTTATTTAAATAATTTTCTGATTAAAAGAAAAATAAATATATATATATATATATATATATATATATCCCCCTCCCTCTCTCTCTCTCAGCCACCACTACACATCTGCATTTCCAAAACCCAAAACTTTAGCTCTCATCTCCTCCACCTTCTTCTCGTCCCTCTCTTACTGTCGGTAATCACCACCATTCTCGCTAGAATGTCGACAAATCGTCGCGACCTTCTCCGTTTGTCTACTCCACCGAAAGCTATCTCCACAATATTGTCCGCTTTGGGCCGCTCGGCACGAGGACTTCCCAGGGGGTCACCCATCCTGGTACTACTCCCGCCCGAGCACGCTTAACTGCAGAGTTCTTATGGGATCTGCTGCCCTCACGGCTTTAAAACACGTTGTGATAGGGAAGGTATCCACACCTCTTATAAGGAATGCTTAGTTCTCCTTCCCAGCCGATGTGGGATCAGATCTAACCCACTTATAAGTGGGTTAGATCTGATCCCACATCGGCTGGGAAGGAGAACTAAGCATTCCTTATAAGGGGTGTGGATACCTTCCCTATCACAACGTGTTTTAAAGCCGTGAGGGCAGCAGATCCCATAAGAACTCTGCAGTTAAGCGTGCTCGGGCGGGAGTAGTACCAGGATGGGTGACCCCCTGGGAAGTCCTCGTGCCGAGCGGCCCAAAGCGGACAATATTGTGATACGTGCCAGAGGGGGATGTTACAATGGTGGTCGAAACCCTAGGTCGTCCCCCTTCTTCGAGAATGACCATCTCATTCTTTTATGGCTTAGATGATCTCCTTCTCCGGCTCGATTTCTAGCAAACCACCACTACAAGTGGGTTTTGGAACCCTTCATAGTGGCAACAACATTTTGTAACACTCATAAAAATCACAACAAATTTAAACTTTTAAAAACAACCCATAGTCATAAAATGTTTACAAAATCATTGTTTCCAAATTGTTTATCCAAATAAGAGTGCCCCAAAATCATAAAGCCATACCAGAGGATGTGTATGGTCATGCCTTCGCCTTCCCGTGATCAACAGAAGTACCTGAAACAACAACTAAAAACTATAATCCAAAGCTTAGTGAGTTCCCCTAAAGTACCAACACGCAAACAGATAACATATATAATAACATGCCAGGTCCAATCAACCATCGGGTTGGAATACCCTAGGCCAAGTCAACCTCCGGGTCTAGTCATCCTCAGGATGGAATACCCCAGGTTGGAATGCCAATATACAATGAGTCCACTCGGTCATCAGACTGGAATACCCGCAGACCCTTAGTATGAGTCTAGCATGCCAATTGGCCCTCAAATCGTATCTGGAATGCTCTTAAGCCCTCAGTATGAGTCTGGCATGCCAACCGGCCCCCAACTCATATCCGGAATGCTCAAGGGTTTGTTGGCTACAACACAAAGCAGTACAACCTCAAAACAACACAATATGTCGACATATAACATATAACAAACATAAGCAACATGCAGATAGAAATCACAGGTAGTCCTACAGGTCTACCAGTCTACGCATATCACCAACTAACATATAATCATGCAGATCTATCCCACACTCATCATATCAATGTTGTTGGATTAGGTGTATAAGCCCATAACTATTTTGGTATGTACTTGATTTGATTATGAGCATGGTCCTTTTGGGTTGCCTTCACTCATGCAACCTAATAGGATGACAAGAGGAGAGAGAGAGTAGAATTTATTATATGAATAATAAATTGGTACTCAAAATGGTTTTATTAATATATTACAAGATTAATAAATTATTTGGAAATCATATTATTTAATTAGTATTGATCATAAATTAATTTGCAATTAATTTAGTGGTCAAATGAGACTGATTAAATAATTTGGGGACTGTTTTGGAAATCATTGATAGTTGTATAAATGAGCTGAAGAACTCCATAAAGTGGAGTGGACGAAATTCTATAGGGAAGCTCTATAGATTTCGTCCATTAGCTCTAAGGAAGGAGTTCATGGGCTGCTTGTTGCCTAAGTTAGGTGTTAGGGTTTCCACCTGAAAACGCTAGCAGCCCATACAACTATATAAAGACCCCTTTGCTAGTGGAATTCGCCCCTATGAGTTTCTAGGAACCCCTGGTCGATTTCACCTCTCTCCTAAGTCATCTTCCTGCATTGGGTGTGTGTGACTCCATTAAAGGTACAACACTTGGGGCACTAGGATTTTAGAAGTCAAGATCAAGAAGGATTAAGCTTATTATTGCTACATAACAAGAAAGGTAAAGATTCTAACCCTAATCATATGTGATTTTCGATATATGTATGTTAGTCATAGGGTTATTGCTTTGGTATTCATAGTTGTATGTTCAAATTAGAAAAACCTAGATCCAAAGCAATTAGGGTTGCATGTACACCATAAGAATGATGTTATGCTCAAACCCAACAGTGGTATCAGAGTCTAGGTCATTTTTTCTACTGAATAGATGCAAAAGTGAACTGCCAAAAGATCAAAAAGTCAAAAATTTTGATGTCTGATAGGTCTACTCGACGAGTCCATGTATGGACTAGACGAGTTGCATGAACTCGACGAGTTCCATAATGGACTCGACGATTCCAACGAACTGATATCGGAATTTTCGATTTTTTTTGGCCAGTTTTTTATTAGGATAATTACTAAAACTCGTTTTTCTTGCCTAAAATCGATTTTTTACGACTGGTATGAGAGATCCTTATCAAAATTGGTGGATTTAGTTAAATATGGATAATATAGGATTATTTTGATTCAAATATTTAACCTAGTAATTTTGAAAAAGTTTTAAATTACACCCTTTAGGTTTTATAGTTTAAATTTGAAAGTAAAAGTTTTAGTTTTTGAAATTTAAATAGTTAAACCCTAATATTTTGAAAAGTTTCAAAATTTGTCCTTAATTTTTGGAATTTAGAATTTAATTGAAAGGTATTAATTTTGAAATATTAAATTCTAAAACCCTAATATTTTGAAAAGTTCAAATTACACTCTTGTGGATTTTATTAAATTAATTAAGTGTTTAATTAAAAGAGAGAATTAATAAATACATAATAATATGGTTTAAGTTTAATCAAATTAAAAGTATAATTTATTTGTAGATTAAATCACCTAGTATTTTAAATGTATAAAATACACCCTTATACTATATAAAATTAAAAGTTTAATATATTATATATGTATATGTAAAGAGTCAGTCTTTTTGTTAGTAGGCCTCATTCACGAAGCTGGTCTATAAGGGGTGTTTAAGGAAGTGGCCTATAAAATGACTGTCATTGGGTATCCACTCTTACCCACCACACCCTTGACTAGTGGAGGGTCGTTGGCCGAACGGGTAGGATAGGACGTAAACTTCCATTATAAGTATAATGAAAAACAAAGTAACTAAACGCTTTTATAAATTCCAAAATCTTAGTTACTTTAGGAAAAATGTGAATTTGATGCCAATCCATGAAATTGCACATTGCACCTTGTTGGTCGTTAGTGGAGCGTGTGTGGTTAACCGACACAGTAATATGGGACTAATGAAGGATGGCAATGGGTAGCTCGTAGATTATCATAGATCAATGGAGCGTGTGTGGTCACATTGATTAGGTGATAAACGTCTTCGAGAGTACCAAGCTAATTTGCATGGTTATTCACACCTTGTTTATGATCCTCATCATCCCAGTCACAAACTTGAAGGGCATAATCGAGATTAAACATGCCATTGAAAAGTTCAATGAATCTCAAAAGATCTAGGAATTTCAATTCATTTAAAACCTAATATTCATTATCATTTTTCATGGTGGAAATTGGTAAATCGTCATTTACCTACCTTCAAATATTTTGCAATTGGATTATAGCATCCCTCTTCTGAATTGTAGAATATTATGTTGGGTCCTAGACTTGATATTTCATTTGGATGTCATATTAAGGACTTAAATAAACTAACTTGAATTCTCCCATTTGTAGATGTCAAATTCTATCAACTATGGCTTCTCGAATCCTTTGGAAAAAGCTTTCCACATGAAGATGATGTTCCACGATTGGATCGTGGAAATGGAAATCATGCTTCACTTCCTCCACCTCCTCCACTAATTCTCCTTGACCCATGTGTTCGTCGACTTGAAAAGTTCAAGGTCACTCAAGCCCTATTGGGAAGCAAACACAAAGATGGAAAGTCTATATGTGCTCACGTCTTAGGGATGAAGTTGCATATTGACAAGTTGGGAATGTTGGGTGTCGAAGTGTAACGCCTCGATTCTTAGGTATTAATTACATAAGAATTATTGGATGAACCCTACTCGACAAGTCGGTCGACCTACTCGTCGAGTAGCAACGGGGTGGGAGCGCGTGTTAAGTGACCTACTCGACGAGTCCACTTTGGGACTCGGTGAGTAGGAGCTGGCAGATGAAACCCTAAATCCTGGGGTTTGCACCCCTATTTAAAGGAGCCTCAGCCTCCTTTGGCCTCCTTGCAGTCTTTGAGAGCCCTTAAAACCCTAATACATGTGTGTGTGCCATTGTGTGATTGAAGATTGAAAAGAGGATTTTGGAGAGAGAAGGCTTAGAGGAGAAGGGTATTGGAGCAAGTGGAGTGTGGAAATAAGCTCTTATCTCAATAATCATCTTCTGGAGGTAACCAAATCGCCTTTCTTCTTGTGAATCTCTTCCATTATTGAGTTTTAGGGTTTTTAGTGAAGTATTAAGTTGAAAGGATGAGCTGTGGGCTAGATCTGAGGTTGTAACTTCAGATCTGGACCCTCCTTGGATGCTAGAATCATAAAGTTGTTGTATTGGTTGTGATTGAGGTCCCTATTAGACTTGAAGCTTCATTAAGAACTTCAATTAGACATTTAGAGCCTTTATAGCCATGCATGCACGTAAAGTTTGTAACTTTACGTGATAAGTATGCCCTAGAAGCTTGGATCTGTGATTTGGGGCCGCTGCATGGCTCAAATCAAGTCTGTATGGGAAAAAGAACTGAATGGAATTGGAGAGACGCAAGATGACTCGGCGAGTCATATGAAGATGGTCGTGAACTCGACGAGTTGGATGAACAACTCGGTGAGCTCGATGAAGATCACCATAAGAATCAACGAGTTGAAGAACAACTCGGCGAGTCGGATGAGTTTTCCCTAGACTATGTACGCGTGTGTATCTGTCGAGTTGCAAGGAGGGAACTCGACGTGTGACCTTAAGTTTGATCGAGGATCAAAGGAACTCGATGAGTCACTCCGATGACTCGGCGAGTTGGAATGTACTTCAGGGAACTCGGCGAATAGCCAAGGGTACTCGGCGAGTTAAGGTCAACATGGACTGTTGACCTTGATTGAGGAATTTGACTTTGACCAGGGGTTGACTAGTGGTTTATGGAGTACCTTGTTAGGTTAAGGACTTATGAGTATGATGTACTATGATGATAGGTGGTGGAACCTGTGTCAAGTGATCCGAGAGTTGGAGTTTACCTTTCGTGTCGACATCTGCGAGGTGAGTTATCCTCACTATATCGGTAGGGTCTACGAAACCAAGGCCGGCCCTTTAGTTGTTATTGTTATGGTATGTTGCATGTGGTTATGATTTATTAGTTCGGAATCGAGGTAGAAAGTATGATATGATTTTATGATCCGTAGGGATTGGTGTGTTAGTGACCTGATAGGTCGGTACTCTAGTTACAAGAGAATTCTATGATTATGATCAGTGAGATAGACATGCTTGATGTTTGTATATGCCAGTATATGATAGCTATGCGCACATGGTTATTTGCTTGTTGGTTGGGTTGAGGCGGTCCTGCTTTGTGCTGAAGGCCAACATACCCTATGAGCGGTCCAGGGAGACTGTAGGCCAACGTGGCGGACCAGTCATGCCGAAGGCTCGGGATAGATTCAGACAGACTGTAGGCCTGGTAGGGCGGTCCAGTCAGGCCAATGGCCCAGTATGCATGATGATTGATTGATTATTACTGATATGGTATTGTCAGTGTGGTATTGGTATTTTGGGGGTAGCTCTCTAAGCCCTCGGGCTTACAATTTTCAGTTTATTGTTTCAGTTACTTCAGGAGTCCATGGAAAGGTGAAGGCATGACCGTACCACTCCTCATCCTTATGTTATGATTTTTGGGACACTCTGATGGAAAATAATTTGAAAACATTTTGTAAACGATGCTTTACGGTTTTTATTTATGATTGACAATGTTTAAATTTGGCATAAAATTTATGGATGTTACAAGTTGGTATCAGAGCCTTGGTTTGAGTGAATTGGAGGAACACTCGTGTGAATCCAGTCTCAAATCATGGAGATTTTTGGAACATAAGTTTTAAAATGGTTTTCAAAATAAGGGTGGAGGATGCAGAGGGTACGATCAGCCAGAGCCTGTAAGTGAACCCCAAAATACCATACGGTTATTTGATAGACAACATGCTAGTGCTAGGCTAGGGATCTTCAGGAATCGCATGATAGCCTTGCCTGATTATATGATGCCTATTAGCCTAGGGTTTCTTGTGTATGGAATTGACATCATAATTGTAGATGTTTGGTGTATGCATCACGACTGTGTATAATCAAGATCTTATAGCCTGAGAATGTCTAATTCGACCTTAGTGTAGGATTAGATATTCGAAAGTCTATGGGGTCCAGCGTTACGTGCAACTAGCGTGCACCGTCGCTGCAGGGGATGATGGAAGTTTCATGGATGTGAGAGTTGTGATAAGTGGTGAGGCTAGATGCGAGATATTTGGTATTCCCCTAGAAGTGAGGGTTGGGCGCATTCCTATGTTGATGATATTGTTAGGGCGTTGTGATGATACTTGAGACAAATATGGGTAGGTGTGGAAGGTAGTATGGGCCTGTACTACTGAAAGCACATGACCCATACGCGTAGCAAGGAAATCACAACCCCTGGGGTTTTTGGGGTTTTGGTCTCCCGACATTATGTGATTCATCTGATGACTTGTATGTATATATTCCAGTATGGTGGTGATGAGACGTGTTGCTTCGGGATCCGGATCAGGATTAGGATCGGGGTCGGGGGACGGAGGGTTGGAGGTGCCGGTAGCACCTGAGCCCGTGGTTCAGATAGGGACCGAGGAGTTGGATGCCATGATCAGGGAGATCATGCACGACGAGATTGCTGTCGCGTTCCGAGCGTAGCTGCCAGAGATGTTTGGGCCGATTAAGACTGCGATGGTTGAGTATTTTGATGAGCGATATACAGCTCAAGCAAAGACAGCTGCCGCTGCAGCCACTTCGGCTGTAACCGCGGCAGGGGTTGGAGGAGGAGCCGATAGGGCTTTCCAGTACCGGGACTTCGATAATACGAATCCCCCGATGTTTGACGGTACACAGGATGCGATTAGGGCTATGAGGTGGTTATCTGACGTGGAGGGTTGTTTCCTCACGTGCTCATGTCCTGCTGACCAAAAGGTCAGGTGTGCCCTGAACCTACTGAGGCTTGGGGAAAAGGACTGGTGGAGGCTGACGACTGAGTCGTATACTGATGATCAGCGGGCTGGTGTTACTTGGGAGCAGTTCAGAGATATGTTCCGCAACCGCTACGTTCCACGCGTTGAGCGGGAGCGGCTTGCACATGAGTTTTTGACATTTAGACAGGACGGGGAGTCTGTGATGGAGATTGCCCGTATGTTCCCGGAGAGCGCTATGTTTTTCACGGAGTTTGCTTTAGAGCAGTCTTAGATGACTCGTTATCTGAGTATGCTCAAGACTGATATTCGACAGTTTGTGTCTACTCAACAATGTGATACCCTCCTAGACCTTCAAGAAGCCGCGCGGCGGCGTGAGTTGGAGATAGAGCTGCAACTGAAGGAGCAGCGTCGGGCACCGGCACAGTCTCAGCCAATGCCTAAGTGGTCTAAAACCGCTGATACACGGTCCGGGGGTCATCAGAGCCGCACTTGTGGAAAGTGTGGCAAGGCTCATTCGGGGGTTTGTCGAGCAGGAGGTGGGTGCCACAAATGTGGCAAGGAGGGGCACTATGCCAGGGACTGCCGTCAGTCCGCCCCTCCAGCAGATATGAGGATTTGTTACACATGACCAACTGTCCGCAGCTCGCCGTCAAGCCGGCGCAGGGTTCCGCGCCAGCTGCTGGGAGGCCAGTCAAGGTGGAGCCTCCGAAGGCTCAAGGTCGCACCTTCCAGCTCACGGCCGAGGAGGCCAAGTCAGCACCAGATGTGGTTGTTGGTACGTTTTCTATTCTTTGTCTCAGTTATTGTATTCGTGTTATGCTTATTGATTGTACCTGTGATTAGGTACGTTTTTAGTGAACTCTTTGCCCGCTTTGGTATTATTTGACTCGGGGGCGAGTCGATCGTTTGTATCTCAGACCTTCTCTAGAGGGTTCAGCGTGCCGATAGATGATCTTGAGTGTCCGTTGCGAGTTTCGATTGCCAACGAGCACGGGGTCTTTGCTTCTTCGGTCTTTCGGGGATGCGAGTTGGAGATTTTCGGGGTGCCCTTCCCGATAGATTTGTTCCTATTCCCATGAGGGATGTAGGCGTGATTATAGGGATGGATTGGCTTAGCCGTTTTGGCGCCATGATCGACTGTGAGGGGCAGCGGGTGGTGGTTCAAACCCCAAGTGGGGGAGAACTTGTAGTATATGGTGAGGGCACCAGGTTGGGATCAGGGTTTTGTTCGGCAGTATATTCAACATGGGTGTGCCGGTTATTTGGCGTATGTCGTAGATACGTGGGTTAGAGAGCAGCTCTCAGTTTCTGAGGTTCCGGTGGTGAGGGAGTTTGCTGATGTGTTTCCAGAGGAGTTACCCGGAGTGCCTCCGGAGAGGCAGGTTGAGTTCAGGATTGACCTAGTGCCAGGTACAGCCCCTATTGCTAAGGCGCCGTACCGACTGGCACCGCCAGAGATGCAGGAGTTGTCATCTCAGTTGCAGGAACTGCTGGGTAAGCAGTTTATTCGTTTTGATTAGTTCACCCTGGGGAGCACCGATCCTTTTCGTCAGGAAGAAGGACAGCTCGCACAGGATGTGCATTGACTATAGGGAGCTGAACAAGTTAACGGTGAAGAACCGTTATCCGCTTCCGAGGATAGACGATCTTTTCGATCAGCTGCAGGGTTCATCTTGGTTTTCCAAGATTGATTTGAGATCAGTATATCACCAGGTCAGGGTGAGGGAGGAAGACATGGAGAAGACCGCGTTTCGGACTCGTTATGGTCATTACGAGTTCGTGGTGATGCCGTTTGGACTGACCAATGCGCCAACAGTGTTCATGGATCTGATGAACTGAGTATGCAGACCGATGCTTGATCGATCGGTCATTGTGTTTATAGATGATACCTTGGTGTACTCCAAGACTCGAGAGCAGCATGAGGAGCATCTCAGGGAGCTGCTGGAAGTTCTGAGGCGAGAACGGTTGTATGCCAAGTTCTCGAAATGCGAGTTTTGGTTACGGAAGGTCCAGTTCCTCGGACACCTCGTTAAACAGGAGGGGATTCTGTTCGATCCGGCCAAGGTGGAGGTGGTTATGCAGTGGGAGACCCCAAAATCTCCCTCTGATATCAGGAGTTTCTTGGGTTTAGCAGGGTATTATTGATGGGTTTGAGCCATAAGAACTTTCCTATGGGCACATGCAAACCCTAATGCTTGGATCTAGGTTTCTCTAATTGAACATGCATTGAATCCAAGACTTACAATACTAGATCTAATGTAAACAATTGAATCAAATCATATATAATTGGATCTAGAGCAATACCTTAGATTACTTGCTTGATACTGATGTGTGCAAACTCACTTAGTTTTAAACCTACTTTCAATTATAAAATAACACACAAAGGCAGTGAACCTATCAATTGTGGTATAGTTAAATAAGTAGGGTATCGAAGACAGGAAACGGCAAATTAAAATTAAAAACTAATTCTATCTAAATTAATTAATAAGTAGAGGGTTTTCTCTAGTTTTACAAGACTAGAAAACTTACTAACTATTACTTAATCTAAAACTTAGAAAAACAAAGAATTAACTAGATTCAATAATGGGAAGGAACTTCTGTTTAGTTCAACTCAATTGATCCTATGGTTGATTTCAAGGTAATAGTGCAATGGATTAATTCTTTTGTTGGTTACCGATTCAAGTGACTAGATTCGCATTCACTACACCAATCCTTAACAAATAAACTAACTTAAACAGTGGCCAGTTGTCTAATTTAATTAAATTCACTAGATTAATTATTCGGGTTAATTTAGACTTGCAATAGTTAACTAATTTAATCTTTTAATTAACTTCTCGTTGATGGTCATCACACAAGCTTGCACATGAATTTACTCAATTTTCTTATTAACTCTAGTTTCATGTTCATTAATCCTAGACATATGACAAAGTGGTCACATAACATATGAGGTTGATAATCAATAGATGTTCATACTAATCAATTATCTTCCTATTAACAGAAAATTAATTATTATTCACACACAAGGTTCTTTAGCAAGCTAAAATAACAAAAATTACCAACTTAGAATTAATCCTACCAATAATCAAACCATAGTATCAATTTTGTATCCCCAAACAGAAGTCTAAAGGTTTTAGTTCATAATTGAAGTAAATAATAGCAAACAAACAGAGTCTAATTGTTTAACCATAATGACAAAACAAAAGATTAAGTAGAATGATGAAATTTGCCTTAAATCTCCTTCGGAATTGAATTCTAGCTTATAACTTCGTCTTCTAGGGTTTTTCTGACTTCTTAATTGCAGCTAAACTCTTCTGAATCGTTCCAGAATTCCCCTCCATCGTTCTGAGGAGTTATCTTTATATATACGAATCGACTCGTCGAGTCAGGTGCCGACTCGTCGAGTCCATCTCTCAGTCCCCGTATTGTGATAAGTCTCTGGGTTTCCGAGTCTTTATCTTCTCGAATCTTCGCTTGGACTCGCCGAGTAGTCGACCCTACTCGCCGAGTAGGTGTTATTTTTAGTGTTTTTCTTCTTTGTTCCATTCTCGAACTCTCAACCGCTTCTCCTGCTTCCTTTTGCTTCCGAGCTTCATTTTTGGACTGAAAACATAATTCAAACACTTTTAAGTACCTTTTGTCCATGAAATGCAATAATTTAGCTAATAAATGAATAAAAATCTACACTTAATATGACCTAAATATGCACATATCAAAATACCCCACACTTGACTTTTGCTTGCCCCCAAGCAAAACTGAATTTTAAACATTAGAATCACATATGACAACTCCAATCTAACCCAACCATTATGCCAAGACCGCAACGCATGCATTTGTGTCTAAAATTATCCTAAGTACCCCCATACTCCAAATACTCACAATCCTCATAAACATTCTCCCACTCACCCCGAACTATGCTCATTTTATGCAACCCTCCGAATCCATCCTCAGAAAACCTCTTACCCTTAAGGTATTTTAGTTGAGCAACCCAAGCATACATAATCTAGAATTACAATTTATGATACCACTAGATCTCTTTTGAATTCTTCACTTCCTTGATAATTTGATCTTTGATCTCTTTGAATTCACCACCTTTATTGTTTGATTTTTGGTATCTTCAACTTTTTAAATTTCTTGGAATTTTGATCTTTTGATCTTCACTTTATTTGCTCCAAAATTCTTCAAACTTTTCTTGTAATTCTCTCTCTCTCTCTCTCTCTCTCTCTCTCTCTCTCTTTTTACATGTACCTCTCTTTTTTCACTCAAAAACCTACATGCTTAAGCAGGGGCGCTCAACCTCAACCTTTATTGGCTAACGATAATAATTTTACTGGATACATTTCAGGTTTAGGCTGCTAAACATATTGCATCCCTCAGGCTGAGCGAGGTCGTGTTTTTGTCCCATGATTTCACTGGAATAAGGAAGCCACAAATGCACTAGAACGTGTATAGGCTCAACTAAACATTTGGGTTTTCATGCAATTATCAACACAATTCTAACATGGAATCCTAATTTGCTTTTACCAAAATTTTCTAAATTAAGTCCCTAAGTAATATTTTTGGTATGCAAAATTTTTAAAATTAGCCTAAATTAAGATTCTAAATTTTCTAATATGTGACCAACCCCCTACCCCACACTTATTTTATGCAATGTCCTTATTGCATATTATGCAAAAAAATGAAAATGCAAATATAGAGAGAATTGGAACAAACTCCCCTGGGGTAGCAGTCGATAGGTTGATACTATTCTTTCCAGCTCCAACTTCAATTGACTTCAGCCATGGGAATAACTCATCCATGACTTGGGTATCAAAATCTCGTGTGGCAGCTCCAAATATGCAGGGAAAACAGTGTAAGATCTTCAAGAATCGATATGGAAGAATAAGTGGTCAAGTGGCACACTCATCAGCATCAAATCAACAGTCCTTTTGGTATAAAAATGAACGACTCGTCAAGTATAAGCGCGAACATCTTCGAATATGCGAGAATACAAGGCGAATCGTCGAGTCAGTTTAATGCACTCGACGAGTAGACCACTGGACGAAAAAAATGATATTCTGCATTGGTTCCAGCTTCTAATAAATCTTCAAAATTTCTCATCGCTTCTAGACTCACTCGATCATGTCCCTAGGGACCGGACTCGACACTTTGACTCTAACGCTTCCCTTTCTTGAATCTCTTTCACTCGTTATTATTCTCTTGACTCTACAACTCTAAACCCTTCTATGCAAGCACTCATAATCCAATTTTGAAAATTATCAAGGCAATCAAACATCAAGCATAACAGTAAAAGTCTTAACAAATTCCAAAACACACCAAATAAGAACAAAAACAAAATAAAAATTGTTTAATAAAAACACAAAGAACTAATCCTCATCCTCATTGTCTTGTTCCTGCGCCGCTCCACTTCCACTCGCGCCACTCCTTCTTGAATTGATCACTTCTTCCCACGACGGAATATACGGGAAGTTACCACCATCGATATGTGGAATGTTGAAGTGGTCAAAAAGTTGAATGTGGGATTGATTGCTTAAGTTGATACCCCGCGCGATTTGATCTTGTAACCGCCTCATCTCAACATTATACCAATCCATTCGTACTTCATCATTGTCTACCGGAATCACCGGCGGCTCCTCCTCTACATCGCGTTCACGCCTTGATCGGACCTTCCTTCCCGGCGCCTCGGGACCAACAACAGGATCATCATGCGGGATAACATAACGACCTCCACCATAGTCCTCAATGATCCTAGCCCTCCTAAAAAGAATGGGATTGAATGGAGGGGTAGGAATCATAGTCATCAAATTCCACGCGCCACGGGTCATCAACCCAAACGAATTGGCAAGCCGTGTGACAAACATACCACCATTAATCTTCGATGTCTTGCGGTCTTTGACCGCACCCTCCGCCAAATATGAAGCCAAACACCAAGGAATATTGCAAAAAATGTCCGGTGTGATAATGCTCCATAAGTAAAAGACATCAAGGTTAGAAACCTTGTCATCATCCTTTCTTTGGTTAATGGTGGTGGAAATAAGGCGATGAATAAGGCGGTGTGTAGGCGACCGAATGCTTCCCTCCTGGGATGACTTCGGAATGTACACTTTGTTGGCGATCGTGTTCCACCACCACGTGCTCGTCACTCCATCGGGGAACACTTTGTGAGAGCGTTCCATAAAAAGCGTGGAAAATAGCGGTCGAGACCAATGACTGGTCATAAATACCCATCCGACAGGCCAGATCAACAACGGAGCACTGATGAAACTTGCCCCCAAGACAAAAACTGACACTCGTCGGATGATAGCAGTCATCTCCCCCACGAAAAGATACCGTGGAGAAAAATTCCAGGCAAAGCTCCCGGTACACCGGCTCTTGAATACGAAAGATCCGACTCCACCCATCGCAAACCATCGTCTCCGCTTCGTAAGTAAACTCCTTTAAAAGATAGGGAGCCAACTCCTCTTCATAACGCACACTTTGCAACCAACCCCAATCAATTCTGTTGGGCACGTAAATTTCTTTCTTTCTGACTTCGGCTAATTTCTTCTTCCACCGCGACATGGTTGAAGCAGATTCGATTTGAGGGAAATTTAACCAAGGAAAATCTCCTTGGCGTCCACTGGAACCTTGACTTCTGTGAAATTTTCCTGCAACACAAAGAACACAAAACCCAGAAAACACAGAAAATTATCAAAACAGATCACACTTGGGTCCCCGACTCGACTCGTCGAGTCCATGAACGACTCGGCGAGTCGCAAGAACTGCGTGAGTCAGTCGGCGAGTCGGTCAAAATCTGGCCATGAAAACTCAAAATTAACTTAAGGGTTTTGTCCAGGGACATGTTTATAAGGTATTAGGGTAAGAATAATCATGCAAAACAACATAATTCATGAAAAATCGAAACCCTAGAAATTCACTATACTTCAAAATTGGGTATTATATGAAATTGTTACCCTAGATCATCTAAAAACCATGCTTTTAACAGAAATTAGGAAGAAATTCAGTACCTTTTGTGATGGAAATTGAAAAACTTGAAGAACAATTGAAGAAGATGATGAATGCTTGAGAGAAAAAGTTGGGAGGGAGGCGTACGGCGAGTGTAGTGTGAAAAACTGATTTCATTAGGGTTAAAACCCTAGTTACCGGTTGTAAAAGTAATTTCAAATTTTTTTTTCTGTAAATAAAAATGACTCGTCGAGTCAGGGTCAGACTCGGCAAGTCTGGTCGCGATTTTATCATTCTTCTGAAATCTGAATGGACTCGTCGAGTCATGGTCAGACTCGGCGAGTCTATTGCAAACAATTTAAAAATTATAAAATTTTGCCATTTATTTAGAAAAGAAAATTTACTCCAGCCCACACTTAGTCCATACGCACTCTCAAGCAGACATGTCCGACGAATTGGAAGATTAGACTTCTAAAAAGAAACCAAAATTAAAAATTCAAACAAAACTAAAAAGGTAAAAGAAAGCAAACTCTAAATAACGGGTTGCCTCCCGCCAAGCGCTTATTTTTAAGGAGTCGTTAGCTGGACTCCTTCCCATCTACGTCTCGTCATCTTCCAGCATCGGGAATGCACGCCTAATCTTTTGTGATTTGTACTTTGTCTTGTAAGCGTTAATCTTCTTTTTGTAAGCCCGTTTTAATTCCTCCCTTTTCTTCTTTACAGCATCATCCTCAGCTGCTTGGGCTTCCCTTCTCTTCTTTTTCTTGTTCACCCCACTCTTTTTCACCTTCTCTTGCACCTCCTTTTCCTTAAACTTAATTACTTCAAAGCTTGTAAAAGTTCGTGCTCTAGGTTTGGTAATGAAAGGTTGACCAGCATCAACTCTCCTATCATTTGCCTTCTCCTCTTTTTCTGTGCTTACTTCATCTTCAAGCGGAATTGCATCAAGACATGCTATATGGACGTGTTGAAATTCCGTGTCCATTTCTCCTTCTGCTGTTTGTTCTTCTAAAGAATGATGAAAAATATCCAAGTCTAGCATATGTAGAGAACTAGCAACAAGCAGATCTATGTCATTCAAGTTGTTGGCAATTTCGACTGGACTCGTCGAGTCCAGGAGAGTGACTCGGCGAGTCGGATCGTATTTCACCATTTCCACTGTGTTTTCTGAGTCGGCTCCTTCCAGTAGCTTTTCTATCTCCTCCAAGTCCTTCTTAACATCTCCATCCTCTCCAGAAGGTAGCAAAAACTTGGTTGAATCTTCTTCTTGAAAAAGTGCAAGTTCTTTTTGTAGTATCTCATCATTTAAACCGATAAATGAGATCTCTTCTTTTCCTCCCTCTTCTTGCTTGGCTTCTGGTACAACTCTAAATATTGCATACTCGTCACCTACCATTAACGTTAGTGTAGACTCACATACATCGATTAAAGCACATGCGGTGTTTAAAAATGACCTCCCCAAAATAATCGGAATTTTGGGGTCTTTTTCCATGTCAAGCACCACAAAGTCTACTGGAAATGTGAACTTGTCGACTTTAATAAGAAGATCCTCAAAAACGCCTCGTGGATGAATTGTCGTCTTGTCTGCCAAATGGATCTTCATGTTTACCAGCCTTGGCTCCGGTAATTTCAGCTTCTTAAAGAAAGAGAAAGGAATCAGATTGATGCTTGCACCCGAGTCGGTCAACGCTTTAGTGACAAATGTGTTTCCAAATTGTCACAAAATTATGATACTCCCCGGATCGCCCTTCTTTTCGGGTAGCTCACTCAATATTATCTCCGCGACTTCAGCCAAGTCTTTCCTAGCAGCAAAGAGACCTTTTAGTAAGTTGAAGTACTTGGGTGTTTTGAGCATCGTTTCTACAAATGTCACATGGACTTGTAGGGCTTTAACATGCTTCATAAAGGCTCTATAAGCTTAAACTTTTTCCACAGGCATGGCTTTGATTGGGAATGGCAAAGGGGGATTATATGGCTTTAAGGGAATGACAATTTTGTCATTTACGCATGGACTCGTCGAGTCCATTAGAGGGACTCAGTGAGTCTGGTCGGGCTTAGCTGGAGCCGACTCTTCTGCCTTTTCTGTCTTCCTATTGGAGATCCTCTGTGCATGTGTGAAATTTTTTTCACTTCTGGAAGTCACTGCACTCACATTCTCCATTCTCGGATTGGTTTCGGTATTACTTGGAAGTTGACCCGATCTTCTTTCGTTCACTTGGTGTGCAAGCTGTCCCAGCTGCTTCTCGATGTTGAGAATGGATGCCTGCTGATTCCTTAGCATATTTATGGTCTCATGTATTGCAGCATCGTGATCATTGTGTCTCTTTTCGGACGTGGCTATGAATCTAGTGAACAATTCTTCTAAATCTGCTTTCTTTTCCATTATCGGTTCTTCCTTTTGATAAAATCCCCTCTCTTTCTGCTTGTATTTCTCCTCCTTAGCTTTCTTGTATTCTTCGTATGGGAGCCATTCCTTCTTCGGTTTCCGCCAATTCTGGTCGTATTGATTGCTACTTGAATAGAATACTTGAGCCTTCTTGTTTCCATTCTCATCCAAATCACAATCCTTTGTGAGATGGGTCCCTCTACAATTTTCACATCCAACCCAAATAGCATGGATTGTTTGATCCATTTTTGTCATTCTTCTATCTAGACTATCGAGCTTAGCTATCACCGCCGCCATGCTATCATTTGCCGAGTTCACTACCCCCAACTTACTTCATTTCTTGGATTGTGGTATTCTCTAGAATGCTTAGAGAATTCTTCAATTAACTCCTTGATTATCGGGGGCGCCTTCTTCGTGAGCGGGCCTTGAGAATCGAGCAATTGCCTTGTGGTGACATTGACTCCATCATAAAAAATGGAGACCTCTTGTTGGCTGTTAAGGTCATGGTGTGGGCAATTCCTAAGCAAGCTCTTGTACTTTTCCCAAGCTTCATAAATAGATTCTCCGGGTTGTTGCTCGAAGTTGGCAATGACTTTCTTTAGCTTGGCTATTTTGGAGGGTGGGAAAAAGTGGTCTATGAACTCTTCTTTCAACTTGGCCCATGTGGTGACCGGTCCGGGAGGAAGTGACTTTAGCCAATCCTTTGCAGCACCTTTGAACGTGACTGGGAGCATGTGAAGAAGCTGGGTCTTGTGTGGAACATTCGGTACATTGAAGTAGTCAGCCACATCATTCACTTCGTCCAAGTGCTTGTAGGCGTCTTCGTGATCCTTCCCATAAAAAGGAATCTCCTTGAGTAGAGCGAGAATATGGCCTTTTAGTTCGAAAGTAGCGGTTGCGAGAATTGCGGGCTGCACAAGTCCCGGGTCGGTGTCATCGCGCATCCTCTTCTTCCATTCCCCATGGGGACTTCATCGATATTAGCCATAGTGATAGCTAAATCGTCTTCAAACTCGGATTCGTGCTCGTATGTGGGTTCTTCTTCTTCCTCGGTCTCGTACTCGGTGTCTTCTTGAATTGGGTCTCCGATTGTCAAAGAGGCACTGGATGCTCCTGTTTTGCTGCTCCTCTTCTTGCTGAAAATGGATTTGAGGTTTTTGAGTGGTGAGTTCTTTGAAGAAGCGGTTTCTCCAACGGTTTTGCCTTTGCTCCTCCTTAGTGCGGATTCCGGGTCTTCAAGAGGAGGGACCAGAGGTGTATCGGATCCTCGGGTCATGAAAAAACTGTAAACAAAACAGAAAACGTGTAAAAAGAACAAAAATAAAATAAAAAATTAAAGCTGTAAACAGCGATGTACTCGCCGAGTCGGCACGAGTGCACTCGGCGAGTTCAAGGCAAAAACAGAAAAAATTTTCTAGTTACTTTAAAATGGATTTTTATTAAAACTTATTCTACTTACTGAATTACCTTTTAAATAACTTTGTGTAAGATAAATCCCACACAAAGGATCGATTAAATTAGAATTTAATGTTAATTTTAGAACCGTTCCCCGGCAACGGCGCCAAAAACTTGATGTGTGCAAACTCACTTAGTTTTAAACCTACTTTCAATTATAAAATAACACACAAAGGCAGTGAACCTATCAGTTGTGGTATAGTTAAATAAGTAGGGTATCGAACACAGGAAACGACAAATTAAAACTAAAAACTAATTCTATCTAAATTAATTAATAAGTAGAGGGTTTTCTCTAGTTTTAAAAGACTAGAAAACTTACTAACTATTACTTAATCTAAAACTTAGAAAAACAAAGAATTAACTAGATTCAATACTGGGAAGGAACTTCTGTTTAGTTCAACTCAATTGATCCTATGGTTGATTTCAAGGTAATAGTGCAATGGATTAATTCTTTTGTTGGTTACCGATTCAAGTGACTAGATTCGCATTCACTACACTAATCCTTAGCAAATAAACTAACTTAAACAGTGGCCAGTTGTCTAATTTAATTAAATTCACTAGATTAATTATTCGGGTTAATTTAGACTTGCAATAGTTAACTAATTTAATCTTTTAATTAACTTCTCGTTGATGGTCATCACACAAGCTTGCACATGAATTTACTCAATTTTCTTATTAACTCTAGTTTCATGTTCATTAATCCTAGACATATGACAAAGTGGTCACATAGCATATGAGGTTTATAATCAATAGATGTTCATGCTAATCAATTATCTTCCTATTAACAGAAAATTAATTATTATTCACACACAAGGTTCTTTAGCAAGCTAAAATAACAAAAATCACCAACTTAGAATTAATCCTACCAATAATCAAACCATAGTATCAATTTTGTATCCCCATATAGAAGTCTAAAGGTTTTAGTTCATAATTGAAGTAAATAACCGCAAACAAACAGAGTCTAATTGTTTAACCATAATGACAAAATAAAAGATTAAGTAGAATGATGAAATTTGCCTCAAATCTCCTTCGGAATTGAATTCTAGCTTATAACTTCGTCTTCTAGGGTTTTTCTGACTTCTTAATCGCAGCTAAACTCTTCTGAATCGTTCCAGAATTCCCCTCCATCGTTCTGAGGATTTATCTTTATATATACGAATCGACTCGTCGAGTCAGGTGCCGACTCGTCGAGTCCATCTCTCAGTCCCTGTATTATGATAAGTCTCTGGGTTTCCAAGTCTTTATCTTCTCGAATCTTTGCTTGGACTCGCCGAGTAGTCAACCCTACTCGCCGAGTAGGTGTTATTTTTAGTGTTTTTCTTCTTTGTTCCATTCTCGAACTCTCAACCGCTTCTCCTGCTTCCTTTTGCTTCCGAGCTTCATTTTTGGACTGAAAACATAATTTAAACACTTTTAAGTACCTTTTGTCCATGAAATGCAATAATTTAGCTAATAAATGAATAAAAATCTACACTTAATATGACCTAAATATGCACATATCAATACTTCTTCTCCTTAGAGCTTAGAGTCACAATTGTCACTCCTCTAATGGCTTACAAACACCAACTAGCAAGAGGATGATATTGAGAGAGAGGAGAGAGGGTGAGAAATCGGCCCTAGGGTTCCTTGCCTTGCATGAGTGCCGATTTCCCTCACCCTAGGGATCTATTTATACTATGGCATACTAGGGTTTCACTTTTAACCCTAATTGAATAACTTAGGCCCTAAGCAATCCAAGATCCTTCTAGATTCTAGGATTGGACGAATTTAAGGTTCCCTAACCTTAAATTTCGTCCACCCAATTACCCATAAGGATACATAGCCCAAAACACAACTATCACACATTTGACAGTTTATGTCCCTTTATTCAATTAACCTCTTTAAGTCACTAAATTAATTCTTAATTAATATATGACTTATATTAATCAAATAACAATATTATTCCTTTAATATATTATTCTCATAATATATTAACAATAATATCTCTTCTCTCTTAACAAATCATCTTGTCAAGTTGCTATGGTGAAGGCAACCCAAAAGGACCATGCATAACCGGGTCAAGTACTTACCAAATATAGTTACAGCCTTAGACACTAATCCAACAGTCTCCCACTTGGATAAGTGTAGTAACTATACATGCAAACACAAACCGATTTAGCAATCGTAGCTCTCTAAGACGCTGCCAACTCTGATCTTATCAATCTCTTCTCCTTTAGATAATGGATCGTACAGTCCTCTGTTTAGATATTATGCTGACAATCTTATGGAACTTATTGTCCAGCATTTTGGTTTCTCGATCTCAGATTCATTCGACATAGAACTTAATTGAACACATCAATTCAGTCCTGACCGGGCCCGACACATAAGTCAAATCAAATCATCGAGCGGCCGTGATATCGCTTTTACCATCTCAGAATAAAAGTAATAGATAAACTTCGACTTATATGCATTTACATATCAACTAACCAACTATACACAATGATGTGCAAAAAAGTACTCACTAATTTTAATATTTATAACCTAACAAACTTAACTAACTATGCACTTATAGGCGGTGTACCTAGTCAGATTACAGTATAGTTTAGGTAAGTCGGGTGTCGATCACAGGGAACGGTGTTCTAATTAATTTACTTACTATTAAATTAACCTAATTATTAACAAGTTTAAAAGGGGTTTTATCTGATTTTACAAGATCAGATGAACTTAAATCAAATTCACTAAGTAAAAACACACTCTTGTTTAGCTTGAATCCACTTCTTCCTTATGGCTAGCTAATGATTACGGATTATTAAGTTGGTTTTTAGTTGTATTAGTAATTTAGTTCTAACTTTACCAATAATTAACTAATTCATGTCAAACCATGTATGCTCACACATAATTAAACACATAACTAATTATGAATGTAAATATGCTATGTAAGATTTGTTGTATAAACACAATTATGGTCACAATACACGTTCTCTAGCACAACTAAGCTTATTTATTCTAATTACTAACTAAGATTGGTCAATCCTAGATCTAACAATTTAATGTTCACTAAATCATTAGGTAAACAAATTCATGCAGTTAATGGTCACTAAGCTACACAGAACATGCAATCAAGCAATTAGAGAAACAAACAATAGGATGCTAGGTTATACAAATCAAACACAAACAATTTTTACCAACTAAACTTAATCCATAAACATTGAACTATTAAAAAGTTTGAAGCTTCATCTAGCTAAACAAGAGTAGCTAGATCAGCTGCTCATCCTAGCAACTAACAAACCAACACAACTTAAAGTAATAAAAGACATGTTCTTAATTAACTAAAATATAAACCTTTATTCTTTTTGGTGTTGAAAACCTTCTTCCAGAATCCTTCTTTCGTTCTGAATCGTCTCCTGGAACTCTTTCCTCCAGCCAAAAAGTTCTTCTTTTCATAATAATCAGGAGCACTTAAATAATCTCCGAAAACCTACGCCACGTCGTGGGCTTCAAGCTATCTGTACCGTGCAAGGAATCCTCCGCATCGCGATGTCTATCTTCTAGAACACTCATGCCACGTCGTGGCTGACTTTGCCACGTCGTGAATTCAGTATCTATCGTGGATTTATTCTTTTCTTGTCTTTCAAGTCTCCCATGTTCTCCATATTGTCACTTTTGGTCCCTCTCTATGAAAATCCTTTTAATTGACTGAAAATAACAATTTAAAGTCATAAGTACCATTATTCTAAACATATTATCAACTTATTAATAAAAATGTACTTAAATATTGCCTAAAAATAGGTATAAATATGGCAATATCAAAATACCCCACACTTAGGTTTTGCTTGCCCTCAAGCAAATTTAAACTTAACTTCTAATTACTAACACCACATAGAACAATCCGACTCTAGCTCAGCCATTATGCCAAGACCTCAACGCATGCATTTGTGTCTAAAATTTTCCTAAAGTACCCCCCATACTTTAAATACTCACAATCTTCATAAACACTCGCCCACTTTTTCCGAACAATGCTCATTTTATGCAACCCTCCGAATCCATCCGCAGAAAACCTCCTTATCCTCAAGGTATTTTTAGTTGAGCAACCTAAGCATACATAATCTAGAATTACAATCATTGGTACCACTATGGAGCTCTTTTGGAATTCTTCATTTCTTTGATATTTGATCTTTGATTTCTTTGAATCCACCACCTTATTTGATTTGATTTCTGGTATCTTCAACTTTTTGAATTTCTTGGAATTTTGATCTTTTGATCTTCACTTTATTTGCTACAAAATTCTTCAAACTTTACTCGTAATTCTCTCTCTTTTTTATTACATGTACCTCACTTTTTTCACTCAAAACCTACATGCTTAAGCAGAGGCGCTCAACCTCAACCTTTATCGGTTAATGATAATAATTTTCCTGGATACATTTCAGGTTTAGGCTGCTAAACATATTGCATCCCTCAAACCAAGCAGGGTTATGTTTTTGTTCCATGATTTCACTAAAATAAGGGAGGCCACAAATGCACTATAACGTGTATTGGCTCAACTAAACATTTGAACTTTCATCAGATCATCCCACATAACACTAGCAATTATAATTCAAATTATTATCACTAGATTCAATTATTAAAAATTTCAATTTCCAAATTTTCAATTTTTACTATCAAATTCTATGATTATCTAGCAATTTACTTTTCTACCCCTACCCCACACTTATTTCATACAATGCCCTCATTGTATTCATAAAAATAAATCAAAATTAAAGAAAAGGGAGAAAAAGGAACAGACTCCCCTGGGATAGTGGCATGAGTATCTCCAAAAGTGTGGAAAACGTGCATCCAGAATATGGACCTCCAAAAATAGAAACTCGGTGTAGAACTGGGTGGATATGTAAATAAACCACGAACATGACTTGAAACTTCAATTCTTCAAAGTGGGTGTTAGTATGTAGAAATGTGGGCAAGGATAAACGGAGACACGTCGTGGCAGGTATCTGGCCACGTCGTGATATGAGATGAAAGCGCGAACAACAGGCTACTTTATTTCTTCAAAGTTCATGAGCGCCACGACGTGGCGTAAGGATCCCACATCATGGAATCTGGACATCAACAGAAAATACCTTAATTCTTTGATGCACTCTAGCAACTTGACCAGTGTCTAAATGGTTTAAGACGCTTCTATGTAAATATACTTCCCAACTGTAACCTCTCTCTTACTAACGTACCCCACACTTATCTTGAATTGTGGGTTCCAACTCATGACTCTAAGCTTCCTTGACTCGACAAACACGACTCTAGAGTTAACCTTATATGCTCCTTAGAATTCCAATGCTAATATGAAAAATGGAACAAACCAAAAGAAATAAAAGAGTAACATCATAGTTCAAGAAAGTTTTACATTACAAACCAAATTCAAACATAAAAAATAACTACTTAAAAACAAAACAAAATTAAAGAAAAGGAAATAAAATCAATCATCATCTCCTTGGTCCTGCGCTCCACTTGGTCCTGCCCCGTCATTCTGCGGACGCCATAGCTCCTCCCATGTCGGAAAATAAGGATACTGGGGTGGCATAGAAGGTGGTCGGGTCACACCCAAATGCGAATAAATACCCTCAGTAAGCTGGGTATGATAAATGACATGCCCCCGAAGATTATCCAAATAAGTTCCCACCCGACTCTGAAAAGGGTCGGTGGGTACTCCCTGCACATACTGTGAAGCAGCATGCTCTCTCTCGACCTCACCTCTAGCTCGCACATTCCACTGCCCTGGTTGCGCCTCCTCTTTCTCGTCATCTATCGGCGGTATAACAAAACGACCCCCAACATTCACTACGGCCCGCATAACTCCCAAGACTTGAATAGTCAAATCAGTGTCCAAGAATCGAGTAAGATTCCTCACAAAGTCATGGGTCAAAATATGATATGACCTAGCAAGGCGAGTAACCAAATGCCCACCCGTAATCGGACTCCCGGGCCTAGAATTGGCCGCTTTCTTCCCCATGAACCTTGCCAACTTATACGGTAAATCACAGCAAACTCCCGGGGTAATAAGAGTCCATAAATAAAACAAATTCTGAATGGGGACTTTATCACCATGATGCTTGTGATTTATTGAAAAAGTGATCAGGCGATGTAAAAATCGAAAAACAGGATTCCGAATTTGGGACTCACTCGAGTCACGAGTATTGTAATCATGGCTAGAAATGCCCCGCCAGAACTGAACATCCATAACACCGGGATTAAAATCCCGAACGCAGCCAAGCAAGAATGGTATGAAAAACAAAGATTGAGTCTCCACTTCGGTATAAAGCCCCATACGCCAAGCGAATTCCCGAAGACTACACTCTCTATGAACACCACCCAAACGAAACACCAGTGCCCGGTTGTAGGTAAAATCAATAGTGCGTTCCTCGAAGCATACGGTAGAGAAAAACTCCACCGATAATTCCCGGTATATGGGTTCTTGAATGGCAAACAAATTCCTCCACCCGTGACAAGTGAAAGAAAACTGGTCCCCTTTGTATGTTTTCGACCAATAGCGTCCCAACTCAGCGACCATTCCCACACTACCAAGCCATCCCCAATCGATAATTGGGGATATCGCAAACTCCCTATTGTACAGCCATCCCAGCCGATTCTCGTAAGTAGTTAACAATGGTCGGGGAATGTTTTGAGGAAACTGATATAAGGGATGTATACTTGCTACATCAATCGGGTTTTCCTCCTATGGAATAGCTCTTCGTGGTCCCATTTCTACATACACAATCAAACCAAAGCAGCAAACATCCAAAACATTAAAACAGATTAAGCTGTTTGCCAGAAGTCACGACGTGGCCAGGCTCGCCACGTCGTGGACCACAGTCGCATCATGTATGTGGATCGGTCTTTTTATATGCGATTTCCACCAAAATTAATGCTTGGGGTTTGTTCCTATGGACATTTAAGGGACATGCAACCTAGAATTAACAACTAGTTTCATCCAATTTCGTGAATCACACAAACCCTAACTATGAAAATCTAAAATTGTAAGAACTAACTACAATTAATGAATAGAACACATACCAAGTAGGGTTAATTGACAAGAACTTGCAAGGAAATTGGAAGTAGATTAAGAAATTGGTTGTGGGGTATTTGGTTCCCATTCGTGCGGCAGTATCAAATGTGAATGCGGATTATTGGTCAAAGGGTTTTAAGGAAATGGTCCCCCCTGACTTTTTAAAGGCCACGTCGTGGCTGGCTATGCCCATGTCGTGGACTTTGAAACTATCATCTGGTCCCGTGTTTTCATTTTTTACCACGACGTGGCTGTATCAGCCCACGTCGTGGAAACTGCCTGATTGCAAAATTTTATAAAATCTCACTTTTTAACTAATTACTTTGCATCTCATTTATTAATTATAGTTCCCCACAGCTAATTCTTTACTAAGTATCAGTTATTTGATGATGAGTTGATATCTATCCTTATTAAAAACTAAAAAAAATTAAAAGAAAAGAAAATGCAAACCAAGCTCGGGTTGCCTCCCGAGAAGCGCTTCTTTTTCTTGGAGTCTTGAGCTGGACTCCGTGCCTTCTACGTTGAATCTTCTGAAGAGTCCACCACCAAGATCTTTTGTTCCTTGAATCGCCTCTTGTAAGCTTGAACTCGCCTTTTATACGCCTTCTTTGAATTCTCCTTTTTAGCTTTTCCCTCTTCTTCAAGCTTGCATTTTGTGCCCTTCGTTTGTTCCTTGCACTCCATAACATCCTCCTCCTCTTCCACCACCGGCTTTTTCACTCTTGAAGTGACCTCCTCTTCATCACTTGTCATCTCCTCATCCTCTTTGCTCACCCAAGAAGGCGGACTCTTGTAAGCTATGACTTCAATAAAATATGGAACAAATGCCCTCGGTTTTGTTCTTTTGACTTGATGAACTGCCTTGATCTCTTCTTCTATAAGCTTTTATAGTTCCTCTAGTTCATTGTATTCATTAATTGTGAACATCTCTTCTTTATCCTCTTGGAAGTCATCTTGTATTCCAAAAACTTCTTGTTCATCTCCAACCCTCAAAGTGAGCTTAGACTCGCGAATATCAACCAGAGCTCCAGCAGTGTTAAGCAATGGACGACCAAGGATTATTGGAACATCGGGATCTTCCTTCATATCCAAAACTAAAAAGTCTATTGGAAAAACAAATTTTCCAATCTTCACCAAAATATCCTCCACGATGCCCCGGGGTTGTGTCACTGAACGATTCACCATGTGAATCTTCATTTTTGTAGCCTTCATCTTCTGAATCTCCAATTTTTGATAAAATGAAAAAGGCATCAAATTAATGCTAGCCCCATAATCGGCTAAAGCATTAACCTTCATTTTATTACCAAATTCACACGGAAGAGTGAGGCGTCCAAGATCCCCCATCTTTTCTGGTGGCTCTCTCAACACAGCTTTTGAGGTTTGTTCACTTAGAACCACCTTTGACTGCTGCTTTAGTTGTCTTCGAGTGTCTATCAAATCTTGCAGTAATTTCTGGTTCTCGGGAGTTTTGGATAAGGACTCAGCAAAGGGAGTATTAATCGGGATCCCCTTCACATGCTTTACAAACTCTAAATGTTCCTTCTCTAGTAGACTAAGTGCAGCTCGGGTTGGAAATGGCAAAGGTGGCTGATAAGCCTAAACAGGTTCAAAGAATTTTTGATCAGACATGCGCCACGTCGTGGCCAGAGGAGTGCCACATCGTGGCGAAGCTGTTTCAGCAACTTTCGAACTTTCGAACTTTGACTTCTTGGGTTTTGGATCGGGCTGCTGTGGTTCTTCTTCAAATGCCTCCAGGAACTCAGAGATTGCTTCTTCTTCAGTATCGATGGCCATTACGTGAGATTAGGTCTTCACTTCGGGATTCTTCGGGGACAATTTTTCATGAACCAGAGTGGCTAGTTGACCAAATTGTACTTCAAGGTTATGGATGGAGGCTTGCTGATTCTTTATTAAAGTTTGTTGTTCCATAATAGCAGAATCAGTGGCATCGTGTCTCTTTTCCGAAGCTTCCATAAATTTCATCAAAATGGTCTCTAGGTCGGGTTTCTTCTCAGCTGGCGGCTGGTCCTTTTGATAAAAGCCTCGACCTGTCTGCCTATACCTCTCTTCTTTTTGCTTCTTATACTCTTCATATGGCAGCCACTCCTTTGGTTTCCTCCAGTCCTCATCAAATTTATCCCCACTAGAGTAGCACACTTGAGCTTTTCTGTTCCCAAACTCATCTACATTGCAGTCCTTGGTCAAGTGTGGACCACTACATCTCTCGCAACCCACTCTTATGACATGTATCGACTGGTCCATTTGTGTTATCCTTCGATCCATATTATTCAGCATGGCCAATACAGCTGCTATTTCTTCAGTTTGGGCCCCTCCACCGCCTTTGATTCCATCTTGCCTCGGGTTGTGGTATTCGCGAGAGTGCTTCGCGAATTCTTCAATTAGCTCCTTGACCTCCCTTGGATTTTTCTTTGTCAAAGGTCCTTGAGAATCAAGGAGTTGTCTTGTCATCACGTTGACCCCATCATAAAAGATTGACATCTCTTGCTGCACATTTAGATCATGCTGAGGGCAATTTCTGAGCAAGCCCTTGTACCGCTCCCATGCTTCGTATAATGACTCCCCCGGCTGTTGCTCAAAGTTGGCTATTGCCTTCTTGAGTTTGGCTATCTTGGATGGCGGGCAAAACTGGTCCAGGAATTGCTCACGCATTTGAGCCCAAGTGGTAATTGTACCCAGTGGAAGTGCTTTTAACCACTCCTTAGCAGCTCCTTTGAAAGTGACGGGAAGCATCCTAAGCAATACTGTGTTTCTATTGACATTTGGGACATTAAAGTAATCCGCAATGTCGTTGACTTCATCTAGATGCTTAAAAGCATCCTCATGATCTTTCCCCAAAAATGGGATGTCCTTCAGTGCAGTCAATATGTGTCCCTTCAACTCGAATGTGGCAGTGGAAGGTATTGTGGGTTGGACTAAACCGGGACCCACATCTTCTTGAATCCGCTTCTTATAAGCTCCCATGGACATTTCTTCAATTGCTGCCATCTCGTTACTTGGCTCGTTCTCGGGTTCGCTTGTGTGTTCTTCAAATTCCGGATCGGTATCGCTTTCGGACTCGGTTTGGACGGGCGTATGATCCAAATGCTCAAGATTGCTCTTGTGCCTCGCGGATGAACTTGACTCTCTTGTCTTCTTTCCCGACTTCCTAGAAAAAGCTGACTTCAATTCTTGTAAGGGCGTCTTTTTCTTGTGAAGTGCAGACTCGGGATCTTCAAGTGGTGGCACCAAGTGTGTGTTTGAGCTTCTGGTCATGAACTCCTGCAACTTGCTAAACTAAAAACGTAAAACTGAGCTAAAATAAGAAAAACTAACTAACAATTAAAAATCTAGTTTTTTAACTGTCCACGTCGTGGCAGGTATCTGGCCACGTTGTGGACTCTGTGACTGGCAGAAAAATTTTATTTTGCTGAAAAATTAACTTTTTGTGGTTTTTACTCCACAAGAAGGATCGATTAATTTAATGCAAATAAGCTAAAAACTAAGAAAAACTAAGCCGTTCCCCGATAACGGTGCCAAAAACTTGATGTGCACAAAAGTACTCACTAATTTTAATATTTATAACCTAACAAACTTAACTAACTATGCACTTATAGGCAGTGTACATAGTCAGGTTACAGTATAGTTTAGGTAAGTCGGGTGTCGATCACAGGGAACAGTGTTCTACTTAATTTACTTACTATTAAATTAACCTAATTATTAACAAGATTAAAAGGGGTTTTATCTGATTTTACAAGGAACGATACTATTAAATTAACCTACTTAATTTAGGTAAGTCGGGTGTCGATCACAGGGAACAGTGTCGATCACAGGGAACGATAGTTGTCCCTGTCGGTCTGGAAGCTGGCATCGCTGTACCCTCGCACCTTTAAGTCATCACTTCCTCTGAGGACTAAAAACCATTCCTTGGTCCTCCGAAGGTACTTAAGTATATTCTTGACTGCAATCCAATGAGCTCTGCCAGGATTCCCTTGATATCTGCTGAGCATGCTCAAAGCAAAGGCCACATCAGGGCGAGTACAAGTCATAACGTACATGATTGAGCCAACTGCGGAAGCGTAAGGTACTCGGCTCATCTCAGCTATCTCAGCTTCGGTACTCGGACTTTGAGTCTTACTCAACTTGGCATTACTTTGTATCGATAATTCTCCCTGCTTCGAGTTTTCCATACTAAAACGTTTTAGTACCTTGTCCAAGTAAGTATTCTGACTAAGTCTTATTAGTCTCTTACTTCTTTCTCTCACTATCCTTATTCCCAAAATATAGGAAGCCTCTCTGAGGTCCTTCATAGATAAGCACTTCCCGAGCCAGGACTTTACCTCCTGCAGAGTCGGGATGTCGTTTCCTATGAGCAGTATGTCATCGACATACAAAACGAGAAAGCTAACTATGCTCCCACTGGCTTTGACATATACACATGATTCATCTTCACTTCGTACAAATCCAAACTCTTTGACTTTCTCATCAAAGCAAAGATTCCATCTGCGAGACGCTTGCTTAAGTCCATAAATGGACTTCTCAAGCTTGCACACTTTATTTGGATGCTTCGGATCGACAAAACCCTCTGGCTAAGCCATGTAAACATCCTCAGCCAACTTCCCATTAAGGAAAGCGGTCTTGACATCCATTTTCCATATCTCATAATCATGAAATGCAGCAATGACCAACATCACCCTAATAGATTTTATTTTCGCAACTGGTGAGAAGGTCTCATCATAGTCAACTCCGGGAGTTTGAGTAAAGCCCTTCGCAACCAATCGTGCTTTGTACGTGTGCACATTCTCATCCACGTCGGTCTTCTTCTTGAAGATCCATTTGCACCCAACCGTCTTACGTCCGGGCACATTGTCAACCAAATTCCAAACTTGGTTGTCATACATGGACTGAATCTCGCTGTCCATCGCCTCTTTCCATTTTACAGACTCCGGGCCTGCCATGGCTTCCTTATAGCAATTAGGTTCATCTAGATTTATTAGTTTACTATCACTAATATACGTGTCCCCTTCGGTAGTAATATGAAAACCATACAATTGGGGTTGAACTCTAACTCTTTCGGAACGTCTAAGAGGTAATGTCTCGTCAATTGGTTCAACCGGAGTCTCCTCCTCGGGTTGAGCGCCAGCAGTAGAGGTTCCTTCATCGCTCGACTCTTGAATCTCTTCAAGATCGATCTGCCTCCCACTGTCTCCTTGGCTTATGAGTTCTCTCTCTCTCGGAAAACTCCTCTCCTCGTAATGAAGACAACATTGTCACTCGGTCTATAGAAGAGATATCCAAAGGATTTCTGCGGGTAGCCGATGAAAATACATCGCTCACTTCGAGGTTCGAGCTTGTCATGAGTTTCTCATCTTACGAAAACTTCACAACCCCAAACCTTGATATGTGCCAACGAGGGAGCTTCCGTTGTCCACATCTCGTGAGGTGTTTTGGCATCCTTCTTTGTCGGGACTCGGTTGAGGATATGGGCGGCAGTCTCTAATGCATACCCCCAGAATGAGATAGGTAGTGAAGCATGACTCATCATAGAACGAACCATGTCCAACAAGGTTCGATTACGCCTTTCTGCCACACCATTCAACTGCGGTGTCCTAGGTGGCGTCAATTGCGAAACTATTCCGCATTCCTTGAGATAGTCGTGGAATTCAAGACTTAGGTACTCTCCTCCTCGATCGGATTGAAGCATCTTGATTTTCCTGCCCAATTGATTCTCCACTTCATTCATGAACTCTTTGAACTTTTCAAACGTTTCAGACTTGTGCTTAATTAAGTAAATATACCCATATCTAGTATAATCATCGGTGAAAGTCACGTAGAAGCGGTTTCCATCCTTTGTGGTGGATCTAAAGGGCCCACATACATCGGTATGTATGAGATCCAATAAACTCTCACCCCTCTCATAAGTTCCAGTGAAGGGTTACTTGGTTATCTTTCCAAGTAAACAAGATTCGCACGGTCATCTTCCATATGGTCGAATGACTCCAACACTCCATCCTTTTGGAGTTGGGCTATGCATTTCTTGTTGACATGTCCGAGACGACAATGCCATAAAGACGCTTTATCCATACCATTGGAAGAATCCATACACAACACATCATTTCCTAGGTTATCTACAACCATAACAGTTTCATAAATTCCATTACTAGGCATTGCTTCAAAGTATAAAACACCATTTAGATAAGCATAAATAGAACCATTCATATTATTAAACGAATATCTAAATCCTTGTTTGAACAAACCATGAAAAGAAATGATGTTTCTTGCCATATCTAGCGAGTAGCAACAATTATTTAAATCTAAATTCAATCCATTACTAAGCACTAAAGAATACACTCCAATCTTGGTAACAGGCGACGATCTTCTGTTCCCCATGATTAGATTTATTCTTCCGAGCTCCACATCTCTACTTCTTCCTAGTCCCTGCAAATCAGAACAAATGTGGTAACCACATCCTGTGTCATGAACCCAATAAATAGTATGGGATGAATTACTAGATTTAATTGTGTATATACCTGTAAAAGATGGTTTGATCTTTCCATCCATGATGGCTTGCATATATTCTGGGCAGCTTCTCTTCCAATGCCCTATTTTGTGTCAATGATGGCACTCTGCCTCCTTTGGGTTAGGGTTGGGCTTAGAAGGATCAACCTTGGTCCCACTAGAAGAGGAACCATCTTGGGACTTTCCCTTGCAGTGGTTCTTTGAAGAAGCCTTCCTTTTCTTGCCCCTTCCCTTCCCAATTGCCAAAACAGGAGCAGCAGACGGATTGGGAGATGGTGCAACAGACTTGTCCTTAAGATTTCTCTCAGCAGTCCTTAGGAGCCCTTGGAGTTTGCTTAGGGTGACCTCTTCCTTGTTCATGTGGTAGGTCATCCTAAATTGGTTGTAGCATGAGGGCAAGGAGTGGAGAACAATGTCGATAGCCAAATCTTCCCTAAAGTTGACATTCAACTTGTGAAGACGATCGACATACCTTTGCCTCTTTTGCAAGTGCACGGTAAGAGATTCTCAACTTCCCATATTAGCAGTGATCATATTCGTTATGATCTCATAGCGTTCTTGCCTCGTGCTTTGGTGGTATCGCTCCACCAAGTCTAGATGCATCTCATAAGGATACATGTCCTCATAGGACTTTTGGAATTCAGAGTTCATAGTGGCTATCATGATGCAATGGACTTTCGTTGCATCGCGCTCATGTGCCTCAAACACAGGCATTTCTTCGGGAGTGGCAGTTTTTGGATTGATCTTCTCGAGCTTCTTATCGAGAACATACTCCTTGTCCTCGTAATGCGCGATCGTGCAAATGTATCTTATCCATTCGCTAAAGTTCGATCCATCGAAAGTCACTTTTTGACAAAGGCTCATTAGCGTGAATGAGCTTGCAGCAGCGTTGTTAGTGTTCGACATCTACAAATAGAAAGGACAAAGTTTGATTAGAATTGGATCCCTAAATAAACACCCAAAAAGTAAATTTAGGGTTAGGACCCAACAACATTATTTACATATTAGAAAAGGGATACCGTAATCCAACATGCAAATAATTTGGAGGTAAGTGAATGACGATTCACTAATTCTTCACCATGAAAAACATAAGCTTTAAGATTTAAATGCATTAAGAATTCCTAGATTTTGAGATTCATTGAACTTTTCAATGGCATGTTTAAATGTCGATATGCCCCTCTAGTTTGTGACTGGGATACCGAGGATCACAAAGCGGGTGTGAATAACCATGCAAATCTACATGGTGCCTTCATTGTTACAATCACCTATTCGATGTGCCGGTAAACCACACACGCTCCATCGAACTATGACAAACAACGAATCACCCTTTTCCACCTTTGCTTAGAACCAATTAGTGTGCCGGTTAACCACACACGCTCCACTAACATCTAAACAAGGGTGCAAGGTGTAATTTCATGGGATTGCATCAATTCACTTTTCCTAAAGTAACTAAGATTGGGAATTTTATAAAATAGTTTCGTTACTTTATAGATTCATTATACTTATTAATGAGGAGAGAGAGTTGCCCTATCCTACCCGTTCGGCTAACGACCCTCCACCGATCAAGAAAGCGGTGGGTGTGAGTGTACACCCATTAAGCGCCATTTTATAGGCAAAATCCTTATACCCACCTTATAGATCGGCTTCGTGAATGAGGCATACTAACGGTAAGACTAGCATAGTTTTACTTATACATATATATATATATATATATATATATATATATATATATATATATATATATATATATATATATTAAGCTTGTAATCATATAATAGTATAGGGTTGAATTTTAAACTTGTAAAATTCTAGGGTTTGAAATTTAAATTATTCAAATTAAACTTCTAATCACAAAACTTAAATTTCAAAACTTGAGGACAAGTTTTAAACTTTTCAAAACATAAGGATCAAAAGGCAAATAATGTAAATCAACAATTAAATTATCTCAATTTGATCTTATTTAATATTACTTGCAAAATAATTAACCAATTCAATTCAAATAATCAATTATTATCACATAAGGAAATTATTATTCAACTAATTGGTAATTATCTTTTGTTTGGTCAAGAATATACTTATATATATAGTTAAAAATCGGATTTTAATGACCCAAAACAGTTAAGGCAAGTTTCCTCAAGAAAAACAACAAGAAATCCCGAAACTCCCTCTTTCTGACACTCAAACTCGCCGAGTACCCACTATGGACTCGCCGAGTTGGAGCTACTCGCCGAGTCCACAGTGGAACTCGCCGAGTTCCTCAGGCAGAAGACCAACATTCGAATTTTACAAGTAACAAGAAATTAACCAATGCATCAATTCAATATAAATCAATCAAGGCTCTGATACCACTGATGGGTTTGAGCCATAAGAACTTTCCTATGGGCACATGCAAACCCTAATGCTTGGATCTAGGTTTCTCTAATTGAACATGCATTGAATCCAAGACTTACAATAGTAGATCTAATGTAAACAATTGAATCAAATCATATATAATTGGATCTAGAACAATACCTTAGATTACTTGCTTGATACTTCTTCTCCTTAGAGCTTAGAGTCACAATTGTCACTCCTCTAATGGCTTACAAACACCAACTAGCAAGAGGATGATATTGAGAGAGAGGAGAGAGGGTGATAATTCGGCCCTAGGGTTCCTTGCCTTGCATGAGTGCCGATTTCCCTCACCCTAGGGATCTATTTATACTATGGGATACTAGGGTTTCACCTTTAACCCTAATTGAATAACTTAGGCCCTAAGCAATCCAAGATCCTTCTAGATTCTAGGCTTGGACGAATTTAAGGTTCCCTAACCCTAAATTTCGTCCACCCCATTACCCATAAGGACACATAGCCCAAAACACAACTATCACACATTTGACAGTTTATGTCCCTTTATTCAATTAACCTCTTTAAGTCACTAAATTAATTCTTAATTAATATATGAATTATATTAATCAAATAACAATATTATCCCTTTAATATATTATTCTCATAATATATTAACAATAATATCTCTTCTCTCTTAACAAATCATCCTGTCAAGTTGCTATGGTGAAGGCAACCCAAAAGGACCATACATAACCGGGTCAAGTACTTACCAAATATATTACAACCTTAGACACTAATCCCATAATTATCGTAGATTCATTCGTGATTTCTCCAAGATTTCCGTACCCCTTACTCGTCTGACGAGGAAGGGGGTGGATTTCTGGTGGGGCCCTGAGCAGCAGAGGGCGTTTGAGACCCTCCGGCAATGTTTATGTGAGGCGCCAGTGTTGACACTCCCCGAGGGAGTGGATGACTTTGTGGTATTTTATGATGCATCCATCACTGGCTTGGGGGCAGTCCTCATGCAGAGAGGACGGTTGGTAGCCTACGTATCGCAACAACTGAAGCCGCATGAGACGAGGTACCCCACGCATGATCTTGAGTTGGGACCAGTGGTTTTCGCTCTCAAGATTTGGAGGCACTATCTGTACGGGGTCCGTTGCACTATATACACGGATCACAAGAGTTTGAGACACATCATGGATCAGCCGAACCTGAACATGAGGCAGTGCAGGTGGCTGGATGTGGTCAAGGACTATGATTTCGAGATCCTTTACCATCCTGGTAAAGTGAATGTGGTTGCGGATGCTCTGAGCCGCAAGTCAGCTGGGTCCTCGACCCCAGCCAGGTGTTTGAGGATAGCGGTGGATTCCCCACTGGTGGGTTTGATCAGGGATGCTTAGATTGAGGGCATGAGACGAGAGAACTGGAGGTTCGAGAGGATTAAGGGCGAAAGCGCCCGGTTTGTTCAGGATAGCCGCAGATTATTGACCCGTTATGGTCGGGTTTAGGTTCCGATGTCCGGAGGGGTCCGGCAGACAGTGATGGAGGAGGCTCATAAGTCTCGTTTTCGATTCACCCGGGAACCACCAAGATGTACTGTGATTTGAGTTCGAGTTATTGGTGGCCTGGCATGAAGCAAGATATCGCTTGGTTCGTTGAGAGGTGCTTGACTTGTAGGATGGTCAAGGCTGAGCATCAGAGGCCGCATGGTAAGTTGCAGCCTCTGGAGATTCCCATGTGGAAATGGGAATGGATCGTGATGGATTTCATCACGAAGTTGCCGAAAACGGCAAGGAGGTTCGATGCTATATGAGTCATCGTGGATCGATTGACCAAGAGTGCCCATTTCCTAGCCATACGGGAGAGTTCGTCGGCGGAGAAGTTGGCCGACCTGTACGTCAGGGAGATTGTCTCTCACCATGGGGTTCAAGTTTCTATCGTTTCCGATCGAGATGTTAGGTTTACTTCCCTTTTTTGGCAGAAGTTCCATGAGGAACTGGGTACACGACTGCATTTTAGTACGGCGTTCCATCCGCAGAGTGATGGGCAGAGTGAGCGGACCATTCAGACCCTCGAGGATATGTTGAGGGCGTGCGTTATTGATTTTGGTGGGAGTTGGGATTCCCACCTACCGCTTGCAGAGTTCACCTACAACAACAGCTATCATTCCAGTATTGGCGCCCCGCCTTTCGAGCTGTTGTATGGGTGGAAGTGTAGAACCCCAGTCTATTGGGGCGAGGTTGGGCACAGAGTGATGGGTCGGACAGAGGTAGTTCTACAAACTATCGAAATGATACAACAGATTAGACAGCGGCTGAAGACCGCTCAGAGCCGGCAGAAAAGCTATGCCGACCGACGCCGATCTGAGCTGGAATTTCAGGTGGGTGACATGGTTCTTCTGAAGGTCTCACCCTGGAAGGGTGTGATCCGCTTCAGGAAGAGGGGAAAATTGGGTCCCCGTTACATTGGGCCGTTTAGGATTATCGCCAGGGTTGGCAGGGTGGCTTATAGGCTAGAACTTCCGGAGGAGCTTAGCCGGATCCACAACACATTTCATGTTTCGCAATTGCAAAAATGCATTATGGACCAAGAGGCAGTGGTATCGTTGGATGACATTCAGGTCAATGAGCGCCTGAACTATGTGGAAAGGCCTGTGGCGATTTTGGAAAGGAAGAAGAAGATTCTGCGAAACAAGGAAATACCTTTGGTAAAGGTACAATGGGAACATCGGAAGGGATCCGAGTGGACATAGGAGCCGGAGGCGGAGAAGTGCGAGCATTACCCGACATTGTTTATTCCAGCGGACTTCGAGGGCGAAGTCTAGTTCAAGTGGGGGAGAGTTGTAACTCCCCGATTCTCAGGTATTAATTACATAAGAATTATTGGATGAACCCTACTCGATGAGTCGGCCGAGCTACTCGTCGAGTAGCAACGGTGTGGGACCGCGTGTTAAGTGACCTACTCGACGAGTCCACTTTGGGACTCGGCGAGTAGGAGCTGGCAGATGAAACCCTAAATCCCGGGGTTTGCACCCCTATTTAAAGGAGCCTCAGACTCCTTTGGCCTCCTTGTAGTCTTTGAGAGCCCTTAAAACCCTAATACATGTGTGTGCCATTGTGTGATTGAAGCTTGAAAAGAGGATTTTGGAGAGAGAAGGCTTAGAGGAGAAGGGTATTGGAGCAACCGGAGTGTGGAAATCAGCTCTTATCTTAGTCATCATCTTCTGGAGGTAACCAAACCGCCTTTCTTCCTATGAATCTCTTCCATTATTGAGTTTTAGGGTTTTTGGTGAAGTATTAAGTTGAAAGGATGAGCTATGGGCTAGATTTGAGGTTGTAACTTCAGATCTGGACCCTCCTTGGATGCTAGAATCATAAAGTTGTTGTATTGGTTGTGATTGAGGTCCCTATTAGACTTGAAGCTCCATTAAGAACTTAAAATAGACATTTAAAGCCTTTATGGCCATGCATGCACATAAAGTTTGCAACTTTACGTGATAAGTATGCCCTAGAAGCTTGGATCTGTGATTTGGGGCCGCTGCATGGCTCAAATCAAGTCTGTATGGGAAAAAGAACTGAATGGACTCAACGAGCCGCAAGATGACTCGGCGAGTCATATGAAGATGGTCATGAACTCGACGAGTTGGATGAACAACTCGGCAAGCTTGATGAAGATCACCATAAGACTCGACGAGTTGAAGAACAACTCGGCGAGTCGGATGAGTTTTCCTTAGACTATGTATGTGTGTGTATCGGTCGAGTTGCAAGGAGGGAACTCGACGTGTGACCTTAAGTTTGATCTAGGATCAAAGGAACTCGACGAGTCACTCCGATGACTCGGTGAGTTGGAATGTACTTCAGGGAACTCGGCGAGTTAAGGTCAACATGGACTGTTGACCTTGATTGAGGACTTTGACTTTGACCAGGGGTTGACTAGTGGTTTATGGAGTACCTTGTGAGGTTAAGGACTTATGAGTATGATGTACTATGATGATAGGTGGTGGAACCTGTGTCAAGTGATCCGAGAGTTGGAGTTTACCTTTCGTTTTGACATCTGCGAGGTGAGTTATCCTCACTATATCGGTAGGGTCTACAACACCAAGGCCGGCTCTTTAGTTGTTATTGTTATGGTATGTTGCATGTGGTTATGATTTGTTAGTTCAGAATTGAGGTAGACAGTATGATATGCTTTTATGATCCGTAGGGATTGGTGTGTTAGTGACCTGATAGGTCGGTACTCTAGTTACAAAAGAATTCTATGATTATGATCAGTGAGATAGATATGCTTGATGTTTGTATATGCCAGTATATGATAGCTATGTGCACATGGTTATTTTCTTGTTGGTTGGGTTGAGGCGGTCCTGCTTTGTGCTGAAGGCCAACATACCTTATGAGCGGTCCGGGGAGACTGTAGGCCCATGTGGCGGACCAGTCATGCCGAAGGCTCGGGATAGATTCAGACAGACTGTAGGCCCGGTAGGGCGGTCTAGTCAGGCCAATGGACCAGTATGCATGATGATTGATTGATTGTTACTGATATGGTATTTTCAGTGTGGTATTGGTATTTTGGGGGTAGCTCACTAAGCCCTCGGGCTTACAGTTTTCAGTTTATTGTTTCAGGTACTTCAGGAGTCCATGGAAAGGCGAAGGCGTGACCGTACCGCTCCTCATCCTTATGTTATGATTTTTGGGACACTCTGATGGAAAATGATTTGAAAACATTTTGTAAACGATGCTTTACAGTTTTTATTTATGATTGAAAAAGTTTAAATTTGGCGTAAAATTTATGGATGTTACACGAAGTCTCAAGGAAGCTGGTTGTTGACGTGGTTCTTCAATCACTTCCCGAATCATATAGTGAGTTCATTAAATATTACTATATGATGGACCACAACGTGTGTAACGACCCAATTTTTCGAAGACAATTTTTCATTTTTGAATAGTCAAATACATTTCCATAATTTAAGAAATCCAATCATAAGTGTTTTCAAAACACATGTCAAATACAACTTTTATTCCTAACATCAGAGTGTCCATAAAACACCTGGGAGAGAGTGCACGCCGCGCCATCACGCCTTGCCTTTGCCCTTGGGTTCTGAAGTACCTGAAACAAATCCACAACCTGTAAGCTAAATGCTTAGTGAGTTTTCTAGAGCATACCACACACACAATACACAATACACATATACTGTTAGCTATAAAAGCTACCTATAACACATAAGCCATGCATACATAAACATGTAAGGATGCCGTGGGCTCCCCCAGAGTCTTATACCATTGTGTCAAGGGCTATCCCACGTGGTCTTAACCTGGGAATGCCATGGGCTACCCTACATGGTCTTATATCCAACTGCCACGGGCTCCCCCTGGGGTCTTCCATGCAATAACATACATAATCACATAACATATCATATATCACAAAAATATCTACACATCACACAAACATAAACCTGTAAGGATGTCGTGGGCTCCCCCAGGGTCTTATACCATTGTGTCATGGGCTACCCCACATGGTCTTAACCTGGGAATGCCATGGGCTACCCCACATGGTCTTATATCCAATTGCCATGGGCTCCCCCGGGGTCTTCCATGCAATAACATACATAATAACCTAACATAAAATGGGTCGGCCTTGGTGCCTTAGACCCATTGGTATGGTGACAAGACTCACCTCTCTCCGGAGAATCCGAAACTGCTCTCCTAAATGACTGTAACCTCCCGTGCTGAATAATGATATTAACCCATGTTAGGACATCACATAATAAAAGGGAAACCCAAACCCCTGGTCGTTCCATGAAGGCCCAAATATCCTTTCTTTGTTAATGGGCCTAAAGTCCATGACCAAAATCATTAATGGGCCTCTTGGCCCAATAAGGCCCTACCATAACATCAATGGCCCAAAACAGATAAAATGGCCCACTATTCCAAAAATGTAACAAGGTCCAATAACCAAATGAGGCCCAACAGCTCAAAGGCCCAAACAGATCCAAGCCCATCTGAGGTGCGTACTGTTGGATTAGTGTCTAAGTCCATAACTATTTTGGTATGTACTTGACCCGATGGTGCATGGTCCTTTTGGGTTGCCTTCACCAAAGCAACTTGATAGGATGAATTATGGAGAGAAAGGATTAAATATGAATAATAAATATATTATGAGAATAATATATTAAAGGAGAAATCATATTGTTTAATTAATATTAGTCAAGAATTAATAAGAATTAAGTTTATGACTAAAAGAGATTAATTAAACTTAAGGGACTTGAACTGTCAATTGTATGATAGTTGAATATTGAGCTAATGGACTCCATATTAAAGGAGTGGACGAATTCTATGGGGAAACCCATTAGAAATCGTCCAAGGCCTTTAAGGAAAAGAGTCCATGGGTTGCTTAGGGCTTAAGCATCCAAATTAGGGTTTCCCTATTAGATAACCCTAATAGCCTCACTATTTAAGGAACCCTTATGCCCAAAAACGTGGACAAGACTTCTTCTAGGGTTTCCACAAGTTTTGGGCAGCCTTCTTCTCTTCTCTTATTCATCCTCTTGCTCTTGGTGTTTGTGAACTATTAGAGGAGTGACATTTGTGACTCTAAGCTTTCTAAAGTCATTACAAGGAGGAATTGTGATTCTTATTGCTACATAACAATCAAGGTAATATCTTAAACCCAATCTTATGTTAATATGATTACTTGTATGCTAGAATTAGGGTTTATAGTCTTGGATAACTTGCATGTACAATAGAGAAACCTAGATCCAAGCATTAGGGTTTGTATGAGCACATAGGATGTTCTTATAGCTAAAACTCATCAGTGGTATCAGAGCCTTGATTGGTTTCTATTGTATTGATGCCTTGTTTGTATGTTCAAGCTGAAAAATTGATTTTTTGACCCCCTGTCTGATGAACTCGGCGAGTTCCAATGATGACTCGGCGAGTAGCTCCAACTCGGCGAGTCCATAGAGGAACTCGGCGAGTTCGAGCTTCAGAAGGAGGCTGTTTCGGGATTTTTGCCTATTTTGACTTAGGATAATTGCCATAATTGTTTAAAATTAATAAAATTCGAATTTTATTGATTCCTTATGATTATCCTTGTCAAAATAAAAGATTTTGGTCATCTAATTAGATAATTGTTACCTTATTTGATAAATGTTAAGTTATGGAAATTATTTGATCATTATCTTGCAAGAATTTGAACTAAATCTAATTAGATAACCACCAATTATAGTTAATTGCCTTATTTGAATTATGTGATCTAGAATATTCTTGACAAAGTTTGGAAAAGTATCAAAATTAACCCCTTTAGGTTTTATAGTTTAAATTAGAACTTGAAAGTTTAGAAGTTAAATAGTTGAAACCCTAATGTTTTGAAAAAGGTTTCAAAACTTGCCCTCAAGTTTTGGAATTTAAATTTTGATTGAAAAGTTTGATTTTGAAATATTTAAATTCTAAACCCTAATGTTTTGGAATGTTTCAAAACTTGCCCTCAAGTTTTGGAATTTAAAAGTTGATTAAAAGTTTAATTTAGGAATGTTAAATTCTAAAACCCTAGTATTGTTTTGAAAAGTTCAAATCACACCCTTATGGTTTTATTAATTAATGAAGGTGTATAATTAAAAGAGGTTTAATAAATCCATAAAAGTTTAGGTTTACAATTTAATTAAATTAAAAGTATAATTGTTAAATTTGACCTCCTAGTATTTTAAAAGTGTAAAATACACCCTATACTATATATAACATTAAAAGTCTAACATTATATATATATATATATATATATATATATATATATATATATATATATATATATGTATGAGTAAAAGTCAGTCTTACCGTTAGTAGACCTCATTCACGAAGCTAGTCTATAAGGGGTGTTTAAGGAAATTGCCTATAAAATGGCGATTGAATGGGTATCCACTCTAACCCACCGCACTCTTGACTAGTGGAGGGTTGTTAGCCGAACGGGTAGGATAGGACAAAACCTTCCATTATAAGTATAATGAAGTACAAAAGTAACTAAATGTCTTACAAATTCCCAATCCTAGTTACTTAGGCAAAAGTGAATTGATGCAATTCCATGAAATTACACTTTGTGCCCTTGCGAAGACGTTAGTGGAGCGTGTGTGGTTTACCGGCACACTAAATGGTTCTAAGCAAAGGTAGCAAAGGGTGACTCAATGTTTTTCATAGTTCGGTGAAGCGTGTGTGGTTTACCGGCACATCGAATAGGTGACTGTAACATGTGAGGGCACCATGTAAGTTTGCATGGTTATTCACACCTGCTTTGTGATCCTCGGCATCCCAGTCACAAACTAGAGGGGCATATCGAGATTTAAAACATGCCATTGAAATGTTCAATGAATCTCAAAGGATCTAGGAGTTTTCATAGATTTAAAACCTAAAAATTCTTTTTCGTTTTTCATGGTGGAAATTAGTGAATTGTCATTCACTTACCTTCAAATATTCTGCAACTAGATTACGACATCCATTTTCTAGGTTGTAGCGTATTGTGTTGGGTCCTAGCCTTAGTATCTCATTTGGGTGATTTACTAAGGACTCAATCAATCAACTAACTGGAATTTGTTTTCTCCGGTTTTGTAGATGTCAAAGTACGACAGCTATGGTCTTCCCAAATCCCGTGGAACAAGCATTCCACATGAAGATGATATTCCACGATTCGATCGAGGAACAAGAGATCATGCTTCACTTCCTCCACCTCCTCTAATTATTATCCCTAACCCACAAGTTCGAAGGCTTGAAAAGTTCAAGCTCAGTCAAGCCCTTTTGGCAAGTAAACATGAAGAGGGAAAGTCGATGTGTGCACACGTCCTAGGGATGAAGTCACACATTGATAGGTTAAGAATGTTGGGATCCGTTGTCTGTGAGGAGATGGCTGTTGATTGGGTTCTTTAGTCACTTCCTAACTCGTATAGTGAGTTCGTAAGAGAGTACTATATGATGAACTGCGACGTGACCCTTATAGATCTTACCTATATGCTTATTGCTGCTGAATCTACAATGGTTTGGCGCAATAGAAAAGCAAAGTTGATTGGTGAATCTGCCTTCAAGACCTCTATGGATATAGACAATGGCAACAAAAGACATGCTATGATCGAAAAGTTTGATCATAAGAGAAGGGCAATGTCAGAAGTAGTTCCATGTCCTGTTCCAAAAGAGTCAATTTTCTTTTATTGCCAAGAGAAGGGGCATTGGAGACAAAGCTGCCCTATTTACCTAAGAGATCTAAGATATGGGAGAGTCAAAACGTATGGCTTTGCTTTAGGTAAAATCCATTAACCAAATCTTTTAAGCTCCTATTCTAGATTCTTAATACATAATGTGATAAGATTACAATTGATGTTTTGTAGGATCGAAGAAAAGAGAGGAAGCTTTAGGGAAGAAGTGAGCAGAATCTAACCATGAAGAAATGGATTTCGATCACATTACTTGAAGATTAGATTCTTGAGCTACTACTTAGAGTTAGAATAAGATTGCTAAGAAATATGTATTAGCATAGTTTTTCAATGAATTGCATTGTAAGGACAAATTTTTCCGCAATAAAATAAAATTTGATTTTATTTATTTATCCTTGCAATGGCGTGTATGAAAAATTGATGTTTGAATGTTTCTAATATGAGCAATAATGGATTTGATTCTTAATTATGTTGTTTTTGGAAATGTCGAGAATTTACCAAATAGGGAAAGTTTCTCATCGCCCAAGTTTCAATTGGACAGAAACTTGGAATCATGCAACTTGGTTGCATGATGAATGAGAAATTTCATATTTTGAAATTAGACTAATTCATTGGCAAAGTGTCAAGTGAAGGACTAGGAGATCGAGTACACAAAGTTGCGTGTTGATCAAGTCCACCATAAGAGTAACAAAGATATTCGTCATGACTTGCTAAAGGTTTAGTAAATATGATTATACTTACAAGATTAAGTGTAATTCTGAATTGATTGAAAAAGTTTAAATCAATAGCAGAACGAATAAGAAGAATCAAGTAGACAGAAAGATAAAAGGTTCTCAATTCTAAGAAGAAGGGAGAGTACCTTTTATGCTTTATGATATGTCTTAATGATTAAGAACCATATCTCAATTGATCCTCCAAGTGAGTCTTAGGACAATTGTATGTCTAAGAAGAGGAATCAAGAATTGAAGAAATGGTTAAATCGAGAAGTCAATCATACTTTGTTCCAAAACAAGTCTTAGAGTTAAGATTGTGACATTGAGTGATAAGTATTAAGAAGGTTTATGACATTCATCAAATGTGGAAAGTTGTGATGTCTTGGATAAGACAAAGACCAACTAGGACCAATTTATGAAGTGTTTTGATAAAAACTACACTAACTCTTGAATATTTAGAAATGTTTATTGACAAGAGAATCTTATATGTCAAGGAGTCAGTGGGAGTCTTAATGGTCTTGAAAAGTTTCAAGAACAAATCAAAATAAACCTTATCGATCATCACTAGCACACGAGTTGAGGTTTACAACCTATCGTGTTGATACTATTTTGTTTCTGTGCCATTCCAATTGAGTTAATTATGCATGTGAGTTCTATGACTTCTCATTTGAATGCATAAAAGGAAGGTACCTTGATCAATGGAAAGTACATTGATAGGAAAGGGTGAGCTGCTTAACTCCTTGGAAGACATGGTGGGCAGCTGTGTTACCATAAGGCAAGAAGTCAAGATTAAGAAAATTCGGTCCATATGAGTTTGAAATTGTCGTGAACCTTGGTTTTGACAAATTCACATGGATAGGAACACATACACCATCAAAATCTAAGTGTCATAAGATTCCCTCCTTCATGAGAATGACTGTGAGGAAATGCTTTCACTAAGAAAGGATTTAAAATGATAGTGATTGTGAAAATTGTATTCTCGAATTCGATTGTGGTTACGGTATCCCTTTCCATGATTTGAATTGTGAGGTTTGGCAATTAGTCTGAATTGTTTAGACACACATATGAGCTATCTAAGGCAAAGGTGTATAAGCTCAGATAAAGGATTATCAAAGCATTGGGTATTAGAAACATGGACTTAAGAAAATTCAATAAGTATTGTTTCTCTGAAAGTTAAGCTGTTTCTGAATACATGTCAAAGCTAGTGGGAGCATAAGTGTTATGCTTATAATAATCATCTTGATAGTGGGAGCATAAATTTTATGATTGTATGATTATTAAGGCAAGTATTGCAAGTTAGCAATATTAATTATAGAAAACAAGAGTCATACCTTGCAAAGTTGTAAGGGTTGAATAGTTGTTTTGCTATAATTAAGGGAGATAATATTATGCTTCATTTCAAATCTAAAGGCTTAGGTTGTGGAATGTTAATAAATTTAGTCAATGATACATAGTGTGTTCTCAAATTTCGATTATGATTACGGCATTCCTCTTCATAGTTCGAATTTTGAGAGCGTAGCACATAAAATATTATGGCAGAAGATTGATAAAGTATCAAATCTTTATGTAAGACATTATGCATCGTGTCCCATACGCTTTGGGTATAGGATCGATTACAAATGCTATAATATTTGACCATTCTAAAATTTTCCAAATGTCTAGCGCATTTAGAGGAAAAAGGACAAGAATCGCTTTTGACTAAGATAATTAAACAACTATCAAAGGACAATCCAAAGTTCGCCGAGGATTGGTCGCTTGTGAGTAGTTGGAAGTATAGTATTGGATGGACCATATCGACATTATTATGAATAGAAAAGATTGTATTAGGAATAAGTTGTCATATGGAAAATATGGAAACGTTTCTATATTGGGAGTTGGAAATTGAGAATCAATGTCTAGATTAGAAATTTTATGCAAAAGGATGTTCAAAGGAATGTACTTTGAGTGAGAGACATCGCATCTAAGGAATTTTCTTGTAACAATCTCCGATAGAGGACTTTGTGATTTCATTGGCAATAGTCATTGTGACTTTAGTGCAGTGACATTACAAAAGGATCGTTGCATAAAATGTTAGAATCTAGCATATTCAATAAGTGGCAAGAATTTGACACTCTTTCACTTATGAAAAAGGATTTGGAGTTGTGAAATGAGTATGATTGGAAATGTGTTCGTTTGATCTATTTCACAAAGTAAGAACCATAGATAAACATTGTGTGCATGCTAAGAGCATGGGACAAGTGTAATAATTCAAGTAAGAATTTGATTACCCGAAACAACAAATAATGAGTAATCGATATGGTGATAAATAAAAAGGTGTTTTATTTATACTCAAAGGTTTGAGGCCATATGGGATTAGTATTATTCTTGTGTTTCACTTTGCATGTTTTGACTTCCTGAATAATTTAATTGGTTTAGAATAGTCAAATTATTCGAACGGGCCACAGTCGTTCATATGTTGGAAGTAGGTACGAATAAAGACTGTAGTGAATTGGTGTGTGGATTGTCTAAAGAGCATTAGACATAAGCAAATGTTTGCTGCAACGTTCATGAGTGCTTATGAATATGATTTGAGCATTGGATTAAACCCACGCTCACTTGGATCACTTCATGGATTGTTATCACAAGTGATTGGTGAGACGATAACATCTTATATTCTTGAAACCGAGATGTGTGAGTTGTATCTTGCAAATCGGTTGCACATTGATAATATGTAAACGCACCAGTAACTTGGTGTTATAAAACATATTGTTGTGTGTGATTCGGTAAGTAAGTGCAAGCGAGCATTGAATCAAAGTTTATCCGTTCCTTTTATTCAAAGTAGGATAAAAGCGATATCTTTGGGCCCCTTGATGATTTAGTGATGACAAACGTAAATGCTCGGCCGGGCTAGGGCTAATTTGATTTGTTCAATTAGTCAGTCGTCTTAAATCGGAAGTCGAGAAATAGTACAGAGAGAATGATTAAAAATCATGTCTTATACGATATCTAAAATGGAGGAATATATGATCCCTTATCTAAAGGACACACGTATCTGATAGGATCAGAGTTGACAGCGGCTTTGGAAAGCTACGATTGCAGATCAAGATCTGAAGTCATACACATAATAGTTATTAGACTTATCCAAGTGGGAGACTGTTGGATTAGTGTCTAAGTCCATAACTATTTTGGTATGTACTTGACCCGATGGTGCATGGTCCTTTTGGGTTGCCTTCACCAAAGCAACTTGATAGGATGAATTATGGAGAGAAAGGATTAAATATGATTTATTAATATATTATGAGAATAATATATTAAAGGAGAAATCATATTGTTTAATTAATATTAGTCAAGAATTAATAAGAATTAAGTTTATGACTAAAAGAGATTAATTAAACTTAAGGGACTTGAACTGTCAATTGTATGATATTTGAATATTGAGCTAATGGACTCCATATTAAAGGAGTGGACGAATTCTATGGGGAAAACCATTAGAAATCGTCCAAGGCCTTTAAGGAAAAGAGTCCATGGGTTGCTTAGGGCTTAAGCATCCAAATTAGGGTTTCCTTGTTAGATAACCCTAATAGCCTCACTATTTAAGGAAACCTTATGCCCAAAAACGTGGACAAGACTTATTCTAGGGTTTCCACAAGTTTTGGGCAGCCTTCTTCTCCTCTCTTATTCATCCTCTTGCTCTTGGTGTTTGTGAACCATTAGAGGAGTGACATTTGTGACTCTAAGCTTTCTAAAGTCATTACAAGGAGGAATTATGATTGTTATTGCTACATAACAATCAAGGTAATATCTTAAACCCATTCTTATGTTAATATGATTACTTGTATGCTAGAATTAGGGTTTATAGTCTTGGATAACTTGCATGTACAATAGAGAAACCTAGATCCAAGCATTAGGGTTTGTATAAGCACATAGGATGTTCTTATAGCTAAAACCTATCACGTACACTTAGCGTACCACCGTGGTATGCGCAACGTACTGGGTCTTTAGGAATTACGCGCAGCGTATGCTAGGGTACGCCCAACGTACTAACAGATTATGCACTTTTTCCATTAAGTGCTTAATACTCGATTTCCTTACATCCAAAAGTCAGATCTAAGCTTACTAAGACGACCTAGGGCATAAAGTTGGAAACTTTATGCCTTTGCATGCCTCATATGTTCCCAACACTCCCATTAAGACCTTTCTCAGGTTCTTAACCCAAGCATGAGGTCAAAACACCCACCAAGACTCCATTTTTATGTTGCAAACAGACCAAATCTCTAGAGTTGCTCAGCTCACAAGAGAAGGTCCAAAATCAACAAAGGGGGCCAAACAAGAAAACCCTAGCTAGATCTAGTGATTAAGATGTCCAAGCTTTATACCTCCAGAAGCTCCTTAAGGTCGACTATATGCAGATTCTTGAAGCCAAATGATACTCCAAGCTTCCTTGACAACTTCTCCTTCTTGAATGAACACTATAAGGACCACAAATGCACTCTTAAAGCTCAAAATGCACTTACAAATGGTATTAGGGTTTTCAGAGACGTTTGAAGGTGAAGGGGGTTGTTTAGGGTGAGGCTCAAATGATTTAAGGGTGTTTATATAGGTCCAAAGTATGGAAATTAGGGTTTGGACATCTGGCACGTACGCCCAGCATACGTGTTGCCCCTCAACGATCCTTCTTGCCAAGTACGCTAAGCATACTCATAAGTACACCCAACGTACTTAAGGTCTTCTTATGACATATTTGAAATACTTCAAGGTCTACAAGGTCATAATTGATTTGGAGTGTTATAACGTGACCCTAATTGATCTTATCTATTTGCTTATTGCTGCTGAATGAACAATGATTTGGCGCACTGGTCAAGCGAATTTGACCGGTAGATCAACCTCCCGAACTTCCATGGATATTGACAATGGCAACATTGAAAGTCCATAAAAACTTACTCTTCCCAATGGAAAGGGATTGGTCAAGGTCAAACCGTTTGACCAGATGGTAAAGAGAAAGGCTAAATCTGAGATTGTCCCATGTGCTATTCCAAAAGAGTCTGTTTGCTTCTACTGCCAAGAGAAAGGGCATTGGTTACGAAGCTGCCATATCTACCTGAAGGATCGAAAGGATGGGAGAGTCAAGATGTATGACTCTACTTTAGGTAAGTCCTCTATCTAACTCTATTAAGTTCCTATTAGTAGATTCTTAATACATGATGTGATAAGATTGCATTTTGATGTTTTGTAGGATCGAAGAAAAGAAAGGAAGCTTAAAGGATGAGCTGAATCTGGTCGCAAAGAGATGGATTTCGATCGCATGGTTCGATGATCGGATTTTTGAGCTGATATTTAGGAGTTATGATAGATTGCTTAGGAATGATTATTAACATAGTTTTCATTTGTAATTGTGTTGTAAGGACAAGTTTTCCGCACTTTTTTAAATAAAGAATTTTTTTGATTTTTTGACTTATTTATATATCCTTGCAATGACATTTTGTGAAAATTGATGTTTGTATGTTTCTGTTATTAGCAATATTGAAAGTGATTCTTAGTTATGATTTTTGTGGTAGTGTCAAAAATTTACCAAAGAAGGAATGATTCTCATCACCCAAGTTTCAATTGGACAGAAACTTGGAATCATGCAACTGGTATTGTATGATGAATGAGAACCTTCGTATTTGGGAAATTAAGACTAATTCCTTATTCACATAAGTATGTGAGTCAAGTGAAGGACCAAAGGATCTAGTACACATTGTTGTGCACTGGTCAAGTCCACCACAAAGAACGATAAGAATATCTGTCATGATTTGCTAAAAGTTTAGTAAATATGGCTATGCTTACAAGATTAAGTGTAATTCTGAATTGTAGAAAAAGGTTTCAATGTAAAGTAGAACGAATAGGAAGAATCAATTAGACAGAAAGATAAAAGTTTATCCAATCTAAAAAGAAGGGAAAGTACTTAAGTATCGTGTTTTATGATTAACTTAGTGATTATGAAATAATGTCACAATTAATCCTCAAAGGACACCTTAGTGACCAAGAAGAGGTATCGGGAATTGTTGAAATGGTTAAAATCAAAAGGTGAATCATACTTCGTTCCAAAATCAAGTCTTAGAGTCATACTCCAAGATTCTGACTTGAGTGACATAACTTAAGAAGGTTTATAACACTCATAAAATGTGGAATAGAAAAATGTTTTTCTTACTCTTGCACATTTGAAATTGGTAGTTGTGATGTCTTGGATAAGACAAAGACCAACTAAGACCAATTGTGTGAAGTGTTTGTCTTGATAAGAATCCGCACTAACTCTTGAATATTTGTTTGTCGAGGAATGTTTATTTACATGGGAATCTTATATGTCAAGAGGTCATTGGGAGTCTTAATGGTCTTCAATAGCTTCAGGAACTAATCAAGAATAAACTTGTTGTCTATCACTAGCACACGACTTGAGGTTTATAACCTATCATGTTGACATATTCTTGTTTCTGTGTCATTCCAGTTAAGTTAGCTATGCATGTGAGTCCTAAGAGTTCTCAATTGATTGCATAAGGCAAAGAACCTTGATTGATGAAAGTTCATTGATCTGTATGGGTGAGCTGAGCTGCTTGACTACTTGGAAGACATGGTAGACAAATTCACATGGATAGGAACACATACACCATAAAATCTAAGTGACAAGGTTTCTCTCCGCTTCATGAAAATGATTGTGAGGAAACGCTTTCACTAAGATGATTTTAAGGAGATAGCACTTGTGTAAATTACATTCTCAAATTCGATTAAGATTACGACATCCCTCTTCATAGTTCGAATTGTGAGAAATGGCAAAAGGTTTAAACATTTGGGACTTACTACTATAAGATCTGAAATAGTTTAGACACACATATGAGATTTCTAATAAAAGGTGTATAAGCTTAGATAATGTCTTATCGAAGCATTATGTATCAGAAATATGAACCTTTGTAATGAAAGTCAATAAGTATTGATTTCTAGAAGTCTAGTTGATTTTACATGTCAAAGCTTGTAACAACGTAATTTTCAAAAAAAAAATTCATTTTTCATCAATCATGTTCACATAAAAATATTCTCAAAAATATCCAACAATAGTTATCGAAACTGATGAGATTAAAACAATCTTTAATCTATGAAGATCGATTAGATCTTGAACAAGTATGTAAATATAAAACTGTAAGGACGCAATAATAAGTACAAGACAAGATTGAATCAAACGAGTCGAATGATTAAAACAAAATCCTCAGAAGAGCTCGATAAAGAACATCAACTGTAGAGGATTGGAAGGTTACAAGAACGATTAAAGAAACCTGTTATGCTCTAGATTAATCGCTATTTCGTTAATCTCTAAATTGTTAACCTAATATGCATGCAAGCATAAATTTTATATACAAAACATAAAAGGCTCTCGGTTGGACAGGCCCAAACCGGAATACAAAGTAACTTATACTATCGAGCCCAAAAGACGCAATCTTCAAAATAATCTTCAGCCCAACAATCTCCCCCTTTGCGTCAATTTGGAGCGAGACCTTCACTTTTTACTTGGGCCAGCAGCTGAAGCAGGTACCTTCTTCTTCACGGTGCTAAACAGACATTTGGTGATGGAGAGAATGGTCTGTCTAAACCGGATGTACCAATTGATCATGTCATCAAAATACTTGACATCATCAGCCGAATTCTCTTTACACCGTTTGATGATCGATAACACATGCTCCAAACAAGCTGTGGTGTAAAGGTGTTTGTCAGCTAAGGCGAAGAGACATTTCTGTCCTTCAGCTCTAGTGAACATAACCGAGTTGCGTCTCGGGTCGATCTTGCCCATTTGCATTTGGTTGAGATCACTGGCCGATCCCACAGGAGCTATCTTCGGTTTCTTCTTGAAGACTGTGGCGACCTCCTGATCCATTAGGGCAACCTCCATGATGTAGCAGGCTAACATCCTTTTAAATGACAACTTGTGAATGAAATAGCCACGTGGATTGTTTTTGACCACAACTTCATAATTAACCACCAAGTAATAATACAGCCTTTAAATAATTAGCAACGGAATTTGGGAAAATCAAAGATTTTCGTGCAAAGAGTGTAAAAGGAAAAAGAAATAAAGCAAATCTTTTAAGGATATTCTGTGATGTCAATAATGACACGAAACTGATGATCCCGGGCACGAATCTCTTCCTTCAAGGTCAAGAGAGACCTCAAAGTGTTAGTGTGGAATCCCGTTGAATTACGATCAAACACTTATTAATAAATGTTGAAAGGCATCTTTTAATTAGGCTAATTAAGGGTGGCTTCGCTTTGATTCACCAATTCAATTCTTGATATAAGAATGAAAGTGAACAAAGTACTTGTGAGACCGGTGTAGCCTGTTGAACAAGTAGGTAGGAATTTATTTTGTATTGGCTTGGATTAATATAAAATCTCAGATAAAAATTTAAAATTGGATCTCTTGGGAAGAAATGTTATGGTGTGTAACAATTTCATAGGAATCACGCAAAAGAAAATTTGAGATTTCATGAGGGTACATTCGTCAATCCGTTAGTGAAAACTTGAGCAATTTAATTGTTCACCGTCAATTCATTAGGTATTGAATTTTGGGTTTCACTCAGCTCGTAGTGACACGAAACTGAGATAAAAAACACAGATGTTGTGTAACCATAAACCTCAGTGGTAATTTCTGAGAGTCTCAAGGGTTACATTGATGAAACGAATGTAATGGAGAAGTAAGATGGAAATGGTGTGAGAGAACAAAGTACCTTTGCTGCGAAAATAAGGACCAAGCAGGAAACCCTTAACTCATGTGAGAAAAGGTTGAGGTAGCTCACAATTAGAATAAATGTGTTAGCCTTATTGGGAAGACAAGGTTTGTGTGTACCATGTCATGAAGGCTATTATTCAAAATCTTATTAGGCTTGGGACACATATAGCAACATGCTTCTAGGGACACTTAAGTAATTCATCAAATATATCCCCATAAACGAACGAACACACAAGAAAATAGGAATAATAAAAAAAAATACAAAAATATTTTTGGAGTTTTGGAGATTAAAAAAAACTTTGAAAAGAATATGAAGAACCGAACCCGAACGTTCGGTTGGTTTTGGTTGGGAAAAAGTTGAAAAACCGAACCCGAGCGTTCGGTTGGTTTCGGTTCTAGAAAATTTTGAAAAACCGAACCCGAACCTTCGGTTGGTTTCGGTTTAGGAAAATTTTGAAAAACCGAACCCGAACCTTCGGTTGGTTTCGGTTCAACAAAATTTTGAAAAACCGAACCCGAACCTTCGGTAGGTTTCGGTTTTGAAAATTTTTGAGAAACCAAGGAATTTTAGACATACAAGTGAAAGATAATTTTAACACAAAGAAAAACAAATTTGTACAAGAAATATACAACAGAGGAAAACTACCTTTGAAGTAATGAGCGAGTTAGATGATTGAACCGAACCCGAACGTTCGGTTGGTTTCGCTTCTTACGTTTGAGGTTGAGAGGTAGTGTGAGATACTGACTCTTATTCCATCATACCTAGCCCTTGCAATATTTTATTGAATGATGCTTCAGGAAGAGCTTTGGTAAAGACGTCAGCCAGTTGATCAGTGGTTCTTACGAAGTGAACTTCGACGTTTCCATCTTCCACATGATCTTTGATGAAGTGATACCTCAGTGCTATGTGTTTGGTTTTAGAGTGTTGCACTGGGTTATGACAGATCCTAATTGCACTTTCAGAGTCCCAATATAGTGGGATCTTCTTCATATTGAGTCCATAGTCTCGAAGTTGACTCTGGATCCAAATCACTTGTGAAGTGCAGGATGCAGCGGCAATGTATTCCGCTTCGGCAGTAGACAACGACACACACGTTTGTTTCTTGGATTGCCAGCTGACCAACTTCCCGTCAAGGAATTGACAGCCACCAGTTGTGCTTTTACGGTCGAGTCCACATCCTCCAAGGTCAACATCAGAATAGGCTTGAACGAAGAAGCCTGAGTTGGATGGATACCATAGACCTAAGGAGGTGGTTCGCTTGAGATAGCGTAAGATGTTCTTCACTGCAAGCATGTGAGGTTCGCGTGGGTTTGCCTGAAATCGAGCACAATAACACACAGAAAACATGATATCAGGCCTGCTAGCAGTTAGATACATCAGTGAGCCAATCATTTGACGATAGAGCGTGATGTCGACAGCCGGTTTGTCAAGAGATGGAGTAAGCTTGGTGCCGAATGCCATTGGGACTTTGACTTTTGAGTCTCCCATCATGCCAAACTTTGCTAGGAGAGTCTTTGTGTAAGCTTCCTGATTTATAAAGATGCCTTCGGTTCCCTGTCTTATATTTAAACCAAGAAAAAAGTTAATAGGACCCATTGAGCTCATTTCAAACTTAGTCTCCATCAGCTTTCTGAATTCAGCTGTTAAGCTGGGATTCATGGAGCCAAAGATGATGTCATCGACATAAATTTGAACTATCATAAGGTGGTTACCTTCCTTTTTGCGAAAGAAGGTTGGGTCAACCGAACCTTGTTTAAATTTAGACATCTTTAAAAATTTTGTAAGCGTTTCATACCAGGCCCTCGGAGCTTGTTTGAGGCCGTACACTGCTTTATCCAGAATATATCAATGATTTGGATACTTTTCGTTCACGAACCTAGGAGGTTGCTCCACATACATAGTTTCTTCGAGTTATCCATTGAGAAATGCACACTTGACGTCCATTTGGAAAACCTCAAAGTTTTTGTGAGCAGCATAAGCCAGAAATATTCTAACAGATTCTAGCCTAGCGACTGGAGCGAAAGTCTCTTCATAGTCTATCCCTTCCTCCTGACAGTATCCCTTTACCACCAGACGAGCCTTGTTCCTTATAACATTACCTTCCTTGTCCATTTTGTTCCTAAAAACCCATTTGAGACCAACAACCGAAGCATCTGGAGGAGTTGGAATGAGGCGCCAGACTTTGTTCCTTTCAAATTCGTTCAGTTCGTCTTGCATTGCTTGAACCCAATCAGAGTGATCGAGGGCAGTGTTCACTGTCTTCGGTTCAACTTTTGATACGAATGAGTTAAACATACAAAACTCAACCTTTGAAAATAAGGATGTCTGCTTTGCCTTCAGTTGTGATCGGGTCAGGACCTTTTCAGATACATCACCAACTACTTGAGAGATAGGATGATCTCTGGTCCATTTGGTAAGAGGAGGGTAATTCGGATCAAAGGTTGGGTCTAGTTTAGCATTGATCATTTCTTCTGGCTCAGATTGGCTATCGTAATCAAACGTCATATCATCATGCTCCCCCTCAATTGATGAGCTTTGAGAATCATAAGATTCAGGGGTTTCTTGTGGTGCTGAGCTTCCAGGCGTTGAAGCACCTTCGGTTGGAGAGGCACCTTCGGTTGATGAAGGACCTTCAGTTGAAGTTGTAGAACTTGGCTCCCCCTGGACTTGTGAGCTTGGCTCCCCCTCGTCATGAGAACTTGGCTCCCCCTCGACTGAAGCATTGTTGGATGGAGAGTCATCAGTGGGCGATTCTCCTTCATGCATTCTTCTTGCAGCATCTTCGACAATCCGCTTCATATGATCAACTTTGTTGTCAGCTGCACCTGCTTCTGAGAGAGAAGCTTTCTCCGGTTCGTCAAAGAGTTCCAGAAATTTCTCATATAAATTGGCGATAGAGACTGTGACTTGGCCAGTTTGAGGAAAGATTTCCCCAGCGGTGTCTTCTTTGGCCTGTAGCTTCTTGACATAGCTATCGTCAAAGGTCACGTAGTATGTCTCTTCAATCCTTCTTGAACGCTTGTTTAGGACCCTATACGCCTTGGATGTGAGCGAGTAACCCAGAAAAATTCCCTCGTCGGCTTTGACATCAAACTTGTTGCGGTGTTCTTTAGAGTTAAAGATGAAACACCTTGAGCCGAACACATGGAAAAATTTCACATTGGGCTTTCTATTGTTTAGTATCTCATATGGTGTGAGTGTGAATCGCTTGTTGAGATAGGACCTGTTCTGTGTAAAACAAGCAGCAGAAATAGCGTCAGCCCAAAAATAAAGAGGTAAGGAAGCGAAACTTAGCATAGTTCGGGCAACTTCAGACAAAGATCGGTTTCGTCTTTCGACTATTCCGTTCTGTTGTGGTGTGTAGGGAGCTGAGAAATTGTGACTAATTCCCTTTTCTGCAAGAAACTCTTCAAACTCCCTGTTCTTGAATTCAAGACCATTGTCGCTCCTGATGTTGCGAACAATCTTCTTGAGCTGTACTTCAATTTGCTTTATAAACACTTTCAGCTTTTGAGTCGCTTCATATTTGAGCTTTAGAAAGAACACCCATGTAAATCGTGAAAAGTCATCAACAATAACAAGAATATACTTGCTACCGCCGATGCTTTCGATAGATGAAGGACCACACAAATCGATATGAAGTAATTCGAGTGGTTCAACAACTTTTGTGTTGATTACAGATGGGTGACTTTGACGACTCTGCTTCCCCATTTCGCATGCAGCACACAAATGCTCTCTGTCGAACTTGAGCATTGGAAGACCCCTAACATGACCTCCAGTGACAAGTCGGTTGATATCTTTAAAGTTGAGATGAGAGAGTCTTCGGTGCCACAACCAGCTTTCGTCGGATTGAGCTTTTGATAACAGGCATATGGCTGGGTTTCCTTTGATGGGTTTCATGTTTAGAGGAAACATTTCACCCTTTCGCTCTGACTTGAGTATCACCTTCTTTGTCTTTTCTCTATGATTTCAGAACCTTCATCATCGAATGAGACTTTGAGACCTGTACCTCCAACAAGCTGAGATACACTGATGAGGTTGTGTTGGAGTCCTTCCACATAAGCCACCTTCCTTATAGTAAAGTCCCCATTTGTTATCATTCTGTATCCCTTTATGGTGCCGAAAGAGTTATTTCCAAACTTAACGTTGCCACCATTTGCAAGAGATCTGTATTCCTTGAGCTCCTCTTTCCTCCCTGTCATGTGACGCGAGCAGCCACTATCGATGTACCATTCTTCGTCAAACTGCTCGTCACTTATAACCTGCAAAAATTAAGCAGATTTAGGAACCCAAAGTTTCTTGGGTCCACGTGAGCTTTTCATGGGAACGGGAACAGTAAGAGAGATGTCAACTAGATATGTTCGTTTTATGAGAGTTGTTTCATCTTTCTTTTTAATGGTAAAAACTTTTATTTTGTTAGGATTGGGTGTTTTCGGTTTGGACTCTGGTTTGGATTCATTGACCTTCTGCTTTCCCTTTTGTTCAGCTGACGAATGAGATTTTTGAGAACAAACAGAATTAGCTCTAGAGCAAGATGGAGATGAATTGGTGGAAGTAGAAGAGTTAGAAGAAGGAGAAGAATTAGAATGAGTGGATTTGGATTGAGAAGACTTCCTAGCTGGAGACTCTAGGTGACCCTTTTGCTTTTGATCATTGGAGGGACTGACCTTAGAGTCTTGTTCTCTTTTGACTTCAGAACCGAACCTTTGCTTTCGGTTGGAATCGTCTTGTGAACCGAACCTTGGCTTTCGGTTGAAGTCTGTCTCGGAACCGAACCTTTGGTTTCGGTTGAAGTCTTTTTCAGAACCGAACCTTTGCCTTCGGTTGGTATTTTCTTGTGAACCGAACCTAGGCTTTCGGTTGTTGTGAGATTCAGGCTTTCGTACATGATTGTTTTCATACTTCAGATTCTTGTCTTGGTGTGAAAAGTATGCATTCTGGGATTGCCAGAATTGTTTCCTTTCAGAAAGGTTCTTCCTGTATCTTTGGTTTCTTTCTCTCTTCCTATTCCTCATCTGCTTAGGCTGATGATGAACATTCGCTTTCGTTTTCGGTGTCTCCTTGGTTGATTCCTTTTGAACTGTAGGAGTTTTACTTTGAGCTGAGGAAGCAGAGGGAATGTCTGAAGGAGTTTCACTTTGTGCTGAGGAATCGTCTTCTTTTGCGGATCTTTCATCCTCCTGAGGAATATCTTTCGTACCACTGGTGCTTGGCTCATTGAAATTATCCGGCTTGTTCAAGGGTTCAGGTATGTATCTTCCTTTACTCATCCAGGAGGTTCTTTCAGATAAACCAATGGTTTCGTTTGCATTATCTATTGGAGCTTCCCAGAAGTACTCATCGCAGCCATCAGCATTGTCTTCGTTTACAATAGCTGTGAGTTCAGCTGTTTGATGTTCGGTTACTCCAGTCACTTTGTATACTTGATTCGGAGTGGTCCTGACCTTTTGATACACAACAACTTTCTTAACTAATATCGGGGACTTTTGTTGGGACAATCGAGCGAACTCCACTGAATTTTCAGAAATAAGATTCTTGTGGTTTTCAGGTTCGCTTTTAATAAATTCTGAGCAGTCAACCGTGTCCTCTACAGAAATTTCACTCATGTTTTCTTCCTCGTTAAGCTCATATGCATTTTCAACATCAATTTTGTTTTCTGAGCTTACGTTGGCGTTTAAAGAGTCAAATCTTTGTATGGTTTCGGTTCTCAGTTTAAGTCTATCATTTTCATCCAAAAGATTTTTTAGCATGTCCTTGTGGTCCTTGGATTTAATGAAGGACTCAATTTTGTCCAGTCCGTACATGTAGGTCGGATTGACATCATCAGACGATATCACACTCTCACAATTGTAAGCTTCGGCATCGATTTCATCCTCCTTAAACTCTAGGAAGGGCAAAATCATGCGATGGATCTTTTGGCCTATTTCACAATCCAAGTGAAGCTGAGTAATATTAGAATACAAGCGTTTATCAATTAAACAAAAAACATTCCGCTGTTTTAACAATTTTAAATTGTCTCTTTGCAAATAAATGTTTTCGTCTTTAACTTTAACTAATTCCGACTCCTTTAACTCGATCCACATTCTCCGCTCCTCACTCTTCGACACCACCCTGCTTAATTGATCAGTTAGGTTAGAATTGGTGACACGAGTTTGGGTTAAGCTACTATCTAGATGAGAAATTCTTGTATTAACATTTTTTAGTTCTTTCTCATATGAGGATGGTGGTACTTTAGATGAAATAAAAATAGATTGTACCTTCTTTATCAGTTCATCAAGCTCATTGAACTGCTGGCTGAGTGGTTTGGCCGTAAAGCACATGTCCTCCTACACCTTCGGTCCATCGCTTCCACCATCGGTGTTGTATCCCCTCATTTGAGATACGTCAGTCACCATGAAGCATCTTCCTCCACTGCTTTCCTCCTTAGCCACATAAGCCTTTCCATGGGTAGGCTTCCTCACTTCATCGTCTTCTGAGTCGGTAGACCAAACTTCCGTGCTACCGAACTCGTCATCATTAACCGAACCCTGCACAATAATAGCATTAATAGAAGGGTTAGGGGTAGACTTCTTCTTTCTCAACTCATCCAGTCTCTTCTGCAACACAGCTTCCTCATCATTTCCATCATCCTTTTCAGCCATCTTCTTAAGAACACAGTCCTTAGCATAGTGGTTTTTCCCACCACAGTAGAAACAACTTACTCCGGAATCGCCATCCACCTTCGGTTCCTTCTTGGGCTCCTCAGCCTTCGGTTCATTGTTCACCTTTTCAGAGCTGTAACTCCCCTGCCAGTTTCGGTTTTTGTTGCTGGGGAATCTCTTCTTTATGAACCTCTTGGGATTAGACACCATCATGGCATAATCATCAGACGTGAGGTCATATTCCTCCAAGTTGAGGTCTTCATCCTCCATCACAGCTTTACTTTTAGATAGGAGGGCCAACGAACCAAGACTCGAAACGACGTTCTTCTCTTGCAGCACAATCTTCTCTTGGGACTTGAGAATACCCACCAGTTTCGCCAAAGAGTATGATTTAAACTGCTCATGGGCTTTGAATGTGGAAACCACTGCTCTCCATTCAGACCTCAGTCCATTCAAGAAAGTAACCTTCTGTTCGATAAGCTTCCTTTCAATATCGTGTTTGATCATCTTGCTGAGAAGATGATTGAAGCGATCAAACGTCTGGGTCACTGTTTCTTCGGCTCCTTGCCTGAATTCTCCAAACTCAGATAAAAGCAAAGTTTGGATAGAATGTTCAAGATCCTCGTCTGTAGAATACAGTTCATGAAGTCTATCCCAAACTTCCTTTGCCGTCGTGCATGAGCTGACCAATCTGAATGTGTCGGACTGAAGGGCGAATCTGATCAACCTTAACGCCTTGATATTGCACTGGAATTTGTCCTTTTCATCTTGTGCAATATCCTTCACGTCCTTTAGCAAATCATTGTACTCCTTTTGTGTCTTAATGATTCTGGACGTTGCAGAATGAGAAAATGGTCCATTGATGATAGCTTCCCATATGAGGTACCCATTATCCTCAGATCCAATCACGTGGTCTTCGAAGTGATGCGCCCATACTTCATAGTCATGGGTGTATAAGATTGGAATCTTTGTCGTCGAACCGATGCTGTTGGAAATATTAATAGGGTTTGATTGCGTCTCGTCCATTATGATCGTAAAAACCTGTTCAAAGATCAGACTTGTAATAAAGCAGATTAGGGCAAAACAATAAATATCAAGATACGTCAATAAAGAGATGACGGCTCAATAAATATCGATAGTTGCGGAAAAACCCTAATGGAAATCTTTTTCACAGAAAAGATGTGTATCGATTACACAGCCTCCTGCTCTGATACCAATTGATGAGATTAAAACAATCTTTAATCTATGAAGATCGATTAGATCTTGAACAAGTATGTAAATATAAAACTGTAAGGACGCAATAATAAGTACAAGACAAGATTGAATCAAACGAGTCGAATGATTAAAACAAAATCCTCAGAAGAGCTCGATTAAGAACATCAACTGTAGAGGATTGGAAGGTTACAAGAATGATTAAAGAAACCTGTTATGCTCTAGATTAATCGCTATTTTGTTAATCTCTAAATTGTTAACCTAATATGCATGCAAGCATAAACTTTATATACAAAACATAAAAGGCTCTCGGTTGGACAGGCCCAAACCGGAATACAAAGTAACTTATACTATCGAGCCCAAAAGACGCAATCTTCAAAATAATCTTCAACCCAACAGAAACATAACATATCCCAAGATCACAAAAATTAAATCCTCTCTCTAGTGTGTACGGGTCACGTCGGCGCCTTTCCATGGTCCTCGCTAATACCTGAAACACATAACACAACAACTGTAAGCATAAATGCTTAGTGAGTTCCCCAAAATACCGCATACAACACATACGCCACTCGAGGCTATAATACGACCCACCAGTCGATGTGTCTCAGCGGGACCCTCCAGTCCCGTAGCTCGTTGGACCCTCTGGTCCGGTCATAGCTCGTTGGACCCTCCGGCCCGGTCTGTATCGTTGGACCCTCCGGCCCGGTCTATAACATCATACAACATACATATAACACATAGCACATAATCTCATACATAACACATAAGACCCTCTGGTCAACACATAATACCACTCTAGGTAACGTATAGTGAGAAGACTCACCTTGTGTAACTTGGTAACACGAAAATCTCGAACTCAGAGAAATAAGACCTAGCCTCTGCCTAATCATATGAAATAATCACTTGTCATCAATATAATTCCCAAGGCTAGACCATTTCCTCTAATCACTCTCAGGATAGGTAAAAGACCATTTTACCCCTTACATGGCTCATATACACTAAACTTGACCAAACCCTAAAAGTCAACAAAAGTCAACCCTCCGGGTTACGCTGCGCGTACCAAACGTGTACGCTGGGCGTACCCAGAGCCTTCACAGAATTGGGGTACGCGGCCCCTTACGCCGCGCTTACTGGGATTACGCCCAACGTAATACCCAGTTTCCTCATCCATCTCATTCAGGTCTTAAACGGTTAAGACTTTTATCCAAAATTTAGATCTAACCCTTCTAACATGACTTAATCCATAAAGTTGAATCCTTTAAGCCTTTGCATGGCTGTAAAGGTCACTTTGTCCTCAAAACACCTTTCCTCTTTCCATAATGAGACTATAACTCATGCATGACACAAGATCCACGTCCAAGACTGGGTTTTTATGAATCCTTAACACAATATACACTAGAAAAGGTCAGATCTAAACTCATGGAGACTCTTTGCACATAAAGTCTCCAACTTTGAACCAAAAACCCTAAAAACGGTCCAAAAAGCAAAACTCATGAAGAACAAGGAAAGCTTTGAGCTTTTTACCTCAGAAGTGATCTCCAACCACTGTAGAACTCGGATCTACACTTGTTCTTCAACTTCTAGCTCCAACAATTGCTCCTTCTTCTCCTTCTTTACCTTGAAAAGGTAACTTCAAGCTCAAAAACACACTCGCAAGCTAAAGCACGAATCTCAGCTCTCTAAGGACATACTCAAGGGGGTATGGTGGCTAGGGCAAAGGACTATATGTTCCTTTTATAGTGCACAAGCCAAAAATTTAGGGTTTGCATCTGGGCTCACTACGCCTAGCGTAACCCCTGGGTACGCCGCGCGTACCCGGGCGAGTCCGCGTTCTAATTAAGCACGCGAGTACACATGGCGTACATCTCAGTACATCGAGCGTACTCACTAATTTCGCATTCAACTTTAAGGGCCTAATTAGACAATTCTCCAAAATAGAAGGATCATAAAGCTTACCTGGATTCCGGGCTGTTACAATTCTCCCCCACTAGAACCAGACTTCGCCCTCGAAGTCTCATGTTGCGAACAACTCCGGATGCTGCTCCCGCATCTCCGACTCTGGCTCCCAGGTCAACTCGGACACTTTTCGATGTTGCCACTAGACCTGAACCAGGGGCACTTCCTTTTTCCTCGAAACCTTGATCCTTCGATCCAAGATTGCGATCAGCTTCTCAGCATAATTCAGAATCGCATCCACCTGGATGTCTTCTAATGGTACCACCGCCGACTCATCGGAAATACACTTCCTCAGCTGCGACACGTGGAAGGTATCATGAATCTGATCCAACTCCGCAGGTAACTCCAGGCGATACGCTACTTTTACCCACTCCCGCGATCACTCTAAACGGCCCAATATACCGGGGTCCCAGCTTGCCCCTCTTCCTGAATCAGATCACTCCTTTCCAAGGAGATACCTTCAGGAGCACGAAATCACCGACCTGGAACTCGAGCTCAGATCGTTGCCTATCCGCATAACTCTTCTGGCGACTCTGAGCGGTCAACAACCTCTGTCGGACCTGCTGTATCTGCTCTGTCGGACGGCTGAGAAGCCTCCAGGGGGGGGGAAGATCCGAGGTTCGCAGGAGAGGGCTCACACATGGTCTGCATGTGCGAAGTGGCTGATGGCAGCTCGTGATTGGACCGAAGCCTAGGTCCGAAGTAGGGGGATCCGTGGCAGCCTTGCAAGGGTTCGAACATGTGCTAGAGGGTATGTGTCGCCTTCTCAGTGGACCACTTTGGATCAGATCAGGAGCTCAGATGACTCAGCAGCTCGAATCACTCAGCAGTATTTTGGACACGTGGCGTGTTTTGAGCGAGGGTGACGTGGCAAAAAACGTGACTATGGGAATTTTCTCGGTTTTTGTGCAAAAACTTCTAAAATCCATAACTTTCACATACGAGCTCCGTTTTTGACATTTTTTATATGCACACGTAGGTAAAATTACGCTCTACAAATTTTGTTTAGACTTCGTTGGCTAATTTTGACTTTAATTTTTATATTATTATTTTTAACAGACAGGGACAAGAAATTCGTTTAAAATTCATAACTTCTTCATCCGACGTCCGTTTTCGTCAGACTTTTTACTGTTGTGCTACTAATGACGAGGCCTTCAATTATCGTTTAGGTTGTGTCGGCTAAAAATCACTCGATCTAAAATTCGAGTTTGTAGTTGTCTACTGCTAAGCTGAAACTTCGAAAACTCATAACTTCCTCATACGAAGCCAGATTTGGGCGTTCTTTTTATACATACTCTCGGTTTAACGAGCACTACGACTTTCATTTTAATCACTAAGGCTATAAAGTAGTTTATCAAAAACTCACTTTTTACGACATTCGGCCCCGTGCTGGTTTGTCGCGAAACTTCGACAGGTCATAACTTCTTCGTTATAACTCGGATTTCGGCATTCTTTATATATCCGTAATCCTTGTCACGCCCACTACAAGTTTCTTAATAGATATCGGCTTTATCTAAAATTTAATTTTGACGCTCATTTTTATTCTTAATTAACTAAGCCCTAATAATTAAGCTTAAAACACATAATTCACATATAATTCCTTTTTCATTTCTTCAAAATGAGTTACAAAGGTTAACCTAGACTATCACCTTAATATTAATTCCTAGGATAGAAACACGAGTGTTACATCATGTCAGTGGGAGCATGATTATTATGTTAAATGTTGCAAGTTAGAAATATTAATTACAGAAAACAAAAGTTTCAATTCGCAAAGTTACCGAGGTTGAAAAGTTGTTTTGCTATCTTTAAGGGAGAGAAATTTATACTTCATTTCAAATCTAAAAGCTTAGATCGAGAAATTTTAATCAAATTTAGTCAAAGGACATATATGAATGATATGTTGAAAAGGTTCAACATAAGGAAATTCTATATATGGCAATATTATAGCAGGAGTTTGGTAAAGTATCATGTCTTTATGTAAGTCATGATGTATCGAATGCCATACGCTGCGGGTATAGGATCGATTACATATGCTGTAATATTCGACAGTTCTGTCTATTCCAAATGCCTAAGGCGTTAAGAGGGAAAAGGACAATAATCGGATATGACTAAAGTAAGTTAAACAACTGTCAAGTACAATCTAAGGTTCGCCAAGGATTGGTCACTTGTGGGCAGTTGGAAGTATATTAATTGATGAACCATATTAACATTATTATGAATAGATAAAATTCTATTTCGAATGTGTTGTCATATGGAAAATATGGAAATGTTTCCATAGTTGGATATTAAGAATCTATGTCTAGATTAGAAACTTTTATGCAAGAGGGATGTTCAAAGGAATGTACTTTGAATATAAGACTTCATATCTATGGAGTTGTCTTGTAACAATCTCTAATAGAGCACTTTTTAATTTCATTGGCAAAGTCTTGGTGACATTACAAAAGGATCATTGCGTAAAATGTTAGAATCTAACATATTATGATAGTAGCAAGAATTTTGGTACTCTTACACTTATAATAAGTATTAAGAAATGTGAAATGCGCATCATTGGAAATATGTCCAATTGATCTATTTCACAAAATAAGGACCATAGGTAAACATAGTGTGCATGCTTGGAGCATGGGATGACTATTGTTTTAAATTCAATTATTAAGTTGATTACTTGAAACATTATATAATGAATAATGTGTAATCAATATGGTGATTAAATAAAAGGTATTTTATTTATACTCAAAAGTGTTGAGGCCATATTGGATTCGATTATTCTTATGTTTTACTTCGCATGTTTTGACTTCCCGAATAATAAGATTATTCAAACATCCATAGTCGATCATACATTGGGAGTAAGTATTGAGGCAAGATTGTCATGAATTGGCTTGTAGATTGTCTAAAGCGTTTAGACATAGCAAAAGTTTGCTGCAACGTTCATGAGTGCTCCTAAAATAAGATTTGAGTATTTGATTAAACCCATGCTCATGTGGATCACTTCATGGATTTTATCACGATTGATTGTGAGACGATAATATCTTATATTCTTGAAACGAAGAGATATGAACTGTTGTTGTTTGCGAGTCGGTTGCACATTGTTAATGCGTAAACGCATCAGTAAATTTATGTTATAAAATGTATTGTTGTATGTGATTTGATGAGTAACTCGATGATTTAGTGATGACACCTAAGCGCTTGTCTAAGCCTATACTAGGTTGATGTGTTCAATTGAAGTCTATTGTCATTCGTCTTAAATCGTAAATTGGGAAACAACACATAGACATATAGGATGATTATAATCCATGTCTCATGTCTATACGATATCTTGAGAATCGAGGAATTTATGATCCCTTATTTAAAGGACGTGTTGATGATAGGATCAAAGTTCAACAACAGCTTTTGAAAGCTATGATTGCTAATCTAACTCTGAAGTCATACTTGCAATAATAGTTACTCGACTTATCCAAGTGGGAGACTATTGGATTAGGTGTCTAAGCTCATAACTATTTTGGTATGTACTTGATTTGATTATGAGCGTGGTCCTTTTGGGTTGCCTTCACTCATGAAACTTGATAGGATGAAAAGATGAGAGAGAGTATAATTTCTTATATGAATAATAAATTGGTACTAAAAATGGTTTTATTAATATATTACAAGATTAATATATTATTCGGAAATCATATTATTTAATTAGTATTGATCATAAATTAATTTGTAATTAATTTAGTGGTCAAATGAGACTGATTAAATAATTTGGGGACTGTTATGGAAATCATTGATAGTTGTATAAATGGGCTGATGAACTCCATAAAGTGGAGTGGGTGAAATTCTATAGGGAAGCCCTATAGATTTCATCCATAGGCTCTAAGGAAGGAGTTCATGGGCTGCTTGTTGCCTAAGTTAGGTATTAGGGTTTCCACCTGAAAACCCTAGCAGCCCACACAACTATATAAATACCCCTTTGCTAGTGGAATTCTCCCCTATAAGTTTCTAGGAAGCCCTGGCCGATTTCACCTCTCTCCTAAGTCATCTTCTTGCATTGGGTGTTTGTGACTCCATTAGAGGTGCAACACTTGGGGCACTAGGCTTTCAGAAGTCAAGATCAAGAAGGATTAAGCTTGTTATTGCTACATAACAAGAGAGGTAAAGATTCTAACCCTAATCATATATGATTTTAGATATATGTATGCTAGTCATAGGGTTATTGCACTGGTATTCATAGTTGTATGTTCAAATTATAAAACCTAGATCCAAAGCAATTAGGGTTGCATGTACACCATAGGAATGACGTTATGCTCAAACCCAATAAATGTTTAGTAGGATATCAATCCAAAGGGCCGACCTTGGTGCCTTCGACCAGTAAGTACGGTGAGGAAAACTTGACTCACAATCTAAATAATAGATGATGAGGTCCCGACTCCGAATCTCAACTCTAACCGTCACCTATTCACCTAAATGACCAATTCTCAAACACCATTCAAATCACCCAAAATACCCTTTGGTCAAGCTTGGTCAAAGTCAAAGTCAAACTAGTCAAAATCAACCAGTCAACTGAGTCAACCCAACTGAGTCGACACAAAAACGCGTACGCATGGCGTACTCCAAAGGTACGTGGGGAATACCCAAACCTTGACCGCAGACGGGTGAGTTGACCTCGTATGCGCTGCGTACTCAAGTTACATAGGGCGTACGCTAAGTCTTCTCAATGCTTCATTAAGAGCTTAATGCCTTAAGCTATTACGTCCAACTTCTAGATCCAAGGCTAAATCATCCTCAAGAGTTATAAAGCTTCCAACTTTATGACTATGCATGTCCCATAAGTGCTTAACTCAACATCTTAATACATTAAGACCTTATAAAGAATGCATGGAGCAAAACCAACCATTAAGACCCATTTTTTTATGACTTAAGACCCTTCCTAAGGTCTGAAAGGACGACTTAATGGGTCAAGAACATGTCATGCTCAAGAATCACAATTTTGGGACCAAAAAGTGTCTTAAAAGAACAAAAATCTAGATCTAGAAGATGGAGTGGTAAAGTTGCAAGCTTTATACCTCGTGGAGGTTATAATCAAGCATGAAATCCAGATCCAAATTGCTCTCAAGCTCCAAGTTATTCTCACCACCTTCTTCTTTCTCCAAGAACACTTCTAAACACTCTAAAGGCTCCAAAATGCTCTTTTTCTCTTAGGATTTTTTTGGGGATCGATTTCACAGAAATAGGCTGATAAGAATGAGAGGTAAGGCTATAATGATGCTTAAATATGAGCCAAACCCTAAAAATTAGGGTTTGCATGATCCTCACGTACACCCTGCGTACTAAGGTGCACTCTAGTACGCTTATCATACACACGTAAGCTCAGAGTAGTCCCAAAGTCCGAAATTACCAAAATTCCACCATGGGCCCTTTTTCACCGTTCTTTTACTTAGGGGCCAATATGTAATAAATCTCAATATAAGGGTCAACAATGAAAGTACCTAAAAAAAGATGTTACAATTCTCCCCCACTTGATTTTGACTTCTTCCTCGAAGTCTATTACAGTGAATAACTCGGAGTAATGCTCCCTCATCTCAACCTCCGACTCCCAGGTCCACTCGGAGCCTCTCCGATGCTACTACCTAACCTTTACCAAAGGTATCTCAAGCAGGATCTTAATATTTCTTTCCAAACTTGCCACCAGTATATCAATATAATTTAGATGTTCATCGACCTGAATATCATCCAAAGGAATCATTATCTCGTTGTCCAACACATATTTCTGCAACTGAGAGACATGGAAAGTGTTGTGGATCTGATTGAGCTCGCTAGGAAAATCCAACCTGTAGGCCACCATGCCTACACTGGAGATCTCATGGAAAGGTCCAATATATTGGGGAACCAATTTCCCCTCTTCCTGAATCGTATCACACCCTTCCAGGGTTAGACCTGCAGGAGCACCATATCTGTAGCACCCGGTTCTTGGTACGTATTTCTTTTTATTTTATCTAAGTGTTTTAAATTTTTGGCCTTGGACTCGGCGAGTTGAAGGACCAACTCGCCGAGTAGAAGCGGGACGGAACACTGGACTTAAGTGATGGACTCCGCGAGTCGGGTACCGGACTCGACGAGTAGGTCCTGGATGGACAAAAAACCATAATCTAAGGGTTTGCACCCTATTTAAACATCTCATTCATTCACCCATCACCCCATTTGCTCCCAAAAGACCCCCATAGCGAACCCTAATTGTGTGAGTAAAGATCTAAGGCCTTTTGAGTGATTTTGGTGCTTTTGTGATCTAAAAAGGGAGGAAAAGCTTGAAGAAACAAGAAGAGGTTAGATGGATCCGAGTTTGAGCATCTTCCTCAGTGGATTTGAGGTATAAAGCTTATACCTTGCCCATTATTATTATTATAGATTCACTCTTAAAGGAAGTTAGGGCTTCTAAGAGCCATTTTGGCTACCAACCATGATTGAAAGCATAACTGAGGGCAAGGGTTTTGGATCTAGGGTTCTTGAGGGACCCTAAGGCAGAAAGCAACTGTTTTAGAACCCATGGAAAGCCTCATGCATGTTGCGAGTTCCCATTTGAGCCATTTGGGCTCATTCTTCCATGCACACATGTAAAGCTTGTAACTTTACATGCTAGATTGAGTCTAGGGGCTTGGATCTACCTTTTGATCAAAGGTTGTACTTCAGAAATCAAGGATTTAGAGTGTGGACGTGACCGATTCGGTGAGTCCGTTCTTGGGACTCGACGAGTCCAAGGCTTTGAGTCCCATATCTGTTGAGGGACAAAAGAACTCAGTTGGGTGTTAGAAGGGTTGTAGAAGGACATAAACAGTGACCCGACACATTGGACTTAGTTTTAGACATGGAGTTCATGGGAATCGACGAGTGCTAGAATAGACTCGGCGAGTCCAAGGCAATCTCCTTAAGATTGAAGATGAACTCGACGAGTTGTTAATACAACTTAGCGAGTCGAGGTCAGACTTGTTCATCAGATGAAGGTGAACTCAACGAGTTGTTGATACAACTCGGTGAGTTGGATGAAGGATCCTTCTATGTTTTTATAGAAGAGGAACTTGCCGAATCATCGCCAAACTCGATGAGTCGAGTCGGGGATGACGACGTGTAAGGGGCTAGGGACTCGACGACTTGACGGCCCAGCTCGGCGAGTCAGGTCAACTTGAAGTTGACTTTGACTTGGACTAGATTGGGTTAAATGGTAATTTTACCCTAAGAGTAGATGTCAGTTTCTGACTAAGTGTTATGTGGGGATTGTAGCCGGAGGATTTCCGGAGAAACAGCAGGCAGAGACTTCCCACACGAATTATCAGCAGGTACTTGTTCGAGGTGAGTTACCTTCCAGTAGCGGTGGGCCTACGGACACAATGCCGGCCCACCAGTAGGAGTTGTATGATTAGATGATTGTCTTTGTGATATCATCTAGGTTTGCTACTACCTGATATGTTATATGCTGGCATGATATGTTATATGTGATAGTAGTAGAGTTCGGTTGTTAGGACCGAAGGGTAGGTCAGACACCCCAAATATGTCTGATAATATGTGCTGATATGTTTACATGCTGGCATGATATGTGATATGTGATAACGGTAGTTGGAGGGGAATAGTCCCCAAGTTCGGTTGTTAGGACCTAAGGGTAGTCGGACACCCCAAATATGTCTGATAGTATGTTTATGTTATGATATATGTGATAGTAGCAGTAAGGGGTGGAATAGTCCCCGATGGTCGGTTGTTAGGACCAACGGGTAGGTCAGCACCCCAAAATGGCTCGACATGGGTAGGAAGGCACCCCAGAATGGCCGCATGGGTAGGTCGACACCCCAGAATGGCCGTACAGGTAGGTCGGCACCCTAGAATGGTCGTACCGGGTAGGTCGGGCACCCCAGAATTGCCCGACAGTATGTATGCTATGTGATTGTGTGGTATGTGGCACGATGGGGGAACTCACTAAGCTTCGTGCTTACATTTTACAGTTTTGGTTTCTGGTACCTCTTTAGCGAAGGGGAAGGAGCTGGCGCGGTAACGGCACATCATACACACACTTTTTGGTTTCCACAATATGGATATTCTGGGATTGTACTCTGACATGTTCTTATTTTATGACTTGGGTTTTTCAGACATGAAACATTGTTTTATGAGATGATGTGATTTCACAGTATTCTCTTATGAATGTTTTTATGAGTCAGTTAATTAAAAAGAAATTTTTGGTCTTAAAAATTGGGTCGTTACAAGTTAGTATCAGATCCCTGGTTTGAGGGATTCGGACACACCCTTGGGGGTGTCTGGACTCAAATCGAGGGATTAAAAGATTTTTACAAGAAAAATGGTTACCTAAAAGCTAAGATAAAAGAGTTTTGGGAAAGAACAAAGTGTGTGATGTGCACGAACGGCCGAGCTCAAGTAAGTATTCCCCAAAGTGCCCATACAAGTTTATATTATGTTTATCAGTTTCATTAGAACAACATGATAGAATAGGACTAAGGATCTAGGAATGATGCCTTATGTGCCTGGTTTATGTGCTTCAGCTTATCAGAATTACATGCTAGTATTGAGTAGACAGTAATAGGATAGCATGTTTAGGTTATGCCTAGTAGTACGAGCTCAGCATTGTATGCTAGTACGGTTTCTCATTATGAGAACAGATTCGCTTGAGTAGTTTTCCTGCGTCCGAATGCTGCTTGCTTTGTGCTTGGTGGGACTTTGAATGATGAGAGTTAGCCATTGGGTGAATACGTCACGTCACATGTGATTAGGGTTGAATAATCCCACAGTGCTGGATTTAGCCCTATTGCGCAGCTATCGTCTGAGTCTAACCGTTGTAGGGACGAGTCTTTTACTTGAAAGATTATCTGAGCCTCATTACATGTGATGGTATTAAGGTAATGGCTAGTTGTCATTACAAGGAGGCCTTCAGCAGCTGAGGACAGGATTAGGTGAAGTCAGAGATTTTCTTTAGGGTAAGCCTAGGATGGGAATAACAGAGATCAGTAGTAGTTAAAGGGACCTGGTGGAGTCGAGGCAGTTCTTGAGGAAGGTACGGATATATGTGGAAGGTAGTATGGGCCCGTACTACTGAAGGCATAGGATCTGTACCCGAATTGAGGAAGGCTGAGGCAAGACCGGGGAAACTTGTGGTGGGTGTGATCCCTCTGGATGTATCAGTATCACTAACGGTTGTCACTATTTGTTGCAGAATGGTGGTACTACGTCAGAGGCCATTAGTTGGTAGCTCAGGAGAGGGATCGGGTTCGGGTTCAAGCTCCGAACCAGTGGATGAGAGGCTATGCGAGTTCATCGCGTCTGAGATCACCAAAGGCATCCTTGATGCGACCCCGGTCATATTCGGGTCGATCAAGGAAGGGATTGTCGAGCTGATGGAGGATCGCCTTAGGGCGTTCAGGAGTGACATGGCAACCAGCCAGTCGGGGTCCCACACACTGTCCTTTAATGTCACACCCCAAAACCATGAATGGCGGAAACGTTCTGGGGTGGAGGACGTCATGTACAGTATCACAACAATGAATAGTAGTAAACAAGCAACAACATTATCCATTGCATTAATAATATAATTTTAATACAAGTGTTCTATCAAATTATAATAGACACTAAAGTATAATCAAAATGAAAGATGAGTCTTGAACGAGCTCCATCTTCTCTAAACCTTGCATCGGTACCTGTCTACTGTTGACCTGAGGATACAAGTTATTTTGAAAGAGAGTATCAGCTTTAAAGCTGGTGAGATCATAAGTATTTTAGTGTCTTAATTTGTATGTAAGTATTGGTATGACATGTAATGAAAGACTTGAAAATGTTTTGAAAGAAAGTTCGTGTAAGTATGAAAATGTTTGTAAAACAACTATAACGTTTGAAAAACCCTAGAAATCCCTATGATTCCTACTAGTATAAAAGGGAGTCTTCTACCAAGACCTAACTGTTCTAAAAGTAGTCTTCAACCAAGACTTAACTGTTCTAAATGTAGTCTTCTACCAAGACTTAATTGTGCTACTATTATTATTAATATAAGAAATGCTATCCTTTGGTACTAGGATACTCAAATATAATTCACCTCATCGATTATGTGAATGAGTCACAAGATAAAGGTAATAATATAAATAACCTAAGTATTACCCTTTGGTACTAGGGTAACTAACAGTGTTAACTGAAGACATCTGTAGATGTACATTTACCTCTGTTGCTAACAGCTGGGTATAGGAATAGTTAGTCCCTTAAAGTATACCTGTAATGGTATCAACTGTTGACATCCGTGGATGTGCTTTTACCTCTGTAGCTAACAGAGATTCTAGGAATGGTTAATCCCGCAACGTATCCTTTGGTACTAGGATATTAAATCCAATCTATCTCGTCGATTATGTGATTGTACCACAAGGTAAAGATAAGAATGAGGATTATATAACATAATCTATACATATATAATGTAGTGTTAACTCATCATATATCATCTATGTAAGCGTGTTTATGTAAATGTACTCATGTAAATGTAATCATGTAAATGTACTCATGTAAATGTAATCATGTAAATGTACTCATGTAAATGTAATCATGTAAACATATCTATGTAATAGTATAGTAATGTACTGTGCGTACTAGCTGTAACGTGTGTTCTCTCTCTATCTAGCATGTATAGTAATGTACTATGTGTACTAGCTGTAATGTGTGTTTTCTCTCTATCTAGCAAGTATTGACTCATGAATGAACTGACTCATTGTATGATATCGCGTTCTAGTAATAATTCTAGTATCTTCCTAAACTACCCATATGGTAGCTTACTAGTAATGTAACTGGTACGTATGAACATGGAAGTATACCCTTGCTACCCAAGGGTATTGAATGAACTGGGAGAACCTTTATGACTATATATTTACACATTATATATAATTAATATTTAAACAACCTTTGGACGGGTACCCGATATCCCACCAGACTACATCTCAAGCGCGAAAAGGAAATAGGGCGGGCAGGCCTTCCTAAGCCTTTTAAACATTTCTTATATAACTATACATACATAGGCATGCATTTGATAATATAAAAGCATAAAATAAGTTTTGTAAAACCTTTGAACATAATTATTATCTAAGAAAAGATCGACTTGATGTCAATCTATAAAACGGGTTGAAAGCATGGGTTTGATAAAACAGTTTAAGTATAAAGAAACATTTGGTTGAAACACAATTGTAAATGAGTTTGAAATGAAAAATACAGAGTAAAATGAACAGTTTAATAAGGAGTTTTAAACATATAAAATGTTTATTAAAAATCATTGAAGGAAACTTGTTTGGTAAAACGGCTAATGAGTAGTAAATCATCTGAATGCTGCTTATTAATCACATGTGATTGATATAATAATTAGCATGATTCTACTTGAATCCCCCCATAAAACATTTAAAAATATTTAAAACATTGATTAACGGGTATGAACTCACCTGTAGCAAGTGGTTGGGATGAACGGACTGAAACAGGATGATAGGTGTCAAGTGAAGTCTTGAACACACTCTATGATCCTAGTTAACATTTAATATCACATATATGTATCCAATTAGTCTGTAAACAACTAATAAACAAAGTCAAGACACTTAGGACATGCTAAACACTTATACAAGTGTTATAAGTCTTACGTTTTGCATCTAAGTGTTGTAAGGCAAAGCTATTGGGTTTTAGGGTTCAAGGGAACCCCTAAAATGAGTTTACTCCCTAAAGACCAACACCCCTTGAGTTTACGGTCATAAACTCTTGAGTTTACGGCCATAAGCTCCTAACCTTTTGACCATTTGTTGTTTTGAAGTCTTCTAAGCTATTCCAAGCATTCATACTTCATGTTTAACCCTTAGGAAGTGTTGTGTGGCATCAAAACACTCCTAAATGGAGTTTACGGTCTAAGAACCATTTCTCCATGAGTTTACTACCGTAAAATCTTATGGACTAAGGTATTTTGGTGTTTTCAAGTCCTAAACACTTCAAGGTAATAGATTAGGTTAGATTCTAGGCATTAGGAGTAAATATGGGACATTTAAACACCTTTTGGGGTGTTTATGGTTTTGGGAGATCCCCAAACCATAAACACATAAAAATGATTATTTTCTTGTTCTTTTATGTGATATACACATCAAGGATGGATCTAGATAAGTCCCTAAGGCATTGTGAAGCATCTAGACACCCTAAAGCACCCTATGGCACTATACTTGGTGTTTACGGTTTTGGGAGCCTCCCAAAACCGTGAACACCTTGTTCTTGGTGTTCTTGGGACTTTTCCTTGGTATAAATATGTATAACAAGCTTTAAATGACTCTAGGATAGAAGTACTTACTTTGTGGAAGCTTGAAATGAACTTAAAGTCCAAGAACACTAGTGTGTGTTCTTGGTGTTTTGGAAATCTAGTCAAAACACATAAATGGATGGATGAAAAGATGTATAATCACTAGATTAAGTGTTATACTAACTTGAAAGGGCTAGAAACACTTACTAGATTGAAGATATGGAGCAAAAACTTGGATGATACTTGAGAGAGTTTTTGGAGTTTACTCTTTTGCGTAAAAATGAAAAGTGATCTACTTTGGGGAGTAAACTCATGCTTAAGGCATGAGTTTACGGTTTTTGAGGGTGTTTATGGCCCAAACATAAAAGTTTGGCCGTGAACTTCTAAGCTACGTGGTATTCGCGGTTTAAAATTTTCAAGTCCCGAGACGGGCCATCCGTTCACCCGTTCGTTTAAAGATTAATTAATAAAATAATCAAACGAACTTTAATTTCCTAAAAACAAGTAAAAGTGAACTTGAATTATAATATGAAGTGATTGAATTTTAGGGTTTGACCGAATGAAAATTCTGGGTTGTAACATTTAAGGACTTCAGGGGCAGTGGTGCGCCAGATTTCCATGGGGCAAAGGATCCCATCGCTACCAGACGATGGATTGCGGACATTGAGTCAGTGCAACTGACCAACTTCTGCCCCGAAGGGTCGAAGGTGAGATATGCATCAGGGTGTTTGAGAGACAGAGCTAGAGACTGGTGGGAATCTGTTGGTGACTCATTGGGAGCCTTGGCTGTTAAGGCTATGACCTAGTCAGAGTTTGTGACCAGATTCAAGGCGGAGTTTGCTCCAGCTGTAGAGCTTCAGCAGCTGGCCAGGGTGTTTCTGGACATGAGGTAGACTACGGAGACTATGGCGGAGATCAACGCCAAGTTCTGGGAGAGGGCATTGTTGGTGCCCAATATGCAGGGGATGAGGATATGAAGAGGACCCGCTATCATGCCATGCTGCGAGCCGACATTTGGGAGCATGTTATTTTTTCAGCTTGCCCTACCCTGGATTGCATGATTGCCAGGGCAAGGGAGAGGGAGATCGATCCGGAGCATGTCCGGAAGAGGAAGATAGAGGAGGGGCAGACGACTGGGGCTTCGGGGAAGAAGACGAAGGGATCAGAAGGTAGGCCAAAAGGCCAATCACGATAGGGCTGCTGCAGGAAATGCGGCAGACCACATGAGGGGGCGTGTAGATTGGGATCGTTGGGCTGCTACAAGTGCGGAAAGACGGGGCACTTCAGCAGGGATTGTACCACCCCTGCACCGATTATTCAGACGTCTGAGTTGCTGTGTTTTCACTGCAAACAGAGGGGCCACAAGAAGGCCAACTGCCCCCAGTTAACAGCAGCAGCAGCGCCAGTGAAGGCACCTGCTCCAGCGACCCTGCAGATTACTAATGGCCGTCAGGCCAAGGCTGAGGCTCCAGTGGTGAGGAGCCAGGCCTTCCGATTGACTACCGAGGAGGCACGCGCTACACCCGATGTGGTGACGGGTATGACTTCTTGCTTATGCTTTTATGATATGCTGCTGTGATTTTGATATGTTATGTATGTGCTTTGTTTAGGATCGTTCCATGTGAACGGTATCCCAGTTTAGGTATTGTTTGATTCGGGGGCTACCTGATCATTTGTCTCTCTTGCGCTTAGCAAGAAGTTTCCTGAGTCTTCGGGCATGTTGGATTGCCCTCTAGAGGTCGAGATTGCGGACGACCGATCAGTGCGAGCATCTGAGGTCTTCTGAGATTGTGTGCTGAGATTATTCGAGGAGCGTTACCTGGTAGACCTGGTTCATATTCCGCTGAGAGGGAACAAGGTAATTATAGGCATGGATTGGTTGAGCCCCAACAGGGTAGTGATAGATTGCGCACAGCAGCTGGTGCGAATCAGGACCCCAAGTGGGGGAGAGTTGGTAGTTCAGGGCGAGAGGCCACAACGAGAACCAGTAGTATGTTCAGTAGCGAGAGCAAGGCGTTACCTTCAGCAGGGTTGCGCATGATATGTCGCTTATGTCATGGACACCCGGGAGGCGGGTAAGGCGACAGTGGGGGATGTGCCTGTGGTACGAGATTTTGCGGACGTATTCCCTGAGGAGTTTCCTGGGATACCTCCGGAGCGACAGGTGGAGTTCAGGATCAACCTAGTCCCTAGTGCGACTCCGATAGCCAAGGCACCATATCGGTTGGCTCCTCCTGAGATGCAGGAGTTGTCTACACAGCTGCAGGAGCTGTTAGACAAAGGATTCATTAAACCGAGTAGTTCACCCTGGGGAGCCCTGATACTGTTTGTGAAGAAGAAGGACGGGTCGCATCGGATGTCTATAGATTATCGGGAGCTGAATAAAGTAACGGTGAAGAACCGTTACCCACTCCCGAGGATTAATGACCTCTTTGACCAGCTACAAGGAGCATCTTGGTTCTCCAAGATTGACCTGCGTTCAGGATATCATCAGATGAGGGTCAGAGAGGAAGATGTACAGAAGACTGCGTTCCGGACGCGCTATGGCCATTATGAGCTTGTGGTGATGCCCTTCGGGCTCACCAATTCTCCTGCCGCATTCATGGACCTCATGAATCGCGTGTGTAGACCGATGTTAGACCGGTCGGTGATAGTGTTTATTGATGATATCTTGGTTTATTCCAAAATGCAGGAGGAGCACGAGGAGCACCTGCGGGAGGTGCTAGAGAGTTTGAGGAGGGAGAAATTATATGCTAAGTTCTCCAAGTTTGAGTTCTGGCTGCGTGAGGTGAAATTCCTTGGACACCTCATCAACCAGAACGGGATTTCAGTGGACCCGGCCAAAGTGGAGGCCGTGATGAGATGGGAGGTTCTGAAGTCTCCATCTGAGATTCGGAGTTTCCTAGGATTAGCCGGCTACTATCGGAGATTCATCCAGGATTTCTCCAAGATAGTCGTACCCCTGACCAGGCTAACAAGGAAGGTCGTGGTCTTTCATTGGGGGCCTAAGCAGCAGGCTGCATTCGAGGCACTGAGGTAGAGATTGTGTGAGGCACCGATCTTAGTCCTGCTGGAGGGCATGGAGGATTTTGTGGTGTATTGTGATGCGTCCATCTTGGATTTGGGTGCAGTTCTGATGAAGAGAGGGCTTGTCATCGCTTACGCGTCGAGGCGGCTGAAGCCTCACGAGGCGAATTACCCGACGCATGATTTGGAGCTGGGGGCTATGGTTTTCGCCCTCAAGATTTGGCATCATTACCTCTATGGGGTTCGGTGTACCATCTACACAGACCACAAGAGTTTGATGTACCTCATGGATCAGCCGAATCTAAACATGAGGCGGCGCTGGTGGTTGGATGTGGTGAAGGATTACGATTGCGACAAACTTTACAATCCGGGGAAGGCCAATGTGGTGGCCGACGCGCTTAGCCGCAAGGCAGTGCTGATTAGGGATATCTGTCTGAGGATGACAGTGGTGACTACGCTGTTGGAGCAGATTCAGGAGGCCCAGTGGGAGGCTACGAAGGAGGAACATCGGAAGAGCGAGCGGATAGTGGGGAAGGTCTCCTTCTTCGACTATGATAGCCGAGGATTACTGACACTACACCGTAGGGTGTGGGTGTCGTACCACGGGGGTGTGCGCCAGGTTCTGATGGAGGAGGCGTATAAATTCCGATTTTCCATTCATCTCGGGGCGACGAAGATGTATAGGGACCTTCGTCTGGACTATTAGTGGCCCTGCATGAAGCGGGATGTGGCATGGTATGTGGAGTGGGGCTTGACCTGCAGGATGGTCAAGGCCGAGCATCAGAGACCTCACGACAGGATGCAACCGTTGGATATTCCGCTGTGGAAATGGGAAGACATCACGATGGATTTTATCACAAAGCTTCCCAGGACCGCGCAGGGAGTGGATTCGATTTGGGTCATCGTCGATCGATTGAACAAGAGTGCCCATTTTTTCCCGATTCAGGAGAGTATTTTGGCCAAAAAGTTGGCCGACATCTATATCAGGGAGGTGGCGGCGTGGCATGGGGTGCCAGTTTTGGTGATTTCAGACAGGGATGTGCGGTTCACTTCCAGGTTTTGGAAGAAGTTTCATGATGAGCTAGGTACTCGTCTGCACTTTAGCACCACCTTTCACCCGTAGACGGATGGTCAGAGCGAGCAGGCCATCCAGACTTTGGAGGATATGTTGCGAGCATGCGTGTTAGACTTCGGAGGTAGTTGGGATACCTACCTTCCATTGGCAGAGTTCTCTTATAACAATAGTTATCATGCGAGCATTGACCGCCCTCCCTTCGAGATGTTGTATGGGAGAAGGTGCAGGACCCCAATATGTTGGGGCGACGTTGGACAGAGGGTAATGGGGGAGCACTGAAGTAGTGCTCAAGACGACAGAGAGGATTCAGCAGGTCCGGAGCAGGCTTCAGACTGCTCAGAGTCGGTAGAAAAGTTATGCCGATAAGCGCCGATCAGACCTGGAGTTCCAGGTCGGGGATATGGTTCTCCTGAAGGTGTCGCCATGGAAGGGCGTTATCCGATTCAGGAAACGGGGCGAATTAGGCCCCAGGTACATTGGACCGTTCAGGGTTATAGCCCGGGTGGGCAAGGTGGCGTATAGGTTGGATTTGCCAGCCGAACTCAGTCAGAACCACAACACTTTCCACGTTTCCCAGCTGCGAAAGTGCCTGAAAGTGCCTGGTGGACGACTCAATAGTGGTGCCCGTGGAGGACATTCAGGTTGATGGCAGCCTGAATTACATCGAGAGACCTGTGGCGATCCTCGACCGGTAGACGAGGGATCTAAGGAACAAGAAGGTGGAGCTCGTGAAGGTACAATGGCAGCACCGGAAGGGCTCGGAACGGACTTGGGAGTCGGCGGACGAGATGATGGAGTATTACCCATAGCTGTTTCAGGAACAAGCAGCAGACTTCGAGGACGAAGTCTAAAATAAATGGGGGAGATTTGTAGCACCCGGTTCTTGGTACGTATTTCTTTTTATTTTATCTAAGTGTTTTACATTTTTGCCTTGGACTAGGCGAGTTGAAGGACCAACTCACCGAGTAGAAGCGGGACGGAACGCGAGACTTAAGTGATGGACTCGGCGAGTCGGGTCCCGGACTCGACGAGTAGGTCCTGGATGGACAAAAAACCCTAATCTGATGGTTTGCACCCTATTTAAACATCTCATTCAGTCACCCATCGCCCCATTTGCTCCCAGAAGACCCCCCATAGTGAACCCTAATCGTGTGAGTAAAGATCTAAGGCCTTTTGAGTGATTTTGGTGCTTTTGTGATCTAAGAAAGGAAGGAAAAGCTTGAAGAAACAAGAAGAGGTTAGAGGGATCCGAGTTTGAGCATCTTCCTCAATGCATTTGAGGTATAGAGCTTATACCTTGCCCATTATTATTATAGATCTACTCTTAAAGGAAGTTAGGGCTTCTAAGAGCCATTTTGGCTACCAACCATGATTGCAAGCATGGTTGAGGGCTAGGGTTTCGAATCTAGGGTTCTTGAGGGACCCTAAGGCAGAAAGCAACTGTTTTTGAACCCATGGAAAGCCTCATGCATGTTGCGAGTTACCATTTGAGCCATTTGGGCTCATTCTTCCATGCACACACGTAAATCTTGTAACTTTACGTGCTAGATCGAGTCTAGGGGCTTGGATCTACCTTTTGATCAAAGGTTGTACATCAGAAATCAAGGATTTAGAGTGTGGACATCACCGACTCGGCGAGTCCGTTCTTGGGACTCGACAATTCGAAGGCTTTGAGTCCCATATCTGTTGAGGGACAAAAGAACTCAGTTGGGTGTTAGAAGGGTTGTAGAAGGGCAGAAATAGTAACCCGACGCAAAGGACTTAGTTTTAGATAGGGAGTTCATGGGACTCGACGAGTGATAGAACAGACTCGGCGAGTCCAAGGAAATCTCCTTAAGATTAAAGATGAACTCGACGAGTTGTTCATACAACTCGGCGAGTCGAGGTCAGACTTGTTCATCAAATGAAGGTGAACTCGACGAGTAGTTCATATAACTCGGTGAGTCGGATGAAGGATCCTTCGATGTTCTTATAGAATAGGAACTCGCCAAGTCATCGCCAAACTCGACGAGTCGAGTCGGGGATGAGGACGTGTAAGGGGCTAGGGACTCGACGAGTTGACGGCCCAACTCGGCGAGTCGGGTCAACTTGAAGTTGACTTTGACTTGGACAGGATTGGTGGAAAAATGGTCATTTTACCCTAAGAGTAGATGTCAGTTTCTGACTAAGTGTTTTGTGGGGATTGTAGCCGGAGGATTTCCGGAGCAGCAGCAGGCAGAGACTTCCCACACAGATCATCAGCAACTACTTGTTCGAGGTGAGTTACCTTCCAGTAGTGGTGGGCCTACGACAACAATGTCAGCCCACCAGTAGGAGTTGTATGATTAGATGATTGTCTTTGTTATATCATCTAGGTTTGCTACTACCCGATATGTTATATGCTGGCATGATATGCTATATGTGATAGTAGTAGAGTTCGGTTGTTAGGACCGAAGGGTAGGTCAGACACCCCAGATATGTTTGATAATATGTGTTGATATGTTTACATGCTGGCATGATATGTAATATGTGATTGCGGTAGTAGGAGGGGAATAGTCCCCAAGTTCGATTGTTAGGACCGAAGGGTAGTCGGACACCCCAAATATGTCTGATAGTATGTTTATATTATGATATATGTGATAGTAGCAGTAAGGGGTGGAATAGTCCCCGAGGGTCGGTTGTTAGGACCGACGGGTAGGTCAGCACCCCAGAATGGCTTGACATGGGTAGGACGGCACCCCCAGAATGGCCGCATGGGTAGGACGGTGCCCCAGAATGGCTGCATGGGTAGGTCGGCACTCCAGAATGGCCGTACCGGGTAGGTCGGGCACCCCAGAATTGCCTAGCAGTATGTATGCTATGTGATTGTGTGGTATGTGGTATGATGGGGGAACTCACTAAGCTTCGTGCTTACAGTTTACAGTTTTGGTTTCAGGTACCTCTTCAGCGAAAGGGAAGGAGCTGGCACGGTAGCAGCACATCATACATACACTCTTTGGTTTCCGCACTATGGATATTCTGGGATTGTACTCTGACATGTTCTTATTTTATGACTTGGGTTTTTCAGACATGATACATTGTTTTATGAGATGATTTTATTTCACAGTATTCTCTTATGAATGTTACTATGAGTCAGTTAATTAAAAAGAAATTTTTGGTCTTAAAAATTGGGTCGTTACAATATCGCCGACCTGAAACTCCAACTCTGATTGACGTCGATCGACATAACTCTTCCACCGACTCTGAGCGTTCTGCAGTCTATGCATGATCTGCTAAATAAGTTATGTGGTCTAAATGACTATTTTGGTCCTTCCCATGACCCTATGACCAATCTCTCCCCAACATATCAGGGTATGACATCTTCGACTACACAAGAGCTTAAAAGGTGGGGCGTTAATGCTGGAGTGATAACTGTTGTTGAAGGAGAACTCCACGAGAGGTAGGTAGGAATCCCAAATCCCACCAAAATCAATGAAACAGGCCCACAACATATCCTCCAGGGTCTGGATGGTTCGCTCACTCTGACCGTTGGTCTGCAGATGATATGTAGTGCTGAAATGTAACCTCGTTCCCAGTTCCTCGTGGAACTTCTACCAGAAGCAGGAAGTGAACCGAACATCTCGGTCTGAAACAATGGAGAATGGAACCCCATGATGAGAAACGATCTCCCGTACATACATATCGGCCAAATTTTTGGTCGAAGAGCTCTCCTGGATGGCCAAAAAGTGCGCACTCTTAGTTAATCGATCCACGATGACCTATATAGCATCAAAACCCTTGGGTGTCTTTGGAAACTTGGTGATAAAATCCATAGTGATTTGTTCCCACTTCCACATGGGAACCTCCAAAGGTTGCAGCTTCCTATGCGGCCTCTGATGCTCAACCTTGACCATCCTACAAGTCAAGCACTTCTCGATGTACCAAGCTATCTCCCTCTTTATACACTGCCACCACTAACTCAATGTCAGATCTCGATACATTTTGGTGGCTCTTGGGTGTATAGAAAAACCAGACTTATGAACCTCCTCCAGTACTTTTTTCCTAATCCCACCGAAAACTGGAACCCAAACCCGAACGCATCGGGTCAACATGTAATATACCAAAAATTCAAGACCAAAAATTTCATTTTTGATATAACAATTTATAAACCATGTTATAGAAAACATCATCAAGTTATTTCATTTCATAAAAATCCATAGATCATAATTCTCAAATCATGTCATCACATAGTAACAATGTCAGAGTACAAATCCCAAGAATCTCGTATGAGGAAATCGTGTGTGTGATGCGCTGCTACCGTACCGGTTCCTTTTCCGTCGAAGAAGAAGGACCTAAAACAAAAACTGAAACTTTAAGCACAAATCTTACTGGGTTCCTCCATTATACCACATAAACACATATTTCCAAGCATATATGGGTGCCTGACCTACCCTCCGGTTTATTTCAACCGATTACAGGGACTATTTCACCCCTACCACTACCACATAATAACATAACATATCATACTATCATACATATCTGGTGTAACACCGTAAATTTCAAAACAATTTTTCGCATTTTATAAAAGCATAATTCATTTAGTATTCATAAAAAAATCAGTGTTTGAAACTCAAATCCATAACATATAAAAATCCCAATATTTCATAACATAAAAATCCCATGTGTGTACTGATCAAGTCGGCGCCTTCCCGCGGTCATCACTAGTACCTGAAACAAATAACACCAAACACTGTAAGCACAAAGCTTAGTGAGTTCCCCAAAATACCACACATAGCACATATTAGCCACTCGAGGCTATAACTCTGTGGGTCCGTGGACCCTACTCTGTGAACCCTCTGGTTCTAACTCTGTGAACCTTTTGGTTCCAACTCTATAAACATGCACAACATAAATCACATAGAAATAATGCAGTACAACACATAACATACAAATAGCATACAAATACTCTGTCACATAACTCTGATTACCTACTCAAGGTAAAGTATAGTGAGAAGACTCACCTCGCGTATCTCGATAACTCGCAAATCCCTGAAATCACTAGTGCTCGATCTCCCGAGCTATAGTCCTCCTATAACACAATACATCTCTAATTAACACTTTCCCAACTAAGGTTGACTAACCCTATCAAGTCAACACTGGTCAACTCTGGTCAACGGTCAATGGTCAACTCAACTCGCTGAGTCTGGCATGGACTCACCGAGTCTCTACGGGGACCCGATTCCTCTAAGTCCCTTCTGACTCACCGAGTCACTCACCCGAATCGGTTACTCAAACCCTGGTTCGAAATCACTGAACAACCCGCACAAACTCGTCGAGTTTGGAAATGGACTCGGCGAGTGCATTCCATGCACAACCCCAAACGACCTTCTGAGGTCAGATCTGCTTCACTAACTCATAGATCCAGTCCGTCCAAGCTTATTCATCACGTAACGTTCATGTCTTGGCACTCATAATACACCTAATGACTCATAAGTGGTGTTTTGACCTCAAGCACAAAGACCCCAATCCAAAACCTCCATGGATTCATAAAAAGCTTGGACAAAGGGACACTCTGGACCTGCAAGGGTCCAGATCCAGAACCTAACTCGCTTAAGGGACCAAGGAAGCACTAGATCTAGCCACAAAAGGGCTCAATAAGCCCTAAATCAACATGAACATCACCATAACAGAGAATGGTTCGAAAAATAGTACCTCAAACGTGATTTTCTGGACCTCAAATCTTCAGGAAGTTGATCCTCTTGTTTCCCCTTGGCTATTGCTTCCTTTCCCTTGCTAGATAACACCTCCAAGGTCAACCATGGCTCCTTATCTCACTCCAAACGCTCAAGCTCACTAGGGTCTCACTCTGGGGACTGGTGAGCACAAATGACAGCCATAAGGCCCTTTAAATAGGCCCCAAACCCGAGAAATTAGGGTTACATTAAACAGCGCAGACTTGCCGAGTCCACCAATGTGACTTGTCGAGTCCGGTCATTAATCCGGGTGAGAAATCGCGTCTCTACTCGGCGAGTCTTCGCACCAACTCGCCGAGTTCTTCCACAAAACTCAAAATAAAATGAATAAATATAATACCTGAAATTCCGGATGTTACAATTCTCCCCCACTTGAATCTGACTTCGCCCTCGAAGTCTCATTCCTGAAATAGCTCCGGATGTTGCTCCCGCATCTCACGCTCTGGCTCCCAGGTCAACTCGGATCCCTTCCGATGTTGCCACTGAACCTGTACTAGAGGCACCTCCTTGTTCCTCAGAACCTTGATCTTTCGATCCACAATCGCAACTGGTCTCTCTGCGTAGTTCAGGCTCGCATCCACCTGAATGTCCTCTAACGGCACTACCGCCGAATCGTCGGCTATACACTTCCTCAACCGAGACACATGGAAGGTATTATGAATCCGCTCCAATTCCGCAGGTAGCTCCAAACGATACGCTACCCTGCCTACCCTCGCGACCACTCTGAACGGCCTAATATACCGGGGCCCTAGCTTGCCCCTCTTCCTGAATCGGATCACTCCTTTCCAAGGAGATACCTTCAGGAGAACATAATGAACGACCTGGAACTCGAGCTCGGATCGACGTCTATCCGCATAACTCTTTTGGCGGCTCTGAGCGGTCAACAATCTCTGCCTGACCCGCTGTATCTGCTCTGTCGTCTGAAGCACAATCTCTGTGCTACCCATAACACGCTGCCCGACCTCTCCCCAGCAAATGGGGGCCCGGCACCTCGTCCCGTACAACAACTCAAAGGGCGGCATACCAATGCTCAAATGATGGATGTTGTTGTAGGAAAACTCTGCCAAGGGCAAATACGTGTCCCAACTCCCCCCGAAGTCCAACACACATGCCCGGAGCATGTCCTCGAGCGTCTGAATCATCCGCTCACTCTGTCCGTCAGTCTGGGGGTGATATGCGGTACTAAAATGCAGCCTAGTACCCAAGTCCTCGTGAAACTTCTTCCAGAATCTGGAACTAAAACGCACATCCCGATCTGAAACAATCGAGATCGGCACTCCATGCTGAGATACCACTTCCCTCACATACATCTCTGCTAATTTCTCTACGGAAGAACTCTCACTGATAGCAAGGAACTGGGCGCTCTTTGTCAACCTGTCCACAATCAACCAAATTGCATCGACTCCCCTAGCAGTCCTTGGCAATTTGGTGATAAAATCCATAGTAATCTGTTCCCACTTCCATTCGGGAACCTCCAACGGCTGCAACTTACCATACGGTCTCTGGTGCTCGGCCTTAACCCTACGGCAGGTTAAGCACCTCTCCACAAACCACACAACATCCCTATTCATACAGAGCCACCAATACTCTCTCCTCATATCTAAATATATCTTAGTGGCCCTAGGATGGATCAAGAATTTCGACCGATGAGCCTCTTCCATCAAAATGGTACGCGTCCCTCCCACAAACGGTACCCATATACGCCCCTGAAATGTCATAAGCCCCCGACCATCGTTAACGAACTCCGATACCAATCCAACAACTCGCTCTCTCTTCTGGTTCTCCGATCTCACGGCCTCAGCCTGTGCTCCACGAATGGCGTCCAACACCGGAGCCATCACGATCAACCGCAAACATACATCCTACAATGGGGCGCTCTCTGCCCTGCGACTCAGGGCATCAGCTACCACATTAGCCTTGCCCGGATGGTACAGGATCTCACAATCATAATCCTTGACCACATCCAACCACCTCCTCTACCGCATATTTAGGTTAGACTGATCCATCAAATACTTCAGGCTCTTATGGTCCGTGTATATCGTACACCGAACCCCATACAGATAGTGACGCCAAATTTTGAGGGTGAACACCACTGCCCCCAACTCTAGATCATGGGTGGGATACCTCGTCTCATGAGGCTTCAGCTGCCTCGATGCGTATGCTATCACATGCCCTCTCTGCATCAGCACCGCTCCTAACCCCAAGATTGACGCATCACAGTATACCACAAAGTCCTTCATCCCCTCCGGGAGGGCTAACATTGGGGCTTCGCATAACCTTTGGCGAAGCGTCTCAAAGGAGGCTTGCTGCTCGGGGCCCCATGAAAAAGCGACACCCTTCCGGGTCAACCTGGTGAGTAGCACTGTGATCTTAGAGAAATCTCTGATAAATCTCCGATAATAACCTGCCAACCCTAAGAAACTCATGATCTCGGAGGGTGACCTCGGCACCTCCCAACTCATCACTGCCTCAACTTTGGCCGGGTTGACCAATATCCCTTTCTGGTTAACGAGATGCCCTAGGAACTGGACCTCTCGCAACCAGAAATCACACTTGGAGAATTTGGCATAAAGCCTCTCCGATCTCAGAACTCCGAGGATCTCCCTCAGATGCTCCTCATGCTGCTCTCTAGATCTCAAATATACCAAAATGCCGTCGATGAATACAATCACCGACCGATCCAACATCGGCCTGCACACTCGGTTCATGAGATCCATGAACACTGTCGGGGCATTGGTGAACCCGAAAGGCATCACCACAAACTCGTAATGCCCATATCGCGTCCTGAACGCTATCTTCTGGATGTCCTCATCTCGCACCCTCACCTGATGATATCCAGACCTCAAATTGATCTTGGAGAACCAAGATGCTCCCTGCAACTGATCGAACAAATCGTCGATCCTCGGCAACGAGTAACGGTTCTTGACCGTCAGCTTGTTCAACTCCCGGTAATCAATACACATCCGGTGTGAACCATCCTTCTTCTTGACAAAAAGGATAGGTGCTCCCCACGGCGAGCTGCTCGGCCGAATAAATCCTTTTCCCAGCAGCTCCTGAAGCTGCGAGGATAACTCTTGCATCTCTGGAGGTGCAAGGCGATAAGGCACCTTGGCAATAGGCGCAGCCCCCGGAACCAAATCGATACTGAACTCCACCTGCCTCACGGGAGGCACACCCGACAACTCCTCCGGAAATACATCCGGGACCTCACGCACTATCGAAACCTCCTCAACTGACCTCGGCCTCTCTGAATCAACCCGCATATCCATCACATACGCCACAAAGCCCTTACAGCCCTGTTGTAGACACTGCCTCGCCCTAGCGGCCGAACAAAACGCTGACCCAGAATGTGTACCCTCACCGTACACTGTAAGAACTCCCCCACTTGGGTCTTGTATGGTCACCAGATGTCGCTCGCAGTCGACAACCACACCAAATCTGCTCAACCAGTCCATGCCCACAATGACACAGACATCACCCATCGCAATAGGAACCAAATCAATCGGGAACTCAACACCGAAAATCTCGAATACGCACCCACGGATCACCTCCGTGGCATATATCACTCTCTCGTCAGCTATGGAAACTCTCAGAGGCCGACTCAACGCCTCACGACTAATACTGATATGCTGACTAAAAGCCAAAGATACAAAAGACCGACTCGCACCCGAGTCAAATAACACCAAGGCAGGTACAGAATTCACAAGAAAAGTACCTAAGCATAACATAATATAAGCATAATATCTCAACATCAATATAAATACACGAAAGAATACATACCAGCCACGACATCGGGCGCTGCGCGGACCTCCTCCGCGGTGAACTGAAAGGCTCTCCCTCGTGCCCTCGGCGTCTCGGCCTTCACTGGCCGACTCTCGGTAGCTCTGATGGCGGTAGGGGCAGATCCCTGAGGTGCACCCTGAGCTGATCCCCACAACTGTGGACACTCTGCCTTCCAGTGTCCGGTCTGGTTGCAGTGAAAACACACTGCAAACCCCTTGGGGCATTCCTTGGCCATATTCCCCTCCTTGCCACACTTGTAGCAAGATCCAGCTCTACAAACTCCATCATGACCCTTGTCGCACTTTCCACAAGTGCAGCCCTTCTGGCTTCTTGATTTGGGATTAGCGGGCCTGGCCCGCTTAGCTGCCGGCTGGGACTGTGTCGGTCGCCGATCCTTCCCCTGAGACTCCGCCTCCTCCCTAGCCTGAGTCTCTAGCTCAATCTCCCTCTTCCGGGCATTTGCCTGAAGCTCGGAAAATGTCCGGTACGAGGAGTTCGCCACGAAGTCCCGAATATCTCTCCTCAAGATACTCAAATATCGGCTCATACGTGCCTGCTCAGTGACACGTGCTCAGGGCAGAACATCTCCCTCTCGTGGAACATCCTGGTAATCACCGTAACAAACTCAGTACCCTGCTTGAGGGTCAGAAACTCCTGGGCCAAACGCTCCCTCTCCACCTGGGGAACGTACTCATCTCGGAACATGGTAGTGAACCTCTCCCAGGTCACTGCCGCAAGCTCAGCAGGCGTAAAGTACTAGTTATGAGGGCAACCCAAAGGACTTTGCTCTGAATTCAAGAATATACCAATTTAGTTATCGAATTAAACATCATAATCCAAAAACTACTCTATTGGGTATTGAAATAACATTATTACAATACAAACCTACCATATCTCTAGATTAAATAAACTCCCTATGTAGTTTAATAACATTTCTATAAACCTAACATAAATAATATAGTTAATGCATGTATTCCCCCCACCCCCCAAACGAAAAAAAAAACAATAAAATATTTTAAATGGGTCTGTGACACTCACTTGGTTGAAGCGTATACGGCAGATCAAAGAGAATAAAATATTTCAAAAAATTGGTGGTTTCGTGGCCCTGATGAATAGTAACTCTGATCAGTGAATAGTGATCTTGACCAGCGTGAATAGTACTCAATCGGAGCTTGATAAGAAAATAGCCCAAAACAGGGCAGAAAACTGCTCCGACAACGATGGGCGATGGCAGCAGACAGCTATCGGCGTCATTTGGGTTGTTGGAGGCTGATCAGAGGGAGCTTCACCATCGTTTAGATCGGAGAAGGAAGGGTGGAAGATGGTCGTCAAGGCTTGCTCGTGTTTTCCGGCGCGATGACTCTTGGCTGTCGACGGTGGTTTGCGGCGTTTCGAATGGGGCCTTGAGCAACAATCAATGTTTGAGACTCTTCGACGAAGGTTACGTGAGGCTCCAATATTGACCCTTCCGGAGGGAGTCAAGGATTTTGTAGTGTTCATTGATGCATCCATCACTGATTTAGGGGCGGTCCTTATGCAGAGAGGACGAGTGATCGCTTATGCTTCGCGGCAGCTGAAGCCGCATGAGACACGACATTCCACACATGATCTGGAGTTAGGGGCACAAGTGTTTTCCCTCAAGATTTGGAGACATTATCTTTATGGGGTCCATTGTACTGTCTACATGGATCACAAGAGTTTGAGATATCTTATGGATCAGCCGAACCTGATTATGATGCAGCGTAGGTGGCTGGTCGTAGTCAAGGATTATGACTGCGAGATCCTTTACCATTCGGGTAAAGCGAGTATAGTAACGGATGCATTGAGCTGCAAGCCAATTGAGTCTTCAGTTGGGGAGATGTGTATGAAGATATATGTTGATTCTCTACTCTTGGGTTTGATCAGGGAGTTTCAGGAAAAGGGAGTTCATAAGGAGAACTGGAAACAGGAGAAGATCATGGGCGAGATCGACAGGTTTGCGACCGATAGTCGTGGATTGTTGACCCGATGCGTTCGGGTTTGGGTTCTAGTCTCTGGTGGGATCAGACAGATAGTGCTAGAGGAGGCTCATAAGTCTCACTTTTTTATACACCCGAGAGCCACCAAGATGTATCGAGATTTGAGATGGAGCTATTGGTGGTCGTGTATGAAGAGGGAGATAGCATGGTATGTCGAGAGGTGCTTGACCTGTAGGATGGTCAAGGTCGAGCATCAGAGGTCGCATGGCAAGCTGCAACATTTGGAGGTTCCGTTGTGGAAGTGGGAACAAATCTTTAACATCCCAATATTTGTCATTTAGAGTCCCTGGGGATGGAAGGGTAAAACCATGAAAATCCTAAGGGCTAACTTTCAATTTTAGAACGGGAGGAGTACACTACGCATACATAAGGGTATGCTGAGCGTACTAGGCGTGCCCTAGTATGCTGGGCGTACACTTGTGTATGCTGAGAGTACTCATGACATAAGGAAACCTAATATTTAGGGTTTGAGTGCTATATAAACAACCTTATGAGCTCATAACCCTCACTTACCCCAACCTCCACTGCTTAGAGTCATTTTCCCCAAACCCAAGCCATTTCATTGAGTGTTTGAGCTTATTGAGTGTTTTAAGAAGAAGGTGTTGCCTCAAGTAGTTGGAGAAGAAGATCAAGCTTATAGATCTGAAGTTGGTTTGTGCCCTAGAAGCTCCAGAAGGTAAAAAGCTTCAAGCTTTATGCATATATGTATAGATCTTGCCATTTTTTCTTTAAATAACCATTTCTTGTCCTAAAAAGTCCCAAGATGGTGCATAATGTGATTTGGACGAAATGAATTATCCTTTTAGACTCTTGAAGGGGTTTTGGGTGATAAAAATGAGGTCCCAAAGGCTTAAGATGTCCCATGCATGGAGTAGGAAGGTCTTAATGGATTAAGAGCAAGTATTAAGAGCTTTCTAGACGTCTAAAGTGATAAAATTCGTGACTTTATGGGTCCTAGGCACATTTGGTCATTGGATCTAAAGTTTGGGCTTAAGTGCTTAAGCCATTAAGCACTTATTCAGATTTTGGCAAACCACTACGTACGCCCAACGTAAATCCAGTACGCCCAACGTACTGGGTCAACCACCCCGATGGTGGTCAACATCAGGACAAGTACACGCAGCATACCAGAGGAGTATGCCCCGCGTACGACGTCTGTTGGGCCTTTAACAATTGGGCTTCGGGTTTTGGGCTGTTTATGGACTAGTTGAAGTTGGGCCTTTGCTTAACTTTATGGATATGGTGTTTTGGGCCAGTTTGAATATGGATCTTGGAATTATGCCCAATTAGGGAGTTAGGCCCAATTTGGTAAATTGGGCCAATAATGGGCTTTACATAAGGACTTTCAAGGTTATGGACTTGACATTGGGCCTTGGCCCAATAAATAGAATGGACATGATGGATTGTGTGGACCCTTAGTCAAGATTGTTATGTTGTGTAATGACTTGGTATTTATTATGTGATAGTTCGGGAATTCCGGTGAGACGACGATCAGAGGTTTTTGGTACTTCGGCACTACTTGCGAGGTGAGTTATCCTCACTGTAGTCAAGGGTCTAAGGCACCAAGTTTGGCCCTTTGATTTGTTATTTGGGATTGTTACTATTGTGATATGTTAACTCGATATCCTGGTAGATAGGATGGTTATATGCTAGTATGATCTGTTAGATCGATATCCTAGTAGATCGGATGTGGTTATGCTTAGTGACCTATAGGTTGGTCTGACTGTATGTATGCTGGTAGGAGATTACTTGTTATATGTGTCTGATAAGGTGTCTAAGTCCATAACTATTTCTGGTATGTACTTGACCTGACCTGGCATGGTCCATTTGGGTTGCATGGAACCATGCAATTGGATAGACTAAATGAGAGGAATAACACTTGTGGTTTATTAATATATTATAAGTTCTAATATATTAATAGTATTATTTAATTAGTATTGATCAAGAATTAATTTGGAATTAATTAAGTGATCAAAAGATAACTAATTAAATATATGGGTTAATTATGTAAATCATCCATAACTTGTATAATGGGCTAAGAGGCTCCATGGATTATCAAGTTGGGTTAAACTCATAGGATGCTCCATGGGAGTTACAAACCCATGGGTCATGGAAATGAAGATTCATGACACATTAGGGTTTACATGGTGTAACCCTAGATGTGTCAACACTATATAAGGAACCCAGTCTCCACGAAAATCGGCTATAGATGAACAAGTGAGGGCTAGGCCGATTTTTGCAAGTGTAAGATTCTTTCAAAGTTTACTCCTTTGCATTTGGTGTTGTGTGAAGCATTTGAGGCATCACACTTGGGGTGCTAGGCTCACAAGGTTTCAAGGATCATAAGCAACAACAAGGTAAGTTATTCTATCTTTCATTCAAGTTAAAAATTGTTCCCCATGTATGCTAGATAGGAATATAACCTTGGAATTCAACTTTGCATGATAATTAGACAAACATTGATTCAGGGTTATTAGGTTTGCATGTATACTTAAGAAGTATTAGAATGCTCAAAACCCATCAGTGGTATTAGAGCCTAGCCTTGTTTGTTTGTTATTTGTGCAAAATTGTTGAAAAAAGTTGATTTTGTGTTGTTTGCCTGCTGAACTCGCCGAGTCCATGTGGGACTCGCCGAGTTCATGTGTAAATTCATCCTACTCGCCGAGTAGGTTCGTGCACTCGACGAGTAGGAGCCTCAGAATGCAGATTTTTGACTTTTGTTGTTGGAAATGGACTAGAAACATTACCCTAAACTGTTTTGGTGTTATAAAACTTATTTTAGATGGTGTAATGTTTATGCTAATCCATTTACATTGGAAATTATCAAAATTACAAGTTTTTTAAGTGTAATTTTTTATTCTTGAAAGTGTTCATATTCATGTTCTTGAACTTATGAAGATTATATGATCATAGGAATTGCTTGTAACCTTCATGGTAGTTTAATTCATGATGATAATTTGTTTTAATGGAGTCCATAACTTGTCCTCAAGTTATGGAAAATCAAAAGTCACACTTTTATTAAAGCCATTAAAAGAACACAAGAGTTATAAAAATGAAGAGTCTTCATTTTTATTACTCAATTAACTCATAAGTTATAAGAAATGAAAAGTTTTGAAAGTTTACAAAACTTGCCCTCAAGTTTTGGAACAAGTAAAGTCTTGATTAAAACTTTAGTTCCAACCCTTAGAATTTTACAAGTTAAAATTCAACCCTTATACTTTATAATATTATAAGTTAATATATATATATATATATATATATATATATATATATATATATATATATATATATATATATATATATATATATATGTATAAGATCAAGTCGTCTTACCGCTAGTACACCTCATTCATTAAGCCGGTCTATAAGGGGGTATAAGATTTTTGCTTATAAAATGGCAACTTAATGGGTGTCCACTCTCACCCACCACTTCCTTGATGGGGGGAGGGTCGTTAGCCGAACGGGTAAGACAAGGACTTATAAATTCTCATTAAAAGTATGATGAATATTATAAAGTAACTAAATGCTTTTATTAAATTCCCAATCTTAGTTACTTTAGGAAAAATGTGAATAAGGTGATAATCCATGAAATTACACTTTACACTTTGTTTAAGTCGTTGGTGGAGTGTGTGTGGTTAACCAGCACACTAACTTGGACTTAACGAGGTAGGTAAAGGGTAACTTAAGGCTTATCATAGTATCGGTGGAGCGTGTGTGGTTTACCGGCACATCGATTGAGTGATAAACTTTAAGGGTACCAAGTGATTTGCATGGTTACTTCACACCTCGTTTTGTGATCCTTGGTATCCCAGTCACAAAACTTGGAGGGCACACTCGAGATTGAAACATGCCTTTGAAAAGTTCATTGAATCTCAAAAGAATCTAGGAATTTCTAAGAACCAATTAAAAACCTAATATTTATTTCGTTTTTCATGGTGGAAATTGGTGAATCGTCATTCACCTACCTTTCAAATATGTTATAGCTTGGATTACGGCATACCTCTTCTAAGTTATAATATATTGTGATTGGATCCTAGCCTTAATATTACATTTGGGTGTTTTATTAAGGACTCTCTTAATATCTAAACTAATCTTGTTCTCTTTTTTCAGATGTCTTCAATCAATGCTGCTTCTGGATCTAATCCTAATGGATCCTTTACCCTTATGAACTTGTGTGGGGAAGTCACTTTTGATGGATCCAACTTCAATCAATGGATCAGAAACATCAGGATGATTACCCACTACGAGGACAAAGAATATGTCCTTGACAAGGAGCTTAAGGAGATTGATGAGACCACTGCAACTCCCCAGGAGATCACTGACTTCTAGGTACATGAAAAGGATGCTACAAAAGTGGCTTGCATCATGTTGGCCACCATGACAGTGGAACTCCAAAAGTCCTATGAGGACTTCTAAACTTTTGAAATGTACCAAGATCTGATGGAAAGATACCATCAAAGTGCAAGACAAGAGAGGTATGAAATCATCTGCTCCATCATAACAACCATTATGAAGGACGGGGAATCCATCACGAGCCACATGTAGAAAATGCAAAGATATGTGGATCGGTTGCTGAAGCTTAATGTGAACTTCCCCGAGGAGCTTGCAATAGATATCATTTTGCACTCCTTACCATCGTGCTATGATCAATTCTGCATGACATATCACATGAATAAGGAAGAGGTCACACTCAGCAAACTTCAGGGACTCCTCAAGACCACAAAAACAGGTCTTAAGGGTAAGTCGGTTGTTAACGCTCCTACTCCAAACTCCGCCCCGGTTTCAACAATCGGGAAAGGTCGAGGGAAGAACAGGAAGAGCACTTCGAAGGGTACCAAGGCTAGGACCCTTGATGTCTCTTCTTCAAGTGGAACCAAGAAAGGTTTCATCACTCCTTGTTCTGACCCAAAAGAGGTTGAATGCTTCTATTGCCATGAAAAATCACATTGGAAGCGGAACTGCCCAAAATACCAGCAAGATGTGAAGGATGGGAAAGTTAAACCCAACCATGCAAGTATTTACACTATCTTATCTAATAACTCACCCCATTCTAACTCTCGGGTCCTTGATACTGGTTGTGGTATTCATATATGTTCTGATTTGCAAGGAGTAAGAAGAAGTGAGAATGTGGAGCATGGAAGAATAAACTTAATCATGGGGAATAGGAAAGCTTTACCTATCACCAAGATTGGAGTTTATACTTTATCGCTAAGTAGTGGGTTTAATTTAGATTTGAATAAATGTTGTTATTCGCAAGAAATGGCAAGAAATATTATTTCCTTTCATGCATTGTATAAACAAGGTTTCACCTTTTCATTTGATAATGAAGTTGGTTCGATTAATGCTTTCTTTAATAATGTTCTTTATTTTAAAGCATTTCCTTGTGATGGTGTGTATGAAACTGTATCTGTGGTTGATAACTTAGGAAATAATGTATTGTGTATTGATTCTGGTAATGATAATATCTTGGATAAAGCATCATTACGGCATTGTCGTCTTGGGCATATAAGCAAGAAACACATAGGCCAACTCCAAAAGGATGGAGTCTTGGAGTCATTTGACCTAAAGTCAGATGATAGTTGCAAGTCATGCTTACTTGGAAAAATGACAAAGTCACCCTTCACAGGTTCTTGTGAGAGCGGTGAAGGTTTGTTGGATCTTATACATACAGATGTATGTGGACCCTTCAAACATGCCACAAGGGATGCTAATCGTTATTATTTGACTTTTACTGATGATTACAGTAGATATGGATATGTCTACTTAATCAAGCATAAGTCAGAGACTTTCGAAAGGTTTAAAGAATTTAAACAGGAAGTCGAGAATCAATTGGGTGGGAACATTAAGATGCTTTGATCCGATCGAGGTGGTGAGTATCTTAGTTCAGAGTTCCTTGACTATCTTAGGGAATGTGGGATTGTCTCACAATTGACACCTCCCAGGACACCTCAGTTGAATGGTGTAGCCGAGAGGCGTAATCGAACCTTGTTGGATATGGTTCGTTCCATGATGAGTCGAGATTCACTACTAATCTCATTTTGGGGGTATGCCTTAGAGACTGCCGCCCATATCCTTAATCTAGTCCCTACAAAGAAAGTTGCCGAAACTCCTCGTGAGATGTGGACTGGTAAAGTACCTAAACTAGACCACATTAAGATTTGGGGTTGCGAGGCTTTCGTGAGATGCGAGACTCATGATAAGCTCGAACCTCGAAGCGAGAGGTGTATTTGCATCGGCTACCCACAACAATCCTTTGGTTACCTCTTCTACAGACCTAGTGAAAATGTGGTCTTTGTAGCTAGGAGGGCTGTCGAGAGAGAGAGAGAGAGAGAGAGAGAGAGAGAGAGAGAGAGAGAGAGAGAGAGAGAGAGTTCATAAGCCAAGGAAACAGTGGGAGGCAAGTTGACCTTGAAGAAATTCAAGAGTCAAGTGGTGAAGGAACTTCAAACCCTAGCACTCAACTTGAGGAGGAAACTTCTGTTGAGCCAATTGACAAGTCTGTACCTCTAAGGCGTTCCACAAGGGTTAGGAATGCACCTGAGCATTACTATGGATTCCATATTACTGCAGAAGGTGATACACTTATCAGTGATGAGACACTGATAGGTCTGGATGAGCCTAACAGTTACGTGGAAGCCATGGCAGGCCCTGAGTCAGCCAAGTGGAAAGAGGCAATGGACAGCGAGATACAGTCCATGTATGACAATCAAGTTTGGAACTTGGTTGAGAATGTACCAGGTCGTAAGACTGTAGGGTGAAAATGGATCTTCAAGAAGAAGACCGGCATGGATGGTAAGGTACACACTTATAAGGCACGACTGGTTGCAAAGGTTTTCTCACAAACTCCAGGAGTTGATTATGATGAGACCTTTTCTCAAGTGTCCAAGATTAAGTCTATGAGGGTTCTGTTAGCCATAGCCGCATTTCATGACTATGAAATATGGAAAATGGATGTCAAAATCGCTTTCCTTAATGGAAAGTTGGTTGAGGATGTTTACATGAGTCAGCCAAATGGTTTTGTCAATACATAGTACCCTAATAGAGTGTGTAAGCTTGAGAAATCCATTTATGGGTTAAGGCAAGCCCCCCGCAGATGGAATCTTTGATTTGATGAGAAAGTCAAAGAATTTGGCTTTTCTAGGAGTGAAGATGAATCTTGTGTATATGTCAAGGCTAGTGGGAGTATAGTTAGTTTTTGGTGTTGTATGTGGATGACATACTACTCATAGGAAATGACATCCCAACTCTGCAGGAAGTTAAGTCCTGGCTTGGGAAGTGTTTCTCTATGAAGGACCTCAGAGAAGCTGCCTATATTCTAGGGATAAGGATCCTGAGAGACCGGAGTAAAAGACTATTTGGACTTATTCAGTGTACCTACTTGGATAAGGTGCTGAAGAGATTCGGCATGCAGGACTCCAAGAAAGGATAGTTACCCATCCAGAGTAACGCCAGATTGAGTAAGACACAAAGCTCTAGTACTGAGGCTGAGATAACAGAAATGAGTCGAATACCTTATGCTTCAGCTGTAGGATTGATCATGTATGCTATGACGTGTAATCGACCTGATGTAGCCTTTGCCTTGAGCATGGTTAGCAGGTATTAGGGGAACCATGGCAAGGCACACTGGACTGCGGTAAAGAATATCCTCAAGTACCTACGGAGGACTAAGGACTGGGTACTTACCCTCGGTAGGAGTGATGACTTGAGAGTTGTAGGGTATAGTGATGCTAGCTTTCAGACTGATAGGGATAATTTCTGCTCTCACTCAGGCTGGGTCTTAAACGGAGGAGCAATTTCTTGGAAGAGTTCCAAGCAAGAGACAATGGCTGATTCAACTTGCGAATCAGAGTATATTGCAGCTAGCGAGGCAGCAAAGGAGGCAATATGGCTGAAGAACTTCATTGGAGACCTTGGAGTTGTACCAGCTATTAAGGAGCCAATGGAAGTTTTCTGTGAAAGTGAAACAGCAGTTGCCTTAGCCAAGGAACCAAGGGATCACAGGAGATCCAGACACATCGATAGAAAATACCATTTCATCAGACATCGAATAGAAGAAGGACTCCTTGTGGCGTACGTCTACGATATTAGAACTAACATGTAAATGTTTCGGAGTAATAATGATGATTTAAATATCTATCGTGAATGAGGATCTAATTTCACCTTATTCGGTGTATAGATCAAAAATGGTGAGAACAAGGAGTGGCATTGGAAACGCGGATGAAAAAAGGAATCAACCACCAGTGATTAAGCAAATACCTGTTGTAACAGCAGCACCATAACCAATAACGATGGCTGGGGTACAAGCCATGATTCGGGCTATATTAGCCGAACAAAGGGATGAAATGTGACAGATGTTGCATGATAATAGGGACGAACCTTTCATACCTATTGAGGAACCCGAATTGATTCCCTAGCAATTGGAGGAAGGGAACAATAGTCGCATGGTGAGTCAAGTTGGGACTCAAGGAGAACAAAGGAACGATCCGGAAAGGAGAAACAACAAGGATGGGCGAATGTACAAGAATTTCTTGGGCGCCAAGCTACCAAGTCTTTCTGGAAGCCCAAAGCCTGTTGAGATTATGGATTGGATCTCCTAAATGGAGATGGTATTTGAAAGTTGCGACTGTAGCAACAAACAAAAGAATGTCTTTGCAGTTAGACAACTGAAGACTTGAGTCTTGAGTAGGTGGAAGTTGCTGGCAGATACTATGCCACGAGGAGAAGCCCTGAAAATGTCATGGGAGGAGTTCTTGGAACAACTAAGGGTGCAATATTGTTTAGAAATAGATCTGATTGATCTAAACAATGAGTTCCAAAACTTGAAAAAGGGGAGGATGAGCATAAATGACTATGCTACTGCATTCACTGAGAAAATGAAGTTATTTCCGTACCTAGTGCCAACGGAACTCTCCAAGATTGAGAGGTTCGCTAATGGACTGCCTGCCGACTTTGGCCCGACAGTCAAGATGGCAACTACTCTGAAAACAGTTGTTCGAGTAGCTAAGAATGTGGAGGCCCAGCAAAAGGAAAAGGGTCTGGAGAGGATAGAGGCTGGTGAAAAGAGGAAGTTCGATGGAACTTCAGGGTCCAGCAAGAAAAACAAGTTCTCGAAGTCTAGTTCGAGAGGAGGAGGAGGGGAAGAGAAATGGTGCGAAAAATGTAAGAAGAAGCATCATGGAAAATGTGAGGTAGTGGCCACATGCTTCAAATGTGGAAAGCTAGGGCACTATGCCAATGAATGCACCCTCGCTAAGAAAGTTTGCTCTGGTTGTGGTGAGGAGGGACACATGTCGAGGGACTGCCCGAAAAAGAAGGAGGCAACAAGACCCAACATTCCTCCAAAGCCGAAGGCGAGAGCATTCCAGATAACACTGGAAGCTGCTAAAGATGAAGCTGATGTCGCTTCAGGTACCTTTCTCATAAACAAATTGCCTGCCCAAATTTTATTTGAATCTGGAGCCAACTACTCCTTTATTTCGCATGAATTTGGTAGGAAACTAGCTTTGCCTGTTGATAGACTAGATAATGCCTTATTAGTCGAAGTTGCTAGTGGCAAGTTTGTACCTGTTAGCCATCGTATGAAAAACATCTTAATTGACTTAAATAGGAATAAGTTCCACGAGGAATTATTGCCGATAGAACTTAATGGTTTCGACATCGTGTTGGGAATGGATTGGCTTAGTGCCAATGACGCCGAGATATTGTGCAAGAAGAAGATTGTAAAGGTAAACCCGCCTGGGAAAGTGTCGTTTATGGTGTATGGAGATAAACACAGAGTAAATTCTGGAATCATTCATTGATAAAAACCAGAAAGTGTTTGGCTAAAGGATGTACGTCGTATCTAGCATTTGTGATAGATGCTAAGAAGGAGAAAAAGGTGATGCAGAGCATTCCTGTCATATGTGATTATCCGGAAGTATTTCCCGAAGATCTTCCCGGATTACCGCCTGATAAACAAGTGGAGTTTAGAATAGACTTGTTACCAAGGACGACGCCAATAGCAAAAGCACCTTACCGATTAGAACCGACGGAGATGAAGGAGCTGATGATGCAACTTCAGGAGTTATTGGACAAAGGTTTCATTAGACCTAGTTCATCGCCCTGGGGAGCTCCGGTGTTATTCGTAAAGAAGAAAGACAGGAGCATGAGGATGTGCATTGATTACAGAGAACTAAATAAAGAACCAATAAAGAATAGATATCCATTGCCGATGATTGATGACCTGTTTGATCAACTTCAAGGTTCGAGTTATTTCTCGAAGATCGATCTTAGGTCAGGATATCATCAGCTGAAAGTAAGAGAGCAGGATATAGAGAAGACTGCATTCAGAATACGATATGGGCACTACGAGTTTTTGGTTATGTCGTTTGGACTAATCAATGCTCCAACAACATTCATGGATTTAATGAACAGGATTTGTAATCCGTTCCTAGATAAATAAAATATGTGATAGTGTTCATAGATGACATTCTGATTTATTCAAAAAGCCAAGAGGAGCATGGCAGACACTTGCGAGAAGTGTTAGAAGTTTTGAAGAAGGAGAAGCTGTATCAAAAGTTCTCCAAATGTGATTTTTGGATTCGAGAAGTCCAATTCTTGGGTCACGTGGTCAACCAAGGGATAATGGTTGATCCAGCAAAGATTGAAGTTGTAATCAAGTGGGAACAACCAAAAAGTCCCACGGAGATCCGAAGCTTTTTAGGATTAGCCGGATATTACTGAAAGTTTATCCAAGGCTTTTCTTCGATCGCTAGTCCATTGAAGGCTTTGACCCACAAAGGAGCTACTTATGCTTGGAGTCATAAGCATAAAGAAGCATTCGAGAAGCTAAAGAAGAAACTATGCGAGGCACCGATACTTTCTCTACCTGATGGAGTTGAAGACTTCGCTGTTTATAGCGATGCGTCTGGTGTTGGATTGGGTTGTGTTTTGACCCAAAGAGATAAGGTGATTGCATATGTGTCTCGACAATTGAAAGAGCATGAAAAGAACTACCCGACTCATGATTTGGAGTTGGCAGCGGTAGTTTTCGCTCCGAAGATATGGAGGCATTACCTCTATGGCATGAAGTGCAAACTTTTCACTGATCATAAGAGTCTCCAATATCTCTTTAATCAGAAAGAATTGAATATGAGGCAACGACGCTGGCTTGAGTTACTTAAGGACTACGACTGTGAGATACTTTACCACCCCGGTAAAGCAAATGTTGTTGCTGATGCTCTCATTCGGAAAGTCAATCTTGAAAGGAAAAGGCCAAGAGCGTTGAGAATTGAAGTTGTCTCGACCATTGTGGAAAGTATAAATAAAGCTCAAGAGAAAGCTTCTTAGAAGAATGACCGAAAGGAGGAACGTTTGGGCAAAACGTTGGTGTTCGGTATAAACAGTCATGGACTGAAGGTCTTCCAAGATCGGATTTGGATACCTAAGATAGGAGGAGTCAGAGATCTTCTGATGGAAGAATCTCACAAGACCATGTACTCGATTCATCCTGGTAGCACTAAAATGTATAGGGACCTAAAACCTTATTACCGATGGCTGACGATGAAGCTTGATGTTGCAAAGTATGTGGCCGAGTGTGTGACTTGTGCGAGAGTAAAGACACAACATCAAAAACCGTACGGGAGTTTAAAACCATTGCCTGTGCCTATGGGTAAGTGGGAAGACATTTCTATGGATTTTGTCACTAAACTGCCCAGAACAAAGAATGGTCACGACATGATTTGGGTGGTCGTTGATCGATTCACTAAGAGTGCGCATTTCATAGCAGCCAAGGAGAAATGGTCTATGGATAAGCTTGCAAATTCTTACATGAAGGCAATTATGAGGCTTCACGGTGTTCCGTTAACGATTGTGTCAGATCGTGACAGCCGTTTCACCTCACGATTTTTGAAAAGTCTACAAGAGGAACTGGGTACGAAGTTGTGTTTGAGTACAGCTTACCATCCACAGACTGATGGTCAGAGCGAACGGACGATACAAACACTTGAAGATATGCTGAGAGCATGTACCCTGGAATTCCAAGGTAACTGGGATGAACATTTACCTTTGGTAGAATTTTCCTACAATAATACTTTCCACTCGAGCATAAAGATGACACCTTATCAAGCTTTGTATGGACAAAAGTGTCGTACGCCGTCTTGTTGGCTTGAGGCTGGAGAAAAGCAGTTTATGGGACCGGAGATAGTCCATCAAACTGCTGAAAAGTTGAAAATAATTAGGGAAAGAATGTTAGCAGCTCAGGATCGTCAAAAGAGCTATGCTGACAACAAGCGAAGACCGATGACTTTTGAAGTTGGAGATTCGGTTTTGCTTAAAGTCTCGCCGTGGGAGGGGCTTATAAGATTTGGAAAAAGGGGAAAGTTAAGTCCAAGGTTTATTAGACCGTTTAAAGTTCTTCAGAGGATTAGGAACCAAGCTTACTAGCTCGAACTACCAGAAGAACTGAATGGAATTCATAACACTTTTCATGTGTGTTATTTGAGGAAGTTCACGGGAGAAGTTCCCGACGTGATTCCACTTTCGGAGTTGAGAATCGATGAGAACAAAAGGTTGATTGAAAAACCAGAGGCAATCGTTGACCGAAAGACTAAGAAGTTACGACGCAAGATGGTCGAGTTAGTGCTTGTCCGATGGAAACACACGAATGGGCCGAACCTCACTTGGGAGACGGAGAGTGACATGATGAGTCGCTATCCGCATTTGTTTGTTGATGTGTGATTCCGGGGACCGAATCATTCTAAGGTGGAGAGAATTGTAACGCCTGTGTTTCTGGGCTTGTCATTAATGTTGATGTAATATTCTAGGTTAACCTTTGTAACCCGTTTTGAAATAATAGAAGTGTATTATTTGAGTATTATGTGTTTTGTGCTTAACTGTGTGACTTAATTGAATTAAGAATAAAATAAGCGTCAAAATGAAATGTTAGATAAGCTCTATATCTATGGATAATGTTGTAGTAGTTGAATTGAGGTTTCCGAATATATATAGAATGTCGAAATCCGAGTTATAACGAAGAAGTTATGACCTGTCGAAGTTTCGCGATAGAACCAACAACGCTAAATGACGTAAAAAAGTGAAATTTACGTTAGAGCGATATTTAGCCCTAGTGATCTAAACAAATTTCGTAGAGTTCGTTAAACCGAGAGCATGCATAAAAAGAACGCCCAAATCTGACTTCGTATGAGGAAGTTATGATTTTCCGAAGTTTCAGCTTAGCAGTATGCAGCCCGAATACTCGATTTGAGACCGAGCGGTTTTTAGTCGAAACAATCTAAATGAGAATCGAAGATCTCGTTAATTGTAGTGAAACGAAAAAAAGATAGCCGAAAACGGACGTCGGATGAAGAAGATATGAATTTATAACGGAGTTTTCTTGTCCCGGCCTACTAAAAATAAATTCAAAATTAGCCGATAGAGTCCAAACGAAAGTTGTAGAGCGTAGTCTCACCTACGCGTGGATATAAAGAACGTCGAAAATGGAGTTCGTATGAAGAAGATATGAATTTTTGAAGTTTATTAAATAATTAATATATAAATTTAATTATTAATCCGATATTATCCGAAGGGGAGTCACCGGACTTATCCGGGTTACGCCCATCGTACAGCGAAGCATGACGCGCCTTGCACTCGAGTTCTTTGGATACGTAAGCAGTGACGATTTCGGAGGAGTACACCCCGCGTAGAGCATTACGCTGAGCGTAATGCAAGGCCTCAGCCTCCTATAAAAGGGCATGCGAGGGCAGCCTTATTCTTTTGCCAAATTCTTCCTTTCTCTCTAGTTTTTGACTCGATTTGCGTGCCATTTATGCCCCGAAGCCCCGGTATTATTCCCGAGCCCCGAAGCAAGTTCCGAAGCCCCGAAGAACCCGAGAATTGCAATTCCCGAGCCGAAGCTCTGCTCGCGAGAAGCCCGGTTTTTGTTAAGATCTTCCAGATCTACCGAAGAATACTATTTCTACAAGTCGTAGTGTTGTCCGATCATCTTCTGATCAAGTGAGTGTGTAGTTACTTTCTTCTAAGGCATAATTATGAAGTATTTTATATAAAATACGTGTTATGTGTATATTTTGTTGTTATAAGTGTGAATGTATATTCACTTTCTTCTATCTCATAGGTATGATTTATTTTCTATGAAATACGTGTTATGTGTGTGTGCCTCATCGGTTATGTGGAATATGTATAGAATGAGAATGCTATACAGGTTTTAAACTATGTATAAAAATATATATTTTTATCTACTAATATGTTGATGTGTGATAAAAAGATGAGAGGCCTCGATGTTGTTGATGTTGACCTAGTCATCTAGCGGAGTATGGATGACGACCTCGATGTTGTGGGTTGAAAACCCTATATGCTCACCAGGCTCCCAAGCCTGACCCACTCAGTTTTATTTGTATTACAGGAAGTGGCGCAAGGTCATAAGATGGATGAATCATCGAGTTGTTTTGTTTACAAGTCTGTATATGTATATATTTGTTGAATGACTTGTAATGTTATCGTTTATGCTTTATGGTCTGTATCGGAACATGACATCCCGAGTTTTGTTTATATAATGAAAATGCATCTCTTGATGAAATTCTTTGATAAATATTATTTTATCATATTTTGTTTTGGGAACAAATTCCGCAACTCTTTTAAATAAAAAGGATTTACTCTGAAATTATTTTAAAAAACATAAATGAAATCGGTCTTTTCTGGCCGTGATTTTGGGGATGTCATAGTTGAGGGGCCTGGGGTATTCCATCCCGATTGTTGATTGGACCCATAGTATCTATTATATATGTATTATGTGTGGGCATTCCAACTTGATGGTTGTGGGCCGAGAGTATTCCATCCCGAGGATGATTGGACTCATAGTATGTGGGCATTCCAACCCGATGGTTGAGGGCCTGGGGTATTCCATCCCGATGGATGATTGGAGCCATAGTATGATGTTTGTTATTGTATTTACAGGTATTTTGGGGGTAACTCACTAAGCCTTCGAGCTTACGTTTATCGATTATTGTTTTAGGTACAACGGATGATCGCGGGAAGGCGAAGGCATGACCTTACCCTTCCTCGATTTATGATTATGATTTTTGGAAACTCTAATGCTTAACCTATTTTGAAAACACTTTGTAATAATTAATGGTATTTTGGATATTTAAAAAGTTATAAATTGGCTTGATTTTTACGGATGTTACAAGTTTGTATTAGAGCCTTGGTTTTAGTGAATTGGAAGAACACTCGTGTGAATCCAGTCTCAAATCAAAGAAAGATTTTCGAAATGGTTTTTAAATGGTTTTCAAAATAACTAAAAGAGGATGCGAAGTGTACGATCAGCCAGAGCCAGTAAGTAGACCCCAAAAATACCATGCAATTATTTGATTATGTGATATGTTAGAACAACATGCTAGTGATAAGATAGGGATCGTCATGAACCGTATGATAGAATTGCTTGATCTTTGATGCCTTATCTTATGTAGAGCACCTCATTGATTGTTGTATGAATCTTTAGTGTGTGAATTAACTATTGGGTGAATACTCCAAGTCACATGTGTAACACCGTAATTTTTCAAACTAAAATTTTCATTTAAAATCGCTTAATTCATAAAACACTTTTCGTAAAAATCTCATTTTGTTTAAGTTAAAAAACATAACTCTATATTCAATTAAATAATAATCCAGGATCCCCAAATCATAACTCTTTCCCTGGTGTGTACAATCGAGCCGGTGCCTTCCCGTGGTCCTGAGGAAAACCTGAAACACATAACACATAACACGGTAAGAACGAAGCTTAGTGAGTTCCCCAAAATACCACATATAACACGTATTAGCCACTTGAGGCTATAACTCTGTGGGCCCTCTGGCCCTATCTCTGTGGACCCTCTGGTCCTAACTCTGTGGACCTTCCGATCCTAACTCTGTAAACTCTGGAACACACATGGCATAAATCACGTAGAAATAATGCAGTGCAACACATCACATACATAGCATACAAGATACTATATCACATAACTCTGGTTACCTACTCAAGGTAAAGTATAGTGAGAAGACTCACCTCAAACGAAGTCGGATAAACTCTCGTGCTCAACGTCCCGACCTATCCTCCTCGTATTATTCAAATAACATTCCCGATCAATACTCTCTCATAGTCTCATCTCTAAAGATTGGGTAGAAGACCATTCTACCCCTCCCTGAACTCTCTTAAGTCAGTCTTGACCAAAACCCTAAAGTCAACGGTCAAACTTTGACCCGACTCATCGAGTGCACATGGGAGACTCGGCGAGTCCACACGTGTCCACGGAATCCTCCTTCCAGCCTCGCTTGACACGTCGAGTTAACCCCTTGCTCGACGAGTTACACCTGGCGCAAATCGTGGGGCAACCCCAAATCGACTCGTCGAGTCCAATTATGAACTCGGTGAGTTACTTCCATGATCATACTCAAATGACCTTCTAAGGTCAGATATGTTCCTCTAATCCATAGATCTGACCTTCCCAAGCTCAATAAACACGTAAAGGCTCGACCTTGATGTCCATGCATGGTATATTTTGCTGATAATACCATTATGACTCCACTAAAGGTTCATAGTTTCCAAACTCCATGTTTGCTTATCTCTAAGCTCCTACTTTCAGACTCTCTGGACCTTACAAGGTCCAGATCTACCACTCAAGCTTGGAAAGGGGTTTGGTGCATCCAAAAACCCATCATGAAGAGAATATAAGCCTTAATTTCCAAAATAATAGATCTACACAATTAGGGAAGGAAAGGGGTCGAATATAATACCTCCAACTGAATCCCCTTTTAATGAAATCTTCAGATCCAAAAATTTCCTTTGGCATTCTCGGTTGCCACCTCCTCCTCTTTTGCATAATCACACTTATAAGCTCAAGATAGCTCTTCCTCTCACTCTACACAACCAAGGACTCTTTAGGGTTGTTGTATGGAAGATGTGGCCGCAAATGAAGGCCATAAGAACCTTTAAATAGGTCCTAAACCCGATAAATTAGGGTTTCTCTGCCCAGCATCTACTCGGCGAGTCCCTCCTCTGACTCGTCGAGTCCACTTATTAAATCCGCGTGAGAACCCGACTCGACTCGGCGAGTTGGATCCTCAACTCGTCGAGTCTCTCCTTTAATCATAAGACTAACCTACACAATAATAACCCTGAAAACCTGGATGTTACAATTCTCCCCCACTTGAATTAGATTTCGCTCTCGAAATCATTCCTTAACCATACATATAATGAAATCGACAACCCAAAAGGCACCACCGAAAGGACCTCATACTACACCGATATCTTTCTCTATGGACACTCGAAACTTCACAGAAACTTCCAAGACCAGAATTTTAACTAACCCTTTCATCGCTAACATACTCCTTCCCAATATCCGGAAACTCTTGTGGCCTGACCCGCCGCCAGACTGCCCACTCTAGCGTTCACCATGATATTTGATCCTCGAATATCAAACCCAGATTCCTCACTGGCTCTCTGATTCCCATGAGATCAAATCCAACAACCTGCCATTGATCACCCAACTGGTCATGATAAATCATCTGAATCATAACCCAGGAACGAAAGGGTTCACACCCCACTGAGGCACATTCACTAAACTGCTATCAGAACCCACTCAAAACAAGAATCCTCAACACTCTGCCCTCGGAAACAAAAGAAATAAATACGTTTGCTCGGGAGTGTCCTCAGACATCACCATAATAAGCTCTAGCTCATTTCTCATATTCCTCTTCAATACTGAGCACCAGGTCAACTTTGACTCCACAGTTGAACCTCCAAAGGTCACCCACAACATGATCCAGATTGTCTCACTAACTTCCTTCTCGTGTCAACTATCTCAGCCCAGTGACACACAAGTCACGAAATTCTCTTTACCTCATACAAAAACTACAATCCAACCGAAGATCGACTCAACCCCGACCTCTGATGTCTGCTGCGCATATCTCATGTGCATCGTGGTATCTCCCATACCCGATTACTGACCTATACAGGTTTTAGACATCGGACGACAACAATACCCCTCATCCAAGAATTCACCTCAGAATTCTAGAATCTCATCTCGTTTACCCACACACCATCAATGCCAAACTCAACTTGAGAGTTTGGTCTGACCCAGAGTTGGAACCTCGTGTCCCAATGAAACATTCATCTCATAACTCAACCTGCGCCCCGCGCGAATACCACCTTTTCCAATTCCTTCATGTTGCGACAATCACAACTCAAATCAAAATATAATGATTCTCGACAAATACGGAGACCCCAGTCTCACCCCTGGTTCAACCACCAGGCTCCAAAACTCAATATTAGGACTACTCAAGCCCAAAACTCTTCTACATCATACTCTGATCGAAGAGTACTTCATCATCACACTCTCTTGCCGTCTAGCGAGTACTATGACTCACCATAGCATCACGATGACCTCTCGATGACTAGTGAGTACTACGGTTCCCCGTAGCATTACAAATCTCTCTCTCTCTGACTTGTGAGTACTACGGCTCCCCGTAGCATCACAACTCTCTCTCTCTCTCTCTGACTTGTGAGTACTACGGCTCCCCGTAGCATCACAACACCCTCTGACTAGTGAATACTACGCCTCCTCGTAGTATCACGACTCCCTCTCTCTAACTTGTGAGTACTACGACTCCCCGTAGCATCATAACACCATCTAACTAGTGAATACTACAGCTCCCCGTAGTATCACAACTCCCTCTCTCTGACTCGTGAGTACTACGACTCCACGTAGTATCACAACACCCTTTCTCATCACCCCATAATCTCATTCTCACTACAACACCACACTTTGTCCACTAACTCATGCTCCGCAGACTATCATAGATAGCTACACACACTTGTCCCGGATATGCATCACAGATTATGACGGCAACCGCCATAACAAAATACCTTTCCCTTCTGAAATCCACATTATTAAATAATCCCTCTTTACGACAATACATGAAGGCTCCCACTGGAACCATATATACTTGATACACCACTAGTCGTCTCAAACTCAAGATTCTAAATAACTCCGAAATCAGGACATTATACCCGGATACCTCGGAACACCATTACAGAACATCACAATGTCCTGCCTCAACCACTAATCTCCCACTCCCAGCATAATACAGATACAACAACACATTCCCTCTGAACCCCATAATTAGTTCTTCATTTTACCCAATGCGCAACTTCGGTGTATCTAAACACTCAATTGGAATACAGAGAAAGCACTAACGCTTCAGAACGCTCTGATGATCTTCCGAAACTCTTTCCTCTACTGCTCAAAATCCAGGCAAGAATACACATATCGGCCCGGGAGTTGGCTGCTCAATCATCTTCTATCTACCCCGAAGGGCATACACAATCAATACTTTGACTCAGAAGTTCTCAACTGCCAATACCATCCTTACGAGCCTTCCGCTTGGAACGGCCCTGACCACCACCAGGTTCCTGGCCATTGGCCACCTGCCGTGGAGACACTCATCCTTTCTCAGACACGTACCACATGCATCATCTTGCTCTGCACCTCTCCTCGATCACCAATAACTTTGGTCTCATGAATTCGTACCGCAGGTCTCTGTATACCACTTTATAACCGCTTTTGAACAAATCTCTGCTTCCTTCAATACGATACCCGGTTCTCCCCCACTTAGGGTTCGAACCATCACCAATTGGCGCACAAACCATCCCACAAACTGTTTCCACTAGCAACATTGCACCTACCCTTGGAAGGTGCTACGTAACGCCCGATAATCTCCTTTAAAGAGATCAAGCAACCTCAAATGTCATATGAAATCCTCAGGAACTTCTCATCACGACTGCCTCTAGTCGTTCAAAGTCACATACCATCCCAATATCGAACATCTCAACTGTCCAGTAATATCACTGACTCTTAGACTGAAACAATAAATCATCATACTCCTCAACCTCGACTCCACGTTCCAACACATGAATCATCACAAGAACAGGGACTCCACTCCCATACTCAATACCCATCATAGATAGAAGAGCCACCGCCCTGATATACTTTTCTGGATTACTCGCTGATACCGCTACCACACGCTCTACTATACTTAATTAGGTGGAACGTGGTCCTTGACCATCTCAGTCCCAAATGACTACCTGCTCACGGTAAATCATTTTCTCACGGCAGACATGCTGCCTGATACTCTGGTGGGAAAATCGTCATCAATGTCAACCCGCAAGGTTTACTCCTAAACCCAAAACTGAAATCCCACGCCTCTCCTGTTTCCCACAAGAAACATAAATAGCACCCCTCAGGTCACAGAAGGTGACATCTCCTCTATCGGCTGATTGCTCAACTAAGACCGCAATCCCCCATAAACACCATCTCTACTAATCCTTGGGTCTTGCGACTACATCTGACATTTCACCAAAGATACTTTGAAATTATCTCGACCTCCCTCTCAAGGGATGCCTCTTCGGACTCAGTCATGGCCCTCAGGCCTAAAACCCCATCGCGTCCAATCTCCACCTAATCAATCATGACCGGATAACCGGAGAACCACAAGCATCATTTGCTAAGAACTATGGTACTCAGCCCATCACATCACTTCTCAATCTGCTACGATGCATGGTACTCGAACCATGACATCACTCCTCCATCTGCTACGATGTATGGTACTCGAACCATAACATCACTACTCAATCTGCTACGATGTATGGTACTCGAACCATAACATCACTCCTCAATCTGCTCCGGTGTATGGTACTCGAACCATAACATCACTCCTCAATCTGTTCCGATGTATGGTACTCGAACCATGACATCACTCCTCAATCTGCTCCAATGTATGGTACTTGAACCATAACATCACTCCTCAATCTGCTCCGATGTATGGTACTCGAACCATGACATCACTCCTCAATCTACTCCGATGTATGGTACTCGAACCATAACATCATTCCTCAATCTGCTACTTAGAACCTTTAGAATACTCCCTATATTGAGTATGGGTCCTCTGCTTTCGATAGTAAGGGCCCATACTACCTGCCACATCTACCCATACTTTCCACACGGACCATCCCAGAGCTTCCCAAGTAGCCACTTAACCTTCTCGTTCACTAACTCTGTCACACAATGCTCGCTCCTCAGCGAAAGGCTCTACTCTGCCAGCGTACTCATCTGACTAAGGTTACTCCATAGGCTCTTCCTAGGTTCTCATACTCCTCCGCCATCAGCTTCTGAAGAACTCCTAATGATGCCAGCCATCCACCTCCTGAATATCGTCATATTCACTTACTAGCTGGCTCCCATCATCGAGGGTCCCACAAAGCACCAAGCAAGCAACATTCGGTCATCGAATAATACATAGAACTCACTCTGGGTGATAACTCCACTTGCTCTGCTCATTTTCAAAGATACCACCGAACTCTGCAACTCTACCCCTCGTGGGTTCTAACTATTCTCTCGATAAGCATCACAATACTCATATAGGCATCTCTCCTAGATTACTCCTCTACTCAAATCCCTCTCTACAAGAACTCTTGATGAACACTCACACTCAACACCTACTCGAAAAGTGCATCAACAATAACATCAATTCCTAGGCTAAGGCATCACAAATCAGGCCACTCTAGCCCTAGAATATGAAATACCTAGCCTATCTCTAGCATGCATAATATCTCATAACATATCTCATAAGTATAAAGTCAGGGTATTTTTGGAAATCACCGTTCGGGCTCTGGCTGATTGTACACACTGCTCTTTCTCGTTTTCCCTTTGAACTCTTATTCACTTTAGAAAATCATTTCTTTGAAAACCTTTCTCAATTCCTCAGTTTGAGTCCAGATTTACCCGAAGGTGCAATCGAATCCCTCAAACCAAGGCTCTAATACCAACTTGTAACACCGTAATTTTTCAAACTAAAATTTTCATTTAAAATCGCTTAATTCATAAAACACTTTTCGTAAAAATCTCATTTTGTTTAAGTTACAAAACATAACTCTATATTCAATTAAATAATAATCCAGGATCCCCAAATCATAACTCTTTCCCTGGTGTGTACAATCGAGCCGGTGCCGTCCCGTGATCCTGAGGAAAACCTGAAACACATCACACATAACATGGTAAGCACGAAGCTTAGTGAGTTCCCCAAAATACCACATATAACACGTATTAGCCACTCGGGGCTATAACTCTGTGGGCCCTCTGGCCCTATCTCTGTGGACCCTATGGTCCTAACTCTATGGACCTTCCAGTCTTAACTCTGTAAACTCTGGATCAAACACAGCATAAATCACGTAGAAATAATGCAGTGCAACACATCACATACATAGCATACAAGATATTATGTCACATAACTCTGGTTACCTACTCAAGGTAAAGTATAGTGAGAAGACTCACCTCAAACGAAGTCGGATAAACTCTCGTGCTCAACGTCCCGACCTAGCCTCCTCCTATTATTCAAATAACATTCCCGATCAATACTCTCTCATAGTCTCATCTCTAAATATTGGGTAGAAGACCACTCTACCCCTCCCGGAACTCTCTTAAGTTAGTCTTGACCAAAACCCTAAAGTCAACAGTCAAACTTTGACCCGACTCGTTGAGTGTACATGGGCGACTCGGTGAGTCCACACGTTTCGACAGAATCCTCCTTCTAGCCTCGCTTGACACATCGAGTTAACCCCTTGCTCGACGAGTTACACCTGGAACGAATCGCGGGGCAACCCCGAATCGACTCGTCGAGTCCAATTATGAACTCGGCGAGTTGCTTCCCTGATCATACTCAAATGACCTTCTAAGGTCAGATCTGTTCCTCTAATCCATAGATCTGACCTTCCCAAGCTCAATAAACATGTAAAGGCTCGACCTTGATGTCCATGCATGGTATATTTTTCTCATAATACCATTATGACTCGATTAAAGGTTCATAGCTTCCAAACTCCATGTTTGCTTATCTCTAAGCTCCTACTTTCGGACTCTCTGGACCTTACAAGGTCCAGATCTACCACTCAAGCTTGGAAAGGGGTTTGGTGCATCCAAAACCCTATCAGGAAGAGAATATAAGCCCTAATTTCCAAAATAATAGATCTACACAATTAGGGAAGGAAGGGGGTCGAATATAATACCTCCAACTGAATCCCCTTTTAATGAAATCTTCAGATCCAACAATTTCCTTTGGCATTCTTGGTTGCCACCTCCTCCTCTTTTGCATAATCACACTTATAAGCTCAAGATAGCTCTTCCTCTCACTCTACACAACCAAGGACTCTTTAGGGTTGTTCTATGGAAGATGTGGCCGCAAATGAAGGCCATAAGTACCTTTAAATAGGTCCTAAACCCGATAAATTAGGATTTCTCTGCCCAACATCTACTCGGCGAGTCTCTCCTCTGACTCGTCGAGTCCACTCATTAAATCCGCGTGAGAACCCGAATCGACTCGGCGAGTTGGATCCTCAACTCTTCGAGTCTCTCCTTTAATCATAAGATTAACCTACATAATAATAACCCTGAAAAACCGAATGTTACAACATGCTACATGGGTTAAATGATCTTAGGGTAAGGGATTTGGTCCTGCTGCGCAACTCTCGTCTAAGTCCAACCATTGTGGGATTAAATCTTTTAGTATAAGATTGTTTAAGTCGTGCAGTATGTGATTGTATTCATGCAATAGTTAAATGGTACCAATGGAGGGTCGTGTGGCAGTTGGTGGATGCGTGGGTTGTGAGAGACCGGTAGGCCAGTTATGAGATATTTAGCATTCCTTTAGGAGTAAGGATTGAGCGTTCGCTATGTTTATGTATATTGTTAGGGTGTTGTGGTGATACTTGAGACAAATATGGGTAGGTGTGGAAGGTAGTATGGGCCTGTACTACTAAAAGCGCAAGACCCATACGCATAGCAAGGAAGTCACAACCCCTAGGTTTTTGGTTGGGAGTTGGTTCCCGGATTGTTATGAGGAGTATCTGATATATTTTCGGTATGTTTTCAGTATGGTGGTTACACGACGATTCGTGACTGGATCCAGGTCAGGATCAGGAGAGGCTGGATAGGAGGCGCCAGCAGCGCCCGAGACTATCGGCCATATGAGGCCAAACGAGATGGATGACATGATCCAGGAGATCCTGCATGATGAGGTTGTTGCTATGTTCCGGGATCAGTTTCCGGAGATGTTTGGGTCTATCAAGACCGCTATGATGGAGTATTTTGATGACATATACACAACCCTAGCTGAGACGGCTGCCACAGCAGCTACAACAGCTGTAACAGCGGCAGGAGGAGGAGCCAGCGGGGCTTCTAGTACCAGGACTTCGATAACACAAATCCCCTGACATTTGATGGTACTCAGGATCCGATCGTAGCCATGAGGTGGCTATCTGACGTTGAGGGATGTTTCTTCACATGTTCATGTCCTGCTGACCAGAAGGTCAGGTGTGCTCTGAACCTGCTGAGGTCCGGCGCAAAGGATTGTTGGATCATATTCAGACGAGCAGCATGCTGCGGTTACTTGGGATCGATTCGGGATATGTTCCGTACCCGTTACGTCCCGCGGGTTGAGCGGGAGAGACTAGCGCATGAGTTCTTGGATCTACGACAGGATTCAGAGTCGGTGACGGAGATCACCCCCATGTTTACTGAGAGGGCGATGTGTTGCCCTGAGTTTGTTTCGGAGCAGGCTCAGATGACCCGATATATGAGCATGCTCAAGACGGACATCAGGCAGTTCGTGTCCACGCAGAGATGTGATGCCTTGCTAGAGTTATAGGAGGCCGCTAGGCGGCGTGAGCTTGAGATTGAGCTTTAGCTGAGAGTGAAGAGACAGGCCCCGACACAGTCACAGCCTGCACCAAAACGATTTTGAGTCAGAGGGGTCGTACTTGTGGAAAGTGCGGCAAGGTACATGATGGGGTTTTCCAATCTTCTTCAGGATGCCACAAGTGTGGCAAGGAGGGTCACATCGCGAAGGATTGTAAGCAGCAAACTCCAGGGGCTGGTGTCAGACTTTGTTACCATTGCAAGCAGGTGGGCCATATGAAGGCCCAGTGTCCCCTATTGGCTGTCAGGCCAGTGCAGGCCCCAACACCAGCTACCCTGAGGATTACTGGTGGTGGTCAGGGTAGAGCAGAGCCTCTGAAGGCTCAAGGACGTGCCTTTCAGCTTACAACCGAGGAGGCCAGCACAGTACCAGCTGTGGTGACCGGTATGTCTTTTCTCCTATCTTTTTGTTTATGATTGTATTATGAGCTTCCGTTTTCTTTCTGCATGAGTGATTAGGACATAGGAGATGCTAGGGAGAATTCATTGTCAGGGGATCGTAGATGGTTAGGATCCGGAGATGCATTCGAGGATAAGAGATAGGATAGAGAATCGCCAGTCTAGGGCGAGCAGTTGTAATTCAGAAATTCAGACATCATCAGTGGGAATTCAGATTCTTTTGAAGTTCGTTACTTCGTATTGGGACTGTTAAGTCATGTATCAGCTTCGCCACCAGTAGGTAGTGGTTAGTGCTCTAAGTTGGGGGGAATTGGGAATTCTCGGATGGGACGTTGGCTATAGGAGATGTTGTCTGTTGCAGTTTGCATAACAGTTTCCAGAGTGTTTGGGTTGAGGTGGTCTAGGCATGTTGAAGACTTTATATGGGTTTTATTAGTTATATGATCAGGTTCTGAGTATATATGTGTTATGGGGTAGCAACTTGTTATGCAAGTGGATAGTGTAGGGTGAGGTTTCAAACCTGTGGTACTTATTGATGTTGTGAAGGACATTAATTAGGCCTCATTGGGCAATAGAGGAGGGGAGTATCTCTAGAATGGAGTGTTGGGCAACTGAAGTGATGACAACGGTGTCGATAGGTTATCGGGAGCATTCCAGTCATGAGCTGAAGGCTGGAGAGGGCATACCAGACTCATATTGTGGGCTCAGAAGCAATCCAGACCTATGTTGAGGACCATGTAAGGGTATTCCAGTCACAGGCTGTGGGCATAGAGATTGTGTTGGTTATGTCTCTTGTAGGAGCACGTTCGGAATGGATGTTTTGTTGAGATTCGGGGGAGTTGTACTCGGCTGTGACAAATCAGAGGATTGTGGATGAGACGTAAGGATAGATCCTTGGATCTCAAGTTATTAGTAGACCCGAGTTATGTTCATAGAGGTATTCCAATCTAGGGTATTCCATCCTAAGGATGATCGGACCCTATGATTGATTGGACCTGATATGTTTGGTATTCCAACCCGAGGGTTGATTGGGCCAAACATGTGTGGGATACGAGGGTATTCCATCCTAGGGATGACTGGACCCATCGTACGCATGCCTGGTATTCCAGCCCAAGGCTGATTGGGCCAGGCATGAGTGTTCATGTTTATTAGGGGATTGATTATGTATGATATTTTAGGAGCTGAATGACGCATTATCCTGTCAGCACAAAGGGTTCGCTTCAGGAAGAGGGAAAGTTGGGTTTCCGATAGTTTGGATCATCAGGATTTTGTCAGGTTGGCAAAGTGGCATGTAGGTTATACCTTTTGAAAAGGTTCAGTTGGAATTCACATCGCTTTTCACGTCTGGCAGCTGCAAAGGCGCATATTGGATGAGTAGGCGGTTGTATCACTGGGTGCTGTTCAGGTCGGAGAGAACTTGAACTATGTAGGGAGACCAGTGGCAGCATCAAAAAGGACCCGAGTAGACTTGGGAGCCAGAGTCCAAGACGTGGGATCATTATCCTGAATTGTTCGCCGTAGCAGGCTTCGAGGACGAAGGCTAGTTTAAGTGGGGGAGAGTTGTAACATCCCAAGATTTGTCATTTATAGTCCCCGGGGATGGAAGGGTAAAGCCATGAAAAGCCTAAGGGCTAAGTTGCAATTTTGGACCAGGAGGAGTACGTTACGCATACATAAGGGTACGCTGAGCGTACTAGGCGCACCCTAGTATGCTAGGTGTACTCATGACAGAAGGAAATCCTAATATTTAGGGTTTGAGTGCTATATAAACAACCTTATGAGCTCATAACCCTCCCTTACCCCAACCTCCATTACTTAGAGTCGTTTCCCCCAGAACATAGCCATTTCCTTGAGTGTTTGAGCTTATTGAGTGTTTCTTGAGTGTTTTAAGAAGAAAGTGTTCATTAAGGAGTTGGAGAAGAAGATCAAGCTTGTAGATCTGAAGTTGGTTTGTGCCCTAGAAGCTACAGAAGGTAAAAAGCTTCACGCTTTATGCATATATGTATAGATCTTGCCATTTTTGCTTTAAAGAACCATTTCTTGTCCCAAAAAGTCCCAAGATGGTGCATAATGTGATTTGGACGAAATGAACTGTCTTTTTAGACTCTTGAAGGGATTTTGAGTGATAAAAATGAGGTCCCAATGGCTTAAGATGTCCCATGCATGGAGTAGGAAGGTCTTAATGGATTAAGACCAAGTATTAAGAGCTTTCTGGACGTCCAAAGTGATAAAGTTCGTGACTTTATGGGTCCTAGGCACATTTGGTCACTGGATCAAAAGTTTGGGCTTAAGTGCTTAAGCCATTAAGCACTTATTTAGATTTTGGCAAACCACTACATATGCCCAGCGTACTAGGTCAACCACCCCGATGGTGGTCAACATCACGACGAGTACGCCCAACGTACCAGAGGAGTACACCCTACGTATGTCCTCTGTTGGGCCTTTGACAATTGGGCTTCGGGTTTTGGGCTGTTTATGGACTAGTTGACTTTGGGCTTTTGCTGGACTTTATGAATATTGTGTTTTGGGCCAATTTTGAATATGAATCTTGTAATTAGGCCCAATTAAGGAGTTGGCCCAATTTGGTAAATTGGGCCAACAATGGACTTTGCATAAGGACTTTCAAGGTTATGGACTGGGCATTGAGCCTTGGCCCAATAAAGAGAATGGACATGATGGATTGTGTGGACCTTTAGTCAAGATTTTTATGTTGTGTAATGACTTGGTATTTATTATGTGATAGTTCGAGATTTCCGGTGAGACGACGATCAGAGGTTTTCGGTACTTCGACACTACTTGCGAGGTGAGTTATCCTCACTGTACTCAAGGGTCTAAGGCACCAAGGCCGACCCTTTGATTTGTTATTTGGGATTGTTACTTTTGTGATATGTTAGATCGGTATCCTGGTGGATAGGATGGTTATATGCTAATATGGTTTGTTAGATCGGTATCCTGGTAGATCGGATGTGGTTATGCTTAGTGACCTATAGGTTAGTCTAACTGTTTGTATGCTGGTAGGAGATTACTTGTTATATGTGCACATGATTGATTGGTAGTTGAGGGTATTCCATCCCGAGGATGATAGGACCCTAGTATGTTGTCTTTATAGACTATTATATGATTATTTGATATAGGTGTACATGTTTGATTGGTTATGTGAGCATTCCAACCCGATGGTTGTGGGCCGAGAGTATTCCATCCCGAGGATGATTGGACTCGTAGTATGTGGGCATTCCAACCCGATGGTTGAGGGTCTGGGGTATTCCAACCTAATGGTTGATTTGACCTATAGTATGTTGGCATTCCAACCTGATGGTTGAGGGGCCTGGGGTATTCCATACCGATGGATGATTGGACCCATAGTATCTGTTATATATGTATTGTGTGTGGGCATTCCAATCCGATGGTTATGGGCCAAGATTATTCCATCCTGAGGATGATTGGACTCATAGTATGTGGGCATTCTAACCCAATGGTTGAGGGTTTGGGGTATTCCATCCCGATGGATGATTGTACCCATAGTATGTTGTTTGTTATTGTATGTGTATTGTTGTGTGTATGGGTATTTTGGGGGTAACTCACTAAACCTTCGAGCTTACGTTTATCGATTATTGTTTCAGGTACAGTGGATGACCGCGGGAAGGCGAAGGCGTGACCGTACACTTCCTCGATTTATGATTATGATTTCTGGGAACTCTACAGCTTAAACTATTTTGAAAACACTTTGTAATAATTAATGGTATTTTTGATATTTAAAAAGGTTTTAAATTGGATTGATTTTTATGGATGTTACAAAATCACCATGGATTTTATCACCAAGTTATCGAAGACAGCCAAGGGTTTTGATGCTATTTAGGTCATCGTGGATCGATTGACCAAGAGTGCCTACTTTTTAGCCATCCGAGAGAGCTCTTTGGCCAAAAAGTTGCCCGATGTGTATGTCCAAGAGATTTTTGCTTGTCATGGGATTCCAGTCTCCATTGTTTCAGACCGAGATGTTCGGTTCACTTCCCGATTTTGGCAGAAGTTCCACGAGGAACTAGGCACGAGGTTACATTTCGGCATTGCTTATCATCTGCAGACTGACGGTCAGAGTGTGTGGACCATCCAAACCCTTAAGGATATGTTGCGGGCCTATGTCATTTATTTCGGTGGTAGTTGGGATTCCTATCTACCTCTTGTAGAGTTCTCCCACAACAACAATGATCACTCCAGCATTGGTGCCCTACCTTTTGAGCTCTTGTATGTTCGGAGCTTTCGTACCCCATTATATTGGGGAGAGGTTGGTCATATTGTCATGTGGAGGAGCGAAGTAGTCCTTCAGACCATGGAGCTTATTCAATAGATCAGGCAGAGACTGCAGACCGCTCAGAGTTGGTAGAAGAGCTATGCCGACCAGCGTCGATCAGATTTGGAGTTTCAGGTCGGTGAGTCCCCCACATAACTCTTTGCTAGCTGGGTATCTCCTACTTCTGCCCAACATATTGGTGATCAATATTTGCATTCGTAAAGCGCTTCGAATGTTGTAGCTTTGATGCTTGATACTAGTGTGATAACTATTATTATAAGAAAACTCGACTAAGGGTAGATGAGTATCCCATGCATTTCCGAAGTCAATCACACAAGCTCAGAGCATGTCTTATAAAGTTTGTATGTTCCTCTCACGTTGACCATCAATTTTTGGATGATAAGTCGTGCTCATATCCAAACATGTTCCTAAGGACTTTTGCAATGATTGCCAAAATCTCAAGGTGAATATACTGTCTCAATCAAAGATAGTAGATATGGGCACACCATGCAACTTGATAATCTCTTTAAGATACGTTATGGCTAACTTCTCCATTTTATCCATCTCTTTGATCAGTAAGAAGTGAGCATACTTGGTCAATCGGTCGACCACTACCCTTATGGTGTTATAGCCTCTTGAAGTTTTAAGTAATTTCGTTATAAAATCCATAGCTATTTGTTCCGATTTCTACTCAGGTATTTCTGGCTACTGTAGCAATCCCGAGGGTTTCTGATATTCAACATTGACTTTAGCACAAGTCATACATTTACTTACATAGGTGGCAATTTCTGTTTTCATATTGGGCCACCAATATATTCTTTTTAGATCCAGATACATCTTGTCTAAACCGGGATGGATGGAGTATCTCGACATGTGAGCCTCATCCATGAATAATTTCCTTAGATCGTTGAACTTCGGCGTCCAAATTCGATTCATAAATTTTCGGTTCCAATCATTCCTAAGCTCGAACTGCTTATCCATACCTCGTAAGAGTTCGTTTGCAACGTTCTCTTCTTTTAGAGCTCCGAGTTGTGCGTCTTGAGTTCTGAATCGTCATTGTTAGAGCTCGAACCCTTCTAGGTTTGGTTCTTTCCTTCCAGCTTAAATCATCTGATACCATATTTGCTTTTCCAGGATGATAACGAATTTCACATTCGTAGTCATTCAACAGCTCTTTCCATCTTCGTTGTCTCATATTGAGTTCATTATGGTCGAAGATGGGCTGAAGACTCTTGTGATATGTAAATATAGTGCACTTCGTATCGTAAAGACAACATCTCCATATCTTTAGCATGAAGACTACAGCTCCTAACTCAAGGTCGTGGGTAATGTAGTTATTTTTATGCACTTTGAGCTACCTAAAATCATAAGCAATGACTTTGTTCCTTTGAATTAACACACATCCTAATCCTTGATGATAATCATCATAATACACCACAAAATCCTTTGTTCCTTCTGGGAGGGATAGGATTGGTGCATTACAAAGCATTTGCTTCAGTTTTTGAAGCACAAACTATTGTTTGTCTACCTAGTCAAATTTCTTATCTATCAGGATTAATGTTGTGAGAGGCTTGGCTATTGTTTGAAGCACCAACAGCAAGCAGCCACTCACGGAGCACAATCTACCAATCGAAGGCCACCTGTCCCTGCCAAACCTGAAAAGGTAGAAGATATTTTCGGGGATCTATCCCCCTGACCATATGTATAAAAAGGTCCCTTCTCCTCTAAGAGAAGGGATCGAAAAAACACGACCCTTTCACTCTTACCTAACATCTCTTCACCTTCTCTTTAAGAAACCAACTAATTTGATTGTCGGAGCCTCGTTCCGAGACTGCCTCCCGGACAACGACTGGCGATCTTGTTTGCTTTGCTGTGATTCTCAGGCCTTTCATTCCATTCTTCAAAGAGACGGAGTTAAGCCGAAGACATATCACAACAGTTGGCGCCATCTGGACGTGCACCCAATACAACATAACCCACTTCGCAACATCAGACGCCAGAAATGACGGATAAAGGACCGATACAACATGAAGGTGACGATAATAGCCCGGTTATACCAATGCAGTCCCTCGACGGAAGCGGCCCTTCGACACTGGAAGGGCAGCTGCTCACACAAACACCGACGACGCCGATAGTCGGCTCCACGATGGAGTTCATTGCAAGTCTATGGCGACTGCCACCCGTCGCAATGGAACATCCGGCCATGACTACCACCAGAACGCCTCAAAGAGTGCCGACCACCCAATCACAATAAACACCAAATCGACCACATCCATCAGCACGATAGGCAGGGACCGACGCTTGGTCCCCTGACGCCATTCTATCAGCCGCACCACCTGCAGGCCACCAGTCTTCCCCGATGGCTGCCATGTCGCATATCCCGCTATTTGCACAACAACCACCGTTCAACACATATTTAAACCACTAACAAGGCGTGTACCCTCAAACACAACCACAAACTCACAACATTCAAAGCACGCCAACACAATGGATGAACGCACACACTACGGGGCTAACAGAGTCAAGTTCACAGCCGAATCAGCTAATGCACGCATACCCCATGCATGCATCGTATATGCCTCAAGCGACCATGTATAACCACATGTACCATTACGAGTATGGTCAATGGTACAACAACCCATACCACGTGCAGTAGGCGATAGCCAGCAGAGCACCCAACTACCAACATATGAACAACCCCGAAACAAGTATTAGCTCGGCGTTCTGTCAAGAGTTATTATAGTATGGAATACCATATTCCGCCATGATACCAACCATCCCAAAGTATGACGACAAGACACATCCTGACGAACATATAGACACCTACGAGTGGACAATGACATCCTTTCGGACGGACAAGAGATTCACATGCACCTACTTCTCGGTCACACTATCGGGAAATGCTAGCAAATGGTTCAAGGCACTACATCTGGGAAGTATCTCCAGCTTCGAACAGTTGAGGTACATTTTCCTCCACAACTTCATGTAATTGAAGAAAATCAAAGGAGATGACAACTCTATCATGGCATGCAAACAAAAACATGATATAACATAATAATTTTATCATTAATCTGAACTTAAAAAACATTGCATATATTTTCAAACCATTTTATGTATTAATTAAGTTAACGATTATATATATATATTTTCAAACCATTTTATGTATTAATTAAATTAACGATTATACAGTTAAACAAAACATCTAATTTTGCATAAAAATTATTGTTGCAAAGATTAATGATTACAATTTTTAAAGTTTAAATATGATTATAGTTTGTCAACCGTAACCTAATTAGGACTGTATAAATAAATTAAACAGTCGAATACAAAATAAAATGAGAAAATTACAAATTTAGCCAAATACACTAATTATTTTGTGGAAAATAGCAAAAAAAAACCCAAATTAGAAAATTAGCCCTTAAAATCACAGATGAATTAAACCCATCTGTGATTTTGCATTTCCATCTGCGAACGTAAAAGTCTTTTAGACACTTGTACATCTGCAGATGGAACAGTCCATATGTGAATTGTACATTCCATCTGCGATTTCGTAGCTATTTTGTATAAAAACGTTTTTTTTTCCACTATCTTTTTAGAGAAACTCTCTCTTTCCACCTCCCGTCAGTTACAACGCAAACCAAATATTCATTTATTTTTTAGAGACGTTTTAAACAAATTTTCCTAAGAAATAACAACAAAAATGATATTTTTTTGAAAATTCTTATATATAATAAAGTTGGTTTGTAGTCAAACCCTATTAATTTCGTAGTCAAAATAAAAAAAAAAATCACAAAATCACAGATGAATAGAGAGGAAATCACAGATGGACACAGTCCATCTGCGATTTTAAACTGAAAAAGAGGAGTATATATACAACGAAAAAAAAAACACATGCGAACGTACAAGTGGCTAAAACACGTCTCGCAGATGGTATGACGAAATCACATATGAATTATATCCATCTACGATTTTAATGGCTAAAAATACAATTTTGATTTTTCTTGACTATTTTCCATAAAATAATTAATGTATTTGGCTAAATTTATAATTTTTCTGAAATAAAATTTATATCTAATTCAAGTCTTTTATTAATATATACAGTTTTTAACGGCGACAAATTGAGAGCGCGTTTTTTTTTTTCCTTAAAGAAATGCCGAATACAAGACAGTTGTAGGGATGGCAAAAATACTCATACCTAATGGGGAACCCGAAACCCGCACCCGTTTTGACTGGGGAATCCCCAGGTTGACCAGGGATAGGGACGGGGATGGGGAATACCCGAATAAAAAAAGTGGGGATGGGGATGGGGATGAGGATACCCTTAATCCCCGACCCTGGACCCGTCCCCAACATATATTAATATATAAAAATAATACAGAACATATATTTATAGTATAGTTTATAATACATAAAATTTGAGCTAAGTAACCTAACTCATTAGTAATTACTTGGTTGAAATTATACTTTTTGTTTTTATTTAATTTAAACTCGTGTGTATATATATATATATATATATATATATATATATATATATATATATATATATATATATATATATATATATATATATTTCTCTTTGGTTGATGTATTTTACCTTAAATATCAATCTGATAATTTTTTTTACTTGATTTTTTATGTATATATTTAAATTTGGTAGAAAATTAATTTATATTTTTTCTGCAATTTATGGGTACTTATATATTTTATAAAATCTTTAAACTTATGCTGATAAAATTGAAATATAGAGTTTTTTCTTACGTAAAAGTTTGCATGTTAAAAGAGAAAAAAAAATCCCCGTTTCCCCATTGGGGATGAGAATGAGGGTTTATTTATATTCCCAGATGAGGATGGGGATAAGGATTGAAATGAGGATTCGAAAATGAGAATGGGATTGGGGTCCTTGTGTTTCCCGCCCCCGTTGCCATCTATAGACAGTTGTGATGATCTTAAAAGTAGGAGGGCTTAATTGAAAACACACCGAACATTATCTTTTTTATCTCGATTTCGTAGGCGGTCAATTCTCAGAAGAAAACAGAGGGAACTAGCGGAATCCATGGAAGCCATAGCTAAGAACTTCATCATCTACGTATCGTCGATCACAGTATCTCTATGCTACTGCTATTTCGTATCTTCTAAGATCCCTAAAGGTATTTGCAGATTCATCTCTCTCATACCTATCTTCTGCATCTTCACGATCCTTCCTCTTCGTTGCACATATGTCTTCACTACCGCCATCTGCTTCTCCTTCACTACCTGGCTTATGAACTTCAAGCTCATCCGATTCGCTTTCGATCTCGATGAATCGCCATATCGCTGTTCCGATTCGCTTATCCGTTTCATCACCGTCGCTTCTTTACCGGTCAAAACCAAAAGTACAGATTCCACCTCCGCCAGTACGTCACCAGAGAGATCTTGGTACAAATTAGGGTTGCAGAATCTGATTTTCTCCATACTTGTAAGTACAGTGAATAATTACAGAGATCGATTTCATCCGGATATTGTATTAGTAATCTACTGTGGCCTACTTTTCCTGATAATCGACATCATTGCTGGCGTCAGCGCCGCTCTGCTCCTGTTTTTGACCGGATTAGAGCTCGAACCTTCGTCCAATGAACCTTACCTCGCTACATCGCTGCAAAATTTTTGGGGAAGATGGAACCTCTTGGTAACAAAAACGCTGCGCTATACCGTATACAAACCCGTCAGGTCGGCTTTTTCCGATCATAAATGGGCCCCACACGCCGGCGTATTATCGTCATTTTTCGTTTCAGGATTAATGCATGAGCTGTTCGTTTACCAATTGTCACGTGAGGATCCCACGTGGGAGATGACGTCATTCTTCGTTATCCATGGAATCTGCGTCGTGGTGGAGATGATTATCAAGAGCAATCTGGCTGGTGGTCGTTGGCGTTTGCCGAAGTTCCTAGCGACGCTGTTGACCGTGGGGTTTGTGGTGGTCACCGGTTTATGGCTGTTCTTTCCGCCGTTGATCAGAACTAAGGTAGACGTGAAAGTCCTTATGGAGCACGCCTCCTTTGTAGATTTCATAAAGACAACTTTCTATTCAATGACTCAAAAATCACAAATTCATGTATGATACATACGATATATAAATTATTATGTTAATTGAAGAAAAAAACTCAATATGTCTATATTCCTTTAACAATCCCTTAATCATATTTTATAGGGGTAACAATTGTTGACACGACACGACAAAAATATACGAAATGAAATTGACACAAAACTGAAATTTGAATTCGTGTTCGTGTTCGTGTCAAGTGCAAAAAAAACGATGTCATGTCGTGTTTATGTTCAAAATTCGACACGAAATTGATACAATTTAACATTTATTTGTCGTGTTTTACGTGTTTTTCATGTTATGTATAATTAAATATTAGTTAAATAAATTAATTGTTATATCATGTTATCTTTGTCGTGTCGTGTTTGTCGTTTTTTAATCGGTTTGTTTTCGTGTTAGTTAAAAAACGCGACATTGTGTAGTGTTCGTGTTACATAAAACTTTGTCGTGTCGTGTCGTGTCAGACAAAAAACACGACACGATGACCCGATTTGTCACCCCTAATATTTTATGTATTATATGAATTTATTTAAAAACAAACAAATATTAATATCTAACAATTTAGAAAATTTAAATCTATAAGAAAAAAAAGTAAAATATTAATTATTAAAAGTGAAATGTATATTTATCTTTTAAATTTGAACTAATAATTTTAATAAATTAACAACTAAAATAATTTGATTAAATTTAGAAATTTAGAAATTATAAGAAAAAAGTTGTGTTAATGAATTGAATATATGTTTATTATTAAATTTATAACATTTAAGTATTATATGAAATTTAGTAAAATAGAAAAAAACCATAAAATGATATATGATATAATTTAATCTAAATTTATCATAAAAGGACATGTTACATAATACATAAAAAGATGACAAGTAATAAAATTATTTTTATTTATTAAAGAGGATAGAACTAAATGTATGAATTTATAAATATCATACATAAAATAGTTAAATTTTAAATGATAAATAAAATATCTAACTAGTTTTATTTTAGAATAATTACGTTATAATAAATTAATAACAAACTATAACTTCGGATTTAAAATATATATATACTATTCATAAACGTTTAAGGGTATATTACTTTCCCGTAAGCATTACAATGTGTTTAAAATTGTCGGGTGCTTAAGATTAGCTCCGACATTGTCATACCCTCCTCCGGACATGTACACAAGCTTGTGTTATGCACATTTCGTTGTTTTTGTATAATAGTAATTGTCATCTTTTAAAAAGGGTAGATTAAATAAATAAATAAATAATCGATGCATTTTTTGTTTCAATCAATTTCTTGATCTTTTCAATTTGTTTAAACGTTGGCCACTCACCTAGGCTCCGTCACAAGGCTGACGTGACACTTTTTAACGACGTGTCATTATTTAGCGACATCACATGTTGGATGTTAAAATCGAAAAAATTAAAATTTATTGACTTTTGGGATATCCAAAATGTAGTGACTTTTGTGTAATTTGTTATCATGAAAATTCCAAACAAAATAAATACTCAATATACACAAGGGTCTTCTTATGCATAAACTAAAATCGAAACTCAACTCAAATTATAGATGAAATTTGGTAATGAAAAAGACGTGGATTCTCTTATCAACTCAAATTATAGATGTAAAATAATCATATACTTGGAAGCTTAAGGAAATCGAATAAGAGGTTAACCGATGGTTTTGCTACGATTTCCTTTGTTAATCAAATCTTTTACTGGTTTGAATTTTTCTTCGGTCGGTTGCTTTCTGAATCGAAGAACACATATACATATACATAAACCGTTCAAATTTCTTCTTTATCGTCGAGTTTAGAACACACATATTGATAGATGAAGAGATGTGAGAGACGATTTCAATCGAGCATGATAGACTATTTCGATTTTCAATTGAGAATGAGATGGTATATCTATTATTATTTTTTAGCAAGTTTTGATTTTAAAACAAAAATTTGTGATTTTCAAGAGAAAGAGAGAGATGGTACACTCATGTGTATGTGTTTTTTTTCACTTAAAAAATAACTACGTATACATATAAATCTTAAAAAAAATAAAAAATAGTTTTATATTAATTTAAAGATCAACCAAGCAAAAAAAAATAAAACTTACGTGGAATTTATCTTAAATATATTGATAAGCAAACTTGGATGAAAGTTTTGGTCCAAAAACACATAAAACTTCTAGCTGGGCTTAATACAAAAATCGTCTAACACAAGGAGCCTAGAGACCAGGCCCATGAATTTCTATGATTTAGACATTTAGTTGCAATCCCCAAATATTGATGGGTTTTAGCCATATGAACATTCATATGTGCACATGCAAACCCTAATGCTTGGATCTAGGTTTCTCTAATTAAACATGCATTGAATCCAAGACTTCTAATGACTAATAGAGCATAATAACATAAGAAATCAGAATTAGAAGTTTGCCTTGAATCACTTGCTTGATCTTCTTGTCCTTGGAGCTTTAGAGTCACAATTGTCACTCCTCTAATGGCTTACAAACACCAACTAGCAAGAGGATGATTTGAAAGAGAGGAGAGGGAAGTGAAAATCGGCCAGTGTTTCTTTCCAAAGCACAAGTGCCGATTTCCCTTAACTCTTGGGGTCTATTTATACTTGTAAGGCTCCTAGGGTTTCACCCTTAAACCCTAATTGGATAACTTAGGCCCTAAGCAATCCAATACCTTAATTGATAAGCCTTGGACGAAATCTAAGCCTATCCTAAGCCCTAGAAATCGTCCACTATTATCCATAAGGGATTTATAGCCCAAAGTATAACTATCAATCAATTGACAGTTTATGCCCTTTTATTTAATTAATCTCTTTAAGTCACCAAATTAATTCCTAATTAATTTATGACTTATATTAACCAAATAATAATATTATTATTCCTTATAATATATTAATAATATTTCTTCTCTCATAATAAATCATCCTGTCAAGTTGCTATGGTGAAGGCAACCCAAAAGGACCATGTACAACCGGGTCAAATACTTGCCTAATATAGTTGCAGCCTTAGACACTATTCCAACAGTCTCCCACTTGGATAAGTCTAGTAACTATATATACAAGTATAATCCGATTAGCAATCGTAGCTCTCAAATACGCTGTTAAACTCTGATCTAATCAATCTTGTCCTTTAGATAAGGGATCGTACAGTCCTCTGTTTAGATATCATGCTGACAATTCTATGGAATCAATTTTGTCTAGCATTTGGTTTCTCGATCTCCGATTTATTTGACATAGAACTTAATCGAACACATCAATTCAGTTCTGACCTGGCCCAGCACATAAGTCAAATCAAATCATCAAGCGATCGAGATATCGCTTTTACCCTCTTAGGATAAAAGTAACAGATAAACTTCGACTTATATACATTTACTTATTCATTAATCAACTATACACAACAATGCGTTTTATAACATCAAGTTACTGATGCGGTTTCGCATTATCAATGTACAACCAATTAACAAATAATAAACTATATATCTTGGTTTTAATACCATATGATATTATCGTCTTGCGATCACCCTTTTTATCACATTCCATAAGGTGATTCCAGCAAGTGTGGGTTTGTTCCAATGCTCAAAACTAGTTCATAAGCACTCATGAACGTTGCAGCAACCTTTTGCTATGTCTAATACCATTTAGACAATCTACACACCAATTCATGACAATCTTCATTCATATCTACTTCCAATATATGAACGATTGTGGATAATTTGAATAATTCGATTATTCTTAATAAACTCAATTATTCTGGAAGTCAAAACATGCAAAGTAAAACAATAGTTAAACAATTAACATAAGACAGTAACATTACTCATAAATAATCCTCTTTTATTTAATCATCAAATGTTAATTACATTTATCTATTACACGTTTCTAATACTATCTAATCTATACTAATATCATCCTTCAGCCCAATACTCCTAGCATGCTGCAAGTGCTTAACCCTACTCAGTCCCTTCGTAAGCGGATCTGCTGGGTTATATTCTGGTGATATCCTCTTCACCACGAGTTGTCCTTCTTCTACACGATGTCTAATAAAGTGATATTTTCTGTCGATATGTCGAGATCTACCATGATCCCTTGGTTCCTTTGTCAAGGCAACCGCTCCTTCATTATCACAGAAAATCTCCATGGGCTTCTTTATGGCAGTTACAACTCCAAGATCACCGATGAAGTTCTTCAACCATATTGCCTCCTTCGACGCTTTGCTCGCTGCAATGTACTCTGATTCTCACGTTGAATCAGCTACGGTTTCCTGCTTGGAACTTTTCCAAGTTACTGCTCCTCCATTCAGGGTAAAGACCCAGCCCGACTGCGAACGGTAGTTGTCCCTGTCGGTCTGAAAGCTGGCGTCACTATACCCTCGCACCTTCAAGTCATCACTCCCTCCGAGGACTAAGAACCATTCCTTCGTCCTCCGAAGGTACTTAAGGATATTCTTGACCGCAATCCAATGGGCTCTTCCAGGGTTCCCTTGATATCTACTAACCATGCTCAAAGCAAAGGCTACATCAAGGCGAGTACAAGTCATAGCATACATGATTGAGCCAACTGCGGAAGCGTATGGTACTCGGCTCATTTCTGCTATTTCAGCTTCGGTACTCGGACTTTGAGTCTTACTCAACTTGGCATTACTTTGTATCGGTAATTCTCCCTTCTTCGAGTTTTCCATACTAAAACGTTTCAGTACTATATCCAAGTAAGTGTTCTGACTAAGTCCTATTAGTCTCTTACTTCGTTCTCTCACTATCCTTATTCCCAAAATATAGGAAGCCTCTCCGAGGTCCTTCATAGCGAAGCACTTCCCGAGCCAGGACTTAACCTCCTACAGAGTTGGGACGTCGTTTCCTATGAGTAGTATGTCATCGACATACAGAACGAGGAAGCTTACTATACTCCCACTGGCTTTGACAATACACATGATTCATCTTCGCTTCGTACAAATCCAAACTCTTTGACTTTCTCATCGAAGCAAAGATTCCATCTGCGAGACGCTTGCTTAAGTCCATAAATGGACTTCTCAAGCTTACACACTCTATTTGGATGCTTCAGATCGACAAAACCCTCTGGCTGAGCCATGTAAACATCCTCAGCCAACTTCCCATTAAGGAAAGTGGTTTTGACATCTATTTGCCAAATCTCATAATCATGAAATGCGGCAATTGCTAGCATCACTCTAATAGACTTTATCTTCGCAACTGGTGAGAAGGTCTCATCATAGTCAACTCCGGGAGTTTGAGTAAAGCCCTTCGCAACCAACCGCGCCTTATATGTGTGTACGTTTCCATCCACGTCGGTCTTCTTCTTGAAGATCCATTTGCACCCAACGGTCTTACGTCCGGGCACATTATCAACCAAATTCCAAACTTGGTTGTCATACATGGACTGGATCTCGCTGTCCATTGCCTCTTTCCATTTTGTAGACTCCGGGCCTGCCTTGGCTTCCTTATAGTTATTAGGTTCATCTAGATTTATTAGTGTACCATCACTAATATACGTATCCCCTTCGGTAGTAATATGAAAACCATAAAACTGGGGTTGAACTCTAACTCTTTCGGAACGTCTAAGAGGTAATGACTCGTCAATCGGTTCAACCGGAGTTTCCTTCTCGGGTTGAGTGCCAGCGGTAGAGGTTCCTTCATCTATCGACTCTTAAATCTCTTCAAGCTCGATTTGCCTCCCACTGTCTCCTTGGCTTATGAGTTCTCACTCTCGGAAAACTCCTCTCCTTGCAACGAAGACAACATTGTCCTTCGGTCTATAGAAGAGATATCCAAAGGATTTCTGCGGGTAGCCGATGAAAAAACATCACTCACTATGAGGTTCGAGCTTGTCGTGAGTATCTCGTCTTACGAAAGCCTCGCAACCCCAAACCTTGATATGTGCCAACGAGGGAGCTTTCCCTGTCCACATCTCGTGAGGTGTTTTGGCAACCTTCTTTGTAGGGACTCGGTTAAGGATATGGGCGGCAGTCTCTAAGGCATACCCCCAGAATGAGATAGGTAGTGACGCACGACTCATCATAGAGCGAACCATGTCCAACAAGGTTCGATTACGCCTTTCTGCCACACCATTCAACTGCGGTGTCCTAGGTGGCGTCAATTGTGAAACTATTCCACACTCCTTGAGATAGTCGTGGAATTCAAGACTTAGGTACTCTCCTCCTCGATCAGATCGAAGCATCTTGATTTTCCTGCCCAATTGATTCTCCACTTCATTCTTGAACTCTTTGAACTTTTCAAACATTTCTGACTTTTGCTTGATTAAGTAGATATACCCATATCTACTATAGTCATCCGTAAAAGTCACATAGAAGCGGTTCCCATCCTTTGTGGTTGATCTAAACGATCCACATACATCGGTATGTATGTGGTCCAATAGACCCTCACCCCTTTTACATGTACTAGTGAAGGGTGACTTAGTCATCTTTCCAAGCAAACAAGACTCGCATGTGTCATCTTCCCTAAGGTCGAATGACTCCAACACTCCATCCTTTTGGAGTTGGGCTATGCGCTTCTTGTTGACATGTCCAAGACGACAATGCCACAAGGATGCTCTATCCATACCATTGGAAGAATCCATGCATAAAACATCATTTCCTAAGTTATCTACAATCATAACAGTTTCATAAATTCCATTACATGGTATTGCTTCAAAATATAAGACACCATTTAGATAAGCAAGAATAGAACCATTCTCATTATTAAAAGAAAATCTAAAACCTTGTCTAAACAAACCATGAAATGAAATGATGTTTCTTGCCATTTCTGGCGAATAGCAACAATTGTTCAAATCTAAACATAAACCATTCCTAAGCACTAAACAATACACTCCAATCTTGGTCACAGGCGACGATCTTCTATTCCCCATGATTAGATTTATTCTTCCATGCTCCACATCCCTATTTCTTCTTAGTCCCTGCAATTCAGAACAAATATGGTAACCACAACCGGTATCAAGGACCCAAGAAATAGCATGATTTGAATCGTTAAATTTAATTGTGTATATACCTGCGAAAGATGGCTTGATCTTTCCTTCCCTTATGGCTTGCAGGTAGTCTGGACAGCTTCTCTTCCAATGCCCTATTTTATGGCAATGATGGCACTCTGCCTCCTTTGGGTTAGGGTTAGGCTTAGCGGTATCAACTTTGGTCCCACTAGAAGAGGAACCATCTCGGGACTTTCCCTTACGGTGGCTCTTAGACGGAGCCTTCCTATTCTTGCCTCTTCCTTGCCCAATTGCCAAAACAGGAGCAGCGGGTGGATTGGGAGTGGGTGCAACAGACTTGTCCTTGAGGTTTCTTTCAGCAACCCTAAGGAGACCTTGGAGCTTACTTAGGGTGACCTCTTCTTTGTTCGTGTGGTAGGTCATCCTAAATTGATTGTACCACAGAGGCAAAGAGTGAAGCACCATATCGATCGCCAAGTCTTCCCCGAAGTCAACATTCAACTTGCAAAGACGATCGACATACCTTTGCATCTTTTGCAGGTGCACGATAAGAGATTCTCCATGACCCATTTTGGCGGAAATCATGTTAGTGAAAATCTCGTAACGCTCCTACCTCGCGTTTTGGTGGTATCTCTCCAACAAGTCTTGGTGCATTTCGTACGGATACATGTCCTCATAGGACTTTTGGAATTCAACGTTCATTGTGGCTATCATGATGCAATGAACCTTTGTTGCATCATGTTCATGAGTCTCAAAAGCAGTCATTTCAGCCGGAGTAGTGATTTCTGGGTTGATTTTCTCGAGCTTCTCATCGAGGACATACTCCTTGTCCTCGTAGCGAGCAATCATGCGAATGTATCTTATCCATTCGCTAAAGTTCGTCCCATTGAAATTCACCTTTTGACAAAGGCTCATCAATGTAAACGAACTAGCAGCAGCGTTGTTCGCGTTTGACATCTACAAATAGAAAGGACAAAGATATATTAGAATTTGAATCCCTAATTATCACCCAATAAGAAAAAATTAGGGCTAGGATCCAACAACAATATTTACATATTAGAAAAGGGATGCCGTAATCTAACATACAAACAATTTGAAGGTAAGTGAATGACGATTCACTAATTCTCCATCACGAAAACATAACTTTAAGTTCTAAATGTATTGAGAATTCCTAGGTTTGGATGAGATTCATTGAAACCTTTCAATGGCATGTTTAAATCTCGATATGCCCCTCTCATTTATGACTGGGATACCGAGGATCACAAAGTGGGTGTGAATTACCATGCAAATTCACATGGTGCCTTCATTGTAACAATCACCTATTCGATGTGCCGGTAAACCACACACACTCCATCGAACTATGATAAACAATGAATCACCCTTTTCCACCTTTGCTTAGAACCAATTAGTGTGCCGGTAAACCGCACACGCTCCACTAACTTCTTAACAAGGGTGCAAAGTGTAATTTCATGGGATTGCATCAATTTACTTTTCCTAAAGTAACTAGGATTGGGAAATTTTGAAAAACATGTAGTTACTTTGTATTTCATATTATACTTTTAATGAAGAGATGAGGTTGCCATATCCTACCCGTTCGGCTAACGACCCTCCACCGATCAAGCAAGCGGTGGGTGTGAGTGTACACCCATTACGCGCCATTTTATAGGCAGCAACCTTATACCCACCTTATACCCACCGATCATACATGTATATATATTAATATTGTAATATTATATTAGTATAGGGTTGAATTTTAAACTTGTAAAATTCTAGGGTTTGAAATTTAAATTGTCTAAATTAAAACTTTTAATCACAAAACATAAATTTCAAAACTTAAGGGCAAGTTTTAAACTTTTCAAAACATAGGGGATCAACTAACAAATAATCTAAATTAACATTTAATCACATAATTATCCATATTTGATTTATTTAATAATTTCTTGCAAAACAATTTACCAATTAATCAATTATCACATAAGGAAATAAATATTTTATTAATTGATAAATATCTTCAATTAGATCAAGAATATACTCATATATCATAAAATCGAATTTATATTGATCTAATATGATAAAGGCAAGTATCTCAAAGATAAACAGCAAGAAATCCCGATATTTGCTCTTTCTGACGCTTGGACTCGCCGAGTACCCCAATGGACTCGCCGAGTCGAGCCTACTCGCCGAGTCCACTATGGGACTCGCCGATTCCATCAGACAGCACCACAAAATTCCAATTTTGAAGGCATCAAACAAGCAACCAATGCATCAATTCAATAGAAACCAATCTAGGCTCTGATACCACTGATGGGTTTTAGCCATATGAACATTCCTATGTGCACATGCAAACCCTAATGCTTGGATCTAGGTTTCTCTAATTAAACATGCATTGAATCCAAGACTTCTAATGACTAATAGAGCATAATAACATAAGAAATCGGAATTAGAAGTTTACCTTGAATCACTTGCTTGATCTTCTTGTCCTTGGAGCTTTAGAGTCACAATTGTCACTCCTCTAATGGCTTACAAACACCAACTAGCAAGAGGATGATTTGAGAGAGAGGATAGGGAAGTGAAAATCGGCCAGGGTTTCTTTCCAAAGCACAAGTGCCGATTTCCCTTAACTCTTGGGGTCTATTTATACTTGTAAGGCTCCTAGGGTTTCACCCTTAAACCCTAATTGGATAACTTAGGCCCTAAGCAATCCAATACCTTAATTGATAAGCCTTGGACGAAATCTAAGCCTATCCTAAGCCCTAGAAATCGTCCACCATTATCCATAAGGGATTTATAGCCCAAAGTATAACTATCAATCAATCGACAGTTTATGCCCCTTTATTTAATTAATCTCTTTAAGTCACCAAATTAATTCCTAATTAATTTATGACTTATATTAATCAAATAATAATATTATTATTCCTTATATTATTCTTATAATATATTAATAATATTTCTTCTCTCATAATAAATCATCCTGTCAAGTTGCTATGGTGAAGGCAACCCAAAAGGACCATGCACAACCGGGTCAAATACTTGTCTAATATAGTTGCAGCCTTAGACACTATTCCAACAAATATCATATCATTCCCTAGAATTCTCAATCATAAATACAAGACTAGACATATCAGAGATGGCGACGGGGACGACGACGATCAACAACAACACCGGTTCCGCTATCAAAAACCCTAAGAAGGCCAATCTCTTAGATCATCACTGCATCAAACACTTACTCGACGAATATGTCACTAAGGTACAAAGCAATTCTACTCACAAACAAGAAACATCTCGAATTCAGATTTCAATTTCTTTCCTATATGTTGTAATGGTCACATTTTTAAATTTTTTTTGAAATAGATCGTGACTAGTCGAGGTTACAACGAAGATGTGAGGATGAGTAACGTTAGATTGTTGATTGGAGCGATCATTATTATCATTTCCCTCTTTGCTCAGTTTTACAATAAGAAGTTTCCGGATAACAGGAATTTCCTCATTGGATGCATCATATTATATCCTTTTCTAAGCCCCAAATTCAATTTCCACTGTAGTGCATTGTGTTTACAAAATTAATAACTGAAAGTTTAATATTTTTCACAGTTCTAAAATGAGATAAATGATGTACACTTCACAGTCTTAAATTTCTTTTACTGCTATTTTGAAGAATTGAGTTTGTTTGATCTTTGATTATGGCAAGTATGTAGTATTCAATGGGATATTACAACTGATTATCTACACCAAGGAGAAGAACACATTTCTGTTCACATATCCTTCTACAGTAAGTTTGATTCATCTTAATATAGATCAGTAGTTATAATCCTTGAATAGGATCAAATTTCTACTTGCTTATTAAGAAGATATCATATGCTTGATGGTGTCTTCTAAATTTGAGATAATATTCAAACTTCAAAATTATCTTGAGTTTTGATGGAAATGGTATACTTGTTATCTTGACAGGGTTCTACTAATAACAATACTAGATTAATGGTGTCTTCTAAATTGCCCAGATTCTCTGACATGTATACACTCACCATAGCAAGTGCTGATCCAAAATCCATTTATGCAAAATCAACTGTCGAGTTTACCAAAAGTGTTACCAAATGGTATCTCTCTCTCTCACACACACATAGATGCATACATGCATTTACAAAGGATGGAGTATTGGTGGAAGGGCTATTTTGGAAAGATGTGGAGGGCCTGGTGAATGAGTATGCTAAGGCTAAAGATAACAAAAGAGCAAGTGAAATGTGAACCTGTGATTGATAATGATAGGGGGTAGAATTGAAATATTAAGAGCTTATAGAGGTATTTTACAAAACACCATTGGATCTTTTTCTTGAATTTATAGATATGGAGTGAGTCCAACATTGCCTTTGTAAAAATGAATGAATGAAAAGTCACATTCGATATTGTTAGTAATAAAAATAGATAAAATGATGCATGCTTGAAAAGCCCCCTTTTAACATGATGATTGAACTTTTCTTGTTAGCCCTCGATAAAAATATCTATTAATATGTGGTTATTTAAAGGGATAATGACTTAAAAGGGTAATATATTTTTTGATTTTTACACATTTGGTCACTTTGTTAGCCCTACTTCACTTTGTTAGGCTTCACAACTTCGGTTTTTCTAATTTAGAACAATAAGTAGAGGTGGCTAAAATCGACCCAACCCGCAAACCCAACCCGAACCCAACCCAAAATTAGCAGGTTGAGTTGAGATTTTCAACCCATTTAACTTAAATGGGTCAACCCGTAACCCATTTAATTAAATAGGTTAGGTTGGGTAAAATTTATTAACCCGTTTTCAACCCATCAACCCATTTAACTTTAATATATATATATATATATATATATATATATATATATATATATATATATATATATATATATATATAATTTAATATAATTTGAATATTATCATGTATTAATCAAAGTATTAATTTGTAAATTATAATGTTGCATTATTATTATCTATGTTTAATAAAATTCAATTCTAATTTTCATCCTTATTTTAGCGCCGATAATACTGGTCACTCTCCAAAATCACTGTGAAAATAAACATTTTTAATGTTATTTGAACAATTTATTTGAATTTATGAATTAGGATTGTGCTTTTGTCATAATTATGAAGTTTTATTTATGTTTTATAATTTAAGTGGTATAATATTTAATTATATAGTTTATTTAATTGATTTTAAATAGGTTAACCCAATTTTAACCCAATTATTTAATAGGCTGGGTCGTGAACTACACAAACAGATCAACCTAGTGACAACCCATTTATTAAAAGGTTGGGTTGGGTTGGAAATATCAACCCATTTAAATAAAAAAGTTAAGTTGGGTTGGGTTGGAATTTTCAAACCAATTGCCACCTCTAAAAATAAGACTATCAAACCCAAAATGGCATGCCACATTGTCACATAACATGCATGATATACCACATATGGAGTCTTTGGACGATCATATATTAAAAATCATCAAAGTTGTTTGAAATGCACAAGATATTTGCATTGTTAGCTCTATTGGCAATATGTTGATCTTTTTGGTGATTTATCCTTCATTTTTAGTTTCTTCATTGGATTGTTCTCTTGATCACTAAGCCCAATTCAAACAACTCTTTTCTAGATCAATTTTATCATTATATAATAGACTTATGTTATCTACCTCAATCTTGACTTCATCAATGATTATGTAAGTAGCTTTCTGCCCTAATCAGGACAATGTATCTTCTTTAATTCTTATCCTTACACCTCTAAAATCAAATAACCCTAGTGACACCAATGAAATGCTCAATTAGCATCATTAACAAATTCCTAAGTTCAATTAAAGATACACAAGCTCTTGAAAATTATGAAATGCATCAAGCGGAAGCAACAACCAATTAGCTAAGTAAATCATCAACCGAACTAATAAACGTTGCAATGTAGAAATTGATACCACATCGTCTTAAACAGGTTATTAGTGTTAGCAACCTGCAATTAAAACACAAAATAAAGATAAAGGAAAACAAATAGAGATATGAGGAGAAAGCTTACTGGAGATTGCAAGAACTCTAGGCTTAGCCATGTGACCTTTGTCGATTTTGCCTGTCTTACCACAAATACCACGTCTTTTGGCGACACGAATCGACAATACAAACTTCTGGTTGGTGCCCTCAATTGCAGCTTTGTAGGCTCGTCGAAACTCCAGATCATCGGCGCTCAATTTCACCATTTCTTCTTACTTACCTCTCCTCTTACGGAATACGATGACCAGATCTCAGAGCAAGATAAATGAACTTTGTTCTACAGTTTGGGACTTGATGATCCAAGAAAATTTTACCTTTTACTAATCACATGAAAATTCAGCTTTGGTCATTTTTTTGAATTTTAGAAGTCGTCTGTAACACCCGATTTTCAGGTATGAATTTTATGAATTAATCTTGTGGAATTTTGATGGCCACGACATAGTGGGGATGATCACCACGACATGGCAAGACTTTTGGGGCCACAACCATTTTTAGTGGCCATGACGTGGCGATTTTCCATGCTCAAAACCTAATTTTTTCGTGCTTAAGGTCCTATTTAAAGGATGTAATGTCTAGCGTTTTGTCCACCCTCAGCCTCCATCCCCTCTAAGTGCTTAGATCCAAACCCTAATCCCCTCTCCTCCATTTTTAAGCCTCTTTGTGGTGTTCTTGTTCTTGTGAAGGAAGAAGGAAGTGTTGTGGAGCAAAAAGATCAGCAAGCTAACTTCATTTTAGGCTTCTTGAGCTCTTTGTGGACCCTTATAAGTCTACAAGCTTATATCTTTTGCTCTACCTTTCTACATCTAGGTTTTATGCACATTTCTTTATGTATGAGATGGTTTGAATGGTTGGGATCAATAAAGTTGGCAATGTTATTGATCCTTGAGGTTCCAAGAGGGTTAGATGCTCAAGATCTGAAGTGTTATGTAGTTTTGAGTCCATACATGGGGTTTTGACCCCATCTCTCACATCGTACATGCATGTCTACAAAGTAAGGATTTTTATGAAGGATATAAGTGTGAAGAAGTCTTCTGGAAAGTTTGAGCAAATGAATTAAAGGATTTAGAGCTTAATCAATTAAGTTGTCTTCATCTAGAAACCATGACGTGCCATATTGCTCGTTACGATGTGGTGATGGGTTTTTCACGACTGTTTTGTCCTGTTGCTGCCATGACGTGGTGACAGAGCTTGTCGTGGCTGTTTTGTCAGAGAATAGCCACGACGTGGGCACTAGTTGGCCATGACGTGGTGAGAGTTGACTTTTTGACCTAATTGATTTTTGGTCAACTGAGTAGTTTTAGATGATAGACTAAGGTTTGACCTTGGATGTTTCATTAGGTGGTGGGTAGCACTAGTTTTTCGTTTGTGAGAGTTTTGGTACTTTCGGCTTCGATTGTAAGGTGAGTCTTCTCACTATATTATGTAGGATGCTATATTGTCTTTGTGACTCTTAAATTGAAGACTTAGATCTGGCCCCTAGCATGAACAAGTGTGAAATGTAGTAAAGGCATGTATTACCCGAAGCACAGGATTCACATTTAGATCAGGAAGAGTCACAAGGTTACTAAGGCACTAGTAATTGAGTTTGTTTTGCTTATTTCTGTCATTACCTGTGTTTTGGTGATGACTAGGAAAATGATATTTGATCAGACCCTAGTGGCCATCGATTTTGAGTAATACAGATCTACGCAAGTGAGTTGATTGATGTGATGTAGTAACCGACTTTAGTCGGGAGAATTAAGAAAGAGATTGATCGACGAAAGATTGCAACCTTCATTAAGGCTGAGCAGCCAATAGCTAAAAATGCTACCTGTTATGATGTGATTGTACCATATTAGAACATGAAGGAAAGTTTCTTCCGTGTTACACACTCATAAAAGACAAGAGTCTAGTTTGTTGCACTATGCAATGGAAGGCCATTCGAGTGTGAACATTCGGTCTGTTACTAATGTAACGACTAAAAATTTCAACCAATTTAAAATATTTTATTTCATTCAAAAACCATTAAATTCATACATCTTGTTTTCAAAATAGTTTAAACATCAGAGTATCCCCCAGGACCATATCACATAGATCATAAAACATGAGGAGCAGTACGATCACGCCTTTGCCTTTCCACGATCTCCTGAAGTACCTAAAACAATACACTAAACTGTAAGCCCGAAAGCTTAGTGAGTTACCCCAAGATACCATACATAAACATACTCATAACATATCACAAAGAGAACAGCCATGCACATCGGGTCTACTGTGTGACTGGTCCGCCTGCACCGGGCCTTCAGTCCACTTGGTCCACCCTCTGAGACTAGCCATGTACATCAAGTCTACAGTGTGATTCGTCCGCCCTCACCGGGGCTTCAATCCACCTGGTCCACTCTCTGAGTCTACAGTATGACTGGTCCGCCCACACCGGGCCTTCAGTCGGCCTGGTCCACTCTCCGAGCCTAGGCACGTCTGGTCCGCCGTCTTGGGGCCTTTAGCCTATCCGGACCGCTCACAGGGCCTTCGGGATATTCGGTCCGCCCTGGGTATGTTGGCCTAAAGCACAAAGTAGGACCCGCCTCAACCCAACCCCCGTCAAACAACCATGTGCACATAAAACAATTAATCACATAACAAATCATTAACCAGACAAACAGTCTAACAGACCACATAGCATATCAACATCCTAACCAGGATTCCGACCTAACCGGTCACTAGCATAACATTACCCTATATACCGGGTACCGACCTTAACCAGGTCACTAACATAACACCATCCTAAATATCAGGATGCAGATCTAGCAAAACAATAACATAACAAACAATACTCGGATTTCCATTCGATAAAGAGCCGGCCTTGGTGTCGTAGACCCTGTCGATATAGTACGGATAACTCACCTGATTGAAGAACCGAACCACGGAAGCACACACCCGAAGCACTGCTCTAAACTCTAACACCTATTGCCATCAATGGACCATTGACATAAATAACCAATTACCATAACACCTTTGAAGGTCAAAGTCAAAGTCCAGGCCAAAGTCAAACTTCCTAACTGACTCTACTCGCCGAGTCAACCTGTTGACTCGTCGAGTCCTTATACTCTGAAAACTCTTAGAACACGACTCAACTCGCCGAGTCACCCCAAGACTCATCGAGTCTAACGATCTCCGAGTCCCATCCTGCACAACTCACAGAGTCGCCCCTCGACTCACTGATTCGAGGCCTTAACCAGAAGCGGCTAGGGTTCCGTGACCAGACTCGCCGAGTCCAAGGCAATCTTCAACTGACTCACCGAGTTGTTCTTCCAACTCGACGAGTCCATGCTTATGTTCACACAACTCATCGAGTACACCCATGTGACTCGCCGAGTCTCTCCAGCTCTCAATCCACACAGAGGCTTTTTGAGCCATGCAGGGGCTCCAATCCATAGATCCACTCTTCTACAATCTAACCCTAACATAAATTTGCAAACGTTACGTGAAACCAAGGAGATATAAGCCCAAAACACTCTAGGGCTAGGGTTTATGACAAAGGGGCTTCACCAATAACTCTTAGACAGAAGCTTTATGACATTTTGGACCATCAAAAGCCTAGATCTGAAGTAGCAACCTCAGATCTAAGCCTCTAACTCGAAATAGCTCTCAATCATACCAAAAATGCCCCAAATCTCAAATGATAATAGATCTAGATACAAAAGAGCCCAAGCAACAGATTATTACCTCCAATATATGCCCCAACTGAAGTAGATCCTAGATCTACACCACTCCTTTGCAGCAAACCTCTTTATCTTCAAGCCCCTTTCCAAGATTTTCTCCTCCAAAGCTCTATTCTCTCTATTAATGGAGGCTCACTCGATTCTAGGGTTTCTGGATCTCAAAAGGGTAGCAAAGAGGCTAAGGGTGGGTTATAATGTGCTTTATATAGGACACCACCCCCAGGATTAGGGTTTTCTCTCTTTAGCACCAACTCGTCGAGTCCAAGCCGCCGACTCGGCGAGTTGGCCACTTAAACCGCGACTGAATCCCGCTCCGACTCGGCGAGTAAGCAGACCTACTCGTCGATCCCCTTTCCTAAATTTACACTTTTGGCCCTTCTTTGAACTTCTGAAATTTGGGGTGTTACAACTTTCCCCTACTTAAATTAGGCTTCGTCCTCGAAGCCTACTGCAGTATACGCTTCAGAACAAACCCCTTGCACTGCAGACTCCGATTTCTCAATCAACTCATGCTCTTACAAACCCTACTTCTGCATCTCTCTTAAATGGCTTATTCTCATGTAGCATCATTGCCACTACTCCAAGACGACCATTGGCCTTTCAACTCAATAGCACCAAATATTAACCTCGTATCACCCGATGATACCATCCCTTCAAATCAGGAACACACCTTCGCACCCTGCGAACGCTAGATACCACAAACACCCACTGAACTCTGCCAAGACACTAATCCGTCATCCTTTGCCCAAAATCGGCGATAACCCTGATAACTTGCAACCTGGAACAAATCCTGCTCCACCCTCTGGTTCTATCCCTTACGCACTGTCAGGATGCTGCATCCTTTAGCTCCCATAACCCATCAACCAACCATATCGTGCAACCACTCGTACCTGGCCCAATCAGCCTCGGGCTGGAATACCAGGCACGCCTATAACGGGTCCAGTCATCCCTAAGATGGAATACCCCAAATTGGAATACCTCCACATTCATAACTCAAGCCTACAACCATACTCGGAACCAAGGACCTTTTCCTTGCGTCACCCTCGAACCCTTCGGTTCGACACAACGGAGTATAACCCACTCACACCTCCCTATCACGATATCTATGTCCTTGACCTCCGATTGTAATATCCTTATATAGTCCTCAACACCGGTCTAAACTACTCCCGAGTCTGTTAACCTGCTGTCTCACCTTCCTCTGTCCAAATCTCCAATCTGGAACCACTATCTTCCTCCTCTTCCAAGGAGACTGAAAACATGATTGCGCATCATCCCACATTGCCACAACGTCAACGGGCATCCAACCGATATGTGCTTCCATATATCTGGAACAATCCCAGCGCTTACTACCAATAACTGCAGCACTTTCGATCATCCATTTACTCTGCTGCCTTCCTTTCAGAGGACCCACACTCCTTCCGGAGCTACATACCTTTCCTTTCTAGGAAGTCTACTCACCAACCCTTACCACACCTATAAGTGCCACTAAGCTAAAATCCACTCTACACTATCCAAGTGGAGCAACTGCTATTCTCGAACTCCCATATACCCCGAATCCGATCACATAACTAACAAGGCCCACGCACGGCCTCCAGCGAACTCCATCATCATGATCAATACTTGGGGCCAGACCATATCGATTGCTATTGCATGGCGACATAATCACCCATTCTCCGCATACAGATCCACTAACACATACATAGTCTTCGGCATGATTGGACCGCCTTTCCAGGCCTTCATCCTATCTGGACCACTCTCAGAACCTTCAGCATGTCTGGACCGCCCTCCTAGGCCTTCAGCCTGTCTCGACCGTTCTCCGAGCCTTCAGTCTGAATGGTACGCCTTCCAGCCTTCAGTCTATCCAGACCGCTCAAAGTTGTCGTACATCACTCTGAACCATTCCTCCCGGGAATCTCTCCCATGTAGTCTGTCCTCGCCCTCTTGGGGTTCTGAACTCCAGTTCTGCTCCCGGAATCCTTCCAACGGCCTAAACCCAGGCCTCACATCAACCAACTACCTTACCTGAAACCATGGTCTGTTCCCTACCTGATGACAATGATAATAGATCCTCATATCCTGAGTCGGGACCGAATGACGGCAACCCCTCGCATAATTCCCCTCTTTCCCACACTTGCGACACGCACCACCGTACCTACAAACTCCGACATGACCCTTCCCAAACTTCTCACAAGTGTGGTTGCTCTGACCTCCAACCCTAGAGTCAACGGTTTTGGACCGTTTCGGCGCCGGCTGCGACTGTACCGGGGCCTACCTCTGCTCTCGTAACTGCAACTCCATCTCTAACTCCCGCCGCCTGGCGGCCTTCTGCAGCTCTAACAAGGTATCACACCTCTGCACGGACACAAATTGCCTGATGTCCCTCTTAAGCATACTCAGATATCGAGACATCTGAGCCTGCTCCGAAGCAAACTCCGGGCAAACCATCGCCCTCTCAGTGAACATCCTGGTGATCTCCGTCACCGACTCTGAATCCTCCTTCAGTTCCAGGAACTCCTGAGCCAACCTCTCTCTCTCTCTCTCAACCAGCGGAACATAACGAGTACTGAACATCTCCCAGAACTGATCCCTAGTAACCGCATCCCACTGCGCATTAGAATAAGATCCCGTAGTCAACCTCCACCAATCCTTCGCCCCGAGCCTCAAAAGGTTCAGAGCACACCTCACCTTCTGATCCTCAGGGCATAAACACGTGAAGAAACAACCCTCCACGTCTTACAACCATCTCGTAGCAACGACCGGATCCTAAACTCCATCGAAAGTAGGGGGCTTCGTATTACATAAATCCCGATACTGAAAGTCCCGACTGGCTCCTCCCCCTGGCGCTGCCACAGCCGCTGCAAGAGCTGCATAGAGCTCATCAAAATACTCAACCATGGCGGTCTCTATCGATCCAAACATCTTCGGAAACTCAGCCTAGAACATTGCAGCAACCTCATCATGTAGGATCTCACGAATCCTGGCATCCAACTCATCCGTACTCATCTGAAGAATGACTTCGGGTGGTACAGGTCCATCCTGACCACCCTCTCCTGATCCCGATCTCGAACCGAATCCTGCCTCCAAACGTTTCGCATCCGCCATACTGAAATGAACCATAAGAACCTCAGATACCTCGCAGAACCGCCGAGAACTAACCTCTAACCAACAACCTAGGGGTTGTAACTTCCTTGACACGCATATGGGTCCTGTGCTTTCAGTATTACGGGCCCATACTGATGGGTTTTATGCATAAGAACATTCCTATGTGCTCATACAAACCCTAATGCTTGGATCTAGGTTTCTCTATTGAACATGCTTTGATTCCAAGACTTACAAACCCTAATCTATCATACAAATAACAAAAACTAACATATAGAATCAGATCTAGATGTTTACCTCTTCAAATGTTGGCTTAGATCTTCTTCTCTTCTTCTCTTGATCTTAGAGTCACAAATGCAACTCCTCTAATGGTTCACAAACCCCACAAATAAGAAGGTAATATGAGAGAGGGTGAGAGAAGCTAGAAATCGGCCTAGGGTTCTCTTAGAATTAAGTGGTAGCCGATTTCAATGCCCTAGGGGTCTTATTTATAGTTACAGGCTACTAGGGTTTCAGTCTAAACCCTAATGGACAACTTAGCCACCAAGCAGCCCAAGGAACCTTCTGGAATAAGGCCTTGGACGAAAATATGATGGATACCCATCATAATTTCGTTCCCCCTTAAGTCCATTAGGTTTCCTTAACCCAAAACTCAACTATCATACATTTGATAGTTTATACCCCTTTATTCAATTAATCTCTTTTGGTCACCAAATTTATTCCTAATTAATTTATGACCAATACTAATTAAATAAATATGATTTCTCTTTTAATATATTATTCTTATAATCTATTAATAAACCATAATATTCTCTCTTTCTCCTTAAATTACCTTGTCAAGTTGCTTTGGAGGAGGCAACCCAAAAGGACCAAGCACAACCGGGTTAAGTACATACCAAATATAGTTACGGGCTTAGACACTATTCCAACAGTCTCCCACTTGGATAAGTCTAGTAACGATATCTCACATACGACTTCAGAATCCGATTAGCAATCGTAGCTCTTATACTTCGCTGTCAACTCTGATCAACTTGTCCTTTAGATAAGGGATCGTATAATCCTCTGTTATGGATATCATGCTGACAATGCTTGTTGTCCAGCATTTGTTCCTTGATTTCCGATTTGTTCGACATAGAATTTAGTTGAACACATCAACTTTATTCTAACCGGGCCCGACACATAAGTCAAACCAAATCATCAAGTGGCCAAAGATATCACTCTTATTCTCATAGAATAAAAGGAACAAATTAACTTCGAATCATATGCATCTATTATTCACTAATTGAATCATGCACAACAATGTGTTTTATAACATCAAGTTACTGATGCATTTACATATCATCAATGCATAACCAACCAACAAACAATAATCATATCTCTAAGTTTTAAGACTATATGATATTATCGATTTGCGATCACCACGAAGTGATACCAGCAAACTTGGGTTTATTCCAATGCTCAAATCATATTCATAAGCACTCATGAACTTTGCAGCAAACCTTTGCTATGTCCAAAACCTTTTAGACAATCTACAAACAATTCATGATAGTCTTCATTCATATCTACTTCCAAAATATGACTGACTGTGGACTGTTCGAATAATCCTATCATTCAGGAAGTCAAAAACATGCAAAATGGAAACAATAGATAAATAACCAACACAAGATAATAGCTTTACTCATAAATAAGACAATTTTATTTATTCATCAAATGTCCAGTACAAACTATCTATTACACGTTTCCTATCTAATCTAAACTTATCTCATCCTTCAGCCCAATGCTTCTAGCGTGCTGTAAGTGTTTGACCCTACTCAGTCCCTTCGTAAGGGGATCTGCTAGGTTTTCTTCTGATGATACCCTCTTTACAACGAGAAGTCCCTCTTCTAACCGATGTTTGATAAAGTGATATTTTATGTCGATATGTCGAGACCTACCATGATCTCTCGGTTCCTTGGTTAAGGCAACCGCTCCTTCATTATCACAGAAAATTTCCATCGGTTCCTTTATGGATGGCACAACTCCAAGGTCTCCAATGAAGTTCTTCAACCATATAGCCTCCTTCGACGCTTCGCTCGCCGCAATGTACTCTGATTCGCACGTTGAATCAGCTACGGTTTCCTGCTTGGAACTTTTCCAAGTCATTGCTCATCCATTCAGGGTAAAGACCCAGTCCGACTGCGATCGGAAATTATCCCGATCCGTCTGAAAACTAGCGTCACTATACCCTCGTATCCTTAAGTCATCACTCCCACTGAGGACTAGAAACCATTCCTTGGTCCTCCGAAGGTACTTAAGAATATTCTTGACTGCAATCCAATGAGCTCTACTAGGGCTCCCTTGATATCTGCTGACCATGCTCAAAGCGAAGGCCACATCAGGGCGAGTACAAGTCATATCATACATGATAGAGCCTACTACGGAAGTGTAAGGTACTCGGCTCATATCAATTATCTCTGCCTCTGTACTCGGGCTTTGAGTCTTACTCAGCTTGGTATTGCTTTGGATTGGCAACTCCCCTTTCTTGGAATTCTCCATACTAAAACGCTTTAGTACCTTATCCAAGTATGTATCCTGACTGAGTCCTATCAATATCTTTTCTCTGTTTCTTACTATCCTTATTCCTAAAATATAAGCAGCCTCTTTGAGGTCCTTCATAGCGAAACATTTCCCAAGCCAGGCCTTAACCTCCTGCAAGGTTGGGACATCGTTTCCTATGAGCAGTATGTCGTCGACATACAATACAAGGAAGCTTACTATACTCCCACTAGATTTGACATACACACAAGATTCATCTTCGCTTCGCAGAAAGTCATACTCTTTAACCTTCTCGTCAAAACAAAGATTCCATCTGCGAGACGCTTGTTTCAATCCATAAATGGATTTCTCAAGCTTGCATACTCTATTTGGATGCTTTGCATCGACAAAACCCTCTGGCTGATTCATGTAAACATCCTCAGCCAACTTTCCATTAAGGAAAGCGGTTTTTACGTCCATCTGTCATATTTCATAATAATGAAACGCAGCTATCGCAAGCATTACCCTAATAGACTTTATCTTCGCAACTGGCGAGAAGGTCTCATCATAGTCAACTCTGGGAGTTTGAGTAAAGCCCTTCGCAACCAATCGTGCTTTATAATTATGCACTTTCCCATCCATGTCCGTCTTCTTCTTGAAGATCCACTTGCACCCGACTGTCTTGCGACCCGGTACATTATCAACCAAATTCCAAACTTGGTTGTCGTACATGGACTGAATCTCGCTGTCCATCACCTCTTTCCATTTAGCAGACTCTGGGCCTGCCATGGCTTCCTTGTAGCTACTAGGTTCGTCCAAATTTACTAGTGTACTATCACTAATAAATGTATCCCCTTCAGTAGTAATATGAAAACCATAAAACTGGGGTGGAACACTAGCCCTAGTGGAACGTCGAAGAGGTAAGGACTCGTCAACAGGTTCAACAGGAGTTTCCTCCTCAAGTTGAGTGCCAGTGTTAGAGGCTCCTTCATCGCTTTGATCTTGAATCTCTTCAAGTTCAATTTGCCTCCCACTGTCTTCTTGGCTTAACAATTCCCTTTCTCGGAAAACTCCTCTTCTAGCAACGAAGACAACATTATCACTCGGTCTATAGAAAATGTAGCCAAAAGACTTCTGTGGATAGCCAATCAAATAACACTTCTCACTAAGAGGTTCTAGCTTGTCATGAGTCTCTCGTCTTACGAAAGCCTCGCAACCCCAAACCTTGATATGTGCCAACGAGGGAGCCTTCCCTATCCACATTTCGTGAGGAGTCTTGGAAACCTTCTTGGTGGGAACTAAGTTAAGTATATGGGCGGCAATCTCTAAGGAATACCCCCAGAAAGCTATTGGTAATGAAGTCCGAATCATCATAGAACGAACCATGTCCAACAAGGTCCGATTACGTCTCTCAGCCACACCATTCAATTGTGGCGTCCTCGGAGACGTTAATTGCGAGACAATTTCACATTCCTTTAGATAGCCGTGAAACTCAAGACTTAGGTACTCTCCTCCTTGGTCTGACCGAAGCATCTTGATTTTCCTGCCCAGTTGATTCTCCACTTCATTCTTAAACTCTTTGAACTTTTCAAAGGTTTCTGACTTTTGCTTGTTTAAGTAGATATATCCATATATGCTATAATCATCTGTAAAAGTCACGTAGAAGCGACAAGCATTCCTTGTGGTGGATCTAAAGGGCCCACACACATCGATGTGTATGAGATCCAATAAACCCTCATCCCTTTCACAAGTTCCAGTAAAGGGTGACTTGGTCATCTTCCCAAGTAAACAAGATTCACACGTGTCATCGTCCCTGAGGTCGAATGACTCCAACACTCCATCCTTTTGGAGTTGGGCTATGCGTTTCTTGTTGACATGGCCAAGGCGACAATGCCACAAGCATGCTTTGTCTAGACTAGTAGACGAATCAATATTCAAAACATTATTTCCTAAATTATCAACAATCATCACAGATTCATAAATCCCATTACAAGGTAATGCATTGAAATAAAAGACACCATTCAAATAAACGTTAATAGAACCATTAATATTATCAAAAGAATATCTAAAAACTTGTTTAAACAATCCGTGAAATGAAATAATGTTTCTTGCCATATCTGGCGAATAATAGCAATTTTCTAAATCTATCCCTAACCCATTACTCAACACTAAAGAATAAACACCAACTTTGGTCACAGGCAACGATCTTCTATTTCCCATAATCAGGTTCATCTTCCCATGTTCCACCTCCCTACTTCTTTTTAGGCCCTGCATATCAGAACAAATATGGTAACCACACCCTGTATCAAGAACCCATGAAGTAGAAAATGATGAGTTATTAGATTTGATAGAATACATACCTGCAAAGGTGGGCTTAATCTTCCCATCTCTTATGTCTTGCAGATATTGTGGGCAGCTTTGCTTCCAGTGGCCCTTTTGGTCGCAATAGAAGCACTCTGCTTCTTTGGGATCGGAAGAGGGTTTAGCAGGGCCAGCTTTGGTCCCACTTGAGGACGAACCATCTCGGGGCATTCCTTTATGGTGGCTCTTACATGGAACCCTCCTCTTTTTACCCTTTCCTTGACCTATTGCCATCATAGGAACGGCCATAGCAGGAGACGGTGCAACGGATTTGTCCTTGAGGTTGCTCTCAGCAGTCCTCAAGAGTCCTTGGAGCTTGCTCAAGGACACCTCCTCTTTGTTCATGTGGTAGGTCATCCTAAACTGGTTGTAGCAGGAGGGCAAGGAGTGGAGGATTATGTCGATAGCCAAATCCTCATCAAACTTAACATTAAGTTTGAGAAGACGATCAACATACCTCTGCATTTTTTGCAAATGAGAGGTTAGGGATTCTCCACTCCCCATCTTAGCGGCGATCATGTTAGTAATGATCTCATAGCGCTCTTTCCTCGCGCTCTGGTGATACCTGTCCAGCAAATCCTAATGCATTTCATACGGATACATGTTCTCATAGGAATTTTGGAGTTCGAGGTTCATGGTGGCCAGCATGATGCAGTGAACTTTCATAGCATCACGCTCGTGGGCCTCAAAGGCGGCCAACTCTTCAGGAGTAGCAACATCTGGGATGATCTTCTCAAGCTTTTCATTGAGGACATATTCTTTGTCCTCGTAGCGTGTGATCATGCGAATATACCTCATCCACTCGTTGAAGTTTGAACCATCAAATGCCACTTTCTGACACAAGTTCATCAACGAGAATGACCCAGAAGCATTGTTGTTGTTGTTGTTTGCAGACATCTGAAAAAGAAAAGGGACAAGGTTTGATTAGAAATGAATCCCTAATTAAACACCTAAATGAGAAATTAGGGCTAGGATCCAACAACGTTATTTACAACTTAGAAAGGGATGTCGTAATCTAAAAGTAAATAAGTTGATGGTAAGTGAATGACGATTCACTAATTCTCACCATGAAAAACGAAAAGGCAATTTTGGTTTTAAATGTATTGAAAACTCCTAGATCTTTGAGATTCATTAAACTCTTCAATGGCATGTTTAAATCTCGATATGCATTTCAAATTTGCGACTGGGATACCGAGGATCGCAAACAAATTGTGAATAACCATGCGAATCAACATGGTGCACTTAATGTCTTTATCACCTAATCAATGTGCCGGTAAACCAGACACGCTCCATTGATCTATGACAAACATCGAGTCACCCTTCTCTACCAATGTCATCCCCAAATTGACGTGCCGGTTAACCACACGCGCTCCATCAACGTTTGACAAGGGTACGAAGTGTAATTCCATGGATTAGCATCATTTTCACATTTTACCCTAAAGTAACTAAGATTGGGAATTTGAAAAACATGTAGTTACTTTGTATCTTACATTATACATTTAATGAGGAGAGGGTTGCCCTATCCTACCCGTTCGGCTAACGACCCTCCACCAGTCAAGCAAGCGGTACGTTTGAGTGTACACCCATTAAGCGCCATTTTATAGGCAGCAACCTTATACCCACCTTATAGACTGGCTTCGTGAATGAGGCCTACTAACAATAAGACTAGCATTTTAAGTTATACATATATATATATATATATATATATATATATATATATATATATATATATATATTAAGCTTGTAATTATATATAATAGTATAGGGTTGAATTTAAACTTGTAAAATTCTAAGGGTTTGAAATTTAAATTATTCAAAATTAAACTTTTAATCACAAAATTCAAATTTCAAAACTTGAGGGCAAGTTTTGAATTTTTCAAAACATAAGGGATCAAATAACAAATAATTCAATTAAACAATTAATTTCATAATTATCTATATTTGACCTAATCTTATTTTGTCATTAGATAATTACCAAATAATTTAAAATAATCCATATTTATCATATAAATAACCAATATTTAAAAGATTTGAAATTATCTATTGTTTTGGCAAGGATAATCATTAATTTAAGATAAAAATCAGATTTTAACTTCAAAAAACGAATTAGGCATTAAATCCAAGTCAAAACAGCAGCTAAATCCCGAAATACCCTCTGTATGACGCTCGAACTCGCCGAGTAGGGGCCAACTCACCGAGTCCAGATACTGACTCGCCGAGTTGAGTCGGGCAGAGGCCAAAAACTTGATTTTTAACAAACAAAACAGTTAAGCATCACATACAACTGAAACCAATCAAGGATCTGATACCACTGATGGTTTTATGCATAAGAACATTCCTATGTGCTCATACAAACCCTAATGCTTGGATCTAGGTTTCTCTATTGAACATGCTTTGATTCCAAGACTTACAAACCCTAATCTAGCATACAAATAACAAAAACTAACATATAGAATCAGATCTAGATGTTTACCTCTTCAAATGTTGGCTTAGATCTTCTTCTCTTCTTCTCTTGAGCTTAGATTTCAATGCCCTAGGGGTCTTATTTATAGTTACAGGCTACTAGGGTTTCAGTCTAAACCCTAATGGACAGCTTAGCCACCAAGCAGCCCAAGGAACCTTCTGGAATAAGGCCTTGGACGAAAATATGATGGATACCCATCATAATTTCGTTCCCCCTTAAGTCCATTAGGTTTCCTTAACCCAAAACTCAACTATCATACATTTGACAGTTTATACCCCTTTATTCAATTAATTTCTTTTGGTCACCAAATTTATTCCTAATTAATTTATGACCAATACTAATTAAATAAATATGATTTCTCCTTTAATATATTATTCTTATAATATATTAATAAACCATAATACTCTCTCTTTCTCCTTAAATTATGTTGTCAAGTTGTTTTGGAGAAGGCAACCCAAAAGGACCATGCACAACTAGGTCAAGTACATACCAAATATAGTTACGGGCTTAGACACTATTCCAACACATACTACCTTCCACACCTACCCATATTTGTCTCAAGTATCTCCACAACGCTCTAAGCACAAACATACATAGCAAGCACTCAATCCTCACCCCTAGAGGAATATTGAATATCCTATATTAAGAAAACCCTAGGCTAGCAGGCATCATAAATCAGGCAATTCTATCATGCAATTCCTGAAGATCCCTAGCCTTGTACTAGCATGCTGTTCTAACATATCACATAACCATATAACTTGCATTGTATTTTGGGGTCTACTTACTGGCTCTGGCTGATCGTACCTTCTGCGTCCTCCTTTACTTATTTTGAAATTTTTTGAAAACTATTTTTGAAAATCTCTCCATAATTTGAGACAGGATTCAAACGAATGTTCCACCAATTCACTCAAACCAAGGCTTTTATATCAACTTGTAACGACCAAAAATTTCAAACAATTTAAAATATTTAATTTCATTCAAAAACCATTAAATTCATACATCTTGTTTTCAAATTAGTTTAAACATTAGAGTATCCCCCAGGACCATATCACATAGATCATAAAACATGAGGAGCGGTACGATCACGCCTTCGCCTTGCCACGATCTCCTGAAGTACTTGAAATAATAAACTGAACTGTAAGCCTGAAAGCTTAGTGAGTTACCCCCAAGATACCAACAATACATAAAGATACTCATAACATATCACAAATAGAACAACCATGCACATCGGGTCTACTGTGTGACTGGTCCGCCTGCACCGGGCCTTCAGTCCACTTGGTCCACCCTCTGAGTCTAGCCATGTACATCGAGTCTATAGTATGAATGTTCCACCCACATCGGGCCTTCAATCAGCTTGGTCCACTCTCCGAGCTTCGGCACGTCTGGTCCACCCTCTTGGGGCCTTCAGCCTATCCGGACCGCTCATTGGGCCTTCGGGATATCCGGTCCGCCCGGGGTATGTTGGCCTACAGCACAAAGCAGGACCCGCCTCGACCCAACCCCCGTCAAACAACCATGTGCACATAAGACAATTAATCACATAACAAATCCTTAACCAGACAAACAATCTAACAGATCACATAGCATATCAACATCCCAACCAGGATTCCGACCTAACCGGTCACTAGCATAACATTACCCTATATACCGGGTACCGACCTTAACCAGGTCACTAACATAATACCATCCTAAATATCAGGATGCAGATCTAGCAAAACAATAACATAACAAACAATACTCGGATTTCCATCCGATAAAGAGCCGGCCTTGGTGACGTAGACCCTGTCGATATAGTGAGGATAACTCACCATAATGAAGAACCGAACCACGGAAGCACACACCCGAAGCACTGCTCCAAACTCCAACACCTATTGCCATCAATGGACCATTGACATAAATAACCAATTACCATAACACCTTTGAAGGTCAAAGTCAAAGTCCAGGCCAAAGTCAAACTTCCTGACTGACTCTACTTGCCGAGTCAACCCGTTGACTTGTCGAGTCCTTATACTCTGAAAACTCTTAGAACACGACTCAACTCGCTGAGTCACCCCAAGACTCGTCGAGTCTAACGATCTCCGAGTCCCATCCTGCACAACTCACAGAGTCACCCCTCGACTCACTGATTCGAGGCCTTAACCAGAAGCGGCTAGGGTTCCGCGACCAGACTCGCCGAGTCCAAGGCAATCTTCAACGGACTCACCGAGTTGTTCTTCCAACTCGACGAGTCCATGCTTATATTCACACAACTCATCGAGTACACCCATGTGACTCGCCGAGTCTCTCTAGCTCTCAATCCACACAGAGGCTTTTCGAGCCATGCAGGGGCTCCAATCCATAGATCCACTCTTCTACAATCTAACCCTCACATAAATTTGCAAACGTTACGTGAAACCAAGGAGATATAAACCCAAAACACTCTAGGGCTAGGGTTTATGACAAAGGGGCTTCACCAATAACTCTTAGACAGAAGCTTTATGACATTTTGGACCATCACAAGCCTAGATCTGAAGTAGCAACCTCAGATCTAAGCCTCTAACTCGAAATAGCTCTCAATCATACCAAAAATGCACCAAATCTCAAATGATAATAGATCTAGATACAAAAGAGCCCAAGCAAGAGATTATTACCTCCAATATATGCCCCAACTGAAGTAGATCCCGGATCTACACCACTCCTTTGCAGCAAGCCTCTTTATCTTCAAGCCCCTTTCCAAGATTTTCTCCTCCAAAGCTCTATTCTCTCTATTAATGGAGGCTCACTCGATTCTAGGGTTTCTGGATCTCAAAAGGGTAGCAAAGAGGCTAAGGGTGGGTTATAATGTGCTTTATATAGGACACAACCCCCGGGATTAGGGTTTTCTCTCTTCAGCACCAACTCGTCGAGTCCAAGCCGCCGACTCGGCGAGTTGGCGACTTAAAATGCGACAGAATCCCGCTCCAACTCGGCGAGTAAGCAAACCTACTCGTCGATCCCCTTTCCTAAATTTAAACTTTTGGCACTTCATTGAACTTCTAAAATTTGGGGTGTTACAACTCTCCCCCACTTAAATTAGGCTTCGTCCTCAAAGCCTACTGCAGTATACGCTTTAGAACAAACCCCTTGCACTACAGACTCCGATTTCTCAATCAACTCATGCTCTTACAAACCCTACTTCTGCATCTCTCTTAAATGGCTTATTCTCATGTGGCATCATTGCCACTACTCCAAGACGACCATCGGCCTTTCAACTCAATAGCACCACATATTAACCCCGTATCACCCGATGATACCATGCCTTCAAATCAGGAACACACCTTCGCACCCTGTGAATGCTAGATACCACAAACACCTACTGAACTCTGCCAAGACACTAATCCGTCATCCTTTGCCCAAAATCGGCGATAACCCTGATAACTTGCAACCTGGAACAAATCCTGATCCACCCTCTGGTTCTATCCCTTACGCACCGTCATGATGTTGCATCCTTCAGCTTTCATAACCCAACAACCAACCATATCGTACAACAACTCGTACCTGGCCCAATCAGCCTCGGGCTGGAATACCAGGCACGCCTATAACGGGTCCAGTCATCCCTAAGATGGAATACCCCAGATTGGAATACCTCCACATTTATAACTAAAGCCTACAACCATACTCAGAACCAAGGACCTTGTCCTTGCGTCACCCTCGAACCCTTCGGTTTGACACAACGGAGTGTAACCCACTCACACCTCCCTATCACGATATCTATGTCCTTGACCTCCGATTGTAATATCCTTATACAGTCCTCAACACCTGTCTAAACTACTCCCGAGTCTGTTAACCTGCTGTCTCACCTTCCTCTGTCCAAATCTCCAATCTGGAACCACTATCTTCCTCCTCTTCCAAGGAGACTGAAAACATGATTGCGCATCATCCCACATTGCCACAACGTCAACGGGCATCCAACCGATATGTGCTTCCATATATCTGGTACAATCCCAATGCTTACTACCAATAACTGCAGCACTTTCGATCATCCATTTACTCTGCTGCCTTCCTTTCAGAGGACCCACACTCCTTCCGGAGCTACATACCTTTCCTTTCCAGGAAGTCTGCTCACCAACCCTTACCACACCTATAAGTGCCACTAAGCTAAAATCCACTCTACACTATCCAAGTAGAGCAACTGCTATTCTCGAACTCCCATATAATCCGAATCCGATCACATAACTAACAAGGCCCACGCACGGCCTCCAACGAACTCCATCATCATGATCAATACTTGGGGCCAGACCATATCGATTGCTATTGCATGGCGACATAATCACCCATTCTCCGCATACAGATCCACTAACACATACAGAGTCTTCAGCATGACTGGACCGCTTTTCCAGGCCTTCAGCCTATCTGGACCACTCTCAGAACCTTCGGCATGTTTGGACCGCCCTCCTAGCCCTTCAGCCTGTCTTGACCGTTCTCCGAGCCTTCAGTCTGACCAGTACGCCTTCCAGCCTTCAGTCTATCCAGACCGCTCAAAGTTTTCGTACATCACTCTGAACCATTCCTCCCGAGAATCTCTCCCATGTAGTCTGTCCTAGCCCTCTTGGGGTTCCGAACTCCAGTTCCGCTCCCGGAATCCTTCCAACGGCCTAAACCCAGGCCTCACATCGACCAACTACCTTACCTGAAACCATGATCTGTTCCCTACCCTACTTGTTTATCACTTGCTCCAATCATACCACACTCTCGGTTAACAACACTAATGAATCCAAACAACTAACCAACTCTAGATACTTGCTGTTTTACCGGAGAATTTTCCAATTCTCCCCACTTAGTGTACCAACCACTAACTTTCGTTGTCAAAGCCGGCATAACTCGGTCAACCTTATGTGATAAAGTTTCCCCCTCTTCTCCAGGAACTAAATCCCTCCGGAGTGGGCAACCTCCACAGGTCACTCTCCCGACATCGCACATCTCGAACTCCAAGGAAGTTTGAAACTCAACTGAACGCTTCTCGCATCGCAGTTGCTATTCCAAGCAACGAGATCATATACCTTATCTTTCGACCAAGAATCCTCCTGGACGCAAACCAACTACAACTCCTAACTACTAAGATCCTCAATCATACTACGAATCATGCGGAACAAGGTAGACATATTTACAATACCACACAAATAACAAAATACAAGATGGAAACATACCCGCAGCTGCATTTGGCTCTGCCCCGACCTCCTCTGCAATGAGCTGGAAAACACGACCTTGAGCCCTCAGAGGCTCCGCACCCCCTGTCCTCCACCCGTAATCCTCAAAATGGCCGGTGCTGGAGCCTGTACCGGTCTTACAACAAGCTCTGGGCAGTTGGCCCTCAAGTGTCCAACCTGATGAGAATGATAACATATCTGCATATCCCGAGTCGGGACCGACTGACGACAATCCCTCGCATAATGTCCCTCTTTCCCACACTTGCGATACGCACCACCGAACCTACAAACTCCGACATGACGCTTCCCACACTTCTCACAAGTGTGGCTGCTCTGACCTCCAACCCTAGAGTCACTGGTTTTGGACCGTTTCGGTGCCGGCTGCGACTGCACCGGGGCCTACCTCTGCTCTCGTAACTGCAACTCCATCTCTAACTCCCGCCGCCTGGCGGCCTCCTGCAGCTCTAACAAGGTATCACACCTTTGCACGGACACAAAATGCCTGATGTCCATCTTGAGCGTACTCAGATATCGGGACATCTAAGCCTGCTCCGAAGCAAACTCCGGGCAAACCATCGCCCTCTCAGTGAACATCCTGGTGATCTCCGTCACCGACTCTGAATTCTGCTTCAGCTCCAGGAACTCCTGAGCCAACCTCTCTCTCTCTCTCTCAACCAGCGGAACATAACGAGTACTGAACATCTTCCGGAACTGATCCCAAATAACCGTAGCCCGCTGCGCATTAGAATAAGATCCCGTAGTCAACCTCCACCAATCCTTCGCCCCGAGCCTCAAAAGGTACAGAGCACACCTCACCCTCTGATCCGCAGGGCATGAACACGTGAAGGAACAACCCTCCACGTCTGACAACCATCTCATAGCAACGATCGGATCCTGAACTCCATCGAAAGTAGGGGCTTCGTATTATCTAAATCCCGATACTGAAAGTCCCGACTGGCTCCTCCCTCTGCCGCTGCCACAGCCGCTGTGGCTGCCGCGGCTGTTGTCTCTGCAAGAGCTACATAGCGCTCATCAAAATACTCAACCATGGCGGTCTTGATCGATCCAAACATCTCCGGCAACTTAGCTCGGAACATAGCAGCTGCCTCATTATGTAGGATCTCACGAATCCTGGCATCCATACTCATCTGACCAATGACTTCGGGTGGTACTGGTCCATCCTGACCACCCTCTCCTGATCCCGATCCCGAACCGAATCCTACCTCCAAACGTCTCGCATCCTCCATACTGAAATGAACCATAAGAACCTCAGATACCTCGTAGAACCGCCGAGAACTAAACTCTAACCAACAACCTAGGGGTTGTGACTTCCTTGACACGCATATGGTTCCTGTGCTTTCAGTAGTACGGGCCCATACTACCTTCCACACCTACCCATATTTGTCTCAAGTATCTCCACAACGCCCTAAGCACAAACATACATAGCAAGCACTCAATCCTCACCCCTAGAGGAATATTGAATATCCCATATTAAGAAAACCCTAGGCTAGCAGGCATCATAAATCAGGCAATTCTATCATGCAATTCCTGAAGATCCCTAGCCTTGTACTAGCATGCTGTTCTAACATATCACATAACCATATAACTTGCATTGTATTTTGGGGTCTACTTACTGGCTCTGGCTGATCGTACCTTCTGCGTCCTCCTTTACTTATTTTGAAATTTTTTGAAAACTATTTTCGAAAATCTCTCCTTGATTTGAGACAGGATTCACACGAATGTTCCTCCAATTCACTCAAACCAAGGCTTTTATACCAACTTGTAACGACCAAAAATTTCAAACAATTTAAAATATTTAATTTCATTCAAAAACCATTAAATTCATACATCTTGTTTTCAAATTAGTTTAAACATCAGAGTATCCCCCAGGACCATATCACATAGATCATAAAACATGAGGAGCGGTACGATCACGCCTTCGCCTTGCCACGATCTCCTGAAGTACTTGAAATAATAAACTGAACTGTAAGCCCGAAAGCTTAGTGAGTTACCCCCAAGATACCAAAAATACATAAACATATTCATAACATATCACAAATAGAACAACCATGCACATCGGGTCTACTGTGTGACTGGTCCGCCTGCACCGGGCCTTCAATCCACTTGGCCCACCCTCTGAGTCTAGCCATGTACATCGAGTTTACAGTGTGATTGGTCCGCACTCACCGGGCCTTCAATCCACCTGGTCCACTCTCTGAGTCTACAGTATGATTGGTCCGCCCACACCGGGCTTTCAGTCAGCCTGGTCCACTCTCCGAGCCTCGGCACGTCTGGTCCGCCCTCTTGGGGCCTTCAGCCTATCCGGACCACTCACTAGGCCTTCGGATTATCCGGTCCACCCTGGGTATGTTGGCCTACAACACAAAGCAGGACCCGCCTCAACCCAACCCCCGTCAAACAACCATGTGCACATAAGACAATTAATCACATAACAAATCCTTAACCAGACAAACAATCTAACAGATCACATAGCATATTAACATCCTAACCAGGATTTTGACCTAACCAGTCACTACCATAACATTACCTTATATACCGGGTACCGACCTTAACCTGGTCACTAACATAACACCATTCTAAATATCAGGATGCAGATCTAGCAAAACAATAACATAACAATCAATACCCGGATTTCCATCCGATAAAGGGCTGGCCTTGGTGCCGTAGACCCTGTCGATATAGTGGGGATAACTCACCTGAATGAAGAACCGAACCACGGAAGCACACACCCGAAGCACTGCTCCAAACTCCAACACCTATTACCATCAATGGACCATTGACATAAATAACCAATTACCATAACACCTTTGAAGGTTAAAGTCAAAGTCCAGGCCAAAGTCAAACTTCTTGTCTGACTCTACTCGTTGAGTCAACCCGTTGACTCGTCGAGTCCTTATACTCTGAAAACTCTTAGAACACGACTCAACTCACCGAGTCACCCCAAGACTCGTCGAGTCTAACGATATCCGAGTCCCATCCTGCACAACTCACAGAGTCACCCCTCGACTCATTCGAGGCCTTAACCAGAAGCGGCTAGGGTTCCGCGACCAGACTCGCCGAGTCCAAGGCAATCTTCAACGGACTCACCGAGTTGTTCTTCCAACTCGACGAGTCCATGCTTATATTCACACAACTCATCGAGTACACCCATGTGACTCGCCGAGTCTCTCTAGCTCTCAATCCACACAGAGGCTTTTCGAGCCATGCAGGGGCTCCAATCCATAGATCCACTCTTCTACAATCTAACCGTCACATAAATTTGCAAACGTTACGTGAAACCAAGGAGATATAAGCCCAAAACACTCTAGGGCTAGGGTTTATGACAAAGGGGCTTCACCAATAACTCTTAGACAGAAGCTTTATGACATTTTGGACCATCACAAGCCTAGATCTGAAGTAGCAACCTCAGATCTAAGCCTCTAACTCGAAATAGCTCTCAATCATACCAAAAATGCCCCAAATCTCAAATGATAATAGATCTATATACAAAAGAGCCCAAGTAACAGATTATTACCTCCAATATATGCCCCAACTGAAGTAGATCCCGGATCTACACCACTCCTTTGCAGCAAGCCTCTTTATCTTCAAGCCCCTTTCCAAGATTTTCTCCTCCAAAGCTCTATTCTCTCTATTAATGGAGGCTCACTCGATTCTAGGGTTTCTGGATCTCAAAAGGGTAGCAAATAGGTTGAGGGTGGGTTATAATGTGATTTATATAGGACACAACCCTAGGAATTAGGGTTTTCTCTCTTCAGCACTAACTCGTCGACTCCAAGCCGCCGACTTGGCGAGTTGGCCACTTAAATTGCGACAGAATCCCGCTCCGACTCGGCGAGTAAGCAGACCTACTCGTCGAGTCCCTTTCCTAAATTTACAATTTTGGCCCTTTATTGTACTTCTGAAATTTGGGGTGTTACAACTAAAGCCAAAGTAAAGACTTTATCTTAGATTCAGCCTACGACCTAATTTGAGAAGGAATAAGAATCTCCGATGAAGATCGAGTTTGTAACTCGAAGGTTAGGACTGAAGTCCAACATATGATGAAGAGTGGGTGTAGGTTTGAGTACCGCCATTAACTAAGAAGTCCAAGAGTTTGATGCTCGTTTGGCAAGTTATAAGAGTTGCAGATGTGGTAAAGAGAATGAGAAAACGCATGAGGATGTTTGTTGTGCGTTTGTGTCCAGATACTTTAGATGTGGTCAAAATAATCAATTGGAGAAAGACAAGTTGATTGTACCAGAATAGCAGAGAAGAGGTATGTATAATATTGAGTTCAACAACCGTCGTTATTGCTAGTATTACCCTCTTATATTGTTTTGTACACATATACGTTGATTGATGACTTCATGCTTATCGTGATCTTAATCAGACCGTGATTTTGAAATACGAGAAAATCACTCGTGAGCACAAGCAGTGGTACTACGTTGGGGATGATAAAGTCTATGACAATTAGAAGTTTTTTTTAAGAAGGTAGAAAGTTGCAAATTACATAGGCAGATAGTGTGTGGGCTTTGATTGATTGTAGATAGTAGCAAATGGGAGTTTGAACCCAATTGGGGGAGACCCAACCATTGATGCAAAAGTGTGAAATGCAACTCGACTTCGTATTTGACGTCAGGATCTAGGAGAGTTGCAGCACAAGAAGCTAACAAAGAGTTATTAACTTCTATTTTTGTTATGAAGAATGAATGTTTTGGTTGGAAAGTAAAGACGACATTAAACATCGTGAGGGAACTTGAAACTTTTACCTATGGGTAAATGGAATAGTCTTATCTTAGATCTTATCATCAAGTGTCCTATGATTGTATAGAGCTATGATGTGATATGAGTTGTAATTGACCAAATAATAAAAGTATGCATTTATGGGCATTACAAATATGAGGAATTGGTCTGAGGAGAATGTTGTCATAAAACTCATTATCATGAATGAGTAAAAGTTTTGATTATTCTCTTATTTTTTAATTTAGAACACTTAAGTTGATGATGATGCGAAAACTGTTATAGTCTGACAAAGTCGAAACCCGAAGAGAAGACAAAATAGTTAAGTTTGAAACGGGATATGAAACAGTTTAGAAATTTGTGTTTTGTGTCGCCACGAATTTTAAATTTGTTTTTCATAAATATTAAATTCATATTTCGTGTCAAACATGAATTTACTTGTTTTAACAGGTATATACACGAATTAAATTCATATTGACACATATAAACACATACATACACGTATAAATATGCGGCATATGACATGCATATACACATATAAACATATATACAATGTATATACACATATAAACATGTATATCCACCCTAATAGCGTCACATATAAGGGACCAACGATGATTGCACCTATGTTGCACGACTACTACGCACACCATGTCAATTCTTTGCAGATTAATGCCAAGTGGGATTGGTTTGTTAATCTCGGGTGCCTCTGATTAGCCTTTGGGCACTCGTCACTATATTTTCCAATATATCTGGATAACTATCATAAAAGTTACTATATTCCATTTTATTTTCTTTCAATTTTGACATCCAAAATATGATGTCACATAATAGTGACATGTTACATGTTACCTAGTTGGCAACCGAGTTGACCTGCTAAATGAACAATATTGAAAAAAATTGGAAAACTAATGTCATAAATTAAAAAAAATATAGTTTAGTTTACAATTTTACGTATTCACTTATATTATTTATATTTAAAAAATTTGAATTTTTGAATTAAAAACATATCCATAACTTTGGTTGATGAACAACAAAAGTTTCACTTGTTTGAATTGATTTTGCATGGATTGCAGAAGTTTGTATTATTAAACTGGGAAAAAAGGAAAATATCCCAAATGGGAAACCTCTTACGGAAATGTAAATTAGCATGATTACCGCTTACACAGCTCATTTATGATTTTATCAAATTTTACTCTCCCATGTCGATCTCAAAAACTTTAGTAAGATAGAATATTCGTTTATGGCCTTCACATCCACACCGTTCCTTAATATCTGCGGCAAGAACAACCAAACACCAGTCACTGCCACAAACACCACTGTAAGCGGCCCCGACATCGCCCTGTGCAACTGGAACTTGCCTTTTGCCGCTTTCTTCACTGCCACCTCAACAGCCGTACACACACCCTGTAGTACAAAAAACCATGTCACCTCCCACGTCGGCCGAACACGTGTAAAGTATAGGTAGATCAATTCGTGCATTAGTCCCGACACCAGAAAAGTTGCGAAAATCGCCGGCAGCCGGCTCCATAGCTTTCCGAGAACCGGCAACGAGATCTCACGAATTGGATCGTACACAGTAGGCCGGAGGATTCTCGTTACCATGAGGTTCCACCGCCGGCCCCAAAAATCCTGAAGCGATGTAGCAAGGTAAGGCTCATTAAACTGCGGTTCGATCTCAAACTTGAATCCGAGAAAAAACCTAACAAAATACGCAGTGATCGCGAGAACGAGCTCAACACCGAGGTAGACATGGCAACAGTAGAAACCTAAAATCACATACCGATGGAGGTTATCCTGGTACCGATAAATCCCAACGATTACAGCTAAAATCAATGCTTTAAACGCCAATAGAGTTGGTTTATGCGATAGAACTGAAGTTGAATCTGGAACTGGATCTGAGATATCAGCAACGGCGTGTTTAGGATTGATTGGAAGAAGAGCGATGGAGATGAAAATGAAGAAAGGTAACGTCGGATCGGAAGCTAAAGGACCACGATTGAATGCGAGGAGTACGAGTTTGAAATTAGAAAGCCAGACAAGGTAGAAGATGGTGGGGCCGGCGAGATGGACGGAGGAGAGAGGGAGTGGGAGGATGAAGAAGAAGATGATGACGGGTAGGAGAAAGAGGAACCTGGAGACGCCATTGGAGATCCGAGTTGGTATCAAGTAGCAGTAACAGATAGAGGTGATGGCGAGAATCCATACTTTGACAAAAGTTTTGAGTTCTTCGCCGTCCTCCATTTCTCTGCACTTAATTCTTTCATTTTGTATTAAATAGTTTATTTATTAGGGTTTATCGAGATATGAATATTCATTAAATATTAATAACATAATATTATTTTATGATATGCACATCTGCAATTGCCCCGCCGTCTCAAATCCATCTACCCCGGCACATGTCATGCAACTCAACTTGTTGTGGTGGCCGGGTGCTGGGTATTTTATTATTATTATTTTATATTTTACATGATCATAAACCGTTGTTCATTCGTTCATTGAGGAGCTGTTTAAATTGGGCGGGCCCCCAAAAATCATCTTTCGTAATAAAATGAACTTAATTTAAGTGAAAACGTAATAAACATTTATAGTAAGATATTTCTATTTTCTATTTTTTTGGTGCGACCCAAAAATAGTTGTTTTTGCCAAAAACATGTTTTTTGGAAAAGATTTTATCGGGCATTGGTATTAAATTAGAACTTAAAAAATACTTGAAGACTCTTTTTACAACAACATATAAAAAAAAAACACCAAACAAACACATATGCTAAGTCTAGATGATTAACAATGAAAAAGAAAAGAATTTTTTTTTTCAATTGTGTTGAAATGTAATCTAGACTTAGGGTTAGTTTAGAAATTTTAAGAAGTAATTAATGTAGTTAAGATGACAGTTACAGTTAGGAATGGTGTTGGTGTTAGAACCGTTACTTTTGGTGGTTAATTGTTAACCATCGTGATTTGTCACCAACCATTGTGTTGGTTCAAATATACCTGCCATGTAATATATATATATATATATATATATATATATATATATATATATGTGTGTGTGTGTGTGTGTGTGTGTGAGTGTGTGTAATCTTGAAACGTATGATTTGATTAATAAAACATTTGTGTTTCTTTTATATAAATCAATCTCTTTTCTTCCTCCTATCCTCATGTGGCTTTCTCCAACATACTGGTATCAGAGCCTTTGGTTCAAGAATGAAAGATGAAGAAAATAGAGAAAGCATTGAAGAAGAAGAAGAGGATGGCGAAGAAGATGTGGAGGAGATGGAATATGGTTGTGATATAGGACCGATGATTGGATGCTTGTAGGTTCTGCCCCTGGTGATGGGACCGATGGCACCATCTTCCCTCCCTGTGTCGATGTAACATCCCAAGTTCAGAAGCAAGAAGTTGAAGGGTGCTATATGAAAATAAAGGAAGGGACTCGGCGAGTAGGTCTCTTGACTCGCCGAGTCGAAGCGAGTGTCGGGCACGTGATTAAGTGGCCTGACTCGCCGAGTCGGCAGCTGGACTCGACGAGTCGGTGTTGGATGAGGAAAAGCCTTAATCTTCGTGTTTGCACCCTATTTAAAGGACTTAATGTCCTCCCTTCAGCCCCCTTATCCCCCTTTGAGATCCAGAAACCCTAATTTTGTTTGTGAGGAGCTTGGAAGCAAATTGGTGTGATTTGTGAAGGGATCTTGAAGATCAAGAAGCTTGGATCAAGGAGACTTGAAGAGATCCGGATTATACTTCAGTTGGAGCATGTATTGGAGGTAATAATCTGTTGCTTGGGCTCTTTTGTATCTAGATCTATTATCATTTGAGATTTGGGGGCATTTTTGGTATGATTGAGAACTATTTCGAGTTAGAGGCTTGGATCTGAGGTTGCTACTTCAGATCTAGGCTTGTGATGGTCCAAAATATCATAAAGCTTCTGTCTAAGAGTTATTGGTGAAGCCCCTTTGTCTTAAACCCAAGCCCTAGAGTGTTTTGGGCCTATATCTCCTTGGTTTCATGTAAAGTTTGTCACTTTATGTGAGGGTTGGACTGTAGAAGAGTGGATCTATGGATAGGAGCCCCTGTATGGCTTGAAAAGCCACTGTATAGATTGAGAACTGGAGACACTCGATGAGTCACATGGGTGTACTCGACGAGTTGTATGAACATGAGCATGGACTCGGCGAGTCTGTTGAAGATTGCCTTGGACTCGGCGAGTCTGTTCTTGGACTCGACGAGTCTCGTCGTGGAACCCTAACCTCTTTTGGTTAAAGCTTTGGATCGGTGAGTCGAGGGACGACTCTGTGAGTTGAGCAGGATGAGACTTGGAGATCGTTGGACTCGACGAGTTTTGGGGCGACTCGGCGAGTTGAGTCGTGTTGTGGGAGGTTCTGAGTATAGGAACTCGACGAGTCGACGGGTTGACTCGGCGAGTAGAATCAACCAGGAAGGTTGACTTTGACTGAGGACTTTGACTTTGACCTTCCGGGGTATTATGGTAATTTGGATATTTATGTCAATGGTTATTGATGGATATAGGTGTTGGAGTTTGAGGCATTGCTTTGGGATTGTGCTCTCGTGATTCGGTTCGGCAGTTGCAAGGTGAGTTATCCTCACTATATTAATAGGGTCTAAGGCACCAAGGCCGGCCCTTTTAGTTGTTATCGTGGTTATAGTATGCTACATGTGGTTATGATATGTTAGATCGGTATCTGGATAGACAGTATGTTGTCATGCTCTTATGATCCGTTAGGATTGGTATGTTAGTGACCTGGTTAGGTCGGTGTTTTGGTTATGAGAGATTACTATGATCGATGATCTGTGAGATAGTTATATCTGATATCTGTACGTGTACTGTTTAATGTGCTTATTGATCTGTTTAGATCGGCGTCCTACTAATTAGGACAGTATTATGATAGTGACCTAGTTTAGGTCGGTATCCTGGTATATAGGATGGTGCTATGTTAGTGGCCGGTTAGGTCGGTATCCTGGTTAGGATGTTGATATGCTATGTGATAGGTTAGATTGTTTGTCTAGTTAACGATTTGTTATGTGATTAATTGTTTTATGTGCACATGGTTGTTTGACAGGGGTTGGGTTGCGGCGGGTCCTGCTTTGTGTTGTAGGCCAACATACCCAGGGCGGACCGGATATTCCGAAGGCCCAGCGAGCAGTCCGAATAAGCTGAAGGCCCCAAGAGGGCGGACCAGACATGCCGAGGCTCAGAGAGTGTACCAGGCCGACTAAAAGGCCCGGTGTGGGCGGACCTGTCATACTGTAGACTCGATGTACATGGCTAGACTCGGAGGGTGGACCAAGTAGACTGAAGGCCCGGTGCGGGCGGACCAGTCACACAGTAGACCCGATGTGCATGGTTGTTCTATTTATGATATGTTATGAGTATGTTGATGTGTGGTTGGTATTTTGGGGGTAACTCGCTAAGTTTTCGGGCTTATAGCTCAATGTATTGTTTCAGGTACTTCATGAGATCGTGGCAAGGCGAAGGCGTGATCGTACCACTCCTCATGTTTTATGATTTATGTGATATGGTTCTGGGGGATACTCTAGTGTTTAAACTATTTTGAAAACAAGATGTATGAACTTAATGGTTTTGAATGAATTAAAATATTTTAATTTGGCTAAAATTTTATGGGTGTTACAAGTTGGTGTCAGAGCCTTGGTTTGAGTGAATTGGAGGAACATTTTTGTGAATCCAGTCTCAAATCAAGGAGGGATTTTCAAATTTGTTTTCAAAAGGTTTTTCGAAATAAGTAAAAGAGGATGCTAGGGATCTTCAGGAATTGCATGATAGAATTGCCTGATTTCATGATGCCTATTAACCTAAGGTTTTCCTTATATGAGATTGACATCCTTACTGTAGTTGTTTAGTGTATGCATCACGACTGTGCATAATCAAGATCTTAGAACCTGAGAATGTCTGATTCGACCTTAGGGTAGAATTGGATATCCGAAAGTCTATCGGGTCCAGTGTTATGTGTGGCTAGTATACACTAATGTTGTAGGGTTGGTGGAAGTTTCATGGATTGGGTGGGTAGTGAGAGGCCGGGAGGCCAGTTATGAGATGTTTACATTCCTCTAGGAGTGAGGATTTTAGCGCTCTCTATATTTATGTATATTGTTAGGGCATTGTGATGATACTTGAGACAAATATGGTTAGGTGTGGAAGGTAGTATGGGCCCATACTATTGAAAAAAAAGGACCCATACACGTAGCAAGGAAGTCACAACCCCTAGGATTGGGTTTTGGGGTTGTTTCCCTGTCATTATAAAGGTTATTAGAGATCTTTTGGTGTATTTCCAGAATGGTGGTCATGAGACGTCTTGTAACCAGATCCAGGTTAGGATCAGGAGCTGGCAGCTAGGATAGGCCAGCATTGTCAGAGGATAGTGTCAGGGAGATCCTCTGGGAGGAGACGATCGAGATTGTTCGGGGATAAATTTCGAAGATGATTGGGTCTTTCAAGACCGCTATGGTTGAGTATTTTGTCGAGCGTCATGTAGACATTACTGAGTCGGTTGCCGCGGCAGCTTTGGCAGTTGTAACGATGGCAGGGAGAGGAGTTGGAAGAGCTTTCCAGGAGCGGGACTTGTTATTGGTGCATAATATGATGAGAAGAAGGATACAGTTATCTAGGAGCAGGAAGATGACCTGTACTCGTTATATCTTCGTGGGTTGAGCGAGAGAGTCTAGCTTGTGGGTTTATAGATTTGAGGCTTGGGGGTTTGATCGAGGCCAGGATATTGATGGGTTTTGGTCATAAGACATCCTATGTGCTCATACAAACCCTAATGCTTGGATCTAGGTTTCTCTATTGTACATGCTTTGAATCCAAGACTATAAACCCTAATTCTAGCATATGGATATCAATATTAACATATAATTAGGTTTAAGATATTACCTTGATTGTTATGTAGCAATAACAATCCCAATTCCTCCTTGAATTGACTTTGGAAGGCTTAGAGTCACAAGTGTCACTCCTCTAACGGCTTACAAACACCAAGAGCAAATAGAGAAGGTATAAAGAGAGAGAAGAGAGGTAGCAATTCGTCCTTAGGACTTCTTGGGAAGGGTTAGACGAATTCATGAGCCTTAGGGGGTTTATATAGGTGTAGAGATTAGGGTTTTAGTCCTTATCCTTATCTAGTTGCTTGCCCACCAAGCAACCATAAGATAAGTCTTAGAAACCCTTATCCTAGTCGAATTCTAAGGCATTATCACCTTAAATTCGTTCACCCTATATTTAAGATAATCCTTACCTTATTTTGTAACTATCACATAATTACAATTCAGCCCCTCTAGTTTAATTAATTACACTTGATCACAAAATTAATTCTTAATTAATTATTGACCAATATTAATTAAACAAATATGATTTCTCCTTTAATATATTATTCTTATAACATATTAATAAATCATAATAACCTCTCTCTCTTTATTTATTTCTCCAATCAAGTTGCTTTGGTGAAGGCAACCCAAAAGGACCATGCACCATCGGGTCAAGTACATACCAAAATAGTTATGGACTTAGACACTAATCCAACAATCTCCCACTTGGATAAGTCTAACAACTATTCTGCGTATGACTTCAGATCCTGATCTGCAATCGTAGCTTTCCAAAGCCGCTGTCAACTCTGATCCTATCAGATACGCGTGTCCTTAGATAAGGGATCATATATTCCTCCATTCTAGATATCGTATGAGATATGATTTCAAATCATTCTCTTTGTACTATATCTCGATTTCCGATTTATGACGAATGACTAATTGAACAAATCTAATTAGCCCTAGCCCGGCCGAGCATTTACGTTTGTCATCATTAAACCATAGAGGGGCCCAAAGATATCGCTTTTATTCTACTTTGAATAAAAGGAATGGATAAACTTTGATACAATGTTCGCTTGCACTCACTAACCAAATCACACACAACAATATGTTTTATAACACCAAGTTACTAGTGCATTTACATATTATCAATGTGCAACCGATTCGCAAGATACAACTCACACATCTCGGTTTCAAGAATATAAGATGTTATCGTCTCACCAATCACTCGTGATACAATTCATGGAGTGATCCAAGTGAGCGTGGGTTTAATCCAATGCTCAAATCATATTCATAAGCACTCATGAATGTTGCAGCAAACATTTGCTTATGTCTAATGCTCTTTAGACAATCCACACACCAATTCACGACAGTCTTCATTCATATTTACTTCCAACATATGAACAACTGTGGCCCGTTCGAATAATTCGATTATTCTTAATAAACTCAATTATTCTGGAAGTCAAAACATGCAGATGTGAAACACAAGAATAATACTAATCCCATATGGCCTTAAACCTTTGAGTATAAATAAAACGCCTTTTATTTATCACCATATTGATTACTCATTATTTTTCGTTTCGGGTAATCAACTTCTTACTTGAATTATTACACTTGTCCCATGCTCCTAGCATGCACACAATGTTTACCTATGGTTCTTACTTTTGTGAAATAGACAAATTGAACACATTTCCAATCATTCTCATTTTACAACTCCAAATCCTTTTTCATAAGTGTAAGAATATCAAATTCTTGCTACTTATAGAATATGCTAGATTCTAACACTTTATGCAACGATCCTTTCGTAATGTCACTGCACCAAAGTCACTAAGACTATTGCCAATGATATTACAAAGTCCTCTATCGGAGATTGTTACAAGACAATTCCATAGATATGATGTCTCTCTCACAAAGTACATTCCTTTGAACATCCTTTTGCATAAAAGTTTCTAATCTAGACATAGATTTTCAATATTTACTTCCTAATATGGACACGCTTCCATATTTTCCTCATGACAACTCATTCTTAATAGAATCTTTTCTATTTGTAATGATGTCGATATGATCCATCCAATATGGAAACATTTCCATAATTTCCAATACTATACTTCCAACTACTCACAAGCGACCAATTCTCGTCGAACTTTGAATTGTCCTTTGATAGTTGTTTAATTATTTTAGTCAAAACCGATTCTAGTCCCTTTTTCCTCTAAATGCTCTAGACATTTGGAAAATTTTAGAATGGTCAAACATTAAAGCATTTGCAATCGATCCTATACCCGAAGCGTATGGGACACGACGCATAATGTTTTATTTGCTATGTTCTCAAAATTCGAATTGTGAAGAGGAATGCCGTAATCATAATCGAAATTTTAAGAACACACTATGTACCTTTGACTAAATTTATTAACATTCCACAACCTAATCCTTTAGATTTGAAATGAAGCATAATATTCTCTCCCTTAATTATAGCAAAACAACTATTCCATCCTTACGACTTTGCAAAGAATGACTCTTGTTTTCTATAATTAATATTGCCAACTTGCAATACTTTCCATAATAATCATACAATCATAACTTTTATGCTCCCACTATCATTATGATTACTATAAAACATAACACTTATGCTCCCACTAGCTTCGACTTGTATTCAAAACATCTTAACTTCTAGAAAAACAAATACTTATTGAATTTCTTAAGTTCATGTTTCTAATACTTAGTGCTTTGATAATCTTTTATCAATGCTTATTGAACTTATACACCTTTGCCTTAGATAGTTCATATGTGTGTCTAAACGATTAAGACTAATTGCCAAACCTTACAATTCAAATCATGGAAAGGGATACCGTAACCATAATTGAATTCGAGAATGCAATTTCACAATCACTATCTTCTTAAAATCTTTCTTAGTGAAAGCATTTCCTCACAATCATTTTCATGAAGGAGGAAATCTTATGACACTTAGATTTAAAGCGGTGTATTTGTTCCTATCCATGTGAATTTGTTAAAACCAAAGTTTACGACAAATTCAAACTCATATGGATCGAACTTTCTTAATCTTGATTTCTTGCCTTATGGTAGCACAGCTGCCCACCACGTCTTCCAAGTAGTTAAGCAGCTCACCTTCCCTTATCAATGTACCTTTCATTGATCAAGGTGCCTTGCCTTTTATGCATTCAAAATGAGAACTCATAGGACTCACATGCATAATTAACTCAATTGGAACAGCACAGAATCAAAATCTTGTCAACACGATAGGATGTAAACCTCAACTCGTGTGCTAGCGATGATTGATAAGGTTTATTTGATTTGTTCTTGAAACCTTTCAAGACCATTAAGACTCCCACTGACTCCTTGACATATAAGATTCTTTTGTCAATAACCATTTCTTGACAAACAATATTCAAGAGTTAGTGTAGCTTTTATCAAAACACTTCATAAATTGGTCCAAGTTGGTCTTTGTCTTATTCAAGACATCACAACTTTCCATATTTTATGAATGTTATAAACCTTTAATACTTTTCACTCATTGCCACAATCTTAACTTTAAGACTTGTTATTGGAACGAAGTATGATAGACTTCTTGATTTAACCATTTCTTCAATCCTTGATTCCTCTTCTTAAACATACAATTGTACTAAGACTTACTTAGAGGATCAATTGAGACATGGTTCTTAATCATTAAGACCTATCATAAAGCATAAAAGGTACTCTCCCTTCTTCTTAGAATGGAGAAACTTTTATCTTTTTGCCTACTTGATTCTTCTTATTCGTTCTGCTGTTGATTTAAACATTTTCAATCAATTCAGAATTACACTTAATCTTATAAGCATAATCATATTTACTAAACCTTTAGTAAATCATGACGAATGTCTTTGTTACTCTTATGGTGGACTTGATCAACACGCAACTTTGTGTATTCGATCTCCAAGTCCTTCACTTGACACTTTGTCAATGAATTAGTCTAATTTCCAAATATGAAATTTCTCATTCATCGTGCAACCAAGATGCATGATTCCAAGTTTCTGTCCAATTGAAACTTGGGCGATGAGAAACTCTCCGTATTTGGTAAATTCTCGACTTTCCATAACATAATAAGAACCAAATCCATTATTGCTAATAATAGAAACATTTTAACATCAATTTTTCATACACGTCATTGTAAGGATAAATAAATAAAATTTAAAATCAAAATTTATTTTTATTGCGGAAAAATTTGTCCTTACAATGCAACTCATTGAAAAACTTATGCTAATACATCTTTCTTAGCAATCTAATTCTAACTCTAAGTAGTAGCTCAAGAATCTAATCTTCGAGAATTGCGATCGAAATCCATTCCTTCACGGTTAGATTCTGCTCACTTCTTCCCTTAAGCTTCCTTTCCTTTTTTCGATCCTACAAAACATCAATTGTAATCTCATCACATTATGTATTAAGAATCTAGAATAGTAGCCTAAAAGAGTTAGTCAATGGATTTTACATAAATTAGAGCCATACGTTTCGACTCTCCCATCTCTTAGATCTCTTAGGTAAATAGGACAGCTTCGTCTCCAATGCCCCTTCTTTTGGCAATAAAAGCAAATTGACTCTTTTGGAACATGACATGGAACTACTTCAGACATTGTCTTTCTCTTGTGATCAAACTTTTCGATCATAGCATGTCTTTCGTTGCCATTGTCTATATCCATAGAGGTCTCGAAGGCAGATTCACCAATCAACTTTGCTTTTCTATTGCGCCAAACCATTGCTGATTCAGTAGCAATAAGCATATAGGTGAGATCTATAAGGGTCACGTCGCAATTCATCATACAGTACTCTCTTACGAACTCACTATACGAGTTAGGAAGTGACTGAAGAATCCAATCAACAGCCATCTCCTCACAAACAACGGATCCCAACATTCTTAACCTATCAATGTGTGACTTCATCCCTAGGACGTGTGCACACACCGACTTTCCTTCTTTATGTTTACTTGCCAAAAGGGCTTGAGTGAGCTTAAACTTTTCAAGCCTTCGAACTTGTGGGTTAGGGAGAATAATAGGAGGAGGAGGAGGAGGAAGTGAAGCATGATTTCTTGTTCCTCGATCGAATCGTGGAATATCATCTCCATGTGGAAAGCTTATTCCACGGGATTTGGGAAGACCATAGTTGTCAAACTTTGACATCTACAAAATGGGAGAAAACGAATTCAAGTTAGTTGATTGATTGAGTCCCTAGTAAATCACCCAAATGAAATACTAAGGCTAGGACCCAACACAATTTTCCACAACTCGGGAGAGGGATGCCGTAACCCTAATTGCAGAATATTTGAAGATAAGTGAATGACGATTCACTAATTTCCACCACGAAAAACGAAAAATAAATTTAAGTTTTAAATCTATGAAAACTCCTAGATTCTTTGAGATTCATTGAACTTTCAATGGCATGTTTAAATCTCGATATGCCCCTCTAGTTTGTGACTGAGATGCCGAGGATCACAAAGTGGGTGTGAATAACCATGCAAACTTACAAGGTGCCCTCACATGTTACAGTCACCTATTCGATGTGCCGGTAAACCACACACGCTCCACCGAACTATGAAAAACATTGAGTCACCCTTTGCTACCTTTGCTTAGAACCATTTAGTGTGCCGGTAAACCACACACGCTCCACTAACGTCTTCGCAAGGGCACAAAGTGTAATTTCATGGAATTGCATCAATTCACTTTTGCCTAAGTAACTAAGATTGGGAATTTTATGAAAACATTTAGTTACTTTTATACTTCATTATACTTATAATGGAAGGTTTTGTCCTATCCTACCCGTTCGGCTAACGACCCTCCACTAGTCAAGAGTGCGGTGGGTAAGAGTGGATACCCATTCAATCGCCATTTTATAGGCAATTTCCTTAAACACCCCTTATAGATCAGCTTCGTGAATGAGGCCTACTAACGGTAAGACTGACTTTTACTCATACATATATATAATGTTAGACTTTTAATGTTATATATAGTATAGGGTGTATTTTACACTTTTAAAATATTAGGTGGTCAAATTTAACAATTATACTTTTAATTCAATTAAATTGTAACCAAAACTTTTATGGATTTATTAAACTTCTTTTAATTATACACCTTAATTAATTAATAAAACCATAAGGGTGTGATTTGAACTTTTTCAAAACTATACTAAAGTTTTAGAATTTAACATTCCTAATTAAACTTTTAATCAACTTTTAAATTCCAAAACTTGAGGGCAAGTTTTGAAACATTTCAACACATTAGGGTTTAGAATTTAAATATACATCAAAATTAAACTATTTAATCAAAATTTAAATTCCAAAACTTGAGGGCAAGTTTTGAAACCTTTTTTAAAAACATTAGGGTTTTAACTATTTAAATTTCACAAGTGTCACTCCTCTAATGGCTTACAAACACCAAGAGCAAATGGAGAGGGTATAAAGAGAGAGGAGAGAGGTAGCAATTCGTCCTTAGGACTTCTTGGGAAGGGTTAGACGAATTCATGAGCCTTAGGGGGTTTATATAGGTGTAAAGATTAGGGTTTTAGTCCTTATCCTTATCTAGTTGCTTGCCCACCAAGCAACCATAAGATAAGTCTTAGAAACCCTTATCCTAGTCGAATTCTAATGCGTTATCACCTTAAATTCGTTCAGCCTAGATTTAAGATAATCCTTACCTTATTTTGTAATTATCACATAATTACAATTCAGCCCCTCTAGTTTAATTAATTACACTTGATCACAAAATTAATTCTTAATTAATTATTGACCAATATTAATTAAACAAATATGATTTCTCCTTTAATATATTATTCTTATAACATATTAATAAATCATAATAACCTCTATCTCTTTATTTATTTCTCCAATCAAGTTGCTTTGGTGAAGGCAACCCAAAAGGACCATGCACCATCGGATCAAGTACATACCAAAATAGTTATGGACTTAGACACTAATCCAACAGATATGGGTCGTGGGAACTCCAAAAAGGAGTGATAATTATGTTCAGCTGGGGTTTTGCAGCTGGAAGTGAAATTGTTGATTGATGAGTTGGACCGTCATTTTTTAGGGCAAGGATAGCACCCCCTCAGTTTCCGAGCTCGAAGGAGTGAACAGGCTTGTGACCCCAGGATCGGGTGTATTCCAGCTCGGGGTCAGTTGGTTACAGGAATAGGCAACATTATTTTAGCGCCGGTGAGCTTAGGACGGTCGGCGTGGCATAAGTGTTTGTGAGGTCCGGTTTTCCTTGGATCTCTTGTATCGGGTGGAAAGGATTGATTGTGCGATCTATTGCACTTTTGGGACTATAGACTATGTCTTGGGAGTGGTTTGTAGCCTGGTTTAGGGCAGAGGTTGTTTCAGCTGCTGCCGTTCAACTGTGGACGTTTGAGCTGGTGAGTGAGTAAGGGTGTGAACCCTAAAGATAATGATTTCTAAAGCCCGAAAGCGGGAAGCTTGTTTGGAACACATTTGGAAAAGGGGTTTTATGTGGGAGGCCTGCGGATGGGGTCCCACAAAAAGGGTTATTCATCATTGTCAGGATTTAGTAGTAAGCAACCGTTAGTGATTGACGGACAAAAAGCGCCAAGAGAAGTAACTCGTTGCCGAGGTATTAGTTGGAGCATCTATATGGTGGTCTTCAGGAAGTGAGTGTGGAGTCATTCACGCATTAGTGGCTGTCGGTTTCACTGGGATTCAGGAAATGATCATCTGGTTCATGGAAGTGTGTGATGAGTCGGGTCTAGCTAGCAATGGAACAGTAATGGGAAAGAATTGGTTGTTATCGGATAAATCATTAGGAAGTGAGGAGGATTGAGAATCCTCCAATTTTCATGTATTGTGAAGGCTTAGTTGAATCTAAGTGGGGGAGTGTTACCCTGATATGCTGAAGTGGGAAAGGTTTTTGAAACGGGGATAAGTTTCACAACCCGGTAGGGAGAGCAGAAGCCCTATTAGCTGCTTAGTTTGGGGGTTGTGTTGTTTGGGGGGTTCGGCAAAACTCCCCAGCATAAGAACACGTCTTCTGGATGCTTGATAGCAAAAGTTGGGGAACCAGGTTGGGGTCCTAGTCAAGAATCAAGTTCAGTTCGAGTTTTTGGTCGAGGGTGTGCTCGACTTTGAGGGTTTTGGATTGATAAATTGAGGGTTTTTTTAGATGCCAGGGCTCAGCAGTGCATTCAGCACGGGAGTGCGGGTTATTTAGCATGTACGGTAGACACGCGAGCCAGGGAACAGACCTCGGATTTCCGAGAAGGTGGACGATCGACTGAAGGCCTAGTAGGGCGGTCCAGTCATGCTGAAGACTCTGTTTATGTTTGTAGATCTTTGTTCGGGTATTGAGTAGGCTGCTACGCATTAGCACTCAATAGGTTTGTTCCACGTATTGAGCATGCTGCTAGAGTAGGCTGAGGACACCGGTGTATCTTGGTTAATCGGAAGTTGTTATTAGTGGTCGGACGGAGTTCAAAGGATCTTGGTGATTTCATCAATTCGGGGTGTCTCCGAGGTTTCATCTTTTTGGATCGGGTAATACTCCAGTTGGGGACAGAGAGTGGATCCAAATGGGTGTTTTAATTAAAATGTTGGTTCCAACAGTGTTTTAGCCGAGAATGTGGTAATAGACACGTGGGGCAGGGAACCGACCATGGTTTTCAGAGAAAGTGATTGATTGTTGTGAGGCCTAGGGTTAGGCTAGAATCTGAGAATATGGAATGGAGCTAGAGTTTGGAACCCCAAGAGGGCGAGAACAACATGCATGGGAGAGATTCCGTAGAAAGAATGGTTTAGGGTGATGTACGAAAATTGAGCGGTTTGGATAGACTGAAGGACGGTGGGCGTACCATTCAGGCCGAAGGCTCGAAGAACGGTCCAGATAGGCTGAAGGCCCAAAAGGCGGTCCAGACATGCTGAAGGTTCTGAGGGTGGTCCAGATAGGCTGAAGGCCCGGTAAGGCGGTCCAGTCGTGCTAAAGACCCTGTGTGTGTGTGTGTGTTAGTCGATCGGTATGTGGAGAGTGAGTGAGTATGTCGCCATGCGATAGCAATCGATATGGTCTGGCCCCAAGTATTGATTAGGATGATGAAGTTAGCTAAAGGCCGGGTGTGGGCCTTGTTAGTTGCGATCAGATTCAGAGCATATAGGAGTTAGAGAGTAGCAATTTCTCTACATGGGTAGTGTAGAGTGGAGTTTTAGCGCTGTGGCACTTGTTGTTGTGATAAGGGTTGTTGAGTAGACTTCCTTGAAGAATGGAGGAGAAAGGTATGTAGCTCCGGGAAGGAGTGTTGGTCATCTGAAAGGAAAGCAGTAGTGTAAATGGATGAGCGAAAGTATTTCAGTTATTGATAGTGAGCACTAAGATTGTACCAGTTATGTGGAAGCACATCCGGGTGGGATGTCCGTTGAGGTTATGGAATGGTTAGCGCTGATGTTGAATCAGAAGAGCTCGGAAGTGATGCAAGGGTAAATCCTTGGGTTCCAATTTATGGTTGTGGTCATGAGTTATGTATGTGGTGGTGTTCCATCCTAGGGATGGTTGGACCCATCGTTGGCGTGCCTGGTTTTCCGGCCTGAGGTTGTTTGGGCCAGGTACGATGTGTATATGCGTTATAGATGGGTATTCATGAGAGTTGCTCGGAAGCTGTGGAATGTCTATCATGTCAGTGCGGTAAGTAATTTGATCCAGGGAGGAAATGGGATGAGTTTCCATCAGTGCATTTTGATTGAAGTAGCGCCAGTTGGGCAAGGGATAGCGAGTTAACACTGGGTCAAGACCCGGTGGTTTATAATGGTATCCGGTTATTCGCAAGCGGCGAATGAATGCGTAAGACGGGAATATGGTAGTGTCATCAGGTGTCACCTAGTTGATAAGTGTTATCATCAGAGAAAAGAAGCCGATGGCCGACTTGAAGCGGTTGTCAGGAACCTGCAGGGGAAGTGATGGATTATATAGGGATTCGATAGTAGAGTTTGAAAGAATCTAGGTCGGTGTGAGATCAGAGGGTGCATAGTAGGAGTGTCATCCAAAATTGTGTGCTGCAGCAGGCTTCGAGGACGAAGCCTAATTTAAGTGGGGGAGATTTGTAACATCCCAAGTTCAGAAGCAAGAAGTTGAAGGGTGCTATATGAAAATAAAGGAAGGGACTCGGCGAGTAGGTCTCTTGACTCGCCGAGTTGAAGCATGTAACTCCTGTGTTTCCGGGCTTGCCATTTTTAGCAATATAATAGTCTAGGTTAACCTTTGTAACCCGTTTTGAAATAATAAGAGTGTATTATTTGAGTATTATGTGTTTTGTGCTTAATTGCTTAATTATGTGGTTTGATTAATTAAGAATAAAAATAAGCGTCAAAATTTAAGTGTAAAATAAACTTAATATCTTTGGTTAATGTTGTAGTAGTTGAAACGAGGTTTCCGAATATATAAAGAACGCCCAAATCTGACTTCGTATGAGGAAGTTATGATTTATCGAAGTTTCGGCTTAGCGGTATGCAGCCTGAAATACTCGATTTGAGATCGAGCGATTTTTAGCCGAAGCAATCTAAACGAGGATCGAAGGTCTCGTTGTTGGTATCGAAGCGATAAAAAGTTAGGCGAGAACGAACGTCAAACGAAGAAGTTATGAATTTATAACGAAGTTTTTCTGTCCCGGCCTATTAAAAATAAATAATAAAAATAAATTCGAAATTAGCCGACGGAGTCCAAACGAAAGTTGTAGAGCGTAGTCTCACCTACGCGTGGATATAAAAAACGTCGAAAACGGAGTTCGTATGAAGAAGATATGAATTTCCGAAGTTTATTAAATATTTTGTATTTAATTTTAAATGAAAAATCCGGTATTATCCGAAGAGGAGTCATCGGACTCATCCGAAGTACGCCCCGCGTACACCGAAGATGTCGACACTCGCATCAAGTGGCTTCGGATGACGCATGCCATGACGTTTCGGACCTGTACGCCTCGCGTACTCCGAGGCTCCAGCCTCCTATAAATAGGATGCGAGGGCAGCCGGTTCTTTTGTTTATTTTCTCTCTTCTCTCTCCCGTTTTGCATCGTTTTGCGTGCCAGAAATACCCCGAAGCCCCGGTATTATTCTCGAGCCCCGAGGCAAGTCCCGAGATCCCGAAGATCCCGAGAAGTGCGGTTCCCGAGTCGAAGCTCTGCCCGCGAGAAGTTCGATTTTTGTGGAGATCTTCCAGATCTGCTGAGGATTACTGCTTCTGCAAGTCGTAGTGTTGTCCGATCATCTTCTGATCAAGTGAGTGTATACTACCTTTCATAAACATGATAATAATACAAGTATGGTTTGAGTGTATTAAGTATATTGTTGTTTATATGTGTGAGTGCGTAGTTACTATCTTCTAACGCGTAACTATGAAGTATTTTATGCGATATACTTGTTATGTGTATATTTTGTGGTTATATGCGTGAATGGATATTCACTTTATTCTATCTCATAGATCTGATTTGTCTTCTATGAAATACGTGTTATGTGGGTATGCCTCATCTGTTATGTGGAATATATATTGAATGAAAATGATATACAGGTTTTAAACTATGTATGAAAATATATATTTATATCTACTGATATGTTGGGTAGAACATGGGTAGATAGTTGGTGTGTAATAAACAGATGAGAGGCCTCGATGTTGTTGTTGTTGTTGATCTAGTTATTCAGCGGAGTATGAATAACGACCACGGACTCTTTCTAGACAGTCTAGTGGAACGCTAGCAGGTTCATAACCTGTAGGTGTTGTGAACGATGTGTTCACCGGTGTACTCTATCCCCCTCATGGTTGCCTTTAGGATATCTATTGTTGAGGAAACCCCTTAGCAGTGATGTCCGTCCTAATGAAAATCCTAGATTAGGTCCCTTAAGATAGATGTTGTTTTAGGGACGTAAAGTGAGGATAACGGGAATGGGTAATCGGGATAGTGATTGGTTGGTGAAATTAAATATAATTTATTTATTGTGGGTTGAAAACCCTATATGCTCACCAGGCTCCCAAGTCTGACCCACTCAGTTTTATTTGTATTATAGGTAGTGGCGCGAGGGCATAAGATGGTTGAATCACCAAGTTGTTTTGTTTACAAGTCTGTATATGTAATATTTGTTGAATGACTTGTAATGTTTATCGTTTATGCTTTATGGTCTGTATCGGAACATGACATCCCGAGTTTTGATTATATAATGAAAATGCATCTCTTGATGAAATGCTTTGATAAATATTATTTTATCATGTTTTGTTTTGGGAACAAATTCCGCAACTCTTTCAAATCAAAAGGATTTACTCTGAAATTATTTTAAAAAGCATAAATGAAATCGGTCTTTTCTGGCCGTGATTTTGGGGATGTCACAAAGCAAGTGTCAGGCACGTGATTAAGTGGCCTGACTCGCCGAGTCGACGGCTGGACTCGACGAGTCGGTGATGGATGAGGAAAAGCCCTAATCTTCGGGTTTGCACCCTATTTAAAGGACTTAATGTCCTCCCCTCAGCCACCTTAGCCCCCTTTGAGATCCAGAAACCCTAATTTCGTTTTTGAGGAGCCTTGGAAGCAAATTTGTGTGATTTGTGAAGGTATCTTGAAGATCAAGAAGCTTGGATCAAGGAGACTTGAAGAGATCCGGATTATACTTCAGTTGGAGCATGTATTGGAGGTAATAATCTATTGGTTGGGCTCTTTTGTATCTAGATCTATTATCATTTGAGATTTGGGGGCATTTTTGGTATGATTGAGAACTATTTCGAGTTAGAGGCTTGGATCTGAGGTTGCTACTTCAGATCTAGGCTTGTGATGGTCCAAAATGTCATAAAGCTTCTGTCTAAGAGTTATTGGTGAAGCCCCTTTGTCTTAAACCCAAGCCCTAGAGTGTTTTGGGCCTATATCTCCTTGGTTTCACGTAAAGTTTGCCACTTTATGTGAAGGTTGGACTGTAGAAGAGTGGATCTATGGATTGGAGCCCCTGTATGGCTCGAAAAGCCACTGTATAGATTGAGAACTGGAGAGACCCGGCGAGTCACATGGGTGTACTCGACGAGTTGTATGAACATGTGCATGGACTCGGTGAGTTGGAAGAACAACTCGGTGAGTCTATTGAAGATTGCCTTGGACTCGGCGAGTATGTTCTTGGACTCGATGAGTCTGGTCGTGGAACCCTAACCTTTTTTGGTTAAAGCTTTGAATCGGTGAGTCGAGGGACGACTCTGTGAGTTAAGCAGGATGATACTTGGAGATCGTTGGACTCGACGAGTCTTGGGGCGACTCGGCGAGTTGAGTCGTGTTGTGGGAGGTTCTGAGTATAGGAACTCGACGAGTCGACGGGTTGAATCGGCGAGTAGAATCAACCAGGAAGTTTGACTTTGACTGAGGTCTTTGACTTTGACCTTTAGGGGTATTATGGTAATTTGGATATTTATGTCAATGGTTATTGATGGATATAGGTGTTGGAGTTTGAGGCAGTGCTTCGAGATTGTGCTCTCGTGATTCGGTTCGGCAGTTGCAAGGTGAGTTATCCTCACTATATCAATAGGGTCTAAGGCACCAAGGCTGGCCCTTTTAGTTGTTATCGTGGTTATAGTATGCTACATGTGGTTATGATATGTTAGATCGGTATCTGGATAGACAGTATGTTGTTATGCTCTTATGATCCGTTAGGATTGGTATGTTAGTGACCTGGTTAGCTTGGTGTTTTGGTTATGAGAGATTACTATAATCGATGATCTGTGAGATACTTATATCTGATATCTGTACGTGTACTGTTTGATGTGCTTATTGATCTGTTTAGATCGGCGTCCTAGTAATTAGGACAGTATTATGTTAGTGACCTAGTTTAGGTTGGTATCCTGGTATATAGGATGGTGCTATGTTAGTGGTCGTTTAGGTCGGTATCCTGGTTAGGATGTTGATATGCTATGTGATATGTTAGACTGTTTGTCTAGTTAAGGATTTGTTATGTGATTAATTGTTTTATGTGCACATGGTTGTTTGACGGGGGTTGGGTTGCGGCGGGTCCTGCTTTGTGTTGTAAGCCAACATACCCAGGGAGGACCGGATATTCCGAAGGCCCAACGAGCGGTCCGGATAGGCTGAAGGCCCCAAGAGGGTGGACCAGACGTGCCGAGGCTCGGAGAGTGGACCAGGCCGACTGAAGTCCCGGTGTGGGAGGACCAGTCATACTGTAAACTCGATGTACATGGCTAGACTCGGAGGGTGGACCAGGTGGACTGAAGGCCCGTTGCGGACGGACCAGTCACACAGTAGACCCGATGTGAATGGTTGTTCTATTTGTGATATGTTATGAATATATTGATGTGTGGTTGGTATTTTAGGGGGTAACTCACTAAGCTTTCGGGTTTACAGTTCACTATATTGTTTCAGGTACTTCAGGAGATCGTGGCAAGGCGAAGGCGTAATCGTACTGCTCCTCATGTTTTATGATTTATGTGATATGGTTCTGGGGGATAATCTGATGTTTAAATTATTTTGAAAACAAGATGTATGAACTTAAAGGTTTTTGACTGAATTAAAATGTTTTAATTTGGCTAAAATTTTATGGGTGTTACAGCCGGATTCATCACATGTGCGTTTGAAGTCAAAGTAGTTCCAATCCAGATGAAAAGATTCTAGGGTTGATGATGATGATGATGATGATGATGATAGATGGTTCTGTAAAGGAACAAAAGATTGATGAAAGGATGTTTGTTCAATGTGTAGTGTATGATGCATGCCAAGTGAAAAGATATTGGTATGAATATGTGTGGAAGAAAGGGGACTTCAAGAAGATGAAGTCTATATCCCTACAAGTTGTTTTGTAATGTTTGGTGTTTGCATGTTTTTTAATCCTGATGAAAAGATTCAGGACGAAGATTTATGATTAAAGATTGAAGATTAAAATTTTCAAGAATATTGAAGTCTCCCTTGGAGTTATACAAGTCTAGATTATGAGGATATGCTTGAAGATTGTTTAAAGGAATCTGATCCAGAAATGCTTCTCAAAAAACCCTGTATGTATTCTCGATGGAAAGTGGAGAAGCGCATAAAAGAAGTTTGTTTTTTTGTAGGAACACAAAAGGCTGCAAATAAGCATTAGTCAGCATGTTTGTGGTTCTTCACAGAGTTAAAGAGAGAATACTTCTCACAGATGATTATGAAGATTCACTTTCAACAAACTTATTTTTGGGGAGGTACAGACAAGAACAGAGATAGCTGTCAACAAGGGGTCTGTAGGAATAAAAAAAATGGTGGTTTTCTTTGACCACATGGGTAACATCAGAAGAACCACGGGATACAGTATTGTTGCAACTATTGTTTCAATTAAAAAATAGAAGTTCGGATTAAGGGGGAATGTTGAAATGTAATCTAGACTTAGGGTTAGTTTAGGAATTTTAAGAAGTAATTAATGTTGTTAAGATGGCAGTTATAGTTAGGAATGATGTTAGTGTTAAAACGTTACTTTTGGTTGTTAATTGCTAACCATCGTGATTTGTCACCAACCATTGTGTTGGTTCAAATATACCTGCCATGGACTATATATATATATATATATATATATATATATATATATATATATATGTGTGTGTGTGTGTGTGTGTGTGTGTAATCTTGAAACGTGTGATTTGATTAATAAAACATTTGTGTTTCTTTTGTATAAAGCAGTCTCCTTTCTTCCTCCTATCTTCATGTGGCTTTCTCCAACAAATTGCACACTAAGAATATGCATATGTGAATATAATTAATAATTTTTGTAGTTGAGTTGTTCTAAGTTGTAAGAACTTTTGTAGTTGAGTTGGCTAGAATTGCAACCTTTAATCCAATTAATTCACCTTTGATTTCCGGATGTATATATTTTTATTACCCTCTCATTTTTTATTTCCTGTTTTTGAGTGTTTTCGAAGGAAAGAATGTGACAACCGTCAATTTTCGGTCAAGTCAAAGTCAACAAGTCAAATCGGTCAACTCAATTTGCCGTGAGTACTAGAGTTTACGTTATGTAATTTCTAAACAACTCTCTATTCTAATGAGAGATCATAAATCGAAAAGTGCGTACATCTAGATCTCCTTAACCTAAAACGGTGGTACATGGAGAGCCAAACCGATAAAACAATGTTACATACTCATCGGGAGTATGCAAGATCCTTAAACAAGGCTTAACGGGGCTTACGGACCTTGAGTGCGAAGCCGGACACTCAAAAAGGTCACCAATGAAACCTCTCTCAATCGTTTTCACTCCATCTCTTCGTATCAGAAATCTCTCCCAAATCTCTCTTTGTATGAGAAATCTCTCCAAGAATGTCAAATCTCTCCCAAATCTCTCTAAGTATGTGAAATCTCTCCCAAATCTCTCTGAGTATGTGAAATCTCTCCCAAATCTCTCTTTGTATGAGAAATCTCTCCAAGAATGTCAAATCTCTCCCAAATCTCTCTAAGTATGTGAAATCTCTCCCAAATCTCTCCCTGAATGAGAAATCTCTCCAAGAATGTCAAATCTCTCCCAAATCTCTCTAAGTATGTGAAATCTCTCCCAAATCTCTCTTTGTATGAGAAATCTCTCCAAGAATGTCAAATCTCTCCCAAATCTCTCTAAGTATGTGAAATCTCTCCCAAATCTCTCCCTGAATGAGAAATCTCTCCAAGAATGTCAAATCTCTCCCAAATCTCTCTAAGTATGTGAAATCTCTCCCAAATCTCTCTGAGTATGTGGAATCTCTCTCAAATCTCTCTCGAAATCTCTCCCAAATCTCTATAATCACTCGGGGCATCCCGACCCTCGAATTTGGCGAAAACAGCCCAAAAACGGAAGTCCACGCGAAAAACGGACTTAAGGAACCGAAACCCCTCTTAGGACGCGAAAGTCCTCTTAGGAACCGAAAGTCCCCTTAGGAACCGAACCGAAGGTATTGTTCACTACAGTTCATTCGGTTCTGACTTCTCGCCTTTTATCCCCAGACCGAACCCTCACCTTCGCTTCTGACTTCGGACCGAGCCCCTCGCCCCTTCGGTTCCCTCTGTTCGTTTCCGGCTACAATCCTCAGCATGAACCGAGCCTCGGCCTAGGGACCGAACCTCGGCCTAGGACCGAGAGGTCTCGCTGGGAACTCATTTTCTCCCGGTTTGCGCGTAGTTTTACGTTTAAGGCCCGTTTTTAATTATTTTAACGCGGGGTTTTCACCCAAAATCATATTTTAACATAATAAACCCTAAATATTCACAATTTAATCATATTTTCATAAAAATCTTTATTTAAATAATAAAAGCAAGTGAGTAAAGGACAAATAGGTGGAGTGTTGACTTTGCTTTACTTTATGACACAAGCAACCACTCCCACACCCACTCTATGACCAGCCACACCTCCCCACCTTACCTAGGTCACAGCAATGTCCTTTCCACTCAATCATCACTCTTTTCCACGTTTTTGAGAGCTGAATATTCATCCTCTCTCCTCATTTCTCTCATTTTCTCTCTTTTCACCAAAAAGAGCAAACTCTTTTCTCTCTCATTTTCCCTCTCTAGAACTCGAGATTTGAGGGCTGATCTTGGGATTTTCCTCCACATTTGGTAAGAATAATCCCTTCTCTTTATGATTATTTCACTTCTTTCTACTCGAATCATGGATATCTTACACAAACTCTCTCATAATTGTGTTAGATCCTCGAATCTTCAAGTGATTCTTCAAGTGTTCTTGGGTTGAACACTTCTCTTCTTCAACACTTACCTACTGAAATCACTCAAGGTGAGTTCATACCCCTACATTTTTATGTTTTCTTAAGTTTTTAGGGGGAGAATACAAGTTAAAAGACCAAGAACATAACTAAATTTTTCTAACAGCCTTCATCAGAAACGTTCAACTCCATTCACGGACTGTTTTGGACGACTTAAACATTTTTGTTTTCAAAACTGTTTTAGGTGTGAGTATTCAAGTTCTTAGCTTTAAAATGACTACTTGCACATCTCCATACGATTTTTCTACAATTTACGGTGAATTTTACAAAACTGCCTATCATTTCAAACACCAATCCGGACCAGTATGTGATTATGGACCTTTTCACCCAAGTTAGAGATCATTAAAAATCATGATAATAATTATGAGTAAGCTAGACACATTTTGGGAACTCTCAGAAGTTACGGACTTAGTTTTCGACTTCGTATGATTTTTCTATGGCTTTTCTAAAACAGTGCAGGAAAGTCTAATTTAGTTAACATCATATAATTTTCATAACACTTTGTATTATGTTGAGCAAAGTGTATAATAATAAATTCTAAGTATTGAATGTGTTCTGTTGTAAATTTTATCATCATAAACTGAAAATAAGTCATTCATGATAAGATTATTCATTCATTTAGAACACGTATATAAGCTATAATAAGCATAGTTTAATGGATTTCATAACACTAACGCTTTTTCATAAAAGAGTTCTTATATATTACAAACATTTTGGATAAAACTATAATAGGTATAGTTTATGATACATCACATAACACACACATACAAAAAGGGTACATTCATACAGAAAGGTTTTACACTCACGCACACAACTTGTAAACTTGTTAACCTAAATTGTGAGACAATCTCTTTCCGTACGTCCGAGTGCGGGATATAATTCCTGTTAGTTATAATCAGAGTCTCCTGGAGGTAGAACGTGATAGTTGTGTATAGATCTATATTGGGTTTGACACCCCACACCTTGCTGCTAGCTACAGTGGGACCTGCAGGTCTACGGGTGACAAATGTCATTTCAGTTTTGCGACGCCTGAGAAACGTCGTGGCAGGTTCATTTAGTCATAGTATGATTATAGCGACTCACATAGGGATATAACAATACATAAAGTTTACGGGATTTTTATAAAACTTAAATGGGTTTTATGTCGATTTTAAAATCACTTTTTATCTCAATAAGTACAGATATTACTGTACACTTTCGGTTTTGGTATTTATGACTACACATCATTTGAAACCACATTTATATCTTTAAGTATGGACAATACTTGTTATTTTCTCGGTCCTGGGATTTAGGACTACATATACATAAAGTATTAACAAACATAAGAATTTACGGGAATTTCATTTAATTCAAGCGCGTTTATGTCAATTTAAACACATATCATTTTCTATTAGTAAGAGAGGTTACCTATACATTTTGGTCGTCGGTTATAAGACTACATTACATAAATTTTATAAAGAAAATATCGGATTTTCTGGATACATATTCTATCGCTTTTACAAGGAAAACGGTTTACTTCTCCAACAAAATCTCTTATGAACTCACCAACCTTTGTGTTGACACTTTTCAAAACTACTTGTATTCTCAGGAATTCAGTGAAAACAGGAAATCAACAACGTTTTGAGGATGGGACGATAAATCGTCAAACAGTTCATTTTGTTTCATAATGTAATTGATTCGAATCATGTAAACATATACTTTGGTGTAAATTTTTCAATTATATTTATGATGGTTGTATTTACTTTGAGCACTATTATACTCGTTGTTGTGATACTCTACATGAAGTCCTCCACCCCCGGACGTTTCCGCCATCCTTGGTTTGGGAGTGTGACAAAGAAATAGAAGGAAACAAGAGGAATCAAGAGAAAATGGACGTTCTTGAGCTTTTTATAAGGAGGGAAAGTGGAGAAATAGATGTTCTTGAGTTTTTCTTAAAGAAAGAGAAGGGGAGGAAATGTGTTCTCGAGTTTCATTTAAAGAGGGAAAGGGAGCAAAATTAAAGGACTGGGAAGGAAAAGCTTAGCGTGCGTTTAGTTATGTAAAATTTTCCAGTGTTTCATGAAAAATTTCTAATGAAATTAAAAATTTTGAAAACGTGTTCCGTTCATTCATTTTTTTTAAATTTTTCCAAGAAAATTAGAATTTTTCGTTATCCAGATTGTATATAAATTAGAAAAGTGATTTTTTTAGTTTTTCAAAATTTTCTAAATTTATAAAATGGAAAATAAAAACTCCACTGGTTTCAAACACATGCATTTATTGAAACTAAAAATGAAAATCCAACTCTGTTTTTCTTAAACGTTTTCTAAAAAAATAAAAACAATTTTACACAACAAAAACACCCTATTTTTTCATGAAATCTTTCCGCTTACTTTTAAGATAAATGAAAAGCAATGAATGCAAAAGAAATGATGGGAAAAGAAAGGGGAGGAAATGATGGGAAAAGAAAGGGGAGGAAATGATGGGAAAGGAAAAGGAAGTTCATTTTCCTTCTCCTCCCCTTAATTTCTTCCCCTCCGTTTCCTTTCTTAAAGAAACTCGAAACAAAGCGTCATGATTGAAAGAGAGGAGGTTGATCAGGCTTGACCACAGAAAAAGAGAGGAAGATAGGATTGAGCGTCTTAAAGATTTTGAGAGAGGGAGAGAGAGAGGGAGAGAGAGGAGATAGACGAGTTGTCTAACCCAAATAAAGAAAGAAACCAGGAAGACAAAATGGGAAAATGAAACGTTGGCAACTTGGTTGATCATAAGATGAACTTGAACTGGAATACCATTTCCTTCGTCATGAGACCGATTACTAGTAACTTTGTGTTGAATGACAACCACTCCTTCCACCCTCATATTAATTTTAGTCTATGGGTGCTAATAAATTTTAATAGAATTACGCATTATATGAGTTGGTGCAAGTGTCACTCTTTAAATGCAAGGATCCTTGTTAGAAAATTTGTTTCAGCATTGTTTTTAAAATTATTTTCTTTCGACGATGTTGTAGTTTACTTGATTTGTAACATCTCGACTCCCAGGTATGATATTTAATTATTTTATTTCTTTTTGACAGGCAAATCGACGAGTTGGAAGCACCAACTCGCCGAGTAGAGAATATTATGGCCGTAGGATTTTAGAGTCTACTCGACAAGTCGGAGGACCCCGACTCGACGAGTAGGAGCTGAGTGAGAAAACCCTAATTTTCAGGGTTTGTGTCCTATTTAAAGGACCTTGAGCCCTCATTTCCGCCTCCCTTATCATTCTAACCCTCTGTGAGAAACCCTAATCGTGTGTATCCATTTGTGTGTGTGTGTGTGAGAGAGAGAGGGGAGCTAAATTTGGCTGTTTTAGTACATTTGGAAGGAGAGTGAAGAGCATCAAGCCTTGGAACGATAAGAGGCTTGGGGATCAAGTGTTTCTCTGTACTAGCTTCAGTTTAGAGGTACAAAGCTACCACATTAAGCATTTCATTTTATAGATATATTTCTAGAGAGTTTTAGGGCTCCCCCCCCCCCCTTATCTTGTGGTTGCTAAGTTGCTGGAGCTTGTCATGGAATTGAGACTCTAGATCTGGATAGAAGGAGGTCACATGAGCCCAAAGATCTAAGCTTTGGGCAAGTCTCCATGCATGAAACCTTTTATGGAGCTTGTTTTTAGCATTTTGAGCCCTAGATGCCATGCATGAACGCAAAGCATGCAGCTTTACATGATAAGTGAGCCTTAGAAGGCTAGATCCAGAGAATGAGACATCACTTCTGCCTAAAATCGTCTGAATGAGGAAATGGTCTGAAGGGACTCGACGAGTCGGTTAGGTTTCCCCAATGAGTCTGGACATGTATAACTCAGCGAGTTGATGAGACAACTCGACGAGTTAAGTTGGATTTCCACGACATTTTTGAGGAAACGAGGGAACTAGAAGAGTCACATAGATCCACTCGACGAGTTGGGTCAATAGACACTGTTGACTCAGGTGTTGACTTCTGTTGACTTTTTAGGTTTGGTCAAGACTTGGATTTTGGAGACTATGGAAGGGTAAAATGGTCTTTTACCCATTCCAAGAGTTAGAGAGAGAGGTTGATTGAATTGCTTAGAGTTGTGGTTATAAGTGTTAATTAGAGATGACTATGACATGTAGGAGGGGATTAGACCGTTCGAGGGGTACGAGGTTTACTTTCTTGCATACGAGGTGAGTCTTCTCACTATACTTACCATGAGTGGTAACTTTGTGTGACCGGAGGGTCTTGTATGCTATTATTGAGTATTGTGATATCCTGCGTTATGTCTTTGTGATTTATGCTCTGTATTATTCTTAGCCTTATTGAGTTAGGACCGGAGGGTCCAACCCAAGCCGTGGGACCGGAGGGTCTTCATTGTGAAATAGCCATGAGAGGTTAATGATATGTGTGTGGTATTTTGGGGAACTTACTAAGCTTTATGATTACCGTGTTATGTGTTATGTGTTTCAGTTACTTCTCAGGATCACGGGAAAGCGCCGGCTTGATTGTATACACGAGATGGAGATTATGTTTTGAGGATCCTGGATTTTATCAAACAATTTATGAATTTGTGTTTTTGACAATTTGACAATTGTGGTTTTGAAATGTGGTATTGAGAATTATGTGATTTTGAAAATGAAAATTTGTTTGAAAATTTACAGTGTTACAAGTTGGTATCAAAGCCTTGGTTTGAGGGATTCGGATGTACCATCGGGTATGTCTGAACTCAAACTGAGGATTTGAGAATTTTTTTTCAAAGAAAAATGATTTTTCTAAAATGAGTAAGAGTTTTTAAGAGAAAAAGGGGATGTAGCAGTGTGTATAATCAACCAGATCCCGAACAGTGATTTCCCAAAATACCCTTAGTTGTTTATATTATGAGATATTTAAAGGATATTAGGGATGCATGCTAGAGGATAGGCTAGGTATTTCATATTTAGGGCTAGAGTTGCCTGATTTGTGATGCCTTAGCCTAAGAGATGTTGCTATATGTTATTTGCTCTGTATGTGTATTGAGTAGGAAGAAACATATCAGGAATCTTTAGAGAGAGTTTGAGTAATCTAGGAGAGATACCTACATGGGCATAGGAGGAGCCTACTAAGAGAGTAGCCTGATACTAGTGAGAGATAGAGTACTTGTGAATTAGGATCCTAGGACCGTACCCCTTAGCCACATCATGGTAACAGTCAAACCATGTCGTGGTTCCTGCAACTCAACTTGTTCTTGTTCTTCGTCTGGCCCTTCTGCTAGCAACCTTTCCAGCTCTTCCAAATCTGTTTCTGGATTAAATTCTTCATCTTGTAACTTTAGCTCTTGTGACTCAGATTGTTCTTGTTCGTTAGACAAGATGTTACCTAACCATCTTCATAATTTCATCAAATCTTCATTTGAGTCATACTCCTCATCTTCTTGCTCAATTTCCTGTACTACATCCTCAAGAAAAGCATCAAAAGCATCGAGATTTGGAAAACACATAATAAAATGATAAAAAAAAACTAAAACAGACAACGTGTAACTTTATATGAGATAAATCTCACACAAAGGATCGATAACACTAGCAAATAAAATTAGCTATTTAGAACCGTTCCCCGACAACGGCGCCAAAAACTTGATATGTGTGATTGTATTAGTTTTAATCCTATTAATGTAAACACAAAGACAAATACACGAAAGACAGTGTACCTATCGATTAGCAGTTTAGTTCAGGTAAGTATGGTATCGAACACAGGGAACGATAAACAATTAAAATAAATGCTAATATTATATAGATAAAACAAGTAATAGAAAAGGGGTTTTCTCTAGTTTTGAAAGACTAGAAACTTAGTAATTATATAACACTCAAACAAAATACAATTAACAACTAAGGGAACAAAAGACAACTAGATTCAAAGAGACTTCTGTTCAGATTTGATTCACTTATTCCTATGGTTGATTTCGTGACAAGTGCAATGGATTAATATATCAATGGTTACTGATTTCTAATGTGATTATGTTCATGTTCACTATTACTAATCCTTTAGCAAACAAGTTAATTCAAAAAGAGATCAAGTGATTAAACTAACAGGTTTCCTAGTGTTCAGTTCACATCAAGTAAGACTTGTAATATTAGTTAACTAAATTTGTCAGTTCAACCAACTCATATGTGGTTCTTCATCACACATGCTCACACATCAACTTATTTATTTTCTAGTTAACCCTAGGTTCATGTTCACTAATACTAGGCATAAAATCTAGTTTTCACAAAACTATATGATTCAAGCAATTAAGAAGATGTTCATACAATTCAATAAACTTGATTATTAACAGAAAATAATTATCATTAACATGAAATGATCTTTTACAAGTTTAACAAGATGAATAACCAAATCAAATCAATCCAAGCCACTCAATCAAACCATATTCATAAGATCATCTAGTCTAAACAGAAGTATGAAGCTTTTAGTTCATAACTACAGCAAATAGCATCCTAAAATCGAAATCTAATGATTCAAACATGGTTCACAAAAAAGATTAATATAAAAGTAATGTGTGTTTGCCTTTGATCTCTACAAAATTAACTTTTAGGTTGAATTCTCAAAAACCACAGCTCTAAGAACCCTTCTGGCCTCCAAAAATCATCCAAATCTTCCATAATTAGTTAAGGTTTCGAATGAAAGCGATCATGTATATAGATTCTGAAAACATAGCCAACTCGACGAGTTTTATGGAAAAATCATCGAGTTTTACATTTAAATCGCGTGTACGAGCGTCAAGAATCATGAAACTTCTATTCAACTCGTCGATTTGGAGGCCCAAATCGTCGAGTTCGCTTGGAGTCAACATTTCTCAAAACACGAAAGTTGTCCGAAATTGTGTCTAGTTTTCAGAACATTTTGATTCTCGTCAATCGGAGTTACGGTTCATGAGACATGGCCAAAACACTGACGATGGGTCAAGCTGTCCAACAACATTCTTCTTTCTTCAAAATCCAGGATCCAAGCTTCTGATTGCTAAATCCGCTTCGTTTTCCATCCGAGCATGTCATTGTTGCTGAAAAATGAAATTCTAAACTAATTAAGCACCTTTAGTTCATTAAATGAGATAAAATCAACATAAAGTAATAACATAATATATAAATTACATGACTAAATATGCCCATATCATGCTTCCATATAAGAACGTATAAATATAAGTTTTAATTTGAAAATATGACTATGAATATATAACTTTTATGTATTAAACTGTGAATTTATTATATTAAGATGTGAAACGCATTAAACTATCAATTGATTGTATTAAAAGTTTTAAGTTGATAATATGGTTGTGAATATTGAATATGTACTTTTTGTGTATTAAATTGTGAAATAATTCTAATAATCTGTGAATTTTATGCATTAAGTTGTGATTTTTGTGTTTTAAACGATGAATTAACTGCATTAAGTTGTGAATTTTATGTTTAAATTGGGAAATGGCTATATTAAGCTATGAATTTTGTGATTTTTGTGTTTAAAAATGTGACATAATTGCATTAAGCTGTGAAGTTTCTGTTAAATTGTGAATTGACTATATTAAACTATGAATTTTTAATGAATTTTGAGTCAATATATGAATGATTTATATATTAATTTTCTTATCAATATATTTATTTTTTGTGTTGTATAAATATGTAATAACGTATTAGTTTTTATAATTATTTTGCATTAAACTCATAATAAATAAATTAATTGGTTTATTAAATTGCAAATATAGTATTTAAGTTGTTAATTAATGATTTTATATACATATCTAATTTGGAAGGAATGGTGATTGCGACAATGACACATTTGGTTGGTGGTGACGTATGGTGGTTGTTGGTGGTACAGTTTGGTTTAACTTATCTGAATATGTATATTAGTGTATAATAGATTGTATTAATTTGTGAATTTTATGTATTAAATTGCAAATGGACTGCACTATATGTATTTTATATACATTTTGTTTTAAAATATGAATGAATGTATATATGAAAATAGCATTCTGTGAATTAGTGAATTAATATGTTTATTAAACTGTAAATATGGTATTTTAAACTATGAATATATCTTATAAATGATACATTTTTTAGATATATCTAAAATTTAGAAGAGAAAAAAAATTAAATTTGTTAAGGCATAATTTTATTTTCTTTATTCAATTTTATATATTTTGTTGCAAAAATAAAATTGTATGTGTTAAAAAGTATTACTAAAGAAATGGAATTCATAATTTTTGTTATATTAAGTTGTGAATGCGATTAGAACATGTCACTCGATTTGGTGATACTATAGCGGTGGTCCGACGACAAGTGGCAACTAGTTCTAAACTATGGAATGGAAAAGTTTGCGTAATATAATATTAATATGAGTAAATTACTAAAATCATCCCTATGGTTTGATCAAAATTACACGTTTGGTCCTTAACTTTTTTTACACTCAGATCGTCCCTATGGTTTGATTTCGTTGCATTTTTCGTCCCTATGGTTTGGTCAAAATAGCACGTTTAGTCCCTAATTTTATGTGTGTAAATGACGAAAAATGCGACAAAATCAAACCACAGGGACGATCCGAGTGCAAAAGAAAAGTTAAGGACCAAACGTGAAATTTTGACCAAACCATAGGGACGATTTCAGTAATTTACTCTTTTTTTATTTGTCCAAAGACCTTAATGAAATCATTTAAAAATGGTTCTTAGGATTCTTAACCTTTTTGAGTTATCATTTGGACCACTCTACACACACAGACACACACACACAAATATATATATATATATATATATATATATATATATATGTGTGTGTGTGTGTGTATGTGTGTGTGTGTGTGCGTGCGGGTGTCTATGAAAAGAGAAGTACCCTTAGGAACAATATTTTGTTCTTATTGGTTCAATTTTTATTATTAATTGTGACCATAACAGTCGATTTCTTTGACACATATTTCTCTACCGCCTGACCTACCACTACTGTTTGTTCCATCTTAGTGTTCCACCGCCTTCGTTGGGGCTCACTCTTCTTTTATGCTTTATAGGCGTCTTCCCGTTTTCTTCTACACCATCGACATTCATCGAATCCACCATCACAACCGATCCGCCAAATTACCACTCTGACATCAATTTTGAGCTCCCTCTATTTCTCTGTACCTCGTTGAGAAGAAGTTGTCGCCAATCTCTCGTACATCGTCTTCTCCTTCTCCACATCTACTTCCCACTGTCCACGATAAATCGATTACAGGAAAGTGCAACAGTTGGTTCTGATGGGTTTTGAGCATTCTAACACTCCTACGGTGTACATGCAACCCTAGAAACCTTGGATCTATGTTTGACTAAGATACATGAAAATAATTATTTTTCCAAGGTTCTTATCCTATCTAGCATGGCATGGGGAACTTGAATCAAATAAAGCTAGTAGAATTACTTACCTTGTAGTTGTAGTTGATTGCTTGGAGTTCTAGAGCCTAGCACCAATAGTGTGGATGCCTCAAATGGAAATCACAAATCACCACAAACTTTGGAACCTTGAGAGAATAGTCACAACTATCTTGAAATCGACCCTCTACTTTACTCACCACAACTAGTGTGATTTCAAGAACCAAAGCCTCCTTTATATAGTGTGGTGGATTAGGGTTACATCCATGTAAACCCTAATACCCATGTCTCTTCATTTCCATGAGATCCATGGGTTAAAGCTCCATGGAGTATCCATGGACTTTCCAACCAAGCCTAGCCCATTCCAAATAAGCATTAGCCCACACTATATAAATATAAGAGCCCATATTTAATTAGTAATACTTTTGATCTCTAAATTAATCCTAGATTAATTATAGATCAATACTAATTAAATAATATGATCTTATATTAATATATTAGAACTTATAATATATTAATAAATCATATCTTATACTATTCTCAAAAGATTATCCATAAATTGTTCGGGTGAAGTGCAACCCAAATGAACCATGCCGGGTCGGGTCAAGTACATACCAAATATAGTTATGGACTTAGACACTATATCCAACAGTCTCCCACTTGGATAAGTCTAATAACTATAGTTGCAAGTATGACTTCAGGAACTGACCAGCAATCGTAGCACTTTAAACTCTGTTGAACTAGAACACGCCATTTTAAATAAGTGATCATATAATCCTCTATTCTACATATCAGCCAAACAAATACATGGAACATGGTCTTGCTTATTGTCCAGCATTTGTTTCCTGATTTTCGATTTGTTTGACATAGAACTTAACTGAACACATCAATTTAGTTCTAACCGGGACCGGTACATAGGTCAAAACAAAATCATCGAGGGGCCCATATATCGCTTCTAATCCTAGAAGGAACAGATAAACTTTGACTAATATGTTTGCTCTACTACTTGTTGAATTACACACAAAGGTACGTTTTATAACATCGAGTTACCAATGTGTTTTCGTACAATCAATGCATAACCAACTCATAGGCAACAAATCATATCTCTAGGTTTGAAGACTTATATGATATTTCCGTCTCACGTTCACTCGAGATAAATTCCATGAAGTGATTCAAGTGAGCATTGGTTGAGTCCAATGCTCAGAACTTATGAGCACTCATGATTGTTGTAGCCATGTCCAACATCTTAAACCTCTGCAACCAATCATGACAGTCTTGATTCATACCTACTTCCGATATATGACCGACTGTGGAGGTTCGAATAATATGATATACCAAACATAATTATTCTGGAAGTCAAAACATGCAAAAGAAATATAGTAAACGATTGACAAGTGATAGCAACACTTTACTCATAAATAACAACTTTTATTTATCATCAAATGTCAATTACATTTTACAAATTTCAAGATTATCTAACTTCTAAAACTAATATCATCCTTCAGCCCTATGCTCCGAGCATGCTGGAGATGCTTAGCCCGAGTCAGTCCCTTCGTGAGGGGATCTGCTGGGTTCTCATCCGATGATACCCTCTTTGCCACGAGGATTCCTTCTTCTATTTGATGTCTGATGAAGTGATATTTTTTGTCAATGTGTTTGGATCTTGCATGATCTCTTGATTCATTGGCTAAGGCAACCGCACTATTGTTGTCACATAAAATCTCCATTGGCTCCTTTATAGCTGGTACAACTCCAAGGTCTCCGATGAAGTTCTTTAGCCATATATCCTCCTTTACTGCCTCGCTTGCTACTATATACTCTGATTCACAAGTGGAATCACCCACTGTCTCCTGCTTGGAACTTTTCCAAGTAATTGCCCCTCCGTTTAGGGTAAAGACCCAGCCTGACTGAGAGCGGAAATTATCCCTGTCAGTGAAAGCTAGCATCACTGTACCCTACAATTATCAAGTCATCACTCCCACCAAGGGTAAGGACCCAGTCCTTAGTCCTTCGTAGGTACTTGAGGATATTCTTTACCGCAGTCCAGTGTGTCTGGCCAGGGTTCCCCTGATACCTGCTAACCATGCTAAAAGCAAAGGCTACATCAAGTCGAGTACACGTTATAGCATACATGATCGATCCTATAGCTAAAGCATAAGGTATTCGACTCATTTCTGCTATCTCAGCCTTAGTACTAGGGCTTTGTGTCTTACTCAACCGGGTGTTACTCTGGATGGGTAACTCACCCTTCTTGGCGTTATGTATGTTGAATCTTTTCAACACTTTGTCCACATAGGTGCTTTGACTAAGTCCAATTAGTCTTTTACTCCTGTTTCTCAAAATCCTTATCCCTAGAATATAGGCAGCTTCACCAAGGTCCTTCATAGCGAAACACTTCCCAAGCCAGGACTTTACTTCCTGCAGGGTTGGGATGCCATTTCCTATGAGTAGTATGTCATCCACATACAGTACCAAAAAGCTGACTATGCTCCCACTAGCCTTGATATAGACACAAGACTCATCTTCACTCCTTGAAAAGCCAAATTTATTTACTTTCTCATCAAAGCAAAGATTCCATCTGCAAGGTTCCTATTTCAATCCATAAATGGATTTCTCGAGTTTATACACTCTATTAGGGTACTCTGTACTGGCAAAACCCTCTGGCTGAACCATGTAAACATCTTCAGCCAACTTTCAATTAAGGAAAGCGGTTTTGACATCCATTTGCCATATTTCATAGTCATGAAATACAGCAATGGATAACAGAACCCTAATAGACTTAATCTTGGCCACTGGTGAAAAGGTCTCATCATAATCAACTCCCGGAGTTTGAGAATAACCCTTTGCAACCAGTTGTGCCTTATAAGTGTGCACATTACCATCCATGTCGGTCTTCTTCTTGAAGATCCATTTGCATCCAATTATCTTACGATTAGGTACATTGTCAACCATGTTCCAAACTTGATTGTCATACATGGACCGTATCTCGCTATCCATAGCCTCTTTCCATTTAGCAGCCTCAGGGCCTGCCATGGCTTCCGTGTAGCTATTAGGCTCATCCAGATTTACCACTGTGTTATCATTGATAAGTGTCTCACCTTCTGCAGTAATATGGAAACCATAATAATGCTCAGGTGCATTCCTGACTCTGGTGGAACGCCTCAGAGGTATAGATTCTTCAGTCGGCTCAATAGGAGTTTCCTCCTCAGGTTGAGGGCTAGGGGTTGAGGTTCCTTCACCACTTGACTCTTGAATTTCCTCAAGGTCAAGTTGCCTCCCACTGTCTCCTTGGCTCATGAATTCTCTCTCTCTCGAAAGAATCCTCTTCTTGCTACAAAGACCACATTATCACTGGGTCTGTAGAAGATGTAGCCAAAGGATTTCTATGGGTAGCCGATGAAAATACACCTTTCGCTTCGGGGTTCAAGCTTATTGTGAGTCTCGCGTCTCACGAAAGCCTCGCAACCCCAAATCTTGATGTGGTCTAGATTGGGAACTTTTCCAGTCCACATCTCGTGAGGTGTTTTGGCAACCTTCTTTGTAGGGACTAGATTAAGGATATGGGCGGCAGTCTCTAAGGCATACCCCCAAAATGAGATTGGTAGCGAAGCTCAACTCATCATGGAACAAACCGTGGCCAACAAGGTCTGATTGCGCCTCTCAGCTACACCATTCAACTGTGGTGTCCTAGGAGGTGAGATAATCCCACATTCCTTAAGATAGTCAAGGAACTCAGTACTAAGATACTCAACACCACGATTGGATCGAAGCATCTTAATGTTCCTGCCCAACTGATTCTCCACTTCTTGCTTAAACTCTTTGAATTTCTCAAAGGTTTCTAACTTATGCTTGATTAAGTAGACATATCCATATCTACTAAAATCATCAGTAAAAGTCACATAGAACCGATTAGCATCTCTTGTGGCGGTTCTGAAGGGTCCACACACATCCGTGTGTATGAGGTCCAACAAACCTTCACCCCTAGCACAAGTGCCAGTAAAAGGTGACTTTGTCATTTTACCAAGCAAACAAGATTCACAACTATCATCTGACTTTAGGTCAAATAACTCCAAGACTCCATCCTTTTGGAGTTGGCCTATGCGTTTCTTGCTTACATGTCCAAGACGACAATGCCATAAAGATGCTTTATCTAAGCTAGTGGAAGAGTCAATACACAATACATTATTTCCTAGATTATCTACAACAGATACAGTTTCATACACACCATCACAAAGTAATGCTTTAAAATAATGAACATTATAAAAGAAAGCATCAATACAACCATTATTATTATCAAAATAAAAGGTAAAACCTTGTTTATACAATGCATGAAAGGAAATAACATTTGTTGCCATTTCTGGCGAATAATAACACTTATTCAAATCTAATGTAAACCCACTATTTAGCACTAAGGAATAAACTCCTATCTTGGTGACAGGTGAAGCTTTCCTGTTTCCCATGATCAAGTTTATCTTTCCCTGCTCCACATTCTCACTTCTTCTTAGTCCCTACAAATCACAACATATGTGAATACCACAACCTCTGTCAAGGACCCAAGACTTAGCATGAGGTGAGTTATTAGACAATATAGTGTATATACCTACAAGGTTGGGTTTTACTTTCCCATCCTTCACATCTTGTTGGTACTTTGGGCAGTTTCGCTTCCAATGCGACTTTTCATGACAATAGAAGAATTCAGCCTCATTAGGGTTAGCAGAAGGAGTGACAAAACCTTTCTTGGTTTTGCTTGAAGAGAAGCCTTCAAGGGTCTTACCCTTGGTACCCTTAGAAGGGTACTTTCTCTTCTTCCCTTTGCCATGCCCGATTGCCAAGACATTGGTTGTAGTTGGAGTAGGAGTAGGAGTAGGAACACCCGACTTACCCTTTAGACCACTTTCTGCGGTCTTCAAGTGTGACATCCCCATTTTCACGGCCAGAAAAGACCGATGTTGTTTATGCTTTATAAAAATCAGAGTACTTCATTTTATAAAAATGTTGCGGAATTTGTTCCCAGAAAAACATGGTAAATACGTTATTAAAACATTTTCGAAGAAACGTATTTATTTCATTTTAAAACGTTTGGGATGTCATCGTTAATACAGAAACATAAGCATAAACAGAACTTACAATTATTTACACTAGTGATCTACATCTCTTTAAATCTCTCAGTGTAGTGTCACTTCATATCAACACCTGTGATATAAATAAACTGAGTGGGTCAGGTTGGGAAACCTGGTGAGTACATAGGGTTTTCAACCCACAATAATATAATTATTATGTTTAAACAATCAAATAATCAACCCAATTACCCATCCCCATTATCTTCTTTATTCTTAAGGATCTACCCTAAGAATCAGCTATTTCTCATTCATTCATTCCTAAGGATCATCCTAAGGAAACAACATGAAGTCCATTGTTGCCAATGACACTTTGGTCAAGCGCAGCTGCTAATCTTGTCACTTAGGCACAGCTGCCAGAATTGGGACATTTCCTATGAGGCGCTTCTGCCGGTATTGACCTTTTAACGCCACTGTCATGGTCATAAGGCTCCCTATTAGGCACAGCTGTTGATATTGTCCTTAGAGCGCAGCTGCTAGGACGTTTACCGTAGATCTAAAACATCTACGGGTTGTGGCGCAGCTGCCAGTGCTCATCTATAGGGTACTTGGTCCACTGCTGCCAATGTATTACCTATAGGGCACTAGGTCCGTACTACTAATGTTCCTCTATTTCAGCTTTTATCCCTCATCATTCATCTACCCATGTTTTACGCAACATATTTTGTAGATATAAAATACTTTATACAGTTTAAATCATTTAAAACATGTATAAAAATCTTTCACCAGCATAGACAGCAAGTATTAAGACAATATGCACACATAACACGTAATTTATATTAAAATACTTCATATCTATGTGTAAGATGAAAGGGACCATGCACTCACTTGAGAAGGTGGTGACTCGGTACTCGGACAGCGCTTCGTTTACTTTAAAATAATTTCCTTCGACGAAACCTAGTATTATTACCACTAGATTTTAGTCTAAGATTTACCGTGACTAATTATTAGTCTTATTATTATTATTATATAAGCGTTTAAACAATACTTTCCAACCACTATGTACAGACAGGGGCCAGACATAAAACACCGGAGGGCAGGACCATTTTGGCATATAGCACTTCTGAAATCCAACAACCCTATGCGGCCCTTTAAACCAGATTCCCCGTACCGCGAGTAGTTAAAAAGATATTATAACGACACTTATATAATTCATAATAATAGCTCAAATATTTATTATAAATTTATAATAACAATACTAATTTTAAATATAAACTATATTTAAAATAGGATAAGCATAACTTACTTACAAGGGGATTTTAGCTAGGAGTCGGGCTCTGTAGGGGCAGAACTTCGTCGCTGAATCTTTCTAAGAAAGATTCGTGCAGCGCTTCAGCGCTCACCTTACTATACTAAAACTACAGAAAGAGAAGTCGAATCACGAGGGACCGAAATGCTCGGGGGATAAGGAGAGAAAGACTCTTGAATCAAGAGAATGGTGCAAGAAATATGAGAGCCCAAGCCTCTTATTTATAGTAATTGAATTTACAAAAACTACCCTCCATAATTACTTAATGACCTTATAGTTATATAAACAACTAAACACCCCTTTATAATACTATTTTAAATAGATTTAATGATATTTGCACTAAACTAATGTCGAAAGAACTCAACATTAGTCTTATAATGACCGCATCGTCGATACCTTTCTAATGATATATACATATGTATATATATGTGTACGTATATATGATTTATACTTTATTTTAATACGTAAATATGCTATTATAATTTGTAACTCGTTCATACGAACTCCGTTTTTGACGTTATTTATATCCACGCGTAGGTGGAGACGTACTCTACAACTTTCGTTTAGACTCCGTCGGCTAATTTTGACTTTATTTTTAAAGTTATATTTTTAACAGGTCGGGACAGGATTGGTCCGTTAAAATCTCATAACTTCTTCATCCGATGTCCATTTTCGTCTGTCTTTTTATTGTTACACTACTAATAATGAGATCTTCAATTCTCATTTAGGTTGTGTCGGCTAAAAATCGCTCGATCTAATATTCGAATTTCGGACTGTACACTGCTAATCCGAAACTTCGAAAAATCGTAACTTCTTCATACGAAGTCAGATTTGGGCGTTCTTTTTATCGAAGTTCTTAGTTTAACATATTCTACGACTTTCGTTTAGAGCGCTAAATCTAAATCTCGCTCTATCATAAATTTACTATTTACGCTTCTCGGCGCCGTGCCGGTTCCGACGCGAAACTTCGACGGGTCATAACTTCTTCGTTATAACTCGGATTTCGGCGTTCTTTATATGTACGGAAACCCTGTGACATATTCTACAACTTGGTTAAGATTATTTATTCTAAATAATCTTTTTGTCGAAAAGTCGTTTTCGACCCCTATTGTCTCTAAATTGACTAGCCCGGATCTGCAGGCGTTACATCAAGAGTCCCTGAAGTTTGCTGAGGTTGACTTCTTCCTTGTTCATGTGATATGTCATGTGGAATTGAACATAACATGATGGTAAGGAGTGAAAAATGATGTCTATTGCTAACTCATCGGGGAAGTTCACATTCAGCTTCAGTAAACGGTCCACATACCTTTGCATTTTCTGCATGTGGCCCATGATGGGTTCACCATCCTTCATTCGGGTTGTTATCATGGAGGCGATTATTTCATATCGCTCTTGACGAGCACTTTGATGGTAGCGGTCCATTAAGTCCTGGTGCATCTCAAAAGGATAATAGTAGTCATAGGACTTTTGGAGCTCGGCTGTCATGGTGGCCATCATGATGCATGCTACTTTTGTTGCATCTCTTTCATGGACCTCATATTCAGCAAGCTCTTCAGGAGTTACAGTTGGCTCGGGTACCTTTAGCTCCTTGTCGAGAACATATTCTTTGTTCTCATATCGAGTGACCATCCTGATGTTTCTGATCCAATCAGTAAAGTTGGATCCATCGAAGATAACTCTCCCACAAAGATTCATGAGAGAGAAGGAGCTAGTAGGGTTAGAGCCAGAAGCATTGTTATCGGAAGGCATCTGAAAAGAAGAGGGAATATATTAGATTAGATTTAGGGATAGTCCTTAATAAAATACCCAAATGTAGTATTAAGGCTAGGACCCAACATAATATTTTATAACTTAGAAGAGGGATGTCGTAATCTAAGCTATAAGATATTTGAAGGTAGGTGAATGACAATTCAACAATTTCCACCATGAAAAACGAAAATTTTAATTAGGTTTAGTTGGTTTATAAACTCCTAGATTCTTTGAGATTCATTGAACTTTCTTCAATGGCATGTTTCAATATCGAGTCTGCTCTTCAAGTTTTGTGACTAGGATGCCGAGGATCACAAAACAAGGCGTGAAGTAACCATGCAAATTACTTGGTACCCTTAATGTATTACCCCTCAATCGATGTGCCGGTCAACCACACACGCTCCATCAATACTATGATAACCATTAAGTCACCCTTTACCTACCTTGTTAAGTTCGAGTCAGTGTTCCGGTTAACCACACACGCTCTACTAACGACTTAAACAAAGTGTAAAGTGTAATTTCATGGATTAGCACCTTATTCACATTTTCCTAAAATAACTAAGATTGAGAATTCAATAAAGTTTAGTTACTTTAGTATTATCATTATTGTAACGCCCGCGTTTCCAGGCTAAGCATTATCATTTATGTAATAGTCTAGGTTAAACCTTGTAACTCTTTTTGGAGTATTAATGATGAAATATTTGAGTATTATGTGAATTATGTGTTTATTTTCTTAATTATTATAATTTAATGAACTAAGAATAAAATAAGCGTCAAAATTAAAGTATGAGATAAGCCCGATATCTTTGCATAAATATGTAGTGGTCGAAACAAGGATTTCGAAGATATAAAGAATGCCGAAATCTGAGTTATAACGAAAAAGTTATGATCTGTCGAAGTTTCGCGACGATACCGACAACGTTAAATGACGTAAAAAGTGAAATTTACGTTAGAGTGATATTTAGCCTTAGTCATCTAAACGAAAGTTGTAGAGTTGGTTAAACCGAGAGCGTGCATAAAAAGAACGCCCAAATCTGACTTCGTATGAGGAAGTTATGATTTTTCTAAGTTTCGACTTAGCAGTATGCAGCCCAAATACTCGATTTGAGACCAAGCGGTTTTTAGCCAAAACGATCTAAACAAGAATCGAAGATCTCGTTAATAGTAGTGAAACGATAAAAAGATAGGCGAAAACGGACGTCGGATGAAGAAGTTATGAATTTATAACGGAGTTTTCCTGTCCCGGCCTACTAAAAATAAATAATAAAAATAAATTCAAAATTAGCCGACGGAATCTAAATGAAAGTTGTAGAGAGTAGTCTCACCTACGTGGGAATATAAAGAACGTCGAAAACGGATTTTCATATGAGGAAGATATGAATTTTTGAATTTTATTAAATATTTTCGATATTTAATTTAAATATAAAATACCGATATTATCCGAAGGGGGGGGGGGGGGGAGTCAGCGATCCTATCCTCATTACGCCCAGTGTAATTTCATATTACGCCCAGCGTAAATCGAAGTTCCAGCCCCCTATAAAAGGATGTCGAGGGCATCCGATTCTTTTGCTCATTTCTTCCCTTTCTCTCGCGTTTTTGCATTGTTTTTCGAGCAAGAATTATCCCGAAGCCCCGGTATCATTCCCGAGACCCGAAACAAGTCCCGAGGCCCCGAAGATCCTAAGAAGTGCAATTCCCGAGCCAAAGCTCTGCCCGCGAGGAGTCAAGTTTTTGTGAAAATCTTCCAGATCTGCCGAAGAATACTACTTCTACAAGCCGTAGTGTTGTTCGATCATCTTCTGATCAAGTGAGTGTGTAGTTACTTTCTTCTAACGCATAATTATGAAGTATTTTATATGAAATACTTGTTATGTGTATATCTTGTTGTTATATGTGTGAATGTATATTCACTTTCTTCTATCTCATAGATATGATTTATTCTCTATAAAATACGTGTTATGTGTATGTGTCTCATCTGTTGTTTGGAATATGTATTGAATAAGAATGCTATACATGCTATGTATAAAAATATATTTTTTTATCTACTAATATGTCGGTTAGAACATGGGTAGATAGTTGTGTGATAAATAGATGAGAGGCCTCGATGTTGTTTTTGATTCAGTCGTCTAGCGGAGTTTAGATGACGACCACAGAATTTTCTAGACAGTCCTGTGGAACGCTAGCAGGTTCGCCGCCTGTAGGTGTTAATGAACTTGGGTGTTCATTCGCTGTACTCCATCCCCCTCATGGTTGCCTTATTTGACTTATATTGCTGAGGAACCCCCGAAGCATGTGTTGTCGCCCCGATGAAATATTCTTAGACTAGGTCCCTTGTGTTAGTTTTTTAGAGACATAAAGTGAGAATAACGGGAATGGGTAATTGGGTTATTGTTGGTTAATGAAAATAAAGTTAATTACTTATTGTGGGTTGAAAACCCTATATGCTCACCAGGCTCCCAAGCCTGACCCACTTAGTTTTATTTGTATTACAGGAAGTGGCGCAAGGGCATAAGATGGATGAATCATCAAGTTGTTTTGTTTACAAGTCTGTATATGTATATATTTGTTGAACGACTTGTAATGTTATCGTTTATGCTTTATGGTCTGTATCGGAACATGACATCCCGAGTTTTGATTATATAATGAAAATACATTTCTTGATGAAATGCTTTGGTAAATATTATTTTATCATACTTTGTTTTTGGGAACAAATTCCGCAACTCTTTCAAATCAAAAGGATTTACTCTGAAATTATTATAAAAGCATAAATGAAAATTGGTCTTTTTTGGCCGAGATTTTGGGGATGTCACAATTATACTTTTAATGAGAATTTATAAGTCATTGACCTACCCGTTCGGCTAACGCCCCTCCACCGATCAAGGAAGCGGTGGGTGAGAGTGGACACCCATTAAGTTGCCATTTTATAGGCAACAACCTTATACCCCCTTATAGACCGGCTTCGTGAATGAGGCGTACCAGTGGTAAGACGACTTGATCTTATACATATATATATATATATATATATATATATATATATATATATATATATATATATATCATTAGTAACTTATAATAATATAAAGTATAAGGTTTGAATTTTAACTTTTAAAATTCTAAGGGTTGGAACTAAAGTTTTAATCATGACTTTACTTGTTCCAAAACTTGAAGGCAAGTTTTGTAAACTTTCAAAACTTTTCATTTCTTATAACTTATGAAGTTCATTGAGTATTAAAATGAAGACTCTTCATTTTTCTAACTCTTGTGTTCTTTTAATGGTTTTAATTCAAGTGTGACTCTTGGTTTTCCATAACTTGAGGACAAGTTATGGACTTCATTAAAACACATTATGATCAAGAATTAAACTACCAAGTAGGTTACAAACAATTCCTATGATCATCTAATCTTCATAAGTTCAAGAACATGAATATGAACATTTCATAAATTACTCATAAATCTTGTAATTTTTTATTATAGCCATTGTAAATGGATTAGCATAAACATTACACCATCTAAAACAAGTTTTATAACACCAAAACAGTTTAGGGTAATGTTTCTAGTCCATTTCCAGCAGCAAAAGTCGAAAATCTGCATTCTGAGGCTCCTACAAGTCGAGTGCACGAACCTACTCGGCGAGTAGGATGAAGATACACATGAAATCGGCGAGTCCCCCATGGACTCAGCGAGTTGAACAGGTAGCCAGCAAGATTTCGACTTTTTCCAATATTTTGCATCAAGTGTCAAACAAACAAGCCTATGCTCTGATACCACTGATGGGCTTTGAGCATTTTAACACTCCTATGGTGTACATGCAACCCTAAAAACCTTGGATCTATGTTTGACTAAGATACATGCAAATAATTATTTTTCCAATGTTCTTATCCTATCTAGCATGGCATGGGGAACTTGAATCAAATAAAGCTAGTAGAATTACTTACCTTGTAGTTGTAGTTGATTGCTTGGAGTTCTAGAGCCTAGCACCAATAGTGTGGATGCCTCAAATGGAAATCACAAATCACCACAAACTTTGGAACCTTGAGAGAATAGTCACAACTATCTTGAAATCGGCCCTCTACTTTACTCACCACAACTAGTGTGATTTCAAGAACCAAAGCCTCCTTTATATAGTGTGGTGGATTAGGGTTACATCCCTGTAAACCCTAATACCCTTGTCTCTTCATTTCCTTGAGATCCATGGGTTAAAGCTCCATGGAGTATCCATGGACTTTCCAAGCAAGCCTAGCCCATTCCAAATAAGCATTAGCCCACACTATATAAATATAATAGCCCATATTTAATTAGTAATACTTTTGATCTCTAAATTAATCATAGATTAATTATAGATCAATACTAATTAAATAATATGATCTTATATTAATATATTAGAACTTATAATATATTAATAAATCATATCTTATACTATTCTCAAAAGATTATCCATAAATTGTTCGGGTGAAGTGCAATCCAAATGGACCATGCCGGGTCGGGTCAAGTACATACCAAATATAGTTATGGACTTAGACACTATATCCAACAGGTTCCACCCACCTGTTGATGAATATGTCGATGTTCACGCAGGTCCAGACATTCTGATGTACTGGAAAATTTTGGATACAAGATCTTATATAGCAAATTTTTCGCAGTCGTATACGTTGAAATGTGGAGTGGATGAGGTACCAAGATACGAAGATATAGTTTTTGCAATGTCGAGAGCGAAGTTGGCGGTTGTTCCCTACTCTTTTGGCGTCGTCAAACCGACACTGGAACAATGACATCAGACTCAAGTCTTTATAAAAACCCAGAAAAAGGCTTCCTGTAGCACCATCACCGGTTTCAGAGCCAGGAAAAGGGAACCTCTTTGGAAATGTGTAGAGAATTAGGGTGCTTGCTGTAAGTTGGACAAGGGTCCTACTTTCCCCTCGCTTGAAGAAATCTTCGACGATCCCTTTATATTCAAGTATACTTTCATTTCCGTTTTCACATCAATCTCTTAACTTTAGTAGTTATTTATGTGGGAAAAAATGGTGCCCTAATCATGCTCTGTTTCTTTTCTCAAACACAATTGTTTATGTTGTTTGAATTTTGATTAAAGATTTATTACTATTTCATCCTACAAGAGATGGTGTTATATGTTAACAAGCGTTAAATAATTTTTTTTGGTTTTTGTGGAATATGACATCTTAAACATATGATCCATTTACCATGGTGTCGCCCTAAAAGTACTAGATTTAAAAAGAATGTTTGTGTTGGTTTCAGTTGCAAGAAGACCATTTGTTGCTGCTATTGTCGGGATTACATTAAGTGGAGGATTGGAGGTTGTTGTGGTATGTTTAACTTTTTTTTAGATTTTCTTAATGATTTTTGTAAAAAAATTACTTTCAGGCTTCTCAATTCGGTGTTATTTATGGATTCGGAGGTATAATTGCAAGTTTCCATATTTTTATTTTTTTGCTAAATTTGAAACTTTATATCTACAACACCGTCTCAGTGTGAACTATCATATTCTCTCAAAATCTACTGGTTTAACTCTACATATTTTCCGATACAACATAATAAGTACAAGAACCTACATATTGTATCACTAAATTATCATCATTTCACTGTTTTCAGCTCACCCCAAATCATAGTTATATCAAATACATACTTTAACTCATACTCTCATAGTATGAGGTTCTTAGGTTATTACATGTCTCATAATAGTTCCTGTTATGAAAATAGGTGTCACATGTGGTGACTCATAACAAGTATTGTGGTATCTTATGGGGACTCAAAGTAAGTATTGTTGTGTCTTGCGGGGACTCATAGTGAGCATTGTTGTGACTCATAGCAAGTATAATAATTACTTGTTATGATTCATAGCAAGTATTAAGAGGACTTATGGGATTAGCGGTGAGATGAGAGTTTGAACTTAAGGTATTTGTGGTGAAGAATGGGGTTCGAGATGACATGGGGTTTGTTAACTTGGTTGCATTACATAATAAGTCTTATATTGTTTATTTACTTATGATGCTTGTATGAGATTTGATGTTTATGATAGTGTACTTTGACTTATGTTATGTTTTCACCCCAAAATGAGTTCTAATGATTTTGTTGTTTTGATGAGGTACGAGTTTGTACATTTGGATATGAATTTAGTGTCCATTCATATGTTATCCATTAATTATCTAACCATGATATTGTATTTATTTTGCTCCCCATAGCCTAACCTACTATGTTGATACATTTTTGCCGGTTAGTGGATGTTTGTTAGAAGATTAGAAGATTAAGAAGCTTTGGAGATTTATAAGATTTAATGATTATTGTACAAACTTATTAAATCTTTGTTTTGGTTAGATTCTTACACTCTTATATGTTTTCCAAACCTTAATTTGGAAGTTGTGTTTTGGGACCGTATTCCGCATACTAAACTCTAAAATTTATAGACTTGTGTCTTATTATTTTGAACCATTATCCCTAAGTTAAGAACTCTCAAATTATTTTGAAAATAGTTTTAGAAAGGTTATTTACAATAGTTTATGCGATAAGTGTTTCATTCTTTGTGTTCCGAACCAAGTTTTATGGATTCCATATACGCTTAGGTTATTCTATTCTAACAAATTATTGTGCGGATATCATATGCTATGAGAATTACTAAGAGAATAAGTTGTTTAGCAGTGCGAATGCGTTCAATCTTACATAACTATTGACATTAACACAGATTCTCATTAATTAAATCGTCTATAAGGTTATTATACACTTATTATTTTTATTCTCATTTCTGTCAGAATGTTTATTAGGTCGTATTCTGCCAGAATGAAAATGAGTGAAAAACGAGGTGTGAGAACAAAAATAAATAATAATTAGCGAGAATGCATGAAAATGACGATATTTTTGTAAGGTTGAACGTATTCGCATTGCTAAACAACTTATTCTCTTACTAATTCTCATAGCATACGATATACGCACAATAATTAGTTAGAATACTTGAACCTAGTTTTCTCTCTCTCTCTCTCTCTCTCTCTCTCTATATATATATATATATATATATATATATATATATATATATATATATATATAAGTGAATATGTGGATGTTATGTATGTAATATTAGGTATAGAACCATCAAAATTGACTTTCATTTTGATTAAAAAAAACACAATTTTTTTCATTGTTAGCTAATTCCTATTGTTTTTTGAGCTCATATTATTTATGTTTTAATAATTTATCCCCAACATCTATGTATTTCGAATGAATTGTTTATATTAGACCTCTAGTATGCTTCATAACTTTCTTTGACACCTACCATATGTACACTTGCATTGTTCTTTTTGATGTGTTATGAGAAGAACTTTATTGGTTTTTTAATAAACAATTTCAATCTTTCACTATAGTTTCTATACTAAATTTGAATATGAGGGCTTATAGGTAGTTGATAATGTATTCTTATACATTGGTTTGTGGTGCAAAATTATATATTTAAAACTCCATAAGAATATGTACAAATCCTATCATTTAGTTTTTTATGGTTCTATACTTGATATTATGTACATAACAGCCATACACACACACACACAAACACACATATCTCTCTATCTAATAAACAAAACCTAAAGTCCACGTATCCATTGAAAAGAGCTGAATTTTTCCAAAGTTAAATACCTATTATACCCCTTCTTTGTTTCAGCTACATATAAAAACAATACAATGCCCTGTTTTCTTTCAAATTACTCGGGCATAACAGTTGTGCGTATTAACTCCAAAATTCATTACATTCCCGTTTCATAGCATCTTATTATGGTATCCGATCTTTTATATAAGGTATGATATCAATGCTATCACTTGCATTCAATGGAAATCGTATTCCGGTCAATATATATTTCAAACATATTATATCAGTCATTTCTTTAGTACATCGTGTTTCCAACGTTTTCAATCATCGCGCTCAAAAATCATCCACTCAATCACAAACGAAAATCGTCCACTCAATCACAGAAAAGAGCTATTTGGTAAGTTTATTAAAAGCCTACTTTCAGATTGTTTGTTTATTATTTGAATCTTCTTGTGTTTTTTTTAATGTCTGTGATGTTTTTTACACATCAGTATCTACTTCTCAATGTGTATGCGTGTGATAATCATAATCGAAAATTGTTTCCGCTTCTTAATGTGTATACGTGTGTTTTTTTAAGTATTTAATTAAGAATTGTGATTTAAACAACTTTAAGACTGAGATTGAGTTTATTCCATTTGACATCCATGATCATTGATCTATCGTATAAACAGAAAAAAAATATCCACAATGTTACCCCTGATGTGAATAAAAAAAGAGTTTAGGAATGGAATTTTTTTTTATTTTTTGTATAATTTCAAACCTCATAACAACTTTGGTATTTACTATAAACAAAGTAATTTAAGTGGTGGAGGGTAATCTTGGTATAACAAGAACAATAAGAAGAAGAATAAGAATAAAAAATTTTAATATGTTCTTTGTTGAGATTTTGACCTCCAGGTCCACCACTTCTAGCAAGACTCATTATATAAATGAACTTCAAAAATGAAAAGTACAATGCCTTAATGGTTAATTTTTTCGAATTTTATTGCATTATATATATATATATATATATATATATATATATATATATATATTGCTAATCAAACTATAATGATGGCAAGGGCATTTTCGTCCTGAATCAATCATTGTTACATCTGATTTTTCAGGAATATCCATTCTATCCACTGGATCAACTGGTGGAGGGCATTTTCGTCCTTTATTTTCTCTTTGTAGTGTATATACATGTACGCTATTTAGTGTGTTTATTTTCAATTTAATGCAAGATATTTAACTATCGCCATCAGTATGGTTTAAACACAAAAAAAGTGAAAATCCAAACTGAAAACAAAAACACAAAAAAACCACAAAAAAACAAAAAAAAAATGTCCCAGCAGAAAGAAAAACCCACCAAAAAAAAGAAACCAAACAGTATCAAACAGAAGGAAAATTGTACTTTTCAATTTGGCGTTGGTTTTATTTAGAAACCAAAAAAAAACCCTGCCTGATTTTTATTAATTTAATGTTTATTTTGTGTTAACCCATGTCATGTACAATTATATTATACAGTTTTTTAATTCTAAATTCCAAATCTGTTTTTGTGGTTATATATTAGCATTTATGTACAATCAATATCAGCATACTTTCATTTTCTGTGTTTGCTAAGTTTAAAGGACAAATTTGTCCTGCTGTTGCTACTTATTTTTATATTGGTAAAATACCCTTTTTACCCTTTATTTATATTTGATCATATGAAATATACTCCAATATCGATTTTCTGCATTCTTTAACTATGAAGTAGATCAAATTGGACTAATATACGCCTACCCCTGCCTGCATTCTTTAACAAATGTTACAATCAATAGCATCATACTTTCATTTTCTCTCTTTGTTAATTGTAAAGGACAAATTTGTCCTGCCCGTACATCATATTATAACGTTTGTTAATTGTAAAGGCCAAATCTGTTTTTATATGTTTACTACTCTAAATTCCAAATCTGTTTTTGTGGTTATATATTAGCATTTATGTACAATCAATATTAGCATACTTTCATTTTCTGTGTTTGCTAAGTTTAAAGGCCAAATCTATCCTGCTGTTGCTACTTATTTTTATACTGGTAAAATACCCTAAGTAAATAGTAGTAGGCTAATGCAAAAATGTAAATTTCGTATTTAGTAATATTAACAACTAAAAATGGTTCTGTTTAAGCGTACATCATATTTTATTTCCCTTTAATTAATATGTTTTTGGTGTAAACCGGTTCAAATCAATGACAAATATGTAATTCTGTGAAACATGACAGAAATGCCCCTTAATTCAAAATAGGACCTACCAGTCAAGTAATACAAAATACAATCAACTAATAATAAAGAAGAAAAAATATAACAAAAAACATAAATAAGTTATATTTATTCTCCAAAATCTGAGTTTTTTGAGTCTTTGTCATAATTTCTTAAAAAAATAATTCAGCAACCAAAGCTATGTTTTTTCTGTATTTCATCATGTAATAAAATAAAAAATTGCTTCAATTTTTTGATCGAAAGGAATGGACTGTTACGATGGAATGTGACTCCTTCATATTTTTAGTTTTCACATTATTTGAAGTTGTCATAATTTTAACTAAAGGATTTTTTGTAGTAAATAACTAAAATACAACCTTCGCCTATGACATTTGCACATATGAATTCTCTATAAATGTTCCTGAAATTAAGATTGGTTTATGCTTAAACATTGTACTTTCAAAAAATATGGTACCTTATGTATTTGGTGAAAGTAAATAACTTTTATTTTATGTTTTTTTTATGGTGTTAGAAAGTGATGGTTTAGTTTGGATTCATTTTTATGGTTCGCAACATTACATATAAGTTACTTTCATTTATTTTATGATATAGCATCTTATGTGTTTGGATTCACTTTTAGGTTCTTTTATGGTCTGTAAAATTATTATATTTTCCTTTTCGTGATCTTCTTATCACCGGTTAATATGGAAGGCAATAGAGTAGTTCTTTAAGGAGTAACTTGGTATTAGAAAAATGACACCCTTGCATTGTTATGACATATTTTTTCTTCTGAAAGTTGCCCTTTCATTTATTTGTTTTTGTATGTTAAATTTGATACAAAAAATAGCAACTTACTTCCCTTTTATTATTAAAAAATAGCATCTAACTTTCATTTATTGTTAATTATAGCATCCAACTTTCATTTTAGTGTTAAGTATAGCATCCAAGTTTCATTTATTGTTTATTGAAGCATCTAACTTGTAAGTCCATAACTACAAATTGAAATCAACCTCTTTGGAGCTTCGTAGCAAATTTGAAAGCTTGTTTGTTTAGAAGATTGTTGCAGTTAAAGAAAATCAAACCACATGATTCGAAAAAACTTAAAAAGGTTAGCATCGATATTGGAATTCTAATATTTTTTGGTTTGTGTTCGGCAATTACTTTGTTATTTTTTGGACTGCATTTGCTTTTGTGAAACCTGGAAAGTCGGTTTTTGGTTCCTCCTTAACAGAACTTTATTTTGAAAAATATATATATACAAAAGCCAAAATAATACATTATTTTTTAATCAACTATGTTGTATAAGTTAAGATTATGTTGGAACAATCATATGGACCAGGAATACACATAGTTTCTGAAAAACTATTTTAGCCCCTGCCCTTTTAACATTTTTCGAAATTTTCCAATAATACATTTTTAGTAATTTATGAATATTTTCATATTACTTCAATCTATTTCTAAATATACATTATTTAAATTTGTAATTTATAGTGTTGTGTTTATTTATTTTTATTACATTTCTATTATATTTAATTTTTTGTATGTTAATATCATTTAATTGATTGTGTTTTTTTAACAGTCTATTTAAATTGACATTTTGTTCTATAAATCATAATTTTGTTAAATGTCTACACATCATGAATGTATATTGGATATTCAAATATATAAAAGTCTAAACAAAAAAATTATATCTTATTAATTTAATAAAATTTTACAAATCTTTTAACCGTGGTTTCCACGGGTTGTAACCTTGTGTGTGTGTGTGTGTGTATATATATATATATATATATATATATATATATATATATCACACAAAAAGCCTAGATAGCACCAAGATCTACTTCAAATGAACGATTTCATATAGAATAACACTAACCACATTGCATTCCAGAAATGTTCTAGTTCAGATAATCATCTACAATGAAATATTATGTTTAAAATAACAATAAATACCCATAAAAATAACTCTGAAAGGCCTAAAATGGAGTGTCCATCAAGTTTGAAATGTAAATGGGGACCACAATATTGAGCCAAATTAACCACGTGGGTGACCCGATAAAAATCAGCCCCAGATGATGCTTATGTGGTTAGTTTGAAAAAAAGATTGGTTATTTTCTTAAAAATGGCTTGAAGATAGTTTGTTTAGTCAATTTCCAAATAATTTATTCAAGTTTCTAAAAAATTGATTGTAACCGGATTTTTTGGTTTCATTTTTTATTATTTATTTTTTTCCTTTTCTTTTCCTTAAAGCCTAATCTTCCTTTCCTTTCTTCTAACTCATGAATACCAACATACAACTTCCTTTATTTTCCCTTATTTTCTTTTCTCTCCATATTTCTCTTCCCCTTCTTTTTAAACAATTTGAGATGTATAAATACATGTAATTTGAACATATGTTGATTAAAAACAATTGTCAAAACCAAAACCAATCCAGTTCACAAGTACACAATGAAGAAATTCCCTCCCCTCCCCTCTCCCCAAAAGAAACAAAAAGAAAAAAAAAGTCAAAGTCAGAGTGGACTTTTGACCTTGATTTTCCCATCTTCGACTACTCTTTAAAAATCTAGAAAATTTATACTATTATATTTATTTAAGTATATAAAAAGAAAGAAGGTTTTAAAGATTACAGTGAAGTGATGTCTTCAAGATTGGAAGCACAAGTGGTATCTGAGGCTGCATCATCCATAGACATGTTGAAATAGTCTCCACTAAACGCACCACCAATACCATCATCCCCGTAAAAAGAAGTGGCTGGGGAAGCTTCTGGTGTGACTGCAACTGATGATGGAGTTGATTCTGTCTCTTCATCACATTGCTGAAGGTAAAAGTACATAATGCTTGCTGTCAACATAAGCATCATTTTTTGATTCACCTGTCAACCATGCGGCAAATAAGTAAAAAGATATGATGATAATGATACATATTAAACAAGGATAGAATTAGAATCTACCTCCATGATGTCTTCAGGCAACAAGAAGATACAACAACCAAGCTTTCGTGCAACACTAATGATATAAGTTGCATTTAACTTCTTCTCGTCATCTATCACCAATCATACATAGTTTTCATATTTTCAAGTACACCATAAAATGGTCTTTTTTTGTAAAAGATAAAGAGAAAGAGAGATGAAGGTTGGTTAAGGGAAAGCATAAAAGAGCATACCACTTACACCCTTGGTTACAAGGTTCCAATTGACAACCCTAGGCTCTACGGAAGTGAGAAGCTCAAGGAAGAATATCCCATTTGAAAGGCTTTTATCCTACATACACATTAACAAAAACAACATGAAGACCCATCACTTAACAATCATAAAAAATAAAGAAAAAAGCGACCAAAATGACCTTAAAACTCTCCATTTGGGAGGTTCTGCCTGTGGATTTGACTTTTCTATTAGCCCACCTCTGTATATAACCATCTGTTATCTCATGGGATCGAGATCTCAAGTGCTTTAAAAGTTGAAGCATATTAAACCTCATCAGTTGCCATAAGAAAGCTGAAATGCAAGAAATCATTTTTAATTACAAGAATCCATGCATGATCATTATTATGATGTTAATTAATTAAAATTACCAAGTATGAGCTTCTTATTCCCTTGTACAATGTCGATTCCTGATACGTTGACGAGTGAGAATTTTAATTGTTTTCCAATCCTAACAGCTTGATTGCAATTCTCAACTTTTCTAAATGGCATCTTGATAGGCGGTTTAGTTGTGTGCCTCCAATTGACCGATCCTGGAGAAATCTTATCTAGGATTTCTAGAAGAATCCAGCTGCATGAACAAGAGATTCACAATCAAATGTTTCTGAATTTCATCTACAAAAGTCAACACCATCAAATACCAACATGCAATTGAATCCATTATAATAAGCCTTAACAAGAGAAACAAACATACAATGAAACAAAATGTTGGTTGGATTAATGGTGTTGTGTGTTATACTTGCATTAGTAAATATTTTTGTACGGATAAGATATGTATATATACCCATTTCTGAGATCCTCGAAGACGTTATTAATATAGGTAGAAATTCCAAGACTATTAATCCAGAGTCTGAAACATCTCTCTTCCCTGGAGACTTGCTCATCATCATTCATCATCTCAGCATAACAGACCTTGCTCTTGCTGCTATCATTTGATAGACCATTCCTGTACATGCATATATAAATATAAATATATTGCGGATAAGTTGAGTGAGGAGTCATGAATTTCTTTTGTTATGATATAAAGTGATATGCGGAACCTTTCATGAAAGAGTTGTGCAACAAAGGCAAGATTTAAATTGGTTGAGCCGTCAAGAATATCCTTTGGAGTCAAGTATCTTTTGCATTTCATCCTCTCGGCATGCTCCAGTACCAGTTTGGCCCGTTCAGCAGGATCATTTGAAACCACTGCACCAGGGCTGCTGTGTTCTGGTGCAAGAACATTAAGCAGGTAAGCATAAGCTTCTCCATCCTACATACAATACCAACCCAACTAAATTAATTAATACTAACTTCTCATATCAATACCATTTTTGCATACATAAATCATATATTATTATTATTATTATTATTTCAACACTAATACGGACCACACAAAAAGATCGATATGTCAAGCTCAATGAAAATACCTTTATATCTGCAGAGAAATTTGTTACAGTTTTTGTGTAGCCCGCTTTCTTAAGATGAAAGTTCATCCATTTCAATAATATTTTCTCAGGTGATAATGTGATGAGCTCCTCAACATCCTATAAATTAAACAACATACGATATAAACCACATGTTGAATATTCTCATTAATCCAAAAATGAAAACAAGGATCAAGAATTACATCATCCTCATCCACCAATTCCAGAAGCTGAGGTGTCTTTCTAAGGTTAAGATCAGCCAGGAGTTGTATCTGCAGGTATCAACATTAATTCTGTTTATGATAACTCGTATTGTTTTTACATGATTGGTTATAAATCGTTAACTCTTGATCTGCATGTAGGGCAGGATATATATTTATTAGACAAAAGAAAAACCACCTTTATGATTTGAGAAATTAGGCCAAGTACCAAATGAGGCTGCAAAATTGAGGAAGAAAAAGTCAGACAACCTGAACTAAAAGCATCAACTGCGTTTAAAGTGATTATTGTTGTAAAAAAAAAAAAAAAAAAAAAAAAAAAAAAAAAAAAAAAAAAAAAAAAACTTACTCTTCCCTCAGCTAGATCCTGGCTGCCAACATTGACTACAGTGCAACCTATAGCCTTTGCAGAGTTAAGGCAAAGGGTATGATTTTCATTTCTTTCCCAAAGGTTGAGTTCTCTTTTGGTATTAATTGCTCGATCATCTATTGTATTGGGCACAGCAACATTGATAAGTTTACTGCATCAGACCATTAGTAATGTATATATATCAAAACCACCACAAACAATCGGCTCCTAAGTCCTAATGTCATGACAAAGTAGAGTAAAACAGCAGACCCTGCTATAATACCATAGAAGAACTCCATCTTTTACAAGATCAAACAAAGCATTGGTGGATGCATCAATAGGAAGAAACTGCTTCAAAAATTTGTCTTCTCTGAGATAGCTATTGATATGAGCAACATAAACTTCTTTCTCTGAATTTTGCACAGTGTGTAGCGTAGAGTTTGTTGCTTTAAGAAATGAAGATGCATTCTTTGAATTACCCAATTTTTTAGCAGCTTGTGTTTGTAAATTCATGTAAGCCTGTCCACACCCACAAAATGAAAAGCTTAAATGGCCTCCTAATAAACAAACATTTCAGACACGACAACCAATATTTACCCTGAGAAACCCTTCGAAGTCAAGTTTGTTGCCCTCATCGCTACCAGGCTCACACAATATATCCCTTATTTCCTCCTCCTTGAAGATCACATTGAAGGGCTTCAATTTTACAAGCACGGGTGGCAAGTCAACAGCAGTAACTTGACCATTTTCCTTCTTCAAATGTATAAACTGTACATCAACCAAACACAACAAACCATGAATTGCATGAAGCCATACTTACAACGTCTTGTATCTCCAAACCCAAGATCAATCATTAGGAGGGAAGGGAGGCTAAATTTATTACCTTGGATTTAAGGCTACGAAGTTGAGCTTGTGAGAACTGGTTCTGGAGCCATTGATCAGAAACACGAACCCCCTCAAATCTAGACATCTCCTTCTTCCCAAACCCAAAGTTCACAATATTTTGCAAACCCAGGAAAAAAAATTAAATCAAATTGCCCTCTCAACCTCCTTTTCCGACAAAATCAATCACCGAAAACCACCACCAATAAGAAACCGATCAAATCTACAACACCGAAAATCTAAAAACCAAAACCCATTAACCAGCATTCCTGATCAAATCAAATCATCAAATAACAAGAACTAAGAATATAATATGAAACAGATTTACGAATGCAAGATTAGCATTCAAGGTTCAGTAATCAAGATTCGGCCAACAATATATTGATTGAGACATTTGATTGAACATATTACCTGCATAATAAGACATTCGTAATTGAATGTCCAATTTCGATTGATTTCTATAAATTTTGTCCAATAACGTCCATAGTTTAACAAGGATTATGCATGTCGTATCAGGAGAGGGCGAGGCTAAGAGGGGAATGGGGGTATTCGGGCAAGAACGAATTGGCCATGAATGAGAGGCATGGACGACACCAGATACGAAACGACTGTCACGAATGCCTCTATTTTCATCTTCGTTTTTCTTTTGGTGATTTGAAGAAAATGTTTGTTGTTTGTCCGTACGCGCGGAAGCAGGAGAGATATGTACACGCGTCTCATCTACAAATCGACAATTTTACATGTAGAACTCCACATCAGCAAGTAGTTGCCTCCATGAACGCTCCATGTCACCTCATAATGTATTGTATTTTAAAGTGATGTTTTATTGTTAATCGGGTAAAATGTGTTTGATTGTAAATGTAACTGTATCATAACTGAATTTCATTTCGGGTATTCGGGTAGGTCGGTTATTTAAGCATATAGCCGAATTATTTGATATTGAGTTTTTTTTTTAAAGATTTTTTAACATGTGTCCTAAGAAAATACATAAGAAACATTAATTGAAATTAATTATTAAAAATATTACTATAATTAAATGTGAAATTTATTAATTATAGAATATATTTTTCATAATTAATGCATTTCATACTTAATTATGATAATATTTATAATTAATAGTTGTTATTTATGCTTTTAAGACATATATTAAAAAATCCCTTAAAAAATGTTATAAATCATACGCTACATGTATCCTAAACGAAATAATGAAATACACAAAGAAACAAAGTGATTGTTGTATTTTTCATATTTGTGATGAAAAATAGGTTGCTGATGCCAATGTAGAAACCTTAATTCTTTAAATAAGACAAAGTAATATGACATTTCGTTAAGAACCAATGAACTAATATAAGAGATTTAGAGGTATCACCTTTCTAAACTTACGTACTTACTTGCTCTCATGGTAAATTCTAACAACCCATAGTTTTTTTAAGCAAACTCTTACCTCAGTTTATTCTACTAACACTGTTAAAAAACTCAATATTTACTTAAAAAATTTTAACCATCAAGAAATTGTATATTTTGATTAAAGACCAATATACCCTTTCTCTACATTTTAATTAAAGACAAAACTCAAAATTTTAATTCAAAAAATAATCGGGTATTCAGGTACATCCGAATTTTTTAACCTACCCGATACCGAACCAATTAAATATCGGGTTAACCAAATACCTGAATCCCGAAACCCGATTTATCCAACCCTATTTACCCGAATTGAGAACGAGTCGGTCGGTTTGATCTGGATTATTTTTGAAGGACTTAATTGTAATTTCTTTTATTTTGATGTAACGTGTTATATATATATATATATATATATATATATATATATATATATATATATATATATATATATACTAGTGGGATACATGCACGATGCAACGGCGGCACATAGTTTCTTCATGCGGTTAGTTTTTTTTTTCATACATTTTCGAGATAAAATAATACGTTCAAGACACATAATAGCTTGCAAATTAAATTTTACATATTATGTCATATTTCAAAAAACATGCAAAGCATTGAACATATCATAAACTAAAAAAACACAATACATCGAAAAATATCATTACCAATCAAAAATATATCAATAGTATATATACACAATTGTATTTTTACATATCGCGTAAAATTTTTCTATAAACCATGTTGATGTGTAAGCTCCAACTTGGTTAAAATCTTTCATTGGATTCACCACAATTGTATTTTACAAAGAGGCAACTTATTTCATTCTAGCGATTAGTTTCTCTTTATCGAACGGATAATAGTTTGCTTTCGATCTATTAGGGCGGTCTCAACCACTCATTTTTAGTACCGGTTGTTTTTCATCCGATCTTTTTCTAACTCTACACTTTCTAGTCCATTTTCGATCAAAACCAGTTTGGTCTAGCAATCTTTTTCGTTTGTCTTTTCAGTTCAATTTCAAGTTTCTAGTTTTAGTTTTTTTTGTTGTAATTTTATGAATTTTCATGTTTATATTACCGTTTGAGCAAACACTTCATCAAGTTCATCAGTTTTCGTCAAATTAAAATAAACTTTATCTATTAAGACATTGAATTTTATGTAATTTTATTTATGTTATCATGTTAATGTACATTTCATTTTAATTTTTGTTTTGTTATGAAATTTTGATTAGTTCATATGATTTTTGGTTAAAGTTTAAATACAAAACATATAGTATTACGAAATTCAAAACTTTTGAATTGAACCCACTCAAATCACAAAATTTTATGAACTGTTATTATATTTTCTTTGTATTGAAATTCATATTTTTATTGTTAAATTTAATTAACCAAACAAATTAACTTTTATTGCTAATTTTTAATTTTAAAGAGAAGACATAAATTCAATATTAGTAAGTATTTAAGTTAGACACTGATTATTGTTTCTTAATCTCTTTTGATTATTGTCCTTCCTCCTTAAGGTTGAGGATTCAAGTCTCATTGTTAACATAGATAGAATAATTTAGAAATAGTTTAATATATATTTGTATTTGTCGTTCCAAAAATAATAATAATAATAAAAGTAACAAAATTTAACCGTCAATATAAATATTGTTTCTATTATAATAACATATGAAAAAAAAATTATCTTTTAAATCTTTCAGTTATGAAGTGAATTTAAATTTAACTTTCCTCAAGATTTTTTTTTATATTACATTATAATGACCCAAAATTATAAGGTAAAATTTCATTTTTAATTCAACAAAAACATTAGTTATCTTTAAGTCAACATTCAATATCTATTTATCCAAATCTTCAAAAGTACTTTTATAAGAAAGCAGTTATCAGAGTACAATCCCAAAATCATTATGATGCGGAAACATGGGTGGATGCACTACGATCAAGCCGAACTCTTCCCTTTCGAACCGGAAGTACCTGAAACCATAACCATAAAAACCGTAAGCACAAAGTTTAGTGAGTTCCCCAAAATACCACACATTAAACAAACATACTGCCAAACATATATGGGTGCCGACCTACCCTTCGGTCTATTTCAACTGAATATTGCCGAGCATATCTGGGTGCTGGCCTACCCCTTCAGTCTATTTCAACCGGATACTATCAAGCATATCCGGGTGCTTGTCTACCCCTTCGATATATTTCAACTGGATACTACCAAACATATGTGAGTGTAACGTCCGTGTTTCGAGGCTAAGCATTGATACGATGATGTAATAGTAAGGGTCAACAAATGTAACTTATCTTGAAGTAATAAAGATAAATTACTTGAATGTTATGTGAATTATGTGAATTTATGTGTTATAAAGATATAATAAATTTGGAGGAAACTCATTAAGCTTTGGCTTACAGTTTCAGTTTATTGTTTCATGTACTTTAGACGAACGTGACAAGGCGAATGTGTGATCGTACACATCCTTCGATGACATGTTTTTGGAAATTTATGATATACTGATATTGTGTAACACCCCGATTCTCAGGTATTGTTCAAATTATAGTTTCTTGGTTTTGGCCCTACTCGACGTGTCGGTTACACTACTCGTCGAGTAGCAGCGGGATTGGATCGCGACTTAAGTGACTGACTCGGCGAGTCCACTAGTGGCACTCGACGAGTAGGATCTGGCAAGTGAAACCCTAATTCCCGTGGTTTGTGTCCCTATTTAAAGGAGCCTTAGCCTCCCTTGGGTCTCTTTACAGTCTTAGAGAGTCTTTGATTCGAGTGAGTGTGCTTTGTTGAGTGTGTGAAGCTTGATTTGAAGATTTTGAAGGAGAAGGCTTGAAGGAAGAGGAGGTTGGAGCAGGTTAGGTGGGGAAATCAGCACTATTTTCAGTTGTCATCTTCCAGAGGTATCCTAAATTACCATCTTTTCTATGAGTTTTCCTTTTATTGAAGTTCTAGGGTTTTCTATGGACCTTAAAGGTTGATAAGTTGAACAATGAGTTGGATCTGAAGTTGTAACTTCAGATCTGAACCCTCTCTAAGCTCTAAAAACATAAAGTCTCAGAATTGATCATGTATGAGGTCCCTCTTGGGCATGACGCCCCATTAAGAGCTTAGACTTGGCATTTAGCCTTAAATGCAATGCATGTACGTAAAGTTTGTGACTTTACGTAATAAGTATACCATAGAAGCCTAGATCTATGAATTGGAGCCACTGCATGGCTCAGAATAAGTATGTATGGAAAAAGACCAAATGGACTCGGCGAGTCACAAGGATGACTCGGCGATTCTGATGAAGGAAGCTGTGAAACTCGACGAGTTGGATGAACAACTCAGCGAGTCCGATGAAGATCGTCATGAAACTCGGTGAGTTGATGAACAACTCGGCGAGTCAGATGAACTTTCCCAAGGATATGCCCACGTATGCACCCGTCGAGTTTCGCTTAGGAAACCCGACGAGTGGCTTTAGAGTTCAGTCGAAAAACGAGGGAAACTCGATGACTCGGCGAGTGCACCTGAAGCCAAGGAAACTCGGCGAGTAGTCGAGGGAACTCGGCGAGTCAGGTCAACATGGACTGTTGACTTTGACCATTGACCTAAGTTGATATGTTGACTTTTGAGGACAATTATAGAAGGATCAGAATCTTATGAATGCAATTCGTAATCAATATAGGTGGTGGGATTCATGACAGTAACCCGAAGGTTGGAACTAATTTCTGTGAGTCGACGTTTCGAGGTGAGTTATCCTCACTATACTAAGGGGTCTAAGGCACCAAGGCCGACCCATTGGATTTGATATCCTAGTAGTCATTGATATATTGAGTTGAGTTAGTAATGTATGCCAGCTGATATGCTAGTTGGGTAGATCTGTAGGACTGCTTGTGATACTGATTGATTACCCGTATGTGCATTTATCTATTACATGTCGACATGTTAGGTGGGGTGGGTTGAGGTTGTACTGCTTCGTGCGGTAGCCAACAAACCCGGGAGTATTCCAGATATGAGCTGAGGGCCCGGTAGGCATTCCAGACTCATACTGAGGACTCGAGAGCATTCCAGATACGAGCTGAGGGCCCGGTAGGCATTCCATATTCGTACTGAGGGCTCGATGGCATTCCATATACGAGCTGAGGGCCTGGTAGGCATTCCAGACTCGTACTGAGGGCCTGGGGGTAGTACAGCTTGTAAAGTTGGGGACCCAGTGTATGTTGTTCTGTTTTGATTAATATGATATGCTAATGTTGATATTGCTATGAGGACTATATGTGTATCGGTATTTTGGGGTGACTCACTAAGCTTTCGGGCTTACAGTTTCAGTTTATGGTTTCAGGTACCTCAGGGGATCGCGGCAAGGCCAAGGCGTGATCGTACAGCTCCTCCTACTATGTTATGTTTATGGGAAAAGACTTTGATAATCAATGTTTTGAAAACTAAATTTGTAATGTTTTTATGAACATTACATGTTTTTAAAAGTTTAAATTTGCTTGAAATTTTGGATGTTACATATTAGGATATTTGTATGTGATACTTGGATTTGATATGGATTTTGTTTGAAAACAATGATTTCTCTTAATTTTAAAAATGAAATTTTTTATCGTAATTTTGGAAAGTTACACATTCACATTCAAACTTGTATCAAATGACTGGTTCAAGCTCCCAACAACCCGATTTTTGGTTTCAATTCCTTGGAATTATAGTTTATAGGCTCTGGCAGTTAATAATTTTAGTTTTGCCCCAATGGAGTTTAGTGAAATTTCGATTGTGCCTCCTGATTTGCTCAAATGTTTGTTTGAAATATGTTAAATTGAGATTTATACTAGGGGGATAATAAGTAATTGATAAAAGTAAAAAAAATTAAATGATTATAAAAAGTTTAAAAAATATTAAAAATAAAGATACAGGCATAACTGATATTTTGAAGTTTATAAATGGTGAATATGATATTTAGAAATTAGATTGAACAAATATGATATTTTAATGTTTTAAAATATATATACGATATTCTCCTTATTCGTATTACTTGGACGCTATCACCCCTATCACCATTCAATAACCAATATAATAATAAAAACTCTGTAGTTTAAGTAAATATGTCTTCCAATATTTTAAGAAAAATATACATATAAGCCACTATATTTTGGGATACTGAGACCTAGTTCCACATTATTTTCCTTTGAAGTATTTTGGAATTAAATCGGGACCGTATTCTGTATATTTTGGTTTCAAACCCTTTTTCTTATAATAAAATCAAATGATTTTAGAATTTTTTTTTATTAAAACTATCATGTCGATCAATGTTTGATTTATAGCAGGTAAAAATGGTCGATATAGAAAAAATGTCAAACTTGAATGATTTTGTGAACATTTTATTTATAGCGGTTAAACGGTAAAATTACCAAAATATAATATAGCGTGTGATTTTGTATTTTATCTAATGATATACTAGTATGCCATTAATATATGAAATTTAATGATATTTTTAACGATACATGTTATAGGATTTTATTTTTACTTTTATGTTAAATATTTAGTAAGGATATAAATATGAATTATTATTATTAAAAAAAAATCAAAACCAATCTAAATAAATTTAAAAGTTTTACATAGACATAGTAGATAAACGGACAACAAACTATATTGCTAACCTTTTTTAGGCCGGCGTAACTAATTATTTTAAAAATCACATTCATAAAAGTTGGGCTATAACATTACTATGCATGACTTGTTGTACTCTATTGAGTAACTCCACAATATATGACACAAAGAAACCAAAAGTATCAAACAAGAAAGATATAAACATATGTGGATTTTTCATGTATGTTTTCTCATGTTTTTCCACTTTATATAAGGAAGCTTTTAAAACAGTTTGTCCCATAATAAAAACTTTACTTTCCAAACTCATAAGATGGGAAACTCATGTTAGACCCACACATACGTATTTCCATCATACTCATCCAAAAACTACAACGTTAATTGGTCTAAGTATTTATCTTTCTTCCAACAGGTTAGTTGAATCAAATGTTCACTACAAACTGGTTTAAGAGTAAGTCATTTTAAGTATAAATGTTATAAGTGTTCTTAGATAAAAATCGGTGATTTGGTGTAATTATCACTATTCATTAGACTATTTTACTATAAAATTTTGGCATCTTCTCTTTAGATGGGGTTTTGTACATTTTACACTAAATTTGGTATAAACATCGAATGTTCATATAACTATGAAATTGATGATAAAAGTTTATTTTTCTAGTATTTTGTTGTAGATATATTCAAATGGAGTATTAGTTTACAAAATGCATTTTGAATGTAAAAATGATGAAATATATATAAAAAATGTCTTTTAGTAGGAATACTATTATTGGAAGTTTCAAACTGCGCACAGACCTCTTTGTAAAGGTGGTAATTTTGTACTAAAATTAAAAATTGGCCATTTTGTAAAAATTATTCTCACATTTTGGTTATTTGTGTGATTTTCTCTTGAAGAAAAAAATTCGCTTATATCAAAATAACCCAAACTAATTATTGCGAGTTCCATTTAAATGTATCTCCAAACACCCTCTAAGGTACCAAGAGCACACATTAAAGATCTAAGTCTTTGCTCAGATATCATGCACTACTCATGAAAAAAATTTCCATATCTTCAATTTTTCAGTTATAACAAACTTAAAGTAACAAATGAATATGATCATTCAAACAGAAAAACAAATCTCCAGACAAAACAATATTCAAGAAAATGTTACATAGCTGCTTGCAGTGATCAAGAAAATAAGGTTTGCAAACTGCACCTCTTGTATATATGGTTATGATATAGTAACAACTAACAGGGATTTGTTGGCACCGACTCCCCTATGTGATATTATATCGATGTTAAAGAGTCGAAATTATAATAATGTATCTACAATTAAAACGGTTTACACTAAGCCGCACAAAAAGCGATTGACCATGAAACGACATATTCATTCCGAAAACCTTCAATGTTTGACTCATTCTTCAACCATTAACAAGCTACTTATAGTTCCTACTACAACCAAAATGAATTAATGCATAACCCATACTTCCACTAAGAACAATTGATGCATTATTCAAATCCACTTATGAATGAACTTTCTTGTGAATTTCATCCATACCTCACACATATAAAAAATGTGTTTGTAGATGGAAATTGTGGATTACAAGTAATAATCGTTTCTCTCGTTTATTTGCGTATAATCTAGTTTGATTTATACTAGTATTAGTGCACCATGAAGAATACACCTTGATATATGGAGTCTATTTCGACAACGTAAATCATTTGTTGAATTACTTTGAATCGACTTTTGGGAGTCTATTTCAACAACATAAATCATTTGTTGAATTACTTTGAATCGACTTTTGCAGGAACGGAACATTGACTTATTATGTCAGCATATCGGTTTTCTCATTGCAAACAAGTATGTTTGTTAATTTTTTAAGCAAACAAGGTTCATTAACGTGCTTACCACTAAGGCTTGGTCCACAAGATATCCCAACTCACATAGTTATTGTTATCGTCCTTGTATACAATAATAATTATATGAAAATTGATTTATAAGCAACATATCTAATGTTTACCGTTTTTCCATTATGGAGAAACCACGTATCACAATATTCCCTTGAATGGAAAAGTATGTATAATTTTTGACTGAATGTCTACACAAGGATTTTGTAATATTCCAAAAGTTATTGTATCTGATAGTTATTTGATAAAATAAATTTATATATTAATAAATTATTTATTTAAAATTTTGTATTAATGTCTTTCAAATAATAATAAAAAAAGAAACAATCATAATAACAAGCTAATAAGAATAATCTAAATAATAATAAAAGATAACAAAAAACGTCAAAACAAAATAAAAAAACAATATAAGACAAAAAAATAATCTCATGAGGGTGCATGATATTGGAGGTAAATATAGAATACCCTGTCTTTAGTTGCTTGATTGTAGTCAAATGAAAATTGATTTCATTTATAAAGTCTTATGAATCATGGCGAACCATTAAACTTCATATCTCATGATATTTCAGTCAAATTTATAGTTTTATACCATTGTATACCATGATTCACATAGAAATTTATATCAGTTTATAGAATCATGATACAAATAGATATAATACATTGGTGACTAGGTGAATCATATTTTTGTGATCCACTCGGTAAATTTATTATTTATATATGATGGTTACACTTACATCCTCCAGAAAAAGGGCAGTGATCTTTTACGAGGACTGCTACTAGTTGAGTTGGAAAAAATATCAACACATTAAAAAAAATGCATCAATAACAAAAGGAACAAAATCCATACCAAATCTCGAGATTCTCTAGTAATAAAATTTAAAGACGCGTTCAAGACACATGACATGACAATTGAATTAGATTCTTAATGAAAATTTTAGTGAACTCATTCGACTACACCTATCAACGACTAACTTCCTTCGATCATAAACCCTACAATAGAATCTTCGAGTTTGACTTAAGATTTAAAAAAATATATATATATATATATGTTTGATTATTAACATAAGTTATTGAACATGTTTGACTATAAATTATAAAAATAAAATAAAAAAACACATTGAAGGAATTGAAATAGAAAAGACTCAAAGAGTGTATTTTCCCAAAGGCAAGGTGCACATGCGGCTTATAACATGAATCTTTTTAGTCGGCCCGACTTCAGATTTAATCTGCCACCCCCAAAAACACAGCTACTTTTATATATAAACAATTAGTTGACTCGATACCCAATTTCATGTTTCCAATCTCTATATAAACTCGATATCTTATAAACCAAACATGAAACAACATCAACATCAATGGCTGCCTTCATCTTCTCTCTCTTACCTCCATTCATCATCATCATCATCATCCTTTACAAAACCTACAACCAACCAAAAAAGTCCAAACTACCCTCCGGCCAAATGGGTCTCCCTTGGATCGGTGAAACAATCGGATTTTACAGAGCTCAACGCAGGAATCAACTGTTCAATGACTTTTTCCAACCCAGAATCAGAAAACATGGTAAAGTGTTCAAAACAAGACTCATGGGATCACCAACTGTGGTGGTAAATGGAGCTTCAGCTAACAAGTTTTTCATGTCGAATGAGTTCAAATTGGTGATAAGTTCATGGCCAACTTCTTCTGTTGAATTAATGGGAAAGAATTCGATCATGGAGAAACAAGGGGAATCGCATCGATGCCTTCGTGGAATTATTGCTTCCACACTTACCCCATCCGGGCTTCAAGAAATCGTGCCCAGAATGTGTGATTCCATTCAGAAACATTTACAGAAGAACTGGAATCACCAGGACGAAATCAGCCTACATCGGTCAACAAAAATGGTTACTTTCACTATTGTTCTTGAATGTTTATTCGGAATACGGATTGAACCAGAATTGATGTTTCCGGTGTTTGAGAAGGTTCTAGAAGGTGTTTTGGCTGCTCCGGTGAACTTTCCGGGGACAAAATTCTGGAGGGCTAAGAAGGCGAGAGGGGAGATAGAGAAGGTGTTGGTTGATGAGGTGAGAAGGAAGAGGGAAGCCATGGAAGGTGGTCAAGAAGAAGAAGAAAGTGGCATGCTACTTTCGATGTTGGTGGCGGCTTTGATCAGAGGTGAGATTACAGAAGAGGAGGTGGTTGATAATGTCGTTTTGTTGGTGTTTGCAGCTCATGATACAACTTCTTATGCTATTTCCATGACATTCAAGATGCTTAATAATCATCCCAATTGCCATTTTCGTCTCATGGAAGGTACATTTTAATATAAAATGTTGTTTCTTTTGTTCCCATTAAGTCATGTATGAGACTATGAGTATAGTGACTGAATGGATAATGAAGTGTTTAATCCATTAAACCTATTTTTTTTTAATTAAAAAAAAATAAAAAAAAAATAAAAAAAATAACCTCCTTACTCGACGTTTTATCTTAATTCCTAGAACATGAAGAGATTACTAGAACGAAAAAACCAGGTGAAATCTTGAGCATCGAAGATGTGAAGAAAATGGAGTACACATGGCAAGTAGCTCGTGAGACCATGCGATTATTCCCTCCCATTTTCGGGTCCTTTAGAAAAGCGACAACTGATATCGAATTTGAAGGGTTCACGATTCCTAGAGGATGGAAGGTGCAAACAAATAGAAAGTAGATGGGTGAAATGTGTAAATTCATGACTCTAATCTAAAGTGAAATGTTGTTGTGTAACAGGTGCTTTGGACGGCATATGGGACCCATTATAATGAAGAGTATTTCCCGGACCCGATGCGGTTCGACCCGAGTAGATTTGCGGATCCGGTTCAAGCATATTCGTTTATACCGTTTGGTGGTGGGCCCAGGCTGTGTGCGGGGTACCAGCTGGCAAAGTTGAATATTCTTGTGTTTGTTCATTATGTTGTAACACGATATAACTGGTCGCTAATATACCCTCAAGAGCCAATAGTAATGGACCCCCTCCCCTTCCCTTCTAAAGGGATGCCTATAAAAATTTCTCCCAGATCTCATAACTAGGTTTTGTTAGTTTTCTTTACAATCAGCTTTTGGATTATTGGACATTGGTTGGGTATTTATTTATTACTCGTATATTTTACATAAAAGGAAGACAGAGAACATGTGCTTTCTCTTGCAAAAACAATAAACAAGCTAGTCTATCTCTTTTGCCTACTCAGAATCTTATACCGACCTCTTTATATATAAAAGATAAAGGAACTACATTACATGGTTTAAAAAAAAAAAAAAAAAGGCTTATTAAATAGGAGTAATTGAAATGGAATCTGAAGTTACACAGGACAGGATGAAACCACGGCCGAAGAATCTAATCTGCCCAAGCTAAAGCCGTAACCTAAAAATGTAGAATACTTTATCCCTAAAAAGTAATCCTATGCTCTACTGCTATTTATGCTAGTTAAGAATGGGGTGCAATTGCAAAACGTGAGATGAGAAATATTACAATTATCATTATCATAATGACACAGACATACAGTTCATTGCTTAAACGAACTTCTTCTAAGCAATTTGGTCACTCTACATTCTACAAGAATATTGTTAACTCTTCTAACATTGAACAGAGAATCAAAAAGTAATATCCTTGTCTAAATTAGTAAAAAGTACCAAACTTTCCATGATAATCCAAGTATTTCACTTAAACTGCCCAACACAGTTTAGAGTGCTTGATATTACCTTTTTGGTTGTTTGGCTTGTCTTGAACCTTAGCACCAAGGGTCTTAGATGATCGATTGTTACCATTAAGCCAAAGGCCCATTAATGATGAGGTTATAATTCAACTCCAAGATACAAAATATGTGCATGCATTATTTAGTAGATTAAAACTAAATTCCCTGCATCAATCATGATGATATTCCATAAATCAGCCTATAAAAATTCTACCTAAAAAATCAAAACATTTTATGAACAAAGGCTAGCAAAGAAAGAACCGGTTACCAACTTTAATCTAATTTGTGTCATAGCAGATACCCAAAGCAGGTGAACTCAAAGACGATTTGGAATCTGCTACAACACAAACAAAATCCCATTAGTCTATCATTCTGGACATATTATCCAAACTAAAAAAAACACCAACCTTCTAAACCATTTCCCATCCAATCTTGTCCACAAATCAAAGCTTGCAAAGTATCTTCACTCAATGAGCTTCTATATTTATCAACAACAACTCTATCTCCAGTATCAAAAAACCGAATCCAATGAAACATATTTCTCGCCATCATAGACAAACAGGATACCTCCACCAATTTAATATATTAAAATCAACATTTCTTGGAAACAGAAGCTCTTCCAAATACTTATCAAGGTCAGACTTCACATTTCTTCCAATATTCATCGAATTTGTTTTTCATTTTTAAAGATAATTCGCTTATATGTTCATCGGGACTCTGGCACCATTCGATTAGTTTTAAATGGATGTCACAAACTTCAGGGAAGTACATATTTTCTTTCTGCAAAGACTGTAGAAAGTTGTAAAAAAACTAGAGATTGTACTTAGCTCTACTCCAATCATCATCTGATGGACACATTGTGTAAGCAAAATCTTGTTCAACTTCTTGAACCAACATCAAGCATGATATAAGTTGAATTCCAGTGAAGGGTATTATCGTAATACAATGTGTTTGGTCCAACTTCTTGAACCATTTCATTGAACTTTTCACTAACGCCTTGTGAGCTTCAAATGTACTTGATGCCTTCACAGATTTTGGAGATTGTTGGGGTTAAAGCTTCAAGAGTAGGACAATCATCAACCATGGCTATATAAGGTTTGCAGCACATCTTACTTCAAATAACTGACTGTTACATAAAAGAAGTCTGTTTGGTCATAAACGGTCTCTAATTTTGCATACAATGTTGTCATGAATTGGACAACTGTTGCAAGTCAATGAAACCAATTTCTGGTTCTTGAACCACTGAGTTTCTTCTTACAATACTTACAAACATCAATACATACATCACCTCTTTTGAGCAGGTCAAAGTCTTTCCAGACTGCTGATTTCAATCTACTGCAATCAACTAGTACTGCCTCATCAGAAATCTCCATTGAATCTGCACCCAAATAAAATAATTTTGATATGAAAGGCTTAGAAATGTTTGATACTAAATCACATTGCACATTACATAAGAAAGCATGTAAATTATAACCTCTTCTAAATAAGAGGAATGACATCACATTACAGCATACATAATAAAAAAAAATAATAATAACCATGAACTTCTTATAAGACATAATTTAAATTCAAACCAGCAACTATTATATGCACGGATTAACTGTACAAAATCAAAATTAGAAATGAGCATGAAGGAACAATCATCAAGCGATGAGAACCCCAAATACCGACTTGCCCGGTTCTGAGATGTAATTTGATAGAGTTGCAGGAACGACCCATAGATAAAAACCCGGTTTTGACCCGAACCGGATCCTAAGACAACAAACGTAACGGGGTAAACGCCAAAAGGTTTTTAATAAACTAAACCTATTGGGTGTTTGGGTTTACTTAAAGTTAAAAGTCTTTTTTTTAAAGAATTTTTTATTATGACTTTTTTTCAAAAGAAAATTTTTATAATGGGTTTATATTAAAAGTCAACTTTTTAGTTAAAAAGTTACAAAAGGACAAGGTTTGTGATTTTTGAAAACTCAAATTTTTCTTTTTACACAAAAAATTATTTTAAAAGATCTTTTTCATTAGATAAACATATTTTATTTATTTTTATTTTTTTGAAAAAGTTAAAAATCAAAAGTTGTTTTAAAAGCAATCCTAATTCCCAAACACCCTCTGGAATCGGATGGGTGAAAACGTCGATTGGAAAGAATCGGACTTCGGGGTTCCCATCGAACAAACAGGACTACATCAAAAAGAAAGAGGATTCGAGAGCTTACACTTAGACTGTGTAGTCATGTGGTGTACTCCTCCCGTTGCCCATGCTGCCCGCGATTTGAAGACCCAGCCCGTGGTCGTCATGACAGCCCGAAGCGGTTTCCCCTCGATTGTATATTGCCCAATTGAAAGTTGAAAGATGGTATAATATGTTTGAAAGATGAAGTGAATAACGGAGAAAGTGGCTAAAGTGGCTTTGACACGGCACAAATGAGTACAACCCGTTGCCTTCTTTTACAATACATGTATAAGACTATTGGGTGTCGGCAATGGGGTTATGATGACAAATATTTGCCACATCATATTTTAATATATTTTAACATGTTATAACATGAAGTAGGGGTGGTGTTCCCATGTTATAACTTGGTGTTAACAGGAGAGAGAAAGAATAAAAGAAAGAAATAATCTGATTGGGTGTTGCCCTTCGTTCTCGTTACCACATTTCATAACGCCACATCTAATAACTTGAGGTGGAGTGGTGTTCCAGCCGTGGTAACGATGTTAAGGAACCTCCATGTAGGCAAAAACGCCCCTCCACGGGCCCGTACTGAGTAGTCTAATCAAGTCGCAATGAAAATGATAGAGGAAGAAAATAAAACGTACGGTGTGAACAAGTTGCGATTGTAGATAGAAAATGGTGTTTTCTGTGAGGGACCTACGTAGGAGTGTTGATCACGTAAATTTTTCGGGTTTCGGGTACTTTGGGTATTTCATGTTAAAAAAATACTCGTTATCCGACTCACATTAAATTCGGGTAATTCGGGTTTGGGTAATTCGGATAGTAGGTCGGGTTGGGGTAATTCGGGTATTACCTGAAAATAAATGTAATTAAGTAAATATGTGTCACACCCCTAAACCAAGGATGGCGGAAATGTCCGGGTGTAACATCCCAAAAACACAGTCTGAAAATTTCGTTTAATTTAATGATAAAACCATAGTCAATAAACCTCATATAGAAATCATAAGCAATGTATCTCAGAACTGACTGCATCGGACCAAAGTCCGGAACTAACTGCATCGGACCGAAGTCCGGAACTGACTGGGACCTTGTCCCCTGCATCGGACCGAAGTCCGGGACTAACTGCATCGGACCGAAGTCCGGAACTAACTGCATCGGACCGAAGTCCGGAACTGACTGGGCATAGCATAGCATAGCAAAAACACATATCAAATAGCATAACACACATGATCATAAACTCATATACTGCATACTACGTCAGGCCGTAGCCCATAACACTTAACACATAAATCCTGTCTGAGCCACGAAGGCATCAAACAAACTAACAACTACATCGGACCAAAGTCCGGAAACTACTGCTACTAAACGGGCCGGCATTGTGGCCTTAGACCCGTTCCTACTGGAAGGAAACTCACCTCATACTGATGAAGTCCCGTAGACACAACCCCACACTGCTGAAGTCCCGCAGACTCAACCCCAGCTGCTGAAGGACAGATTCCCGAACTGTCAACACCAAAATAACACCCAATTAATAATTGGGTTCTAACACATAACTAAAAATACATGCTTTGGATAATTACTACATTACCCCTAGCTTGGCTTACCCAATCCCATGGCCCAATCCATAGGCCCAAAGCGAACTAGGAATCAAAGCCCAACATATGGCCCAATTTTCCAAATTGGGCCCAGGCCTATACATGGTCTTATTCTAAGGCCCAACATCATACAATCATTAAGGCCCAACTATGGTCCATCTATGGCCCAATTTTCCAAATTGGGCCCAACCCCTTACGTGGGACTTACCCTAGGCCCATTAAATTATTTTAGCCCATATAATTATTCTTGGATGGCCCATTAATAATCCAATCATTAAGGCCCAATAGAAAGGCCCAGCAATAACCCCAAGTGAAGTTAGGGTTTCACATAAAATGCCGATTAGGGTTAAGTTTCCTACTTAACCCATTAAGGAATTATTCCTCTAAGGACTTAATCCATTACGTCCATCATTCTTTTAAATAAGTCATATGATGTGATTGGGCTTAATCACACAATTCCATTCCAATGGCCCAAAAGTGGGTCTCGATAAGTCCAAGCGCATAATCCCAAATTAGAGTTTTCACATGAAATGATGATTAAGGTTCGGTGTTTCTTTCTTAACCAATTAAGGACTTAATCCATTAAGTCCATTATGCCTTACGCTAGTTTGCCAATGATTATTAATTATTATTTCAGATTTAATAATTAATTCTCGTGTGTGTCCCAAGCAATTTCCACAAATTAGGGTTTTATTGGCATTATGGCTTTTCCAACCCAAATATTAGTCCATTTATTAATTTGTTGGGCTTTTAGGTCCATTAAGGCTTTATTGGGCCTATCAAGCCCACTAGAATGTCATCAAGCCCATTTTGGTTTTATTGGGCCCATTAGGCTGACAAGGCCCATTAGGGTTTTAGTCCCTTTTCCAATCATCTAAACGAGTCCAAACACCATCAAAGCACACCGCCACCCGACACGGCGGCCGGTGGCGGCAGAAGGCGGCAACCACCACCCTGAGGTGGTGGTTTTCAAGTTCTTTTATTATTCCAAGCTGTGATTTACATTTTACAATGCCAAATATTAAAATAAACACACACTAAACAATTAAACACACACACACACACAGCCACCTTGTGGTGGCCGGCGGCGGCAGATGGCGGCGGTGGTTGATCTTCGAAAATCCCGGCTAAACGACACCCAAAACCACATAACTGCAAAGCACACACACACCTACACTTTCTGTTGTAAACGAACTCAGCCACCCTAGGTGGTGCACGATGGCGGTAGCAGAAGCTTGAACATCGACAGCCACCATGATTGGCGGCCATGGTGGCTCCCTTGCTCCCCAACGAACACACGAGGACTGCTATCATACGGACGTATACGCATCCTGAAACACGCACCACAAAATAAATGGGGAAGAGGAGGGAGGTCGCGAACCCATCAGGCAAATAGCAGCAGCGACAAATCGTGTTCTTCTACTTCGTCGTCGGCAGTCACTCGGGGCTTCAACATATAGGAGAACGAGAGGGAGTCGGGCGGCGGCGGCTACCTGTACACCCGACGACAGATGACGGGTAGCAGCAACATCTATCGGCGGCAAAGGAGCGGCGATCGGAGAAGATATGGGAGGAAGAGAATGATGAAGGAGGGCGACGGCGTCTTTGAAGAAGGAACAACGCAACAACAGCCTCGGTACCGGCCTTCACGCCCGCAATCGGAGTCGCAAGGATCGCCGGTGGTTCACCAAGGTCTCATGGAAGCGACGATTGGGACGAGGGGTGAAAAGGTGAGGGTGGCGGCTGGAAGATGGGAGTCATAAGGGTGGTGCGGCTGATCAAATGAGGCTAGGGTTAGGGTTTCATAACCCTTATATACCGGATCTTCATACTATTTTGCCATAATGACCAAACTAGTCCCTCCAGCTCCAATTTAATTCGAAATAGATCCATATTTTACATTTCTAACCCAATCCATGGAGATCCCTTACAATTTATGTCCCATAAATTATCAAACAGCCCCTAATATCTTAAGTATTACATAATCATTCCCTCCACCTCATTTCCTTTTAAATTAAATTCAATTAATTACTACAGAGCCCCTATCTTTATAAATATTTATAAAATGAGTCCCAAACTCACGCTTTTAACCCCCGACTTCTAAAAATGATAATTAGCCCTTCGAACCATCCTTTGGTATATATATAATTATTATTTTAGGACTACTAGCCATTCATTAATTAATTAATTTATTTAATAAATAAACAGGGTTTTACACCGGGGATGGAAGACTTCATGTATAATATCACAACAAGAGTATAATAGTGCTCAAAGTAAACACAACCAACATAAATATAATTGAAAAAGTTACACCATAGTATAAGTTTACATGTTTCTAAATCAATTATATTATATTGACAAAAATGAAATGTTTGACGCCTTAGCGTCCCCTCCTCAAAAGCAGCTGATTACCTGATTTACTGATTTCCTGAGAATACAAGTAGTTTTGAAAGAGTGTCAGCAATTAAGTTGGTAAGTTCATAATTTTTTGAATGAAACGTTGAAATCTTTTCTTTGTAGAAGTATTGTTTACTCCAGAAAAATCCAATATTTTTCTTTTAAAATGTATTGTAGCCTTAAATGTCAAATACCGAAATGTACTAGTGTTTTTCCATACTAATAGTAGTATATGCAAGTTTAAATCAACATAAACTCGTGTAAGTGTTAGAAAACCCCGTAAATCATATGTTTTGTTAATACCCCATATGAGTTATTATAACCATGCTATGACCCAGTCGGCCTTGTATACGACGTTCTTCAAGCGTCGGAATGTTGATGACACTTGTCACCCCTAGCCTGTCGGTCGAGTTGTTGCAAGCAGCTTAAGTGCGGGTTTGTCAGACCCAATATAGATCTATACACAACTATCACACTCTCCCTACAAGAGACTCTGGTTACAATTACATGACTTTTAATGCGTTACTTTAGAAGTAACGTGAAGCGAATGTCTCACAAATTTATTCATTAGCAGATTTACGTAAAGTGAACTGAAAACCCCCCTTTTTGTAGAAAAGAACCCTTTTCGTGGTGTGATGTAAATGAAACATAAACTATATCTATTATATTTTATCAAAATGTTTGTAACGTATAGCAAACCTTTTCTGTGTAAGTAGAATGTATAGCAAAACATAACTATATCTATTATGCTTCATTTTGTATTATTTGCAATGATAAACGACTCTTACAATTTAGCAAATATTTTCTGTTATATAATTATATCACAACAGAAAACACATGTAAAATATGAAGTCATCAAGATTAACACCTTGCTCAACATGTTACAAGGTGTTATGAAAGTTGTAAGCTTTTAAACTCGTTTTTTTTTTTAACATTTTTGCATTGATTTAGAAAAATCACACTAAGTCAAAAATTGAATCCGTAAACTCTGAGAGTTTAGAAAATGTGTCTAGTTTGTTCGTAAATTTTATTATGATTTTTATAAGTTTCTAACTGGTGTAAAAACGTTCATATTCACAGACTGGTCCGAATTCATAGCTACAGTGATAGGCAATTTTGTAAAAATCACCATAAATTGTAGAAAAATCATGTGAATATGTGTAAGTAGTCATTTTAAAGGTATAAACCTGAACTATTTGCATGGAGTGGTCATGGAAGGTTGCTTGTGTCATAGTTTTATAGAGAAATCAACACTCCACCTCAATATCTCTTCCAATAGATTTCATTCTTAGACTAAGATCTTCTCCCAAAAGTGACTAAAATATGATTATATAGGGTCTCATATGCAAAAATACGAGTTTGGGTGAAAATCACGCATTAAAATCACGAAAAACAAGCTTAAAACGAAGTCGGGGTCGAAAACCGGGAAATAGGGGCGAAGCTGCGAGGTTCGGTCCTTAAGAACCGAAAGGGAAGGTTCGGTCCGAACTTGCTAACAGGATCCGGAAGCGAAGGCGAAGGCTGGTGCGGAGCAAGCTTCGGGTTCGGTCTCGGTGGTTCGATTCGCTCGGAGTAGCTTCGACTCGTCAGGGTCTTGGTCCGAAAGGGACCTTTGGCTTCAGTCCTAAGCAGCTGACTTCGGTCCCAATGAGGTGCTTCAGTCTTAGCAGGGTTCGCCTCTAAGAGGTTCGCTTCTAAGAGGTTCGCCTCTAAGAGGTTCGGCTCTAAGAGGGTTCTGCCCTAAATGCCTGTTTTACAAATAAACTTCCCGCTTCGAGTGGTTTTCAACTTAATTAAGGGTCGGGATGCCCCGAATGATTTTAAAAAGTTGAAAGAGATTTTGAGAGAGATTTGGGAGGGAGAGAGAGAGAGAGAGAGAGAGAGAGAGAGAGAGAGATTTAGAGAGACTTTAATTGTGACTTTTGTGAGTGTTTAGCCTTGAAATGCAAGGTTCGCAACACCCGGTAATCCATGTTATGAGTGTTATATGCCCCCGAGGGGTACTCGACGAGTCTGGGTGTGTTCTTCTGTTGAAAAGGAACTCGACGAGTTGTTCATACAACTCGGCGAGTCGGATGAAGATTAGATTCGATGTTAGTATCGAAGAAGAACTCGTCGAGTCTTTACCAAACTCAACGAGTAGAAGCGAGTAGATGATTAGAATGGATGATGGGGACTCAGCGAGTTGGTGGTCCAATTAGGCAAGTCTGGTTAACTGAAAGTTGACTTTGACCTGGAGGTTGACTTGTCCAGGGGTAAATAGTCATTTTACCCTGAGATTTGTTATCAGTATTTGATTTAGTGTTTATGGGATTTGTAGCCGGGGAGTTCCGGAGCACCAATTAGCCAGTTTTAGAGCTAGTATCTCAGCAGCCAACGTTGTGAGGTGAGTTTCCTTCCAGTAGGAACGGGTCTACGACCACAATGTCGACCCGTCTAGTTAGCATTAGTTCTGGACTTCGGTCCGCTGTAGTAGTTCTGTGTGCTTGATGTCTTTGTGATTCAAGCATGTCTTTATGTTATGTGTTCCGGACTTTGGTCCGATACAGTATGCAGTATATGTGTTCATGCTAGTAGTTATGATTATGCTATGATATGTTCAGTCAGTTTCCGGACTTCGGTCTGATGCAGAGGGCAAGGCCCTGGTTAGTTCCGGACTTCGGTCTGATGCACAGGGCAAGGCCCTGGTTAGTTCCAGACTTTGGTCCGATGCAGTTTCCGGACTTCGGTCTGATGCAGAGGGCAAGGCCCTAGTTAGTTCCGGACTCCGGTCCGATGCAGTTTCCGGACTCCGGTCCGATGCAGTTTTCGGACTTCAGTCTGATGCAGTGGGCAAGGCCCAATATGTGTTTATATGTTGTTGTATGGTATGTGGTAGTTTGGGGGAGCTCACTAAGCTTCGTGCTTACAGTTTCAGTTTTGGTTTCAGGTACTTCCGCTAGCAAAGGGAAGAACTCGGGTTGATGGCATCGTACACACCACAGCTTCAGTTTTATCCTGGGAGTTTTATTAAGATATTTTGTTATGATTGATACAGTTTTGTTTTGACGCAGTTACTATGACTTTTAAGTTACTCATTTCATGTTTCTTATTATATATGACATTCGAGGATGTGATTTTTAGTAATATTAAAACAAAAAATTTTGGGTCGTATTTTTGGGATGTTTCAAGTTGATATCAGAGCCTTGGTTTGAGGGATTCAGGCACACTTTCGAGTATGACTGGACTCAAACTAAGGAAATGGTAAAAGAATTTTTTTTTAAAACAAAGAATATTTTCGAAAGAATTTTTGAAAAAAAAAACTTAAAAAGAAAAGAGTTTTGAGAAAAGGAAAAAGGGTGTGGTGCATGCTATCAGACAAGCTCAAGTAAGTACTCCCAAATCACCCATACAAGTTTTATATTATTTGTTTTAGTTTCAGTAGAACAGCATGCTAGAATAGGACTAAGGATCTAGGAGGATGCCTTATGTGCCTGTTTTATGTGTTTCAGCTTTATGAGAATTGCATGCTAGTATTGAGTAGACAGTAGTAGGATAGCCTGTTTAGGTTATGCCTGATAGTATGAGCTTAGCACTGTATGCTGGTAGAGTTTCTCGTTGTGAGGATAGATTTGCTTGAGTAGTTTTCGGTGTCCAAATGTTGCTTGCTTCGTGCTTTGTGGGACTCTGAGTGATGGGAGTTAACCATTAGGTGAGTACGTCACATTACATGTGGTCAGGGTTGAATAATATCAGAGTGTTGGAATTGGCCCTATTGCGCAGCTCTTGTCTGAGTCCAACCATTGTAGGGACGAGTCGTTTACTCGAATGATTATCTAAACCTCGTTACACGTGATGGTACCCAGGTGATGACTAATTGACATTACAAAGAGGCCTTCAGCAGCTTAGGACTGGATTCGGAAGAGTCGGAGATTTCCCTAGGGCAAGCCTAGGATGAGAGTAGCAGAGATCAGTAGCAGTAGTAGTGACTTGGTGGAGTCGAGGCAGTTCTTGAGGAAAGTACGGATAGATGTGGAAGGTAGTATGGGTCTGTACTACTGAAAGCATAGGATTCGTACTTGAATCAAGCAAGGCCAAGGTGAAACCAGGAAACTTGTAGTAATAGTGATCCCTTGAGATATATCAGTATTTTTATCGTTTGTCGCTATGTGTTTCAGAATGATGGTTTTACGCCCTAGACCAGCAATCAGTAGTTCAGGTGCCGGTGAAGGATCAGGACCAGGCTCGGGAGCCGAGCATTTGGATGATCAGACTAGGGAGTTTCTCTCTTCAGAGATTACCCACAACATACTTGAGCAGACTCATGTGATCTTTGGTTCGATCAATGAGGGTATTTTGGAGCTGATGGATGAGAGGTTGAGCACCTTTCGTGCTGAGGTGGCAACCATCATGGGGTCGCGCACGCTCACTTTCAGGGAGTTCAGAGCCTGTGGAGCTCCTGAATATCATGGGGCACAGGACCCCATAGCGAGTACTAGGTGGTTGGCAGATGTCGCCAACGCATTTCGCACCAGCAGATGTCCTGAGGGGGACAAGGTCAGATTAGCATCCTGTCTTCTAAAGGACAGGGCACGAGATTGGTGGGAGGAGATCGGGCATGTCATCGGGGATGACGCAGCACTTGATGCGATGACTTGGGCTTATTTTAATACCAGGTTCAGAGCCGAGTTTGCACCGGTTATCGAGGTGCAGCAGTTAGCCAGGGAGTTTCAGGATCTCACCCAGACTACAGAGACAGTGGCAGAGATTACCGCCAAGTCCAGAGAGAGGGCTCGTCTCATTCCTCAGTACGCAGCTGATGAGGAAATGAAGAAGGCCCGTTATCACAAGATGTTGCGGAGTGATATCCGCCAGTTTGTGAGTAGGTCCATCTATAAAACGTTGGATGACATGATTGCTAGGGCTCATGAGAGAGAGATTGATTTAGAGATGGAGAAGAAGAGGAAGCCAGAGGCGGCATCTGGCACAGGGAGTTCGGGCAAAAAGCCCAAGGTATCAGATCACAGATCTAGAGGACAGCAGAGCCACAGTCGGTGTCGCAAGTGTGGGAGATTGCACGATGGGGCATGCAAGGCAGGGAGTCCCGGTTGCTACAAGTGCGGCCGGACCGGGCATATGAGCAGAGATTGTACACCTACTCCCACTGTTACCGCAACATCTGATCTGATTTGCTTCCATTGCAATCAGAGGGGAAATAAAAAGTCCCAGTGTCCGAGTTTGACAGCAGCAGCAGCAGCAGGGAAGGTGGTAGCACCTGCCCCTGCAACATTGAGGATTACAGACGGTCGTCAGGGCCGAAGTGAGGCGCCAGTGGCGAAGAGTAGAGCTTTTTAGATGATAGCAGAGGAGGCGCGAGCGACTCCTGATGTGGTGACGGGTATGTATCTTCCTTTCATCTTTTTCTTGTTATGGATTGTTTCTTATGGTTATATGTTTTATATAGGGTCGTTCTTAGTGAACGGCATTTCAGCTACAGTGTTGTTTGATTCGGGGGCTACCCGATCATTTGTTTCACTTGTGCTTAGCAAGAGGTTTAGCAGAGCTCCAAGGGAGCTGGATTGTCCACTTGAGGTTGAGATAGCTGATGACAGGACCCTGAGGTTTCAGTGTACTTGGTTCCCATTCCCCTGCGAGGGAATAAGGTTATAGTGGGTATGGATTGGCTGAGCCCCAATGGGGCGGTGATTGATTATGAGCTACAGTTAGTGAGGGTCCGCACCCCTGGTAGGGGAGAGTTAGTGATTCAGGGCGAGAGGCCACAACACGGACCGATTCTTTGTTCGGTAGCGAGAGCTCGACGCTACTTCCAGCAGGGTTGCGCGGGGTACGTCACCTATGTTTTAGATGCCCAGGAGAAGGGCAACGCGACTGTTGACGATGTTCTGGTGGTATGTGAGTACCCGGATGTATTTCCCGAGGATCTGCCCAGGATACCTCCTGAGAGATAGGTTGAGATTCGGATTGACCAGGTTCCGGGTGCGGCTCCGATAGCCAAGGCGTCGTATCAGTTGGCTCATCCAGAGATGCAGGAGTTGTCTATGCAGCTGCAGGAGCTGTTAGACAAGGGTTTCATCAGACCGAATAGTTCACCATGGGAGCCCCGATTCTGTTTGTGAAGAAGAAGGATGGGTCGCACCGTATGTGTATAGATTACCGGGAGTTGAACAAGGTAACAGTGAAGAACCGTTACCCACTCTCGAGGATAGATGACTTGTTTGATCAGCTTCAGGGAGCATCTTGGTTTTCCAAGATTGATCTGCGCTCCGGTTATCATCAGATGCGGGTCAGAGGTGAGGACGTCCAGAAGACAGCTTTTAGGAACCGTTAAGGTCATTATGAGTTTCTGGTGATGCCGTTTGAGTTCACCAACGCTCCAGCCGCGTTCATGGATCTCATGAACCGCATATGCAGGCCGATGTTGGATCGGTCTGTGATAGTGTTCATTGACAATATCTTGGTTTATTCCAAGACCCAGGAGCAGCATGAGGAGCACCTGAGGGAGGTGCTAGAGACTTTGAGGAGGGAGAGACTTTTCACAAAGTTCTCCAAGTGCGAGTTCTGGTTGCACGAGGTGTAGTTCCTTGGACACCTCGTTAACCAGAAGGGGATACTAGTGGATTCGGCCAAGATAGAGGTCGTGATGCAGTGGGAGGTCCCAAGGTCTCCATCTGAGATTCGGAGCTTCCTAGGGTTGGCAGGGTACTACAGGAGATTCATCCAGGACTTCTCCAAGATAGCAGTTCCACTCATCCGACTGACTAGGAAGTCGGTGGTGTTTCGCTGGGGGCCTGAGCAGCAGGCAGCATTTGAGACCCTCAGACAGCGATTGTGCAAGGCACTGATTCTTACCCTGCCAGAAGGAGTGGACGACTTTGTAGTCTATTGTGATGCTTCAATCTCAGGGATGGGAGCAATGTTGATGCAGCGAGGGCATGTGATAGCTTATTCCTCTAGACAGTTGAAGCCTCACGAGGCTAACAATCCGACGCACGATTTCGAGATGGGGGGAGTAGTGTTTGCCCTCAAATTTGGAGACATTACCTATATGGGGTCCGCTGTACCTAGGACTGTTCATTGTTCGGATAAAACCGAATTGTCCAATTGGACAATTTGGATTGGACTATTTGGTTCGGATATTCGGATTTTTGGATTGGTTTTTAACAAAACCGAATTATTATTTTGGATTTCGGATTGGTTTTGGTTTATAAAATAACAACCGAATAGTCCAAAAAAACCGAATAAACTTTTATTATTTATCTATTTATAATATATATCCATAGTTATTTATTAATTTGGTAATTTATTTTTTCAAATAGGTTTAAAACGTTTCACCCGATAAAAAAAACATTAATATGCATTTTCTATCAAAAGTTTTCTATCTATAAAATATTTAACTATAATATATCTTCTTAGTAGTTGTTTATAAATTTCAACACACAACTAAATAATTGTTTTTGGTTCTTGTGTAAAGTTGGGTAATATTATAATTATATATCGTTTTAGAATGTTTTGTTTTTTGAAAACCGAATTATAAAAAACCGATCCAACCGAATTGTAATTGGATCGGATCGAATCGGATTTGAATTTAGATTGGACTATTTGGATCCATGTTTTGAAAACCGAAATCAATTTGGATTCACTTGATTGGATCGGATCAAACCGATCCATCCAAACGAACACCCCTAGCTGTACCATTTACACGGATCACAAGAGTCTGAGGTACCTCATGGACCAGCCGAATTTGAACATGAGGCAGCGTCGATGGTTAGATGTGGTAAAGGACTACGATTGTGAGATCCTTTATCATCCGGGCAAGGTCAACGTTGTGGCCGACGCCCTGAGCCGCAAGGCTATGGCGGCACCGATCAGAGATATATGTCTAAGGATGATGGTGATTACTCCATTGTCGGAGCAGATTAGAGAGGCACAGGTCGAGGACCTGAAGGAGGAGAGACAGAAATGTGAGAGGATTGTGGGCCGAGTAGCTTCTTTCGATTATGACAGTCGAGCATTGTTGACCCTTCATGGGAGAGTCTGGGTGTCGTATTGGGGAGGAGTACGGCAGGTGTTGATGAATGAGGCCCACAAGTCCCGGTTCTCCATCCATCCAGGGGCGACGAAGATGTATAGAGATCTTCGACCCGATTATTGGTGGACCTGCATGAAGCGGGACGTGGCTTGGTACGTAGAGAGATGCCTGACCTGCAGGAAGGTCAAGGCAGAACACCAGAGACCCCACGGAAAGATGCAGCTGTTAGACGTTCCTGTGTGGAAATTAGACGATATCACTATGGATTTCATCACTAAGCTTCCCAGAACCGCACGTGGAGTTAACTCGATTTGGGTTATAGTGGATCGGCTGACCAAGAGCGCGCACTTCATACCGATTCAGGAGAGCATATCGGCCAAGAAGCTAGCCGATATTTATGTGCGCGAGGTAGTGGCACGGCATGGGGTGCCTGTATCAGTAGCATCAGACCGAGACGTCCGTTTTACTTCCAGGTTTTAGAAGCGGTTTCATGACGAGATGGGGACTCGTCTTCATTTTAGCACCGCTTTCCACCCCCAGACGGACGGGCAGAGCGAGAGGACGATTCAGACTCTCGAGGACATGCTTCAGGCATGTGTCCTAGATTTTGGTGGCAGTTGGGATACATATCTTCCTTTAGCGAAATTTTCGTATAACAACAGTTACCACGCTAGTGTTGACCGCCCTCCTTTCGAGATGCTCTACGGGAGAAAGTTTAGGACCCCGATTTGTTGGGGAGAGGTCGGTCAGCGAGTCAACGGGAGTACCGAGGTGGTGCTCAAGACCACAGAGTTGATCCAGCAGGTCCGTAGCAGATTGCAGACTGCGCAGAGTCGACAGAAGAGTTATGTCGACAGGAGGCATTTGGACTTGGAGTTTCAGGTGGGCGATATGGTCCTCCTGAAGGTATCACCCTAGAAGGGTGTTATCAGGTTCCGGAAGAGGGGAAATTTGGGCCCCATGTTCATTGGTCCTTTTAGGGTTTTGGCCCGGGTGGGTCGGGTTGCTTATCGGTTGGACCTTCCAGTAGAGCTTAGCCAGATCCACAACACTTTCCATGTTTCTCAGTTGAGGAAGTGTTTGGTGGACGTGTCAGCAGTTGTACCCTTAGAGGATATTCAAGTTGATATCAGCCTGAAATATATCGAGATACCAGTTGCGATCTTGGATCGGAAGACAAAGACCTTGAGGAACAAGGTGGTTCAGTTAGTGAAGGTGTAGTGGCAGCACCGAAAGGGTTCAGAGTGGACGTGTGAAACCAAGGAGGAGATGAGGGAGCATTATCCAGAGTTATTCTCAGATTCAGCAGCAGCAGACTTCGAGGACGAAGTCTAAGACAAGTGGGGGAGAGTTGTAACGCCCCACTTCTGGTATGTAATTTAAATAAAGTAATTTTCAATATTAAAGGGGTACTCGACGAGTCTGTAGCCCAACTCGTCGAGTAGTGTCGGGTTCTGCATGCGTTTTAAGTTGGCTACTCGACGAGTCCATATTATTGGACTTGACGAGTCTATCAGTCTGGATGAAACCCTAATTTCAAGGGTTTGCACCCTATTTAAACATCTTTATGTGCCCCAAGCCAGCCTCCATCACTCTCAGAACGTCCCTTACTAAACCCTAGCCTTCCTTTAAGCTTCTTGGAGTATTTCTCATTTTGTGGAGGATTTTGGTGCATTTTGAAGTTAGAAGAAGAAGAGAGAAGAGAGGTTTTCAAGAGGAGCAAAGGAGATCTGAGTTTCTTGTGTCATTCCAACCTCTATTCAGGTATAAAGCTCGAATTTTGACTTGTCATCATGTAGATCTTCTTAAAAGCTTGCTAGTGTTGCTTTTTAGCCATTTTCTAGACATTGAGGTCGATTTATGGGAAGTTAAGATGAATGGGTTCAGATCTAAGCATTTATGGACTCCTTGAGCTCAAGGTTGCCACCTTTATTGAGCTAAACACCCATTCCAAACCTAGATCTCCTCTTTTAGCTTCTTATTGGGCATTTTAGCTTATCATGAGCATGCATGAATGTAAAGTTAGAAACTTTACGTGTGAAACTAGTCCTAGGAATCCAGATCTATGAATTGGACGCATTGGAACTGAGAAAAATCGACTGTATAGTAATGGCATGCTTGGGACTCGGCAAGTTGTTCTTCAGACTCGGCGAGTCGAATCGCGAGTCCTCAGTTTTTCCCCGATTTGAGAGTTTAGGGTGAATCAGTGAGTAGAGTAAGGACTCAGTGAGTCAAGACTTGGATTTGGAAGTAGTCGGACTCGACAAGTTGTTCATACAACTCGACGATTCGGATGAAGATTAGATTTAATGTTAGTATCGAAGAATAACCCGTTGAGTCTTTTCCAAACTCGACGAGTAGAAGCGAGTAGATGATTAGAATGGATGATAGGGACTCGGCCAGTTGGCGGTACAACTAGCCGAGTCTGGTCAACTAAAAGTTGACTTTGACCTGGAGGTTGACTTGTCCAGGGGTAAATAGTCATTTTACCCTGAGATTTGTTATCAGTATTTGATTTAGTGTTTATGGGATTTGTAGCCGGGGAGTTCCGGAGCACCAGTCAGCCAGTTTTAGAGCCAGTATCTCAGCAGCTAGCGTTGCGAGGTGAGTTTCCTTCCAGTAGGAACGTGTAACACCCAGAATCAGAAAGACCAAGAAAAGAAAAGAAAGGCTCTAAGTCAATAGTCAACTCGTCGAGTCCAGGGAGGAACTCGACGAGTCGGAACGGGATCCGGGGTATAAAGTAAGTGACCGACTCGGCGAGTCGGCTAGTGAACTCGGCGAGTCTGGTCTGGGCGAGAAAAAACATAATCCCAGAGGTTGTACCCTATAGAAAGCACATTATAACCCACCCTCAGCCTCTTTACTCCCCTTTTGAGTTCCAGAAACCCTAGAATTGAGTGAACCTTCATTATTTGAGAGAATAGAGCCTTGGATGAGAGAATCTTGGAGAGGCGCTTGAAGATCAAGGGCTTTGCTGCAAAGGAGTGGTGTAGATCCGGGATTTACTTTAGTTGGAGCTTTCATTTGAGGTAATAGTCTGTTGCTCGGGCTTATGTACATCTAGATCTATCTTATGTTTGAGTTTTGGGCATTTTGAGTATGGATGAGATCTATTTCGAGTTTGGAGTAGATCAGAGGTTGCTACCTCAGATCTAGGTTGGTAATAATCCAGAAAGTCATAAAGTTTAGGCCAATAAGTTGTTGGTGAAGCCTCTTTGTTGCAAACCCTAGCCCTAGAGTGTTCTAAGCCTATAACTCCTTGGTTACACGTAAAGTTTGCCACTTTGCGTGGGGGTTAGGCTCTAGAGGAATGGATCTATGGATTTGAGCCCCTGCATGGCTCGAAAAGCCACTGTATGGATTAAGAACTGAAGAGACTCGGCGAGTCACATGGGTGTACTCGGCGAGTTGTATGAACATGAGCATGGACTCGACGAGTTGGAAGAACAACTCGGCGAGTCTGTTGAAGATTGCCTAGGACTTGGCGAGTCTGTTCTTGGACTCGACGAGTCAGATCGCAGAACCCCCAACCTCTTCTGGTTAAGACGCAGATCAGTGAGTTGAGTGGTGACTCAGTGAGTTGGTTAGGATGGGACTCGGAGATCGTTGAACTCGACGAGTCTTGGGGTGACTCGGCGAGTTGGGTCGTATTTTGAGAGCTTCTGAGTTTAAGGACTCAGCGATTCTAAGGATTGACTCGGCGAGTCGGGTCAACTGGAAGGTTGACTTTGGCCAAGACTTTGACTTTGACCATAGTTGACTTAGTTTGACTTCTAGAGTTCAGTTTGAAACTAAGTGTTATATTGATATTAGTAGCTAGAGGAGCTAGTGGGGCAGCGGTTCAGAGAGTTGTCGGACAGCAGCCAAAGGTTTATCAGCAAAGTTCAGCAGTGCAAGGTGAGTCTCCTCACTGTTTGTATGGGTCTACGGCCACAATGCCGGCCCATGTAGTTTTGTATGATAGGAAGACCCGAGGGTTAGCCCTAGGCATTATGCACGAAAGACCCGGAGTCGGCTCCTGGCACACAATATGTTATAATGTATAATAGGAAGACATGGGGGTTAGCCCTAGGCAATATGTAATGAAGACCAGGTGGTGGCTCCTGGCGTACTGTATGCTATTGTGTATGGAAGACCAGGAGGTGGCTCCCGGCACACTATATGCGGAGTAGCCTAGTAGAGTAGTATGTATAGTTGTCTTTGTGATACTTGCATGAAAGACCAGGGGGTGGCCCTTGGCACTTGTCTGTAAGACCTAGGGAGTGGCCCCAGGTTTGACCAGGAAGACCACTTGTGGCCCGTGGCATAACCACAAGACTATGTTTGACACATAGCACCTTGGCAAGACTATGTTTGGAACATAGCACCTTGGCAAGACTATGTTTGGCACATAGCACCTTACTTGATTGTGGATATGTTGGTTATGTATGGCTCTTGGCTATGTATGGCATGTATGGATCAGTTGGTTTGTTTGGTATGTGGTATCCGGGGGAACTCACTAAACTTCGTGCTTACGATTTTTAGTTTTGGTTTCAGGTAAATTGTTTTCAAGGAAAGGAGCCGGCTCGATTGCAACGCATCACACTATGTTTTTCGCATATGAGATCTTTGGGATTACACTCTGATATGGTTGTATGATAATATGTTTTGATTACTGACACTTTGAGTTGTCATGAGATATTATAATTAATGTTTTTGTACTAATGGTTTTTTGTAATATCTTATTTAAAAATGAAATTTTTAGCCTTAAATTTTGGGATGTTACAGAATGGGTCTATGACCACAATGTCGACCCGTCTAGTTAGCAGTAGTTCCGGACTTCGGTCCGATGCAGTAGTTATGTGTGCTTGATGTCTTTTTTGATTCAAGCATGTCTTTGTGTTATGTGTTCCGGACGTTGGTCTGATACAGTATGCAGTATATGTGTTCATGCCAGTAGTTATGATTATGCTATGCTATGTTCAGTCAGTTTTCGGACTTCGATCTGATACAGAGGGCAAGGCCCTGGTTAGTTCCGGACTTCGGTCCGATGTAGAGGGCAAGGCCCTGGTTAGTTCCGGACTTCGGTACGATACAGAGGGCACGACCCTGGTTAGTTCCGGACTTCGGTCTGATGCAGTTTCTGGACTTCGGTCTGATGCAGAGGGCAAGGCCCTAGTTAGTTCCGAACTCCGGTCCGATGCAGTTTTCCGGACTTCGGTCCGATGCAGTGGGCAATGCCCAATATGTGTTTATATGTTGTTGTATGGTATGTGGTAGTTTGGGGGAGCTCACGAAGCTTCGTGCTTACAGTTTTAGTTTTGGTTTCAGGTACTTTCGCTAGCAAAGGGAAGAGATTAGGTTGATGGCATCACACACACCACAACTTCAGTTTTATCCTGGGAGTTTTATTCAGATATTTTGTTATGATTGGTACAATTTTGTTTTGACACAGTTACTATGACTTTTGAGTTACTCATTTCATGGTTCTTATTATATATGACATTTGAGGATGTGATTTTTAGTAGTATTAAAACAAAAAAATTTGGGTCGTATTTTTGGGATGTTTCAATACGAACTTTCCAAGTGATAACTTCTTGTTAAAATAGCGAGTTGTACAATAGTAACATAATGTAAACCCTAATATACAAGGGTTAGTTGAGTTGACCGGTTTGACTTGTTGACTTTATTTGACTTTGACTTGACTAGAAATCGACGGTTGTCACAATATGTCGTTCTTTATTAGTCTTATTTGTATAAACAAATTAAGCATAAACAAATTTACTCAAACGTTAAACATTAAGATTTTTTAGCCAACAATACTTGAGATATCAAGTAATCTTTCACAAAAATAATTCCATTTACAAGAAACCTAAATGCAAGAAGCCAATACCCTATTTACGAAATCATTTACAAGAAAATCACTTACTTTGAAGTTTGAAGTCTAAATTGATGAGTTTTGGTGACAACTTTATGACCGGTGACGACGAGTTGAGTTAAGTTTGAAGTCTACTGGAGATGTCTATTTGTCTTTGTATGGTTCGATACTTCGATGGAAGACTCAAGAAAGAGAAAAGGGTTTTTTTTTTTAAATCAATGATCGGGAATGAGGGTAAAACCGTAAACAACATATGGATAAGTGTGGATATTACCTAAATGGCCATTTTATTTTTTAAATAAATTGGGTATTTCGGGTATACCAAAACCCTATACATATATCCTATAACCGGTCTAAAAAAATCGGGTAACCCAAAAACCCTAAAATATATACCTAATACCCGATTTACCCGAATTCAAAACGGTTCGGGTCGGGTAATCGGGTATTTCAACAGGCCTATATGAGAGACGATGTGCAGAGATATAGGAAGGTAGTATTGGGGTCAGAGCAACCGTAAGAAGGAGCCAACCCGATAAACAAAATTTTTGGACCATAGTCCCAAATTGTAACATCCAGGAAATTCATGAAAAATTTAAACTTGTAAACACCCATAAATCATCATTGTTTACAATATAGTTTTCAAAACATGTTTAATATCAGAGTCTTCCCAAAATCATGAAAACGAAACACGATGAGGTGCACGATCACGCCTTCGCCTTCCTGCGATCCTCTGAGGTACCTGAAACATAATCCAAAACTATAAGCCCAAAGCTTAGTGAGTTTCCCTAAAATACTAGCACACAACAAATAACACACATACAATAACAACATGTAATGGGTCCATAGCTAACAGAGTGGATTACCCCTGAGCCTACAACATAAGTTTGCCTTGCCCTCGACCCACAGCTTATGTTTGGCTTGCTCCCCGACCCGATCAGTCCTCAGACTGAATACCACTAAGCCCTCAGTACGAGTTTGGCATGCCCTTCCCGGCCTTCAGCTCGTATCTAGAATGCTCGTATGAGTCTGGCATGTCCTCCCAAACCAATGGGTCAGCCTTGGTACCTTTAACCCGAAAGTATAGTGAGGAAAACTCACCTCACAAAGTGGACAAAACTGATAAGGCTCGACTCCAAATCTCATCTCTCTACACAATACCTACATCCACCAAGTGACCAGTTCCATCAAAATCCCGAAATACCCAAAATGCCCTCAAATTCAAACTTCGTCAAACTTAAAGTCAATTGGTCAAATCCACTAAACCAACTGGGTCAATCCAGGCGAGTCAACTCAATAAGGGCCGACTCATGCGAGTACGCAGGGGGTAACCCAAACGTATGCTAAGTGTATGCAGCTTCACATTGACCAGCTTACGGGGTGGCTGACTGAGTACGCAAGGCGTACTCCCAACTACACACGGTGTACTCTCGTAAACCTCAAATCCTCATTAAGTGCTTAATGGCTTAAGCACTTAAACCCATACTTCAGATCCACGGTCCAAATGCACCCTAGAGCCATAAAGCCTCCAACTTTATGACTTTGCATGTCCATAAAGTCCTTAACACAAGGTCTTAATCCATTAATACCTTCTACAAGATGCATGAGACAAAACTAGCCATTGGAACCTCATTTTAATGACTTAGGACCCTTCCTAGGGTCTGGAAGGACAGCTCAAAATGACAATAACCAAACATGCATAGAATGGGACCTTAGTGACAAGAAAATCAACATAAAACTCCCAAAAAATGGGATCTGACAACCAATACATCAAGGTATAGACTTTATACCTTTTGGAGCTTCACAAAAGGGCAACGATACTAGATCCACAAGCTTGCTTCCACTTCAAGGCTTCTTGATGCAACTTCTCCTTCCTCTAGCACACCAAAAACACACTCTTGGGCTCAAAACACACTCTAAGGGGCTAGGGTTTTGCAAGGACGTCTCAAAGGGTGTGGAGGCTGAAAAGGTGGAGAGAAATGAGCCATAAGGATGCTTAAATACCACAAAAACCCTAAATATAGGGTTTCCTCCAGACATTAGTACGCTCAGCGTACATAAGCGTACGCCCAACATACTAGGGTGCGCCCTAATACACCCAACGTACCCACATGTACGCTTAGCATACTCCTCCTACCCCAAAATTACAATATTGCCACTTGGGCTTCAAGGCACCTTTACTTGAACTTAGAGACCAAAATGTATATAATAAAATTATGTGGACCTGATTTAGAAGTACCTGAACCTCGGGGTGTTACACAAATAACTGTTGGGCTACTAAATCCAATTAGCGCCCTGATTGTAACACCCATTTATTTATTAGTTAAATAAATTAATTAATGAACGAATGGTAGCCTAAAATAAATAATTATATATGTAGGGTGTTGGGTTCGAGGAGTTAATCGCCACATTTTTAGAAGTCGGGGGTCAAAAGTGTGAGTTTGGGACTCATTTTATAATTATCTATGAAGACAGGGGATCCGTGGTAATTATCAGGAATTATTTTAAAAAGAAATGAGGTGGAAGGGCTGAATATGTTATAATTAAGACATTGGGGGGCTGTTTGGTAAATTATGTACCTAAATTGTAAGGATTTTAATGGTGAGGGTTCAAAGGGTAATTATTGGATTTACTTTGAAAGAAAATGGGAAGGGAGGGACTAAAGGCGTCATTACGGGGACAAGATTTATGGGGCCGGGTATATAAGCATAACTCCACTGGCCACAAACCCTAACCCTAACTCTCCCATCATCCGCCACCTTATACCTCCCTCACTGGCCGCCACCCTCTCCATTTTCACTTCCGGCTGCTGCCATCGCCTTTGGAACCCTTGCAGCGCCGTGTCTGACAACCCGGTTCCGCCTCTACCTCGTCGACAAATGCTACCGAACTGCCACCCAGCACCGTCGATGTCCGTTTGCTAGTGACGACGAAGACCACCGACGGGCTTCGTTCCTCTGTCGTCGCTGCTTTGTCGCTCACAGTTCCTCTGTCCTTCTTCTTTCGTCGGTTTTTCGTTCCAGCTTTGACCACCATCAGCCGCTGCCGTTGCATTTTCTGTCGATGAAGTGAGAGTTTGAGCCTCGCTGTGGTCGCTAGGGTTGTTACAACCGTCGTTGGTCGTTGTGTTGATGTCGTTGCCGCCATTTTTGCTTTCCGCCACCTTCAACCATCGGGTATAGGTGGTTGTGGTTATGCATTGGTGTGTGCGTGTACTATGATGGTATAAGGTTACATGAGTGCATCTTGGCCGGAGATCATAAGATAACCACCACCTCTGTGAGGTGGTGGCTGCCGCCGCCGACCACCACAAGGGTGGTTGTGTGAGTGGGTGTTATTTGAGATTTTTCATTGTAAATTGTAATAGTGGCTAGAATAATAAAATGAAAACTCAAAACCACCACCGTGAGGTGGTGGCTGCCGCCATCGGCCGCCGTGTCGGATGGCAATGTACTTGTCTTGTGAGTTTGATTAGTTTTAGAGGTGCTTGAAACCCTAATGGGTCTCGTAATCCCTAATGGGCCCAATAAGGCTTAATGGGCTTAATAAACCCTAATGGGTCCAGTGAACCCTAATGGGCTTAAGGACTTGATTGTGGGCCTATTGGGCTAAGATGGGGTTGCAAACCCTAATTAGGGTTTAGAAAACCCTAATATTGGATTTATGGGCTTGGACTTATTGAGACCCACTTTTGGGCCATCGAAATGGAATTGTGTGATTAAGCCCAATCACACCATATGACTTATTTAGAAGAATGATGGACTTAATGGATTAAGTTCTTAATAGGTAAAGTGAGAAACACTTAACCCTAATCGTCATTTTATGTGAAAACCCTAATTTCACTTGGGTTTATTGTTGGGCCTTTTATTGGGCCTTGATGATTGGATAATTAATGGGCTTTGAGGTAAGGCCCATCTAAGGAGTTGGGCCCAATTTGGAAAATTGGGCCATAGATGGGCCATATTTTGGGCCTTTGTGATTATGTGATATTGGGTCGTTAGAATGTTGAATGTTGGATTGGACTTTTGGTTGGGCCTTAGAATAAGACCATATGGGGGTATAGGCCTAATTTGGAAAATTGGGCCATATGTTGGGCTTTGATTCCTAGTTGACTTTGGGCCTATGGATTGGGCCTTGGGCTTGTATAAAGCCAAGCTTAGGGTAATGAAGTAATTATCCAAAGTATGTACTCATGGTTATATAGTGGAACCCAATTTTTAATTGGGTGTTATTTTGGTATTGACAGTTCGGGAATCTATCATCCAGCAGATGGGGTTGAGTCTGTGGGACTTCAGCAGCGTGGGATTGAGTTTTCGGGACTTCAGCAGTGCGAGGTGAGTTACCTTCCAGTAGGGGTGGGTCTAAGGCCACAATGTCGGCCCACCAACAGGAGTAGTTGGTAGATAATTATCTTTGTGATAATTATCTTGGTATGCTTATGTGATATGCTTATGAGATATACTATGTGTGTCAGTGGTAGTAGCAGGGAATAGTTCTTCCCTGACTTGGTCGTTAGGATCGAAGGGTAGTTTAGCACCCTAGATATGTCTGACCGTATGATTACATCATGTTATTATATGATAGTGGTAGGGGGTGAAATAGTCCTTGGTTACCGGTTGAAAGATACCGATGGCGGATACCGATGGCAGATACCGATTGAAAGATACCGATGGCGGTTACCGGTTGAAAGATACCGAAGGGGTATACAGAACCCATGCAATGCTTATCTGTCTGTTTATGATATGTTAGTATGTGATCAGCATGTTTATGATATGTTAGTATGTGATCAACATGTTTATGATGTTAGTACGTGATCAGTATGTTTATGACATATTATTATGTGATAGTAGTAGGGGTGAAATAGTCCCCGGTTACCGGTTGAAAGATACCGTTCACAGTTACCGGTTGAGAGATACCGATGGTGTTATGTGGTATGTGGTATGATGGAGGAACTCACTAAGCTTCGTGCTTACGGTTTACAGTTTTGGTTTCAGGTACTTTGTTTCAAAGGAAAGGAGCCGGCTTGGTCGCATCGTATCACACTATGTCTTCCGCACACGAGATCTTGGGATTATACTCTGATATGGTTTCATAATATTATTTTTTTGATTATTCACACTTTGGTTTTATGTAATAACCTAATTAAAAATGAAATCTTTTGCCTTGAATTTTGGGACGTTACACTGATACTACATGACGAATCCAAAATTGAAGCACTATATATAAACACTTCTGTACGAATGTTTTAAGTGTGTTCTCTTGTCTATTATTCTACTCTAAATGTTCATTCTTTGTTTGTCGGTATTAGATGGTATTCTGCTCCAAATGCGTGTTGCCATTATTTTCTCCAAACTTTAATACTTTAGTAGTCCTTTAAAATAGACATTTGTTTGTGTTTGTAATCCTTTGAGTCTATCTCTTATTTTCATTTTATCTGTTGAATTTGCTAGTTTTTTTGTTCATGACTTATGGCTACTATTTGCTTCATGCCGTACCGATACTATTGGCTTTCATTGTTGTGTATATGTTATTAATGTTATAATATTAAAACAAAATAGATTGTAAAATGTCGAAGCTAGAAAAGATGTATCGCCATTAGTGGCATACGCATAAATTTTTGTTGTAGTTGTACCTTACACTGGTAGTTACACATATTCTTTTAGTGGGTGCACTTTAATAGAAAAAAATGGTGGCCCAGGACCCTCCAGGATACACTTAAATTTGTTATTGATCGACACCATGACAAAAGATGCATGTATCTCTGCATAATCAAGTAGTATTTGGAATCTTTTTCCATAACTCGAAAAGTAAAATGTTGAAGGTAGAAAACCTATTCTTGTTGTCTATCCATATTGTTTAGTAACTTGAAGTTGTTAAACATGAGGAAGGTGCTCATATGATGGTATCTAAACTTGAAAGGCGAGCATATAACTTGAATAAATCTCTAGAGAAGCTATGTCGAAACAATGTAAATAGCCTTTTGATGTGTTCATACTTGATATTGTAATTATTTATATAATTATCATGCTCTTTATATGAATCCAATTTTTCATGACATCCAATTGTGCAACTTGAGAAGACGTTATTGAAATTGTTGAAGAGAATAAAGAAATCAAATTTCAATCTCAAACCAAATAATTTAGTTGATGCATACATTTGTATCTGACATTGGATGTAAATTTAGGGATGTTGAAGAAAAAATGGATGAAGTGGATGTAAGACTTGTTCAGACAAATAGAAAGGTTAGAGACTCAAGAAAGATTGCTACAAAGTAAATCGTTGTGTAACGCTCGGTTCTTGGTATGCATTTTTAATAAATTTTATTTATTTTTATGAAGGTACTCGACGAGTTGGAGGCCCCAAACTTGTCAAGCAGAAATGGTTTTGGACACGGGTGGCAAAGTCTACTCAACGAGTTAGAGGCCCCAAACTTGTCAAGCAGTAGGACTGCCAGAGTGAAAACCTAATTTTCAGGGTTTGCACCTTATTTAAACACCTCAAATGTCCTTCACTACAGCCTCCATTACCTCCAAACCCAACTCATGAAACCCTAATTTATTTTTGAGTGTTCTTGAGCTATTTGTGCCATTCTTTGTGTTTTGAAGCTTGAAAAAAAAGGAAGGAAAGGCTTGGAGAATCAAGAAGAAGGCAGTACATCCAGAGCTTGTGTTGCATTTCCAACTCATTTGAGGTATAAAGCATATACCTTGGCTTTTCATCATTTAGATCTTCTTTTAGGCTTGCATGTTGTAACATTTGGGCCATTTCAAGTCATTTTCGGGGTTTGAGTGCATATTAGAGTGATGACTTCAGATCTAGGAACATATGAGTTCAGGAAGCTTAAAGTTGCCACCTTTATTGAGCTATGGCCCTATTCCATGCATAAGATCTCTTTTATGGCCTAGTTTTGGTGTTCTAGCTTCATAAAACCATGCATGCACGTAAAGTTAGCAACTTTACGTGTTATGCTAGCCCAAGGGTACTAGATCTGCGGACTAGAGTGTAACACCCATAATCAAAAAGACCAAGAAAGGAAAGGAAAACCCAAAGTCAAGGGGGTCAACTCGTCGAGTTCCATCCGGGTCGAAGAGTAAGTAACCGACTTGACGAGTCGGCAAGAGGACTCGGCGAGTCCGGTCTGAAGAGGAAAACCCTAAATTCTGGACTTTGTGCACTATATAAACATCTCATTCTCTCCCTTAGGGATCTCTATAGCCTCTCTTATCCAGAACACGAAACCCTAAGCCTCAATTTTAGCACATTCAAGCTTTCTTGCCATTTTGGGTGATTTGAAGGACGAAGGAGGAAAGGAACCTTTGGTGATTCAAGGATTGGCTTTAAATCCAGAGTTGGTGTGACTTTTCAGATCCCTTGAGGTAATAAGGTGACCTTATTGCATTTAGATCTATCTTATGGTTGAGATTTGGGCATTTTTGGGTATGGAGGAGGTTTATTTCGAGTTTGAAGTAGATCTGAGGTTGCTACCTCAGATCGAGGCTATTAAGGATCCAGAAAGCCATAAAGTTTATGCCAATAAGTTGTTGGTGAAGCCCCTTGGTCACAAAACCTAGACCTTGAGTGTTTTAAGCCCATATCTCTTTGGTTACATGTAAAGTTTGCAACTTTACGTAAGGAATAAACTTGGGAAGGGTGGATCTATGAGTTGGAGCCCCTGCATGGCTCGAAAAGCCACTGTATGGATTAAGAACTGAAGCTACTCGGCGAGTCACATGGGTGGACTCGGCGAGTTGGATGAAGATAGGCAGGAACTCGACGAGTTGGAAGAACAACTCAGCGAGTCTGTTGAATATTGCCATGGACTCGGCGAGTCTGTTGTTGGACTCGACGAGTCGGATCGCAGAACCTCAACCTTTTTTGGTTAAGGATCAGATCAGTGAGTTGAATGGTGACCCAATGAGTTGGACAGGATGGGATTCAGAGACCGTTGAACTCGACGAGTCTTGGGGTGACTCGGCGAGTTGGGTCGCATTATGAGAGTTCTGAGTATATGTACTTGACGAGTCAAAGGACTGACTCGGCGAGTAGAGTCAGCCAGAAAGATTGACTTTGACCAGAGTTGACTTAGTTTGGTTTCTAGAGTTCAGTTTGGAACTAAGTGATATGTATATTGATATTTATAGCTCGGGGAGCTAGAGGAGCAGCGGTTCAGAGAATTATCGGACAACAGCCAGAGGGTTATTGGCAAGTTCAGCAGTGCAGGTGAGTTTCCCTTTGTGTGAATGGGTCTACGGCCACAATGCCGGCCCATGTAGATATGAGTAGGAAGACCCAGGGGTTAGCCCTAGGCACTGTATGCCAGTATGATATTTAGGACCAAGGTTCATTAATAGCGGGCGGGTGCCCAAGGAATGGTTTGCATGATAGAGTATACTGGTTGTCTGTGTGATACTTGTATGTGCCTGGTAGGGAGGTGGGTGTGGGTGAGGTCCCGTATCTCACCAATAGCAGAGTGTGGACGGTGTTCCACATCTCATTAGCAGCAGAATAGGGGTGAGGCCCAAGTTAGGGAAGGAGTGAGTGTGGGCTGGGCCCGTATCTCACTATCAGTAGGAGCGTAGACGGGGTTCCATGAATCATCAGTAACAGGACAAGGGCGAGGCCTTAGGACAGGATTCATTAGTATATGTTTAGCTTATGTGTTGTGATATGTTTATGTGTTAGTATATGTTAGCGGGCGAGGCCCAGTGACAGGCGAGGCCTAAGTGAAACATATCTATATCCGAGCGGGGCACGAAGCCAGGCGGGGCCTGGAGCGGCGGGTCCGTTGTAGCGGGCGAGGCCCGGACTAGCGAGCATGGCCCAGTATGTGCAGTATGTGTTTATACAGGGTATGTAGTATGTTGGGGGAACTCACTAAGCTTCATGCTTACGGTTTCCAGTTTTGGTTTCAGGTACTTCCGGTAGCGGAGGGAAGAGCTCGGGGTGATCGCATAGCATACACCATTGATTAGTCGGCCTGGGATGTTTTACTCTAATAATGAAATTATGTTTTGGAAATAATAATCTGAATTATGTTATGCTTTATGATATGTTTTTATAAACATGGTTTTAGTAATGATTTAAAGAAAAAATTTCAGTCGTGATTTTTGGGATGTTTCAAGGTTGTATCAGAGCCTTGGTTTGAGGGATTCGGACATACCGCCTTGGTTTGAGGGATTCGGACATACCCTCGGGCGTGTCTGAACTCAAACTAAGGGATTGATATAAAGGTTTTCAAAAGGAAAATACAGCTTTGTAAAAAGGGTTTTGAGAAAGAAAACAGTTTTAGTAAAGCAAAAAGAATTCAGAAAGAAAATAATTTTGATAAGAGAAAAGGGTGTGGTGCATGCAATCAGCCGAGCTCAAGTAAGTACCCCAAAATACCCATACAAGTTTATGTTATGATTATCAGTTAGTAGAACAACATGATAGATTAGGACTAAGGATCTAGGGAGGATGCCTTATGTGCCTATTATATGTGCTTTGAGCTGCATGATAGTGTTGGTTAGACAGTAGTAGGATAGCCTGTTTAGGTTATGCCTGAGTTTATGAGCTTATGTCGCATGCTAGAGCAGATTCTTGATATGAGATTATGATTGCTTGAGTATGTTATGATTAGATTTTCCCTTGTCTGGATGATGCTTGCTTTGTGCATTGTGGGATTCTAAGTGATGGGAGTTAGCCATTAGGTGAATATGTCACGTCACATGTGGTCAGGGTTGAATAATCTCAGAGTGTTGGATTTGGCCCTATTGCGCAGCTCTCTTTGGAGTCTAACCGTTGTAAGGACGAGTCTTTTACTCGAAGTATTATCTGAACCTCGTCACATGTGATGGTATTCAGGTGATGGCTAATTGGAATCACAAGGAGGCCTTCAACAGCTGAGGACTGGTTTGAGTTGAGTCAGAGGTTTCCCTAGGGTAAGCCTAGGATGGGATAGTGCTGGGAGCTGTAGTAGTAGAAAAAGGGACCTGGTAGAGTCAAAGCAGTTCTCGAGGAAAGTACGGATAGATGTGGAAGGTAGTATGGGCCCATACTAATGAAAGCATAGGATCCGTACTCGATTCGAGAAAGGTAGAGATGAGACTGGGAAACTTGTAGTGTGTATGTATGATCCCTCAGTAGTGATGAGTATCCTGATAGTTATTGCGATATGTTTCAGCATGGTGACGTTGCGTGACAGACCAGTGGGCAGATCAGGCACTGGAGAGGGATCAGGCTCGGGTTCAGGGGCCGAGCAGCTCGAGGAGCGGATGAGGGAATTGATATCAGCTAAGGTTACGCGCAGTATCTTAGATCAGACTCCTGTGATCTTTGGCACGGTCAAGGAGGGTATACTGGAGATCATGGATGAGAGGCTGGGAGCCTTTCGTACCGAGATAATGGCTTTGATGGGAGCGCGTACTATGACATTCTGAGAGTTTAGAGCTTGCAGAGCGCCATATTATCACGGGGCTAGGGACCCCATCGCTAGTAGCAGGTGATTGGCCGATGTTGCCAACGCATTCCGTACGAGTCGGTGTCCTGAGGGGGACAAGGTCAGACTCGCCTCCTGTCTTCTGAAGGATAGAGAGAGGGATTGGTGGGAAGAGGTTGGTCATGCCATTGATGATGATCTCGCATTGGACGCGATGACGTGGAGCGATTTCTCGGCCAGGTTCAGGGCTGAGTTTTCGCCAATTATTGAGGTGCAGTAGCTGGCACGGGAGTTTCAGGATTTGACACAGACTACTGAGACTGTGGCGGAGATCACCGCCAAGTTCAGGGAGAGGGCCCTTCTTGTTTCGCAGTATGTCGTGGACGAGGAGATGAAGAAGGCCTGATATCACGAGATGTTGAGGGCTGAGATCAGGGAGTTCATGAGCAGGTCCGGCTGTAAGACGCTGGAAGATATGATTTCTTGGGCTAGAGAAAGGGAGATTGATTTGGAACAAATCCGGAAGAGGAAGTCGGATGAGGTTCGGGTAGCCACTGGTTCGGGCAAAAGGCCCAAAGGGTCAGATTTGAGATCGAGGGAGTACCAGATCCACAACCGATGCGGTAGGTGCGGTAGGACGCACGAGGGTGCGTGTAGGAGTGGAAGTGGTGGAGATTCAGGTTGCTTCAAGTGCGTCCGAACTGGTCATCTTAGCAGGGATTGTACTACTACCACCACACAGGGATCAGACCTGATATGTTTCCACTGCAGTCAGCGGGGACACAAAAGGCCCAGTGCCCCAGTTTGTTTCGGTAGGACGGGTGATAGCACCTGCCCCTTCAACTATGAGGATCACAGATGGCCGTCAGGGCCGAGCAGAGGCGCCTGCGGTAAGAGGCAGGGCTTTTCAGATGACTACATTGGAGGCGCGAGTAACGCCAGACGTAGCAGGTACGCGACTGTTGCTTTCTATTTACTTCAATCATGGTTATATTGTTATGGTTCTGCATCGTTGGTGGTGTAAGTATTTTAGAATTGAGCAGCTTGCTTGTGATTTAGTTATGCCATCTGCATGCCTTTGATAACAAAATGGTAGCTAGGGATCGTGCCTTATGGAAGCAGGTTACTTGGGATGCAGTAACTATAGCATGCTTGTGTGGAACTCAGTAGTGACCCGTTGGATTCAGAAAGGTGTTATTGAGTGATGGATCGGTTAGATCCTTAGCTATGGCAAGCTTGGTTCTTCAGCAGATTGATTGCGGTATAGCAGAGAAGATGGGGAATTCTTCTCAGGCATTGAGCAGTGAGGTATAAGCAGGATCAAAGTGGGGGAGAACCCTCCGAGTGTACATGGGTATGAGCACATGAATCCAAGATGAGTACACGACCTCTGAGAAGGAAAAGAAGTAGCACGGAGATTGATGGATTGAGGAGTTCAGCGTTGGGAGTTTGAGAAACTTCCCAACAGTTAGTTCTAGTAATCGAGATGGTTAGTAGCTGGTTGGGAATTCGGGTTGGCGGGTCGCTTGTAGGACTCGAGAAAGTTGGAAGGAGGATTTTGAGAACGGTTAGCATGGGATGCTTTTGGGTTAGCATTCAGTGGCAGAGACAACAGGTAGAGCATGGTAGAGTGGCGGGAGATCCGCAACATTTTTCGCCAGCAGCTAGTGAGTATGGAAAGTGTTGTAAGACTACGGGTAAGCCGTAGCATTCAGTAGCAGCCAGTGAGTATGGAAAGTGTTGTAAGACTACGGGTAAGCCGTAGCATTCACTAGTAGCCAATGAGTATAGAAAGTGTTGTAAGACTACGGGTAAGCCGTAGCATTCCCTAGCAGCTTAGTTAGCGGAGTGTGGGCGGAGGCCCGTATCTCCTAGTTAGCGGATTTTGGGCGAGGCCCTTATCTCCTAAGTGATCAAGGTGGGGATCGGGAATGGGTAGTAGATGAGAATAGTATGGAGCTAGCCTGCATAGCTGGGTGAGACCTGTGGGCGAGGCCCATATGCGAGTAGCAGTATAGGTGAGACCTGAAGAGCAGGGTTGCTTAATAGTATGGTCGGGTGAGACCCGTGGGCGAGGCCCGTATGTGAGTAGCAGTATAGGTGAGACTTGAGAGTAGGGTTGCTTAGTAGTATAGTCGGGTGAGACCCGTGGGTGATGCCCGTGAGTTTTAGTAGCACAGGTGGGACCTGGTAAGGACCTTAGGGTCAAGTTATGCAATCGAGGACCCCAAGACTTGTAGCGCTAGGGTGGCAGAGTAGAGGGGGCAGTATTAGGTAGCCTAAGTTTCCTCAGAAGTCGCTGGGAGCGACTAGAAGTTTGTGTTGGGGATAGCGACCAGTAGGAGCCGGTAATCCAGATATTTATAGATCAGTAGGGACCAGGGTGGTCTCAGTTCATCCGGAAGACGGATAAGGGACAGCAGAAATTTTCAGGCAGTGGCAGTGATGGTAAGCAGACTATGGTGGAATACAGTTAGTTGATCGAGGGGTGCCATGAACATCACAGCAGGTTGGATAATCTCAGAGGGAAGGGTTTGACCCTGTTGCGCAGCTCTCTTCTGAGTCTAACCGTTGCGGGGATGAATCTTTTACTCGAAGGATTATCCGCACCATTCGCTGAGAGGGGTGCTCAGTACTAAGTTATAGTGATGAGAAGTGTCCAGTGGATACTGGCGGTGATGACCCGTATTGGAAGTAGCGGTAGTAATGGATTGGGTGAAGGATAGGACCTTCACAGTAACAAAGGAAGTAGTTGGTTATGGAAAGTTGCCTCGGGGAGTGCCAGAAGGATTGGCAGTTGAGTAAGTTGTGTTTCCAGGATGGTCAGGGTTAGGGTAAACCCGAGAATGTTATCCGCAAGGATTAATGTTAGTCAGAATGATCGGGCGGAAGGCCAGCGAAGGTGGTCAACGGGTGTTAGGTCTACCAAACAGAGTGTTGAAAGCAGATTGCAGGGCGATTGGCCGTAGAGAAACTTCGAGGATGAAGTTTAGTTTAAGTGGGGGAGAGTTGTAACACCCATAATCAGAAAGACCAAGAAAGGAAAGGAAAACCCTAAGTCAAGGGGGTCAACTCGTCGAATCCAGGGTGGAACTCGACAAGTCCGAGCGGGATCGGGGTCGAAGAGTAAGTAACCGACTCGACGAGTTGGCAAGAGGACTCGGCGAGTCAGGTCTGAAGAGGAAAACCCTAAATCCGGGACTTTATGCACTATATAAACATCTCATTCTCTCCCTTAGGGTTCTCTATAGCCTCTCTTATCCAGAAGACGAAACCCTAAGCCTCCATTTTAGCATATTCAAGCTTTCTTGCCATTTTGGGTGATTTGAAGGAAGAAGGAGGAAGGGAATCTTTGGTGATTCAAGGATTGGCTTTAGATCCAGAGTTGGTGTGACTTTTCAAATCCATTGAGGTAATAAGCTGACCTTATTGTATTTAGATCTATCTTATGGTTGAGATTTGGGCATTTTTGGGTATGGAGGAGGTTTATTTCGAGTTTGAAGTAGATCTGAGGTTGCTACCTCAGATCTAGGCTATTAAGGATCCAGAAAGCCATAAAGTTTATGCCAATAAATTGTTGGTGAAGCCCCTTGGTCACAAAAGCTAGCCCTAGAGTGTTTTAAGCCCATATCTCTTTGGTTTCACGTAAAGTTTGCAACTTTACGTAAGGAATAGACTTGGGAAGGGTGGATTTATGAGTTGGAGCCCCTGCATGGCTCGAAAAGCCACTGTATGGATTAAGAACTGAAGCAACTCGGTGAGTCACATGGGTGGACTCGGCGAGTTGGATGAAGATAGGTAGGAACTCGACGAGTTGGAAGAACAACTCGGCGAATCTGTTGAATATTGCCATGGACTCGGCGAGTCTGTTCTTGGACTCGACGAGTCAGATCGCAGAACCTCAACCTTTTCTGGTTAGGGGTGTTCGTTTGGATGGATCAGTTTGATCCGATCCAATCAAGTAAATACAAATTGATTTCAGTTTTCAAAACATGGATCCGAAGTATCCAAACTAAATTCAAATCCGATCTGATCCGATCAAATTACAATTCGGTTGGATCGGTTTTTATAGTTCGGTTTTCAAAAACCGAAACATTTTAAAACGACATATAACTATAATATTACCCAACTTTACACAAGAAGAAAAACAAATAATTTAGTTGTGATTTGAAATTTATAAACAACTAATAAGAAGATATATTATAGTTAAATATTTTATAGATACAAAACTGTTGAGAGAAAATGCATATTAATGTTTTTTTTATCGGATGAAACGTGTTGAACCTAGTTGAAAGAATAAATTACAAAATTAATAAATAATTATAGATATATATTATAAATAGATAAATAATAAATGTTTATTCGGTTTTTTGGACTATTCGGTTCTTATTTTATAAACCAAAAACAATCCGAAATCCAAAATAATAATTCGGTTTTGTTGAAAACCAATCCAAAAATCCGAATATCCAAACCAAATAGTCCAATCCAAATTGTCCAATTGGATAATTCGGTTTTATCCGAATAGTGAACAGCCCTATTTCTGGTTAAGGCTCAGATCAGTGAGTTGGACAGGATGGGATTTAGAGATCGTTGAACTCAACGAGTCTTAGGGTGACTCGGCGAGTTGGGTCGCATTATGAGAGTTCTGAGTATATGTACTCGACGAGTCAAAGGACTGACTCGGCGAGTAGAGTCAGCCAAAAAGATTGAATTTGACTAGAGTTGACTTAGTTTGGTTTCTAGAGTTCAGTTTGGAACTAAGTGATATGTATATTGATATTGATAGCTCGGGGAGCTAGAGGAGCAGCGGTTCAGAGAATTATCAGGCAGCAGCCAGAGGGTTATCGGCAAGTTCAGCAGTGCAGGTGAGTTTCCCTTTCTGTAAATGGGTCTAAGGCCACAATGTCGGCCCATGTAGATATGAGTAGGAAGACCCAGGGGTTAGCCCTAGGCACTGTATGCCAGTATGATATTTAGGACCAAGGTCCATTGATAGCGGGCGGGTGCCCAAGGAATGGTTTGCCTGATAGAGTATACTTGCTGTCTGTGTGATACTTGTATGTGCCTGGTAGGGAGGTGGGTGTGGGCGAGGTCCCGTATCTCACCAATAGCAGAGTGTGGATGGTGTTCCACATCTCATTAGCAGCAGAACAGGGGCGAGGCCCAAGTTAGGGAAGGAGTGAGTATGGGTTGGGCCCGTATCTCACTATTAGTAGGAGCGTGGACAAGGTTCCATGACTCATCAGTAACAGGACAAGGGCGAGGCCCAAGATAGGCGAGGCCTTAGGACAGGATTCATTAGTATATGTTTAGCTTATGTGTTGTGATATGTTTATGTGTTAGTATATGTTAGTGGGAGAGGCCCAGTGACAGGCGAGGCCTAAGTGAAACAGATCTATATCTGAGCGGGGCTCGAAACTAGGCGGGGCCTAGAGCGGCGGGGCCGTTGTAGCGGGCGAGGCCCAGAATAGCGGGCGTGGCCCAGTATGTGTAGTATGTGTTTATGCAGGGTATGTGGTAGGTTAGGGGAACTCATTAAGCTTCGTGCTTACGGTTTTCAGTTTTGGTTTTAGGTACTTCCGGTAGCGGAGGGAAGAGCTCGGGGTGATCGCATGGCACACACCATTAATTATTCAGCCTGGGATGTTTTACTCTGATAATGAAATTATGATTTGGAATTAATACTCTGAATTATGTTATGCTTTATGATATGTTTTTATAAACATAGTTTTAGTAATGATTGAAAGAAAAAATTCCAGTCGTGATTTTTGGGATGTTTCATAGAGGCATTGGACTCGAGTAGAATTGATTGAATGAGTGTAGACTAAAGGGAACTCAACGACTCGATCAAGCTACTCAGCGAGTTGGATCGTAACCCTTTACTTTCTGACTTCGAACCAACCCACTGAGTTTAGAAGATGACTCAGTGAGTTGGTCAAGGTTCCTTGACTATGAAAGACTAAGGAACTCATCGGGTTCAAGGAGGTACTCGATGAGTTGCCTGGAGATGTCCCGAATGTATGAAGGACAACTCGACGAGTCCAAGAAAGGAATCGACGAGTTCAAATGGAAAGTCCCGATTGTAACATCCCTTTTATTGAGTAAATGAGTAGAAAAAGATTTATAAATGAATAATAATCCTAGAATAAATAATATTTAGCAGGGTGTTGGTGTTGGGGAGCTAATTGATATAATTTTTGGAGTTTAGGGTTAAAAGATTAAGTTATGGATTCAAATTGAGAAGGGTTTCTGAAGTCAGGGTGTGTATGGTAAGTTTTGGACCTGATTTGAAAGGCGTCTATAGAATCAGGGGTTAAAGGGTAACTTTTGGAATTGCATTGAAAATAAATTAGTGGGGAGGGACCAAAAGTGTTTAATTTGCATCATAGTTTGGGAGGATCACGAGTTAATCCTGTATACTTGTTTTCCTTTTGTTCGGATGGGATTAGGAACCCTAGCGCTACACTATTGCATATCGGCCGCCACCATACCTTTAAAGCACCTTCAGCCGTCGCGAGTGAGTCCTTAGCTGCCACCCATCATCTCCATCGATATTCCAATCAAGCGATGTGTCACCTGCTGCCACCATTGTGCACCGCCTCATACTGCTGCGGAGAACGGGACGTGAAGCCAGAGGGAAACCGCTGAAGGCCGTGATGCACGACGTGTACATCGTGTGTGATCCGGGAGCCATCATAATTGCTCATTAAGTCCAACCGCAATATGTTTCCTCTTCCTTTCACCATCCGTTGCGTATATGGCGTTTTGACCGCCGACGGTGGTCGCTGGTGGCCAAGGGTCACCACTGCTATGCCATTATTAGTCGTCTGCCACCTGTGAGGCTAATTTGGTTATGTTTGTGTGCTCAAATCGCATCTGTGAGCGTGTTTATGGGTTTGCACAGTTAAAAATCAAAGAGACCGCCACCACCACCACTTCAAGGTGGTGGCTACTACCTATTTCGTTTTTCTGCTACCATTGGCCGCCACCAGTCACCGTGGGTGGTGGCTGTGTGTGTGTATTCTATATGGGAGGTCATTTATACACTTTTTGGACAGGAACCATCACTACCACCATTATAAATGGTGGCTACCGCCAGCCCGCCGCCATGACCTCCACTACCCGGGGTGGTAATGGGTGGTGCTTGGCATAGTAAACCCTAATTGGCCTAAATGCTTGATCTGGGCATGATGGATGGCTATTGGGCTAAAAACCCTAATTTTTGGGCTTGTTGGATTGGGCCTATTAGGACCCACATTTGGACCAGTGAATGAAGATATAACTCATGACAATTCTATTATATGATGTCTTAGTGGAATGATGGGCTTAATGGGTTAAGTCCTTAATGGGCTAAGTCCTTAATGGGTCAAGAGAAAAACACGTAACCCTAATCGTCATTTTATGTGAAAACCCTAATTTTTCTTGGGCCTTGTGTTGGGCTTTCCTATTTGGGTTGGTGTTTGGGCCATTGATGGGCCATCCAAGAGCAATCATGTGAACCAGAATATTTAGATGGGCTTTAGGGTAAGGCCCATATGAGGGTTTGGGCCCAATTTGGAAAATTGGGCCATGATTGGGCCTTGGTGGGCCTAATGGACTTGAGATATTATGGACCGGATTGGTGGACTATATTTAGACCTAATAATCTTAAGGTTGTTCTTAGAACCTAATGGGGTTATTTGTGGGTTTGACTTAGTGATAGAAGCTAGAGTGTAGCAGCAGCATGTATAGGATCTGTTCGCCATTCGAGGTGAGTCTTCTCACTATACTTATATGTGTTGTGATTTGTGTGTGACCGGAGGGTCTTATTCTTGTTGATGAACAGAGGGTCTTATTTGCACTATTGACCGGAGGGTCTTAGTATATTATTGACCAGAGGGTTTCAGTACATATAGACCGGAGGGTCTTAGTACACTATCGACTGGAGGGTCTTGTTTGTTTATTATGTTTTATGTGTTATCGTGCATATTATCTTTGTGACTTATGTTGTTATGGTAATATGTATATATATTGATCTTATGTGTTTATTTAAGTACTGCGATGTCCTGCATTATGTCCATGTGAATTATGTTGTGTATTTATTATAAGCTTATAGAGTTAGGACCAGAGGGTCCACATAGTTAGGACCAGAGGGTCCACAGAGTTAGGACCGTAGGGTCCACAGAGTTAGGACCGGAGGGTCCATTAGAGTTGTGGAACTGGAGGGTCCCACTGAGACACATTGACCGGAGGGTCTTACAGAGTTATAGCCTCGAGTGGCTCATGTGTATTTGTGGTATTTTGGGAAACTCACTAAGCTTTGTGCTTACCGTGTTATGTGTTATGTGTTTCAGGTACTTCTCAGGATCACGGGAAGGCGTCGGCTTGATTGTACACACGAGATAAAGAGTTATCTTTTTTAGGATCCTGGATTATTAATCAAACAATTATGGAACTGTTTTTTGTTAAATTGATAATTGGGATTTTTGTGAACTGCATTATGAGAATTTTTGTAATTTAGAAATGAAAAATTTGTTCGAAAATTTACGGTGTTACACCGATTCTGTCATAAGGAGAAACTCGGCGAGTTAAAGGGTAACTCAACAAGTCAAATCGTGAATTCCAGATTCTCTGAATTAATCACGACTCTCAAGAAGCTACACTAACCTTTCTACAGTCTCGCAGAAGGGTAAAAGACTAGTTTTCCCCTCAATGGCCATAATTGTCCATAAATTGACCAAACCCTAAAAGTCAACCAAAAGTCAACGGCAGGGAGTACGCTGCGCGTACCAGCTCTCTACGTTGGGCGTACTCAGCTGCCATGCAAACATCGGGGATGCACGACCCCTACATTGCGCGTACTGGGATTACACCCATCTTACATCCCAGTTTCACTCTTCTCACTCATTTGGTCTTAATCAGTTAAGTCCTTGACTCAAATAACAGATCTGGACTCCCTAACAGCTCTTACTCCATAAAGTCAGTGACTTTAAGCCTTTGCATGGCTGATGTGGTCACAATCACACAGAACATCCACTCTCTTAACTCAAAGAGCTCATATTTCATGCATGGCTTGATTCCAACGTCCAAGATTGGATTTTTATGACACTTCAACACTAAATACACTAAAAGGGGGTTGATCATGGTCTCTGGAGTACAATATCTCATAAAGTCTCCAACTTTTGGGACAAAACCCTAAAATACTCTACTAAGATGTACAAAAAAAGAGTGGGAAAGCTTGAAGATTTATACCTCAAAATGAAACTCCTCACTCAGATAAGCTCAGATCCAAGGCCTGGAATCCCACTTCTTCTTCTTCAAGGCTCCTTCTTCACTCCAAAGAAACACAAGAATACTCTCAAGGCTCTCAAATACACTCACAAACCCTAAGAACGAAAACTATAGTTTAGGAGGGTTGTTGTTTGAGAATAGTGGCCAGGAATGAGGCCATCATATCCTTTAAATAGGGGTCTCACCCTAAATTTGGGTTTTCACTCTGGGCCTAGTACGCCCAGCGTACTAGGTGGCTTCCGCGTCAAATGCATGCATATGAGTACGTTGAGCGTACACTCACGTACGCCCCACGTACTCATTCACCACCTTTTTCATAAAGGGACTAAAATGGAAAAGTACTCAAAAGACCAAGGGTTATGAGGTATACCTGGACTCGGGATGTTACACAAACCAGCCACCATGTCGTGGCAAGTATGCCACCACGTTGTGGCAACTGTTTAGGTACAGTTAATGGATCAAGCTCTTATCCCTTTACTATAAGGGCTCCAAATCTCATATCTAAATATCTTCAAGGTCTTGATGGGTAAGGTTTCCAACTTTATCCATTAGTATATTGCAATAAGTCAAAATCTCTAATCCTAAGCTCTTAACAGTTACACCAATTGCATGGACACCACACTAGGTCATGCACGACCACTTTCCAACCAACACCATGTTCTAGACGCTAGATAATGCACTTAAATGCTTTGGAGTTCACCTAAACTCCAAAGACAAGAAGATTGGGACTAAAAAGCTCATAAAATTTCCTAACACAAGATCTAAAGATACAATGAACAAGGTTGAGACTTTATACCTCCACAAAGTCAGAAAAGATATCAAGATGCTAGATCCAAGTCAAAATCAAACTCCCAAACCACAAGAGTGCCCATTTTATCCCGATTCAGGAGAGCATCTCGGCCGAGAAGTTGGCCAACATCTATATCCGGGAGGTGGTGGCGCGGCACGGTGTGCCAGTTTTAGTGATTTTAGACAGGGACGTGTGGTTCACTTCTAGGTTTTGGAGGAAGTTTCATGACGAGTTGGGTACTCGTCTGCATTTTAGCACCGCCTTTCACCCACAGACGGATGGTCAGAGCGAGCGAACCATCCAGACCCTGGAGGATATGCTGCGAGCATGCGTATTAGACTTCAGAGGTAGCTGGGATACCTACCTTCCATTGGCAGAGTTCTCCTATAACAATAGTTATCATGCGAGCATTGATCGTCCTCCCTTCAAGATGTTATATGGGAGGAAGTGCAGGACCCCGATATGTTAGGGCGAGGTTGGCCAGAGGGTAATGGGGAGCACTGAGGTAGTGCTCAAGACGACATAAAAGATTCAGCAGGTCCGGAGCAGGCTTCAGACTGCTCAGAGTCGGCAGAAAAGCTATACCGATAAGCGCCGATCAGACCTAGAGTTCCAGGTCGGGGATATGGTTCTCTTGAAGGTGTCTCCATGGAAAGGTGTTATCCGATTCAGGAAGCGGGGCAAGTTGGGCCCCAGGTACATTGGACCATTCAGGGTTATAGCCCGGTGGGCAAGGTGGCGTATAGGCTGGATTTTCCAGCCGAACTCAGTCAGATACACAACAGTTTCCATGTTTCTCAGCTACGAAAGTGTCTGGTGGACGCCTCAACAGTGGTACCCTTGGAGGACATTCAAGTTGATGGCAGCTTGAACTACATTGAGCGACCAGTGGCAATCCTTGACCGGAAGTCAAAGGATCTGAGGAACAAGAGAGTGGAACTCGTGAAGGTGCAATGGCAACACCGGAAGGGGTCAGAGTGGACTTGGGAGCCGGTGGATGAGATGATGGAGCATTACCCCGAGCTGTTTCAGGATCGAGCAACAGACTTCGAGGACGAAGTCTAAAATAAGTGGGGGAGATTTGTAGCACCTGGTTCTTGGTACGTATTCTCTTCTTTAAAATATTTTGCATTTTGGCCTTAGACTTGGCGAGTCGAAGGACCAACTCGTCGAGTAGAAGCGGGATGAGATGCGGAGTTTAAGTTGTGGACTCGACGAGTCGAGTCCCGGACTCGGCGAGTAGGCCCTGTCTGGACAAAAACCCTAATCCGAGGGTTTGCACCATATTTAAACACCTTAACTCGGCCTCCTTCGTCCCATTAGTTCCCAGAAGACCCCCATAGCAAACCCTAGCCGTTATTAAAGCAATCTAAGGCATTTGGAGTGATTTTGGTGCTTTTGTGATCCAAGGAAGGAAGGAAAAGCTTGAAGGATCAAGAGGAAGCTTGAGGGATCCGATTTTGAGCATCATTTGCAGTCTTCAGAAGGTATAAAGTCTATACCTTGTTTGCTCTTTAGATAGATCCCATTTTGTGGAGTTTTAGGGCATTTCTAAGCCATTTTGGTCACCAACCATGTTTGCAAGCATGGTTGGGGGTTGATGTTTCGGATCTAGGTCCTTAGAGGGGTTACAAGGCAGAAAGGAGTGGCTTTTGCACTCAAAGAAGGCCCCATGCATTGTAAGAGCTTGTTTTAGGACCTTTTGAGCTCAAAGTCCCATGCAAGCACGTAAAGGTTGTAACTTTACGTGCTAGATCGATTGTAGAAGCATAGATCTATCTTTTGATCAAGGGTTGTACATCAGAAATAGAAGTGTTAGTGAAGGGGTGTGACCGACTCGACGAGTCCATTCTTGGACTCGGCGAGTCCAAAGTTTCTGTCCTATTCAGTGAGGGTCAAAAGGACCCAATTGAGTGTGTAAAGGTTTTAGGGAGTCCCGGGGAGTGACCCAACGTTCTGGACTAAGCCATTGTTCTGGAAATTCATGGGACTCGATGAGTGCATGAGCAGACTCGGCGAGTCCAAGGCAATCTTCTTAAGGATGAAGATGAACTCGACGAGTTGTTCATCAACTTGGCGAGTCAAGGACAAAACTTGTTCATCATATGAAGGTGAACTCGACGAGTTGTTCATCAACTCGGCGAGTCGGATGAGTTTTCATGTGATGTTCATATGAGAGAAGAACTCGTCGAGTTGACGGCCCAACTCGACGAGTGGGGTCATGGATGAGGATGACTAAAGGGATAGGGACTCGGCGAGTTGGCGAGCCAACTCGGCGAGTCAGGTTGTGACATCCCCTAATTTCTCGGCCAGAAAAGACCGATTTAATTTATGCTTTTTAAAATAAAATCAGAGAAATCTTTTTAAAAGATGTTGCAGAATTGGTCCCCAAACAACATATGATGAAAGTTTATCAAAACCCTTCATTAAGAAGGTATATATTTTCCATATATATCAAAACCTCGGGATGTCATGTTCCGATACAAATCAAAAGCATAAACAAGACATTATAAGCCTTTCAACAGTTATTTACAACTACTAGCCTATAATCCAAAAATCTTTCGTCGTCCTCCGACTATGCTCAGGGTCCACTACCTGTAACATAAAAAGCTGAGTGGGTCAAGCTTGGGAGCCTGGTGAGCATATAGGGTTTTCAACCCACAGTAATAATAAACTTATTAAGTTCACCAATCAACAATAGCACTGATTACCCGTTCCCGTTATCCTCACTTGACGTCCCTAAACACTTTTCACAAGGGACCTAGCCTAAAGAATATCATCAGGATGGACACTACTGCTAAGGGTTTTCCTCGGCCATACATGTCCTAAAGGCAAACATGAGGGGGATGGAGTACAACGAATGAACACTCTTAGTTCATTAACACCTACATGTTGCGGACCTGCTAATGTTTCCCACTGGACTGTCTAGAAAGTCCGTGGTTGTCATCCAAACTCCGCTAGATGACTGGATCTCAAAACACATCGAGGCCTCTCATAAATTTTATTTTATCACATATCACTATCTACCCATGTTCTACCCAACATATTTGTAGATAAAAATACTTATACAGTTTAAAACTTGTATAAAACATCAACTCAACAATCACCTCAAATAAACAACTAATATATTTACACATAGCACGTATTATAAGGTAAATACTTCATATCTATGTGTAGAATGAAAGTGACTATACACTCACATGATTTGATGATAATCGGGCAGCAATTCGCTTCCTAAAACGATCGTTTCTAATAAAACCGGGAGTTTTATTGAGAAACTGGGCTTTGCAAAGGTCAGGCTTCGAAACCGAAAAGATAAATTTTTCGGGCTTCTCGGGCACTTCGTGGAGTATTTTGGGGCTTATAATTGATATCGGGGCTTTGGGGGATGTTAAGATGAAAGAAATATGGGTTTAGGGGCTAAAAATGACAAGATTCCAAAATATATCTGGGAGGTCTCGCACCCTTCTATATATAGGGGCGAGGCTTCTGATTCAAGGGCTGAGAAGAGGCCACGTGTCGCAGATCCGAAGCTCGCAGGGGATGGCTCGCACATGGTCTGCACATGCGAGGGGCTCGCTATCACCTCCTGGTTGGGCCACGATCTAGTCGAGGCTTCGGACGTGGCTCCTTCTTCGAGGCTCGGACGGATGAGTCACTACACATGCGTCGGATGCGAGGCTTGCCACCGAAGTTTATACGTGTAGTCAGCGGATTGGACCGCAGCTCGGACTCGGAAGGACATGACATGCCTCGCCAGGTGGCTTCGTGACTCAGCAGCTCGGATACGTGGCGCGTTTTGAGCGAGGGCGACGTGGCCGAAGTCCACGTGTGCGAAATTCCTCGGTTTTGGGATTTTTTATCGTTTTTCGCGCCAAAACTTCTAAAATCCATAACTTTCGCATACGAACTCCGTTTTTGACGTTCTTTATATGCACACGTAGCTAAAATTACGCTCTACAACTTCCGTTTAGACTTCATCGACTAATTTTGAATTTAATTTTTATATTATTATTTTTAACAGACCGGGACACGAAATCCGTTAAAAATTCATAATTTCTTCATCCGACGTCCGTTTTCGTCAGACTTTTTACCGTTGTGCTGCTAATGACGAGACCTTCAATTCTCATTTAGGTTGTGTCGGCTAAAAATCGCTCGATCTAAAATTCGAGTTTTTAGTTGTCTACTGCTAAGCTGAAACTTCGAAAAATCATAACTTCCTCATACGAAGTCAGATTTGGGCATTCTTTTATCGAACTTCTCGGTTTAAAGAATACTACGACTTTCGTAGATTACTAAGGCTAAAAAGTAGTTTATCACAAACTCACTTTTTACGACATTCAGCATCGTGCCGGTTTTGTCGCGAAACTTCGACAGGTCATAACTTCTTTGTTATAACTCGGATTTTGGTATTCTTTATATCCCTGAATTCCTTGTTTCGACCATTAAAACTTTATGTTAAGATATCGGGCTTATCTCACACTTTAATTTTGACGCTTATTTTTATTCTTAATTAATTAAATGCTAATAATTAAGCATAAAACACATAATTCACATAATATTCACATAATTCCTTTTCATTTCTTCAAAATGAGTTACAAAGGTTAACCTAGACTATCACCTCAATATAAATGCCTAGGCTAGAAACACGAGTGTTACACAGGTCAACTGGAAGTTGACTTTGACTTTGACTTGGTCAGGGGTAAAATGGTCATTTTACCCTAAGAACAGTTAGCCGGGTATGACTAAGTGTTTTGTGGGAATTATAGCCGGAGGATTTCCGGAGCAACAGCGGCAGCAGTCAGAGGATTCCCGCACAGTTCAACAAATACTACAAGGTGAGTTACCTTCCAGTAGCGGTGGGTATACGGCCACAATGCCGACCCACCAGTAGGAGTTGTATGTTAGATGATTATCTTTGTGATATCATCTAGGTTTGTTACTACCTAATATGTTATATGCTGGCACGATATGTTATATATGATAGTAGTAGAGTTCGGTTGTTAGGACCAAAGGGTAGGTCAGACACCCCAAATACGTCTGACAGTATGTGATGATATGTTTATATGCTGGCATGATATGTTATATGTGATAGTGGTAGTAGGAGGGGAATAGTCCCCAAGTTCGGTTGTTAGGACCGAAGGGTAGTTCATGGTCCTTTTGGGTTGCCTTCCCCATAGCAACTTGACAAGATAATTTGTAAAGAGAGAAGAGATATTTGTAACTATATTTGGTAAGTACTTGACCCGATTGTGCATGGTCCTTTTGGGTTGCCTTCACCATAGCAACTTGACAGGATGATTTGTAAAGATAGAAGAGATATTATTAATATATTATTTGATTGATATAAGTTATATATTAATTGAGAATTAATTTGGTGACTTAAAGAGATTAATTGAATAAAGAGGCATAAACTGTCAAATGTGTGATAGTTGTGTTTTGGGCTATGTATCCTTATGGATATAAGTGTGGACGGATTTCAGGGTTAGGAGACCTTAAAATCATCCAAGCCTAATATCTAGGAGGATCTTTGGATTGCTTAGGGCCTAAGTTATTCAATTAGGGTTAAGGGTGAAACCCTAATAGCTCATAGTATAAATAGTTCCCTTGGATGAGGGAAATCGTCATTCATGCAAGGCAAGAAACCCTAGGGCCGATTTCTTACCCTTCTCTCTCTCTTCCAAGATCATCCTCTTGCTAGTTGGTGTTTGTAAGCCATTAGAGGAGTGACAATTGTGACTCTAAGCTCCAAGATCAAGAAGTCTCAAGCAAACAACCTAAGGTATTCTTCTAGATCTGTTTTTATATGATATGATTCAATTGTTTACACTAGATCTAGAATTGTAAGCCTTGGATACATTGCATGTTCAATTAGAGAAACCTAGATCCAAGCATTAGGGTTTGCATGTGCACAAAGGAAAGTTCTTATGGCTCAAACCCATCAGTGGTATCAGAGCTTTGATTGATTTCTATTGAATTGATGCATTGGTTGATTGCTTGTTGCTTAAAAAAATTCGATTTTTGTGATTCTGTCTAATGAACTCGGCGAGTTCCATTGTGGACTCGGCGAGTAGCTCCAACTTGGCGAGTTCGAGCGTCAGTTGGAGGTAGTTTCGGGATTTCTTGCTGTTTTTACTTGAGGATACTTGCCTTAACTGTTTTGGGTCATTAAAATCTGATTTTAATCATATATATGAGTATATTCTTGACCAAACAAAAGATAATTACCAATTAGTTGAATAATAATTTCCTTATATGATAATAATTGATTATTTGAATTGAATTGGTAAATTGTCTTGCAAGTAACAATGAATAAGATCAAATTGAGATAATCTAATTAGTTGATTTGTATTATTTGCTATTTGATCCTTATGTTTTGAAAAGTTTAAAACTTGTCCTCAAGTTTTGAAATTTAAGTTTTGTGATTAAAAGTTTAATTTGAATAATTTAAATTTCAAACCCTAGAATTTTACAAGTTTAAAATTCAACAATATACTATTATATTATTACAAGCTTAATATATATATATATATATATATATATATATATATATATATATAATTTAAAATGCTAGTCTTACCGTTAGTAGGTCTCATTCACGAAGCCGGTCTATAAGGTGGGTATAAGGTTGTTGCCTATAAAATGACGCTTAATAGGTGTACACTCACACCCACCGCTTGCTTGACTGGTGGAGGGTCGTTAGCCGAACGGGTAGGATAGGGCAATCCTCTCCTCATTAATAAGTATAATGAATCTATATAAAGTAACTAAACGTGTTTCATAAAAATCCCAATCTTAGTTGCTTTAGGAAAAGTGAATTGATGCAATCCCATGAAATTACACTTTGCACCCTTGTTAAGATGTTAGTGGAGCGTGTGTAGTTAACCGGCACACTAATTGGTTCTAAGCAAAGGTGGCAAAGGGTGATTCATTGTTTGTCATAGTTCGAGGGAGCGTGTGTGGTTTACCGGCACATCGAATAGGTGACTGTAACTATGAAGGCACCATGTAGATTTTCATGGTTATTCACACCCGCTTTGTGATCCTCGGTATCCCAGTCACAAACTAGAGGGGCATATCGAGATTTAAACATACCATTAAAAGGTTCAATGAATCTCAAAGAAATCTAGGAATTCACAATACATTTAAAACTTAAGCTTATGTTTTTCATGGTGAACAATTAGTGAATCGTCATTCACTTACCTCCAAATTATTTGCATGTTGGATTACGGCATCCCTTTTCTAATGTGTAAATAAATTTGTTGGGTCCTAGCCCTAATTTTTATTTTGGGTGTTAATTTGGGACTTAATTCTAATCAAAATTTGTTTCCTTTCTATTTGTATATGTCTAACGCGAACAACGTTGCTGCTAGCTCATTCACGCTAATGAGCCTTTGTCAAAAAGTGACTTTTGACGGATCGAACTTTCGCGAATGGATAAGATACATTCGCACAATCGCGCGTTACGAGGACAAAGAGTATGTTCTCGATGAGAAGCTCGAGAAGATCAATCTAGAAACTGCTACTCCCGAAGAAATGGCTGTCTTTGAGACCCATGAGCGTGATGCAATGAAAGTCCATTGCATCATGATAGCCACGATGAACTCCGAATTCCAAAAGTCCTATGAGGACATGTATCATTATGAGATGCATCTAGACTTGATGGAGAGATACCACCAAAGCGCGAGGCAAGAGCGATATGAGATCATAACGAATATGATCACTGCTAAAATGGGAAGTGGAGAGTCTCTAACCGTGCACTTGCAAAAGATGCAAAGGTATGTTGATCGTCTTCGCAAGTTGAATGTCAACTTTGGGGAAGATTTGGTTATCGACATTGTTCTTCACTCCTTGCCCTCATGCTGCAACCAATTTAGGATGACCTACCACATGAACAAGGAAGAGGTCACCCTAAGAAAACTCCAAGGGCTCCTAAGGACTGCTGAGAGCAACCTCAAGGACAAGTCTGTTGCATTAACTCCCAATCCACCCGTTGCTCCTGTTTTGGCTATTGGGCAGGGAAGAGGCAAGAAGAGGAAGGCTTCTTCAAAGAACCGCCGCAAGGGAAAGTCCCAAGATGGTTCCTCTTCTAGTGGGACCAAAGTTGATCCTACTAAGCCCAAGCCAAACCCAAAGGAGGCAGAGTGTCACCATTGCCACAAAATAGGGCATTGGAAGAGAAGCTGCCCAGAATATCTGCAAGCCATCAAGGATGGGAAGATCAAGCCATCTTTCACAGGTATTTACACAATTAAATCTAATGATTCATCTCATGTTATTTCTTGGGTTCTTGATACAGGATGTGGTTATCACATATGTTCTGATTTGCAGGGACTAGGAAGAAATAGAGATGTGGAGCTTGGAAGAATAAATCTAATCATGGGGAACAGAAGATCGTCACCTGTTACCAAGATTGGAGTGTATTATTTAGTGCTTAGTAATGGATTGAATTTAGATTTAAATAATTGTTGTTACTCGCCAGATATGGCAAGAAACGTTATTTCTTTTCATGGTTTATTTAGACAAGGATTTAGATATTCGTTTAATAATGAGAATGGTTCGATTTATGCTTATCTAAATGGTGTTTTATATTTTGAAGCAATGCCTTGTAATGGAATTTATGAAACTGATATGATTGTAGATAACCTAGGAAAAGATGTGTTGTGTATGGATTCTTCCAATAGTATGGATAAAGCATCCTTGTGGCATTGTCGTCTTGGACATGTCAACAAGAAGCGCATAGCCCAACTCCAAAAGTATGGAGTGTTGGAGTCATTCGACCTTAGGGAAGATGACACGTGCGAATCTTGTTTACTCGGAAAGATGACCAAGTCACCCTTCACTGGCACTTGTGAGAGGGGTGAGGGTTTATTGGATCTCATACACACCGACGTGTGTGGGCCCTTTAGATCCACCACAAAGGATGGGAACCGCTTCTACGTGACTTTCACCGATGATTATAGTAGATATGGGTATATTTACTTAATTAATCACAAGTCAGAAACGTTTGAAAAGTTCAAAGAGTTCAAACATGAAGTGGAGAATCAATTGGGCAGGAAAATCAAGATGTTTCGATCTGATCGAGGAGGAGAGTACCTAAGTCTTGAATTCCATGACTATCTCAAGGAATGCAGAATAGTTTCGCAATTGACGCCACCTAGGACACTGCAGTTGAATAGTGTGGCAGAAAGGCGTAATCGAACCCTGTTAGACATGGTCCGTTCTATGATGAGTCGTGCTTCACTACCTATCTCATTCTGGGGGTATGCCTTAGAGACTGCCGCCTATATCCTAAACCGAGTCCCTATAAAAAAAGGTTGCCAAAACACCTCACGAGATGTGGAGAGGGAAAGCTCCCTCATTGGAACATATCAAGGTTTAAGGCTGTGAAGTTTTCGTAAGATGAGAAACTCACGACAAGCTCGAACCTCGTAGTGAGCGATGTATTTTCATTGGCTACCCGCAGAAATCCTTTGGATATCTCTTCTACAGACCAAGTGACAATGTTGTCTTCGTTTCAAGGAGAGGAGTTTTCCGAGAGCGAGAACTCATAAGCCAAGGGGACAGTGGGAGGCAAATCGATCTTAAAGAGATTCAAGAGTCGAGCGATGAAAGAACCTCTAACGCTGGCGCTCAACCCGAGGAGGAAACTTCGGTTGAACCGATTGACGAGTCCTTACCTCTTAGACGTTCCGAAAGAGTTAGAGTTCAACCCCAGTTTTATGGTTTTCATATTACTACCGAAGAGGACACGTATATTAGTGATGGTACACTAATAAATCTAGATGAACCTAATAGCTATAAGGAAGCCATGGCAGGCCCAGAGTCTGTAAAATGGAAAGAGGCGATGCACAGCGAGATTCAGTCCATGTATGACAACCAAGTTTGGAATTTGGTTGACAATGTGCCCGGACGTAAGACGGTTGGGTGCAAATAGATCTTCAAGAAGAAGACCGACGTGGATGGGAATGTGCACATGTATAAGGCACGATTGGTGGCGAAGGGCTTTACTCAAACTCCCGGAGTTGACTATGATGAGACCTTCTGACCATTTGCTAAGATAAAGTCTATTAGGGTGATGCTAGCCATTGCTGTATTTCATGATTATGAGATATGGTAGATGGATGTCAAGTCCGCTTTCCTTAATGGGAAGCTGGCTAAGGATGTTTACATGGCTCAGACAGAAGGTTTTGTCGATCCGAAGCATCCCAATAGAGTGTGAAAGCTTGAGAAGTCCATTTATGGACTTAAGCAAGCATCTCGCATATGGAATCTTTGCTTCAATGAGAAAGTCAAAGAGTTTGGATTTGTACGAAGTGAAGATGAATCATGTGTATATGTCAAGGCCAGTGGGAGTATAGTTAGCTTCCTCGTTTTGTATGTCGATGACATACTGCTCATAGGAAATGACATCCCGACTCTGCAGGAGGTTAAGTCCTGGCTCGGGAAGTGCTTCGCTATGAAGGACCTCGGAGAGGCTTCCTATATTTCAGGAATAAGGATAGTGAGAGAACGAAGTAAGAGACTAGTAGGACTTAGTCATAATACTTACTTGGATAAGGTACTAAAACGTTTTAGTATGGAAAACTCGAAGAAGGGAGAACTACCGATACAGAGTAATGCCAAATTAAGTAAGACTCAAAGTCCGAGTACAGAAGCCGAGATAGCTGAGATGAGCCGAGTACCCTACGCTTCCGCAGTTGGCTCAATCATGTACGTTATGACTTGTACTCGCCCTGATGTGGCCTTTGCTTTGAGCATGGTCAGTAGATATCAAGGGAACCCTGGCAGAGCTCATTGGATTGCGGTCAAGAATATGCTTAAGTGCCTTCGGAGGACCAAGGAATGGTTTTTAGTCCTCGGAGGGAGTGATGACTTAAAGGTGCGAGAGTATAGTGACGCAAGCTTCCACATCGACAGGGACAACTACCGTTCGCAGTCGGGCTGGGTCTTTACCCTCAATGGAGGAGCAGTGACTTGGAAAAGTTCCAAGCAAGAGACCGTAGCTGATTCAACGTGCGTATCAGAGTACATTGCAGCGAGTGAAGCATCAAAGGAGGCGATGTGGTTGAAGAACTTCATTGGTGACCTTGGAGTTATGCCTGCCATAAAGGAGCCTATGGAAAATTTCTGTGATAATGAAGGAGCGGTTGCCTTGACCAAGGAACCGAGGGATCATGGTAGATCTCGACATATCGACAGAAAATATCACTTTATTAGACATCGAGTAGAAGAAGGACACCTCGTAGTAAAGAGGGTATCGTCAGAGGATAACCCAGCAGATCCGCTTACGAAGGGACTGAGTAGGGTTAAGCATTTGCAGCACGCTAGGAGCATTGGGCTGAAAGACGATATTAGTTTAGATTAGATAGTTTGGAAACATGTAATAGATAAATGTAATTGACATTTGATGATTAAATAAAGGAGTATTATTTATAAGTAAAGCTATTGTCTTATGTTAATTGTTTAACTATTGTTTCACTTTGCATGTTTTGACTTCCTGAATAATTGAATTATTAAGAATAATCGAGTTATTCGAATGATCCACAATCGTTCATATGTTGGAAGTAGATATGAATGAAGACTGTCATGAATTGGTGTGTAGATTGTCTAAAAGGTATTAGACATAACAAAGGTTTGCTGCAACGTTCATGAGTGCTTATGAACAAGTTTTGAGCATTGGAATAAACCCGCACTTGCTGGAATCACTTTATGGAACGTAACGCAAGTGATCGCAAGACGATAATATCATATGGTCTTAAAACCAAGATATATGGTTTATTGTTTATTAATTGGTTGTGCATTGACAATGCGAAACCGCATCAGTAAATTGATGTCATAAAACGCATTGTTGTGTATAATTGATTAGTAAATAATAAATGCATATAAGTCGAAGTTTGTCTGTTACTTTTATCCTAAGAGGGTAAAAGCGATATCAGGGCCCCTCGATGATTTGATTTGACTTATGTGCCGGGCCCGGTCAGGACTGAATTGATGTGTTCAATTAAGTTCTATGTCAAATAAATCTGAGATCGAGAAACCAACTGCTGGACAATAAGTTCCATGAGATTGTCCACACAATATCTAAACAGAGGATTGTACGATCCCTTATCTAAAGGACAGGATACTGATAAGATCAGAGTTTGACAGTGTCTTTGAGAGCTACGATTGCTAATCGGATTGTGTTTGCATATATAGTTACTAGACTTATCCAAGTGGGAGACTGTTGGATTAGTGTCTAAGGCTGTAACTATATTTGGTAAGTACTTGACCCGGTTGTGCATGGTCCTTTTGGGTTGCCTTCATCATAGCAACTTGACAGGATGATTTGTAAAGAGAGAAGAGATATTATTAATATATTATTTGATTGATATAAGTCATATATTAATTGAGAATTAATTTGGTGACTTAAAGAGATTAATTGAATAAAGGGGCATAAACTGTCAAATGTGTGATAGTTGTGTTTTGGGATATGTATCCTTATGGATATAAGGGTGGACGGATTTTAGGGTTAATAGACCTTAAAATCGTCCATGCCTAATATCTAGGAGGATCTTTGGATTGCTTAGGGCCTAAGTTATTCAATTAGGGTTAAGGGTGAAACCCTAATAGCTCATAGTATAAATAGATCCCTTGGGTGAGGGAAATCGGCATTCATGCAAGGCAAGAACCCCTAGGGTCGATTTCTTACCCTTCTCTCTCTCTCTTCCAAGATCATCCTCTTGCTAGTTGGTGTTTGTAAGCCATTAGAGGAGTGACAATTGTGACTCTAAGCTCCAAGATCAAGAAGTCTCAAGCAAACAACCTAAGGTATTCTTCTAGATCTATTTTTATATGATATGATTTAATTGTTTACACTAGATCTAGAATTGTAAGCCTTGGATACATTACATGTTCAATTAGAGAAACCTAGATCCAAGCATCAGAGTTTGCATGTGCACATAGGAAAGTTCTTATGGCTCAAACCCATCAGTCTGACAGTGTATGATGATATGTTTATATGTTGGCATGATATGTTATATGCGATAGTGGTAGTAGGAGGGGAATAGTCCCCAAGTTCGGTTGTTAGGACCGAAGGGTAGTTCGGGCACCCCAGATATGCCTGATAATATGTTTATGTTATGATATATGTGATAGTAGCAGTAGGGGGTGGAATAGTCCCCGAGGGTCGATTGTTAGGACCGACGGGCAGGTCAGCACCCCATAATGGCTTGACACGGGTAGGACGGCACCCCATAATGGCCTCATGGATAGGAAGACACTCCAGAATGGCCGAATGGGTAGGTCGGCACCCCAGAATGGCCGTACGGGTAGGTCGGCACCCCCAGAATGGCCGTACCGGGTAGGTCGGGCACCCCAAAATTGCCCGGCAGTATGTATGTTATGTGATTGTATGGTATGTGGTACGATGGGGGAACTCACTAAGCTTCATGTTTACAATTTATAGTTTTGGTTTCAGGTACCTCTTCAGCTAAGGGGAAGGAGCTGGCGCGGTAGCGGCACATCATACACACACATTGTTTTCCGCACTATGCGTTATTCTGGGATTTGTACTCTGACATTATTATGTTTTTACGATTCGGTTTTCAGACACGAGACATGTTTTTATGAAATGACATGGTATGTTGATATTATGTTATAAATATTTTGCAAATCACTTAATCAAAAATGAAATTTTTGGACGTGGAAAATTGGGTCATTACAATTATGTTTAATTTCTAGATAGATGATGTCATATATGTGATGTAGAGTTCATGTTAACAAAAGAGGTACACGGATAAGGAGCAATATAATGGGTTACATGTAGACAGAAGACTATAAATGAAGGAGTACAAGTTCTTCTTACCATGTTAATACAAAAAAGTGTAAGGTGGGTCAAAACAAAAACATTTCTTCCATCAACCAAAAAGATGAAGTTATGGAGGTGAGTTTACCACAAGCTACATAGCCTTGAAAAGGGCAAAGGTCAAACCTACTGTAAACATGTCAAAAGGTGAATTGTGAATGATAAGATTAGATATGAAAATGTTTCTCATTTTGTTTTAAATAAAAAAAAATCCATATCGGTGACCACCGGCTAATATAAGTCTTAGGGACCTTTTGTAACATTGGAAAATTATGAGGTAAAAATTTCATTTTTAATTCAACCAAAACATTAATTATCTTTAAGTCAACGTTCAATACATACTTATCCAAATATTTAGAAGTACTTTTATAAGAAAACAGTTATCAGAGTACAATCCCAAAATCATCATGATGGGGAAACATGGGTGGGTGCGCTGCGATCAAGCTGGGCCCTACCCTTTTGAACTAGAAGTTCCTAAAACCATAACAAAAAAAAAATGTAAGCACAAATCTTAGTGAGTTCCTCAAAATACCACATACCATACATAATAATCACATAGTGGGCCCCCACCCTTCGTCGGGACTCGCCCGACATTGGATCCTATCCGGCATCGGGACCAGCCCGACATAGAGCCCCACCTGGTATACAGATCTGTCAATCCCCAGACTTCGCATGACATCGGACCCTGCCCGATACACATCTAAGCATATAAACATATAATCATACGAACACATGCGATAATCAAAAAGACAATAACATACCATACAATCATCGAGCCCCGCCCGACATCGGGCCTCGCCCGGTAAGCATGAAACACATACTGATAACTAGCATACAATATACTCATCAGACCCTACTTAGCATCGGGTCGTGCCCAGCAAGCATACCATCAAATAACACATGCAAGAGTCAAACAAACATCTAGCATCCTAACACATAAACCATGGGCCGACATTTGTGCCTTCGACCCACTAAACACAATGATGAGACTCACCTGAATCCGCTGATAACCAAATAACTGCTCGAACCGTTGAACCGGATAACCTCGCGCCAACTAAAAAAATACAATCTTAATCAATAATTAACCCGATAACCCAAAATCCGAGGCCCACTCCATAAAACCAACTCCCTAAAGGGTAAAAGACCATTTTACCCTTTTCTTAGTTGTTCCATAACCAAGGCCCAACCCAAAATGCATAAAAAGCCCAAAACCCAAAATGGCAATCTAAAGCCCAAATAAAAAGCAACAAAAGAAAAACCATCATGGACCTACTTCCAAGAAAACCCTAAGTCCATCCATGCCCCAAAGTTAAAAGTCCAATGGCCCAGCAAGGCCCAAACGTCAAAAACTCCAAAAGGACAAACTGGGGAGTACGCCCCGCGTACTCACCATCGAAGCACATAGTACAAGTCCATTATGCAAAAAATCATAATTACGCTAAGTGTACACTTACGTACGCCCAATGTACTCCTCAGGGGCCCAAAAATCCGAAATAAGTTCTTAATGGTTAAGACAATGACTTCCAAACTCAGATATGGTCCTAATGAGATGTCTTAACATGTAAAGTTGGCAACTTTACTCCCTTCTCATTGCTTAATGGGAAGAAAATGGATCTTCTTTCTTTTCAGAAAGCATTTTTTGAAAGTAACAATTCCATTCAGTTCGGTTTCGGAAAACTTTCCGCCGGGGTATACTACCATAATGAAACTGCCTTTTATTAACCTTAAAAGAACCACAATAAACACCCAAACTCATGAATTGTCCAACATAACTAATCAAGATGACATTTTTATGAACAAGGGACCTCCCAAATGTCAAGATCCAACATACAAAGCTCTTATAGTAGCTCATACTCACAAGGATGACTCTAAGGACCAAAATGAACCCAGAATACTCCTTAAACTATATTTACAACCTAGAGTCATCAAGATAGAAACTTTATACCTCCAAAATGTAGATCAAGATGCAACAAGCCTGGATCCAAAAGCTTCAATCAATCCACCACTTATCCAAGAAGCTCCTTCTTATTCAAGGATCACCAAAATGCATGAAATACCACCAAAAGCTCAGAAACCACTCAAATGGGGGATATGGTTTCATTTCTAGGGTTTGGAGAAATGAAGGCTAAAGATAATAGGGTTTGGTAGTGAGTTAAGGAGCTTAAATAGTGTCCAAGACCCTAAATTAGGGTTTGGGTCTGACTGGAGTACGCCAAACATACTTCTGGTACACCCAACCTACTCCCTTAAGGCTCCACGATCACTTTGCTTAGTACGCCCAACGTACTCCAATGTACGCCCCGCATACTTGCCTTCTCACTAGTACGCCATGCATACATACCCCCCACGTACTCGGTTTAACCCTAAAACCACCAAACTTCCGAAGGCCATAACTTCTTCGTTCTAAGTCTGATTTTGACGATCTTTATATCCAAAGAAAGATAATGAGAAGATATACGCTTCTATCAACTCATCATTACCTTAAAACTTCCCAAACAAAAATCCAATATTTATAAAAGCTTGAACTGACACTTTACCGAAATACCTCTTGGCTCAAAAACACAAACTGAACACCCGGGTCATCTAAAATACATTACCCACACCCAAATGAGTCTAAATCTCTCTTTCCTAAAGGCCCTAAGCCTTATGATAACCGATCTTCGGGCCACGTCCCCGAACTAGGAACGATTCGGAACAAGACGTTACACCTTTTTAACCGGTAAATATAGAGTTTATCAGTTTATACCCTTAGACTACCAAAAAAACATGAGGAACCTTTTAAAACAAATAAGAAAAGTTTATAAGGCTAAAATGAGATTAACCATTGTTGAAAGTTTTGAAACCACAAAGACCACCTATGAGATTTTTTTAACTTATGACTATATCACAGATTTTGGAAAACCACATGGACCATTTATGATGTTTTGTCTTAATTTTATGAAATACTATTAATTTCGTTTTTATGATAAAAATATATTCGAAACTCAAAAAATGAATTCGAAAATAACCATTTTCCAAACTGGATTGTCGTTTACGACATCTATAAGATGTGTAGTTATTTTCTAGTATTTACTAGTTGTGAGACTCATGTATTACATGAGTTAATTTTAAAATAAATGTTAAATATAAATGTCAAAATATTTGAGAACTTTGAATTTATAAGAAAATAAGAAAAATAATGATTTATTATAATGAAAATATTTTTTTATCTTTTAAATTTAAATAAATAATTTAAATAAAGAAAACAATCTAATGAGCTTTAATTTTGAAAATTTTGAAATTAAAAGGTAAGTTTATTTGTGAAATTAGTATCAATTTATTACTAAATTTATTGTAATTATTACATTAAAATATTATGTGAGATTTAATAAAATTAAAAAATTCATAAAATAACATTTAGAAAAAAATTAATTCAAAATAGTATAACAAATGGTAAAAATAACTTTAATTTATTAGGGATGATTACTGAATGATTATCTCTCAATTTTAACATGCATGTTAAAATGTTATTCTTTAAAATTTTTATTATTATAAATCAAAAATTAAATTTTTAAAGACAATTATTGTGTTTCCAAGCACATTCAAACATGAAACACCTCACCAAATTTACTCGTCTTGTATTCGAAGCCCACGTAGACAGCGTGGCAGGTGGTTCGCTGACCCATGTTCAGCTGTCTTCCAAATGCTTCTCTATTCGGCTGTGCCATCGACTCGCGTCGGCTTCTGAGCTCAGCCATTTCTCCAACATATCTTATTATAAAATCGACTTTCTAAATAATTGCCGAAATATTTGATGATTTTAATGTTATTAGAATATACTATACCATTATTACACGCGTATATTTAATTTCTGTGTATTTAAGTAGAACAAAGGAGTAACTATATATTTGTAATTTATGCGATAATATCTAGTATAGTTTCCCCTGTAATTATAATAATGTTTATTTTCGTGACGTCGAACACATTAGTAGAACATGTTAGAAATAAATTAAATCAGTTTTTTTTTTTTTTTTTTTGAAACCGAATGATATTTGTTCAATTTTTTAAACACCACATAATTTTGTGACGTTTATCTTGAAAACACTTTTTCACTGTGGACATCTCTTTATTTTTCAATAACTTTACTTTTCTTGTTTTGTTTATTAGTTTAATAATCAATACTCCGTATTTGATAAAATAAAAAATACTTCAAAAAGTAAATTACATTCAGACCTTATTATTTATAATATAATTTAGTATAACTGCTTATCTATTTATTTTAGATGGAGGCATGGATCATCTTCAATTGATTATTTTTTTAAAGCTTTTTCTTATTAAAAAGTTCTGAAAATGTTTTTATCACTAAAAGCATGCATTTTTTATTCAGGTTACTCCAACCAATCAAAAAATGGTTATTGTAGTAGTTTTTATTTTGACTTCCTTTCTTTTTGCTTTGATATGGTTTTTTGTTTTACCTTCTAATAATATTAAAATATTATATATTTATTATATTTTAATTAATCTATTTTACTAAACATACACTACAAAAATGATTATTACATATATATAGATACATAATTGAAAAACACAACAATACAAATAACATAAATATCATATACCAAAAAACATAACTCGCATATAATATATTACATTTTTTTAGCATAATAATTTCTACGGTCTTCTTTATAACAAAAGTATGAAAGTTTAAAAATATCAATCTATATAAGAAAGTTTTATAAAACATTTATTATAATTAAAGGTTAAATAGTTAAATTTCTTATTTTTATTTTGAAGAATGTATGTAATTAGAGAAGCCAATTTTTTAGTATTAAATAAATATCAGTAAAATTAACATAAGAAAAATAATTTTAATGGATTAACCATCGAAATTTTGGGAATAGCTGAAGCTTAGGTGGGTCGCCATAGCCAAGCCACAATGAATAATGAATAATGAATAATGAATAAATACTTAAATAGGGTGATGAAAGAACCGAGTAACGTGAGAGGGGGCGAATATATATCATAAATCATTGCGTACATCTTCCCTCAAATAAATAAATTTGCAAAATCGGCAGTGAATCTATATTTCACAGAAAATCTCACATCTTGCTGCTCTAGAGAACAAGAATCAAGTAATCGGCGTTGAGTTGAGTTTCCGGCAATGTGGAAGCTCTGGTGGCTAGTAAGCTTGTTTATCTGCTCGATTTCGTTGGCCGCTGCTCAGGGATCTAGTAGCAAAACCAGTCCTTGGCTAACATTAAGAGGTAATCAATACACCAACTACCTTTACTCTTTTTTGTATATGATGTTCACACTTCGATCTCTGTCGTCGGAAATTTATTCCAATTTCGGAGGATTTCGGCTTGTGGAATTGGGAATGCATAAATTATGAAACCCTTCCTCTAGTTGTTTACTCAGTTCTAGACTTCAAGTCCAAACGGAGCAAGAAAAATGCTTAAAAACCATAGGATTTTGTGTAAATGAACTTGTCAACTTGTGATCTGTCGCTTTCAGAAAGATCTATGCTTAGAAGACGAGCCGGTTTAGAACGACTTTAATAAAAAAAAATTAATGTGATTTTTTTGATTTCGTTAATGGTCGATTGATTGTTTGACGCTCCAAGTAATAAGACATCTTAACTAAATTACTAACTTTTGGCTTTGAAGTATTTTTCTATATCATTCCAGGATTATTTCCCGACTCCAGTCTACTACATTTTTAGGGTATCATGTTCTGAACACTCCATGTTGTAACTTTTTGCAGGAGATCCTCCTTTAGTGGTTGCACGTGGTGGGTTTTCAGGATTATTTCCCGACTCCAGTTACAATGCCTATACTTTCGCTTTGCTTACCGGTGTGCCTGACATGATCCTTTGGTGTGATGTACAATTGACTAGCGATAATGCTGGGATTTGTTATCCAAATCTTGATCTTAGCAATGCTTCCACAATTTCTTCTCTGTTCAATAACAGGAACAAAACCTACCCTGTGAATGGAGTCCCTACAACAGGATTTTTTCCAATGGATTTCTCACTTGCAGACCTAGAAAATGTCTCCTGTAAGTTTAACTTAAATTTTATTAATCTGTGATAACTGCTACTCACGTTTTATGTTTGTGTGTGTGTGTGTGTTGCAACAGTAACACAGGGCGTGTTGTCTCGAACTCCAGTTTTTGATGGGTCATTGAAATTACTTACTGTGGAAGAAGTTTCAGGGCAAGTGAAACCACCTGGACTGTGGTTGAACATCCAGCATGATGCATTTTACAGCCAACACAATTTAAGTATGAGAAATTATGTGATCACTACAGCTAAAAAAGCCGCTATTAACTACATTTCATCTCCAGAAGTTAACTTTTTAAAAAGTCTGGTGACAAACTTCAAAGCAAGCAAAACAACCAAATTAATTTTCCGGTTCCTAGGTCAGGACGAAACCGAGCCAACCACCAACCAAACATACTCTTCTCTTTTGACCAATTTGAAGTTTATCAAGACATTTGCTTCCGGAATCTTAGTTCCTAAATCATACATATGGCCTGTGGATCAAGATTTTTATTTGCAACCATCTACATCACTGGTGTTGGACGCCCACAAGGAGGGTCTAGAAGTTTTTGCTTCTGATTTTGCGAATGATGTACAGTTTGCGTATAATTACAGTTATGACCCTGTGGCAGAGTATCTCTCTTTCATTGATAATGGGAAGTTTGCTGTGGATGGTGTCCTTTCTGACAACCCGATTACTCCATCTGCAGCTTTTGGTAAGTTTACAGTCACATTGATTGCACCCTCCTCCTCCAACACATTCATTTCTTTTCTCTCTAAGTTAAATAAATATATCTGAAACCAAACCATGCAGATTGCCTATCTCATCTGGGAAAAAATCAAGCAAAGCAAGGTCAGTCTCAGTCCTCCTTTAAATTAATACCTGTAAATGCGCATTTGATTGGCCTTTTTAGCTTTTTTTTTTTTTTTTGTCAGCAAAACCTTTGATCATTACATCTGAAGGAGCAAGTGGGGACTACCCTGGTTGTACTGATTTGGCATACAGAAAAGCTGTTTCTGATGGTGCTGATATAATCGACTGCCCTGTTCAAATGACAAGTGATGGGGTGCCTTTTTGTTTAGGCTCTATAAACCTTCTTGATAGAACAACAGCTGCAGAGTCAGGTTTTAGCAACCTTACTCAAGTCATTCCTGAGCTTCAGCCTACTGCTGGGATATATTCCTTTAGCCTCACATGGACCCAGGTTCAGGGCTTGACACGTAAGCAATCTACTCTAATCACTTCTCTTTGACTTTTTTACAATTTCTTTCTTTTCACATGTTTTTGTTTTTCTTCTCTTTTTATGTTGCTAGCTGCAATATACAACACATATAAGAACTACAGTTTGTTTCGGAATCCAAAAGCCAAAAATGATGGAAAGCTTATGACCTTGTCCGACTTTCTGGCTTTTGCAAGTAATGCTACTTCTGTTTCTGGTGTCTTGATCAACATTAAGGTAAGTGTATGCTCTCCATTTCCTTTTTCTTTTTCTATTAATTGAAATCTGGTGAATCTGACACTAGTTTTGTTGTTTGATTAACATCCAGAATGCACCATACCTAGCAGCAAATCAAGGATTAAGTGTCGTGGATGCAGTCATGAATGCATTAAGTAACTCTACTTACAATAATCAGAGGACCAAAAAAATATTAATCCAATCTCCAGATGGTGGGGTTCTGAGATTATTCAAGGCAAAAAGCAACAGACATGAGCTTGTTTATGAGGTTGATGAAAACATTGGTGATGCCCAGAATGCAACCATCTCAGATATTAGTAAAATGGCTAATTCTGTAGTGGTTGGAAAGGAATCTGTATTCCCTCGCAATAGTGGATTTCTTGTTGATCAAACTGATGTTGTGACAAAACTTCAAGCTTTTAAGCTCCCGGTTTATGTACAGATTATGAACAATGAGTTTATTTCACAGCCATGGGACTTCTTTTCGGATCCATATGTTGAACTAAACTCGTATGTTGTGGGAGCTAATGTTGATGGTGTTATTACAGATTATCCAGCTACTGCAGCCAAATACAGAAGTAAGTTTATCAATAATTACTAATTACACACTATTACTGTTAGTGTGTAAAAAATAGGGTTTAAGTTGAAATCTTCCATCACAGTGTCCACATTTGGTCCCTCAACTTTTAAAATTTGTATCAAATACACCATTATGACCTGCTCTGCTATAGCATGTAGCTTTCTGGTCATCATGGTACAAATCAGTAAAATAAAATGAGTTTATGTACCTTTGATGGACAAAAAATCCATAATGACCAAATGTGGATAAGGAAGATTTGGTTATTAATATATACTAATTTTTTTTTTTTTAATAATATGGCAAATCCAGTCAACAGGTGTTTAGGACTACCACCAAATCAGACGCCAGCATACATGGCTCCTGCTTCACCTGGACAGCTACTGCCACTGATGACACCACAGTTGATGCCGCCAGCTGAGGCTCCCAACCCCATTTTGACCGAGGCTGACGTGGCAGATTCTCCTATCCCTCCAGCCATAAAACCATCCCCGCCTACTGGAAATGCCACGTCACCACCTTCCGCCTCCCCAAGTGGCCAGCCTCCTAAAGCCGCTGTTGGGATTCTGTTTTCTTCTTTGGCCATTGTTGTGGTTGCCTTTCTTCTCATGATTTGAAAGGATGGATCATTAAGTTTAGTTTAGATTATTATTATTTATAAAGAATGCTTTGATGCGTTCTCGGCTTTTGTACCGATTGGTTTCAGTTTTTAGTGTTCTTGTAATTAAGTATTTATTTGTTTGTTCCTGGTATGTAATTTGAGAACAAACATGAGACTGTGATGAATTCTTTGTATGTTATGTTAAGTATTGTATTGGTTTCATTTGTTTTGCAACCTATGTATATGATTGAATTTGGTAACGGACACCGTTATACATTCTTAGACATGTTTATGTTTTAATTGAGTAATTCAAAACTTTGTAAATATAACTTGCTGGAATCTATAATTCTATACCCGTCAAGTCATATATATATATATATATATATATATATATATATATATATATATATAGGCTAAGAGAATCGGAAAGAGAGTGTTTAGAGAGACATGAGGGAAATAACAATAGAAATTTTTTATTCGTATGAATATTCGATGATTTTTACAATCGTTTACAATCCTTTATATATATAGGCAAAGGGTAGCGTAATATTTACAATTAAAATATCGACAGACAAAACTTGACATTACATAGAGTAAAAAAAGACTACATACCAAATAAAGTGATGGCACATCTGTAAAAAGTAGGAAATAATAATTCTATACGACAATTATAATTTCATAAATGACCTTTGAACTCGTTATGTCTTGTTTTTTTCACAAATGAACCTTAAATTTGTTCAAATGAAGATATATGCACAGCTCAAAAAACACCTTTACTACCTGAATTATAAACTCCTAGCAGAAGGACACTACTTACAAATTTGGTCTCATCAAAATTGGCATATGCTCTTGCCATTCAACGGCGAAGGAGATACATTATTGAGACTAGAAGATATCATGAACAGTGAAGAACAGGTTGACACAAAACCAGGATCACCGGTTTTTATTGACGGTACTCATCGGGATTTTTAGCAAGTGATGTTTTTTCAACAAAGGATACAAAATGATAAGTTTGAACAAATTTAAGAGTCATTTGTGAAAAAGACAAGACATAACAAGTTCAAGAGCCATTTATGAAATTATAGTTGTCATATAGAATTATTATTTCCTGATTTTACAATATGTCATCACTTTATTTGGTGTGTAGTCTTTTCTTACTTTATGTAAAATATATATATATATATATATATATATATATATATATATATATATATATATATATATATATATATATATATATATATATATAACCTACTATAAGAAAAATTACAAAGATGTGGTGCTTACAATGTCAATATAGTAATTAGATTAAGGACACCATAAGTTCATGACAACATATTTTAAACCAAATTTTATGTAGACGGTCTATTTTCTTTACATACAATAACAATATACTTCAATTGTTTAATGATAACTTTTAAATTTAATATAAAAAAAAATTATCATCGAACAATTTAAGTATACTGATTTTTATATTTTAATTGTTTTATATATGAGGGTTTGATAGTTAAAACGAGTAAAAGATGACTGGTTTGCCAAAAGTATATTTTCTTTACACACACACACAATAACAATATATTTTAATTGTTAAATGATAATGATTTTTTTTTATTGTTTTGTGCATGACAGTTTGATAGTTAAAACTTAAAACGAGTTTAAAATGACTCGGGATTTAAAAAAAAAAAAAGTGACTGAAAACTTTATAGTATAAAATGAAAAGAATAAATAAATATGGTTATAATGAAAATTAACCAATAATATATGTTATTATTGTATTAAGCAAAAAGAATATTTATTCAAGGGGTTCACACAACTTTACAGAGATTAGAAGACTTCCAAAACCTTTGCTTATCTGTAATCTGAAATCTATATCATTTCCATGTCTATGGTTTTCTGTTTCCATCATTTGAGCACTGCAATTGCATCTTCGTTTTTTTCTTACACCCATTAATTGATTTCCACAAAATGCAATGTTCCAAAACCTAAATGATAAGATTATCCTGTTTCTCTTGGATATTAACTCAAATCCTTTTAAGTAGCCTAAAAAAATAAGATTAGCATTGTTTCCTTGCCCTAAAAAAAGAGACTGCCAGATTGGAGAAAGCGAAAGAAACATTATAGGGTGCATACATCAAAAGCCTGAAATTCTATTACTTGTATCACCTCTCTTTCCATACCATGATATTTTATGTTTATCTATAACATCGAGTATTTCTATAAAGCTCTTTCGTGTGGTGGATTCAGGAGCAAACACTTTTGGTGACATGCTTCTGAGTATTCAAACCTTTCTCACACAGTTACAACTTACAAATCGGTATAGTGCCTCCAGAGTAACTGGCTTTTGCCAATTCGACCTAAAGTGGTTTTTGTAGATAGCCGTTGCTTTGCAATTTGATGGAAATTATACATACATGTACACTCTATAATAATTACTAAAAGATACAAGTAAAGTTGTACAACCATGGATTGTACACATTACTGCACATGGCTTTTGATGGAAGAACTAAATCCAGTTTGACTGTCATGGTACTTATCCCACAACTGTAGTGTTCCATTTACTATTGTGTTTTTTAGACTTTTGGTGGTTGATTATGACCATTTTCTTGTTTTGCTGGTTTATTATGGCGTTTATTTTTTGTTAATGCATTAGTTGTTGGTTTATACTACAGTATTATTTTAAACATGAGTTAAATTGTGATTTTTTCATCATTCAGCAATCAAACAGCATGTTTCAAACTATATCTAGCAATTTGCAGCCTCATCCATAAGGGCCTGATTGTTAACTTCCAAACAAACTTTCTTGGTTTAGAAAAATGCAGACTTTGGTACAATAAAATGCATGTTCTTCCCTTTGAATTTGCAAAAGGCAAATGGACCACGTTTGTTGATATAGTTCTTGAATAATACAATATGATTATAGAGTAAAAAGTGTTGGAATATCATTCATTCATTTGTGAGATATCAAAACAAAAAATTGTCAAGTGTGAAATCCATGAGAAATGACTATCATATTGACTATATGAAGTGTTCCGGAAGTCATTTCAAACAATAATTTTTTATTAGATAACAAATCAATCTAAATTTTAATGTCCCAAAACACATAAATAAAGACTATTGAAAGATTGGATGATAAATAAACTTTTCAAAATTTTTAGTAAGTTAAAATACTTTTATGCAACTATCCATCGAAGTTAAATTAAGATTTATTTTGCAGGCCTAACTCCTCTTGCTAAATAAGTTGACAACTCTAGATTAATTGCCAAATAAACAAATCTTAAAAGCGTTTTTCAAGATGCTGAAACATGGCAACAATAGAAGCAAAATTGTTAACAAAACCAACAGCATGAACCCGGCATTAGTCTTTCAACATCAATAGAAAAACGAAAATCTCAGTCATGCCTCCCTTAAAATAAATAAGAAATACAAATCTATAAAAAACCAACTTAAGCAGTGCCAGCACCCTTTCCTTTCTTCTTCTGCAACTTCTTCATGTAGAATTCAAGCTCCTTCCCTTCCAATATGTATCTGCCAAATTATTTTACCCCACCAAATCAACACACATACAAATATTTTAGCTTTTATATTATTAATTACATATAAGAAATATGAATTTGAGAAGAAATAAAAAAAATACATACCCATCAGCACGACCACACTGGCCAGGGCGTGAAGAGATAGCTGCAAGAAGACGACCACTGGAGAACTGTTCTTCAACATGTTGGTCAAGTTTGCGTTCCTCTTGACGCTTTTCCAATTTCCTCACAACATGATTACTTTTCTTCGCTTCCTCTGTTGCACCTTCTACTTCCTATAATTAATTAATTAAAAAAAAAATCAAACAACTTAATATTCATTATACACATATATAGATAATTTAACAATGCATATCTGTAAACAGGAACTTACCTCTCCCTCTTTTTTGGTGGCTGAAGGAGCTGGCTTCTTCTTGCGACCAATTTCAACACCATAGTGTTGAAGATACCATTGTTTGAAAGGTGCAGCATCGACCTGAACAATGGCACTCTTGACAAGAGTTTGGGTCCTGACCAACTCATTGTTGGATGCATTGTAAACCACATCCAAGATACGGGTCTTACGGGTCACAGCCTCACTACCCCAGGAGTAGTTCCCTGTATCCAACCTCAAAGCACGCCACTTCACGTTTCCACCACGAACTCTCACCCTTCTAACAGTCTTGTTGCTTGAGATCTTCGTGTTGGCAGGCTGTCTTCCGAGCTCATACCTCCATAAAAAAAAGATCAAAGTGTTAGGATTGCTAACCAACAAAAAACATAACTCCGAGCTCTTAAATTTGAAACTGATAAGATACTTTAGGTGTAATACTTTACATCATCCTATATATCATCCTTCTGTTTACAAGATGACACGGATGGTCTTGTTAAAAATTTAATTACTAGGAAATGGCTGAAAACGGTTTTATCATCTCTTTCAACGTATTTATGTACTTCACTGATTGAGTCTCCAAGTAGAAGCTATGAGGTTATTGTGAGCTAGAATGAAATCCTCAACAGCACTTTTAATTAAAAGCATAGACTTCAGCTTTTCGAATAGAACATTGAGAAAACCAGCGATAATTAATTTTTTGAAAAAACTATGATCTGTTGAAACTAATAGCATATCTGTCTGAAACAAAGGCAATGAGAAAACACTGAAGAATAGAGTGACAATTGATACGATTATCGCACTATCTGAATATTATCCATGAGAACGATTAAAACAGAGAAGAAAATCAAACAAAGAAAGAGGACCAAACACACGTTGCAAGCACGTAGAAGGAATTATGAAACGGATCAAGCAATCGGAAAAGCGTAATTAACGACCGACTATAAAAGCAAATAGAGGCTGAATGTGTAAATTACTTTCGCTTCTTTCTCCAGGCCTTCTTCTTGCCACCGGTCGCACGTCTCTTGTGCATGGAATCACGAGAGATACCTGCAATAACAATGGGTCATCATCGGAGTGTATAAAATTTGACATCGAGAAACTAGACGAAGTAGCAAATCATCAAACTTGTGAAATGAAATTACTAACTCATGAACCGTACCCATGTTTGCAGATGGCGGACGATCCTCCTACTCTAGGGTTTATGCCGCGCCTCCGAACTCAAGACTTCCGATATATAATTAGGGTTTGTAAGGACTTAAAAGGCGAGGCGGATCGCCTCTCTACACTTACAGAAAACCTACTATAGGCTGAAAGCCCAAAACCTCCATGAAATCTGTATCTACCCAGCCCACTAATGTTTATAGTAATACTAATAATCGATAAAAGTGTCATTTTATTTAAACTTATAGTTCTCATATTTAACAAATGCATGTAGTAATTAGTTTAAAGAAAAAATAATCATAGTAGCCATTTTCAAAGTTTTTATCACAAAATAACTATAGAAAATAAAAAATAATTAAAATAGCTACCATTTTCACAAATGACCATCTACGAAAATGGATGTCATTTGCGATTTTTCATTTTTTATTTTTGCAAAATGCCGTTTTGCTATCATTGATTGTGGAAATCTCTATAGATTTTCGCAGCTTTGGCTTAAAAAAAATCTAATTTATTTCCCTAACTTTGAACATTCATAATTCTTACACACGAAGTCCATTTAGGGTGGATTTTTTTTTCATTGTGTCCTATGAAACAATTGCTAGCAATGGAAATATCACACTCCAAAGTCAGCTATTAGGAATACATATTTTTCCAGGTATCTTTAAATCCTTCGATCTTTGGCTTCCTAAGTTCTATTGATCTTGTTGGTTATCAGTAGTGAATCACTAAAAGCCCAGAGGTGTTTCGCTTCGAGTTCTTGTGCTAATCGGAGGCCTACGAGGAGTGCTTCGTACTCGGCCTCGTTGTTCGAAACCTGAAATTTGAATCTTACGGGTGTATGTGACATCATCTCCCTTGCGGTTTTTAAGGGTTAGGCCTACACCTGAGCCTTCCTTACTCGTGGCGCCATCGGTGTGTAGTTCCCATATGCCTTTGCTTACCTTGGGCTCTAGCGGGTCTGCCGGTAAGACCTTTGGTATTCCTCTAAGTGCATCTGGTATTTCAACTAAGAAGTTGTTGGATTAGTGTCTAAGTACATAACTATTTTGGTATGTGTTTGACCCAATTATGAGCATGGTCCTTTTGGGTTGCCTTCACCATAGCAATACGTAGGATGAATTATGGGAAGAGAGAGGATTGATTATGATTTATTAATATATTATGAGAATAATATATTAAAGGAGAAATCATATTATTTAATTAATATTAGTCAATAATTAATTTTGTGGCTAAAAGAGATTAATTAAACTTAAGGGGACTGGAATTGTAATTATAAGATAATTGCAATTGGGCTATGGATCACTTAAGAATAATAGGTTGGACGAATTATATGGGAAGCCCATAAGGAATTCGTCCAAGGGATATTCTAAAGGGGTCCATGGGCTGCTTAGGGCCTAAGTAGTCAGATTAGGGTTTCCTAGTTTGATAACCCTAACAACCTAAGTATATAAGGAACCCTTAGGCACCAAAAACGTGGCTAACACTTGGATTAAGGTTTCCTGGATGTTTTAGAGCCTCCTTCCTCTTCTCTTCTTCATCCAGTTTCTTAGTGGTGTTTGTGACTCCATTAGAGGTGCAACACTTGAGGCACTAAGGTTTCTGAAGCCAAGGAATTGATTGTTATTGTTGTATAACAATCAAAGGTAATCTCTAAACCTTATTTCAGTTAATAATATTTTAGATCTAGGGTTTATGGCTTTGGATATTCAATCGCATGTTCATTAGACAAACTAGATCCAATAGTTATTAGGGTTTGCATGTACACAATAGGAATGATGTATTGCTTGAAGCCCATCAGTGGTTTCAGAGTCTAGGGTTGTTTGTTTGATGTATTTGATGCTATAGTTGATTATTCATGCTTAAATCGAAATTTTTTGGTTTCTGGGGGCTGGACTCGCCGAGTCTATAGCTGAACTCGCCAAGTCCACTAGGAACTCGACGAGTCCAGTGCTGACTCGACAATTCAGAGTCGCATATACCTGATTTCGTGGGATTTTGACCTATTTTAGTTGTGGATAATTACCTAAAATGTTTTTTATTAATAAAATCCGAATTTTATCAATATTTGGAGATTATCCTTGCCAAAATAGAAGATAATTGTCAAAATTTAGATAATCTTTTGTTTTATTAGATAAAGTTTGATTATTTGTAATTTATATTTGAATTATCTTGTGAAAAAGTTTCAATTTTCTCCTTTAGGTTTTATAGTTTAAATTTGAACTTAAAAGTTTTTTTTTGAAATTTAAATAGTTAAACCTTAATGTTTTGAAAAGTTTCAAAACTTTTCTTTAAGTTTTGGAATTTAAATTTTGATTAAAAGGTTAATTTTGAAATATTTAAATTCTAAACCCTAAGTTTGAAAAAGTTTCAAAACTTACCCTCAAGTTTTGGATTTTAAAATTTAATTAAAAGTCTCAATTTTAAATTTTAAATTCTAAAACCTAAGTAATTTGAAAAGCTCAAATTACACCCTTATGATTTTATTAATTAATTAAAGTGTATAATTAAAGGAGATTTAATAAACCCATAAATTTTGGTTTACATTTAAACTAAAAGTGTAATTTGTTAAATTAGACCACCTAGTATTTTAAAAGTGTAAAATACATTATATACTATATATAACATTAAAAGTCTAATATTATATATATGTATGAGTAAAAGTTAGTCTTACCGTTAGTAGGTCTCATTCACGAAGCTAATCTATTAGGGGTGTTTAAGGAAATTGCCTATAAAATGATGATTGAATGGGTATCCACTCTTACCCACCGCACTCTTGACTAGTGGAGGGTCGTTAGCCGAACGGGTAGGATAGGACGAAACCTTCCATTATAAGTACAATGAAGTACAAAATAACTAAATGCTTTTAAAAATTCCCAAATCATAGTTACTTTAGACAAAAATGTGAAATTATATGCTATTCCATGGAATTTGTGACAACTCGAAATTTATTCCGTTGCGGTATCCCATTTCCGTTAATAGAATGTTTTATTTTATTATTATTATTAAGATTTCCGTTAACATTTGGGTTAGACAAATCGACTAATGATTTATTTTATTTTAGTGTCGAAATGAAATAAATAAAAACACGTGTAATACCCTCAAATTTATTTGGGATAAATTTTTAGTTTACAAATAAGTCGGGTTACAACCATTTAATCGGGTAAAAATTTAAATTTCGTTTAACGTCAGTATGAGGTGGATCCCCACCTGGCCGCCAACCCAAGCCCTATATAAGGGATGAGTGGCTTTCCCCATGAACTTTTTCTCACTCTAGAAGCTTTCTCTCTCTACTCTCTCTCTCTACAAGTGGGTCTAGCTAAGAAACACCTCATTCAAGCTCCAAATCCATAAGTAATCATTCCTAGCTTGTTGTTTTGGTTTGTATTCATGCAAATAGGAGATTTAATCACCCAAATACCCCCAAAAACTAGAGTTTACGGTTGGAGAACACCTCCCAAAACCGTAAACTCCCATAAAGGGGTTTTAAGGCCCCAAAATCCCACCAAAACCCTTCTAATGCTTGTCTATGACTTGGAATCTTGCATGCATGAAATTAGAAACCTAAAATCGTGCCTTTAGGGGGGTAAACATGAGTTTACGGTCCATGAACATTCATGAACCGTAAACACCCAACAAAGGGGTTTTGATGTCCCAAAACCCTCCCAATGCTTTGATATTGACCTAGAAACTTGCATAAATGACCTAAGGACCCCAAATCATGAAATGGATGGAGTAGCCATGAGTTTACTGCCGTAAACTCATGGGTTTACGGTAGTAAACTCCCAGGAACCATTCAAGAACTGTAAACACCCCAAAAAGGGTGTTTTGATGACCCGACTCCCTATCTAGCATGACTTATGGACTAGGAACTTGCTTGGATGATCTAGGAACCCCAAAATTTGAAGTGGATGGATAAACCATGAGTTTACTGCCGTAAAATCATGGGTTTACGGTAGTAAACTCCCCAAAAAGGGTCCAAGGACCGTAAACTCCAAAAAGAGGGCAATTATGCCCTAACCACTTCCTAAACCCTTGAAATCGACCCTAGAACTTTCCTTAGTGAGGCATGAAGCTAAAAACCACACAAATACACCTCTCCCATGATTTTACGACCGTAAACTCATGGGGGAAAGGGTCCCTCAACCGTAAACTCACCTAAGGTGGGTATTTGAGGAGTAAACTCCAATGTGAGTCCATACACACCTTATATGCAACCCTTGGTACTCCTAACACTTGTAGTAAAGTGTTTTTATGTAGTAGGACATCTTTACTTGCTTAATTAGTTATTAAATGACTAATTAGATACTTAAATGTATCATTACATGTTAAATAGGATTCGCGTGTGTGGTCAAGTCCTCACTTGACACTTAGCATCCTATATCGTCCATTCCTCCGAATCGCCCACGTCAGGTGAGTTCATACCCCTAAATTAACCTTTTAAATGATTTTAACTGCTTTTATAGGGGGAATACAAGTTGATCTATACAGTTATTATATAAATCACATGTGATTAATAACTGTATAGCAATATAGATTTTTGCATGATAACTATTCTATCCAGCTTAAGATGTTCCAATCTCGCTTTCAACTCTTGTTAAAAGGTTTTCTTCACTTAATCTGTTTTATAAGAATCATTTTCAAAGTTGTTATGAAAGGTTTTTCAAAGGATTCCAAAGATTCTCAAAACTTGTTTTACAAACTGACATCAAGTCGTAAATTTCTTATGTGTAAAGGTTTTTCCAAAGTTTTCATTAGAGTTTTCTTCTATGATTTTATTTCGTTTAATGCATGCCTATATTTGTATAATTATATAAATAATGTTTAAAAGACTTAGGAAGGCTAGTTCGCCCTATTTCCTTTTCCTCGTTGGGATGTGGTCTGGTGGGTATCGGTTATCCGTCCGAAGGTCGTTTAAACATTAATTATATATCATGTATACATATATGGACATAAAAGCTCTCTCTATCAGCTAGTGCTTCGCCTTTGGGTAGTAAAGGCATCCTTTTATTGTTCATGTTTCTAGAACCCTAGTAACTATTATAGGAATAGTTAGGAGACGATATCTTTATCTCTATCTTTATCTCTATCTCTATCTTTAGAATGTGACACACTATTTCCCTCTACCACGCTTCATTGCGCCAATGCCGTGTAACCAGAGTCTCCGGAAAGGAGAGCGAACATCATGTGTATAGATCTATACGGGACTGACACTCCCACACCCAGGCTACTAGCTACAGTCCGTGCCGGTAAGGCCCATGGGTGACATAATGCCACTACCTCTAATGTCACTACCTCTACGCGTGACCTGGAGGGTCATCGGATGCTCTATCGTCGATCAGCATGGTTACATACGGGTTCACATTCACCTTTTTGTTTTAGACTTTGCTAGCTGTTTCGTTTATTTGATACTGTCTGGAGTCTGTGCTTCCTTTTGTTAGACTGAGCCAGTCGTATCTTTCATTTGATATGTACTCTCCTGGAGTCTATGATTTCTCTTGCCTTAGTCAGCGGTATTACTGCTGAGGCATATGTTATTTTTTCCTTAGTATTTTACTAGTGATATTCTCATATTTTTCTTTAAAGCCAATATCATATTTTGGTAATGATAGCATTTCGGGGAAAATTACTCCTTAAAACATAAGTTTTTCGGGTCTTGGTAGAAGACTGCTTTTATTTAGAAAATATAGGATTTTCTGGAAAGGACGTTAATACACCGTAGATTCTAAATTACTATCTTTCATAAAGTTATTTTGAATAAAAATGCTTACTTACACAAATGACACTAAATATTTATGGACTCACCAGCATTATAAAAATGTTGATACTCGCTTTCAAAATAACTTGTATTCTCAGGTCAGCGATAGACATGTACGTCCCGGGAGCTTTTGTGGAGACAGCCTAGTACCGAGCTGCACCTATATTAATACTTGTATTACTTTGATGTTGCTATGAAATGTAAACTATGTAAAATTATTACTATTAATGCAATGGCTGTTGTACTTTGATTACTATACTGTAATTGTTGTGATACTTGACATGACGTCATCCACCCCAGAACGTTTCTGCTGTTCCGGTTTTGGGGTGTGACAGATTGGTATCAGAGCATTGTTTATAGTGAGCTCAGTATATCAATTCATAAAAGATATACAACCTATAAATACATAGGGATAAAACACTCTGACCAAGAACTATACTTTAAAATATAACCATATTTACAAAAGTATAAGAACACCCAAAATCTAAACTCACGAACAAAGTATCACAAGAAGAACAAGAATAAAAGTCTTCAGATGATGAACATTACCGTCAAACCTGGGCAGTTATGTAATCGTAAGCTGGAATAAATGTAACCTGATCAACTACATTTATTCGATATGCGATGAACGTGTGCTTGGGAGTGATAGTGGTGTTGCAACAGTCTGAAACTTACCAAATAGGAATGCTAGAGCCAAACATAAAGTTTAAAATACTTTGGGAGTATTTTGGAATACTAAAAGACTCACATTAATCCCAGAATCATATTCAGAAGTTAAGAATCAAACAAATAAATAAAATACCATATGGGTATTTTAGGATCCATAGATAACCTTGTGTGAAAAACTAAAAAGATCCTTATTGATATACCTATGATTACAGAGGGTATACTTCCAAGGTTATATATAATAAGGATCCCATAGACTAAGAATGTGTGATTTCGCTCTACTTCCTTTTCCTCGTTGGGATGTGGATATAGGGTAGTATCACATATTCGAAGGCCTATCGGATCTAAGCTATATATAATTTGTGTACCCTATGTAATTGTAGCAGGACTCGATATGGATCACCCAGTGAAATGTTAATAGTTTCTTAGGATTCTCTAGACATTTCCATTCTCACACGAACCCTATAGAAGACCCTATCCACTTCAGTGCTCGACCAAAGAGTTGAATCAGACCCAGAAGAAGATCATTAAGAAGATTTCCAGTTCGGAAATAAATGAACCAGGACGAGACTATTGAAACCACCAAGTGCCTATACCTTTTAGAGACACCGGTGGGAAATCCGTCTGAACTTCCGAGATTTCCAGTCATCCATCATGAAGCAATGACACTCAGAGTCAGGATCGGAAGTAAGGCGGAGTAGAAATTCAATATGTCTTCATGAGAAGAGAACCCTAGGTAACTACCCGAAGAAAACCAACGCCGGTCCCAGTCACGGACAAGAAGTAGACAGAGGGAGCCAATACATGGAACCCGAGAAGTGTCTTTTCCTCGTATTCGTCGCGCTAATACACCCATAAAATAATACAATTTAGTGAGTTAGTGATTACACTACTCACATTATGTGCTAGGTAAATCGCCTTTCCCGTCGCAAGTAATACGATTAGATCGGATTTCGAAACCTCAATTGAGGGTGTTTAGCCATAAGTTTTCATGAGCCCTTTTCTTCCGTGATCCTCGTTCTGAACTTCCCTTAAATCTTTCCAAGCCGGAGAGTGAATCTCTCCAGTATAAGGATAACTTAGTAGGAACGACCCCCATCTTATGGTTTTTCGATATTCATACCCCTACCTTGATACTCGGACTGCATCATAGGGATGTAGGTCAAACCTTCGAGAACATACTCCTACCCCATTGGTGAACGATTGAAATAAATCTTTATTGATTGTTCGTGGTGTTCACTATGTATTACGTGCTTTTCTAGTGGGTGGTCTACTTTAGATTTCTTGGGGGTGGTGACGAGGTCTGATGCCTCCATGATTTGCTGACATGTCCGCCTGTGCGGAGTGTCGGTGAAAATGGTTGCTGATCCGAATCGTGTACTGAATTTTATTGTGTCGTGAATTATTGACGGAACAACTTGTAACTCGAAGAGTGTCAGGCTCCCTAACAGTATGTTTTGTTCTACTGGGTAGCATATCATGGAGAATTCAATTGTTCGTGTCCTTCTCTCACTCTCCTGTCGTAGCTGACTAATGTTAGTGGGAGGTGTATTATTCCGAGAGACCATAGGTTTTGTCTTTTGAAACCGACTAGAGGTCCACCTGTTGGGGGCTTCAATTCTTCCTTCCAGGACTCTGGTAGTTGCCGGAAGCAATGTTCGTATATGATATTCGTGCTACTACCATTATTTATGTAGGCTCGGTGGATTTGTTTGTGACATATGTACGTGGTTATGAGAAGCGGGTCTTTGGGATTCCAATCTTGTGGTCTCGGGTCTTATGACCACCCGAAATTTTCATTTGTACAAACTTTAAAGTCAATCACTTCAATTAAAATTCAATTACATTTTTATAATTGTTATCCAATTTAAAAGTCCGTTTGAGTGTTATAATTATTTATTCTTCAAACGAACGAAGGAAAGGAAGTACCGTCTCGGGTCTTGAAGTAGCAAACCCACCCAATGCACCCTAATAAAGAGTTCACAACCAAACTTTTAGAGTTTGGGCTGTAAACTCTTGTGTGGTCGTGAACTCATGCCTTAAGCATGAGTTTACTCCCCAAACTCCTCATTTCTCACTTCACCCTCAAGTTTACTCCCCGTTCTCTCTCAACTATCATCCCGTTCTTCGCCCGATCTTCCGAAAACATAAGTGTTTCTCGAGTTGATTTGTTGTTATACCCTATCACCTAGTTTTTATACATCATTTCATCCATTCATTATTGCTTTTCAACTAGATCTTCAAGTGTTCTTCAAAACACCAAGAACACACACTAGTGTTCTTGGACCTTAAACACCCAATCGAGCTTCTATCTTGTAAGTACACTTTCCCTAGCTTCTTGTGTGCTTAGTATGATCTTAATAACACTTGAAAATCATCAAGAATCATAAGAACAAAGGAGTTTACGGCCAAGGATGTTCTTGGGCTGTAAACCCCTCTTAAGGTGGCTAAATGGACCCTAGTTCCTTCCTAAGCCTTGGATGCCAACCTTGATCCTTCCTAGATGTGTTTAAGACCTTAAACAACAATCAAAATAAGTCCCCATAAGATATTACGGTCGTGAACACATAAGGAAGTGGTCCTTAGGCCGTAAAGTCTACAAGGTAGTGTTAGTGTGCCCCTAATGCTTTCCTAAGGCTTGGACTTGATCATCAGATGCTCAATCATGACTTTTAAGACCTCAAAACACAATTTGGCACTTAGTACCATGATTTTACGGCCATAAACTCATGGGGAAATGGTCATGGGCCATAAACTCCATAAGGAGTGGTCCTTGGGCCATAAACTCCAATGTCATGTCATACAACCCTTTGGTACCTATAGCACTTGATTCAAAGTGTTTCCATGTCCTAGGGTGTCTTAACTTGATTAATTAGTTGTTAAGTGTCTAATTAGATACATATATGTTTCTATATTATGTTAACTAGGATCATTGTGTGTGTTCAAGTCTTCACTTGACACCTAGCACCTTGTCCGACACTTCCATACGATCCACTCACTGCAGGTGAGTTCATACCCCTTAATTAACCTTTAAATGTTTCTAAATGTTTATAAATGCTTTTATGGGGGGGGGGGGAATACAAGTTAAATCATGCTAGTTAGTACATCAATCACATGTGATTAATAACTAGCATTCAAATGGATTTACTACACTTTTAGCTGTTTTACCAAACATATTACTTCAAATGACTTTCTCAAACGTTTTTACATGTTAAAACTCTTTATAAAACTGTCTTATCAAACAAACTGCTTTTAAATCGTTTTATAAACTGATATCAAGTCATCATTTCTTAGTTATTAAACTTTTCAAATGTTTTACAAAATTTCTTTTATACTGTTATATAGTCATAAAAGTTCTATCAGTCAGTTCAGTACCTTTGGGTAGCAAAGGTATACCTTCGATTATACACGTACATTACTAGTAACTATAATAGGTATAGTTAGGAGATACTACTTACTATTCCAAGTACAAGGAATCGCACAAGAGTCAGTTCATTCATGAGTCTATACTAATACATTACATCCTATATGAAGAGTTACAATTACAGAAATACGAATACATTACATACTATATAAAGAGATACTAATACATACAATTACAAGACATACAACTACAAGAGATACGATTACATAGATACTATTACATACTATAGAAAGAGATACGATTACATACTATATGATGAGATACTATTACATATTATATGAGTAGATACTATTATATAAGTACGTGACTAACCATTCTACCCCCAACTGTTAGCTACAGAGGGAAAATGCACATCGACGGATGTCTACGGTTAATACTATTCGGCAAGTTACTCTGCCGTGATTATCCTAGTACCAAAGGATAACACTTAAATGATTATATTATTTTCCTTCTCACCTTTACTTTGTGACACATTCACATGAACGACAAGGTAGAATATATTTGATATAGATAGACTATTTTCCTTATTACCTTTATATTGTGACACATACACATAAACGATGAGTAGACGATAGTTTATAATAATAATAGTTATACAAGGGAAAAACCATCACTTTTACAGTAATGCATACTTTCAAAACAGTTGGGTCTTGGTAGAAGACTACTTTTTATACTAGTAGGAAATATGATATTTTCTAGGGTTTTCAAACGTTTACAATTACTTACAAACATGTTCATTGATACAAACTTTTCTTCAAACATTTACAAGTCTTTCTTTACAGTTTACAAATCAAAGACACATAAATACTTATGAATTCACCAGCTTTATTGCTGATACTCGCTTTCAAAATAACTTGTATTCTCAGGTCACAAATAGACAGGTGCGATGATCAGGTTTTGTGAAGACGGAGCAGTCAAGACTCGTCTTTTATTTTGAGTATTCATTATGTTGTTTTATACCATGAAAGAAGACACTTGTAATCAAAATTATACTATTAATGCAATGGATGATGTTGGTTATTGTTTACTACTTTACATTGTTGTGATACATTACATGACGTCCTCCGCCCCAGAACGTTTCCGCCGTTCTCGGTTTTGGGGTGTGACAGATTGGTATCAGAGCGTTGTTTATAGTAAATTAAGTATATCAACCCATAAAAGATATACTAACTATAAATATAATGGGATTGAAAATACTCTGACCAAGAGTTTATACTTTTAAATAATAAAATATTTAACTAAGTATACATACCTGCATTCATACTAAAATCAGTGTCACAATGACAAGAACAAAAGTATTACGATTGTTGAATATCACAAGTAAACTCGGGGATGTATGGTCAGTCTTGGGAGTGGCATATCCTGATCAACTATGCTGGTCCGAGGAGTGATTAGCACATGCCCAAGAATGGTTGTAATGTGGCAACAATTCTAAAAACTTACCAACACTACTACAATGAGAACTCTAAGACAAAACCTAAGTCTAAGATACTATAGGAGTATTTTGTGTTACTATAATTACTTACTTAAGAACTAAAAAGATCTTCATTACTAGGTCAATAGTTGCTAAGTGGATACACTAAGGTTATATGTAACTAGGATGACATAGATTTAGAATCTGTGAATTTTTGCTTTACCCCTGTTCCTTGGGAATTTGGAGTTAAGGTCACTTATTCGAAGGCCTATCCTGTTTTGATTACATATAACCGGTATGCACTTTACAAGTAGTGAGGTAAATAATGAAGATTATCTAATAACTATCTAGTTAGTACGTTTAATAATTAGTTATTTACCTCAATTCTCGCATAGATAACATGGCTGGACTCCATCCCCACGACGACCCGTACCTTCCGAACGAAGGCAATGTTGAATGGTTTGGAGAAGAACCAAAGGATGATCATCCAATCCCTTTGAATGATCACCATGCTGAAGACCTTTCGGATGATGCTAACTCCGAACCCGAAGTTGAGAACCTACCCCTGGTAGCTCCCATTCCAAATCCTAACCCTCGTTCGGCTTTTCATGGCCCGACGCCTCCTTGGGTAGAATGTTTGGAGACATGGAGCGAAGAGCAAGATCAGCCTATGTCGTTTAATGGAGGCCGAAGCTTCTACAACATAAGCGAAGGAAGCTCAGCAGACAAAATTCTTCCAATTCTAGTCCGAAGAGTTGCCCGAAACAAGATTCAGGGCAGGACAGCTCTCCATCGTAACACAAAGGTTGATGCCAATGCAAGAATGCATACCATCCGCACCAATCGCCTTGAACACACTCATGAGAGATCTGAGAGAGACCCTGAGACCCTGCTACAAGCACTAGTTGAAACACGAGCCAAATTCATAGAGCTCCGAGTACGCCAGAGGGTGTACGAAAGACACATGTTTGATATGGAACGTCAACTGGCTGAACTGAGAGTTCACTAGAGGGATGACCTCCACCAGTAGGAAATGCTTTACTTTCCTTCTTTGTTTTAAGGGATAATTTTCCTGTATATGTCCTATGTAACATTTTTCTATGAAACTATCTTGTACTGTAAGTAATCTTAGTTAGGCCTTCAGGCGGCCAAAACCTTTCTACTCTGGATATGATGTAAGACCTTCTACAAGGTCAATTTTCCCAAACTTATTATATCATGAATATCGATATTGAAAGTCGGCTAACTTCTGTGTCACTCGTTGTTCAAAATACTTTCATCATACTATCGTTGGAATCTACCTGAAACCCACTCTAGTCAAGTTATTGGACTAGGGTATTAGCTCATGAATCATTCCCAATTCTCTTTCAAAGGTTGCATTCAATAGTGAAAACTTAGATCCTCAGGGTGTATGCGAATTTAGGATTTATGTTTTTCCATCAAATATAGTTTTTGTAACATATAAAACACATCATCTAATACCATGAAAGATGTAATGTAATGCATTGTCTTTCTTATTGATAAATCATCATATATATACAAAGGATTCCCAGTTGTGTAAAATACAAAGACTTGATCCTTAACTATCATGATACTAATATAAGGAAACTTGCCATAATTGGAAATACGTATAATACTTATGGTTGTGTTTTTCATCTAATCGCTACTAACATTGATTCTAAGTAATCATTTAAATGGACACTCTTTACATAGATCAATGATAGTATGTACCTAACAAATGCTTTAATCTACTAAAGCAATGATGTCAATATAGTTAAATTATATTTACAAAAAATTATATATATATATATATATATATATATATATATATATATATATATATATATATATATCATATTATTTTTGATTCATATTACGGTATTGGGATAGGTTCTTTCAGGATGATAAAAGAATATTGGTAGGTTGACAAAACTTTGTTTGTGAATTTCATCTGATGAACTCATTTCCACATACGTTGATATAACACAAATAAATTAATTAATAGAAAGATGATTGGAAACCGAGTATAATTAATCATAGACAAAACTTCAAAAATGGTCCCTGTGGTTACCAAAAATATCAAGTTTAGTCCCTAGGTTCAAAAAACCTCACAGATGGTCCCTGTGGTTTCAAAACTTTTAACATTTGGTCCTTTTCGCTAACTCCGTTAGCTTTTGGCCGTTAAGTGAAGGGCAATTCTGTCATTTCACTTCCACAGGGACCATTTATGAAGTTTTACCTTATTTTTTTAAAAAGAAAAAAAAATAATTATTTAATATTAAAGGGTCCCATCCTTTTCTCTCTCTCTCTCTCTCTCTCTCTCTGCCGGACGAAAATGCCCCGAAAATATCAAGCTGTAATTGGTCTGCAAGTTCTTGAATATCTGATGATTCACTCTTAAGCGAACGCTTTGGATTTGGGTCGCTATCTCCATATCCAGCTCTATCGAATCGTACAAGATAAATCTCCAATTCATCCATTAATTTCTGAAATTTACGACATCTGGGTATCAATTTCGATACAAAACTGTTAAAAATACACACAGATCTACATTCTACACACACAATATTGAAAACGAAAAGGGGTTGATCAATATGTACTTGGGTAGCCATGAAGTTCATCTCTTTGTTGCTAGCGAATCCATGAACAATAACGACTCTGTAAGTCGATTCATTCTTCGGGACTCCTCGTTCTTTGTAAGCTAAGTACCTTCCATCACTAAGTTTGATTCTACATGATGAAGAAGACGATGACTTTTCGTTTTTCGGATCAATTGAATCGATAATATCTGATGAAGTAGGTGAATCACACTCTGAAGTTACTGGTCTTGTTGGTTGATCTGATATTCGCAAACAACTCATTCCTAAACACCCCATCATCAACCCCACAACTCTCTTCAACACTATTTCTGAAAAAAGATCGAAGCTTTATAATACCCATATCATCATATGTCTATATCCATTCCAATAAAGAATTCAAAAGCGTAAATTACAAGACTTCTAATAGTTGTGTGCCATGATCTGCTTCACCATTCTATTCCCTCCCGTATTGCTGCCGATCGAACCATAAAAAGAAAGGAGAACGCTGGTGACAGCCTTCTGTCGGCGTCCCTCTTTGCTATCTGCTGAGAAATCCCACGAAAACCCCCACCCCCTGTCATGTTTTGTTCTTACTTCTTCTTCCTCGATCAGATGAGGATCGAAGGCCTTTCCCTTCATTGCCACTATCGCCGGTAATGGCCTTCCGCCTCTGCGTCCCCTCCTTGTAATTTCCCAACCATCACAAAACCCCACTCCACCATCGGTGCCACCCAATCTGTTGTTCAATTTGTTTTTCTTTTTCCCCCGATCTGAAGATGAGTACTCTCACTATTTCAATCACTTTGGCCAGATCAGCCCCTTATCTTTAATAAAGGAGCAAAACAATATTTACGTTTGTTCAATGGTGTAATTGTAGAGAGAGAGATGGGGTGGGGTGGGACCCCTTGCATATTAAATATTATATATTTATTTATTTATTTAAAAAAAAGTATTTGAAAACCTCATAAATGGTCCCTGTGTAGTGAAATGACAAAAATGCCCCTGACTTAACGGTTAAATGGTAACGGAGTTAGCCGGAAGGACCAAATGTTAAAAGTTTTGAAACCACAAGGACCATCTGTGAGGTTTTTTGAACTTAGGGACTAAACTTGATATTTTCGAAAAACACAGAGACCATTTTTGAAGTTTTGTCTTAATCATATTTGTAGGAAAAGAATACGACATTATCAACACAATGTCTAAATCCATCGGTGACATGAGAATTTACTTGTGACATAATAACTCTTAATATATATATATATATATATATATATATATATATATATATATATATATATATATATATAAAACTCGTAGTCCAAGTATACATTTTTGTAGTCAAAGTGATTTGAAAATTCACTTTTGAAATGACAATTAACTAGTGAGAGGGTCCACAAAACACTCCGATGAAATATATATATATATATATATATATATATATATATATATATATATATATATATATATATATATATATATATATATATAGATTCATGTGAGACAGCCTAATTTTGTGAGACCGTGAGACATATTTTTTTTATTTTTTTTAATTAATTCAAGTTCCAAAAATAATATTTAAAAAAAGAATTTTTTGATTTTTCCATTTATTTTTCATTTTAAAATTATTTTTAGAATATATACAGTGTAATATTCTATTTAGAATATTTCACGTATTTAAAAAAAAAAATAGAATTTTTTTTTTATTTTTTTTATTTTTTTTAGTTAATTCAAGTTCCGAAAATAATATTTAGAAAAAGAATTTTTAGATTTTTCCATTTATTTTGCATTTTAAAATTATTTTTTAGAATATGTCAGTGTAATATTCTATTTAGAATATTTCACGTATTTTAAAAAAAAAACGGATTTTTTTTAGTATTATTTTTTATTTTTTTTAGTTAATTCAAGTTCCAAAAATAATATTTAAAAAAAGAATTTTTGGATTTTTCCATTTATTTTGCATTTTAAAATTATTTTTAGATTTGGTCTCACGGTCTCACAAAATTAGAATGGTCTCAAATGAACCTGAACCTATATATATATATATATATATATATATATATATATATATATATATATATATATATAGAGAGAGAGAGAGAGAGAGAGAGAGAGAGAGAGAGAGTACGTAAAATGACTTCTAGATGCATATTGTAACTATAGAAGTTCTTCAATTAAATCTATCAAATGACATATTGTGATTTGTGGAAGTGAAGCCTTTCTAAGAACCTCGATGACTAACACTAACCTCAAAGGGACATGACAATTCACTTTTGAAATGATAATTAACTAGTAACATACTCTACCAACCACTTTAATGACCCTATTATATAAAATAGGTAAAGTCGCAAAATGTTTTCCAAAAGCTTATTATAATTGTGGAAGCTCTACGATTAAATCTACTAAATTGCATATTGTTATTGTGGAAGTGAAACGTCTATAAGAACCTCGACGACCAAGACTAACCATGGAAGACAATTTTATGCTTGTCCAAAAATGGTAGCTTGTTTTTACTCGTTAACGTTAATCCACTATTTCTTAATTCCACAGGGACCACTGTATGGGTTTATTTGTTGGGTTGATGATCACAATGACCATAACAATTCGTTGGTAAATTATAGTTAGGTTAGTGAAACATCTTGAAACACATAATAGAAAGTTGAGGATATGCTTAGTTTGTAGTTGGGTTCTATCCTTAGCTATAATTGTTTACAAGTTGTAACATTTGGTAGAATCAATTGTGTTTTTAAGCATACTGTTTGTGTTATTAGGCTGGAGGGAGTGATGCTACAGAAACCACACTCCCTCCTGTGCCACGTAGACGCCAACTCATAATTTCTCTCATTTTAACACTATGAAACTAGGGATGAGCATCGGAACCGAGTACCCGCTTTTGGAACCGGAACCGCCTTGGAACTGCCGGTTTTGGAACTGAAATCGCCTTAAGCGGTTCCGGTTCCCGTTCTCGTTTTTTCGGAACCGCTACCCGCTGGGTACCCGCCGGAATTGGTTTATATATATATATATATATATATATATATATATATATATATATATATATATATAATTTCATATAAATGTGTGTTACTTAGACCGGTTTAGAATATATTGGTCCGATTTTGTCTGTCTTTGGTCCGAATTGATTTGATTTGGATCGAACTAAATTACGGTTTTGTCGAAAAAAATTAACAAAATTAATGCGACCGGGTTACCCGCTCCCGGAACCGGAACCGCAGGTTCTAGAATTGTTTCCAAACATTTAAGAACTGCCTAGAGCGGTTCCGGTTTTGGTTCTAACTTTCTAAGAACCGCCGGTTCCGGTTCCGGTTCTCGCCAAATGAGGCGGGTACCCGCCTACGCTCATCCCTATATGAAACCACATGGTGGGAGTGGGAATAATGTAGAGAGAGAGATAGATAGAGAGAGAAAACAAAAAAAGAAAAGAAGGTGATTGGTTGAAAGAGAGAGAGAGAAAGAGTGTGTTTGTGTGTGTGTGTGAGTGGAGAGTGCAACAAATTTCTACCGCACTACGGCCAAGACCGCACCCGAACCGCATTCAGAGGACAATATTCTTCTGCCTATGTGGCAAAAGTTGTGGTAGTATCAATCTTAGGGATTATGATTAATAGTATCGATTGTGTTTTGTATAAGTTGTTTTCGATATTATAGCCAATTAATTGCTTTATATTATAATAGTAAACTAGGCGTAAGACCCATGTATTACATCGTTTATTCAAAAAAAAAATTAACAATTTGAAAAGTTTTAATTTATAAGAAAATTGAGAAAAAAATTGAATTATTAAAATTAATATGGCTTTAATGTATTGAATACATTACAAACCATTTCTAAAAAATATCTTACATATATATTACCTTACTAGTTTATAACCCATGGGAACCACGGTTACAAAATTAATTAAACTTTTATAGTGAAAACTCAAAATTATTAATCAAATATTTTAAATAAATTATTAATTAAAATATATTTTTTTAGTTATATAAAATTATAATTGTTAATTTAAATAAATATATAAATTACATCATCTTATAATTTGTATTAATTTTATTTTAATTTTATTGTAATGTTATTTATTTAATATAATTAGAGTGGAAAATTTAAAATTTAAAATTTAAATTTGAAAATTAATATGTTAATAAATGACATGCATTAATTAAGAAGACTAATAGGGTGATAGATGTCAAAAGTAGAATAAAATATATATTTATTAAAAGGCTTAATAAGATGACGCATGTCAAAAGGAGATTAAAACTATTCTTTTATTAGAATAAAAAGATATATTAAATGTGAAATTTTAATTTAATAAAATGAAAAATAAAATAAAATAACAAGTGGAAAATAGAAAATTCAAAAATTTTAGAAAATGTCATGTCCAAAATCATCCATTAACAATTACAATTAAAGAAGATCCCCCAAAAATACCGGACATCCTATAACAAAAAGTAAACCAAATGACTCAAATGAAGGCGGTAATTCCAAGTTGTTAAAGCACGACACCAAGCACTCCAAAACCATACATATGAAGACCCCGCAATCGCCTAAGAGTCCACCTTGTATTTACCTCCACCTAAGCATCCAAATACTAAGATCTTTAACTGATTTTAATATTCTTTCCTTGGATCATATCGACTTAATTGTGATACCTGAGAAAAATATAACAAATTAGAAAGTTGGTAGATTTACAATCTATTTATGAGCATTGAAAATTTGATATAGGTTACCTTCTTGTGTTTCAATTTGAAGGTCTTATGTAGTTTGAAACGAGTCATATATGTGTTGATTGTGTGTTCTTCTAGAATATATGGAAGATATCCACACTTGGGCTGTTTTGGTGAAAAAAAAATGAACATATATGAAAAGTTTTCAAAGAAAAACATATTACTATACAGAAATTAAGCACATACCTTTATCTCTACAGATACCGAAAACTCTTCATCACAAAGAGCTGCCAAACACAGACAATAGAAGTTGTTATGTCAACTTTTAACTTCTCCAAACACATATATTAGAAAACTATAAAAAAATATTGTTCAATTATCATATCATACCTTGAGGAAAAACTGAATGATCTGATATAAGTAGTGCATAATCACACAGTGTGTATTGACATCAGAATCACTAACTCTCCAGGAAGGACGTTGAGAAAAAACATTTTTCGCTGCTGCCTCAAGAAAATCCCTGGATACAAAGAACATGGACCTACCAAGTTTGTTGAAACTCGTGTCAAGAAATTGAACTCAAATTCAACATTAACAGTTTTCAAAGATCATAATTAATGGTAGTGTGAATACTTACCCCAGCATCAGCATCATAATTACATGTTTGCACGTACAGATGTTCTGCAATTTCTCTTGTTGGAGCTGATAAAAATCTTCATTCCATAGGGATAAATCTGAAGGTACTTCCTTCCTCATTCCTCATAGTTTGTCCCATTTCTTTTAACTTTTTGTACCCTCAACGCTTTTCCAACCTACATAAAGTTATTATGTTTACATCCATTGTCAATCAGACAACTAGTCAAGTGTAGAACTATATGATTATTAATTACTAGTTTTGAATAACCATACAAAGTTGAATCTATTTTCCCAAACTTTTATTATTGAGATATTAGTCGCATAACAGAGGATGATTGTATTATTGAGTAATACAATCATTCAGTCATTACATTTCGCTGTTGTATTGTTCTTGCATTACAGTCCTCATCTATTCCATTCTAATACTTATCATGAAATCATATCTAGAATACAATAAACATGTCCAACCAAAATGCAATAACATAAATATCCACAATATTTAACTTTCTGTTATACCGACTTAGTAAGTTTAACATGATTCTGTGTATGAATAATGAATCCTTATTTGACTATGATATAAAAACATAAATTTTGTGTGAAAACTACAAACTCGCCTTACATGTATGGCTGTTTTTAAAGAGTTAAGTTGGCTTGATGTTGTGGATAACATTGGATTTGAAAGAACTCACATTGAGAGATTTAGATACAAGGAACTAACCAGTCTTTTTGCAGATGGTTTGGCAACTCAGACTTAGACTGAAGAAAATTATGAGATCTTGAACTGTTGATGTTAATAACCAGTCTCTTCGGTTACTGGATACCAGAAAAACCGATGTAAGCTTGAATGAAGTGATGGGAGTTTCACTAAGCGCATTTATATAAACCTCAATTCAGCTTTCAGTTCTCAAGATTCCATCAATGCCACTTCCAGTCCTTCCGCATAAATCCTTTACAGAATCAGTCCTTCATCACGGCAACCCATTCTCAAATTCGTTCAAGTCCATTACACGGACAAAACTTATGTTGTGTGTATCTCAATTAAATTAAGTCAGAGCTGTAACTAACTAACTATAAACCAATTTACTCTGATCACAACCATGATTAAGATTGAATAAATATTACATTACATCTTCCGCAAAATGACTACTAGTAAAGTGGCCCATTCATTATTATGATCTTGAAATAACAATAAATCTGATGGCAAATGTTGTTTAAAGAAATGTCGATTCGGCCAAAATGGATCTACTTCCTTTTGGTAATTTTGGCCAAAATACATCGACTCCTTGATACTCAACTAAGATCGGCAATTTGATTGATAAACATCATGTTCATGTTACGACAGCTGAGCTATCTTTTATGTAACCTTTATGAAAGATGATGCATTATTATGAGTTATAGACCAAAAACATCATGCTTACTAATATGTATATTTATAGCCATAGTCTACCTCAGCCTACTAGTGTCTCACTTTACTACTCATATGTATATGTCTGGTGTATTTTTGGACTAGTTTTAATAATCAGCCATCTTTCAAGCTTCAATTTGTAGCATTTGTAAACTTTAAGAAATGAAGTTATAGTTTTTTTCTCATTCATCCAATAATTAAGATGTAAGGAAAGAAAAAAGGAACAACAACAGCAACAGATGATAAAGATGTGTTAGGTTACCAGCAAGTTCTCGAGTAGGATAATCATCTTCAACAACAATGGACTTATCTTGATAAGAAGTTTTTTCTTCAACATTTGCTGAAATTTCATTCTTCATCATCTTCATACAGCAGCGTACTATTTTTTGGTCCAACTCATAATAATGCATCATCTTTCCCAAAGGTTTCATATCCAAATCAATAAAAGACACCTGTAGTGTAGTAGTAGTAAGATAGATGAATAAAAAAAAAAATAGCATGTTGTTTATAACAAAAAAATGGTTAGTTACCTTATAATCAAAACTCTGTCCAATTGATTCATGCAAAATGACATTATACGCAGACTTTGGATCCTCTTTTTCTCTTGTTCTAAAACTAATCATGAGACTCAAATCCTTTGCAGTGGCAGCAATCAAATACTCTTTGACAATTTTCAAACTTTCATCCAATGGGATAGTATGCAAAGAAGTATATCTATCGGATTCTTCACCTAACTCTCTACAAACCACACAGGGCTGAGAAACAACATCATAATATGCATGAATGGCCCCTTCTATATCAAAAACATCAAGTTTCTGAACTTGTAAAAGTCTATCCAACAATCCAGATCTAAAAACAGCCTCAGAAACAAGTTCTAGAAAGCAAGTTGTACGCATACCATCATCAGCCTGAATAACAAACTTTAGAGCATCTTCTAATGCTCTATCATAACGAACATTCGTTCTGTATTTACCTCCACCTAAGCATCCAAATACTAAGGAACCGTTTAAGAATACCCGAAAATTGTTTTGTGGGGTCGAAAAAAGATCTTTAATTGATTTTAATATCCTTTCCTTGGATCCAGAAAACATATCCAACGGATCATATCGACTTAACTGTGATACCTGACCAAAATATCACCAATTACAAACTCCGTGTGGTGTACCTCTACAATCTTATCTATCTACTCATGAGCATTATACCTTACCTTTTTGTGTTTCAATTTGAAGGTCTGATGTAGTTTGAAACGGGTCATGCATCTCTTCATTGTGTGTTCTTCTAGAATATAGTTTGAACATGGAAGAAATCCACACTTGGGCTGTTTTGGAGAAATAAACATATATGAAATGAAAATTTATTACTATACACAAATTGAGCACATACCTTTATCTCTACAGATATCGAAAACTCTTCATCACGAAGAGCTGCCAAACACACAGACAATACAAGTTGTTATGTCAACTTTTAACTTCTCCAAACACATATATTAGAAAACTATAAAAAAAATATATATATTGTTCGATTATCATACATATACAATACCTTGAGGGAAAACTGAATGATCTGATATAAGTAACGCATAATCACACTGTGTATTGACATCAGCATCAGTAACTCTCCAGGAAGGGCGTTGAGAAAAAACGTTTTTCGCTACTGCCTCAAGAAAATCCCTGGATACAAGAACACGGACCTACCAAGTTTGTTGAAACTCATGTTAAGAAATTGAACTCAAATTCAACAAAAGAAGTCATTAACAGTTTTCAAAGATCATAACTAATGGTAGTGTGAATACTTACCCCAGCATCAACATGATTAGAACCTAATCGTGGAGACATTACATGTTGCACATACAGATGTTCTGCAATTTCTCTTGTTGGGGCTGATAAAAGGTCACAATCTTCATTCCATAAGAGACCTTCATGCACGGATAAATCTGAAGGTACTTCTTCATAGTTTGTCCCATTTCTTTTAACTTTTTGTACCCTCAACACTTTTCCAACCTACATCAAGTTATTATGTTTACATCCATTGTCAATCAGACAACTAGTCAAGTGTAGAACTATATGATTATTAATTACTAGTTTTGAATAACCATACAAAGTTGAATCTATTTTCCAAAATTTTTATTATTGAGATATTAGTCGCATAACAGAGGAAGTAAAAATATATGGAAGAGAACAAGACGCATAGTTTGTATCTAGCTATAATGAAATTTTAACGTTCATTATAGTTGTGCCATTTTCAGCTATTATTATAGGTTGTCATATATTCCATGTAGCAAAATATATGATAAAATACTTTCTTGTCACATCTATGCAAAAAAGAAATGTCTACAAATTGGTTTTTGGAGCAATTTTCACCGACCATATAACTGCTTCACAATCCAAATAATGTTCATTAACAGTTAGACATAGCAGCAACCAAGCATGGTTATGATTTTAATTGGAAAATAAATTTATATATTAATAAAGAGAATAAGGAGGTGTTTGTTTGTGAAGAGGTCAAATCTATGTAGTATTTTTCAATGTCTGCAGAAGAATATGTGGAATAGAAAACACACACACACACACGCACACATAAGGAGGTGTTTGTTGTTTTCTTAAAGTTTGCAGGCTAAAATGTATTTTTTATTATCTAATAAAAACACAAATAAAAAAAACAATAAAATAAGTCAAAAAAGAACAAACAAAAAATTGGAAAGAAAAAAAAAGATATCAAAACAAACAAAAATACAAATATTTAAAAAAAAAAACAAATCGAAAAACTTTAAAAGCTAAGTGTTAGACATGTTTTCCATCTTTTGTTTTTTTACATCTTCTGGAAAAAAAAGGAAAAACAAATGTCGTCGTTTTTTTTTTCTCTAAAAAACAGTCCTTTTCACAAATGTCTGCACACTGCCAGTGTGAACATAAGTGGCGAAAAAGATCTTTTTCAAAAAAAAAAAAAAGAGCACTACAGAAGTCAACGATTTGCACTTGTATATATATATATAACATAAACATAAAACATACAAAATCAGAAGTGGATCCGCTATAAGAGAGAATGATATTTGCAGCTCCTTCTCCTCTGTAAATCCAATCACCCGCATCTTTTGCATTCAAATTCAACTCCATCATTTGTCTGCATAAATTTACAATCACCATCATGCACATGCAGTTTACTAATCATGCGAAATATTTAAAAATACATGAGTTGATTCTTCATCTATTGTGAAAAATTCTAACGCCAAAATAAAGAAAAGCTCGACCACTTATGAAGTCTAGAGGGCTTAAAACCCCAGTTTGGCCACAAGTGTTGCAACACACAATGAATGTTGGGGGTTGTAACTAATATATCTCTTTAAATCATTTTATACACCAAGGCACTGAATAAAGTGATATTTACAAAAATGAGCAATCAATAATGAAGTATTAAAAAATAACGATTAATTCTGCATTTCCTACTTTTGGAACCCTTAGATGTGATAAGTGATAACTATTAAAGTAGTACTGTGGTAGTCTAGTAGAATTGTCTGTTCTTTTATCACAAAAATCCGGAAAGGAAATCATATCCTGAATACAATAAACATTCCCAAAATGCAATGAACATGTATGACATAAAAATCCACAACATTTAACGTTCTGTTCTACCGACTTAGTTTAATGTTAGTTTAACATGACTGTGTGTACGAATCCTTATTTGACTATGACATACAAACAGAAAGAACTCATTGCTTATGCAATACATGTTGTCTAAAGAAGTTGTAAATAACTGTATTTTCATTACTGATCAAGGAAACGGCTGATCACCAATGCCACTAGTTTAATCGGACCTTCAACAGATTTAATAACCCAAAAACTAAAGTCATAAATAAAGGGAAGTAATGCGTAAAAGGTGAAAGAGACATGAAATGAATCAATCCATAATGAGGTCTAATGCACAGAACTATAAAGAGAAAATCAGATGTTGAAATAAATAATGGACAGCAGAACCAAACACACTGAGAGATTTAGATAAAAGGAACTGACCAGTCTTTTTGCAGATGGTTTGGCAACTCAGATTTAGACTAAAGAAAATTATGAGATCTTTAATGTTTAAGGAATGCCTCCGACTGATGTTAATAACTCTTCGGTTGCTGGATACCAAAAATACTAATGTAAGCTTGAATAAACCATAATCTTACACTGTGATACCAAAAAAAAAATGATGGGGGTTTCAAAGGGTGTTTGGGATTTGCTTATTTAACTCCAGAAGTGCTTTTGGGCAAATGTGCTTATCAATTTATGGTGGAAGAAAAATGAGTTTTTAAAAAAGTGTTTGGCTTAGCTTATACATTTAAAATGACCAAAAAGGGCATGCTCACATACTTAGAACCATTTACTACTTTTACATATAATGTTTTATACTTCATAAATTTTTTGGACAAAATTTATAATCTTAAATTTTTTTTTTTACAATTACTCGAAGCTCAATGCTTATAATCATTTTTGCCTAGCATTTCGAGAAATCCATGTTTTTTTTTGCTTAACCTATTAAATCATGCATTCTAAGTTAAGTAAGAAAGAAACAATATATATAGTTGTCCAGATTAAGTGCTTTACCCATTAGGTTATATTGATAACTAACATATAGTCAAACTATTAAAAAGCTGAATTCAAATGTAGAAGACAAATTTAAAGTAGATCTAAAGCTTTTGTTTAAAAAGGAAACAGAATTTAATCAAGTTCTACATAAATTCAAAGAAAGCAAAGAAAAACACAGAGCTAAAATTAGGACAGAATCACATCTGTGAGATTTTGATGCAATCACTACCTAAAAAACAACAAATATAAAATACTAACTATGGTTCAACAAACAGCATATAACTAACTGCACATAGTTCATCAACAAAGCATTTGAAAGGTGGAATGATGGTATAAACCGACATCACCTGGTATAGTATTGACCCTTTTATGAACTTGAGGTTGACCAGGCATTTTATGCAGTTCAAACATGAACACCATCTTCCCTTCTGAACTTCTTTTCTGTGTACAATGCTTCACAGTATACAACCCATCATACCCAAACACATCATAATTGTTCTTCTTTCCAACCCAACAAGTTTCCTAATCACCCTAACAGGACTTTTCTCAGTCATACTGTTCTTCAAAGCAAGATTACCCCTTTCAAGTTTTTGATCATCTGCTTAATCGATTCCAAAAAGATTCATGTGCTTAAAATTCATGTGCTTTATCGACTCTAAAAAAATCATCAGCTTAAACAGAACCAGAAAAAGAAATCGGGATTCCAAATCATAGATTGGGAACCATATACCAGAAATCAGACAAGAAATTGAGCTCTAGATTGAAAACCGAACAAGTAAATCATGTGCTTCATCGATTCCAGAAATCAAAATTCATATATCGATCCAGGAGGTATAACTGGATAAAGAAAGTGGGACTTACCAGATCGGAGAAGGAGCAGTAGCCAGCGCCTTCGATCAGAGGTCTGGTGCGGAGATCGGAGAAGGGTCGCCGGAGTGGGAGATCGGAGGAAGGTCGCAGTGATGAACGTTGTGAAGGGGAGTGTGAAGTGAAAGACCGTCTGGGGAATGAATTACGACGTGAACTTGGTGAGTTTCGGGGGAGAACGAGGGCATACAGGTAATTGTAACTTTAAAAAACCAAAAATATTCAAAACGTAAGGTCTTCCTTTCTTTTTAAATGTTGTGTCGGAAGATACCTCCCAAAAAATTATTTTAAAAGGTTTTTAAACTCGTATTATTGTTATAAAAGCCCTTAAATTTATAATTTTTTATCGATTTTATCCTAAATCATTAACATTTGCTATTTGATTTGGTATGTCTTGCAACTCAACACTTAACATAACCTCATCAACTAACCTTATATGCATATAAAATTAACAGTAACATTTGCAACTAACCTTGCATGCTTATAAAATTAACGGTAACAATTGCAATGTGAAAAACAATGTTCGGTTTTGTTCTTCAAATCAGAGTCTACGTGAAGGAAGGTGAGCACCTCTGTCTCTACTCTCGATTTTGTCTGTCGATTTCAAAAAAAGGGAAGAAGGTGTTCGATCTTTATTCTGATGGGGTACCGGGATACACACGCGCGCTTTGAGTCTTTTGAAGCTTGAATTGACGATGAAGACGAAATGAGTTCACTAAAGACAACGATTGCTTTCACTAACCTGCATCGAGATTTCCCATATTGGGATACAAACAGACAAGGTGTTTGGGCACAAACACACGCAACAGACAAACGCATGCTTTGAGTCTTGAAGCTTGAATTGACGACGAAGACAAAGTGAGTTCGCTGAAGATGACGCTTGCTTTCACTAACCTGCATCAAGATTTCTCATATTGATTCAGGTAAATTTCAACTAGTATTGATCAACAATTAGCAAATATTATGGGATTTAGATTCAGATTCGTTACTTATAATTCTGATTCTATGAGCTTCTATAAACCTCTGCAATTCTTCATCTTCTTAGTCTTTGGAAATGGAGTTGAACCATGTGAGTGGAGAAGTTAAAACTTGTCAACTTAAATTGGGTTATTGACGAATGACAATGAAGACTATAATTTGAAATTAGGGTTTGAAGATTTTACATTTAGGTTAAATTTTCAAGCTTATTGGTGCAAATCAAACATTTTTTTTTCTGCTCGTCAGGTGTTCGATAAAATGTCTAAATGAAGTTTTATAGTGTTGCAACCATTTTCAGACTCAAGAAGATGTAGAGTCTATTCCTAATGTTGTTTTTCATTGTGCACTCCAACCTTTTGTTGGAGTGTCATATTTTACTTTGGATTTTTGCTTCTCATTTCGAGCCTCTCCTTGAGACTTTAATAAGATTTGTTTGTGTGTTTATGGTTTTTTCTCATACATTTACAAGTGAATCGTGGTCATGTCCCTTTTGGGGGTTTCATTGTTTCCCAAATGGTGAAGTATGAGGTTGTAACATCCCAAAATTCAAGCCCGAAAATTTCATTTTTAGATTAATAATTTTTAAAACATTTTACCATAACATTGTCAGTAAGCAACACATTACAAAATCATAATGTTGTGTCCCAAACCATGTCATCAAAAATAATGAAAATCAGAGTACAATCCCAGAAAGTCCGATGCGGAATCATGTGTGTGTGTGCGTGATGCGATGTTACGCCTCCGACTCCTTCCCCTTAGACGAAGAGGTACCTGAAACCAAAACTGAAACCGTAAGCACAAAGGTTAGTGAGTTCCCCCCATCATACCACATACCATACAATATCGTCGATATCTTTCAACCGGTAACTTCCATCGGTATCTTTTAACCGATAAATGTCATCATCGGTATCTTTCAACCGGTAATCATCATCATCGGTATCTTTCAACCGGTAATCATCATCGGTATCTTTCAACCGGTAACCATCATCATCGATATCTTTCAACCAGTAACTATCATCGGTATCTTCCAACCGGTAACTGGGGACAATTCCACCCCCTACCACTAGCATACATCAACAAGATATAAACGTACAGTCAGGCATATCCGGGTACTAACTGATCCCTACTATACACATAACATGTCATACAGATAAATCTCATGACTAAAGCACATAACCAGACCCAGATAATTTTCACAAAGACAATCATCTTCTAAATTCTCCTATTTGGTGGGCCGACATTGTGGCCTTAGACCCACCCCTACTGGAAGGTAACTCACCTCGTACGAGTAGCTGCTGATATTCTGCGCGGGAAACCTCCGTCTGCTGCTGCTCCGGAAATCCTCCGGCTATAATCCCCACAAAACACTCAGTCAGAAAATGATACCTACTCTTAGGGTAAGATGATTGTTTTACCCCTAACCAAATCCAAGTCAAAGTCAACCTCCAGTTGACCTGACTCGCCGAGTTGGGCCGTCAACTCGTCGAGTCCTTACCCTTTACTTGTCCTTATCCATGACTCAACTCGTCGAGTTTGGCAACGACTCGACGAGTTCCCTTTCTTTACGAACATCAATGAACCTTCATCCGACTCGCCGAGTTGTATGAACAACTCGTCGAGTTCACCTTCATCTGATGAACAAGTCCTGACCTTGACTCACCGAGTTGTATGAACAACTCGTCGAGTTCTTCTTCAAACATAAGAAGATTGCCTTGGACTCGTCGAGTCTGTTCTAGCACTTGTCGAGTCCCATGAACTCTAGGTCTCCCAACACGTCTAAACAGTTATGGGACTCCCTTTTCTAACAACTGACCATCGCAAAAAGGTTTAAGATGGTTGAAAGTGCATCGACTCACCGAGTCCAACCTTGACCATTTCTATATAGTCGATCTAAATGGGATTTAACACACCAAAACCATAGATCTGGCCTCCTAATGTCCATTTTATACGTAAAGTTCCAAACTTGATGCACATGCATGGGTTTTTTAGCTCAAAAGTCTATAGAAAGTGCTCTACAAAGTGCATGGGGCTCTCATGGCCATAGAGTTGGCACCTTTATGCCATGAGACCCCTCCAATGACTCAGATCTAGAAGTAGAACCCCATGAACCACCTTACAAATCCGAAAATGGCTCAAGAAGCCCTAAATGCATCATGAATCTAAGCCCTAAAGATGAACAACCAAAAAGGAAGACCAAAATAGGGGCATTTACCTTGCTCAACTGGAATTTATCAGCTTCTTCCTTCCTTCCAAGCTTCACAAACCAACCAAGAGCACCAAAATGGCCTTAACATACACACAAACGGCTATGGTTTGGATATTCAGTTCTAAGGGAGTGTTAGGAACAAGGGAGGCTTAGTTAAGGTGTTTATTGTTCGGTTTTGAGCATTCTAACACTCCTATGGTGTACATGCAACCCTATAAACCTTGGATCTATGTTTTCTCTATTATACATGCAAATAAGAACTTTCCAAGGCTTTAATCCTAACTAGCATACTATGAGGTAACTATACTACAAATACTAGTTAGATGACATACCTTTTGGTGCAGCTTGATGTCTTCAAGCTTTAAGAACTTAGCCCCAATAGTGTGGAAGCCTCAAATGGAATCACAAATCACCAAAACACCTTGGAAGACTATAGAGAATATGGATACTTGGTTCTCTCTAGTGAAATTGGCTAGCCCTCTTAGTGTACCCACACTAGTGCCCATTTCACCAACCAAGGACATCTTTATATAGTGTGGAGGATTAGGGTTAAACCCTAATACCCATGACCTTTCATTTCCTAGGATCCATGGGTTAAAGCTCCATGGACTATCCATGAAGACTTAGCCCAACCTAAATGAACGTGGCCCACTACACATATATATCTAAGAGTCCATATTTAATTAGTTCATTTTGATCACTTAATTAATTATAAATTAATTCTTGATCAATATTGATTAAATAATATGATTATATTAATATATTAGAACTTATAATATATTAATATAAATCATAAATATACTATTCTCAAAATACTATCCATATAAATTGTGCCGGTGAAGTGCAACCCAAATGGACCATGCCGGGTCGGGTCAAGTACATACCAAATATAGTTATGGACTTAGACATTAATCCAACAGTCTCCCACTTGGATAAGTCTAAAACTATTATTGAGTGTGACTTCAAATCCTAACTGGCAATCGTAGCTCTTAAAGCCGCTGTCGAACTCTGATCTTGTCAACGAACTTGTCCATTAGATAAGGGATCATATATTCCTCCATTCTAGATATCATATGGACTGAGACATGGATTATAATCATTCTCTCTGTCCATTTGTTGTTTCCCGATTTCCGATTCATGATGACTGACTGATTGAACAAATCAAATCAGTCCTGGCTTGGCCAAGCACTCACATGTATCATCATTAAATCATCGAGGGGCCCACAGATATCGTTTTTATCCCGAAGGTAAAAGGAATGGATAAACTTCGACTCATATGGCTTGTTCTACTACTTGTTGAATCATACACAAAGGCACGTTTTATAACACCGAGTTACCGAATGCGTTTTCGTGCAATCAATGTACAACCAACTCACAGTAACAACTCATATCTCTAGGTTTGAAGAATATAAGATATTATCGTCTCATGATCACTCGTGATAAAATCCATGAAGTGATTCCAATGAGCGCGGGTTGAATCCAATACTCAGAACTTATGAGCACTCATGAGTGTTGTAGCCCTTTGTCCAACATTTTAGACCTCTACAAGCCAACCCATGACAGTCGTAATTCATATCTACTTCCAACATATGACCGACTGTGGATGGTTTGAATAACTTAGTCATTCTAGAAGAATAACCTAGTTTATTCTGGAAGTCAAAACATGCAAAATGAAACACAAGAATAAATGAATCAAATATGGTATCAAACCCTATGAATATAAATAAACACTTTTATTTATCACCATAATGATTACTCATTATTCATTGTTTCGGTTTTATCAACTTTATACTTGAATTTAAAACAATTGTTGTCCCATGCTCCAAGCATGTACACTATGTTTTCTAAACACTAGTCATGCCATACACAAAGTATGCATACTATGTTTGTCTATGATCTTTACTTTGTGAAATAGATTAATTGAGCATAACTCCAATGATCATCTTTTCACAGTCCCAAACCCTTACTGCAAATGCAAGAATTCCAAATTCATGCCATTTACTGAAATCTGTTAGATTCTAAACTTATATGCATTGATCCTCTTGTAATGATTATGCACAAATTCAACCAGACTTGGCAACAATCATTACAGAGTATTCCAACGGAGATCAACTCCTTGGAAACATCCTTCTTGCATTTAGTTTCCTAATCTTACAGATTGAATACTTTCTAACTTTGAACCATTTCCATATTCCATTTTGACTATCACTTCCGAACAAGAGTTGCCTCTTTTCAGACTATGTCAATATGGTCCTCCTAAAGTCAACACTATACTTCCAACTGTCCTTGAGCAACCAATCCTTGGTAAACCTTAGATTGTCCTCAACAATTGCGTAATCATTTTAGTCATATCCAATTCTAGACCTTTTCCCTTCTTAATGCCCCAGGCATTTGGAAAATTTTAGAAATGATGAATATAGCACATGTAATCGATCCTATATCCGAAGCATATGGGACACGATTCATGATGTCTCACATAAAGACTAAACCAGTCTTTTGCTATAATATTTCCATTTCTATTTGCCAAGTTCTCATAATTCAGATTATGAAAAGGGATGCCGTAATCATAATCTAATTTTAGAACGCAAATAATGAACCCATACATAGAATTTCCTTATGTTGAGCCATTCCAACATGAAATTCATATATATATATATATATATATATATATATATATATATATATATATATATATATATATATACACATATATATTATTGACTAAATACGATTAAGACCTCAATCTAAGCTTTTAGATTTGAGATGAAGTATAATTTCCTCTCCCATAATTATAGGAAAACAACTTTTCCCAATTGAGACCTTTTGTTTTCTATAATTAACATTGCTAACTTGCAACCTTTATCATGCTCCCACCAACGTGATGATTAATAACATAAGACTTATGCTCCCACTAGCTTCGACATGTACCCAAAAATCAACTAGACTTCTAGAAATCAATACTTTATTGACTTTCTTACCAAAGTTCAGATTTCTGATACTAGATTGCCTTGATAAGACTTTATCAATATCATAAACCTCTCTTAGATAGCTCACATGTATGTCTAAACAATTTCAGAACTATGAAAAGGGATGTCGTAATCATAGTCTAAATTGTTTAGACCTTTTGCCATTTCTCATAAGTCAATGTTAGTGTGCCGGTTAACCACGCACGCTCCACTAACGACTTTGAGAACTGCAAATATCACAATTGCTATCTACTTAAAATCTACTTAGTGAAAGAGTTTCCTTACCATCATTTTCATGAATCGAAGAGAAACCTTATGACACTTAGATTTTATGGTGTAAGCGTTCCTATCCATGTGAATTTGTCAAAACCATAACCACATGACTAGGTTAGTGACAAATCCTAACTCATATGGATTGAACTTGTGCAATCTTAACTTCTTGCCACCTGGCAGCTCAAGGGCCTGACATTGCTTCCAAGTAGTTATCCAAACAATTGAGAACATGTAGAGCTCAAATGTATAGCCAATTTAACTGGAATGGGCACAGAAATGTCAACACGATAGGTTATAAACCTCTAGTTGTGTGCTAGTGGTGAAGTACAGGTTTTTGTTCTTGATTACTTCTTGAAACCCTTTCAGGATCTTTTAGACTCCCACTGTCTCCTTGACCTATAAGACTTTCTTGCCAAATATTCAAGAGATAGTGTGTGGATTCTAATCAAGACAGACACTTAACACAATTAGCCTTAGTTGATCTTTGTTTTATCCAAAACATCACAACTTACCAATTTCAAATGTACAAGAGTAGAAAACTTTTACTCTTACATTTGACAAGTGTTTTAAACCTTCTTTAAGACATGTCACTCAAGTTACAATCTTAAAGTATAACTCTATGAACTGTTTTCGAATGAAGTATGAATCATCTTCTTGATTTAACCACTTCAACAATTCATAACTCCTATTCTTAACTCTCAGAATGTACTTAGAGGATGAATTGTGATAAGGTCTCTAAATCATTAAGATGATCTTAAAACATGATACTAAAGGACTCTCCCATCTTTTCAGATTTGAGAAACTTTTATCCTTCTGCCTAATTTGATTCTTCTTGTTCGTTCTGTCATACATTGAAAAAAAATTCAATGCTTCAGAATTATACTTAAGCTTGTAAGTATAATCATATTTACTAAACATTAGTAAATCATGACGAATAGTCTTATCCATCTTTTGTGGTGGACTTTGACAAGTGCACAAGAAAGTGTACTTGATCCCTTAGTCCTTCTCTTGACTCACACATCCATGTGAACAAGCAGTTAGTTTAATTTTCTAATGCTCGAAAGTTCTCATTCATCATACTATACAACTTGCATGATTAAAAGTTTCTATCCAACTGAAACTTGGGTGATGAGAATCTTTTCTTATTTGGTAAATTTAGACATTACCACAAATGAAAGACTCAAATTCATATTTCCAATATTGCTATCAATGGAAACATATAAACAACATCTTTTTCCCAAATGCCATTGTAAGGATATTTTTTAAAATAAATAAAATTAAAAACTTTTCTTTTATTTTAAAACATTGCGGAAAAACTAATCCTTACAATGCAGATGTATATGAAAACTTGTTGTCATCTATTCCTAACCAATCTATCATAACTCTTAAGCACGTGCTCAAAATTCTGATCACCGAACCATGCGATCGAAATCCATCTTCGTGATCAGAATCAACATATACTTCCTTTAAGTTTCTTTACTTTTCTTTGATTCTTAAAACATCAACATCTGACCCAGCCACATCATGTAATAAGAATCTCCAAGTAGGATCTTAATAGAGTTAGAGAATGGAATTTACCTGAAATAAAGTCAAACTTATTAACTTTACCATCCTTAGGTAAGTTTGGCAGCTTCATAACCAAAGCCCCTTCCTTTGGCAATAGAAATATATGTACCCTTAGGTAATAGTACATGGGACTATCTCAGACTTAGCCTTTCTCTTTACTATTTGGTCAACCAAGTTTACTATGGCCAATCCTTTTCCATTGGGAAGAGAATGCATTTATGGATTTCCTGTGTCACTATTGTCCCTGTCCATAAAGTTTTGGGAAGTTGATCTCCTAATCAAATTTGCTTTACTAGTACACTAAATCATTTCTAATTTAGCAGAACCAAGCAAATAGATAAGATCATTAAGGGTCTTGTCATAGTCTATCTCATAGGAGTCCTAAAGGAACTCACTATGTGTCTTAGAAAGTGATTGAACCACTAACTTTCTCAAGACTTTGACACCCAACTCTCCCGGCTTGTCAATATGTGACTTCATCTCCAAGATGTGATCACACCTAGACCTTGCCTTGCCAATAGGGCTTGAGTGACCTTGAACTTATGGGTTAGGGAGAATAACTGGAGGAGGTGGAGGAAGTGAAGTTCCAAGATATTTGGGAAGATCATAGATGTCTGAACTAGACATCTTTTTGGAGATATTCAAGATAGTTGATTTAAAGTCCTTAATATAACACCCAATATGAAATATTAAGGCTAGGACCCAACAAACTATTTTATAACTTGGAAGAGGGATGCTGTAATCCAAGCTATAGAATATTTGAAGGTAGGTGAATGACGAGTCACCAATTTCCACCATGAAAAATGAAATAATTAATTAGGTTTTAATTGGATTTGAAATTCCTAGATCTTTGAGATTCATTGAACTTTCAATGGCATGTTTCAATCTCGAGTGTGCCCTTCAGGTTTTGTGACTGGGATGCCGAGGATCACAAAACAAGGTGTGAAGTAACCCTGCAAATTACTTGGTACCCTTAAGTGTTTACCCCTCAATCGATGTGTCGGTTAACCACACACGCTCCATCGATACTATGATAAGCATTAAGTTACCCTTTGCCTACCTTGTTAAATACGAGTTAGTTTGCCGGTTAACCACACACGCTCCACTAACCGACTTAAATAAACTGCAAAGTGTAATTTCATGGATTAGCACCTTATTCACATTTTCCTAAGTAACTAAGATTGGGTATTATTAAGAGTTTAGTTACTTAGTATTTATCATTAATACTTTTAATGAAGGGAGAATTATAGTCATGTCAAACCCGTTCGGCTAACGACCCTTCACCAGTCAAGGAAGCGGTGGGTGAGAGTGGACACCCATTAAACTGCCATTTTATAGGCAGTAACCTTATACCCCCCTTATAGACCGGCTTCGTGAATGAGGCCTACTAACGGTAAGACTGACTTTACTCTTATACATATATATAAATATTATTAACTTATAATATTATAAAGTATAAGGATTGAATTTTAACTCTTTAAAATTCTAAGGGCTTAACTTGGAATTAAAGTATTCATAAAAGAAAACTTTTCAAATTCCAAAACTTGAGGGCATGTTTTGAAACTATTCAAAACTCTTGGATTTTCATAACTTATGAGTTTTTATTAAAGTATTAAAACTTTTAATGAAGAGACACTTGGACATCCATAACTTGAGGATAAGTTATGGAGCCATAAAAATTATTTATAAGAAAAGACTCTTCATTTTTTTATAACCTAAGGCATTTTTATGAGTTTTTAAGATTCATAAATGTGACTTTTCATATAACTTGAGGACAAGTTACAAAAACACATTTTATGAACAACTTTTAGATTAACTTGGATTGAAAACATCTAACACATATTTTTCATTAATCTAAAAAATAACTTATAAAACAAGGAAACATAAAACTTTTGGTAATCCATAACTTATGGAGTTAAATGTTTGTTTTATGATGAAACTTTTCATGTTCCATGACTTAAGAATAAGTTATGGAATTCTTTAAAACATTAACACCAAATTTTGTAACTCCATAAAAACTTTGAATCAATTTTTTTTAAACCTTTTCATATCCATAACTTATGGAGGTCTCAAAAAACTCTTTAAATCAAACTTTTAAAACTAATAAAATAATCATATCATTTTATCCTTTACTAAATTTGACCTAATTCAACTTATATAGCAAATGATTCAAATTTTACAAGTAATTAGTTTTTCACAAAAAAAGTAATTATCTTAAAATTTGACAAACGTCATGTTTTTTTTCCTTTTTTTCAACTTTGAAAATAAACCATTTGCATCAATATAACAGAAAACAACCCATGGCTCTGATACCACTGTTGGGTTTTGAGCATTCTAACACTCCTATGGTGTACATGCAACCCTATAAACCTTGGATCTATGTTTTCTCTATTATACATGCAAATAAGAACTTTCCAAGGCTTTAATCCTAACTAGCATACTATGAGGTAACTATACTATAAATACTAGTTAGATGACATACCTTTTGGTGTAGCTTGATGTCTTCAAGCTTTAAGAGCTTATCCCTAATAGTGTGGAAGCCTCAAATGGAATCACAAATCACCAAAACACCTTGGAAGACTTTAGAGAATATGGATACTTGGTTCTCTCTAGTGAAATTGGCTAGCCCTCTTAGTGTACCCACACTAGTGCCCATTTCACCAACCAAGGACATCTTTATATAGTGTGGAGGATTAGGGTTAAACCCTAATACCCATGACCTTTCATTTCCTAGGATCCATGGGTTAAAGCTCCATGGACTATCCATGAAGACTTAGCCCAATCTAAATGAACTTGGCCCACTACACATATATATCTAAGAGTCCATATTTAATTAGTTCATTTTGATCACTTAATTAATTATAAATTAACTCTTGATCAATATTGATTAAATAATATGATTATATTAATATATTAGAGCTTATAATATATTAATATAAATCATAAATATACTATTCTCAAAATACTATCCATATAAATTGTGTCGGTGAAGTGCAACCCAAATGGACCATGTCGGGTCGGGTCAAGTACATACCAAATATAGTTATGGAATTAGACATTAATCCAACATTTATATAGGTGCAAACCCTCATATTTGTAGCACCCGGTTCCTGGTACGTATTCCTTGTAATTAATATTTCTAATTTAATGCAATTTGCCTTGGACTCGGCGAGTTGAAGGACCAAGTTGCCGAGTAGAAGCGGGATAAGACGCGGGTCTGAGCCTCGGACTCGGTGAGTCGGTTCCTGGACTCGGCGAGTAGGCCCTGTTTGGTCAAAAACGCTAACCCAGGTGTTTGCACCCTATTTAAGCACTCTAACTTGGTCTCCCTTGTCCCTAACACTTCCATAAGAGTTGTAGAGTGAAACCCTAGTCCCCTTTTGTCCTTGTGAGTGATTTTGTCCTTGTGAAGGAGGTTTGAAGCTTAAGAGAAGAAGAAGGAGGTGGAAGAGTGCAAGGAGGAGAAGTAGATCCGACATCTACCCTGCAAGAGGCTTCCATTCAGGTAGAAAAGTCCCTACCTTGATCACTAGTTCATTAGATTCCCTTTTTGTCCCTAATTGGTGGTTTTCAAGCCCTAAAACACCAAACTCCTTGTGTTTGTGCTTTATGATCCGAAAGGACTTCAGATCTAGACCTTATGGACGTATTAGAAGTATAAAGTCTCTGTGGTTAAAGTGATTGAGGTCCCTATTGAGAGTATGACCTCATAAAGAGCTTGGATTTGCCTTTTGGAGCTTATGGAGCCATGCATGCACGTAAAGTTTGCAACTTTACGTGATAAGCATGCCCTAGGAACATAGATCTATGTTTGGAAGCGTTGCATGTCTCAGATTTGGTCTGTATGGGAAGTGGGTCGAAGGGACTCGGCGAGTCCCAATGTGGAACTCGACGAGTTCTATGAAGATGGTCTTAGACTCGACGAGTTGGATGAACAACTCGGCGAGTCCTATGAAGATTACCTGGAACTCGACGAGTTGTTCTTCAAACTCGGCGAGTCATATGAACTGTTACTGAGTAAGAGGGGTTTAGGTGTTGAAGGTCCAACCCTTCGTATATGCACGCGGAATTAGCAATTTAACGTGTAGCAATAGTCCCAGAGACCCAAATCCTCACAAAGGATGCTCTGATGAGGATTTGGAAGAGAGTAGGAGATCTACTCGTGGGGACTCGGTGAGTTATTCTTGGACTCGGCGAGTCGGATCGCGAGTCGATTGTGCATGGTCCTTTTGGGTTGCCTTCACACTGGTGACTAGACAGGATGATTGTTGAGGAGAGAGGTTGGTTTATTGTTAAGAATAATAAATTGGAGTATAAGTATGATTTGTTAATATATTATATGAATAATATATTAATTTGGAATCATATTATTAATTAGTATTTAATCAGAAATTAATTAGGAATTAATTTCGGGATTAAAGGAATTAATTAAAAGTACAGGGGCTATTTTGTAATTATTCAATAGTTGAGGCTTTGGGCCATTGGATCACCTTTATTAAGGATTGAACAAAAATCCTAGAATGATCTAGGAGTTTTCGTCCAAGGGCTTAAGGAAAGGAGTCCACGGACTTGCTTAGGCCCTAAGCTAAGGGATTAGGGTTTACACCTTGAAACCCTAGTTAGCCTTAAGTATAAATAGCACCCTAAGGCACTAAGATTTCGTACAAGCCTTGGCAAACCCTAAAAGGGACGAAATCTAGGGCAAGATACCCTTCTCTCCTCTCTCCCATATTCATCCTTTCACCTAGTGTGTTTGTGAGCCATTAGAGGTACTACACTTGTGGTACTTGCTTTCAAGAGCTAAGGAGATTCAAGGAACTAGTTGTTATTACTATATAACAACAAAAGGTATGTATTCTATTCTTCTATGAGAATTTCGAAAATAGTACTAGCATGCCAGGTTTCTTTTTGTGTTCATAAAGTTGTATAACTAATAGTGAAAATGTCACACCCCGAAAACCGAAGGCGGAAACATTTCCGGGGTTGACTCCACGTTGAGTATCAAATCCAATGCACATAGTAAGTAAAGTGAAACAACCATTACATTACATATAGAAAAGTTTACATTTCTTTGAAAGAAAAGTTATACAAGTGTTATACATATATCATATGAACAAAAGTAAAGACTAGTCTTCGGAAAGCTCCGTCTTCTCCAAAAGGTGTCGGTGTACCTGTCTAACGCTGACCTGAGAATACAAGCAGTTTGAAAATTAGCATAAAGCTGGTGAGTTCATAAGCGGTTTAGTTTTGAAAAGAACGAGTTTCCTTTGCTTTCTGAAAAAGTTGTTGTTCAAGAAAATCCCATATTTTCTTATGAAAACAGTTTGGTTATCTTTTGTTACAAATTCGAAAACGGTCTGTTATGTCATTCCAGGAAAATCCCATATTTCCTAATAGTTTAGTTATTCGTTTGTTACTTTATTCGTTTATGAGTTGTTATGCTATCCTAGGAAAATCCCATATTTTCCTATATGATGTGTTCTCTATTCGTTTCTAATTTTGTTACTATTTGTTATGTTATTTCCGGAAAATCCCATATTTTCCTATGTGTTGGGGTTGGTTCTTAAGTTTGATTTCGAAGTACTAATGATTACCATACTTGCAGTATTAGTTAAGTATTCTAAACTCTTAGTTATCCTACATTCGAATGTCTATCATCTACTAACTTAGTTGTATTTTAGTATCTCTGGCGACATTCTAAGGCGGATGTATTCGAAACTCAGTAGAGGTCTAGAGGCGTACTTTCGTATTAAATTCGAAACTCTGGTGACATTCAAGGCGTACACTAACTGTATATTCGAAGTCTTGGTGTCATCCAAAGGCGTTATTTCGCATTCGTAGTCCTATTTCTATTCGTATTCGTATTTGTACTATCCCATTGGTTAAATTCGTATTCGCATTCGTATTCGTATTCGTATTCGTATTCGTATTTGTACTATACTATTGGTTATATTCGTATTCGTACTATACTGTTGGTTGTATTCGTATTCGTATTCGTATTCGTATTCGTATTCGTTTAGTATTAATCTTAGTTATGATTAGTATGATTTCTTTTACAAAAAGTAATATAGTTTAAAACACTTTTTAAAGAAATTTGACTTTAGTCTAACTGTTTACCCTGAAATTCGAATCATTAGTTATCACGATTTTCGATATTATAAACATACATGAAATAGAACATTTGAACTGAAAATACGTTGAAGTACAAGATTTCCTTGTACCTTTGCTTGTATTCCCCCCTGAAAACATTTGAAAAACATTGGAAAACATTTGAAAAATGGTAGGGGTATGAACTCACCAGACGAGAAAACGTGTCGGTTCGGACGCTAAGTGTCGGTTCGGAGCCTGATAACGCGCAAGATTCCTATGTAATATGAAATGGTATACAAATGTATCTAATTAGATTTAAATCACTAATTATATACACTTAAACATTCCAAGACGCGAAAACACATCAAATCGAGTGTTTGGAGTGACCCGGGTGACATCTACGGACGTGTATTGATGTGTGGGACTTGGGAACTGAGTTTACTCTTCAAGAGTAAACTCCTTATGGAGATTTCGGCCTTATACACTACTCACACATGAGTTCACGGTCGTGAACTCATGTTGGCAAGGTTTATGGTGCTTAATGGTCAATAACACTTGAGGGATGATTGGGATGAATTTATCTAAGGCTTTGGAAGGGATTAATTCACCAATAACATCAAAAGGGAGTTTACGGCCCTAAACAAGGAGTTTACGGCCATAAGCTCCTATACCCCTTAGATTGATGATTTAATGGCCTTAGATTAATCACATGCGATTCCAATAATTTTTACAAGCCTTGGTATGAATTTAGGGCATCAAATGACTCATCTTTAGGAGTTTACGGCCCTGGAACATATTCTTGGGTTTCATGGCCGTAAACACCTAATTGGAGGGTGTTTGACATGATTAAGGTCCCCAAACTATTTTTAGATGATTCTAGGATTTATTCCAAGGCTATTGGTGGAGTTATATGGCTTTTAAACATGTATAAATGAGTTTACTCCCCATGTTTGAGGGGTTTACGGCCCAAGCATATTCCTTGGCCGTAAACTCATATTTTTTTCCTCAAACGTCATGTTTAGGGTGTTCTAAGTCCGGATTTGTAAGCCATATAGTCGTATCTAAGTCCCAAAGTTGGTTTGGAGGGGTTAAATTGCTCAAAAACCCATTTATTAAGTGTTTACGGCCCAAGCATGCTCCTTGGCCGTAAACACATGTTCCAGGTCCAAAATCACATTTTAAACACAGATTTGAAGGCCTAAAAGGTTGAATAACAAGTTAGGGAAGTTACCTCTATGATTTGGAGCCTTAATTCTATGTTTTTGGACCTTAATCTTGAATGAGGAGAGAGGTTAGAGAGAGAGTTGTGAGATGAAGCAAAAGCTTCAAATGGAAGCTTGGATCACTTTAAATAGTGTCCAAGTTCGGGACACGGTGGAATTCTACCTGATACCGGCATTAGACGGGGCTTTTGGTCGCACCCGATCAAGTTGCCGTAACTCGATATGGTTGATTCTAGAAATGTTCCGATCACTAATATGAGGTGTTAGAATGAGTTCTAAAGGTATTAGGACACTCGTTAAGTCATAAAATATACATTAATGACTTAATTAAATGCCGGAATCGGAAAAAAAAATTGGAAACGGCGATTGGATTATCGAAATGAGTTACGAAAAGGGGTACAAGCAATGATACGAAATTTCGGGTTGTTACAGAAAACATAGATCCAACTCTAGGGTTGCATGCACACATAGGATTGTTTGTTTAAAACCCATCAGTGGTATCGGAGCCATTGGTTTTTGTTTTCAATTAGCTTTATTCAAATGTATGAACTTGACATATTAGGGTTTATGGCTAATAAACCCTGGAGGCTTGATTTTTCGAAATTAGGGTTTCTAAACCCTAGATTTCGAAATTTTTGGTAAGATTTCCTAAACCCTTTTCTTTGGCCCAAGATTTCAATTTTAGGGTTGTCTAACCCTAGAATTTCGAAATTGCCTATTTCCCCATGATTAGATCATAAATTTTAGGGATTTGGATATTGCCATATCTTGTAATTATCCTTTAAATTTTTAAATTTGGTAATTAAAGATTTTGAATATCCCATCCCATAATTTCGAATTCTAGGGGATTTAAGTGATTAGATTAAATTAATTGTTTAATTTAAAAGATATCCTTACCAAAATAAAAGATAATTGTCAAATTAATTAGATAATCATTTCCTTATGTGATAAACTTGATTTATTTGAATTACTTGATAGATTATCTTGCAAGAAATTGAATTAGGTCATATTTAGATAATTACTAATCAATTGGTTAATTATTATTATTTGTATTTTGATCTAGAATGTTCTTGCTTATATTTTGAAAGTTTCAAAACTTGCCCTCAAGTTTTGGAATTTAAATTGTTTGATTAAAAGGTTTAATTTTGAAAAAGTCTAAATTATAAAACCCTAATTTTGAAAAGTTCAAATTACACCCTTATGTTTTTATTAAATTAATTAAGTGTATAATTAAAAGAGAGTTAATAAATCCATAATGATATGGTTTATATTTGATTAAATTAAAAGTGTAATTTATAAAATTAAACCACTTAGTATTTTAAAAGTGTAAAATACACCCTTATACTATGTATAACATTAAAAGCCTAATATTATATATGTATAACTTAAATGCTAGTCTTACCGTTAGTAGGCCTCATTCACGAAGCCGATCTATAAGGGGGTATAAGGTTATGGCCTATAAAATGGCCGTTTAATGGGTTTCCACTCTCACCCACCGCTTCCTTGATTGGTGGAGGGTCGTTAGCCGAACGGGTAGGATAGGGCAAACCCTTTCCATTAAAAGTATAATGAAGTATAAAGTAACTAAATTTTTTTTACAAAATTCCCAATCTTAGTTACTTTAGGCAAAAATGAATTGATGCAATTCCATGAAATTACACTTTGTGCCCTTGCGAAGACGTTAGTGGAGCGCGTGTGGTTAACCGGCACACTAAATGGTTCTAAGCAAAGGTAGCAAAGGGTGACTCAATGTTTGTCATAGTTCGGTGAAGCGTGTGTGGTTAACTGGCACATCGAATAGGTGACGGTAACATTGGGGGCACCATGTAAGTTTGCATGGTTATTCACACCCTGTTTTGTTATCCTCGGCATCCCAGTCACAAATCGAGGGGCATGTCGAGATTTAAACATGCCATTGAAAAGTTCAATGAATCTCAAAAGATCTAGGAGTTTTTCAATACATTTAAAGCTTAAGTTTCCTTTTCGTTTTCATGGTGGAAATTGGTAAATCGTCATTTACCTACCTTCAAATATTCTGCAACTGGATTACGGCATCCCTCTTCTAGGTTGTAGAGTATTGTGTTGGATCCTAGTCTCGATGCTTCATTTGGGTGTCACATCGAGGATTCTAATCAACTTAACTTGAATTTTCTCCCGTTTTGTAGATGTCAAAGTATGACAACTATGGTCTTCCCAAATTCCATGGAACAAGCTTTCCAAATGAAGATGATGATCCACGATTCGATCGAGGAACAAGAGATCATGCTTCACTTCCTCCACCTCCTCCAATTATTCTCCCTAACCCACAAAGTTTGAAGGCTTGAAAAGTTCAAGCTCACTCAATCCCTTTTGCCAAGTAAACATGGGAAACCTATGTGTGTACACGTCTTAGAGATGAAGACACACATTGATAAGTTAAGGATGTCGGGTACACGTCTTAGAGATGAAGACACACATTGATAAGTTAAGGATGTTGGGTGTCGAGATTTCAGGTAAGTTGGCTGTTGACTGGGTTCTTCATTCGTTTCCTGAATCATATAGTGAGTTCGTTAGAGAGTACTATATGATGGATCATGACGTGACCCTCATTGATTTGACATGTTTGCTTATAGCTGCTGAATCAGCGATGATTTGGCGAGCTGGTTGAGCAAATTTGTCTGGTAAATCAAACTCCCAAACTTCAATGGATATTGAAATGGTGACATTGGAGATCCAGAAAAGGTAGATTCTGAGATAGTTCCTTGTGACATTCCAAAAGAGTCCATTTGCTTTTATTGCCAAGAGAAAGGGCATTGGAGACGAAGCTGCCCTATTTACCTAAGAGATCTAAGAGATGGGAGAATCAAAACGTATGGCTCTACTTTAGGTAAAATCCATTAACTAACTCTTTTAAATTCCAATTCTAGATTCTTAATACATGATGTAATAAGATTACATTTTGATGTTTTATAGGATCGAAGAAAAGAAAGGAAGCCTAAGGGAAGAAGTGAGCTGAATCTAATCGTGAAGAAATGGATTTCGATCGCATTGCTTGAGGATTAGATTCTTAAGCTACTACTTGGAGTTAGAATAAGATTGCTAAGAAATATGTATTGACATTATTTTTCAATTGGATTGCATTGTAAGGACAATTTTTTCCGCAATAAAATAAAATTTGATTTTATATTACTTATTTATCCTTGCAATGGCGTGTATGAAAAATTGATGTTTGAAGGCTTCTAATATTAGCAATAATGAATTTGATTCTTAATTTTGTTATTTGTGGAAATGTCAAGAATTTACCAAATAGGGAGAGTTTCTCATTGCCCAAGTTTCAATTGGACAGAAACTTGGAATCATACAACTTGGTTGCGTGATGAATGAGAAATTTCATATTTGGAAGTTAGACTAATTCGTTAACAAAGTGTCAAGTGAAGGACTAGGAAATCGAGTACACAAGGTTGTGTGTTGATCAAGTCCACCACAAGAGTAACAAAGATATTCGTCATGATTTACTAAGGTTTTGTAAATATGATTATACTTATAAGATTAAGTGTAATTCTGAGTTGATTGAAAGAGTTTCAATAAATAGCACAACGAATAAAGAAGAATCAAGTAGGCAGAAAGATAAAAGTTTCTCTATTATAAGAAGAAGGGAGAGTACCTTTTATTATGTTTTATGATAGTTCTTAATGATTAAGAACCATATCTCAATTGATCCTCTAAATGAGTCTTAGTACAATTGTATGTCTGAGAAGAGGAATCAAGAATTGAAGAAATGGTTAAATCAAGAAGTCAATCATACTTCGTTCCACAAACAAGTCTTAGAGTTAAGATTGTGAAATTGAGTGACAAGTCTTAAGAAGGTTTATAAAATTCATCAAATGTGGAAAGTTGTGATGTCTTGGATAAGACAAAGACCAACTAGGACCAATTTTGTGAAGTGTTTTGTCTTGATAAAAGCTACACTAACTCTTGAATATTTGTTTGTCGAGAAATGTTTATTGACAAAAGAATATTATATGTCAAGGAGTCAGTGGGAGTCTTAATAGTCTTGAAAAGTTCAAGAATTAATCAAGAATAAACCTTATCGATCATCACTAGCACACGACTTGAGGTTCACAACCTATCGTGTTGACACTATCTTGTTTCTGTGTCGTTCCAATTGAGTTAATTATGCATGTAAGTTCTATGAGTTCTCACTTGAACGCATAAAAGGCGAGCACCTTGATCAATGAAAAGTACATTGATAGGAAATGATGAGCTGCTTAACTATTTGGAAGACATGGCGGGCACTCGTGTTACCATAAGGCCAGAAATCAAGATTGAGAAAGTTCGGTCCATATGAGTTTGGATTTGTCACAAACGTTGGTTTTGACAAATTCGCATGGATAGGAACACATACACCATTAAAATCTAAGTGTCTTAAGATTCCCTCCTTCATGAAAATGACTGTGAGGAAATGCTTTCACTAAGAGAGATTTAAAGAAGATAGTGATTGTGAAAATTGTATTCTCGAATTCGATTATGGTTACGGTATCCCTTTCCATGATTCGAATTGTGAGATTTGGCAATTAGTATGAATTGTTTAGACACACATATGAGCTATCTAAGGCAAAGGTGTATAAGTTTGAGAAGCTTAGCTAAAGGATTATCAAAGCATTAGGTATTAGAAATATGAACTTAAGAAACTCAATAGGTATTGTTTTCTGGAAGTTAAGCTGTTTTCTGAATACATGTCAAAGCTAGTGGGAGCATAAGTGTTATGCTTATATGATAATAATCATCATGATAGTGGGAGCATAAATGTTATGCGTGTATGATTATTATGGCAAGTATTGCAAGTTAGCAATATTAATTATAGAAAACAAGAGTTATACTTTGCAAAGTCGTAAGGGTTGAAAAGTTGTTTTGCTATAATTAGGGGAGAGAATATTATGCTTCATTTCAAATCTAAAGGCTTAGGTTGTGGAATGTTAACAAATTTAGTCAAGGATACATAGTGTGTTCTTAAATTTCGATTATGATTACGGTATCCCTATTCATAGTTCGAATTATAAGAACGTGACACATAAAATATTATGGCAGAAGATTGATAAAGTATCAAATCTTTATGTAAGACATCATGCATTGTGTCCCATACGCTTCGGGTATAGGATCGATTGCAAATGCTATAATATTTGACCATTCTAAAATTTTCCAACTGTCTAACGCATTAAGAGGAAAAAAGGACAAGAATCGGTTTTGACTAAAATAATTAAACAACTATCAAAGGACGATCCAAAGTTCGCTGAAGATTGGTTGTTTGTGAGTAGTTGAAAGTATGGTATTGGATGGACCATATCGACATTATTATGAATAGATAAGATTCTATTAAGAATGAGTTGTCATATGGAAAATATGGAAATGTTTCCATATTAGGAGTTGGATATTGAGAATGTCTAGATTAGAAACTTTTATGCAAGAAGGATGTTCAAAGGAATGTACTTTGAGTGAGAGACATCATATCAATAGAATTGTTTCTGATAGAGATTGGCCAAGTCTTTATGATTTTGAGCTATGAATTTACGAAAGGATCATTGCATAAAATGTTAGAATCTAGTATATTCCATAAGTGACAAGAATTTGATATTCTTGTACTTATGATAAGAATTGGGAGTTGTGAAATGAGTATGATTAGAAATGTGTTCATTTGATCTATTTCACAAAGTAAGGACCATAAGTAAACATTGTGTGCATGCTAAGAGCATGAGACAATTGTAGTAATAATTCAAGTAATAAGTTAATTAACCGAAACAACAAATAATGAGTAATCGATATGGTGATAAATAAAAGGTGTTTTATTTATACTCAAAGGTTTGGGACCATATAGGATTAGTACTATTCTTATGTTTCACTTTGCATGTTTTGACTTCCTGAATAATTAATTATTTCAGAATAATCAAATTATTCGAATGGTCCACAGTCGTTCATATGTTGGAAGTAGGTATGAATGAAGACTGTCATGAATTGGTTTGTAGATTGTCTAAAAGTGTATTAGACGTAGCAAAGGTTTGTTGCAACGTTCATGAGTGCTTATGAATATGATTTTGAGCATTGGATTAAACCCACGCTCACAAGAATCACTTCATGGATTTTATCACGAGTGATTGGTGAGACGATAATATCTTATATTCTTGAAACCGAGATGTGTGAGTTGTATCTTGCGAGTCGGTTACACATTGATAATATGTAAACGCACCAGTAACTTGGTATCATAAAACATATTGTTGTGTGTGATTCGGTGAGTGAGTGCAAGCAAGCATTGAATCAAAGTTTATCCGTTCCTTTTATCCAAAGTGGAATGAAAGCGATATATGTGGGCCCCTCGATGATTTAGTGATGACACCTTAAGCGCTTGGCCAAGCCGGGACTAATTTGATGTGTTCAATTGTAGTCTATTGTCAGTCTTCGTAAATTGGAAATCGGGAAACAACTCATAGACAGAGAGAATGATTTAAATCCATGTCTCAGTCTATACGATATCTAGAATGGAGGAATATATGATCCATTATCTAAAGGACACACTTCTGATAAGATCAGAGATGACAGCGGCTTTTGAAAGCTACGATTGCTAATCAGGATCTAAGGTTATACGCAGAATAGTTATTAGACCTATCCAACTGGGAGATTGTTGGATTAGTGTCTAAGTCCATAACTATTTTGGTATATACTTGACCCGATTGTGCATGGTCCTTTTGGGTTGCCTTCACACTGGTGACTAGACAGGATGATTGTTGAGGAGAGAGGTTGGTTTATTGTTAAGAATAATAAATTGGAGTATAAGTATGATTTGTTAATATATTATATGAATAATATATTAATTTGGAATCATATTATTAATTAGTATTTAATCAGAAATTAATTAGGAATTAATTTCGGGATTAAAGGAATTAATTAAAAGTACAGGGGCTATTTTGTAATTATTCAATAGTTGAGGCTTTGGGCCATTGGATCACCTTTATTAAGGATTGAACAAAAATCCTAGAATGATCTAGGAGTTTTCGTCCAAGGGCTTAAGGAAAGGAGTCCACGGACTTGCTTAGGCCCTAAGCTAAGGGATTAGGGTTTACACCTTGAAACCCTAGTTAGCCTTAAGTATAAATAGCACCCTAAGGCACTAAGATTTCGTACAAGCCTTGGCAAACCCTAAAAGGGACGAAATCTAGGGCAAGATACCCTTCTCTCCTCTCTCCCATATTCATCCTTTCACCTAGTGTGTTTGTGAGCCATTAGAGGTACTACACTTGTGGTACTTGCTTTCAAGAGCTAAGGAGATTCAAGGAACTAGTTGTTATTACTATATAACAACAAAAGGTATGTATTCTATTCTTCTATGAGAATTTCGAAAATAGTACTAGCATGCCAGGTTTCTTTTTGTGTTCATAAAGTTGTATAACTAATAGTGAAAACATAGATCCAACTCTAGGGTTGCATGCACACATAGGATTGTTTGTTTAAAACCCATCAGTACGTTGGGCGTACTAGGCAAAGGTGTCGCAATTTCTCCTTGGAGTACGTTGGGCATACCAAAGTTACGCATTGCGTAGTCCAGTTAGACCCAAACCCTAATTTAGGGTCTTGGACACTATTTAAGCTCCTTAACTCAACACCAATCTTTATGATCTTCAGCCTCCATCCCTTTAAACCCTAGAATCGAAACCCTAGCCTCCTTTGGTGTGGTTTTTTAGCTTTTGGTGGTATTTCATGCATTTTTGGTGATCTTTGAATAAGAAGGAGCTTCTTGGAGAAGTGTAGGATAGATTGGAGCTTTTGGATCCAGCCTTTTTGCACCTTGATCTATCTTCTGGAGGTATAAAGTTTCTATCTTGATGACTCTAGGTGTTAGATCTAGTTTAAGGAGCATTTTGGGTTCATTTTGGTCCTTAGAGTCATCCTTGTGAGTATGAGCTACTCCAAGGGCTTAATATGTTGGATCTTGACATTTAGGAGGTCCCTTGTTTATAAAAATGTCATCTTGATGAGTTGTGTTGGACCATGCATGAGTTTGGGTGCTTATTATGGTTTGTATTAAGGTTTTGGTCCCATTAAGCCATGAAAAGGGAATAAAGTTTTCAACTTTATGTGTTAAGACGTCTCATTAGGGTCATATATGAGTTTAGAAGTCATTGTCTTAACCATTAAGAACTAAATGTTGATTTTTGGGTCCTTGTCGAGTACGTTGGGCATACGTGGAGGTAAGCTCATCGTAATGTTGAATTCTGCATCAATTGCTTGTACTTTGTGCTTCGAGGGTGTGTACGCGGGGTGCACTCCCCAGCAAGTTAATTTTGGTCCTTTTAAGGTTTGGGCCATTGGACTTCTGACTTTGGGCCATGGATAGTCTGTGGGCTTTCTTAGTATTGGTCCCATGATGGTTTTGGGCCCAATTAGGAAGTTGGGCCATTTGGGCTTTGGGTTGCCATTTAAAGATTTTACCTTTTTGTACTAATGGGTTGGATCTTGGTTTTGGGTCCAGTAAGAAAATGGTAAAATGGTCTTTTACCCTTTATGAAGTTGGATTATGGATTGGGCCTCAGATTTTAAGTTATCGGGTTAATTATTAATTAGGGTTGTATGTATTGTTAGTTAGTGCTAGGTTATCCGCCGGTTCAACGAACCGAATAGTTAGTTGATTATCAGCGGTTTGAGGTGAGTTTTCCTTCGCAGTAGCCGTGGGTTGAAGGCGCCAAGGTCGGGCCACTAGTTTATGTTATAGTGTGATGATTGTCTTTGTAATAACTGTCAGTTATGTATGTATTTGCTTGATGACTTTGTGATTTTTGTTATGATATTATGTGGTAGTAGTAGGGGTGAAATAGACCCGATATCTGGTTGAAATAGACCAAAGAGGTAGGCCAACACCCATATATGCTTCGTAGCATCCGGTTGGAATAGACCGAATGGGTAGGCCAACACCCAGATATGCTTGGCAGTATCCGATTGAAATAGACCGAAGGGGTAGGTCGACACCTAGATATGCTTGGCAACATGTTTGTTTAGTATGTGGTATTTTGGGGAACTCACTAAACTTCGTGCTTACAGTTTTCAATTTATGTTTCAGGTACTTCCAGTTTGAAAGGAAAGGGATCGGCTTGATCGCAACGCATCTACCCATGTTTACGCATTATGATGATTTTGGGATTGTACTTTGATAACTATTTTTCCTATAAAGTGCTTTTAAATATGTAAAAAGATAATGAATGTTTGGCTCAAAGATAATTAATGTTTTGTTTGAATTAAAAATGAAATTTTTACCTCATAATTTTTTGGGACGTTACAAATAGCTTGTACCTCTCTACGGATGAGCGTACAACTGTGTGGCGAGAGGCTATTTCTTTAGACCATGGGTTGTTCATGTCAGTGGCAGCAAAATTGAAGGAGTTTGGTCAATGGATATGTGGGGATTGTATGAGTCTACATGCCCCGAGCCACTCGTGTCGCCACTAAGATGGTCTTGTTAAATTTAATGGTGGGGTTGATGACATGAGCGGACATATTGTTGGTATTCAAAAGCCGCCACCCAATGAACTGGAGGCCGACTTTAATGAGGGGTTAGTGATGGATGCTCAGCTCCTTGATCGTATGTTTAAGTTGCTTGTAATACCCAAAATCAGGAAGGCCAAGAAAGGAAAGGAAACCCTAAGTTAAAGGGCCGACTCGTCGAGTCCAAGGAGGAACTCGGCAAGTCCGAGCGGGATCCGGGTTAAGGAGTAAGTGACCGACTCGGCGATTCGGCTAAGGGGACTCAGCGAGTCTGGTCTGAATGGGGAAAACCCTAATCTCAAGAGTTGTATCCTATATAAAGGGTGTTATGTCCCTCCCTCAGCCTCCATATCATCCTAGAGAACCTGTAAACCCTAGATTTCGTGTCAGCTTCCATCATTTGAGAGAAATAGCTTTGGAGGAAGGAAACTTTGGAAAGGAACTTGAAGATCAAGAAGGTTGCTTCAAAGGGGAGGTGTAGATTCGAGATCTACTTCAGTTTGTGTTCATCTTGGAGGTAATAAGTTGCTATCTTCCCTCCTTTGCATCTAGATCTATTTTTGTTATGAGATTTAGGGGTTTTATGGTTGTTTGATACCCAATTCGAGCTTGGGGCTTAGATATGTGGTTGCCACTTCAGATCTAGTGTTGGGATGGTCCAATATGTCATAAAGCATCAGATATTGAGTAGTTGGTGAAGCCCTTTTGTCCTAAAACCTAGCCCTAGTATGTTTTGAGCCTATATCTCTTTAGTTATACGTAAAGTTTGCAACTTTACGTGAGGATTGAGCTTTGGAAGTATGGATCTATGATTTGGAGCCCCTGCATGGCTCGAAAAGCCACTGTATGGATTAAGAACTGGAGCGACTCGGCGAGTCACATGGGTGGACTCGGCGAGTTGGTTGAAGTTGGGCAGGAACTCAGTGAGTTGAAAGAACAACTCGGCGAGTCTGTTGAAGATTGCTTTGGACTCGGCGAGTCAAGTCGCGAAACCCCAAACCCTTTGAGTTAAGACTCGGATCAGTGAGTTGAGTGGGAACTCGATGAGTTGGACACACAGGACTCGGAAATCGGTGAACTCGGCGAGTCAGTAGGCAGACTCGGCGAGTCAGTAGGTAGACTCGGCGAGTAGGGTTGACCTGGAAGGTTGACTTTGACCAGGACTTTGACGTTGACCAGAGTTGACTTAGTTGACTTTCGGGGGACAGTTAGACTAAGTGTTGCATTGATATTGGTAGCTCGGGGAGCTAGTGGAGCAGGAGTTCAGAGAGTTGCCGGGCAGCAGCTAGAGGGGTTATCAGCAAGTTCAGCAAATTCAGGTGAGTTTCCCTTTGTGTGAATGGGTCTAAGGCCACAATGCCGATCCATGTAGTTATGAGTAGAAGACCCGAGGGTTAGCCCTAAGCACAGTATGCTAGTATGATATTCAGGACGAGGTCCAATGATAGCGGGCGGGTGCCCGAGGAATGGTTTATATGTAGTTTATACTTGTTGTATGTGTGATACATGTACGTGCCTGGTAAGGAGGTGAGTGTGGGAGAGGTCCCGTATCTCACCAATAGCAGAGTGTAGATGGTGTTCCACATCTCATTAGCAGCAGAACAGGGGCGAGGCCCAAGTTAGGGAAAGAGTGAGTGTGGGCTGGGCCCGTATCTTACTATCAGTAGGAGCGTGGACTGGGTTCCATGACTCATCAGTAGCAGGACATGGCCGAGGCCCAAGATAGGCGAGGCCTTTAGAACAGGATTCGATAGTGTATGTTTAGTGTGAATGTGTTGTGATATGTTTATGTGTTAGTATTTGTTGGCGGGTGAGGCCCAATGATAGGCGAGGACTAAGTGAAACAGATTTGTATCCGAGCGGGGCTCGAAGCCAGGCGAGGCCTGGAGCGGCGGGGTCTTTGTAGCGATGAGGCCCGAGGTAGGGGGCGAGGCCCAGTATGTGCAGTATGTGGTTATGCATGGTATGTGGTAGGTTGGGGAACTCACTAAGCTTCGTGCTTACGGTTTTCAGTTTTGGTTTCAGGTACTTCCGGTAGCGGAGGGAAGAGCTCGGGGTGATCGCATGGCACACACCATAGATTAGACAGCCTGGGAATGTTTTACTCTGATAACGAACATGTGTTTTGGAAATTAATACTCTGATTATGTTTTGGATTGATGATTTTGATTTAAGTAATGTTTTATTAAAAGAATTTTTTAGTCTTGAATTTTGGGACGTTACATTAAGCATCATTTACAATTGTTGAATGGCTTTCTCTCAGACTTTGAAGTAGTCCTTTCCAATGTGGCTGCTCATCCCGGGTCCGTTAAAGCGTGGGTTGCATTGTTAATTCTTCCTAGGTGTAATCTTCAGCTATTCAGGCCCAATAATAAGCAAGAAAGTAGGTCTAGGAACAGAAAGTCTTTGCAACACCGTAATATCCTAAGCACATTAGCTACTTGGGGTACAGAATACGGTATATCTAAGCTTGTTAAAAACTTGGTTGACAATGCAAGGTTGGAGCAACAAGGCAAAAAAGAATAGTGCATTCATGAGGATAGAACACAGGGCAGCACCAACGTCAGACAATGTGTTCGTAAGATTGTAGATGAGCATTTCACAACAACAGTGAAAGTATTATGTTCCTCGGGGGTTGCTCCATACGAAGATTATACCACAAAGGCATTAAGGAAAGCATCCACACAAACTACCACCATCCATGTTGAGTACCATATTTTCAGAACCTTCCCTTGTAGTGTATATTGACAATGTCCTTAGGGGCATTAAATCATTCCCTAAAGGAATCTCGTGCGGGAGAGATGGGTTAAGAGCTTAACACATTTTCGATGTTCTTTGTGGAGAAAGTTCAAATATAGTCAAAGACCTCCTACATGTTATTACATATGTGGTTAATCTATGGTTAGGGGAAAATGCCCTTCGAGTTTGGCTGAATTGTGGTCTCTGCTCCTCTTACACCACTCTTAAACCCGGACAAGGGAATTCAACCTATTGTAGTAGGCACTATATGGAGACGTTTGGTTTCCAAGTTGAATATGAAAGGTTTTGGTAAAGAAATGAACAAGTACCTCAATGATTTTCAGTTCGGGGTTGCGGTGTCAAGTGGCGTTGAGGTCGTATTACATAGCGCCAACAGGGTGTTGAGTGAGCACCACGATGACGAGTCTATTTCCATGCTTACTATGGACTTCTCCAATGCATTTAACCTTGTCGACAAATATGCATTACTTCATGAGTTCAGATTGAGATGCCGTTCTATATCCTTATTGGTAGAATTCCTATATAGTCAGGTAACAAGGTTGTATCTAGGAGACACGCATATTTGGTCCGCTATTGGGGTTCAACTAGGAGACTCATTGAGACCACTTCTCTTTGCCCCTGTGTTGCACACACTCTTGCATAATACTATAGACAAATTCAATCTTCTTATCCATGCATGGTACCTTGATGATGGCACACTTATTGGAGATTCAAAGGAGTTGACCAAAGTGTTGGGCATCATTAAGGTGATTGACCTAAAATTAGGCCTTCAGTTGAATATCAAGAAAATCGAGCTCTTTTGGCCCTTATGTGATTGTAGGAAGCTACGTGAGGGACTATTCCCGGTTGGCATCAGGAGGGCGCCATTGGGGGTGAAACTTCTTATGGGGTGGGTGCGGTGGGGGTTAGTAGAGATGCTAGTTTCATTAGCAGCTTAGCCATAATATAAAGCCGAAAATATTATGGATTTGATGTGCCTTCTTCCACAATTATTTGACCCCCATAGTGATCTCCTTCTGCTTCGATCTTGTATGGATATTGCTAAACTTGTCTTTAGGTTGAGGACGTGCCAACCCATTCACATGGAGGAGGCAACATTATTCTTTGACAATGGGTTGCGCGGGGTGATTCAGGACATTGTGGTTTGTAGTGGCCCTTTCTTTGGCGACATACAGTGGTGAATTGCTTCCCTACCCATTAGGTTTGGTGGTTTGAGTTTATACTCAGCAGTAGAGACTACCTCATATGTTTATGTTGCCTTAAGGGCCTAATCTTGGGTATTGCAAGACTGCATCTTACGAGATAGCGACATATATGGTATGGATTCTGATTATGTTTGTGCCTTGGCTTCTCTTCGTAACAAGCTTCTAAACATTGACCTTAGTAGTTTTACTACTAAGGACACCCCCCTCCAAAAAAAATCCCAAAATACACTGGCGAGTGCCCTTTTTAGTAAATCTGTCCATGATATGGAAGTGCATTTCAACATGACGGCTCGGTAGAAAAGCAGTTTTCCAGTGTTTACGTGCAACACATGCTCAAGATTTTCTTCTATCTATCCCTATAGATGGGTTTGGCCAACATATGTCTATTGTGGAGTATCATACTATCCCCAAATATCGTCTCATGATCCCAATATTCTCAGCTGACGAGATATGTCTGGTGTGCCGCAAGACATGTTTGGACTCTTTTGGAGAGCATGCAGTTCATTGTAAAGAACTCACGGGGTTGAAATACATGCATGATATGGTTAGGGATGTTTTGTTTAACATATTTAAGCGTGCATGAATTTCCTCCAAGAAAGAAACACATGTGAATTTCTTGACTGACCCGACAGAAGGAATGTCAACCCTTAGACCGGCTGACTTTTTGATTTTTGGATGGGTTAGAGGGAAACACGCAACTGGACCTTACATGGGTATCCCCTATCGTGGGCTTGAGGGTTGGGGGTTTCACGGCGGGACAGACTGCTTTAAAAACCGCTACATGCAAGGTCGTCAAACATGCAAAATCATGCATAAAAAATCAACACGTATTTATACCATTTGCATTTGACACGTTTGGTTTCCTCGCTCCGGATGGGATGGAGCTTCATAGAGTACAACGGATTGTGCATAACAATGTTATATCCCCTAAATTTATGGATGTAGTATTCAAAAGAAATGATTTTACCATACAAAAAGACTAAACAACGCAATTTGTTGTCCATTTATCTTCTCACTTGTTTCAGTACAATGATAGCTAAGATTTATTATGTTATCCAAGAAGATTGTGGGCCTGTTTATTAGTGATGTTTTCGAAATTTAGAAATTGTGATTATATTGAGAATTAAATATTGGGGACATGTTCAACATAATAAACCAATATCTTATTACTGTAAAATTAAATCCAACATAATTTAATTACTTTTGTTGTTTTAATAACCTTCATAAATCAACAAGTATTTTTCAGTGTTAGATAAATCCGACTAAATTTTACTATAATAAAAATAATAATAATAAACTCTAATAATTATTATTATAATTACTATAATTCTAATAATAATAGTAATTAAAAAAAAACACCTTAAATACCTTTTTACACATTTACCCTCTTTTAAAAGCATAAATTATATGGTTTGGCACACGAGGCAAGTATGTGATTACACTACCAAGATGCAAAAAAGAGAGGTCTAAAGAAGCATGATCAAAGGCAAAGAGAAGCTTGTTATGGCATTGAAGATGAAAAGCAGCCTCATTATCAATTACACGACACTCCGATAGTAGGATCTAAGGAGAAAAACTTGAAGCATGTCACTGTAAATTTACAATACAAAGGACAACAGTGCAGGCAAAATTTCTAGAGGGTAATATAGGAAAAGCCTTGATTAATATTAATGTGAAGAAGAGCCACGACGAAAGTTGACTTTGCTGCTTCGTTCAATGTTTTTGCAGAAAAAAGAAAAAGACTCCTTGAGTTCATGGGGAAGAGGGAAGGCCAATGGAGGAAGCTTCCCATACTCTTCACCTCTTCTGGGCCATGAAGAAAGTGCTTGTGCCATTGCTGGTTGCTGCTTGTTAAGCCCTTCAATGATGAATGAAAATGCACCAAACGTTATGCAACTCTGCAAAAGAGCCTGTGGTGCACCTGACAAAAACAAAAACTAAATATTTAGAAATTCACATGATTCTAAGCTTTACAAATTTTTTCAGGAGATGAAAGTACCTGGAAAACTTAGAGCAAGCCCAGTGCAGCATCCAGCTACACCTGCATTTATGACTGTAGAAACAAAGTTATATTAGTTAATTAGTGTCAATGATCTTTTGTTAGAACAAAAAATAGCCTACCATCATCTTTCCCTCGAAGCCTTTTCAAGAAACATACAACCAAACTGTGGACTCCAGAAAGAACTGCAAAAGTCTGGTAAGAACAGAAAAAGAATCAATTATACTAGATTGTCAATTAAAGAAAGAAAACTCCCATAAACAACTTCTATGAAGCCAATATCATTCAATACCTTAGCAGATGATACTGCCTCTGGGAATGATCCTTTAAATCCTTTCTTCTTAATCAGTCCTGAACCTTTATAACCCAATACATAACTCAGTACCAGATAAAGCAAGTAATTCTTTCTATATTTAACAGCAACTACACAGCTATGTGTGGTTAATAGCCTTGGCATAACAAGAGAAGACTTGGATACCAAAGGCTTCTAACACATTAATCTAGGTGGACTTACTGACCATTCACACAACATAGTGGCTGGTTAGCCAAGATGTGATTGGCTAATTAGCCACCAAATAATCTACCTCACACTAGCAGAAACATTAAGTAAATTGTTGAATTCATAAAACTTTATAGCAGCAAAAAGTAACTACACAGAGAATATGTGACACAAATATTTGCAGTTGTATTTGGGAAGTAACAAGGTTCAACATGCAAGACAGAACATGTGCTGCTTCTAATCAGCCTATAAAGTATGATAAGAAAACTAATCAACGCACAACAATTACTATCATCAATATATTTTCTATGTATTTCTTTTTCTTGGAAACAGCATAACGTTCCCATTTGAAACAGACTATTACTGAATCCTCGTTAAATTTTACAAGCAACAGCCGTGGGCGCCTGTTTATGCTTGCAACAATCAAAACATTAACACGGCTTAAAAGAATCTCACTTATGCGTCAAGGATTGAGAAAGATTACCATAACCGAAGACTGAACCCATGAATGCCCCAGCAGCGGAGTCTCCGGCAAACCGGAAAAGGCAAACTAAAGGTGGACTTGACTGACTGGTAGTCGTTAAGGAATCCGAAATCACGATAGGTTCAGAATTAGTGCTCGTAACGGTAGTGGTTCCAACGACAATTTCTCTGTCGGAATCAGAACCAGTGGGATCGGCCGCCGGCGTCGTCGATGCCATTTTTTGTTCTATCCAAAAGGAAAACCCTAGAATAATGTTTTCCGATTTTCGTACTCCCCAATGTTTGCAAATTGAAACTGTTTTGATGACCCATTAGGTTACATTATCACTCAAACGATGTCGTACGCTTCGACTATTTGCCGGCTACCTTTTTGGAAAGTAACTTTAGAGGGCGTTTTGGAAGGCTTTTTAATTGATTTTTTGGGTTTTGGTTTTTTAAGGCAAAAAAAAAAAAAATTAAAAAGATGTTTGGCAAATAAAAAATTCCGAAAATAATTTATTTTTTTGTCAAAAACAAAATGGTGGATTTTAAAAAGTTAGGAAATCCTATATTTTATGATTTTTAGCCATTTAAAAGGTAAATTAGATTCAAAAGTCTAAAAAACTAAAGCAACCACATTTTAAAACCAATTTTTGTCTTTTGCTCCTTCAAAAGTTAACATAAAAAAAAGACTTTGAAGCACTTAAAAGTAATCTCAAACACCGCTTTAGTGGGAAACTTTTAGATAATAACACAAATAGGAAACGACACAAATGTCCTATGAATTTTTTAGGGTTGGTCCATTTAGTCCATAAATTATTTTTATGACTTTGTCAGGGAACCAACTCGTGAGCAACCTGTCTTTTTAACCCTTTTTACTGCTTTTAGCCGGTAAGAATGACACAAAGACAAAACTTGGCTCTCTCTCTCTCTCTCTCTCTCTCTCCCTCCCTCCCCCTCTCTCTCAAAGTCACAGGTCTGCCTCTTTTCTCTTCTCCTCAAATACACAGGTTCACTCCTCATTCTCTCTTGTAACATCTGTGTTTCTGGGCTTGTCATTAATGTTGATATAATAGTCTAGGTTAACATTTGTAACCCATTTTGAAATAATAGAAGTGTATTATTTGAGTATTATGTGTTTTGTGCTTAATTGCTTAATTATGTGATTTGATTAATTAAGAATAAAATGAGCGCCAAAATTTAAGTGTAAAATAAACTTGATATCATTGGATAATGTTGTAGTAGTTGAAACGAGGTTTCCGAATATATATAGAACGCCCAAATCTGACTTTGTATGAGGAAGTTACGATTTTCTGAAGTTTCGACTTAGCGGTATGCAGCCCGAATACTCGATTTGAGATCGAGCGGTTTTTAGCCGAAACAATCTAAATGAAAATCGAAGTTCTCGTTGTTAGTAGCGAAACGATGAAAAATTAGGCGAGAACGGACGTCAAACGAATAAGTTATGAATTTATAACGAAGTTTTCTGTCCCGACCTTCTAAAAATAAATAATAAAAATAAAGTCAAAATTAGCCGACGGAGTCTAAACGAAAGTTGTAGAGCGTAGTCTCATATACGAGTGGATATAAAGAACGTCGAAAAAGGATTTCGTATGAGGGAGATACGAATTTTCAAAGTTTATTAAATATTTAATATTTAAATTTAATTCCAAATCTTGGTATTATCCGAAGAGGAGTCATCGGACTCATTCGAAGTACACCCAGCGTACTGCTGTACGCCCAACGTACAGCGAAGCGTGACGTCCCTCGCACTCGAGTTCTTCGGATACGTAAGCAATGACGAATTCGGATGCGTACGCCCCGCGTACTGCTATACGCCCAGCGTACTGCGAGGCTCCAGCCTCATATAAATAGGATGCGAGGCTTCCGAGTTCTTTTGCTCTTTTTCTCTTCTCTCTCCCATTTTGCATCGTTTAGCATGTCATTTATACCCCGAAGCCTCGGTAATATTCCCGAGCCCCGAAGCAAGATCCGAAGCCCCGAGGATCCCAAAGAGCGTTATTCCCGAACCGAAGCTCTGCCCACGAGAAGTTCGATTTTTGTGGAGATCTTCCAGATCTACGGAGAAACACTACTTCTGCAAGTCGTAGTGCTGCTCGATCATCTTCTGATCAAGTGAGTGTGTAGTTACTTTCTTCTAACACATAATTATGAAGTATTTATATACGAAATACGTGTTATGTGTGTAAATGTATATTCACTTTCTTCTATCTCATAGATCCGATTTGTTCTCTGGTGTGCCTCATCTGTTATGTGGAATATGTATTGAATGAAAATGTTATACAAGTTTTAAACTATGTATAAAAATATATATTTTTATCTACTAATATGTTGGTTAGAACATGGGTAGATAGTTGGTGTGTAATAAACAGATGAGAGGCCTCGATGTTGTTTGTTGTTGATCTAGTTATTCAGCGGAGTATGGATAACGACCACAGACTCTTTCTAGACAGTCCAGTGGAACGCTAGCAGGTTCATAACCTGTAGGTGTTGTGAACGATGTGTTCACCGGTGTACTCTATCCCCCTCATGGTTGCCTTTAGGACATCTATTGTTGAGGAAACCCCTTAGCAGTAATGTCTGTCCCGATGAAAATCCTAGATTAGGTCCCCTGAGATAGATGTTGTTTTAGGGACGTAAAGTGAGGATAACGAGAATGGGTAATCGGGTTGTTGTTGGTTGGTGAAATTAAATATAATTATTTATTGTGGGTTGAAAACCCTATATGCTCACCAGGATCCCAAGCCTGACCCACTCAATTTTAATTGTATTACACGAAGTGGCGCAAGGGCATAAGATGGATGAATCATCGAGTTGTTTTGCTTACAAGTCTGTATATGTATATATTTGTTGAATGACTTGTAATGTTATCATTTATGCTTTATGGTCTGTATCGGAACATGACATCCCGAGTTTTGATTATATAAATGAAAATGCATCTCTTGATGAAATGCTTTGATAATTATTATTTTATCATATTTTGTTTTGGGAAAAAATTTTGCAACTCTTTTAAATCAAAAGGATTTACTCTGAAATTATTTTAAAAAGCATAAATGAAACCGGTCTTTTCTGGCCGAGATTTTGGGGATGTCACATCTCTCGATCGATCACCTTATCCTTTTCCTTTACGTGAATCCTCAGCAACATCAACAAACCACTCTGCACCATTTTCTTCTTCGTGTTTTCTGGTCTCGCTCAAGCAAGCGATGAACAGGGTTTGATGAAGTGAGGGATGGAAGTGGCGATTCAATTTCTCTTTCTTTTTTCTGTGTACAATAGATGAACAGGTTGATCTATGGTTTTTGCTATCTGTAGTGAGCATGATCTAATTGATGGGTTTTAGTTATAAGAACATCCTATGTGCTCATACAAACCCTAATGCTTGGATCTAGGTTTCTCTATTGTATATGCAATTCATCCAAGACTATAATCCCTAGATCTAGCATATGATAATCAATATAACATATAATTAGGGTTTAGATCATACCTTGATTGGTATGTAGCAATAACAATCTCAAATCCTTCTTGTATCGACTTTAGAAAGCTTAGAGTCACAAATGTCACTCCTCTAATGGTTCACAAACACCAAGAGCAAGAGGATGAAGAGGAGGAGAGAAGGAGGCTGCCTAAAACGTGTGGAAACCCTAAGGATCTTGTTCACCACGTTTTTAAGGCATAAGGGTTCTATATATAGTGAGGCTATTAGGGTTATCTAACAAGGAAACCCTAATTTGGATGCTTAAGCCCTAAGCAACCCATGGACTCCTTTCCTTAAAGGCCTTGGACGATTTCTAATGGGTTTCCCCATAGAATTCGTCCACTCCTTAATATAAGGCAATCCATAGCCCAAATTGCAATTATCTTATAATTACAATTCCAGTCCCTTAAGTTTAATTAATCTCTTTTAGTCACAAAACTAATTACCAATTAATTCTTGACTAATATTAATTAAACAATATGATTTATCCTTTAATATATTATTCCCATAATATATTAATAAATCATATTTAATCCTTTCTCTCCATAATTCATCCTATCAAGTTGCTTTGGTGAAGGCAACCCAAAAGGACCATGCACCATCGGGTCAAGTACATACTAAAATAGTTATGGACTTAGACACTAATCCAACAGTCTCCCACTTGGATAAGTCTAATAACTATTATGCGTATGACTTCAGATCCTGATCTGCAATCGTAGCTTTCCAAAGCCGCTGTCAACTCTGATCCTATCAGATATGCGTGTCCTTTAGATAAGGGATCATATATTCCTCCATTCTAGATATCGCATGAGACATGATTTCTAATCATTCTCTCAGTACTATTTCTCGACTTTCGATTTATGACGACTGACTAATTGAACAAATCAAATTAGCCCTAGCCCGGCCGATCATTTACGTTTGTCATCACTAAATCATCGAGGGGCCCAAAGATATCGCTTTTATCCTACTTTGGATAAAAGGAACGGATAAACTTTGATTCAATGCTCGCTTATACTTACTCACCGAATCACACACAACAATATGTTTTATGACACCAAGTTACTGGTGCGTTTACATATTATCAATGTGCAACCGATTTGCAAGATACAACTCACACATCTCAGTTTCAAGAATATAAGATGTTATCATCTCACCAATCACTCGTGATACAATTCATGGAGTGATCCAAGTGAGCGTGAGTTTAATCCAATGCTAAAATCATATTCATAAGCACTCATGAATGTTGCAGCAAACAATTGCTTATGTCTAATACCTCTTTAGACAATCCACACACCAATTCACGACAGTCTTCATTCATACCTACTTCCAACATACGAACGACTGTGGCCCGTTCGAATAATTTGACTGTTCTAAACCAATTAAATTATTCAGGAAGTCAAAACATGCAAAGTGAAACACAAGAATAATACTAATCCCATATGGCCTCAAACCTTTGAGCATAAATAAAACACCTTTTATTTATCACCATATCGATTACTCATTATTTGTTGTTTCGGGTAATCAACTTTTTACTTGAATTATTACACTTGTCCCATGCTCATAGCATGCACACAATGTTTACCTATGGTTCTTACTTTGTGAAATAGATCAAATGAACACATTTCCAATCATACTCATTTCACAACTCCTAATCCTTTTCACAAGTGAAAGAATATCAAATTCTTGTTACTTATGGAATATGCTAGATTCTAACATTTTATGTAATGATCCTTTTGTAATATCACTGCACTAAAGTCACAATGACTATTGCCAATGAAATTACAAAGTCCTCTATCGGAGATTGTTACAAGAAAATTCCTTAGATATGATGTCTCTCACTCAAAGTACATTCCTTTGAACATCCTATTGCATAAAATTTTCTAATCTAGACATAGATTTTCAATATTCAATTCCCAATATGGAAAACTTTCCATACTTACCATATGACAACTCATTCTCAATAGAATCTTATCTATTCATAATAATGTCGATATGGTCCATCCAATACTATACTTCCAACTACTCACAAGCGACCAATCCTAGGCGAACTTTGAATTGTCCTTTGATAGTTGTTTAATTATCTTAGTCAAAACCGATTCTTGTCCTTTTTCCCTCTAAATGCGCTAGACATTTGGAAAAATTTAGAATGGTCAAATATTATAGCATTTGCAATCGATCCTATACCCGAAGCATATGGGACACGATGCATAATGTCTTACATAAAGATTTGATACTTTATCAATCTTCTGCCATAATATTTTATGTGCTACGTTCTCAAAATTCGAACTATGAAGAGGAATGCCATAATCACAATCAAAATTTGAGAACACACTATGTTTCCTTGACTAAATTATTAACATTCCACAACCTAAGCCTTTAGATTTGAAATGAAGCATAATATTCTCTCCCTTAATTATAGCAAAACAAATTTTCAACTCTTGCAACTTTTAAAGTATAGCTATTGTTTTCTATAATTAATATTGCGTTCAATACTTTCCATAATAATTATACAATCATAACATTTATGCTCCCACTATCATGATTATTATTATAAAACATAACGCTTATGCTCCCACTAGCTTTGACATGTATTCAGAAACAGCTTAACTTTCAGAAAAACAATACTAATCGAATCTCTTAAGTTCATGTTTCTAATACCTAATGCTTTGATAATCATTTATCTAAGCTTATACATTTTTCCCTTAGATAGCTCATATGTGTGTCTAAACAATTTAGACTAATTGCCAAATCTCACAATTCGAATCATGGAAAGGGATACTGTAACCATAATTGAATTTGAGAATACAATTTCCTCACAGTCATTTTCATGAAGGAGGGAATCTTATGACACTTAGATTTTAATGGTGTATGTATTCCTATCCATGTGAATTTGTCAAAACCAAAGTTTACGACAAATTCAAACTCATATGGACCGAACTTTCTTAATCTTGACTTCTTGCCTTATGGTAACACAGCTGCCCACCATGTCTTCCAAGTAGTTAAGCAGCTCACCTTTCCTATCAATGTACTTTCCATTGATCAAGGTCCTTGCCTTTTATGCATTCAAATGAGAACTCATAGAACTCACATGCATAATTAACTCAACTGGAATGGCACAGAAACAAAACAGTGTCAACACGATAGGTTGTAAACCTCAACTCGTGTGCTAGTGATGATCGATAAGGTTTATTTTGATTTGTTCTTGAAACCTTTCAAGACCATTAAGACTCCCACTGACTCCTTGACATATAAGATTCTCTTGTCAATAAACATTTCTTGACAAACAAATATTCAAGAGTTAGTGTAGTTTTTATCAAAACACTTCATAAATTGGTCCTAGTTGGTCTTTGTCTTATCCAAGACATCACAACTTTCCACATTTGATGAATGCTATAAACCTTCTTAATACTTTTCACTCAATGTCACAGTCTTAACTCTAAGACTTGTTTTGGAATGAAGTATGATTGACTTCTTGATTTAACCATTTCTTCAATTCTTGATTCCTCTTCTTAGACATACAATTGTACTAAGACTCACTTAGAGGATCAATTGAGATATGATTCTTAATCATTAAGACTTATCATAAAGCATAAAAGGTATTCTCCCTTCTTCTTAGAATGGAGAAACTTTAATCTTTCTGCCTACTTGATTCTTCTTATTCGTTCTGCTATTGATTTAAACTTTTTCAATCAATTCAGAATTACACTTAATCTTATAAGTATAATCATATTTACTAAACCTTTAGTAAATCATGACGAATTACTCTTATGGTGGACTTGATCAACACGCAACTTTGTGTACTCGGTCTCCTAGTCCTTCACTTGACACTTTGTCAATGAATTAGTTTAATTTCCAAGTATGAAATTTCTCATTCATCGTGCAACCAAGTTGCATGATTCCAAGTTTCTGTCCAATTAAAACTTGGGCGATGAGAAACTCTCCCTATTTGGTAAATTCTCGACATTTCCATAATTAAGAATCAAATCCATTATTGCTAATATTAGAAACATTCAAACATCAATTTTTCATATACGCCACTGCAAGGATAAATAAATAATATAAAATCAAAAATTTATTTTATTGTGGAAAAATCTGTCCTTACAACGCAATTCATTGAAAAAACTATGCTAATACATATTTCTTATCAATCTAATTCTAACTCTAAGTAGTAGCTCAAGAATCTAATCTTCAAGTAATGTGATCGAAATCAATTTCTTCACGGTTAGATTCTGCTCACTTCTTCCCTTAAGCTTCCTCTTTTTTCTTCGATCCTACAAAACATCAATTGTAATCTTATCACATTATGTATTAAGAATCTAGAATACGAGCTTAAAAGATTTAGTCAATGGATTTTACCAAAAGCAAAGCCATACGTTTTGACTCTCCCATCTCTTAGATCTCTTAGGTAAATAGGGCAGCTTCGTCTCCAATGCCCCTTTTCTTGGCAATAAAAGCAAATTGACTCTTTTGGAATAGGACATGGAACTACTTCAGACATTGCCTTTCTCTTATGATCAAACTTTTCGATCATAGCATGTCTTTCGTTGCCATTGTCTATATCCATAGAGGTCTTGAAGGCAGATTCACCAATCAACTTTGCTTTTCTATTGCGCCAAACCATTGCTGGTTCAGCAGCAATAAGCATATATGTGAGATCTATAAGGGTCACATCACAGTTCATCATATAGTACTCTCTTACGAACTCACTATACGAGTTAGGAAGTGACTGAAGAACCCAATCAACAGCCATCTCCTCACAGACAACGAATCCCAACATTCTTAACCTATCAATGTGTGACTTCATCCCTAGGACGTGTGCACACACCGACTTTCCTTCTTTATGTTTACTTGCCAAAAGGGATTGAGTGAGCTTGAACTTTTGAAGCCTTAGAACTTGTGGGTTAGGAGAATAATTGGAGGAGGTGGAGGAAGTGAAGCATGATCTCTTGTTCCTCGATCGAATCGTGGAATATCATCTTCATGCGGAATGCTTGTTCCACGGGATTTGGGAAGACCATAGTTGTCGCACTTTGACATCTACAAAACGGGAGAAACGAATTCAAGTTAGTTGATTGATTGAGTCCTTAGTAAATCACCCAAATGAGATACTAAGGCTAGGACCCAACACAATACGCTACAACCTAGAAAAGGGATGTCGTAATCTAGTTACAGAATATTTGAAGGTAAGTGAATGACGATTCACTAATTTCCACCATGAAAAACAAAAAAGAAATTTAAGTTTTAAATCTATGAAAACTCCTAGATCCTTTGAGATTCATTGAACATTTCAATGGCATGTTTAAATCTCGATATGCCCCTCTAGTTTGTGACTGGGATGCCGAGGATCACAAAGCGGGTGTGAATAACCATGCAAACTTACATGGTGCCCTCACATGTTACAGTCACCTATTCGATGTGCCGGTAAACCACACACGCTCCACCGAACTATGACAAACATTGAGTCACCCTTTGCTACCTTTGCTTAGAACCATTTAGTGTGCCGGTAAACCACACACGCTCCACTAACGTCTTCGCAAGGGCACAAAGTGTAATTTCATGGAATTGCATCAATTCACTTTTTCCTAAGTAACTAAGATTGGGAATTTGTAAAACATTTAGTTACTTTTGTACTTCATTATACTTATAATGGAAGGTTTTGTCCTATCCTACCCGTTCGGCTAACGACCATCCACTAGTCAAGAGTGCGGTGGGTAAGAGTGGATACCCATTCAATCGCTATTTTATATGCAATTTCCTTAAACACCCCTTATAGACAAACTTCGTGAATGAGGCATACTAACGGTAAGACTGACTTTTACTCATACATATATATAATGTTATACTTTTAATGATATATATAGTATAGGGTGTATTTTACACTTTTAAAATACTAGGTGGCCAAATTTAACGATTATACTTTTAATTCAATTAAATGTAAACCAAAACTTTTATGGATTTATTAAACCTCTTTTAATTATACACCTTAATTAATTAATAAAACCATAAGGGTGTGATTTAAACTTTTCAAAACAATACTAGGGTTTTAGAATTTAACATTCCTAAATTAAACCTTTAATCAACTTTTTAAATTCAAAAACTTGAGGACAAGTTTTGAAACATTTCAAAACATTAGGGTTTAGAATTTAAATATACATCAAAATTAAACTTTTAATCAAAATTTAAATTCCAAAAATTGAGGGCAAGTTTTGAAACCTTTTCAAAACATTAGAGTTTCAACTATTTAAATTTCAAAACTAGACCTTTGAGTTCAAATTTAAACTATAAAACCTAAAGGGGAAAATTGAAACTTTTCATAACACAAGGATCAAATAACAAATAATATAAATTAAACAATTAATTTCATTATTATCTATATTTGACCTAATTTCAATTTCTTGAAAATAAGTTACCCAATTAATACAAATAATCCAATCTTTATCATATAAGGAAGTTATTATCTAATCAATTGGTAATTATCTTTTGTTTAATCAAGGATATACTCATAAAAATGATTAAAACCAAATTTTAATGATCTAAAACAGATAAGGCAAGTATCCATGAGAAAAACAGCAAGAAATCCCGAAATCCCCTCTTTCTGACGCTCAAACTCGCCGAGTACCCATATGGACTCGCCGAGTAGGGGCCTACTCGCCGAGTCCACAATGGGACTCACCGAGTCCATCAGGCAGGCTCACAAAAATTGAATTTTTTAACTTGAACAAACATACAAGGCATCAATACAATAGAAACCAATCTAGGCTCTGATACCACTGATGGGTTTTAGTCATAAGAACATCCTATGTGCTCATACAAACCCTAATGCTTGGATCTAGGTTTCTCTATTGTACATGCAATTCATCCAAGACTATAATCCCTAGATCTAGCATATGATAATCAATATAACATATAATTAGGGTTTAGATCATACCTTGATTGTTATGTAGCAATAACAATCTCAAATCCTTCTTGTATTGACTTTAGAAAGCTTAGAGTCACAAATGTCACTCCTCTAATGGTTCACAAACACCAAGAGCAAGAGGATGAAGAGGAGGAGAGAAGGAGGCTGCCCAAAACGTGTGGAAACCCTAAGGATCTTGTTCACCACATTTTTAAGGCATAAGGGTTCTATATATAGTGAGGCTATTAGGATTATCTAACAAGGAAACCCTAATTTGGATGTTAAGCCCTAAGCAACCCACGGACTCCTTTCCTTAAAGGCCTTGGACGATTTCTAATGGGTTTCCCCATAGAATTCGTCCACTCCTTAATATAAGGCAATCCATAGTCCAAATTGCAATTATCTTATAATTACAATTCCAGTCCCTTAAGTTTAATTAATATCTTTTAGTCACAAAACTAATTACCAATTAATTCTTGACTAATATTAATTAAACAATATGATTTCTCTTTTAATATATTATTCCCATAATATATTAATAAATCATATTTAATCCTTTCTCTCCATAATTCATCCTATCAAGTTGCTTTGGTGAAGGCAACCTAAAAGGACCATGAACCACCGGGTCAAGTACATACCAAAATAGTTATGGACTTAGACACTAATCCAACACTAATTCCCTTGGGATTTGATTTTGCGATGAATAAGGTTTGATGGAGTGAGGGCTAGTCAAAAGCACCACCATCAAAGAAGCCTCCTTAGGCCGATATTGAGTTATGATTTTTAAAAATTTCCTTTAATTGTTAACTCCTACAGTGCCATATATCATCCTTTTGTTTCCTTTTCATTGGAGACATAACATGTCACCACTGTTGCCTATTGCCAGAAGCACCAACATCACTGTTTCTATTTAAAACACTAGCTTTTTGGGTTTCCGATCCTTGTATTTTAATAGTTTATCAAAGTATCGGGCTGGTCTTTAAAGTTTTCATTTTTGGAATGTTACCTCTATGTAAATTGTGTTAGAGAAAAAATGCTTTCAATTTTATGATTATCCTTTGGCATATGTCTGTTAAAAGTTTGACTGTGATTTATGAAGTTAGAATAGGATCACTTGTTCAAGAGCACCATGGCAGAATCTTGGTTTTCAAAGCTAATCTGAGGTCATGTTCATTCCCTTGATGTCCCATTAGGCCAAAACATCTCGAATCTCCTTCGACTTTGTTTGTTGTACAAATATGGTGGTGTTTATCTTGACACCGACGTGATAGTCTTGAAAACTCTCGAAATTAAAGAAATCAAACAGAGCAAATTGGTGATGTGGCAAGTGTGGTCAACAAATTAGAAAATTCAAAGTCAACATGGGGAAATTAGTCAACAAATGTCAATGTGGCAAATGGGTAACCGGGCTACTCCTTCACTTTGGCCAAAAGGACTTAATCGACCCGACAAAAAGGACGTGGTTCCCTCATAAAGCTATGAAAATAATTTAGGGACTAAATTGACCGACCCTAGAAAGTTCGTATGGGGGTTTGTGTCATTTCCCCTACATAGATGTCCTAAATTTATCAAAAAAGAATGTGTAACACCCGTTTATTTATTAAGTTAAATAAATAAATTAATGAATGAATAGTAGCCCTAAAATAAATAATTATATATCAAATGATGGTCTCGTAGAGCTAATTGTCACACTTTAAGAGATTGGGGGTTAAAAGTGTAAAATTCGGACTTAATTTGTAAGTATTAATGAAGGCAGGGACTAAATGGTAACTTTTGGGACTAAAATTGAAGAGATTTTGGAGGCTCAGGGGCTGAATGGTAATATGTGGATTTCTGTTGAAAAGAATTTGTAGAGGAAGGGCTACATAGTAATTATCGGGACTTGATTTGTAAGGGTTTTCTGAAGGAAGGGTTAGAAATGTAAAATATGGATCTATTTTGAATTAAATTGGAGCCGGAAGGATCATTTGGATCATTATGGCAAACTAGTGTGAGGAGCCGGTATATAAGGGTTATGAAACCCTAACCCTAGTCTTATTGTTCAGCCGTCACCTCCCCTTTGTGACTCTCACCAGAGCCACCTCCCCACCGCCAACTTCCACCCCGTCGTTTTCCAACCGCCGAGCACCATCGATTGTTGTTGATAACCTCCTGAGTTGAAAGCGCAGCTGCATCAGCGAAGATCAAAGGCGTGGCATCGTGGTGGTCGCCATTCGTGCTCCTCCCTCACCTTCTTTCCTACGCCGCCAGTCATCGAAGATGCGTCCATCGCCGGACGTTGTGACCTCTCTTGCCTGAAAAGCGGGCTATAGAGGAGCCACTGTCGCCATCTCTTTGTCTTCACTTCTTTGCTGTAACTACCGCCTGCCGCCTTTGTTGCTGCTTGCGTTGGAACCAACGGAAATCGCCGCCACCGCCACCTCACGGTCGTGGCTGCCATCTCAGAATTGTTGTTGTCGTTGCCAGGAGCCACCAGGTGGGTGGCTGGTGTGTGAACCACTCTTCAAAATGTGTGTGTGTGTGTTTTCTATGTGTGTGCGTCGTGAGTGGCTTGTTTGGCCGGAATATTAAGAACAACCACCGCCACCACCGTGAGGTGGTGGCTGCCGCCTTGAAACACCATGTGTCATAGTGATTTTGTGTGTTTATTTCGATTATTAGCCTTGTAAAATGTAATCTGAAATTTGAATAATAAAAGGAATTGAAAACCACCACCTTAGGTTGGTGGTTGCCGCCACCGACCGCCGTGTCGGGTGGCGGTGTGCTTGTCTTGTGAGCTGACTCGATTGGGGATGCTTGAAACCCTAATGGGCCCAAAGAAGCTCAAATGGACCCAATGAAGCTTAATGGACTCTAATGGACCCTAATAATACCCTAATGGGCTTAATGGTATTCTAGTAGGCTTAATAGGCCCAATAAAGCCCTAATTGACCTACAAGCCCAATAAATTATTAAATGGGCTAGTATTTGGGTTGGAAACCCTAATTAGGGTTTTGAAAATCCTAATTCCATCAAAACCCTAATTTGGGAAGTAATCGGGACACGCGGGGAATTATTTAATAACTTGAGATATTAAATAATAATCATTGGCAAAAAAATAATTAATCCAAGCAATATTTGACTTAATTGATTAAGTCCTTAGAGGATTAAGTCCTTAATGGGTTAAGTAGGAAACTTAACCCTAATCGTCATTTTATGTGAAACCCTAATTTCATTTGGGTTTATTATTGGGCCTTTCTATTGGGCCTAAATGATTGAGATAACAATGGACCATCCAAGAACAAGCAATTGAACTAGAATAATTTAATGGGCCTGGGGTATGGCCCATGTAAGGGGTTTGGGGCCAATTTGGAAAATTGGGCCATAGTTTGGGCCTTAATGATTATATAATGTTGGGCCTTAGAAGAAGACCGTATATAGGCTTGGGCCCAATTTGGAAAATTGGGCCATATGTGGGGTGTTGATTCCTAGTTGACTTTGGGCCTACGGATTGGGCATTGGGCTTGAATAAGCCAAGCTTGGGGTAATGTAGTAATTATCCAAAGTAAGTGTTTATGGTTATGTAGTGGGACCCAATTATTAATTGGGTTATGTTTTGATATTGACAGATCGTGAATCTGTCATCCAGCAGCTGTGGTTGAGTCAACAGGATTTCAGTAGTATGGGGTTGAGTCTACGGGACTTCAGCAGTGTAGCGGTGGGTCTACGGCCATAATGGCGGCCCACCGGTAGGAGTTGTGTGTTAGATGATTATCTTTGTGATATCATCTAGTTTTGCTACTACCTGATATGTTATATGCTAGCTTGATGTGTTATAGTAGTAAAGTTTAGTTGTTAGGACCGAAGGGTAGTCAGACACCCCAGATACGTCTGAAAGTATGTGATGTCATGATTATATGCTAGCATGATCTGAGATATGTGTTAGGGGTAGTAGGAGGGGAACAGTCCCCGAGTTCGGTTGTTAGGACCGAAGGGTAGTCAGACACCCTAGATATGTCTGATAGTATGTTATGTTATGATATGTGATAATAGTAGTGGTAGGGGTGAAACAGTCCCCGAGGTTTAGTTGTTAGGACCGAAGGGTGGTCGGCACCCCAGAATGGCCACACGGGTAGGACGGCACCCCAGAATGGTCGTACCAGGTAGGTCGGGCACCCCAGAAATGCCTGACAAGTATGGTATGTTATATGATTGTACAGTATGTATGCTATGTGATTGCATGGTATGTGGTATGATGGGGGAACTCACTAAGCTTCGTGCTTACGGTTTACAGTTTTGGTTTCAGGTGCTTTGTTTCAAAGGAAAGGAGTCGGCTTGATCGCAGCGCATCACACTATGTTTTCCTCACATGAGATCTTTGGGGATTACACTCTGATATGGTTTTATGATAATATGTTTTGATTACTAACACTTTGGTTTGACACGAGATATTACTATGAATGTTTTTATACTGATGGTTTTATGTAATAACTTATTTAAAAATGAAAATTTTGCCTTGAATTTTGGGATGTTACATAATGGTTTTATTTAGAAAATGGATAATGGCTTGAGAGGGTAACATATTTTGGTTGTTGGTCATATTTGGTCACTAAAATGAAAATTGTTATATCAAATCATCACCAAAGAACCTCATCCTCTAGGTATAAAAACCGAAACAAAGATTAACATACAACTGGAATCATAGGCATTTCACTAGCGGAGATGTATTGAATATTCCCAGCAATAGAATCTGACACTAAATGGCAAAAGATTAAAATATTTTGAATAATTATTACAAAAACACATACCACAAATCTAATCATATCACTGGAAGTACCATAGACAGAAAGGTCGTGTAATAGAGCAATTTTGTAGTCATGGAAAGTGAGATCATCAAAGGAATTAGGAGAAATTAAGCAGTTCCAAAGGTAAGAGTGAGAAGAAACAACAAACTAGAGTCACAATTAGATGAAAATCAATACTAAGGATTACTTTGATTAGATGTCGATCTGGAACCAAAGCCAATTCAATGAGATTCAACAATAACATTTGTAATCAGATACAATTCTCGAAGTCAATTAAATTGACGACCTAGAACAAAATTAAAGAAAAAATCAAGTCGATTTAATTTACAAGAAAAAATCACGTAAAACAAAAAAAAATCACAAACCTGAGTTGTTTCTTACGTTGCAATCAGTGTATCATGATGACAAGAGACTCATGAAACATGAACTATCAGAATAAACCTTGTTTCATGAAATCACGAAATTTTATTAGGAAGATACGTTTTCAACATATCATATCATGTAACGCTCGTAGATCTGGGCTAGTCAATTTAGAGATAATGAGCATCAAAAATGATTTTTTGATGGAAGATTATTTAGGAGTAATCTTAACCAAGTTGTAGAATATGTCACAGGGGTTCCGTGCATATAAAGAATGCCGAAATCCGAGTTATAACGAAGAAGTTATGGTCCGATGAAGTTTCGCGACAAAACCGACACGACACTACGCGACGTAAATAGTGAATTTACGATAAATGATTTTTGGCCTGAGTGATCTAAACAAAAGTTGTAGTATACGTTAAACCGAGAGCGTGCATAAAAGAACGCCCAAATCTGACTTCGTATGAGGAAGTTATGATTTTTCTAAGAGTTGGCCTAGCAATGGATGACCCGAAACTCAAATTTTAGATCGAGCGGTTTTTGGCCAACGCGACCTAAATGAGAATTGAAGATCTCATAAATAGGAAGTCAACGACAAAAAAATAGACAAAAATGGAGTTCGTATGTAGAAGTTATGAATTTTACGCAGACATTTAACAATGTAATCACCTTCTACTGTTAAATTTAAGATCGCTCGAGAATTAGTCGACAGAGTCAAAAGGAAAGTTGTAGATCTTACTTTTACCTACGCGTTTATATAAAGAACGTCAAAAACGGAGCTCGTATGCGAAAGTTACGGATTTTAAAAGTCGGAAGTGTGTTGTGCGAAAATGGGTGATGTGGCACAATCTTGGCCATTGCTTTCTCCCCAAGTATTGTCACCAGATGGTGACATGTGGCACCAAGTTCAGCCATATTTCACCCTATAAATAGAACCTCTCTCACCCTCATTTTCTTCACACCTTTCCCATTCTTTTTTCTCTTTACACTCTCTTTAAACCTCCTAAAAACTCCCCTAGTGCTAGAAGAAAGCCCCGGAGCACTCGACGACTCCGAGAAGAAGAGCTTTCAGCTCGGAAGTTCTGCCCCTGCAGAGCCCGACTTCTAGCCAAACCCCCTCGTAGGTAAGATACGCCTACCTAATTTTTAATATAGCTTTTATTTAAATATAGTAACGTTATTAGGACCTTATAATAATTATTTGAGCTATTATTATGGGTTATATAAGTATTGTTATAATATCATTTTAACCACTCACGGTACGGAGAATCCGATTTGAAGGGCCGTCTGGGTTGTTGGATTTTAGAAGTGCTATATGCCAAAATGATTCTGCCCTCCGGTGTTTCATGTTTGGCCCATGTCTGTACATGAAGAGTATTGTTTAACGCTTATATAATAGTAATAATAGCTAGACTATTAATTAGACTCGTTGAACATTAGACTAAACTCTAGTGGAAATGATACTAGGTTTTGTCAACGGAAATTTGTTTTAAAGTAAACGAAGTGCTGTCCGAGTACCGAGTCACCACCTTTGCAGGTGAGTGCATAGTTACTTTCATCTTACATATAGATATGAAATATTTTATATAAATTACGTGCTATGTGTGTATACTGTCTGAATACTTGTTGTCTATGTTGGATGAAATGGTTTATACATGTTTTAAATGATCTAAACTGTATATGTCTTTTATATCTACAAAATATGTTGGGTAAAACATGGGTATATTAGAGGTGAGATAAATGATGAGCGATGAAATATGAGATAAATGATGAGCAATGAAAGATGAGATGAATGATGAGCAGTGATATATGAGTGATAAATTATGGTGTGAAGCGATGAGCCAAAGCGATGAGCCAAAACGATGAGCCAAACGATGACCCAAGCGATGGCCCCGTCATCTAGCAAAGTATGGATGACAACCACGGACTATTTTAGATAGTCTAGTGGAACACTAGCAGACTCACAACCTGTAGGTGTTGTGAACGATGTGTTCACCTGGTGTACTCTAAAAACCCATTGACATGTATTGCGAGTGAACTCTCAAAAACAATACTGTCAATAAACGAGATAAACCCTGGCGACTATGCATACTTAGTGTCGATTCCTTAGGAATGAATGAACGAGGAATAGCTGAATCTTAGGGTAGATCCTTAAGAGTAAAGAAGATAATAGGGATGGGTAATTGAGTTGATTGTTTGATGTTTAACATAATAATTATATTATTGTGGGTTGAAAACCCTATGTACTCACCAGGTTTCCCACCCTGACCCACTCAAGCTTATTTGTATCACAGATGTCAATATGAAGCTACTTTACACTGAGGGATTTAAAAAAGATGTAGATCACTAGTGTATATGAATGTAAGTTATGTTTATGCTTATGTTTCTGTATTGACGATGACATCCCAAATGTTTTAAAATGAATGAAAATACATTTCTTCGGAAATGCTTTGATAACGTATTTATCATGTTTTTTTTCCTGGGAACAAATTCTGCAATATTTTTATTAAAAGAGACACTTTGATTTTTATAAAGCATAAACAAAATCGGTCTTTTTCTGACTGTTAAAATGGGGATGTCACATATCACGTAGCCAATATTTTTCATGAACAACCTTAACAAAACGATGCAGTTTAGAATGTTTAGTACGTAAGGTTATATGGAGCTGTAATGTATATTCCCTTTTCACACACACACATATATATATATATATATATATATATATATATATATATATATATATATATATGAGAGAGAGAAAGAGAGAGAGGAGAGTTCAATTGAGAAAAAAAGGTCGAGAATAAGGGAATCATTCTCAATCACACATTTATTTTGCCGCAAAACAGTTAGGCGTACCAGCGGAAATTGATAACGGATAGACATGTGTTTCCAACCAAACATGTTTCCTTAAACTATTCTATTCATTATCTTAATATACACAAAAACATACTTTTTTTGTTTTTTTGATTTTTAGAAAGCTAATCATTATCTTAATATACACAAAAACATACTTTTTTTTGTTTTTTTTATTTTTATCGAAAAATTATTTTAAATATATCAAAATTCATAATTTTTTATTCTCTATATATAGACATCCATATTGATATAGTTTTAAGATAAAATAAAAAAAAATATTTTTTTAGACTTTCAACTCTCGTTATTCATAAATGAATAAAAATTTATCAGATTTTTATTACAATACATTCGTTATTCACTTATGAATAAAATGTATGCTTAACTTTTTTTATTGTTTGAGTATCGTTCATATATGAATATAACACGTAATAAAATTTTCTTATTTAAAGTATATTTTTACATCACCTTTCATCATATACTATAGAATTATATAGTTAAAATAATAACTTTTACCATATTATTATTTAATATTTCTACTTTGAAACAAAATGTTAGTAGTAAAACAAACATATAGTTAACATATTAGTTTTATTAAACATTATAGTTGAATTTTTAAGTCATTGTGATATATACAATTATTTGATAATTTTATAAACCGTTTAAAATTGTGTAATTACATATCAAATGAATGATAATATAACGTGTAACAAAACGTATGAACAAAAATATGAACTGAAACTTTTAGTAACATAAAAATAGAAAAACATCTATTAGAACATTTGTATTAAAAAAGATATATATATATATATATATATATATATATATATATATATATATATACACAACGAATAATAAAAAATATGAAAGATAAACACTATAACTTTTAATAACATAAAAACACTAAAACATATATTATAACATTTATATTAACACTTCATATTTAAATCATAAATCTCTTCAAATACATTAATGTTTTTAATGAGCAAAACTTTACAATCTTATAAAAGAAAAGAAAATAAAAAATTATTAGTGATTACTAATTAATAATCATAACTTAAAAACTCTTGAGTTTTAACTAATAAATATACATAAATTAGAAAACTCTTGAGTTGTAGTGTGAGTTTCAAATGGATGCGATACTTGGAATTGTATTATTATTATTATTATTATTATTATTATTATTATTATTATTATTATATTCTAAATAATTGGTTTTGATGCATCATTTTAATCCCTTCAATTATTAAACATAAATATATTTAATTATAGATTTATAACGTACATAGGTGTATATACATGTTAAACAAATCACATAATATATATATATATATATATATATATATATATATATATATATCGTAAATGTCATATGTAATTCTTGTGGTAGTAATATAGATAAATTACTTTCATATGAAGAACATATGATGATAAGTCTATCATAATTACATATCAAATGTTCAAAATTATGTTATCTTTTAAATATTGTCTTTTAAATATGTTATGTAGGATAACCCAACAAAAAAATAATATAAAATAAACATAATCAAAATAGAAAAACTACAATCAAATAAATAAGAGCATTGGGTGGTTGAATATATAAATAAAGATGTTACATAAACATACATTTAAATCAAAAGAAAAAACTAACATCCGTCAACTTTGCTCAAACAAAAAAACCTATATCAATTTTATGAATATTCTTTCTTCATTTAACACCATTCAACCATAGAAACTTGATGATAATTATTCACTAACCTTCATTCAAAATATTTTTCTTGAAAAAGAAGAATAAAAAATATATTCCAAGCAAAACATTGATGTCTGGAGAGTCACATTCAAGATTGAGTAATACACACAAATCACATATAAAGATTAAATGAGAAACTGAATATAAAAAAGAATAGAAAAACTTCATTTGTTTTGGTTGAAAGAAAAAATCATATTACAATTACCATCGATGCGACATAACTCATTTATTCAAATCATCATATTTGGATTGTGAATGCTTCAACTATATGAAAACTTTTGAATCACAATATCTTCAAATCCTTCTTACATGTAAGGTTTTATATAACACAAAAGACACAAAAGATTGATCTTTTTATAGTAAACTTTTCACTAAATGCTAATTAAACATAATATAAGTTATAAAACTTTTGAGTGTTAAATCATAATTAAGAAAACTTTTGAGTTGCATTACTTAAAAAAAAAGGGTTTCAAATGAATGTGGTTTGAGAAAGTTAAAAAAAAGGGTTTCAAATGCATGAGATTCAAGAAAAATGTTAGCTTTATAAGTATGTATGATGATATTTATTTATCCTAATAAATAAATATCATTTTGCCAAATATCATCTTCTCATTCAATTTGCCACATGTAATTTTGTAAATTTTTTTGATTAAATTTAAATCCACATGTCATTTTGTGGTTTTTTTTGAATTAAATCAATTAATATGACACATAATACTAAATTTATATATGTAAAGTATTAAATACATTTAATGTGATAATAAATACAAAGAATCTTAAAAAATATATATGATATATTAAAATACATTGAATATGATAATAAATTTAATGAATATGACAAAACAATCATTGATATTATGGATGATCTTCTTAATAGTGATTCTATTTATTCATTAGAATATGTCTATTTATTTTGAAAATTTATTTTAAAAAATTCTTAATATTTAAACTTTGATATATTTTTTTTAATCAACCCGTGTAATACACGGGTTTCACACCTAGTATATGAATAAAACGTGTATTAGTTGTCGTCATATTTGATATTCATATATGAATAAAACATTTATCAGATTTTTGTTATAGTTAATTTGCTATGAATAAGTAGTATAAATGATACTTAAATTGTAAAAAAAATTAATTATATTTTTTTTATTCATAAGTGAATAACGAATGTACTGTAACAAAAATCTAAGGTATTTTATTCACTTATGAGTAACGATAGCTGAAACTATAAAAAAATAATTTTTTTTTAATTTATCTTAAAACTGTAGCAATATGGATGTTCATTTATAGAGAATAAAAAATTATGAATTTTGATATATCTAAAATCATTTTTCGATAAAAATAGCTCCTTAAAAATTAAAAAAACGAAAAAAAACTATGTTTTTGTATATATTAAGGTAATGATCAACATAGTTTAAGGAAACATGTTTTGTTGGAAAATACATGTGTATTTCTTTCCCATTTCCGCCGGTACGATGGAGACTTTTGCGGCAAAAAAGAAAAAAAAAGTGGCTGAGAATGATTCCCAATTCTCAATATTTTTTATTTTTCTCAATTGAACTTACCTACATACACACTTGAGATCAACAAAAATGCAATGACCGGTCATAATATATATTTTATTATGGTACCTTTTTGTAGCCACCATATCCTCCTCTAGTAGTTCACGCCACTTATGTAGATAACTTCGCACAAAAGATTCTTTTATTGTATATGCTTCATGTTGAGTCAAACCCTATGATTTGATGAGTCAAAATGAAAACTCATGTTCACCACTAAGTATGTTGGCGTCGATGGTCTGAGTGTGTGTTTCCACTGATGATCTCAAGATGGGGGTGAATAACTGAAGGCGCTTGCGCTACAAAATGGTGATCTTACTTTGTGATAAGGCTTGATCTTTCAAGTCAATATAAACAATCTAAGCTTAACATAAAAAACTCATTGATCTTAGTATTTATGCAATGCGAAGTTTTATTCTTATTAGTCTTTTGTGTTCTTGTAACCTCTAAGTTTCTAAGTGAAAATTATCTTTGAGAGTGTATTCTTAATCAGAGTTTGTTCTCTGATTAAACTCTCTTGTTTATGATTATTTTACATTATTCATGTTTCATAAAAGCTTACTCTTGCAATCAAAATGGCATCCTTTTCATCAAACACTTACCCGTTCTCATCCCATTCAATCTACAAATGCCCCCTTTGATTAAATCATGATGTGGTTAAGGAAAACATGCTTGAAACCATCACAAGATTTCCAATTTGTAAAGTTGTAGAAGAAGAATGTCAAAACTTAGTATAAACAATCTAAGCTTAACATAAAAAACTCATTGATATTTATGCAATGAGAAGAAGAAACCATGGAATGCTTTGTCATATGATACTTTTTTTTTGCCTACTTAATAAATGACATGAGAAAGAACAAAATAACAGTAAAAATTTCAAAGCTGTGGATTTTCATAGCATGTTTGGAAATCTCAAAGATTATGAGATCACCTAAGAAAGTTCTACGCGGATGATAGGTAAAATGATGAGCGAAATTTTTAATAAAACAAATGTTATCGTGAATATTAAACGACATAAATTTTCATTAAAACAACTCATGACATTAAAACAAATGTTATCGTGAATATTAAACGACATAAATTTTCATTAAAACAACTCATGACATGATAACAATTGAATGAAAGCAAATCAAGTGATTTGACTTTGTAAAATAAGATGAGAAAGCAAAATGTGCATAGTATAAGAATTCGATAAACAATCTCTTGTCATCAACAAACCACTATAGGTGGTTGACAAGAACAAATATTAATGAATCAAGATACAATCAATCTTCAAAAGCAACTAAACAAGAATGGTGACTTAATAATGATCTTGATATATGGCTCCAAATTCTTGCCTCCATGCCTGATCATCCTCCTCATTCTCATTCTCATGAGATTTCACGTCCGAGTCTTCCCTATACAAAGGTCTCAATGCGGAATCAGGCAAGCGGCTCCCAGCAAGATACTGTTTCATTGTAATCATCTCCATCTTGTGCTTTCTTTTCTGTTTATCCATTTTTTTCTTTAACTTATCACTCTCTTCCTGAACATTTCCCAAATTTTCCTGCACACAGCAGCACAATGAAAAGAATGAATGATTACAAACAAAAAGGTGAAATTTAAGAGAAAGCGAATGAGGAAGTAAGTACCTGTGCAATGGAAGCTGCTTCTTCTGCTTCTCTGAGCCTAACAAGAAGTTCACCAGCAGCATGAACAGCTTCAGCAGTGTCTCTAAGTTGCATTTTTAGGGTTCGATTCTCCTTCTTCAACAATTCCCTTTCCTTCTCCCTCTCAACTCTCAAGACAGAAAGCTCTGCAGCAAGAGACTTTGAAAAGCGCTTCCCATGGCCTTTAGCTCCCGCTTTTGCAGCCGCTCTTTTCACTTCGGCTATCCCCTCCATAATCAACCGATGCTTTTCAGCCAACTCGTTGTACTTCTCTTGTAAATCAGCATAATGCTCCACCATTTTACCATGTCCAAGGATGGATCGCATGAGGGCGTCGTCCAATTCTTCGCTGCATTTCTTCTCCAATCTCAGCTCCATTTCCACCTTCTCAGCACGCCGCCGGTTGGCCTCCAGGTCAACTCTCAGTTCATCGGTCAAACAGATCCATTCGCTCTCCATCTCCATCCACCTTTCCCTTTCCTTCTCAACTTCTTCAATGCTTTCTTTATTACTTGGAAGAGGATACACACCGCTTTTTCTCAGTTGGAGCGATTGTGACAAAAGAGAGGATGACATTGATTTGTTGTTTACTTTTACTGGCGACTGCTGGAGTTTGCTTCTTAATGTTTTGATTTCTTCCAGAAGCGATTCCTTTTCGTTGGTTTCTTCTTCTATCATCTCCGGTTCTTCATTCCAACTCAGAAGCTGAGAAAATACCATAAAATAAAATAAAAAAGTTTCAATAATATAATTTCACAATTTTGTCCTTGTATTTCTCAATTTCATGATCGTCTCTACCTTTGCTACACTGTTACGTGAAATCTTCCCATTTCGAAGCTCATCAAGCGGTGATAATACTTCGCCTTGCGATACCTGGAAGTAAAACATCAAGAGTTAGAGAGAGAATTCGGGAAATTAATATATCTTTGATAAAAAAAAAGAAAGAAATCTTACCAAATTATTCAACCTCTCAATCTCTGCTTTTTGTTCCATGCATAGATTTTCAAGATCTTTCACTTTCTTCATGCTTTCTGAGGTCCCTGGAACAATCCATGTCTTCAAGCTGTCCTGGACATCATCACAGGATGCTTTTTGCTGGCAGGTCGAGCAGATGTATTCTTTGTCTTTTGTCTTGGTTGCCAAGTGATCAAACGATAATGCAACCAATGATTTATTTAACACAGAGTTGCGTTGGTGGTTGTCGATAATCTCCAGGCCTCTTTGAAGACTAGCAGCTAACGATTCAGTGGGACCCCCACCCCCACCCCCAAATATTTTGCTTGATCGTAAAGAAGACCTAATTTGATTGCTTATCCTCAGTGACTCATGCGTTACATTTGAACTGAACTTCAAACTTTCCACAACATTCTCTTCTTCACTTGTGGGCAATTGGTTTGATTTTGATGAGAAAACCACGCTCTTTCTCATGGTGTTACCAATTTTTGGGGATTCTGACAACATCGGACCACTGAAAGCATCAGAAGGCCTGCCAACACTGATAGAGAGGCTATCATGTAAAGGATTGCTCTCAGGTTCTTCTGAATTGGTTTCTTCAGCTTCGCTTTCTTCGTTACAACTTGCATACTGTTCGCTCTCACAACCACCCATGGAGAAAAAACGTGTGCCTCTGCTCTCGGAGGTTTCTTGAAATTCATCATCACAAGAACTATGCAACATATCGAGCTGTTGTCGCAAGTCTCGAACATCGTGCTCATCGATATGCAATTCTTCTTTCGAATCATTGTCGATTTGTGGGAGGATCAATGAACGATTAAGGCTTACTCTCAGTTGATTCAAGCTTTGGCGAACGCTTCCACCTTTAAAAATCGTGCTCGATCCAATAGAGTAACTAGTATCTGATTTTGCCCTAATCAGCTCTTCCTGAAATCAACAAATCCAACTCAGTTAGTTAATCAGAAAGCAGTTAAGGTTTTATTTTATAAGAGGGTACACGTACCTTCAGTTCACGAATTTGATCAGTGAGATCATTAACATCATCTTCTGTTATTTCGTTTACAACCGGATTATTGTGTATAAGTTTTGCTCGGTGTCCAAATCTAAGTGTGCTTATGGTTTCAACAGAACACCTGTATTTCCAGAAATTGTTATTATGATATAGTCAAATAAAGGCCAGTTTCCAGATCAATCTAGTGATGAGTACATACTTTTCATCTGGGGAAACGGCACATATAACAGTAAGCTTTGAGTTGCCTCCAAGTGATTCTCTCAGCAAATGAGTCAAACAGGAGTTGTTATATGGGATGCTCCTGGATTGTTCAGACTGATTTGTCCCAGCAAGGATATTAACCAAGTTTCTGCACAATGCAAACAACATGAGTAACTGGAAGCAACCAGTGATTTATCACACACAGTACAAGAAGAAACTGAGCCATACCCAAGTTGTGATATGGACTTTCTCACAAATTCTCCTTCCCTGACACACTCTCTACTAACATCATTGCTTTTGTTCTTTTCAAGTCCAGCTATATCCACAAGGGTAATCCTGCTTGTCTTTGAACTACCAAAATGCTTAGAAGCATTACCCTGATAAATGGCAGTTTGGTTACAGTTAGGATTCCGTTGTAAACACAATATGGCTTATTGTTTTAAACCACAGATAAAGTTATGAACTTGGAAATTCAAAGTACCTTGCACCAAGACTCGATGACACATGTAAACACAATATGAGATCTTGAACTTTTGGAGTTTATACTTGTTGCTCCAACCTTTCTATTAGATAGTCCCTTGATCAGAATTTGAGTAACGTCTTCATAGCTTGTCACATACTCCTCACTCAGATTCTCAACATAAAACCCGTGTTTAGCATCATCTTTTATCTGAAATAATTTGACTTGTCACATTACAATCACAAAAACAAGGAGTAACAGGAATATAATACATCAATGAAAACACCAAAAAGATAAGATCTTAATACCCACCTCTAGGTTTCTCTGGGTTGGATCGAGCAAATCTCCAATTTGTTCGTTATATATCTGCAGACAATAAAGTCATCACTTGTTTCAAAGTTAAGAACAGGACCAATGAAAGGCAGCCATGAAGCACCTACCTCGAGGAAAGAGCATCGGCACTGATAATTTAATTGTTTACCCTCTGCTTGATCTTGCTCCTGAAATGAAAATCAAGATTGCAATCATAATGAGTATTCCACGAGATCCTACACCTTATTTTGTATACATCAAGGATGAAAAGAAGTCTGCTTACTCGTTGGATTTCGGCAAACAGCATCTGGAAGATGCGTGGAACAATCCCTTGGTTACCATTGGCTGATTGATCTTCAACCATTGCACTTGGTGGACCCCACAACGTGTAAGTTTTTCCACTGCCAGTCTGAAAGACACTAGCAATCAATGGAGATATTGCAACCAAATAGTTTCCATCAAAAACAGTGTTACCAAAAAGTCTAATACAGTACCTGTCCGTAAGCCAAGATTGATGTGTTGTAACCAGCCATAGCACTCTTAACCATTGAGACACCAACTAGTTTAAATACATCCTCCTGTCATAGCATCAAACAGCTTATAACTCGATAAATTGTTTATTCTTTTACCCTTCCTCCAAGTAAAAAAAACGAACACACTTAGTATTGTTCTTTAATAAATCAATGTGCGTTTCTTAGTTGCTACAGGTTCATGATTACTCATAACGTTTGATGTTAACATACCTTAGAAAATCTCATCAGTAATGTAACAACATATGAATTCTGTGTGGTTAATAGAAACGATCATATGTAGTATTGTAGTGCACAATTTAATCCAACATTATTCACTACTCAATAGGAGAATGCTTAAGAAGTCAATGTGCATATTTTGTAAAACTATCAAAAGTAATATAAGAAGCTCACCAATTATGCACACGGTTAACAGAAACACTTATACAGAGCACACATTTTTATCAAACATATTTAACAATTCAACAAGGGACTCGGCAATTCTACGAACCTGACTAGATTTGGAGTCGAGGACTGCATCCAAAGTAAACTTTCGATCGCCCACGGAAACTGAATCTTCAGAAACTTTTCTGACAGTATAATCTCCTTTTTCGTGAGAATTAGGAGGTCTAATCCTCGCTATAACCTATCAAATTAACCCCATAAATAAACACTGTTTCAGATATAGTTTCTAAAAAAACAAAACAACACCGAATCAATTTGTACCTTAACAGGTGGATCTTGATGCGAGGGTACTTCTGCGTTTTGCTGCGTTTCCAATTCAGTGGCTTTTTTGCCTGGAACCGAGACGTTTCCCGTTGATTCCTTTACAATCGAAGGTAGTTCACAAACATGAATGTTCGGATCTTCTGGTGGGACGTTTTCACTGTTGAATCGAGATAGCTTAGGGTTTGAAGTCATCTTGTGCTTTACAGATCCGGATCTAGGAAGTAGGTTTCTAATTGAAGAAATAGAAATACTTCCCGATGAACGATGCCGTGAGTTCCCTGCGTTAGACTTCATACTTGTCTTCACTACACGATGATCGGAGATTCAGTGCGTGTTAGTGAAGCAGATGGGGGGAGCGTTTGAGTTCAAATTCGAAAAACGGTGCAGAGGGGGAAAGAAGAGAAAATCGGCGTTGTTTTGGGAAATGACCGTTGTCTATTTATGTGTACAGATAGGCTTTCCACAATCCACATGCTGTTTTAAAAAATTACTATCTTGCCCTCGTTTCTAGCCGTTGCACTGAGATCCGGCCCGTTGGGGGCTTAAGTGCTTAACTCATGAAAACTTTGGTTGTGCATTATTGAATCCCTATTTAATAAAAGAAATATATTTAATCTTCTTTTGCCTTTTTCAAAACTTTCTAATTAATATCATCTCACTTGTTAATTTATTGATTTTTCATTTCAAATTTAAAATTTTAAAACTTTTCATTCTAATTACATTAAATTAATAATATTAAAGTAAAAGTTTAAAATAAAATTAATATATATTATAAGGTCATATATTTATTTAAATCAATAATTATAGTTTTATGTAATTAAAAAATATCTTTTAGTTAATAATTTATTTAAAATAATTAATTAATAATTTTTAATTTTTAATATGAAAGTTTAATTAATTTTGTAACCGTGGTTCCTACGAGTTATAAACTAGTAAAGTTATAAACCATTAATTATATCGCCCTAAAAATATTACCTTTTTACTTTGAATCGGTAAGTTTTTTAATCATGAATTACTTCTTTACCCGTTAAGGTACCGTTTCGTAGAAAAATTGGATAGAATAGAACTGGACTAGACTAGACTAGACAAATGATTTATATAGCGTTTGGTAATACTAGACAACACTGAACAAGTTGTCCGAAATTGTTTGGAAACAATAGAACTAGACAAAACAATATGTAAAAATGACCATACTACCCTTATGCAAAAAATATTCATAATAGCTCTATTTAACATACACAACTTCAAAATAAACATTTTTAGTAAAAAAAATTATTTAAAATTCTTATTAAAACAAGTTCTGATACCAAATAATCAAATTTGCTTCAAAATTAACAAAGTTCTAAACCAAAGTGGTTTCCAAAATCCTTATTTTTAAATAAAAAAATAACAAACTTCAATTGTCATCTTTCAATATAGTATTCGCAAAAAGTGGTTTGGTAGCTGCATCCAAGCTATTCATTATCGGTAACAAATTCAGGTTTTTTGTAAACTTCAAACAAACTCGCATGATTTTTGAAGAAGACAACTCCATGGTCTTCAACTCTGCATGTATAGTTTTTAACTCTGGGTGGTCATTCGTAGAAAACGTAATAGCCCTAGTTATTTTCTGGATTTCCTCGGATACGGTAGCTAACCCCCTTTGAATTACATGTGTTACTTCTCTAGATGCTGCTTTTCTTTTTCTATTTTGCGCCAAGTCTTTGAGATTTGGATTGGAGGAAGTTGCAGTGTTTTAAGGATTATAATTAGACGATGGAATTCTTTCTCCTTCTTCGTTATCAACATTTTGATTTTCTGTCACATCAGCCACCGATTCAGCCATACCGCCTGTAGCTCGATCTTTACCAAAAATATTTGCCAGTCGCTCATATGCACGGAATGGTTTGTTCGCGATATAGTTTTTGTTTGGATGTTTCTGGTAAAACAAACAAAGTTACATGTAAAACCATATATTTAATACTTAGATATGCATATATATATATATATATATATATATATATATATATATATATATATAAAATCACTAACCTGTAGATATTCCTCTAATATCTCAGCAGAATCAACTACTACACATTTACGAGTATCATCCCAACCAAACCCACTTGTATTTTGCATATTATATGCAGCAAAAAAAATATCCTTTAAACGTTTGATTTTGTTTTGCACGTGCTTTGATGTTATATTAATACCAACGACTTTTCCTGCAACTTTAGAACGACTTGATCATAGGTTCCAGGCCTAAAGCTTCCATTATCACCTCTGCCACCGATGACAACAATGTCGTGAAGGATGGTAATCAATGCAACCTCTTCTTCTTAAGTCCATTGACTCCTGTCCGCCATAATTTGTTATCTGCTTTTGTCATATTATACATAACACAAGTAACTATATAAAACTGGAAAAAATGAAAACAAATCATCCACTAAAGCAAATTAATATTAATAAAAACATACACAAAAATCAAAGTTGCTCGGATCCATAACAACTATAAATAACAATCTTAAAAATAAAAGTTCTAAAATTAAAAAAAAAACAATATACTTAGATCTAGTTGACATCCAAGACTCAAACATTTCTTGTGCTAAATCATCTCTCCATTGAGTTCATTCATTACTTGATTCAACAACATCCACAATTTGAAAATGATTTGGTTGTTCTTCCCTGATAGGCATATCTTCAAAAGTGCTAGACATGTTTTCCTCCGGATCAAGAGCCATGTGTGTCCTAATAAAATTATGCAAAAAGCACATGTCATGACTATTCTCCCTTGAATTCTTATCGAATAAACTGAAGGACTTCTTAATATAGCCCAACGACTCTTTAGTAGACCAAAACACCTCTCAATAACATTCCTTGCTTGAGAGTGTTTCGTGTTATAGTATTCCTCCTTATTTGTAGGTGCACGTGTACTACCTTCCCATTCCCGTAAATAATACCTAATACCTCTATATGGTGCCAAAAAACCTTCACCATTGATATATCCTCCATCAGCCAAATGATAGTTACACTTAATAAATAAAATAACAAGTATGAATATGTAACTATGTTTACTTCAAATATTTAGCAATTATTGTTTTAGCTTACCAATTGGAATCTTCAAACCATTATGTCTAGTAATTGCATCCCGCAAAACCCTTGAATCGGTAGTCGAACCTTCCCAGCCAGCTAAGACGTAGACAAAATTCATGTCACGGTTGCAGACACCTAACACATTCATTGCTATATTGCCCTTTCTTGTTCGGTACCTTGGTTTATCCGAGTCAAGGACATTAACTTCAATATAAGTTCCATCAATTGCTCCTATACAACCCTATAAATAAGATACTAACTCGTTCTTAGTTAAAACCTTATATTTAATTTGTAATTAATATATCATAATAATGTTATAATGATTACCTGGAACCATTTCCATCGATTGTTTGTACAATCATTGCAACAGGCGTTGGGTTAACAAACAATATCTCCTGTAAATGCATTAAAGCACCCAAAACTCGATGAACATAACAACTTATCATTTCCCCTGACCGATAGAATCTAATTTGAATACATATGTTTTTTTTGTGGTGTGGTAATACGTTTAAGAATATAGCAACTTGCTCCTCAATGGTCACTAAACCATCGTTTAATAATCCACCATGAGTTTGTATTAACTCACATCAACGTGCAAATGCATTTATGTCCATACATAACTTATTTATACAATTTTCATCACTTTCACGTAACATACATTGTATTTCTGTTGACCATTGCGAAATTGTGTCTAATCTACTTTCTAATGTACTTTCACTTAGATCTCTCCTTTGAGCTTCTTTTTCCTCACATTTAATTAACCAAAGTCTAACTGTAGCTAGGCATATCAACAACATAATATAACTCTCCAATAATTTTACAAATAGGAGAAAATGATTACGATTCATATCTACAAAGTTTATAGAAAAACAAGTAAAAAATAGAATATGCTTGACTATAATGAGAAGCATACACTTAAGGGGGTTGGTACAATCAATTAACAAGTATTAAAAAATTAGTGAAAGCTACAAACACGCAACTACAAGCACTCATGGGCATTTTCGTCCACAATCGAGTATCTAAACCATGCATCTGACAGAAACAATATAAACTCGATATGAACAAACTTCTAGAACCAAATATTTCTAAATTCAATAACTATTAGTAAAAAAAACAAAGAATTTCAAAATAATTGGGTAAATATGTACACCAGGAGACATCAAAACCATATTAGGCTTAGAGGTTATCAAGATGTATTAGGCTAAGCATTGACTTTGGTAAATGATGTGCACAAAAGTACCCACTAATTTTAATATTTATAACCTAACAAACTTAACTATCTATGCACTTATAGGCAGTGTACCTAGTCAGATTACAGTATAGCTTGGGTAAGTCGGGTGTCGATCACAGGGAACGGTGTTCTAATTAATTTACTTACTATTAAATTAACCTAATTTATTAACAAATTTAATAAAGGGTTTTATCTGATTTTACAAGATCAGATGAACTTAAATCCAATTCAATAAGTAAAAACACACACTCTTGTTTAGATTGAACCCACTTCTCCCTTATGGCTAGCTAACAATTACGGATTACTAAGTTGGTTTTTAATTATATTAGTAATTTAGTTCTATCTTACTAATATTTAACTAATTCATGTCAAACCATGTATGTTCACACATAATTAAACACAGAACTAATTATAGTTGTAAATATGCTATATAAGATTTGTTGTGTGAACGCAATTATGATCACAATTCTCGTTCTCTAGCACAGCTAAACTTTATTTATTCTAATTATTAACTAAGATTGGTCAATCCTAGCTCTAACAATTCAATATTCACTAAATTATTAGGTAAACAGGTTCATGCAGTTTAACGGTCACTAAGCTACACAGAACATGTAATTAAGCAATTAGATAAACAAATATTAACATGCTAGGTCATACAAATCAAACACAGGCAAATTTTCTCCAACTAAGCTTAATCCATAATCATATAACTATTCATAAGTTCAAAGCTTCATCTAGCTAAACAAGAGTAGCTAGATTCAGCTGCTCATCATAGTAATTAAACTAACACAGCTAAAACTAATGAAAGACATGTTCTAAAAATAAACCTTTACTTCTTTTGGTGTTGAAAACCCTCTTCCAGAACCTTTCTTTCGTTCTTATTCGTCTCCTGGAACTCTTTTTCTTCTGCCAAAAGTCTCCCTTTTCGTAATAATCAGGAGAACTTATATAATCCTTAAAAACTCGCGCCACGTCGTGGCCATGTTTCGCCACGTCGTGGGCTTCAAGCAATCCGTATCCTTCAAGGAAATCCTCCGCGTCGCGATGCTTATCTTCTGGAACACCCGTGCCACGTCGTGGGCTTCATCGCCACGTCGTGAATTTAGCTCTTATCGTGAATTTATTATTTTCTTGTCTTCCAAGCCTCCCATGTTCCCCATTTTGTCACCTTTGGTCCCTTTCTTCGAAAATCCTTTGTATTGACTGAAAATAACAATTTAAACTCATAAGTATCATTATTCTAAACATATTATCAATTTATTAATAAAAATGTACTTAAATACTGCCTAAAAATAAGTGTAAATATGGCAATATCAGTAAATCTACATGGGTATACTGGTCATTTATCAGAAATGAGTTGGATGAAGAAAATGATGTCCGCAACTATGTTCATGCAGGGGTATGATGATTCATGTAAATTCAAGGGATATAATGGTCAATGTAAGTAATTTTTATTTTAAATCTTTGAAGAACGATGATGGAAATTATATTATGGTACTAGAATTTTTTATTCATTAATATTTTTGCAATTTGGAGGTTAAAAACTATTTTTGTGGGCTCAAGCAATATCAGAAAGGTAATTGGTGTGGTTAGGCCTCGTTTGGTGGGAAGGCAACATGCCATGACAATAAACCACCTGAAGAGAAATACACAAGGGAGATACTTAACCTTACATTTTACTCTACAAGTTATGTAAATGTCTGCATTTGCACTAATTCTAAATGAATGAGTAAAACAAATTATTGGAATCTTCAGTCAGGTCGGTGCTCGAGTCTCCAATCCTGTTGACGAATCTTCGGTCGGGTCGATGCTCTAGTCGCGGTTGACTTTCGGGCGCGCAGTGACGTAACCAGACTCATCTGCCGATCCAAGTGCTTGAGAGCTAGTGTTTGACATGGCTACGCTGTATACGAGAAACTCTAATGTTTAGACGAGGTTTTAACATCCTATTGATTTTTTTTGTTTACGTTTAACCTAGGGTGTTTATACCATTCACTATAACCAATTCCTGTCTTGCACTTGCTTTTCTTTAATTATACAGAGGTGATCAAGCTATGTATAATTAAGGTCTAGTAGTGCATTATCGGAATTAGTGATACTAAATGGCATGTTTTATTAACTCAACGGTTATAGTTTAGGCCTCCCTAAGGGAAAGGGGAAGTCGATATTCTCTATAACCTTAGGCTCTGATACCAAATCTGTCATACCCCGTTAAAGCAGAAACTCGAAGAGTGATAGGATAAGGTCTCATCACAAAGGTGAATAGAAGTACCAACCATAAACATTAAGAGTTTTAAGTTTACATCGCGTACAAAACAAATACGTTCATTTTTCACAATACATAGTTTAATACATAGCAAAAGTGACAACTTAAATCATGTTGGAGTCTTATTGATTCACTAACCGTTCCCTGAAAAGCATGCAAAAACGAGGGTCAACTATAAAATTGTTAGTGAGTTCACAGGTTTATAATAGTACATTATTTAAAAAATGTAGTTTATTCTATAAATGTTCCAATTTAGAAAACGATGAATGCCATTGCATTCCGTTCACAACCAACCCTAACGACCGTTCCTGCCCCCATTCCATCATGTCCATGGTTCCCATGATGTCAGTTCAAGGAAATATGCACTCGTGGTTCCGGGCGAGTGGGGGTTGTCGACCCCAAATAGCGCTATCCATAAGACCATCGGCTCAAATATGAGTTAATATGTTGTATCGGTTCTCCGGGGACTTAACATACAAGTTCATAACACCAAATTCATAATACAAGTTCATAATAAAAGGTCCATACAACAAGTTCATAATAAAAGGTTCATACAAGTTCATATTTTGATTTGAAAACTTTGATAATAATGTTTTGAAATACTTTGACTCGTGGTTTGATGGAATGGTTTGATATTATGGATTAATTTAATGAATTAAAAATGAAATTTTTAGTCATGATTTTTGGGACAGAATTCCGCTTCGTGCAGTTATTCCACGTTCAAGATAAGCCGTTAACAGATCGGTTTTACATTATTGTCATGTTTTTAATTTCGTCCAACAACAGGACAGTCGGCTTCTACTCCTTTCTTATAATCATATATGATCGAGAATGACTAAACTAATTTATGTACAAAACTTGTTAATTATAATAATAATAATAGGATTTATTTATTGCAATTAATCAACATATGATCTCAATATTATTTTTCTGTTTCCTTGTGTGTATGTTAGATATGATATACAACAATATTAAAGGTTTTTTTATCTTGTGTTTATAAATAAAGAGACTAATGGACACCCAAATCCCAACTACTAGTCTCCAATACATGAACCAAGAGCTTAACAAGCTTGACAATTCGATGGTCAGAACTACACCCGCTCGAGTGACAATGTATAGTTCATGCTTCATGTGTTGAAGCTCTCCTATGTTTTGGACCCAGAACTAGCCCCAATTTCCGGTGATCCAATTCCCGAGGCAGGGAAACTGTGGATCCAACGATCATCTCTGATCTAGAAAAGCAAAGGGCTCTACATAGAGAGTCTAAGAAACTATGTGTGGGTCACATCAAGAACTCACTGTCTGATCAGCTCTATGATCTTTACACATCGGTCAAAGATCTGATAGAGCTATGGAGTGCTTTGGAACTCAAGTACAAGGCACATGAGGAAGGTACTAATAAGTACATAGTATCTAAGTACCTAGAGTTTCAGATGGCTGATGACAAACCTATCATGGAGCAAGTTCATGAACTCCAGGTCATTGTCAACAAGTTGAACGCGCCTCTCCATCTCGATACCAAAACTCTTTCAGGTAGGTGCGATCATCGCAAAACTTCCACCCTTGTGGAAAGACTTCTCTAAGAGAATGATGCACAAATATGAGGACTACTCCTTGGATGATATGATGAAACACCTTCACATTAAGGAGGAAACTCGCATCAAGGGAAAGTGTGGTAAAGTCGGATCGAGTGTGCACCATGTATCAACTGGGGATTCTAGTCATAAGACCAAGTCTGGGAGACAAAACAAAAGGAACTTGGGACCCAAGAATCAAAGTTTCAAGAAACCAAGTCATCGGAATCCTAACTCAAATTCGAAGAGAGTCGTACCTTGCCACCTTTACAAAGAGATTGGGCACTATGCGAGAGAATGCAAAGATCGCAAATCAGGACCGGTTGCACATGCAGTTGAGCAAGTGACTGATATGGTGGCAAGTGTGAACCTTGGAGAGATTTTCATGATTTCTTCGCTTACCTTAGCAATTTGTGCTCGAGGATTGTTCGTAGACACTGTGCATGTTTGTGGGCAACGAGAAAGTTTCCGCACTTACCGTTCAATGCCACCGGGAACGGTAGTTGTCTATGTTAATGGTCACAGAGCTGAAGTTCAAGGAAGAGGTGATGTTCGTCTGAAGTACACACATGGTGAATGGGTTAACCTTCAATATGTTCTTTATGTTCCTACTATCTCGAAGGGGTTGGTTTATGCGGATAAGTTTGACAAAGGTGGGCTCAAGATGGAGCTTGAGAAAGGTAGGATTATGATCACTAATGATAGAAGATATGTTAGGAGGGCAAACAATTGTTCATGGATGTACCGTTTGTGCCTTAGTGATGATGGTAGTTCAAGTGGGTCTAGTGTTGATAGTAATGGTGCAAGCATTACAAGTGTGTCTAGTGTTGTTAGTAATGATATAATTGGTGGATTGTTTGCTAATGTGAATGAAGTGAACTTTTTTGGTTATTTTGTTTGTTTAATTTCTTTATGGCATAAACGTTTAGCACACACTAATGTTAAAAACATTGAAAGAAAATGCAAACTAAAGGAATATTAAAATATGACTCAAAAGATGTTGAAAAATATGAAACTTATGTGAAATCAATGTTTATAAATAAACCATTTCCATCAGTTAAGAGAAATACATCATTACTTGAGTTGATTCATTATGATATATGTGAATTAAATGGAATACTTACTCGAGGAGGAAAAAGGTATTTCATCACATTTTTTGATGACTCCATCCGATATCTACATGTTTATTTATTGAGATCAAAAGATGAACTTTTGATGCATTTAAACTGTATAAGGCTGAAGTCGAAAATCAACTTGAAAGACACATCAAAATTCTTCGCTCGGACAGAGGCTGAGAATACTTCAACCAAGATTTTGACACATTCTGTGAAGAGAATGGAATCAAACATGAGAGAACTTCACCATATACTCCTCAACATAATGGTTTGGCTGAAAGAAAGATCAAAACCCTTTGTGAGATGGTCAACTGTATGTTGAACCAATCGGATAAACCAAACAATATGGGGGGGGGGGCACTATTGACTGCTTGTTATGTTCATAATAGGATCACTAGTCGTGTGATTCCTAGAAGCCCTTATGAGTTATGGAAATGTAGAAAGCCTAATCTAGACTATTTGAAAGTGTGGGGGTGTGTTGCTTATTATCAGACTCCCGATCCTAAGCGAACCAAATTGGGAGCACGAGCTAATAAGAGTATATTTATTGGATATGATTACAACAACAATGCTTACCAATTATTAGATATTGAATCGGGTTTTGTTGTGGAATCCGGAGATGTGGAATTCTTTGAGGACAAGTTTTCTAGGGATGATGAAAACTCCAGTCATACAACATCTACAACTATTTATCGAGAAATACTCCATCTCCTCCTATAAATAAAATAAAATAAAAAAATAAATAAAGTTTCCCATTAGAAATATGTAGAATATTTGAAATTATTCTATAATATATATAAATATTGTAGATTATTTAAATATTTTTCAGATTTTCTAGAATCATACAGACGACGAGTTCTTTTTTTCTCGAAAATTAAATTTTTGAAAATTATAAATGATGAAATGGATTCAATTATGGGTAATGGAACTTGGGAATTAGCTGATCTACCCAAGGGGAAGAGACCCATATGATCCAAATGGATATTCTGGAAAAAAAAACATCATCCAGATGGATCCATATCTACCTATAAAGCAAGATTAGTTGCTAAAGGCTACAGGCAGCGAGAAGGGATCGATAATTTTGATACATATGCCCTAGTTGCTAGGATAAGTTCTATTAGAACTCTCATAGTAGTATCAGCTTTGAAAGGATTATATATTCATCAAATGGATGTGAAGACAACCTTTCTTAATGGTTATCTCAATGATGAGATTTACTTAGAGCAACATGAAGGTTTCATGATACATGTACAGGAAAATAAAGTGTTTATAATTATTAAATCCTTGTACGGGTTGAAGCAAGCTCCCAAACAGTGGCATGAGAGATTTGACACCACTGTGACTGCTTTCGGATTTCAGCACAATAGTGCCGATAGGTGTATTCTTGACACGAAGAAATACATATCCTCGAACTTTAAGATGAAAGATCTTGGTGAAGTTGATACAATTCTGGGTATCAAGGTGAAAAGTTCATGCGGTAAGATTTCTCTGAGTCAATATCATTACATAGATAAAATTCTGACAAAGTTTCACAATTTGAATATTAAGGAATTCAACACTCCTTTTGATTCAAGTGTGAAACTAAACGTGAAATCTGGATGAGCAGTGGCTCAACTAGAATATGCAAGTGCAATTGGGAGCATGATGTATGCTACACATTGCACTCGACCTGACATCGCATTCGCTGTAAGCAAACTGAGTCTGTATACTGACAACCCAGGGATGGAGCACTGGAAGAAAGTGGGTAGAGTGTGAGGATACATGAAAAGGACAAGTACTTTTGATTTGACATATTCGTCGTCAAATGGAGTACTATAAGGGTATTCTGATGCTACCTGGATAGATCACATCAGTGACTCAAAATCCACAAGTGGTTGGATCTATACTCTATCTGGTGGTGCTATTTCTCGGGCGAGCAAGAAACAAACATGCATATCTCGTTCAATGATGGAAGCAGAGCTAATTGCCTTAGCAGCAGCAGTCAAAGAGGCCGAGTGGATTCGAGATCTACTTATAGATATTCATATGTAGGATATTCCAATGCCTTCAATACTCATGTGTTGTGACAGTGAGCCACGCTGTCTAAAGTATATAATGTGGTATATAACGAGAAGTCGATACATGTAGGTTTGCGACACAATTTGTGAGACAACTGATTGAAGGTGGTACCATCAAATTTGTCTATGTCAAGACAAGTAAGAACTTGGCAGATCCGTTTACCAAACATCTGATGAGAGATTTGGTTACAACTACCATGATGGTTATGGGTCTAAAACCACAATAGAATCGCTTGGTGATGGATACCTAACTTGGTATTAGTGCTCCTAATTCTCAGGTTTAAAAGGTAACAACGAAGTCACTAACGATAGAAGGTACTATCATTAATGATAGACCCATGTGAGGTAGGATAGTACGTCGTTGTCGAGAACGAGGTTGAGTTACGAATCTTAAAAAAGTTTTGGAGACATATAAGCAACGAAGATGTTGTAAACTTTGGCTATATGATCTAGAGGTGGTGCCACCTCAAGTGAATATTAGTGGTTTATTTTCTAAATGGTCATAAAAATGATTTATAGTGCATGGCTATATTAGCGCTTAGGAAGAATGCAAATACAACATGTGATGTCTGGGAGTAAACCTGGGAGATTACAAGGTTCATGGTTTAAACCTATAAGGTTACCACTGAATTGGTCTCTTCTTGTTTGTTCTCATTAAACTAGGGTTTAATCTTCATGACACCCGAGTGACATCATATGTCTGAGTGAAATGAAACTTTCCAACTTGGTGGGGTATTATTGGAAAATATGAAGGTATAATAGCAAGTTAACTATTTTACTTTATCCCACATTGGTGGGGGAAGAAACGTTTTGTAGGTTTATAAGTTTTTTCGCTTGATAGGCCTTCAAAGGCTTTAGTAGATCAAGGGAATGGGTCAAGCCCACACACACGTGCCCAACCTAGCCTAGCACTAGTCGACGCCGCAAGTGCATGAAATGGTGTGTTTTAGGCGCACTTGGCACATCGCACGATGCATCAGTCGGTGGGAGCTGATGGGCTTCTATTTTTGTCAAAGTTCGGGTTAAGTAGGTTTGAACGATCTGGTCAAATGGTTGATTTCATGAATAAGGCAACGCAATCTTATGGAAGGTCCAGAAAACAGCTTGCTTAGAGAGCAAGTCGTCGCCTTAGGGTTTCTATGGGACCAACCCATGAGGGGCCCCTTTATTGCCTTCTAGGGTTGCGATACCTATAAATACAACCCTCTGGGAGCCATATTCTACGCACGAAAATTCTAAGCTCTCACACACACACACACACACACACTCTCTCTCTCTCTACGATTTCCTCTGGTTTCTCATTATTCACTTTGCTTTTATCATTTTCCATTGTTGTTGGAAACTTGGTAAATCTGCATTAAATCTTGGGGTTTTACTCTCTTTCTCACAACCAATAGAAGTGAAGTAAAAACCTTTAAGGACAGGAGTCTAATCCGTGCAGTTATTCTATGTTCAATAGCATCCGTCAACATGTCGGTTTTACATTATTGTTTTGTTTTTAATTTCGTCCAACAAAAGGACAGTCTGCTTCTACTCCTTTCTTATAATCAGATCTGATCGAGAATGATTGATCTGATTTATGGACGAAACTTGGTAATAATAATAATAATAATAATAATAATAATAATAATAATAATTATTGGATTCATTTATTGCAATTAATAGACATAGAATTCTCAATATTATTTGTCGGTTTCCTTATGTGTCTATTATATCTAATATACAACAATGTTTTCATCAGAACAAATTCGTTTTATGAATGGTTTCCACTACAAAAAAATCATTTGCTAATTGCTGATATGATTTCTGCAAATTAAGATGATTTTCACAAAACAATAGCAATTTCAAATAATAAGTTAAATTTGGCAAAAATGATTTTTTCGTAAAGCTTAAAAAACTAATTTCCTAAAGTCCAATTTGCAAAATAGATAGATATTTTGTGATAATATTATTTTGAAATACAATATTCTTATGATTGCACATAACCTATGTTGTTTATTATCCCTTGAAATTTTGGTAGACCGAGTAATCTAACACATATAAATAAAGTTTTGGAAAGAAATAACCTTTTTTTTTGTAAAATAACCACTTTATCCAGAATATATCATTCCGGAGAGTTCTACGAAACACCGGAATAGAATTTCGGAAAAGTGTTCCAAAATATTATTATTTTTTATTTTTTATGTTTATGTGTAAATTGTAATATGTGTTTTGTATTATTTTTTTTCTTTTTCTATATTATTTTTTTTTATAAAATCTAAATTGCAACTGTAATTTTAAAATCGGGTGATACCCGTGGGCGTGGCTCGTATGGTTATGATAGTGCGGGTGAGACCCGGTGGAGATCGGTTATCAGGGTTTTGGATTACGTTTAGAGTGGGATGACTCTGTGGTTAATGATTGGTATACATGTAATGCATAGGCCAGGGTAGCCTTTATTAGTTAGATTCTTAGTAGGAGCCTGGTGGTTGGACCAACTGTGAGGCTGTCAGTCTCAATGATTGATTGGGAATTTTATATCTCAGGGTAGCGGAAGGTCGCCGTGGAATAAGAAAATTTCGGATGAAATGCAAGTGTAAATCTTTAGGTCTTAGGATATGAATTATGTACTGGGTTGGTATTGGGACGAGACTTGCGTTAGGAGTTGTCATATATAAAATGACCTTTCGTCAGCAAGTTATGGTTAAGGAATCTGCCTGCCAAGGGTATCAGTTGGATGGTCCAGGATCAAAAGGATGTTTCTCAGTTCATAATGAAGTATGAGTTCCTCGTGATTGTGTTTCTGAATGGTTCTATCTGTATGGAGGCCAGGCAAGTTATGTGGCTTTGGAATTATAGCAATAAGTTGTGGGACTTGGGAGTTCGGTTTGTGTTTTAAAGCCAAATGGTATATCGGTAAAGTGTCAATTCGGGCCTTTAATGGATTTTGGATTTTAATTCGAAAAGCTTTAAGGCAAGGGTGAGTTGTTAGAAGCGTAGAGCTCCTCATTATCTTTTCATGAATATAAATATTGTCAAAATCATACTTAAAACAAAGAAGTTATGGCCTTCAGAAGTTTGGTGGTTTAAAGGCTAAGCCTAGTACGCAGGGCGCATGTTACGTCACAAAAATCACAACCAATTTAAACCTTTAAAAACAACCCATTTACTAAAAAAGTGTTTACAAAACGTTGTTTCCAAAATGTTATTTAAAATCAGAGTCTCCCAAGAGCAGCAACATAAAAATCTAGGATGTGTACGGTCATGCCTTCGCCTTGCCACAGTCCTCTGAAGTAAATAGCCCACACTTAGACTTTGCTTGCCCTCAAGCAAATTTAAACTTGTCACAACTAGAAATTTTGTGTCCTGTAATCTCTACACTCAAGTAAAATGTAGAATCAAAAACTTAAAGAGCATGTAAGATGCTTACTCTATGACATCTAATTTTCAAACACATACACCATACAAGTTGATGAGATTAAAACTTAATCTTGAAGATCGATTAGATCTTAAACAGGTAAATAAAGATTAAACAGCAAGAACGCAAAAATAATGAACAACTCAAGAATGAATTAAACGTGTCGAATGATTATAGAACAACCCTCAGAAGAGCTCGATCAAGAACATCAACTGTAGAGGGTTAGAAGGTTTACACGAACGATGAAGAAAATCAAAGCTATCGTAATTCTCTCTATTGTATTCTAGATCGTTAACCTAATATGCATGCAAGCATATAATTATATAGTAAACCTAACAGGCTCACGGTTGGACAGGCCCAAACCGGAGTACAAAATAATTGGACAAATAGCCGAGCCCAATGACGCAATACTTAAACGAATCTTCAACCCAACAATCTCCCCCTTTGCGTCAATTGGAGCGAGATCTTCACTTGTTACTTGGGCCAGCAGCAGCGGCAGGTACCTTCTTCTTTACAGTCTGAAACAGATGAGAGATAAGAGAAAGTATCGTTTGTCTGAATCTGATGTACCATTGGATCATATCGTTGAAGTATTTGACATCGTCCGCTGCATTCTCTTTACACCGACGGATGATCGACAAAACATGCTCAAGACAAGCATTGGTATAAAGATGTTTATCCGCTAAAGCAAAGAGACATTTATGTCCTTCTGCTCTAGTGAACATGACCGAATTACGCTTCGGGTCAATCTTGCCCATCTTCATTTGATTGAGATCACTGGCCGATCCAACAGGAGATATCTTCGGTTTCTTCTTGAAGACTGTGGCAATCTCCTGATCCATCAAGGCGACCTCCATGATGTAACAAACTATCATCCTTTTGAGATGGTCAATAATTGGACGATATTCAGCTTCATTCGTCAAAAGGATGTTATGCAAAACGATCCAATCATGAGGGTTGAGGTTCGGTAGATCTGCTAAGGATATAAGATGTTCGGTTCTTGCAGACCCTCTGATCACCCTGAACCGAACGTTGATGAATCTCCCTTCGGTATACGGCTTTAAAACCTGAACATTAACGATCTTCTGAGCGTTCCATGTTTGGTACTATGGTTGAGCGGCCTTCAGATAGAATTCGATTAACTCCCTATCGACCTCAGGATTAGGATGAGGGACTTCAAAAATGTTGGAGAAGGCGTGGAAGATAAACGCCTTTCGAGTCAAGGGCATATCGAACTGCGAATCGACAGAATTGTAGCAGTCGAAGGAGATCACCGGTTCGAGCCTTAGGATGCTAGGAGTATCTATGGCCTCCTTTATCATTCTCTCCCGAGTCCAAGCAGGGAAAAAAGTCTTCCTGCTCTCAAGGAGATCGTGGGCTTCTCTCTTCTTGCGTTCGGCTTCTTCAGCTTCTCGCGCCACACGAACATTATCATTTTCAACATTGCGACTGTTTTTGCGTTTAAGCAAGTCAGCAATGGTTTCTTTATCATCTTCATCTTCTTCCTCAGCTATTGTCTTTCCTTTATCCTTCACACCGGAACCCGAAGTTTGACCAGTCGGAGGTGGTTCGGTTGTGTGAGCAGCTTTTGAGGAAGGAGGTGGTTTCGATCCGGACTTCACTTCTCCCCCTTGTTTCGGATTGGACACGAAACTAGGTAGCCCTTCAGTTTTGCTGAGGAGGTCCAGGGCAGGAGAAAGTTTTTCAGCAAGGGTTCGCCTCACCGAATGATTGAGAATCGGATCGTGTGCTTCCAGGGTGTTGGATAGGGCAGAGTGTACATCCAAAACACATGTTTTGATAACCTCCCGTTCGGATCGAAGAGCTTCAATCTGTTGCTGATAGTTTGAAAGCTGAGTGCTCTTGACCTTGAGGGCGGTGGTTTTACTTGCCAGAACGTCCATTAACGAGTTTTCGGCAGCAAGATCCTCTTGAAGTTTAGCGAGGCGCTCGTCAATGGAGGCACAAAGGGCCGAGTTGTCGTCGCTGATGGATTGGCGAAGGGTAGCGAACGACTGCAACTCTGTTGAGACGAACGTGGCCAATTGTTGAACGATTGGTTCCAACGTTGTCTTTGTAGCATTAGCGCTCTCCTGTAAGGACTTCAACAGGGAAGAGGCTTCAGAGAATAGTTTATCGACTTTTGCGGTCGCAGCCTCACAAGCTTTTGTGGAGGCGTCAATTGTTGCAGTGGCTGAAGCGATGGAATCATGCTGAGCCCTGGAGAAGGCATCAACAATCTTCTGAAGAGCGGCTTCAGAGAGAGATGACTGAGTGTTGGAGGAGGAAGCAAGAAGCAAGTCAACCTTCTCGTTTAGCTCCTTAAGATGCTTCTTTGTTACTGGAGCATCATCCTCGTCGTCGCTTTGAACTTGAAACGGACTAAAGTAGACCGAATCGAAGGTCATATTTTCCCCTCCAAGGAAAGGGTTATCTCCATCAGAGGCATGATCTGGAGATGTTAGGGGTGGTGAAGCTGGGGGTGTGGTGGTTTGTGTAGGTTCAGGTTGAGTGTTGGTGGGGGTAGTTTCGGATGGTGGTTGAGTGTGGGTAGGGTCGGTTGTATGCTGGGTTTCGGTTGTATGAGGAGGTTCGGTTACAGGTGGTGTTTCGGTTGCATCGGTATGAACCCCCGTATCAGATACGTTGGTTGTAACCTTTGCAGTTGTTGTAGTGGTATCTGTGAAAATGGGTGGTGGTATAGGGAAAGAGGTTTTAGGAATGGTGGTAGTGGGGTTTATGGTGGGAATGGAAGTAGGGATTGTTTGAGTAGGAGAGGGAATGGGTGAGACATGAATTTCCATGTCTGGGGTAGGTGATCGGGGTGGGGTGTTGCCTCTTGGAGGGGTTTCGCCTCTTTGAGAGTCGTCCGAACCCGAACTCTCGCCTTCTGAGTCACTCGAAGAGGAAGCGATGATAAGCTTTCGCTTCGGTTGAGTCTTCCGTCTCTTCGGCTGCGGGGATTGTGCAGCTTTGGTTGGTTTCCTCTTCCTGGGAGAAGGACCTTTAGCAGCTTTGGTCACTTGCTTCCCTTTATCCGCCTTTTTGCCCCTATTAACAGGTTTTTCAGCATCATGGATGGACTTGAGCATTTCCTGTGTGAGTTCCCTAGGTCCAGACGCCTTGAACTCCTTAATGGTCCGGATGATCCTGCTGTCAGATGGAACATCGTCGTACATTGTCTCCAGAATGGAGCCAATGAAAGAAAACTTGGATGCATCTGAGACGATAATCTTCGTGGTATGAAATGAACCGATCGAAGACATCGATGCACCAGCAGCAGTGGGGACATCAAATTTATCCATCGCCCATTTTGTGATGAGAGTCCAGAACCGGGCATACGACACCTCAGAGTGTCGTGAAGAAGAAGAGAGGCTCTGGATGAGTTGTTGCCAGAGAACAAAGCCATAGTCAAGATTGACTCCGTTGTAGACGCCATACATAATCGACAAGAACAGTCGACTAGAACCATCGGATCCTGAGCTTCGTTCAGATAAGCCCTTGAAGAGGACTGTAAACATGCCGTTCCACTGTGGCGGCAAGCAGGATTTTTTAAACTTCGCGACGGAGGTGAGCGCCTCCGTGTACCCCATATTATAAAACATGTTGTAAAGATGCCCAATCGGAATCGTCTCCGGATTAATTCTTGAAGGGTCAGCAGCAAACCCTAGCAATGTGCCAAATCGTTGTCTAGAAATGGAGGTCTTGTGATCAGAAACCTCGAAAAACACCCTATCGACTGCTTTATCGTAATGTGCAGTCGCATACACCTGCGATAGGAGCTCCATGGGCACAGACTCAACCCTAGAAAGTGCAGGAGCGATTTGTGAGTACTTCAGGTACTTGATGATCGGAGACATATAGGAATCGTACGCCAGAGGGGTTAGGTCAATCACCAAAAACTGTTGAGGGCGAATGGGAAGGATGTGTGATGTGGCATGGACAGATGAGGATTCTGCCATTGTTGAAGGTAGGAAGAAGAAGATGAACAGGAAAGCTTTTGGGAATTTTTGCTCTCTTGGAAATTCTGATACAGTAAAGAGGTAAATGGGAGTGTAGACTGCCTTTTATAGTGGGTGAAAGGAGAGAGAAAAATCGGTTCAAATCTTCTATGGAAATACGAAAAGGTTTCCTGGAATGACAGATGCGTGACAGTTAAGGCATGCGATGATCACGTAGGAGAGAGAGTGTCAGATTCCTAGGAACACGCTGCCCAACAAGCGCCGTTTCAGAAAAAACCGTTTCAAATCCACACGCGCCTTTAAGTTCTAGAGAGGAACCGCTTGAAATTCGCACACGCGTCCATTATGTCAGTAAAAGAATGGGCGTTTCAAATTCGCACGCGTCCCTTTTTTTTTAACCGTCGTTTGAAATTTAATCCTTTGATCTCCCGCCTGAGTCAGCAACCCTTAATCTTATCTTTTAAATGGCATCTTTTGAAGTAATTGCCAACGTGGATGATTTTTGACCATAACCCGATAATGAACCACCAAAGCAATAATACAGCCTGTAATTATTAGTACCAGAATTTTGGAAAATCAAAGATTTTCGTGCTAAGAGTGTAAAAAAGAAAAGAAATAAAGCAACTCTTTTTAGGAATAAATGTGATGTCAATAATGACACGGAACAAATGATCCAGGGCACAAATCTCTTCCTTTAAGATCAAGAGAGACCTTAAAGTGTTTATGTGGATTCCCGTTGAATGACGATCAAACACTTATTAATAAATGTTGAAAGGCTTCTTTTAATTAGGCTACGTAAGGGTGGCTTTCGCTTTGATGCAACAATTCTAATCTTGAAAAAGAAAGAAAGTGATCAAAGTACCTGTGAGACCGGTGTAGTCTGTTGAACAAGTAGGTAGGAATTAATTTTAAATTGGCTTGGAAAATATAAAATCTCAAAAAAAAATAAAAAACTGGATCCTAAGGGAAGAAATGTTATGGTGTTTAACAATTTCATAGGAATCACACAAAAAAAATTTGAGATTTCATTTAGATACATCCGTCAATTCTTTGGTGATGAACTTGAGCAAATTTATTGTTCACCATCAATTCAGATTTGGTGTTGAATTTTGGGTTTCACTCAGCTCGTAGTGGCACGAAACTGAGATCATAAACACAGTTGTTGTGTAACCATAAACCTCAGTTGTAATTTCTGAGAGTCTCAAGAGTTAAGTTGATGAAACGAATGTAATGGAGAAATGTAATGGAGATGGTGTAAGAAATTAAAGTACCTCTGCTGCGAAAATAAGGACCAAGCAGAAAACTCTTATCTCATGTGAGAAGAGAGTGAGGTAGCTCATGATTAGAATAAATGGGATAGCCTAATTGGGAAGACAAGGTTTGTTTATACCAAGTCATTAAGGCTATTATTCAGAATCTTATGAGGCTTGGGACACATACAGCAGCATGCTTCTAGGGACACTTAAGTAATCCAACAATTATATCCCCATAAACGAACGAACACATAAAAAAAATAAGAAAATATATTTGGAGTTTTTGATATATATAAAAAAAATTAAAAAGAAAAAATAAAAAAAAAAGAAAATTAAGCAAGGAAAAAAAAACTTAGAAAGAGAAAAAAAACTTTGAAAAAATTTGGAAAACCGAACCTGAACGTTCGGTTGGTTTCGGTGGAGAAAAATTTGAAAAACCGAACCCGAGCGTTCGGTTGGTTTCGGTTTAAGAAAATTTTGAAAAACTGAACCCGAACGTTCGGTTGGTTTCGGTTTAAGAAAATTTTGGAAAACCGAACCCGAGCGTTCGGTTGGTTTCGGTTAAAGAAAATTTTGAAAAACCGAACCCGAACCTTCGGTAGGTTTCGGTTTTGGAAAATTTTGAGAAATCGAACCCGAACCTTCGGTAGGTTTTGGTTTTGGAAAATTTTGAGAAACCGAACCCGAACCTTCGGTAGGTTTCGGTTTTGAAAAAATTTTAGAAAACCAAGGAATTTAGGCTTACAATAAGAAAATACCTTTGACAATAAGAGAAACAACTTTGTACATGAAATATACAACCAAGAAATCTACCTTTGTGGTGATGAGCGAGTCAGATTATTTAACCGAACCTGAACGTTCGGTCAATTTCGCTTCTTACGTTTGAGGTTGAGAGGTAGTTTGAGGTACTGACTCTGATTCCATCATACCTAGCCCTTGTAAAATTCTGTTGAATGATGCTTCAGGAAGAGCTTTGGTAAAGACGTCAGTCAGTTGATCAGTGGTTCGAACAAAGTGTACTTCAACGTTTCCATCTTCCACATGATCTTTGATGAAGTGATACCTCAGTGCTATGTGTTTGGTTTTAGAGTGTTGCACTGGGTTATGACAGATCCTAATTGCACTTTCAGAGTTACAATATAGTGGGATCTTCTTCATATTGAATCCATAGTCTCGAAGTTGACTCTGGATCCAAATCACTTGGGAGGTGCAGGATGCAGCGGCTATGTATTCAGCTTCGGCAGTAGACAACGACATGCATGTTTGTTTCTTTGATTGCCAGCTAACCAACTTCCCGTCAAGGAATTGACAGCCGCCAATGGTGCTTTTTCTGTCGAGTCCACATCCTCCAAGGTCTGCATCTGAGTAGGCTTGAACGAAGAAGCCTGAGTTGGAAGGATACCATAGACCTAAGGAGGCAGTTCGCTTGAGATATCGTAGAGTGTTCTTTACTGCAAGCATGTGAGGTTCGCGTGGGTTTGCCTGAAATCTAGCACAGTAACACACAGAAAACATGATGTCAGGCCTGCTAGCAGTAAGATACATTAGTGAGCCTATCATTTGACGATAGAGCGTGATATCAACAGCCGGTTTGTCTAGGGATGGAGTTAGCTTGGTGCCGAATGCCATTGGGACTTTGAATTTGGAATCTCCCATCATACCAAACTTTGCTAGGAGAGTCTTCTTGTAAGCTTCCTGATTGATAAAGATGCCTTTGGGTCCCTGTCTAATATCTAAGCCAAGGAAAAAGTTAATAGGACTTTGACTTTGGATGCTGAAACCTTCTGTTTGCCTTTTTGTTCAGCTGACGAATGAGATTTTTGAGAACGAACAGAATGAACTTTTGAGTGAGATGGAGATGAATTGGAAGAATTAGAAGAATTAGATGAGTGAGAAGGAGAGGGCTTAGATGACTTCTTGTCTGGAGACTCTAGGTGACCCTTTTGCTTTTGATCATTGGTGGGACTGACCTTAGAGTTTTGATCTCTTTTGATTTCAGAACCGAACCTTTGCTTTCGGTTGGAGTCGTTCTCTGTACCGAACCTTTGCTTTCGGTTGGAATCATCCTCAGAACCGAACCTTTGCTTTCGGTTGGTATTCTTTTCCGAACCGAACCTTGGCTTTCGGTTGTTGTGGCTCTTGTGCTTTTTAACAGGGTTATTCTCAAACTTTAGATTCTTGTCTTGATGTGAGAAATAAGCATTCTGGGATTGCCAGAATTGTTTCCTTTCAGAGAGATTCTTCCTGTATCTCTGGTTCCTTTGACGTTTATGATTCCTCATCTGCTTCGGTTGATGATGGATTTTGGCTTTCATTTTCAGTTTCTCTTTGGCTGGTTCACTTTGAACTGTGGAAGCTTCACTTTGAACAGAGGAACTAGAGGGAACGTCTTCTTTTGCCGAACTTCCATTTTCTTGAGGAATGTCTTTCGTACCACTGGTACTTGGCACATCGAAATTATCTGGCTTGTTCAAGGGTTCTGGTATGTATCTACATTTACTTATCCATGAGGTCCTTTCTGATAAGCCTACCGTTTCATCTGCATTATCGATTGGAGCTGACCAGAAGAACTCATCGCAGCCATCAGCATTGTCTTCGTTTACAATTGCTGTGAGTTCAGCAGTCTGATGTTCGGTTACTCCTGTGACCTTGTACACTTGATTTGGACTGGTCCTAACCTTTTGATATACAACCGCTTTCTCTGCTAAGATCGGGGACTTTTGTTGGGACAATCGAGCGAACTCCACTGAATTTTCTGAAATTAGATTCTTGTGGTTTTCAGGTTCGCTTTTCACAAATTCTGAGCAGTCAACCGTGTCCTTTACAGAAATTTCACTCATATTGTCATCCTCATTAAGCTCAGATGCATTTTCAACATCAATTTTGTTTTCTGAGCTCAAGTTGGCGTTTAAAGAGTCAAATTTTTGTATGGTTTCGGTTCTCAGTTTAAGTCTATCATTTTCATCCAAAAGGTTTTTAAGCATGTCCTTATGGTCCTTGGATTTAATGAAAGATTCTATTTTGTCCAGTCCATACATATAGGTCGGATTGACGTCATCAAATGATATCACACTCTCACAATTATAAGCTTCAGCATCAATTTCATCCTCCTTAAAATCAAGGAAGGGCAAAATCATGCGATGAATCTTTTGTCGTATTTCACAGTTCAAGTGAAGCTGAGTAATATTAGTGTAAAGATGTTTTGCAATCAAACAAAAAACATTTCGCTGTTTTAACAACTTTAAATTGTCTCTTTGTAAATAAATGTTTTCATCTTTTATTTTAACTAATTCTGACTCCTTCAACTCGATCCACATGCGCCGTTCCTCACTCTTCGAAGACACCCTGCTTAATTGATCAGTTAAGTTAGAATTGGTGACTCGAGTTTGAGTTAAACTACTATCTAGATGAGAGATTCGTGAATTAACACTTTTTAGTTCTTTTTCATATGAGCATTGTGGTACTTTAAATGAAACAAAAACCGATTGTACCTTCTTGATCAGTTCATCGAGCTCGTTGAACTGCACGCTGAGCGGTTTGGCCGTAAAGCACATATCCTGCTGCTCCTTCGGTTCATTGCTTCCACCATCAGTGTTTTATCCCTTCATCTGAGATACTTCAGACACCATCAAGCACCTTCCTCCACTGCTCTCCCTTTTTTGCCACACAAGCCTTTCCATGAGAAGGCTTCCTTACTTCATCGTCTTCAGAGTCGGTTGACCAAACTTCCACGCCACCGAACTCGTCATCAGCAACCGAACCCTGCACAATTAGAGCATTCATGGAAGGGTTAGCGGTAGATTTCTTCTTCCTCATCTCATCAAGCTTTTTCTGCAGCAAAGCTTCCTCATCCTTTTCCTCATCCTTTTCAGCCATCTTTTTGAGGACACAATCCTTAGCATAATGGTTTTTCCCTCCACAGTAGTAACAGCTTACTCCAGAATCACCCTCTGCCTTCGGTTCCTTCTTAGACTCATCAACCTTCGGTTCATCTTTAAACTTTTTTGAACTATAACTCCCCTGCCAGTTTCGGTTTTTGTTGCTGGGGAATCTCTTCTTAATGAACCTCTTGGGGTTAGACACCATCATAGCATAATCCTCAGCCGTGAGGTCATACTCCTCCAAGTTGAGGTCTTCGTCCTCCATCACAGCTTTACTTTTTGACAAGAGGGCCAACGAACCTAGGCTTGAGTCAACATTTTGTCCTGCAGCACAATTTTCTCCTGAGACTTGAGAATACCCACCAGTTTCGCCAAAGAATATGATTTAAACTGCTCATGGGCTTTAACTGTAGACACCACTGCTCTCCACTATGATCTTAGACCATTTAAAAACGTAACCTTCTGCTCGATAAGCTTCCTTTCGATGTCATGTTTGATCATCTTGCTGAGAAGATGATTGAAGCGATCGAACGTTTGGGTCACAGTTTCTTCGGCTCCTTGCCTGAATTCTCCAAACTCAGATAAGAGTAAGGTTTGGATAGAGTGTTCAAGATCCTCATCTGTAGAGTACAGTTCACGAAGTCTATCCCAAACTTCCTTTGCCGTCGTGCATGAACTTACTAACCTGAAAGTGTCGGACTGAAGGGCGAATCTGATCAATCTTAACGCCTTGATATTGCACTGGAATTTATCCTTTTCATCTTGCGCAATATCTTTAACATCCTTCAGTAGATCAATATACTCCTTTTGAGTTTTAATAATCCTTGACGTTGCAGAGTGAGAAAACGGTCCATTAATAATTGCTTCCCAGATGAGGTATCCATTATCCTCAGATCCTATAACATAGTCTTCAAAGTGATGCGCCCAGACTTCATAATCATGGGTGTATAGGATGGGAATCTTCGTGGTTGATCCAATGTTGTTGGAAATATTGATGGGATTCGATTGCGACTCGTCCATAATGATCGAATAACCTGTTCAAAGATCAGACTTGTAATAAATCAGATTAGGGCAAAACAATAAATATCAAGATACGTCAATAATGAGATGACGGCTCAATAAATATCAGTAATTGCGGAAAAATCTAATTGAAACCTTTTCACAGAAAAGAAGTGTATCGATTACACAGCCTCCTGCTCTGATACCAATTGATGAGATTAAAACTTAATCTTGAAGATCGATTAGATCTTAAACAGGTAAATAAAGATTAAACAGCAAGAACGCAAAAATAATGAACAACTCAAGAATGAATCGAACGTGTCGAATGATTATAAAACAACCCTTAGAAGAGCTCGATCAAGAACATCAACTGTAGAGGGTTAGAATGTTTACACGAACGATGAAGAAAATCAAAGCTATCGTAATTCTCTCTATTGTATTCTAGATCGTTAACCTAATATGCATGCAAGCATATACTTATATAGTAAACCTAACAGGCTCACGGTTGGACAGGCCCAAACCGGAGTACAAAATAATTGGACAAATAGCCGAGCCCAATGACGCAATACTTAAACGAATCTTCAACCCAACACAAGTACTACAAATAGTCAACAAGCAATTGGAAACCCTAGAAGTTCTTGTTAGGTCCATTTTGGACCAGGACTTCCTTATTGGACTCATTGGGCCAATAAGCCTCCAATTTGACTATCATGGGATTAGAACCTTTAAATGGGCTCTAATTGGACCCACATCCATTTATTTCAACATTTTGGGCCACATTGGGCCTAGAATGAAATAAATTAAAAACTATGAACCATAATTAACCTAATTTAGCCCTAACAAGTCATAAAAATCACCTTTATATTTATTTGGACCAAAAATCACTCAACATAACCATGAAAATTGGGCTTAAGCATTTAAGGCCCAAACATTCTCTTTTCCCCCTCCATTCTCGGCCCAAGCCCAAATAAAAGGAGGAGTTAACTTCTTGCATGACACATCATCTTTGTATGGAGGATATCTAAGTATTACACTTCAAACATCCATGCATTCTCATCTTTCCATGCAAGCTCATTCTCTCTTCTCTCCTCTCTTCTCCCTCTCGGCCGAAACCAAACAAACACACACACATTTCACTTAAAAAATTTCTCTCAAGAAACTCTCTCCATTTCTCTCCAAATTTTCGAGATCTAAGAGGTGTTCAAGGGATTTCTTCCATAAAAATCATCATCTAAGGTAAGATATTGCTTAGATCCATAATCTAGCTACTTCTTTTCATCAAGAATCATCTCTTAATCCATTCAAGTTCATGATCTTGCATCTTTGAACCCACTAAGTTCGAGATCCATCCAAGGAACTTGATATGGCCGAAAATAGCACCAAACTTCCACAAATCTTCTTCAAAACCGAGACCACACCCAAGGTGAGCTTCATACCCCCTTATTTTCGGTTTTTATAAGTTTTGTGGGGGGGGGGGGAGAATACAAGCAAATGTGTAGATCTATGATTAAGTGTATGCTTAGTATGATTTCTATGTTTATTTAAATATTCTTATGTGTTTATGGTGTTGAAACTAGTCAAAAGGACCTAAAAATCGAGATTTGCATTTTGATGTACGAAACAAGTGCTAAACATATCATTACACCTAAGTCATTACTAGAAAACTAACCAAGTTGGTTAAGATGAACTCCTTGGGCTAAAAATCTCATTTTTGGACTCAAAATGCTAAAAATATGAAATTTAAGGGCCCAAAATGTAAAAATACAAATTTTGAGGGTTGATATGTGTCAAAACAGTTTCATAAAGGGATTTTCCAGAAATTTACACTTTGGAATGATTAAAATGTAAATTTTTAAGCTTAATGGGCTAAAAATGAACTTTTTGGCCCAATAAGGCCCAATATGCGAGATTTGCAAAGTTGAGGGGCTGAAAATGTATTTTTCTGTAAAAAAGAGGACTACTAGTGCCCCAAGTCCATTTCAAAGGTTAAAAATGCTTTTCATATTCAAAAGGGACCAAAGATGCAAAAAATTTCTATTTTGGGCCAAAAGTGTAAAATTTGTGAAAATGAGAGTTTCAGCCGAAAAAGTTTCACTTTGAGGGACTAAAACTGTTTTTCAAAAATCTTTGAGCTGAAAAATACCTTTCTACAAGTTTTGGTGCTAAAGTGTCAAGAAAAATGCTTAACGACTAAAATATAAATTCTTTTAAATAAGGGGTCCAAAAGTGTAAATTCATCCAAGAGAAAGGGGCTGGAAAATGTAAAATACTAATGTCTTAAACAATGAACCCGACACGATGAAATACTAGTACCTCGACTATTGGCGAAATTCAATACACCTTCAACACCAAAATTGTTATCAAACGAATTGATTCGGTCTCGAATCAATAACAATCTGAAACTACTAACACGACGATATTTCAATACACACATGGGAATTTCGGGAACACAATACGCACGCGGGAATACACCAGACGTAGATACACCATCCTTGGGCCCAAAAGTTTCAAACCATGCTTGTTGGGCCTAGCTAGCCCGTGGACATGATCTTTAGGCCCGAAGGAAACTCGCTTACATGTAGTTGGGTCTTATATGACCTAATTTCGTGTAAAAGGACTTTTACAGGCTTTGTGCTGTTGGACCCCAAGGGCCTTCTGGTGCTACTAGTAAAGTCGAGAATTCACCAAATGCGAGTCGGGCTAAGGGTCCTTCGCATTCACGATAGCCTTGAACGACGTAGGGAAATACCGGGGTTTCGCACCCTCTTTTTCCCCTCGGTTGTGGGGCTACATGAGTCCGGGTGGTTGGGTTAAGTGAATAGTGCGAGCGACGCCTAAGGGATCGTTTTTACGGTTGTCAACTAGTCGTTTTCATTAATGTACGTTTACAACAATTCACAATCCGCAATTAATCCAACGTCTCCGGATCTCAACGAATACACCTGTCGCAATGAATTGACAACCCCTAAACTAATTAAAGCAAAGTGATAGGAAAACGTCGGGTTTTCCTAGGGTTTTCAATTAATACACCTACAAACTACATACCGAGTTTTACAAATTGTACTCTTACATTTATAGAAACAAACAAGCATACTTACGGATCTTCACACATTTTATACTATATTATTTTCAGAAAATATCGGATTTTCTGGTGGTTTTCAAAACAATACAAAACATTGGATTTCAAACATTACTTATGAACTCACCAACATTTCATATGTCGACGTTTTTCAAAATACTTGTATTCTCAGGTAACAGATAAAGTGAAGGAAGAATTGTACTCTATGACGTTTTGCTGTTGTTTAATTAGTATCGAACAATTTACTTTTGGGCATGTAACATTATGGAACAATGTAATGAATGTAAACACTATCAGTTGTAATATTCCAATGCTTGGTGATGAATGATGTTATGTTTCATGTATATTCATTGTGATGGTATTCAATTGAGTCACAACAGCCCCCGGACGTTTCCGCCGTCTGGTTCGGGGGTGTGACAGGTTGGTATCAGAGCTCTGTTTATAGTGAACTAGCATATCTAACCATACATTGAGATGCAACTATAAACCAAAAGAGGGACTAACATAACTCTGAACAAAACAAGTAAAATACAATAACAAAACACCTTTGCTTGCATTAGGAACAAAAAACATAACACCGAACCAAACACGATAATGCTAGTATCTCGGTTAAATCAGAACTGTTCTTAGTGGTACCAAGGAGTGGATGTAGCCTGATCAACTACATTCTCTCCAAAGTATAACTAACACACGTTCTGATGAAATCGTGATAGCTAGGGAACCTAAAACTATACCCCTTATCACCAAAAAGAGAACGCCTGCTTATTCTGTACAATAGTTGTAGCATCCTAGGAATAATGTTAGCATGTTTACATACTCACACAGACAACATGGCTGGCTTTCATCACCCCGGAGATCCCTATTTCCCTAATCAGGGGAATAACGGATGGTTAGAGGAAGAGCCAGAGGAAGAGCCTGAGGAAGAGCCTTAGGAAGACCCCGAAGAGGAATCTGACGAAGAACCGGAAGCGGGAGTCGAGGGCGAGCCTGCCGAACCCGAAGAAGACGAAGAGAACTTCGAAGAGGAACCCGATGACAGTGAAGGGGGTGATTCGGACGCAGAGTCCGAAGTCATCAACCCCCCTTACCCGATCAGGGTGCCCGCTTACCGTGTGGGCCCCACTGGTCCTACCCCTCCTTAGGGTATTGATCTTTGGAGATGGAGCAGACAGCAGGGACAGCGACCCCCGTTCGGCATGTCGCGCGAGTTCTTTGACCTGAGGGACGGAGGACCGGCCGACCGAGCCCTACCGGTCATGGTGAGACGATTACGGAACACCGGCGATCTTGCTCATGGCACTGCTGATCAGGTACGCCAGCTGTGGACTAGGGTCGAGCGTGCGGAATAAGAGACACGTGACGTTCTTCGTGAATTTCACATGAGGCAGGTAAGGTGGGAGTCTCGACTTCAGGACGCAGAACGATTGGTGGCTCATCTTCAGGGAGCATCCACATCCTCAGCACCACCTTCGGACGCGGATCGTCGCGGTTAGGGATAGACTTATCTTAGTAGATCATTAGGAATTGTGCTATGTACCCCGACTCTATGTTTAAGTGACTACACTACTCATAGAGCCGTTATGCTGTCGAACTAGTGTCACTCATGTATGCTCTTACGAGCAAAATTTTCATATATCAAATGCGGATAATATTAGTAAACTTTTACGTGCTTTGGTATAATATTACAAATTGCTATGTGTTGAGAATCTACGATTGTATGCTGAATGGTAGGAATGTTTTAGTACGTACATTGCACCTAGTCAGTAGGGTCACAACCTTCCAGAAACCCCAAACACTCAACATCTTTCCGTTTCATGACAGAAAGATGCCTCGCCGACCTACTCGCGGAACCCTGGACCAACCCCACCCGAAGTTGACTCCACTGCATTCCAGGCAGCCGTGTCTGCTGCGGTGTAACGCCCGGGTTTCAGGGCTAAGCATTTTTGTCAATGTAATAGTCTAGGTCAACTCTTGTAACTCTTTTTGAAGTAATAAAGATGAAATATTTGAGTATTATGTAAATTATGTGTGTTTATGTGTTTATTATTTAATTATAAATGTATAATTAATAAAAAATAAAAATGAACGTCAAAATTAAAGTGTGAGATAATCCCGATATCTCTACATAAAGTTGTAGAATATGTCTCAAGGTTTCCGTGCATATGAGGAACACCGAAATCCGAGTTATAACGAAGAAGTTATGACCCGTCGAAGTTTCGCGACAGAACCGACACGATACCGGGAAGCGTAAATAGTGAATTTACGATAGAGCGAGATTTAGACTTAGCGCTCTAAACGAAAGTTGTAGAATATGTTAAACTAAGAACATCGATAAAAAGAACGCCCAAATATGACTTCGTATGAGGAAGTTATGATTTTTCTAAGATTTAGCATAGCAGTGCACAGCCCAAAATCTGAATTTTAGATCGGTCGATTTTTAGCCAACGGGATCTAAATGAAAGTTGTAGTACTCATAAATACCAACGCGTGGATATAAAGAACGTCGATAATAGAGCTCGTATGCGAAAGATATGGACGAAGCTTAGTCCCTACTTTTCGAACGCGGCGAATTCGATACAGTTTTGTAAATCCGAGATAGAATGAGAATTAGCCAACGAGGTCTAAATGAGAGTTAAAGATCTCATTAATAGGAACTCAACGGTAAAAAGATAGACAAAAATGGAACTCGTATGCGAAAGTTATGGACGAAGCTTAGTCCCTACTTTTCGAGCGCGGCGAATTCGATACAGTTTTGTAAATCCGAGATAGAATGAGAATTAGCCAATGAGGTCTAAATGAGAGTTGAAGATCTCATTAATAGGAACTCAACGGTAAAAAGACAGACAAAAACGGAGCTCCTATGCAAAAGTTACGGACGAAGCTTAGAGACTACTTTACTATAAAACTCCTATAAATACAAGGGTGAACTCCTCATATTTTCTTCACACCATAAGCCTCTCTTTCTCTCTCTAACTTCTATCTAGCCTCCCTAAACCCCTCCCAAGTCTAGGGAACCTCCCTATCACGAGAAGAAAGCCCCGGAGCGCCCGACGGCTCTGAGAAGAAAAGCTTTCGGCTCGGAAACGCTGCTCCAGCGAAGCCCGGTTTTTAATAAAAACCCATTGTAAGTGAGTTACGCCTATACTATATTTAATATATCTTTTATTTTAATTATAGTAACATTATTAGGACCTTAAAATAATTATTTGGGCTATTATTATGAGTTATATTGAGTGTTATTTAACGCTTATATAATAGTAATAATAGCTAGACTATTAATTAGTCGCGATTAACGTTAAAACTAAACTCTAGTGGTATTAATACAAGGTTTTGGTCAAGGAAAAATTGTTTTAAGAAGTATCGAAGAGTTGTCCAAGTGCCGAGTCACCACCTTACCAGGTGAGTGCATAGTTACTTTCAGCTTACACATAGATATGAAGTATTTATATATATTACGTGTTGTGAGTTCATAGTTACTTTCAGCTTACACATAGATATGAAGTCTTTTATATAAATTACGTGCTATGTGTGCATATTACCTGAATATTTGCTATCTATGCTAGATGAACATTTTTATACATGTTTTCAAAGATTTAAACTGTATATTTATTTTATATCTACGAAAATGTTGGGGTAAAACATGGGTAGATGTATTAGTTGCTGTGTGATAAAATGAAATAATGAGAGGCCTCGTTATAGATGTTATTGATGATCTAGTCATCTAGCGGAGTATAGATGACGACCACGGACTATTCTAGTGAAAGACCTCAACTTTCGTATTTATGAAAGACCCAAACTTTTATATTATTTCAACATTATTCTTAAGTTACCTCCTCAAAACATGCTACATGCATATTTATAAAACAATATTTTATATTGATAAAGTGATTACAAAAGATTGGATACAAACCGACTAAGTTTATTACATTTCATATCTACCCAGGAATCTATTATTCATATACATACTTGAACATTAGAATACAGAGAAATGGTATTAACTATTCTAAATCTTTCAGCAGTATAAAACTAAATTGGATACTCATCACCTGCAAATGTTAAACATTGAGAGGGATAAGCGATAACGCTTAGTGAATTCAATAAATAGATACAATATAATCTTATGCCTTATATATACCAATATGACAGAAGCAAAAGGGAACAAGAACAACAATAGCATATGCGTATCATATGTCACGCTTTCAATATCAACTCAAGATTTGATTCAAAGATTTACGATCAATGAGACATAACAATTTCACTACTTGATATACATCAATAAAGCTTTTGGCCTAAACGGCACAGAAGATATATAACTTCGGATTAACATTTTGGTAGATTTCAGGCTTAAAGCCCTGTCTAACCATTTGCCAATACCATAGAATAGAGTTCCTTCTCTTACGGAGTCATGCTCTACATGGTCAGAGGCTACATACCAGTCCTATCTAACCTTATGCCAATGCCATAGAATAGAAGTCATTCTCTTACGAGACATGTTCTACATGGCCAGAGGCTACATACCAGTACCACCGTGAATCTAAGTCCTTTCACCGATCACAAGGTCAAAGGTATATCTTTGCTTATTAAAAATAGCGAATAAAAATAACACGGGAAAATAACCCGGAATAATAACACTGAAAAGCACATAGCATGTATAACACATAACATACAATTGTTCCTATATATTGAACTCACCTTAAAATAATCGGGGGTTAAAATAGTAATTTGAGCAGCATATCGGCTCCAAATATGGCTTTATTTGTTGAAAACCGAGAGAATTAGCTAAAAACCGGACTCTAAAAAGGTAGAGCTTCAAAACCGAAAAGATAAAATTTTCGGGATTCTCGGGAGTCTCGGGGCGTGTTTCGGGCTTTAGAATCAGTACCGGGGCTTCGGGGGTTGTCGGGATCGTAAAAAATATTGAAAGAGGGGATGAAAATGCCAAATTTCTAAAACTAGCCGAGAGGGCTCGCACCCCTTATATAGGGCTGAGCTTCGGATCCGAAGCGAAGGGAAGGAGACGGTGGCTGCGAGGTTCAGACCAGATGGCAGCTTCGCAGGGCTCCAGCGAGGCTCTGATGCGAGGAGTCATCAGCTTCAGGCGCGTCATCGGTTGGGTCTTCGGCTGGGTCTTCGGCTCGGACAGCAGGTGGCTCGCACGTGGGTCTCGCAAGCGAGGGTGATCAAGGGGGTGTCACATGCGAAGGTGTTCCGGGCTTAGTGGTCCTCGGCTTGGTCCAATCAGAAGGCAACACGCAAGGCTGCGGTCCAATCAGAAGCGAACATCTGTCCGACACGTGGAAGCCTCGCATACGAGGGTGACGTGGCATTTCACTATTCATACGAATTTTCTCGAAAAATGTGCAAAACTTCTAAAATCCATAACTTTCGCATACGAGCTCCGTTTTTGACGTTCTTTATATGCACGCGAAGCTAGAATTGTGCTCTACAACTTTCGTTTAGACTTCGTCGGCTAATTTTGATTTTAATTTTAATATTATTATTTTTAACAGATCGGGACAGGAAAATCCGTTAAAAATTCATAACTTCTGCATCTGACGTCCGTTTTCGTCAGACTTTTTACCGTTGCACTACTAATGACGAGATCTTCAATTCTCGTTTAGGTTGTGTCGGCTAAAAATCATTCGATCTAAAATTCGAGTTTTTAGCTGTCTACTGCTAAGCTGAAACTTCGAAAAATCATAACTTCCTCATACGAAGTCAGATTCAAACGGTCTTTATATGAAAGTTGATTATTTTCACGAGTTCTACAACTTTCATTTACATTACTAAGGCTAAAAATTAGTTTATCGATAACTAAATTTTTACGCGACAAGGTATTTTCCGGATTTATCACAGATCTTTGTTTGGTCATAACTTCTTCGTTATAACTCGGATTTCGATGAGGTTTTCGCCTAAATGTTTCTAACGAGATTATCTACAACTTCCAATAATAAAATTTTACTTATTCCAAATTTTATATTTCCGCTATATTTTACTATTTGGCTATTAATTGGAATCTCATAAGACTTCCAATATTTTATGAGTAATTCTAAACATAGTTTTACTTCATTTCTAGTAAAAACTAGCTGTTAGAACTCAACACTCAATTTTATTCACTTTTAATAATAACAATACACAAATTTCAGAATGTGTATGTTACAAATACCTCCTCCTTTTGAGGATTTCGTCCCCGAAATCATAACGATTAAAACAATTAGGGATACTTCACTCTTATTTCATTCTTACTTTTCCCAAGTATAATTTGAGCCTCGACGGTGTTTCTATATGAAAATCACCAACTCTACATCTTTATTATGTAGATTAGTCGTTCTTTCATTTACGATCTCTTCTACTTAACTTATTATCTAGTTTCACCTCTGATAATAAAACCCTTTCATCATATATGCTTAAACCTTTACATAGATAGCTCACATGAAACATTTCATGAATATCTTTCAAATCTTCAGGCAATTCCAAGCAGTATAATGCCTTCTCATGAAATAACTCTAGTATTACTAAATCATCCACCCGGAATTCTACGGGTCGTCTCCTCCTTTCTGCATAGGGCATTTGTCGATCCTGGGCCGCTTTCATTCTTTCTCGAAAAATTTGTATCTTGTCAATGATGTCTTGAATCATTTCAGATCCTCCAAAGATCTTCTGTCCTAGGTTACGCCAACATATTTGAGTATGACATTTATGCTCATATAGTACTTTATATACCTTTAGTACATTTTCTACTATTTGGATTGCTCTCTTCTTTTGTTCATTTGTCTGAGGATGATAAGTTGTACTAAGAGCAACTCGAGATCCTAACTCATGCTTCATTCTCACCCAAAAGTGAGAAGTGAAACGAGTATCACAATCGGAAATAATCTTTAGTGACGCACCATGTCTCGCCACAATTTCGTCTAAGTAAACTTGTGCTTATTTCTCCATTAGAACCGTAGTACGTATGGCAAGAAAATATTCACTCGTAGTCAGCTTGTCGAATAATTTACGAGTTTCTAAGAAAGAAATTTATTATTTTCACCGTAGACATAAATAGAATCTTCCCTTTCGATAGGGATGCATATCATCTCTTTGTAGCACAAGAGTTCTGCGTGGTTCTTTAACAACCAATCCATGTCGAGAATAATATCAAAGATAGGAATTAGGTTAGCAGGAAGATTATAACTTTCAATTCCTATAATACTAACTCTATAGGCTTTATCAGCAAGTAATGATATATTTCCTATGTTATCTATATGAAATGATTGGACAATTGCGTAACAAGCAATTTGAAAAGAATATGCGAATTTATAAGGCACGAAAGAATCTGAGGCATTGAAATCAAATAAGATGTGAGTAGATCTAGAGTTTACGAGAAAATTACTAGTCACAACATTCGAGTTTTAACTTACTTCCTTTGTGGTAATCTAAAATGTACGACATTTTAACTTTTAGTTTGCCAAACGATTGTCAAACTCTTCATACTTATTAATTATTAGCGGTGCTCAAACCTGCACCCGCTCATCATTCTCTATTGGGCTTTCGATCCTAATCTTTGAGTTAAAACTCAATTCTCATTGCAGACTCCTGCTCCTTGGTTTATAGACTAAACCCATGATAAGGTCTTTACTTTTGCTAAGCTGAAACTTCGAAAAATCATAACTTCCTCATACGAAGTCAGATTCAAACGGTCTTTATATGAAAGTTGATTATTTTCACGAGTTCTACAACTTTCATTTACATTACTAAGGCTAAAAATTAGTTTATCGATAACTAAATTTTTACGCGACAAGGTATTTTCTGGATTTATCACGGATCTTTGTTTGGTCATAACTTCTTCGTTATAACTCGGATTTCGATGAGGTTTTCGCCTAAATGTTTCTAACGAGATTATCTACAACTTTCAATAATAAAATTTTACTTATTCCAAATTTTATATTTTCTCTATATTTTACTATTTGGCTATTAATTGGAATCTCATAAGACTTCCAATACTTTATGAGTGATTCTAAACATAGTTTTACTTCATTTCTAGTAAAAACTAGCTGTTACAACTCAACACTCAATTTTATTCACTTTTAATAATAACTATACACAATTTCAGAACGTGTATGTTACATCTAGACAGTTCAGTGGAGCACTAGCAGACTCGCAACCTGTAGGTGTTTATTCGAACTGTGTGTTTATTTGAACTGTGTGCTCACCAGATGTACTCCATCCCCCACATGGTTGCCTTAAGGACATTTATTGTTGAGGAATCCCCTTAGCAGTAGTGTCCGTCCCGATGATAATCCTTAGGATAGGTCCCTTATGATAGATGCTTAGGGACGTAATGTGAGGATAACGGGAACGGGTAATCGAGATTGTTTAATTTAATGAAGTTAATAAACTTATTTATTGTGGGTTGAAAACCCTATGTGCTCACCAGGCTCCCAAGCCTGACCCACTCAGTTTTATGTATTACAGGTAGTGGCGCTTGAGCATAGATATGATGTTGGACGAGGGATTACAGATATAGGCCTGTAGATATGAAATATTGTAGTAAGGCTTATATTGTACTGTTTATGCTTTTGATCTGTACGAACATGACATCCCAAGTCTTTTAATGAAATACATTTCTACGGAAATGCTTTTGATAAATCTTTATCATATTTTGTTTTGGGACAAATTCCGCAACACTTTCATTTTAAATGTTACTCTGATTTTTAAACAAAGCATAAACAAACCGGTCTTTTCTGGCCGTGATTTTGGGGATGTCACATGCGGTCACCGCAGCTATGGCACAACTTTAGCGAGGGAACAACGGAGGAGGCAACGGGCAAGGGTCTGGGAGTTCGAACAACGGGATGAATCAAGGACCTACCAAAACATGCACCTACAAGGACTTCACAAACGCCAAACCACGAACTTTTAACGACACTGGAGGAGTGATCACTCTGAAGCGATGGATCGAGAAGGTGGAATCGGTATTCGAGATATGCGATTGTCCTGAGGAGATGAAAGTGAAGTTCGCAGCTTGCACTCTGGTCGACCAAGCGCTCACCTGGTGGAACGGACACGTGGAAGCCATGACACTCCCTGTAGCCAACTCCATGTTGTGGTCGGAAATGAAGGAAATGTTGATGGTTGAATACTGTCCACGCGGTGAGATTCAGAAAATGGAGCAGGAGCTGTGGAACCTCACTGTGCAGAATGCGAATATCGATGCCTACATATCGAGATTTAGTGAACTATCTCTGTTGTGCCCGGGTATGATCACCTCAGAAGGAAAGAAGATTGAGCGATTCATTTGGGGACCAACATCACCAATCCAGGGAAACGTGATAGCTGCAAACCCTGAAACATTTGACAGTGCAAAAAGATTTGCGAAGAAGCTGTATGACCATAACAATAAGAAGGGTGAGAAGCCAGCAGAGGCTGAAGGAAAGAAGGAAGGTGATGGCAAGAAGGGGAAGAATAATAAGAGGAAGAGGCGTTAGGGCCCCGAGACCTCTAAAAAGCAGCAGACAGTGGCAGTTAACGCTGTCACCGCACCGGTTCCAGCCACACCACATGTTCCAGCCTCAGCGACTTCAAATGCTTCAAGACCTTATTCTGGTAATCTTCCCAAGTGCAACAAGTGCGGTTTCCACCACAATGGAGAATGCAAGGAGTTTCAGTGCACCAGTTGTAATCGAAGGGGACACACGGCGAAGTACTGCAGCACCTACTCTCCCCAGAACCAACAACAGGGAAACAGCAACCACAACAACAATCGCAACAACAACAACGTCACCACCGGCGGCAACAATGCAGGGCCTAGCCATACCTGCTATGGGTGTGGGAGGACTGGGCATTTCCGCCGAGACTGCCCTAACAACAACAATCCCGGAAACGGAGGAACTGGAAGGATGTTGACCATGGGTCAAGGAGAGGCGGTTCAGGACCCCACAGTTGTGACCGGTACGTTTCTCCTAAATCACACTTATGCATGCATCCTGTTTGACACCGGAGTGGAACGAAGCTTCGTAAGTAATAAGTTTAAGCATTTATTAAAACAACAACCCCAGAAGCTAAATGAAACCTTTACGGTGGAAATGGCCAATGGGAAAATCGAATCTACCGGGGAAATCTACATCGGATGTACCCTAACCCTCAATCAACACGTCTTTCGAATAGACTTGATGCCCGTATCAATTAGGAGTTTCGATGTGATTATTGGCATGGACTGGTTAAGCCCCCATCATGCTGAAATTATGTGTCACGAGAAGGCCGTTCGCCTTCGCCTTCCCAATCATGAAACCCTAGTACTTTACGGAGACAAACCTGGCATGAACCTCCGCCTCGTCTCGTGCATCAAGGCACAAAAACATCTACGAAAGAACAATTTGGCGTTCCTAGCTCACATAGTGGATAAAACCAAGGAAGAGGTTAATGTTCAAGACATTCCCATAGCATGTGAGTTCCCAGATGTGTTTCCTGAAGATCTTCCAGGAGTACCCCCGGAGAGACAAGTGGAATTCCGAATTGACCTCGTTCCAGGAGCAACTCCTCTCGCTAAATCACCCTATCGGCTAGCTCCTGCTGAGATGCATGAATTGTCCAGCCAACTCAGTGAACTCTTGGACAAGGGATTCATCCGCCCTAGTTACTCGCCATGGGGAGCTCCAGTCCTTTTTGTCAAAAAGAAGGACGGATCTTTTAGAATGTGCATCGATTATAGAGAGTTAAATAAACCCACTGTTAAAAATCGCTACCCACTCCCGCGAATCGATGATCTATTTGACCAGCTCCAAGGAGCTAGTTATTTTTCTAAAATAGATCTACGGTCCGGATACCATCAACTCAAAGTCCGGGAAGAGGATATTCCAAAAACCGCTTTCCGAACTCGCTACGGACATTATGAATTTTTCGTGATGCCCTTCGGTCTAACAAATGCCCCTGCCGCATTTATGGACCTGATGAACCGAATCTGTCGTCCATTCCTCGACAACTTTGTCATTGTCTTCATCGACGACATCCTCGTCTATTCCCGAAGCAAAGAAGAGCATGGCCAACATCTCCGACAAATCCTAGAAACTCTGCGATCGGAAAAGCTATACGCAAAACTCTCCAAGTGTGATTTCTGGCTCCGGAGTGTGAATTTCCTAGGTCATGTAGTCAGCCAAGATGGAATCCATGTGGATCCCTCTAAAGTCAAAGCTGTTGAAGGATGGGCAATCCCGACAACACCTACAGAAATCCGTCAGTTCTTGGGTCTAGCAGGCTACTATAGGAGATTAATTCAAAACTTCTCTAAGATCACCAAGCCACTTACCTCGCTTACACAAAAGGGCGTACCATTCAAATGGACGGACAAACAAGAAGCCGCATTCCGAACCCTGAAACAAGCTCTCTGTAGCGCCCCGGTTACTCTTATGCTACCGGAGGGAACAGAAGATTTCGTGGTCTACTGTGACGCGTCAAATCAGGGCTTAGGTTGCGTTCTCATGCAGCGTGGAAGGGTGATAGCTTACGCATCTCGCCAACTAAAGACGCACGAAGTGAATTATACGACCCATGACCTGGAATTGGGAGCCATGGTCTTTGCTCTGACAATTTGGAGGCACTACCTATATGGTACGAAGTGCACCATCTTCACGGACCACAAGAGTCTCCAGCACATCTTGAACCAGAAAGAGTTGAACATGAGGCAACGAAGATGGGTTGAATTGTTAAACGATTACGAGTGTGAAATCAAGTACCACCCGGGCAAGGCCAACGTGGTAGCCGACGCATTAAGTCAGAAGGAGTACTCAAATCGTCGTACGTAAACTCTCTCTATAACCATTCAATCTCACCTAGTCACCCAAATTGCGGTAGCCCAGTCGGAGGCCATGAAAACGGAAAATAGGGCAAGCGAAGCGTTGCGCGGAATGGAGAAGAACCTAGAGGCAAAGGAGAATGGAGTATACTATTTCATGAACCGTATTTGGGTCCCTAAACTCGGAGGATTTAAGGAGGTAGTTATGAAGGAAGCTCTCAAGACACGATACTCCATTCATCCTGGCTCAGACAAGATGTATTTGGATATTAAACAACACTATTGGTGGCCTAACATGAAGGCGGAAATTGCTACCTATGTTAGTAAGTGCCTTACGTGTGCCAAGGTAAAGGTGGAATACCAGAAGCCCTCAGGGTTATTACAGCAACGGTAATTCCTGAGTGGAAATGAGAAGGGATTTCTATGGATTTCGTGACCAAGCTACCCAAAACGTCGGATGGACTAGACACCATATGGGTAATAATCGACCGACTGACGAAATCTGCCCATTTCATGCCAATAAAAGAATCCTACAAGATGGAGAGATTGACACGTTTATACATTTGAGAAATCGTGAGACTCCACGGAGTGCCAATATCTATTATCTCAGATAGGGACAGTAGGTTCACTTCACGCTTTTGGCAATCACTCCATAAGGCATTGGGAACTCATCTCGACATGAGCACCGCTTATCATCCACAAACGGATGGTCAAAGCGAACAAACCATTCAAACGCTCGAAGACATGCTCCGCGCATGCGTGATAGACTTTGGGAAGTCTTGGGATACCCACTTACCTTTAGTCGAATTCTCGTATAACAATAGTTATCATTCGAGCATCAAGGTGGCTCCTTTCGAAGCACTGTACGGGCGTAAGTGTAGATCACCGTTATGTTGGGCTGAGGTGGGTGATACCCAACTAGCAAAAACACACACGTCAGACAAAGCACTAACAGGACCGGAGATCATTCGTGAAACCACGGAAAAGATCGTCCAAATCAGACCTCGATTACAAGCATCGCGCGACCGACAAAAGAGCTACGCCGATAAACGGCGAAAGCCCTTAGAATTTCAGGTCGGTGATCAAGTATTGTTGAAAGTCGACCCTGGAAAGGGGTTATTCGTTTCGGAAAACGGGGAAAACTGAACCCACGATACATCGGGCCTTTCGAGATCGTCGCCCGAATAGGTACAGTGGCGTATAAGCTGCAGCTACCCGCAGATCTAAACAATGTTCACCCCGTGTTCCATGTCTCTAATCTAAAGAAGTGCCTATCGGATGAAACACTCGTCATTCCCTTGGCGAAATCGAAATCAACGAGAATCTCCTGTTCGTGGAAGAACCGGTTGAAATAATGGACAGGGAGGTGAAGCGTACTAAGCAAAGCTGCATCCCGATCGTGAAGGTACGGTGGAACGCGAAGCGTGGGCCAAAATTCAAATGGGAGAGCGAAGACCAAATGAAGCAGAAGTACCCTCACCTATTCTAGCATTCTCAAGTCTAGCTTTCAAACAGAATTTCGGGACGAAATTCCCTCTAACGGGCCTCATTGGGGGTACTCCTGGAAGATCTTCAGGAAACACGTCCGGAAATTCACACGCTACCGGAATATCTTGGATGTTAGTTTCTTCTTTGGTCTTGTCCACTATGTGAGCCAAGAACGCCAAATTGTTCTTTCGCAGATGTTTTTGTGCTTTGATGCACGAGATAAGACGAAGATTCGTGCTAGGTTTGTCTCCGTAAATTACTAGGGTTTTGTGATTCGGGAGACGAAGGCGAACGGCCTTCTCGTGGCACATAATCTCAGCATGGTGGGGGCTTAACCAATCCATGCCGATAATCACATCGAAACTCCTAATTGATACTGGCATTAGGTCTATTCGAAAAACGTGTTGGTTGAGGGTTAGGGTACATCCGATGTAGATCTCCCCAGTGGATTCGGTTTTCCCATTGGCCATTTCCACCGTATAGGTTTCATTTAGCTTCTAGGGTTGTTGTTTTAATAAATGTTTAAACTTCTCGCTTACGAAACTTCGCTCCGCTCCGGTATCAAATAAGATGCATGCATAATTGTGGTTTAGGGGAAACGTACCGGTCACAACTGCGGGGTCCTGAACTGCATCACTCTGACCCATAGTCAGCATTCTTCCTGCTCCCCTGTTTCCTGAGTTGTTGTTAGGGCAATCTCGGCGGAAATGCCCCGTCCTTCCGCACCCGAAACAGGTGTGGCTAGGCCCTGCATTGTTGCCGCCGGCATTGGTGTTGTTGTTATTGCGGTGGTTGTTGTTGTTGTTCTGGTTGTTTCCCTGACTCTGGTTTTGAGAAGGATAAGTCCTGCAGAACCTTGCAGTGTGTCCCCTTCGGTTGCAACTGGTGCAATGGAACTCCCTACATTCTCCTTGGTGATGGAAACCGCACTTGTTGCACTTGGGAAAATTACCAGAATAAGGTCTTGAAGCATTTGAAGCAGCTGAGGCTGGAGCATGTGGTGTGGCTGGAACTGGTGCGGTGACAGCGTTAACTGCCACTATCTGCTGCTTTTTAGAGGTCTCGGGGCCCTGACGCCCCTTTCTCTTGTTGTTCCATCCTTTCTTACCATCACCCTCCTTCTTCTTCTCAGTCTCCACTGGTTTCTCGCCCTTCTTGTTGTTATGATCATATAGCCTCTTTGCCAATCTCTTCGCACTGTCAAATGTTTCGGGGTTTGCAGCTATCACATTCCCCTGAATGGGAGGTGTCAGTCCCCAGATGAATCGTTCGATCTTCTTTCCTTCTGATGTGATCATACCCGGGCACAACAGAGATAGTTTGCTAAATCTCGATATGTAGGCATCGATGTTCGCATTCTGCACAGTGAGGTTCCATAATTCCTGCTCCATCTTTTGTATTTCGCCTCGGGGGCAGTACTCAGCCATTAACATTTCTTTCATTTCTGCCCAGGGGATAGAGTTGGCGACAGGGAGCGTCATAGCTTCCACGTGTCCGTTCCACCAAGTGAGTGCTTGGTCCACAAAAGTACAGGCCGCGAACTTCACCTTCATCTGCTCGGGGCACTCGCATATCTCGAATACCGACTCTACCTTCTCAATCCATCGCTTCAGGTTAATCACTCCTCCAGTGCCGTTGAAAGTTCGGGGTTTGGCGTTCGCAAAGTCCTTGTAGGTGCACGTTTTAGTGGGTCCTTGATTCGTCCCGTTGTTCGAACTTCCGGATCCTTGCCCGTTACCTCCTCCGTTGTTCCCTCGGTGAAGTTGTGCCATAGATGCTGTGACCGCAGCAGACACGGCTGCCTGGAAAGCAGTGGTGTCAACTTCGGGCGGGGTTGGTTCGGGATTTCTGCGAGTAGCTCGGCGAGGCATCTTTCTGTCATGAAACGGAAAGATGTTGAGTGTACGTGGTTTTTGTGAGGTTGTAATCCTACTAACTAGGTGTATGATACGAACCTAAACATTACTACCATCGAGCATACAATCATAACGTCTCAACACATAACAACTGATAATATCATAGCAAAACACACAAAAGTTCATTAATATTATCCGCATGTAATACAAGAAAATTTGCTCGTAAGAGCATACATGAGTGACACTAATCCGACAGCATAACGGCTCCATGAGTAGTGTAGTCACTTAAACATAGAGCTGGAGTACATAACATAGTTCCTAATGACCTACTATGATAAGTCTATCCCTAACCGCGATGAGCTGCGTCAGGAGGTGGTGCCGAGGTCATATGCCGAAATGTTGTGCCAGTAGCTGCGCCATCTCTGCCATGTCTCCAATAACCTCATCCCTCTCATGCTCTGCTTGCACTGCCCGAGCCTCCATAGCATACAGCTGTTGTCGCAGTGCGGCGATCTCAGCTTCGAGGGAACGGTTCTCTCTTGGGGGGTTCGCTGGTGGAGCGGGGTGATCTGGTTGTGCCTCGTCCTCGCATGGCGGGATGGGGTCCTGGTCCCCGACCTGGCCTTCCTCGTCGTCATCGTCGATCTCTCCAAATTCGTAGTCAGTGTCTACGTATTCGTCGGGTCCGACATCGTGTGCTTCCCCTGGATTCTCTCCCGGCTCATCCACAAGCATCCCGTGAGCTACTAAGACCTGATGAAATTGGATACCCTGCTGCTCCTCCTCAGGCTCCTCCTCCTCTAGCCACCCGTTGTTTCCCTGATTAGGGAAGTAGGGGTCTCCAGGGTGATGAAAACCAGCCATGCTGTCTGCGCGAGTACGTAAATATGCTAACATTATTCCTAGGTGCTATGACTATTGTACAGACTAAGCGAACGTTCTCTTTCTGGTGATAAAGGTATAGTTTTAGGTTCCCTCGTTGTCCCGATCTCATCAAGACGTGTGCTAGTTTTACTTTGGAGGGAATGTAGTTGATCAGGCTACATTCACTCCTTGGTATCACTATGAATAGTCCCGAATTAACCGAGATGCCAGCATTATTGTGTTTGATTCGGCGTTAGGTCCTTATTCCTAATGCAAGCAAGTGTGTTTTATTTACTTGTTTTGTTCAGAGTTATGTTAGTCCCTCTTTTGGTTTATAGTTGCATATCAATGTGTGGCTCGACATGCTAGTTCACTATAAACAAAGCTCTGATACCAACCTGTCACACCGCCGAACCAGACGGCGGAAACGTCCGGGGGCGGTTGTGACTCAATTGAATACCATAACATTGAATATATATGAAACATAACAACATTCGTCACCATGCATTAATATAGTACAACCAGTAGCGTTTACATGAAATACACTGTTTAAATATTACATTCCCAAAAATAAATTGTTCGATTCGTACATAAATAAACTGCAAGCCATCATTGAATATGATTTCCTTTGATTCACTGGTTCCCTGAGAATACAAGTATTTTGAAAAAACGTCAACATATGAAATGTTGGTGAGTTCATAAGTAGTGTTTTGAAATCCAATGTTTCGTATTGTTTTGAAAACCACCAGAAAATCCGATATTTTCTGAAAATAGTATAGTAAAAAAGGTGTGAAGATCCATAGGTATGCTTGTTTGTTTCTATACTTAAAAAAATTGTTCGTTAAAATTGTATGCATTTCGAATCCGATATGTATTGAGAAACCTAGGAAAACCCAATGTTTTCCTAATCCTTTGAGTTCCATGAAGTTGCGTTGAAACCATTGCAAAAATAGTAGTCTCATTCCCAGGCGACGTTGGATTATTTTTGAGCATGATTAATTACTACAAACCCGCATTACACAAACGCCCAGTTTATAGCTATACTAACGATCCCGAAGGCGTCGTCCGTACTAATCACGTTATCCAGCCGCCCTGACTACGTGTCGTCCCACATCCGAAGAGAAAGAGGACACGAAGGCCTCGATGACTCTATTAGCCGGTTGGGGATAAAATGTGTACGAGGGGTCCCCGACCCGCCTCGCAAAAAAATGTAGACTTTACTAGCAATACCAAAGGACCCTTGGGGACCAGTGGTATACAAGCCATTGAAAGTCCCTCTACGTTGTGCCGAGTCGGTGAAACCCAACACTTCGTAGAAAAAAAATGTCTTCGGGCCTTAAGATCAGGTCATTGGGCTAGCTAGGCCCAACAAACAAGATTTTACACTTTTGGGGCCCAAAGATGGTGCGTAGACGTCTGTGCACACTCGCATGTAAATTGAGTTCCCAAACGTTATTTGTATGTATCGTAGTGTCGCCATGTTAGTAGTTTCGGATTTTCATTGGTTCGAGACCGAACCAATTCGTTTTACAACGATTTTGGTATTGTAGTGTATTGTATTTCGTCGATAGTCGCGGTACCATTGTTTGATCAAATTGCATGTATTGAATTAGCCTTGAAAGTTTTCTGTTTCAGCCCCTCATTGTTCGTAAAATTTACTTTTTTAACCCTTTAGTTAAATACTTTCCGGTTTGGTCCTTAAATCAATTTTCTTGACATTTTAACACCAAAAATTATTGAAATTGATATTTTTCAGCATATTTATCAATGAAAACAGTTTAAGCCCCTGAAATTTCAGTTTTCTCGGTTATAACCCTTCTTTTTCGCAACTTTGACAATTTTGGCCCAAATTGTAAAATTTTTGCAACTTTGGTCTTTTTTGAATTTAAAAAGCATTTTAAACCTTTGAATAGGATTTGGAACACTTATAGTCCACTGTTTTACAGAAAAATACAGTTTTGGCCCTCCAAAACAGAAAATCTCGCATAGTGGGCCTCATTGGGCCGAAAATGTCATTTTTAGCCCATTAAGCTTGAAATTTATGTTTTTAATCCTCTAAATGAGTAAATTTCCAGAAATTGTTTTATTGAAACTTTTTTGGCACACCTCATCCATCAGAATTCGTGATATGTCAATTTGGACCCTTAATTTTGTATTTTTCACGTTTTAGGCCCAAAATTTGTGGTTTTAGCCCAAAGAAAATTGTTACTAAACCACTTAGCCATTTTTCTTGAAACACTTTGTATGTAGAAATATATTTGATGCAAAAAATCATTTAACATAAGATATATCTCGGTTTTGAGGGGTTTTATGGCTAGATCCAACATTTTAGCACACAAAAGCATACATGTAAGCATGGAAATCATACAAGGCATACAAAACACATATAGATCTACACTTTCACTTGTATTCCCCCCCCCCCCCCCCCCCCACAAAACTCATAAAAATAGAAAATAGGGGGTATGAAGCTCACCTTGTTTGAAGCTTTCGGTTTTTGGAAGAAAAGATGGAAGAAAATGAAGTGATTTTCGGCCTTAGCACCTTTCCTTGGTAGATCTCGAATTTGATGACTTCTAAGGTGCATGATCCCAAGTTGGAATAGATTTAGAAGCGGTTTTTGATGGAATGAAGTAGTTAGATCATGGATATAAGTAAAAACTTACCTAAGATGATGATTAACTTGCAAGATCCTCTTGAAAGCTCCTAATTTTCGAGATTTTTGGAGTGGGGAGGAAGGAGTGTTCTTGAGTGATCTAGAGAGAATGGGATGGATTTTTGTGAGTGTGTGTGTGTTGTGTTCGGCCGAGAGTGAGAGAGAGGAGAGAAGAGAAGTGATTTTGAAGTGATGTGCATACATGGAAGTATGAGATGTTGCATGGATGTCCTATGGATAACAATGATGTGGCACAACAAGTCAACTCTTCCATCCTCTTGGGCTTGTGCATTTGGGCCGAGAATTTGGAAAGAAAAGGAAAAATTTGGGCCTTTGCCCCTAAGCCCAATATTAGTGTTAATCTTGAGTATGTTTTAAGCCTAAAAGAATGTGGTAGGATTTTCATATTTTATTGGACTAGTTTAGGTTATTCATGTATCAAGGCTTTTAATTCATTTCATTCTAGGTCCAACATGGCCCACAATGTTGAAATAAATTAGTGTGGGTCCAATTAGAGCCCAATTAGGGTTCTAAGCCCATGATAGCCTGATTGGAAGCTTATTGGTCCACTTGGATCCAATAAGGGAGTCCTAGTCCAAAATGGACATTAAACAAAGACTTCTAGGGTTTCCAATTGTTTGATGACTATTGTAGTACTTGTATAATGTATTTGGTTGAAGTTTTTGAAGTCATAATCATAGGTGTCAATCATGTTCTTAAGTTTTTGATTCACATTAGCTTGAATGTATAGATTACATGACACGAAATTTCTAGTTGTGACACCCCACACTTATTTTGAAAATATGGGTCTCAACTCTCGGCTTTAAACACTCTCGGCTAAAGACATACGCACTCATAACTCGCTATCCTCTCTAGGTTCTCCTAGCAATTTCTAAGAAACAACCAACAACGAAGAATAAAAGTAACATAATATTCAAAGTAGTTCTTACAATCCCATAAAAACAAACTAAAAACAAAATAAAAATAAATAACGATCAATCCTCCTCCTCATCATCATGTGCTCCACTGGTTCTAGCTCCATCACCTCCGCGTCCACCAAACTCCGACCATCATGGGCAAATCGGGTAATGATACCCTAAATGAGGCGGCTGCTCCACCCCAAGATGTCGGACAACATTCTCCACAGTGCCACCTATCCAATTGACACTCAACGATAACTGGTCAAAGTAACTAGCCATATCACTCCCAAAAGGCGTACCAACCATGGAAACAGGTGGGTGTATTGGCTGCCCGCGGTCTCCCCTTTCTCTCACGTTCCTGCGCCTCGGTGTCGGGTTCGCTCGTATGTTCTTCAAATTCCGGCTCGGTATCGTATTCAGACTCGGTTTGGACGGGTATATGATCCAAGTGCTCAAGATTGCTCTTGTGCCTTGAGGATGAACTTGACTCTCCTGTCTTCTTTCCCGACTTCCTTGAAAAAGCTGACTTTAATTCTTGCAGTGACGTCTTTTTCTTGTGAATTGCAGACTCGGGATCTTCAAGTGGTGGCACCAAGGGTGTGTTTGAGCCTCTGGTCATGAACTCCTGCAACTTGCTAAACTAAAAACGTAAAACTGAACTAAAATAAGAAAATACTAAAAACTGAAATTGCAGCTTTCACGTCGTGAGTTTATTAAAATTCACTTCGTGAATTCTGTGACAGAGACAGAAAACAATTTTTTTTTGTTATATGCTAATCAACTAAGCTAAGCTAATAAACAAAAATAAATAACCAATTAACCTTTTTGCAGATTTTATTCCACAAAAGAGGTCGATTAATCTAATGCAACTAAATAAACTAATAAATGTGCTGTTCCCCGGAAACGGCGCCAAAAACTTGATGTGCACAAAAGTACCCACTAATTGTAATATTTATAACCTAACAAACTTAAACTAACTATGCACTTATAGGCAGTGTACCTAATCGGATTACAGTATAGCTTGGGTAAGTCGGGTGTCGATCACAAGGAACGATGTTACTAATTAATCTACTTACTATTAAATTAACCTAATTATTAACAAGTTTAAAATGGGTTTTATCTTAGCTCAAATTCAATAAGTAAAAACACACTCTTGTCTAGTTTGAATCCACTTCTTCCTTATGGCTAGCTAATGATTATGGATTATCAAGTTGGTTTTAATTGTATTAGTAATTTAGTTCTAACTTTACCAATAATTAACTAATTCATGTCAAACCATGTATGTTCACACACAATTAAACACATAACTAATTATGAATATAAATATGCTATGTAAGATTTGTTATATAAACACAATTATAGTCACAATACATGTTCTCTAGCACAGCTAAGCTTATTTACTCTAATTACTAACTAAGATTGGTCAATCCTAGCTCTAATAATTCAATGTTCACTAAATCATTAGGTAAACAAGTTCATGCACTTAATGGTTACTAAGCTACACAGAACATGCAATCATGCAATTAGAGAAACAAACATAAGCATGCTAGGTTATACAAATCAAACACAAGCAATTTTACCAACTAAATAAATCCATAAAAATTGAGCTATTCATAAGTTGGAAGCTTCATCTAGCTAAACAAGAATAGCTAGATTTAGCTGCTCATCATAGCAACTAACAAACTAACACAAATTTAAGTGATATAAAACATGTTCTTAATTAACAAAAATAACCTAAATTATGGACCTTCACTCTTTTTGGTGTTGAAAGCCTCTTCCCAGAACTTTTCTCTGCTCAAAATCGTCTTCTGGAACTCCTCTCTCTAGTTGCTGATATCCATAAATTCACGTCGTGAGTTGTAGATAATCGTGCCCGTCAAGGATTCCTTCAGCCGCGTGCATATCTTCTAGAACCAACTCTTCACGTCGTGAATCCTTTAATTCTCACGTCGTGAGAACGTTTTTTTCCAGATTTTCTTCTCTTTTAATCTTTTAATTCCCAAAGTTTCTTTCTTTAACGCTTTTAGTCCCTTTTCTTCAAAATGTCTTCTTTTTTGCTGCAAAAATCATTTAAGCTCATAAGTACCATTATTCTAAACAAATTACCAACTTATTAATAAAAATGTACTTAAATATTGCCTAAAAAGAGGTATAAATATTGAAATATCAACCTGAAACCAAAACTAAAAAATGTAAGCCAACGCTTGGTGAGTTCCCCTAAAGTACCACCACGTAAACATAACAAATAACATCATGTATTGGGTCAACAACTAAAAGAATTGATTACCCATGAGCCCACAATATGAGTCTGGCTTGCCTATCAGGCCCACAACTCATATCTGGCTTACTCTTGAGCCTACAATGTAAGTCTGGCTTGCCATTGGGGCTACAACTTATTTCTGGCTTACCCCTGGCCCAATCAGTCATCATACTGGAATGCCAATATACAATAGGTCCAGTCAGTTATCGGACTAGAATACCAATATACAACAGGTCTACAACCATCGGGTTGGATTACCCCAGAGCCCACAATATAAGGTTAGCTTGCCTATCGGGCCCACATCTCATATCTGGCTTACTCCTGAGTTCACATCATAAGCCTGGCTTGCCCTCGGGGCCCACATCTTATGTTTGGATTGCTCCAAGGTTTTGTTGACTACCACACAAAGCATTACCACCTCAACCCAACCATACTATGTCGACATATACATATAAAGGAACACATAACCAATTAACAGGCAAACAGGCAGATCTAGTAGATCACTACAACATTACAACATCCTATATGCCAGGATACAATTCTAACCGATCACTATAGCATAACAACATACGGTAAACCAAGATTTCAATCCAATGGGCCGACCTTGGTGCCTTCAACCCATAAGTATAGTGATGAAAACTCACCTCACAATCTGAATAATAGTGTTGGATTAGTGTCTAAGTCCATAACTATAATTGGTATGTACTTGACCCGACTTGGCATGGTCCATTTGGGTTGCATGGCATCATGCATTTGGATAGACTAAAATGAGAGAAATAACACTTAAGGTTTATTAATATATTATAAGTTCTAATATATTAATAAGATTATTTAATTAGTATTGATCAAGAATTAATTTAGAATTAATTAAGTGATCAAAAGAAGACTAATTAAATATATGGGTTGATTGTGTAAATCATCCATACTTGTATAGTGGGCTAATGCTCCACGGATTATCAAGTTGGGCTAAAACTCATAGGATGCTCGATGGATGCTCCATGGTGTATTTGAACCCATGGATCCAAGGAAATGGAAAGCCATGACAATTAGGGTTTACCCTAATTGTGTCACACTATATAAACCTATTGTTCTTGTTAAAATCGGCCACTAGTGGAACAAGTGAGGGCAAGCCGATTTTAGAAGTGTTCTATTTTCTCTCTAACTCTTTCCATGTGCATTTAGTGTTGTGTGAACCATTTGAGGTGTCACATGTGGGGCACTAGGCTCTTAAGCTCCATGGAAACAATCTACACTAAAAGGTATGTTATTCTAACTTGTTATATTTATATGAATCAAAGTTTTGTATGCTAGATTAGGATAATACCTTGGATATTCATATTTTCATGTATAATAGAGAAAACTTAGATCCAAGGTATTTAGGTTTGCATGTACACTTAGGAGTGTTAGAATGCTCAAAATCCAACAGTGGTATCAGAGCCTAGTCTTGTTTTCTTGTTATACTTGCAAAATTGGCTGAAAAATCAAAGTTTGGTGATGTCTGCACAGCAAACTTGCCGAGTCCAAGGAAAAAAGCATCCAACTCATCGAGTTGGTTCATGCACTCGACGAGTTGGACCCCCGGACAGCATATCTTTGACTGTTTTGGCTGGAATTGGACTAGGAACATTACCCTAAGCTGTTTTTAAACTTATAAACTTGTTTTTGATGTGGCAATGTTCATGCTAATCCAATTTCAAAGATAATTATCAATAGATTCATGTTTTGTATTAGTTTAAAAGTTATGCTAATTACTGTTGGGTTTTCTACGCATCAAATACACTCTAAAACTAGGCAGCGGAAAAATAAAAACAACGATATACCTAAGTGTACACGCATCCTATGGATCTATGGCTTCATTCTAATTATATCAACCCTAGAAAACTAAAACATAAGTAATAAAACATACCTCTTATGATGCCCTTGATCTCCATGCTTGAGATCTTGAACCTCCATGAAGTTGCTTGGATGAAAGGACCCAAACCAGAATCCGTCTAATGGTATCACACCCAATGACACCAAAGAGTATAACAAAAATAACTAGGAGAGGGGTCAATTTCCCAAACCCAAAGAGGTTAGAAATCATCCCCAAGAGGGAGAGGAAAAAGGGTTGGTGAATACTCAAGCCAAGGTGCAAGGAGGAATGAAATCCCTAAGGCCCTATTTATAGCATTGGATGCCTCCTAGGGTTTAGTACTCCTTCCCATGTGGGATGGAGGCCTAACCAAGAAATTTCACTCCTTTCCGATGTGGGATGGAGTGAATTTCATCCAACCCTAATCCCATAAGGGTTCTGGAACATTCCTAATTAACCAACTATCGATTAGTGAACATTCAACCCTTTAATTAATTAATCTATTAATTAATTCCCATAATATATTTCCAAAATATATTTCCAATTAGTTTCCAATTAATTATTAACCATAATAATTAATAAACCAAATTCTCCTTTATTTATTCTACTTAATTTGGGTCTTGAGGGCAACCCAAAAGGACCCTGCTATTATTAGAAATATTCCCAATAGTTAATGACCTTGGACACTATTCCAACAGTCTCCCACTTGGACAAGTCATCAACTATATGAGGACAAATACTTCTCCAATAATCAATAGAGAGTTACCCATCCAATGCAACTACCGAACTCTTGATCTAATCAAGATTCAACCCTTAGGTAAGTGATCAACTATTCCTTCGTTCTAGATATCTATATGAATTCGAGACATGGATAATGCTTAATCTCAATAATTCAAGATTATGTTTCCCGATATAGATTTGTGACGACTGCATCTGACTACTAAATTGAACACATCAATTCCATTCAGGGCTTGGCCAAGCACTTTAGATGTCAACACCAAATCATCAGGCAGAAGGAACGAATAAACTTTGACTACATAGTTTTTGTCTATTTCATCATGCCACACATGGACATACCCTTTATAGCTACCAGTTACGGTTAGCGTTGGAGTAGACCAATGCATAACAGAATCATAAAGCAAAACCCCACATGTATCTAGGTGTAACGCTCTAAATATTTCAACCAATTTAAAACTTTTCAAAAACAACCCACATTCATAAAGTTATTACAAAAAGGATTTCAATACTTTTATTATCAGAGTATTCCCCAGAACCATATCATAAAACATAAACATGAGGAGCGGTACGATCACGCCTTTGCCTTGCCACGGTCTCCTGAAGTACCTGAAACATTAAACCACAACTGTAAGCCCGAAAGCTTAGTGAGATACCCCCAACATACCAACCACAATACCATACACACGTAATATCATAACCAGAACAGAAAAACCATGCACTTTGGGTCTACTGTGTGACTGGTCCGCCGCACCGGCCTACAGTCCACCTGGTCCACCCTCCGAGTCTAGCCATATACATCGAGTCTACAGTGTGATTGGTCCGCCCGCACAGGGCCTTCAATCCACCTGGTCCACTCTTTGAGTCTACAGTATGATTGGTCCGCCCGCACCGGGCCTTCAGTCGTCCTGGTCCACTCTCCGAGCCTCGGCACGTCTGGTCCGCCCTCTCAGGGCCTTAAGCCTATCCGGACTGCTCGCTGAGCCTTCGAAATATCCGGTCCGCCCTAGGTATGTTGGCCTACAGCACGAAGCAGTACCCACCTCAACACAACCCCAGTCCAGCAACCATGTGCACATAAACATATAATCATATAACAATCCTCAACCAGACAAATAGTCTAACAGATCACATAGCATATCAATGTCCTAACCAGGATTCCGACCTAACTAGTCACTAGCATACGATTACCCTATATCCTGGGTACCAACCATAACCAGATCTCTAACACATACCATCCTAACTACGAGGATGCAAACATAGCAAAGCAATATCATAACAACAACTACCCAGATTTCCATCCGTTAAAGGGCCGACCTTGGTGCCATAGACCCTGTCGATATAGTGAGGATAACTCATCTCGCAACTGCTGACTGAAAGGATAAGATCACGCTGCTCCAACCTCCGACACGAACACCACCACTGATCAATACCAAATAACTGAACTCAATAAATACCAATAATGACCAAAATACCCCTGGAAGTCAACCGGTCAACTCTTGGTCAAAGTCGAAGTCCTTAGTCAAAGTCAACCCTCCTGACTGACTCTACTCGCCGAGTCAAACCGCTGACTCGTCGAGTCCCTATACTTAGAAACTCCCAATCCACGACTCAACTCGTCGAGTCGCCCCAAGACTCGCCGAGTCCAACAAACTCTGACTCACTTCCTGCTCAACTCACCGAGTCGTCCCTCGACCCACCGATTCACAGCTCAACCAAAAAGGTTAGGACTTCACAACCAGACTCGTCGAGTCCAAGAACAGACTCGCCAAGTCCAAGGCAATCTTCAACAGGCTCGTCGAGTTGTTCTTCCAACTCGCCGAGTTCCTACCTGTCTTCATGCAACTCGCTGAGTACACCCATGTAACTCGTCGAGTACCTCTAGTTCTTAATCCATACAGTGGCTTTTTAAGCCATGCAGGGGCTCCAATCCATAGATCTACTCTTCTACAACCCACCCATCACGTAAAGTAGCAAACTTTACGTGAATCCAAAGAGATCTAAGCATAAAACACTCTAGGGCTAGGGTTTGGGACAAAAGAACTTCACCAACAACTCTTGGGCATAGACTTTATGGCGTCTTGGATCATCTACAGCCTAGATCTGAGGTAGCATCCTCAGATCTAACTCCCAACTCGAGATGGACCTTATTTATGCCCCCAAAACCCTACAATTGATAGATCTAGATGCATAAAAGCTCAAGAACTGATTATTACCTCAAATGCAAGCTCCCACTGAAGTAGACCTCGGATCTATGTTCCTTCCTTGCTGCAACCCGTTTGCTCTTCAAGATTTCCTTCGTAATCCACTTATCCAAGCTCCAAGATGTGATCTAATCTATCACTCACGTCTATTAGGGCTTATGGAACTCAAGGGAGGGTAAAGAGGCTGGGGAGAGGGTATTATGTTCTTTATATAGGGCTCATCCCCCGGGATTAGGGTTTTCTCCATACAGCACCAACTCGCCGAGTCCACCCATGTGACTCGCCGAGTTGGTCACTTAAAACGTGACCCGTAACGCGACTCGACCCGGGGATTTAGGGTTTCTTCTAGGTAGGCAGACTCGCCGAGTCCCGAATATTGACTCGCCGAGTCGCCGACTAACACGTACACAAAATCCCGTCCCTACTCGGCGAGTCGGGCTATAGACTCGCCGAGTCCCTCTTGAAAACTTCTAATTAAATGCCATGGAAGCAACATACCAGAGATGGGTCGTTACAATTCTCCCCCACTTGTCTCAGACTTCGTCCTCGAAGTCTGCTACGACTGAATCTGCAAATAACTCCGGGTAGTGCTCTCTCATCTCCTCCTCAGCCTCCCACGTCCACTCAGACCCCTTCCGGTGCTGCCACTGCACCTTCACTAACTGAATCTCCTTGTTCCTCAGGGTCTTTGTCTTCTGGTCCAGAATTGCGACCGGCCTCTCAATATAATTCAGGCTGCTATCAACCTGAATATCCTCTAGGGGAACAACTGCTGACTCATCCACCAAACACTTCCTCAACTGAGACACATGGAAAGTGTTGTGGATCTGGCTAAGCTCTACAGGAAGATCCAACCGATAAGCAACCCGACCTACCCGGGCCAAAACCCTGAAAGGACCAATAAACCTGGGACCCAGCTTGCCCCTCTTCCGGAACCTAATGACACCCTTCCAAGGTGAGACCTTCCGAAGGACCATATCGCCCACCCGGAACTCCAAGTCTGAACACCTCCTGTCGGCGTAACTCTTCTGCCGACTCTGCGCAGTCTGTAGTCTACTACGGACCTGCTGGATCAACTCGGTCGTCTTGAGCACCACCTCTGTGCTCCCAATGACTCGCTGACCGACCTCGCCCCAACAAATCGGGGTCCTACACTTCCTCCCATAAAGCATCTCAAAGGGAGGTCGATCAATGCTCGCATGATAACTGTTGTTATACGAAAATTCCGCTAACGGAAGATACGTATTCCAACTGCCACCGAAATCCAGAACACATGCCCTGAGCATGTCCTCGAGAGTCTGAATCGTCCTCTCGCTCTGCCCGTCCGTCTGAGGGTGGAAAGCGGTGCTGAAATGGAGACGAGTACCCATCTCGTCGTGGAACCGCTTCCAGAATCTGGATGTAAAACGGACATCTCAGTCTGACACCACCGATACCGGCACTCCATGACGTGCCATGATCTCACGCACATAGATATCGGCTAACTTTTCTGCCGATATAATCTCCTGGATCGGGATAAAATAAGCACTCTTCGTCAATCGATCCACTACTACCCATATCGAATCTACTCCTCGTGCGGTCCTGGGAAGCTTGGTGATAAAATCCATGGTGATGTCCTCCCATTTCCACACGGGAATGTCTAATGGCTGCATCTTGCCGTGAGGCCTCTGGTGCTCCACCTTGACCTTCCTGCAGGTCAGGCATCTCTCAACATACCAAGCGACGTCCTGCTTCATGCAGGGCCACCAATAATCGGGTCGAAGATCTCTATACATCTTCGTCGCCCCTGGGTGGATAGAAAATCGAGACTTATGAGCCTCGTCCATCAACACCTGTCGTACTCCACCCCAGTACGGTACCCACACCCTCCCGTGAAGCGTCAGCAATCCCCGACTGTCATAATCAAATGAAGCTACTCGACCCACTATCCTCTCACACTTTTGCCTCTCCTCCTTGAGGCCCTCAACCTGAGCCTCCCTGATCCGTTCCAACAACGGAGTAATCACTGTCATCCTCAAACACAAATCTCTGATAGGGGCTGCCGACACTTTGCGGCTTAGGGCGTCGGCCACCACGTTGGCCTTCCCTGGATGGTAAAGGATCTCACAGTCATAATCCTTCAGCACATCCAACCATCTCCTTTGCCTCATGTTCAGACTCGGCTGATCCATAAGGTACCTCAAACGCTTGTGATCCGTGTAGATAGTACAACGGACCCCATAAAGATAATGTGTCCAAATCTTGAGGCAAACACAACCGCCCCCAACTCTAAATCATGGGTAGGATAATTAGCCTCGTGAGGCTTCAACTGTCTCGAGGCGTAAGCTATCACATGGCCTCGCTGCATCAACACTGCTCCCATACCTGTGATCGAGGCATCACAGTAGACTATGAAGTCCTCCACTCCTTCTGGCAAGGTAAGGATCGGAGCCTCGCACAATCTCTGCCTGAGGGTCTCGAACGCTGCCTGCTGCTCAGGCCCCCAACGATATACTACCGACTTCTTGGTCAGTCGGGTGAGCGGCACTGCTATCTTGGAGAAATCCTGAATGAATCTCCGATAATACCCTGCCAACCCTAGGAAGCTCCGAATCTCGGATGGAGACTTCGGGACCTCCCATTGCATCATGACCTCTATCTTGGCCGGATCCACCAAAATACCCTTCTGGTTGACGAGGTGACCAAGGAACTACACCTCGTGCAACCAGAACTCACACTTGGAGAACTTTGCGAAAAGTATCTCCCTCCTCAAAACTTCCAGCACCTCCCTCAGGTGCTCCTCGTGCTGCTCCTGCGTCTTGGAATACACCAAGATATCATCTGTGAATACTATCACTGACCGATCCAGCATCGTCCTGCGCACGCGATTCATGAGATCCATGAACGCGGCTGGAGCATTGGTGAGCCTAAATGGCATCACCACAAACTCATAATGACCATACCTGGTCCTGAAAGCAGTCTTCTGCACATCCTCATCCCTAACCCGCATCTGATGATACCCGGAGCGTAGATCGATCTTGGAGAACCAAGACGCTCCTTGAAGCTAGTCAAACAAATCATCTATCCTCAGAAGTGGGTAACGGTTCTTCACCGTTACCTTATTCAACTCCCGGTAATCTATATACATACGATGCGACCCATCCTTCTTCCTCACAAACAGGATCGGCGCTCCCCAAGGCGAACTACTCAGCCGAATGAAACCCTTGTCTAGCAGCTCCTGCAGCTGCGTAGACAACTCCTGCATCTCAGGGGGAGCTAGACGATACGGTGCCTTGGCTATCGGAGCCGCACCAGGAATCAGGTCGATCCTAAACTCAACCTGCCTCTCAGGAGGTATTCCCGATAAATCCTCGGGAAATACATCCGGGTAGTCTCGCACCACCAGAACATCATCTACTGCCACCTTACCCTTCTCTCAGGCATTTACAGCATAAGCTATATATCCAGCGCAACCCTGCTCGAAATAACGTCTCGTTCTCGCGGCGGAACAAAAGGTCGGTCCATGCTGTGGCCTCTCTCCCTGAATCACTAACTCTCCCCCACTGGGAGTGCGAACCCTCACTAACTGCTGCTCACAATCAATCACCGCCCCATTGGGGATCAGCCAATCCATGCCTACTATAACCTTATTCCCTCGCAGGGGAATAGGAACCAGGTCCACCGAAAACTGCTCGTCAAACAACTGAAGTGAACACTCTCTATATACTCTGGCGACCCTCACGGTCCGGTCATCTGCTATCTCAACCTCTAGTGGACAATCCAGCTCCCCTGGAGCTCTACTAAATCTTTTGCTAAGCGCAAGTGATACGAATGATCGGGTAGCCCCCGAATCGAATAATACCATAGCAGAAATGCCGTTCACAGAGAACGACCCTATACAAAACATATAATCATAAGCAACAATCAATCAGTAAAAATAGAGATGAAGGGAAGTTACATACCCGTCACCACATCAGGAGTCACTCGCGCCTCCTCTGCTATCATCTGAAACGCCCTACTCTTCGCCACTGGCGCCTCAGCTCGGCCCTGCCAGCCATGTGTAATCCTCAAAGTAGCAGGGGCAGGTGCAGCCACCTTCCCTGATGCAGCTAAACTCGGACACTAGGACTTTTTATGTCCCCTCTGATTGCACTGAAAGCAAATCAGATCTGATGCTGCAACGGCAGTAGCAGGGGCCGTACAATCCCTGCTCATATGCCCAGTCCGACTGCACTTGTAGCAGCCGGAACTGCCTGCCTTGCACGCCCCCCTCGTGCAATCTCCCACACTTGCCACATCGACCGTGGCTCTTCTGACTCCTGGATCTGTGATCTGAAACCTTGGGCTTTTTGCCCGAACTACCTGTACCCGAAACCGCCTCTGGTTTCCTCTTCTTCTCCATCTCGAGATCAATCTCCCTCTCCCGAGCCCTAGCAATCATGTCATCCAGCGTTTTACAGCTGGACCGGCTCACAAACTGGCGGATATCGCTCCGCAACATCTCATGATAACGGGCCTTCTTCATCTCCTCATCGGCTGCATACTGAGGAACAAGAAGAGCCCTCTCCCTGAACTTGGCGGTGATCTCCGCCACGGTCTCTGTAGTCTGGGTGAGGTCCTGAAACTCTCTAGCTAACTGCTGCACCTCAATAACCGGTGCAAACTCCGCCCTGAACCTGGTAGAGAAGTCAGCCCAGGTCATGGCATCCAATGCTGCATCATCTCCAATGGTATGTCCGACCTCCTCCCACCAATCTCATGCCCTGTCCTTCAGAAGATAGGACGCCAATCTAACCTTCTCCCCATCGGGACACCTGCTCGTGCGGAACGCGTTGGCCACATCCGCCAACCCTCTAGTACTCGCTATGGGGTCCCGTGCCCCGTGATAGTCTAGAGCTCAACATGCCCTGAACTCACTGAATGTAAGTGTGCGTGACCCCATCATGGCCGCCACCTCGGCACGGAAAGTGCCCAACCTCTCATCCATCAGCTCTAGGATACCCTCCTTGATCGAACCGAAGATCACAGGAGTTTGCTCTACAATGATACGAGTAATCTCTGAAGAAAGAAACTCTCAGGTCTGCTCATCCATGCGCTCGTCTCCCGAGCCTGATCCTGATCCCTCCCCGGCACCTCCACTGCCGGCTACTGGTCTCGAACGCAAAACCACCATTCTGAAACACATCATAGCAACATCAGAAAACTGAAATATCTCAAGGGATCATTGATACTACTACTAGCTTCCTGGTCTTGTCTCGTCCTTCCTTGATTCGAGTACGGATCTTCTGCTTTCAGTAGTACGGGCCTATACTACCTTCCACATCTATCCGTACTTTCCTCAAGAACTGCCTTGACTCCACCAAGTCACTTCTACTACTACTGATCTCTGCTACTCTCATCCTAGGCTTTCCCTAGGGAAACCTCTGACTCCACTCAACCAGTCCTCAGCTGCTGAAGGCCTCCTTATAATGCTAATTAGCCATCACTTGAATACCATCACATGTGATGAGGCTTAGATAATCCTTCGAGTAAAAAGCTCGTCCTTACAACGGTTGGACTCAAACAAGAGCTGCGCAATAGGGCCAAATCCAACACTCTGAGATTATTCAACCCTGATCACATGTGACGTGACGTATTCACCTGATGGTTAACTCCCATCACTCGGAGTCCCACAAAGCACAAAGCAAGCAGCATTCGGACACAAGAAACTACTCAAGCAATCCTATCCCCATAACGAGGAAACTGTACTAGCATACAATGCTAAACTCATACTATCAGGCATAATCTAAACAGGCTATCCTATTGCTGTCTACTCAATACTAGCATGCAATTCTCATAATAGCTGAAACACATATAGCAGGCACATAAGGCATCCTCCTAGATCCTTAGTCTTATACTAGCATGTTGTTCTACTGAAACTGGAACTAAAACTGAAACTGAACTAATAAACTTGTATGGGTAATTTGGGAGTACTTACTTGAGCTCGGCTGATCGCATGCACCACACCCTTATCTCATTTAAAAATTCCTTTCTTTCTAAGTGCTTTTAAAATTCTTTAGAAAACATTTTCTTTTTAAAAATCTTTTTATTTTCCCCTTAGTTTGAGTTCAGATACACCCGGAAGTGTATCCGAATCCCTCAAACCAAGGCTCTGATACCAACTTGAAACGACCCAAAAATACTACCCAAAATTTTTTCGATTTTTATTATAACAAAACCATGAAACTGAGTATCACATAATAAAAACCATATGCTGCGTGTTCAAAATCCATAATGAAATACTATGAGAAAGCTGTATCACGACTGTATCCAAACATATCAAAAACTGAATCAACTCCCAGGACAAAACTAAAGCTGTGGTGTGTGCGATGCCATCATCCCGAGCTCTTCACTTTGCTTGCGGAAGTACCTGAAACCAAAACTGAAACTGTAAGCATGAAGCTTAGTGAGCTCCCCCAAACTACCACATACCATACAATACATATAAAGCACATACTGGGCCTTGCCCACTGCATCGGACCGAAGTCCGGAACTGACTGCATCGGACCGTAGTCCGGAACTGACTGATCATAGCATAGCATAACACATATCAACTAATATTAACACATATACTGCATACTGCATCGGACCGAAGTCCGGAACATATAACACACAAACATGATCGAATCACATAGATCTCAAGCATACTGAAATGCTGCTTCGGACTGAAGTCCGGAACTGCTACTAACTAAACGGGCCGGCATTGTGGCCGTAGACCCGTTCCTACTGGAAGGAAACTCACCTCGTGAACTGGCTGCTGTGTGTATGGCTCTGGAAGCTAACTGCTGCTGCTCTGATATCTCCCCAGCTACAAATCCATAACACACTCAATCAAATGCTAATCACTGCACTGGGGTAAAATGACTCTTTTACCCTTGGTCAAAGTCAACTCTCCTGGTCAAAGTCAACCTACAGTTGACCTGACTCGCCGAGTTAGGCCGTGTAGATGTAAAGTTGTAAAAGTCGAATAGTGTCTTGTAATGATTCGCATTTTATATGTATTTTACTAAGTCAATGTTAAATGCGAAGTACTGCATGCGAAGTTTCAATGTATTATACTTAGTATACTTTTTGTAAGTTCCCTATAAATAGGGACGTAGGCTTGAAGTAGAAAGAGAGATCGAAACACAAAAACACTCTTTAGCCTATTCTGTAATCAGTCTTAATGAAATGAGATCTGATTAATATTTACTTCGTGTGTTCTTTATCTTTCATCATTCAAATCTATTGTTTTACATCTTAATTCTCGATAACAGTTCACAACAATTGGTATCAGAGCAGGATTCAAACTGCTTAGATCTGATTTTTATATAAGAATCAATTGCTTTTTGAGTTATAAATTTTATTCAAAATTTTCCGCGCAATTTTGATTTTGAAAATCACTTTTGATCTTCAGATTTGAATTGATTCTGCACTTGAATTGTTAAATCGAGTATTCGATTAGCGATTTGTGATCAATTCACTTGATCTATTTCTGATTTTCATCAAATTCTCAAGTTTTCTGAAATTTTTGTTTGTTTATCAATGGCGAACTTCAACATGAACACGATGACTTCTTTCTCTCATTTGCTTGGTTCTTCAACCAAAATTCCGATGTTGATTCCAGAATACTATGATCAGTGGGCTGATAGAATGGAAGATTACTTAAATGGAATTGATGAAGAACTTTGGAAATGTATCGATGGAACAGTTCAAGCTCCTGCAAATGTTCAACAAATTGGTCTATCCACTGGATCTTCTGATGTTGAAGATCAACGAAAACGTCTGAAGGATAACGAAAATAGATGCATGAGGGAACTAAGAGGTGCTCTTCCTCCTGTGGTTTATAATTACATTCATAGTTGTAAAATAGCAAAAGACATCTGGAATACTCTAAAAGAGAAGTATCAAGGTAGCGAAAAGACGAAGATCAATTATGTGAAGCAATGTCTGATTGAACTGAAGGAATTCAGACAGAAGGATGCAGAAACTCTCGAAAGTTATTATGATCGTCTGAATGAGCTTATGTTTCGTTGCAATAGGTACGGTATCACTAAATCTATCATGGAATTCAATTTAACTTTCATAATGGGACTTCGCAAGGAGTGGTGAAGCGTAAGCATGATGATTAAGAATCAACAAAGTTTTGATTCAACCAAATTGAATGATCTCTACAATCAACTGAAAACACATGAATCTGAGGTCTCAGAAATGTTTGAAGAATCAAAACTCGTTATTGGTGGTCCTTTGGCTCTAGTTTCAAAGGTATCTGAAAATGATGAAAAAGATGGATCAGATGATGAAGGATTTTTGATGAATTCCGATGATGAAGCTGTGGCATTCTATTCAAACAACAGAGTTAAAAAGTTTTTCAAAAAGCCTTTTAATCCAAAAGGGAAGATGAATGATGTGAAGAATGTTATCACAAGGACTGGAGGGGATGAGAGGAAGAAGATGGAGAAAGTTGAGGAAAAACCGAAAAATGCGTATGAAGAGAAAAAATTGAAAGGTGATTCAGGAATCTATTGTCATTATTGCAATGGTGCGAACCACTTCGCAGCTGACTGCATGTTGCGAAAGAGAGAAGAGAAGAAAGAAAAAGTCAAAGATGAGGCATACTATTCTGAGAAGATTGAAGAGTTACGTGCAAAGACCAAAGGAGTGTCATTGGTTGCAAAAGGAGAAAGTACTGAAGAAGAGAGTGGAACTTATCAGATCTGGTCTTCAGGATCTGATGATAAAGAAATGAGGCATCCCACACATGAAGCAATGTTCGCAAGTTTTGAGGAATGCGAAGGGAAGATTTCAGGGAAATGCTTTGTATCAAAATCCACTGACAAATCACCCATGACAACCAAGGTACGTACAATTCTTGAATCTTTTAATATTCCTTTATCTGCTTATGATGCTGAAATTGTTTCATTTGATGATATTGTGGCTTATTTTGATTCTGTTATTGTGTCTGCTAGTAATGAAGCTAAGAAATTAAATGTGCAACTTAGTGAGACATGAAGAGAGTTAGAAATAAAGAAGAGCAGAGTTGAAAAATTAGAATTACAAGTCAAAAACATAGACTGTGATAGGCATAATCTTACTAATGATGTTAGGTTATTACTAGCACAGAGAAACATCTATTTAATTCTGCAAAACGCTTGTATGCAAAATTAACAGCTTTGCATCACTCTTCTGAAATTAGCAAAGAACAACATAGAAAACTTTTACCTTTTCTTGAGTATGAACGTGAAAAAGTTGATGTTGTTTCTTATGATTGCGAAAGCACAATTGCTCAATTTGACAAAATACCTGATGATAGATATGCATATGGTATTGTCAAAATTGATGAATTTCTGAATGCTGATGAATTGGTCAACATTGTAAATGAAAGTTTGACAAAGAGTGAACAAGTGAAAATCATAAAGAAAACTGAAAATTCAAAGCTTGTTTCTCAATTGAATTATGCTGATATTGATGAAAATTTTGATAATATGAGTGAAATCAGTGAGATAGAAGAGATTGATTGTTCTCAATTGTCAATCATTAATATCACATCTAAGATCAAAGGTAAAGAAATAATAGTTGATTCAATAGTAGAGGATGAAATTGATAAACCTTCAACTTCGCAACATTGTATGTTTGATAATGTGGAAGTTGAAAGCTGGAAATCTGATGACACGGATGTAAATAAACAAGAAAAGAAAGTTTCAACTGAAACACCTCAAAGGATTGTTGTTGATCAAGTGTTTGAAGATACAAAAGAATTTGATAATATTTTAAATGATAAAGGCGCACATTATTTGGAAACCAACACTGTGGTATATCCAAATTTTGTATGTACTGATAACAAAATTTTCCCAAATCAAATTTTTGTCACTACTGGAAATGCTGAGAAAGTTCATCCTGATTTTAATAAAATGATTGAAAAAGATAATCAAAAGTCCACAATTGAAGGTTTTTTCGCAAATCAAAGCACAGAAGAAAACAATTTAACCAAAAATCCTTATGTGTTTCAAAAACAAAAATCAACACAAAAATGGGTGGTTAAAGGTGAAAACTCAAACAAAGTTTTTGAAAAAGCTGAAAAATCAAAGGTTGAAGTAAAATTAAATTCTCATGAATTCAAATTGATGGTTGGAAATTTTTCAACAGAAAATAATGTTTCAAAAAGAAAAGCAAGAAAAGCAATATTCTGGCAAGTTGTGTCTAATGAAAAATCAAAAGATGAAAAAGAACAAAATTCAAAAACATCATCAAGGTTTAATAAACAAATCAAATCTGTTGACAAGGTTCCATATGTTCGCAAATATGACAACAAACGAAAATTTGAGAATTCGCAAAAATTTGCAAATAATCAAAAGTTTCACAATGTTGGCAAATTTACGAATAATTCATCAAGTTTGAAGAACTCAACTCAAGACAAAAAGAAATTTTCACCAAAACAACCAAATTTTCCAAATCCTTCAATATCAAAACCAAACAAAATTTCATATACAAAAGGAAAATCTGATGTTAGAACATTCAATCATTGGTTTGAAGGAAAAGGACAGAAATATCAAAATGGCAAATTTTCAGAAGATCAAATCAAAAGTGCATTTGAGAAGTATACAAATAATTTTTCATCTGAGAGTACTTCATCTAATAATTCGCAAGTTCCAGTTCAAAAATGGAAACCAGTTATCAAAAATGCGAATGTTGTGAAGGATAAGATTACAATTAATGGAAATCCAAAATTATTGAATGATTATATTTCAAAATCTAGAACTGATGATGTTGATATTATTGATTCAGTTACAAACAAAGTGAAAACATGGTTCTTAAATTCCAAAAATTTGTTTCATTCTACTAATGATGGACCCAAAAAGTCTTGGGTTCCTAAATTTTTTCAATAAATGCAGGTGATATGTGACGAGCAATATGACATGAAATGGTACATTGATAGTGGTTGCTCTCGTCACATGACTGGAAGGAAAGAAAATTTGCGAGATTACAGAAGCTTGGAAAATGCTGGAGTTGTCAAATTTGGAAATAATCACAAATGTCAAGTGAAAGGATATGGGAAAGTCACAAATGGAAACTTCACAGTCAACAGAGTGGCATATGTTGAAGGACTTCAACATAATTTGATAAGTGTATCACAACTTGTTGTGGGTACTGGAAATCAAGTTGTATTCAATGAAGAAGGTAGTGTCATTTCAAATGTCAAGACGAATGAAATACTCCTCAAATCCAAAAGATATGGTGATATGTTTACACTGGACATCAAACCAATTGTGGGAAAACCAGCTGTGTGTTTACTATCAAAAGCATCAAACGATCTTAGTTGGCTTTGGCATATAAGATTGTCTCACTTGAACTTTCGAAATATAAATAAACTAGTAACTGAAGATTTAGTTCGAGGCTTGCCAGTACTGAAATTTGATAATGATACTTTGTGTGCAGCTTGCGAACAAGGAAAACAACATCGAAAGGGTCATCCGATTGTGATAGATTCAAAAATAGTTGAGCCATTAGAACTTCTTCACATTGATCTATGTGGACCATCAACTGTTGCAACAATAAACAAAAAGCGGTATATTTTAGTTGTTGTAGATGATTTCTCTAGATTCACATGGGTGTTTTTTCTCAGGTTGAAATCTGAAGTTGCTCAGACGATGATTGATTTTATCAAAAAGATTGAAGTTAGTCTGAAGAAGAATGTGCGAAAAATTAAAAGTGATAATGGTTTTGAGTTCAAAAATCAAACTCTTGACAGTTTCCTCACAAGCAAAGGCATTTCGCATAATTTCTCATCACCATATACACCACAACAAAATGGTGTAGTTGAAAGAAGAAATCGATCTCTATGCGAAGCTGCCAGAACAATGTTGACATATGCGAATCTACCTCAATATCTTTGGGCAGAAGCTGTGTCCACAACATGTTTTACTCAAAATCGATCATTCATTCATCGAAGATTTAATGTTACTCCATATGAAATAATCAATAATCGGAAACCTAATGTAAAATTCTTTCATGTTTTTGGTTGCAGGTGCTTTATCATGAATCTAAAAGATAATTTGTCCAAGTTTCAAGCTAAAGCTGATGAAGGCATCTTTTTAGGATATTCACAAAATTCAGTTGCATACAGAGTGCTAAACAAACGAACAAGAAAAATTGAAGAAACGTTCAATTTAACATTTGATGATTACTATCTAAAACAGACTGATAGTAAATTTGAGAATAAATCAATACTTGTAGATTCACATAATCCAATTGATAATTCTGAAATCAATGATTTTGATTATGACTTGATTTTTGGGATTCCTGACAGGGCCATTGATGCAGAAAGTAATGCTCCTGATAATCAAACATCAGAATCTTCAAAACATACTGATGAATCAATCATAACTTGTGAAAGCACATCAGCTATTCACAAGGAACTAGAACATCAAATTGAGGGGGAGCCTTCGCAAAATCAACAAGAACATCATGTTGAGGGGGAGTATTTACAAAATCGACAAGAATATCAAGATATAGATCATGTTGAGGGGGGGCGTGATGAAACAGGGACAATTAATCTTGATATTAATGACGAATTTCATGAAGTTAATGATAATTTTTCTGTTGCAGGATCTGAAAATGAAGATATGTTTGAAGATGCACCATTAGAATTTGATCCAAATTATCCACCACTCGAGAAATGGACAAGAAATCATCCACAAGAACAGGTAATTGGAAATTTACAAGAAGGAGTATTGACTAGAGCTCAACTTCGTGCGAAAAATGAGGTACTGAATGCGAACCAAGAACTTTGCATGTTTAATGTTTTTATTTCGAAAATAGAACCAAAAACTGTCAAGAATGCTATGGAACACTCAGATTGGGTTGTTGCTATGCAATCTGAATTGGCAGAATTTGAACGAAACAAGGTTTGGAGATTAGTGTCTAAACCCTCTGATGTTTCAATTGTTGGTTTAAAATGGATTTTTAAAAACAAAACCGACAAAGATGGCAATATTATTCGAAATAAAGCAAGATTTGTGGTCAAAGGTTATTCGCAACAAGAAGGTATTGACTATGAAGAAACATTTGCACCTGTTGCAAGACTTGAAGCAGTTCATATATTTTTAGCCTATGCAGCTCACAAAGATTTTGATGTTTATCAAATGGATGTTAAATGTGCATTCTTAAATGGAAAACTCGAAGAAACAGTGTATGTTGAACAACCACCAGGGTTTGTAAACAGTGAGTTTCCTGATCATGTATATGTTCTTGACAAAGCTGTATATGGGTTAAAACAAGCACCAAGGGCCTGGTACGCAACACTTACAAATTTCTTGAAACAATCTAAATTTAAACAAGGATCAGTTGACCCCACATTATTTCGCAAGAAAGTTAGGTGTCATCTAATGCTTGTTCAAATTTATGTTGATGATATTATCTTTGGTTCCACTGATCCAGCATTGTCAATTGAATTTGAAAATTTAATGAAGAGTCAGTTTGAAATGAGCATGATGGGAAAAATTAATAATTTTCTTGGTTTAAATATAAGGCAGAACAGAGAAGGAATTTTACTTAATCAAGAAAAATATACGAAGAACTTGCTTGAAAAGTTTGGAATGATCAATAGCACAAAGCTCAGAGTACCTATGGCAGTGGGAACAAGACTAACTCCTTCGTTAGATGCTCCTGCTGTTGATCTCACACTGTATCGTAGCATGATAGGGTCTTTATTGTACTTAACTGCAAGTAGACCTGATATTATGTTTTCGGTTTGTTGTTATGCTAGATTTCAAGCTAATCCAAGAGAGCCTCATTTGATTGCAGTGAAAAATATTTTTCGATATCTCAAGGGAACTGTTTCTTTAGGACTATGGTATCCTGCGAAAATAGGATTCTTCATTCAAGCTTTTTCAGACTCAGATCTAGGAGGCTGTACTTTGGACAGAAAAAGTACAACTGGTGGATGTCAACTTTTGGATGGAAAGTTAGTGAGTTGGCAATCAAAGAAACAAACTTGTGTGGCTATATCAACCGCTGAGGCAGAATACATATCAGCAGCCGCTTGTACTTCGCAAATTATCTGGATTCAGAGTCAACTTCGTGATTATGCAATCAACATGAAAAAGATTCCTTTGTATTGTGATTCGCAAAGTGCAATTCGCATCTGTCACAATCCAGCACAACACTCAAAGACAAAACACATTGCTCTTAGATATCATTTTATTAAAGATCATGTGGAAGATGGAAATATTGAAATTCATTTTGTCAAAACAACTGAACAACTTGCTGATATTTTTACAAAACCTCTTGATGAAAAATCCTTTGTTTGAATTTTAACAGGTTTGGGGATGATTAATGCGAATTCAATTTTGTCAACACAAGAGTAAAAGCTGTCACGTAGCTCAGAGTCGAAATCATTCAGAGGTTACTGTTCATTCAGAACACTTCGCATGACTTCGCAACCACAGTTTTTTGCATCTGGTTCCAAAATACAATGGTAAGGTTTACGCTTAATGTTTTAGTTATGAAAAAAAAAATCGAAAATCCAAAAAGATTTTATTGTTTTTGTTCTTTAAAATTGAAAAAATTAAAAATACAAAAAGAGTTTATTTGTTTTGTTCTTACGTTTATTGAAAAATTTCAAAATCACAAAAATATTTTTTTCTTTAAACTGTGTGTTGAGAATTTGATACAGGGATACAATGCGAAGAGGTCATACATTTATGTTTCTATGGGAAGGTATTAATTCTTTTTACAACTAGTTAGGATGTCCCTAGAAGCATGCTGCTGTATGTAGACCTCAAGCCTCGAATGATTCTATGTGTGGAAAATGAAAGCCTTGATGAAATAATCACATGAACATTTCTACCCAACAAGGCTTGTATTCACATAAATCAACAAGAGCTACCTTACTCTTCTCATATGAGTTAAGAGTTTTTTGTTTTGTCCACATCATAACAGAGGTACAATTTGATTCTTAACCAATCTTTTTAAACCAAAATGTTCTTCACATCCAAAATTTTTTGAAAAGGATTTGTCCTTGAGGTCTTTGATAAAACCAATCAAAACCTAGACAACTCAAAACTCTGTGTTTAAGATCTAACATCATGAGACCGTGATGGAAGTGAAACCCAAAAATCATACATCTTTAAGGAATTGACGGGGAACTCTGTTCCAGATTTTTACGAAACCTTTGTTTCAGTATCAACAATTTTGAAACTTCAAATCATATTCAATTCGCATGCGTGGTCTTGATCAAATATTTACAACCAATAATATTTGTTACCCAACAAGATCCAAACCAACTTTTTCTTGAATATGATTTCAGTGTAAGTTTCATTCGCAAATTCCTGTCATGATAAATATTTTCAGAAGCCAACTTGTCACTGACTACACTGGTCAAACAAGTAATTTCATTTACAATTTCTCACCTTATGTTAAGGCTGATATGTAATGAAATTTCAAACCAACCCAAAATAATCTTTAAAAGAAGCCCTTCGAAACTTCTTTACAAGTATTCGATTGTAATTCACGGGAAAATACACAAGCTGTTGATTATCTCTCTCGATAATTAACGAAGCAACCTTTGCCTGGGGTCTTACTGCATTCATGTCAAAATAAATTTTTGACATCACTACATTCCAGATATTTCTTGTTTCTTGTCTTATTTCATTGGCACAATGCACACACGAAATCCTTGAGGTTCTGAGTAACACCAACTCAGACTGATGATTTCGCAAGACTGGCATATGACTTCGCTTTAAATCCCAAAAGTGAAAGAGCCTTGCTTCCATGCGAAGGGTTTTATCGGTTCGTATTCTATAACGGTTACTTGACAGGCTGTGTACTAAAATTGGTTGGTATTCTATCCGGTTTTCGAGGAGATGTGACAGTTACTTTTTACTGCATAGTGATATTTTACAACCATGATCCGGGATTCAAGGTGCCACATCGGATTACATTAAATGCATCCCGCTTTAATTTCAAATCAAAGTTTGAGTAACCTATAAAAGGGGCATGAAGAACACTGTATACGGTTACGCAAACAAGAATTCTCACAAATCTTCAAAGCATTCATCTTGATCCTATACTTCAAATCTCTTTCAAACCCTACAATGGCAGTCACAAACTCAAACACTGATGAGGTCCTTTCTCAATCCCTAATGAAGATTCAGAGCACAAACTATCAGGTTGATCCCAAAGTATCTGCTTACCCAGAAGAATTGAAGATGCTAATTGTGGCTTTGAAACAATCACCGTTGTCAACTGCCATGTTCCGATCCTTCCCAGTTCCAATGATCTGGTTATCCCATGCTGCATCCACGGCTTCCTACAATCACACGGCGGATGTGATTACTTTCAACCTCGTTAACAACAAGAGGGTGAAACTGTCCAAGAACTTGTTCGTGGAGTTCTTGGAGATTCCCAACAACCCACCTTTTGTGAAACCGGTCAACTCTCAGATTATCCACATGTTTAACGAAATGGGCCATCAACCGGAGTTGGAGAAGATCAGTGATTTCCGGAAGTCGGGATTACCCTGTATTTGGAATTTTCTATTTGGAATTTTCCTCAGGTGTCTTACAGGAAGATCTGTTGGTCTAAACAGAGGAAGAGTCGAAGTGTATGCCATGGTAATGGGTATATACTATGACATCAATGTAGATTACGCAACTCAACTGTGGAAGGAATTCGTCAAAAGTCTTGAAAACACGAATTCGGAGAAGGGGATATCATGTGCTAGGTACTGGAGTCTAATCTTGGAGAAAGTGTACGAAAAAGAAGCAATTACGGCTGAAGCAGATGTTGCAGTGGCTGAGTTTTCACTTTACCAATTTCCAAAAGTGGTAGAAGATGATGAGGCCATATTTACCAGGGTAGCTCGCATTCCGGATGCGATGCTTCGCAAAGTGTCTCCTACTCACAAAGTGTTGGTGAGATATTTGCGAACCATTGACACGGCTGATAAGTCGGGTGTCTTACTGGATGTTGCTTCTCCATCCAAGAAGAAGAAGGGGAGTAAGAAATCTGCGAAGGGTTCACCTTCACCAACAGTTCAAAAAGAAGACGTGCAAAAAGATGTTTTACCCTCCAAATCTGGAGTGTTAAAACAAATTCTCAAGGCGGAGGTGAGTAGTAAGGGAGTTACTATTCGCAGCATTCCTGCACCAGTTTCTCCTGGGCAGAAAAGACAAAGGGCGGAAGATGTTGCGAAGAATATGAAATGCACACTGGGAAAGAAGAGGAAGATGGTGATTCACAATGAATCATTAGATGACGAAGTTGTCCCAGAAACTCCACCTATTTCTCTACCTATCACAACCATGGTAACTGTTCCTCTACCTATTTCTCAACCTTCACAAATTTCACCACCTATTTCTCAACCTTCGCAAAGTTCACCAATTATTTCTCAAACCCAACTACTCAAAATAGATCTTACCAAATCAATTACTGAGGAGGTACCTATTTCGGATACGGTTGTCAACGTATCTGATACGGGGGCACCTATCCCGAGTGTTGCATCCACACTAACCATCATCACCACTTCATCCATATTTGACCATGCCCTTCAAAACCCATTCACAACTCTTTTCCCATCCCAATCACCTGAAAATCCTATACCTTCGCAACAAATGTCAGATCCAGAAGTCGAAGGAGGTGCTTTTGGTGGTGTCCTTGATGACATTTCTTTTGATTCTGAGGAAGAAGAAATTCCTGATCATATGCTGATGACAGGAAAACAGTTCAAAATCCTTAATAAAAAATTGAAGACAATTATTCAATCACAAGCTGATTCAGGGAGAATGTCTTCTATTTCAGCAATTGAGGTGGATATAATGATTAAAGGGGCTGAGAAATGTATTTTGGAGAAAGTTGATCAGTCTGACAAAAATAACGAACTCCGAGTGCAAGCTCAAGGGAATAATTTCACGACTACCCTTAAAGATCTTAAAGCTGCCAACAAAGAAAGACATCTTCTTTTTATTCAAGATGTAAAGAAAGTTCGTGAAGACGTCAACTTCAAAATTCAAGAGTTGAAGTCTGACATTGAGAAGGATCTGCAAGCAGTAAACACAAGACAGGAAGATCTTCACAAGCAGGTTGTGGAAATTTTGTCTCAACTCCACAAACTCAACAACATTCCTGTTGCTGCTGACCAAAATGCTGCCACCATGGAGAAGTTTGATATCTTGATCAAATTAGTCACGGAGCTCAAATCCGCAGTTTCGCAGTCTTCTACTTCGCAAATCATTACTCCAGAATTCTTGTCTCTAAAGATTAACACTTTAGAACAAGCCATTCAGAAGGCTCTAGCTCCGATATCGAACTTTAGTTCTTTACTTCCGAAGGGTGCTCCACCTGTTTTCACAGGGGTGCAAGGGGGAGAGAAGAGTCGAAGTAAAGAAGCTGATGCGAAAACAGTGGGGAAGGTCATTTCGACTCAATTGGTTGCAACTATTCCAATCCCTACCAAACCGATTTCTTCAACAACAATAACTACAAAAACAATTTCTAAGGGAATTGTTATTGGAGGAAATGAAGGAGGTTCGAGTTCTCAACCTCAGAAGGATGTATCAGGGAAGGGAAAGGGCATCCTTTATGAAAAATCGAAAGAGGAGTTAAAAGCTGATGCCGAAGTTGAACTAGAAAGGATGAGACAGGTCCAAAGCATAATGCGACAACGTGCAAGTGATCCTCCCTCAATGAACAAAGGAGATCCTGCGAAGCTTTACTCTTACGAAACAATAGAGTCTAAAGTAGTAGGAAGGGAGATGTACGAGTTCGAGAAAAAGCCAAAACGAAGTTACGACATTGCGAACTCAGATCACTGTCAGCTGGACTTCCCTATAAATGAAATGCTGTTCATCAATGCACAGTACAAGATCAGTGAGAAATTTGATAATCCAGATGACTACACTCATATGAAAATCAGATTTCATGCTGTTCTTGCGAAGAATCCTGATGAAGTCTGGTCCCTGATGAAGATCAAGAAGGTGCTCACGATAAAGAAAGATGTTCTGTTCGAAGACATGCTTCAGAACTTTCGATATTTTGTCATCAGGGCAGACAACAAACAATATGACTTCACTATTGCTGACTTCCCACTGATGAACTGCAATGATCTTATTCAAGTAGCTTTGATTCTGAAGAACATGGAAGAGAACAAGCTTAAAGGCTCAGAGACTGATGTTTTCAAAGTCGGGTTTGCGCATGTGAAGACTTACATCGACAACTACTTCGATTGTCTTGCACTAACTGATGAGGAGTTGGCGAATGTTCTTGGAAGAGAAGTGAAGGTTCAATGGGAAGATACTTTGACACAATCAGCATTGTCGAAGTATGTAGTGGGTGAGATTTGCCTTAAACCTTTTGGCATGGTGTTTTCAGGAAGAGACAATAAGGGCAAACCAAAGAAGTTCTTGTTCAAAGCTTCAGAAATCGAAAGATACAATTCTTCGCAATATACGCACTTCATTGTACGTATGAATAATTGCAAGAAAAACACAGAAGGTGACAAGAAGGACTTGAAGAAGGTGATCTCCTGGTATGGAGAAGTGCGAAGAACGATTCACTCTGCAATTCAAATGCTTTTAGGTTGAATTGTATCGACTGTTTACAAAGGGGGAGAATGTAGATGTTAAGTTGTAAAAGTCGAATAGTGTCTTGTAATGATTCGCATTTTATATGTATTTTACTAAGTCAATGTTAAATGCGAAGTACTGCATGCGAAGTTTCAATGTATTAGACTTAGTATACTTTTTGTAAGTTCCCTATAAATAGGGACGTAGGCTTGAAGTAAAAAGAGAGATCGAAACACAAAAACACTCTTTAGCCTATTCTGTAATCAGTCTTAATGAAATGAGATCTGATTAATATTTACTTCGTGTGTTATTTATCTTTCATCATTCAAATCTATTGTTTTACATCTTAATTCTCGATAACAGTTCACAACAGGCCGCCAACTCGCCGAGTCCCTATTCTCACTTCTCAACCCTGCTCGCTGCTACTCGTCGAGTATGGCATCGACTCGACGAGTTCCCTTTCGAATCTAAAACTCAGGCAATCTGCATCCGACTCGCCGAGTCGTATGAACAACTCGACGAGTTGTTCTTCGGTCTAAGAAGATTGTCTTGGACTCGCCGAGTTGTATGAACAACTCGCCGAGTCCCTCCATTACTGAGTCTGGCCTCCAACTCGCTGAGTCCACTCTACTACTCACTGGTCCCCACTCGGCATCACTCAAAAAGGGAAAATCGGGGACTCGCGACTCGACTCGCCGAGTCGTTCTTCCGATTCGCCGAGTCGCTTGCATGCAGTCACTCTAAACTCGACTCTGCTTGAATCCAGTGTATAAAACTTATAGATCTGGGCTCCTTTATCTCTATTAGCACGTAAAGATTCTATCTTTACGTGCCCATATGGATCCATGAAGATAAAATGGCTCAAAAATCATAATAAAGGCTAGATCTAGGGTTCTCATGCAAAGTATCTTCAAAAAGGCAATAGATCCAGGCTCTACAACTCCTAAATGAACAGATCTAAGGATATCTCGACCTATTAAGGCATCCATACAACTATAGGGTTTGGAAAATACATCAAACTAGCCCTAGAAGTGTTCTAATGGAGGTTTAAAGCATGAAACAGAAGGAATCCGAAGAATACCTCAATGAACTCTGATTTTGCCCTTGGATCTTTGCTCTACACCTCTTCTCCTTGTTCCTTTCTTCTTATTCCTCTTCAAGCCTTCAAAATCCACACAAAAACACTTAAATCACTCAAAGGATGGATTAGGGTTTTCTCACAGCTCTCTGAGGGTGAAGGAGGCGAGTTTGGGGGCTCATAAGGTTGTTTAAATAGGGTGCAACCCGGGGATTTAGGGTTTCTTCCAGGCAGGCAGACTCTCCGAGTCGCCGACTAACACGTGCACAAAATCCCGTCCCTACTCGGCGAGTCGGGCTATAGACTCGCCGAGTCCCTCTTGAAAACTTCTAATTAAATGCCATGGAAGCAACATACCAGAGACGGGTCGTTACACATTGGCACAATCACAGTGCTCAACAACCCTAATTGAAATACTTTTAATCATCCATTCTCACTACTGCTTTCACTTCCGTGAACCAACACTCCCTCCCGGAGTTACACCCATTTCCTTTTCCTTACCCAAGGAAATCCACTTGAACACCTTGCCACTTCAGACAAGTGCCACGGTTCTCACACCCCACTTTACACTCTCCCTTGTAGAGTAATCGCTACTCCATGGCACAATCATCGGGTCCATGCACTGCCTTCCACTAACATGATCAATACCCGGGGCCAGACCCACTGCCTGCTACTACATAGCAGCATACTCAAATCACTTCCCGCATACATATCTATCAACACTTACAGAGTCTTCAGCATGACTGGACCGCCTTACCAGGCCTTCAGCCAATCTGGACCACTCTCAGTACCTTCAGCATGTATGGACCGCCCTCCAGGGCCTTCAGCCTGTCTGGACCGTTCTCCGAGCCTTCGGCCTGACTGGTACTCCCACTGGCCTTCAGTCTCCCCGGACCGCTCAAACTATCATGCATCATCCCAAACTATTCCTCCTGGGAATCTCCCCCATACATATTGTTCTAGCCCTCTAGGGGTTCCGAACTCTAAATCCATTCCATATACTCAGATCCCGACCTGATCTTAGACCTTACAACCACCAATCGCCCTATCCGAAATCCTTGGTCTGTACTCCGCCCCATCGATCTGCCACTTACTCATACCAGCCTACACTCTTGGCTGACTGAAACACTGATGTATCCCAAACAGTTAATCGAACTCTAACACTTATCGATCCTCCTGAGAATTTTCCCATTCTCCCCACTTGGAGCACTGACTTCCAACCTCCAGTGACTCATCCGGTATAACTCAGTCATCTCTACTTAATATACTCCTCTTAACCATGAACTGATTTCCTCTGAAACGGGCAACTTCCACAAAACCACGTTCCGACATTACGCATCTCAAACTCTAAGGGAGTTCGACTCCCCGCTGAACACTTCTCAAAACACAATTGCTATACCCGACAACAAGACCATACAACCAAATTATGACCATCAATTCCTTGGATGCTAACTGATTCAATCACCTAACTACCAACCCCTCAATAATACCATAAACCCGAAAAACCGAAGAAATACAATACCATGAAATAAGTGAACAAGACTAGCAGATATAATACTCCATAACAACCAAGATAACAAGATATTAAGAAGGAAACATAACCCGCAGCCGAATCCGGCTCTGCCCTGACCTCCTCTACTATAAGCTGAAAAGCACGCCCTTGAGCCCTCGGGGGCTCTACTCCACCCTGACCTCCACCCGTAATCCTTAAAGTGGCCGGTGCTGGAGCCTGCACCGGTCCTGCAGCAAGTTGTGGACAGTTGGCCCTTATGTGACCAACCTGATGGCACTGATAAGAAATCCTCATCTCCTGAACCGGGGCTGACTGGCGGAAATCTCTTGCATAATGCCCCTCTCTTCCGCACTTGCGGCACGCACCACCGGATCTACAATCTCCGGTGTGACCCTTCCCACAAGTGCGGCTGCTCTGATCTCCCAACCTAGAATCAACGGTCTTGGACCGTCTCGGCACAGGCTGAGACTGTGTCGGGGCCTGCCTCTGCTTTCTCAACTGCAATTCAATCTCCAACTCATGCCGCCGAGCGGCTTCCTGCAACTCCAGCAAGGTCTCGCACCTCTGCGTAGACACAAACTGTCTGATGTCCCTCTTGAGCATACTCAGGTATCGGGACATCTAAGCCTGCTCCGAAGCAAACTCAGGGCAAAACATCGCCCTCTCAGTGAACATCCTGGTGATCTCCGTTACCAACTCTGAATCCTGCTTTAGCTCCAAGAACTCCTGAGCCAACCTCTCTCTCTCTCTCTCAACCCGCGGAACATAATGAGTGTTGAACATCTCTCGAAATTGATCCTAAGAAACCGCAGCCCGCTGCGCATCCGAATATGACCCCGTAGTCAACCTCCACCAATCCTTCGCCCCGAGCCTCAACAGGTTCAGAGCACACCTCACCCTCGGATCAGCAGGGCATGAACATGTGAAGAAACATCCTTCCACATCTGACAACCATCGCATAGCAACAATCGGATCCTAAACTCTATCAAAAGTAAGGGGCTTCGTATTATCGAAATCCCGATATTGAAAACCTCTACTAGCTCCTCCGCATGCGCTGCTACAACCGATGTAGCCGCCGCGGCAGCCGTCTCTGTAAGAGCTGCATAGCGCTCATCAAAATTGTAATGCTCCAAAATACGACCTAAAAAATTTTTTGTTTAATAATTACTAAAAACACCATGTTAATATCATAAAGTAAAACTCGTACGTCAATATCTCAAAACAATAGCAAAATATTACGAGGAAACTGTATCAAGACTGTATCAAACCACATCTATGAAAAGCTAAAACAACTCCCAGGAAAAACTGAAGTTGTGGTGTGTGCGATGCCATCAACCCGATCTCTTCCCTTTACTTGTGGAAGTACCTTAAACCAAAACTAAAACTGTAAGCACAAAGCTTAGTGAGCTCCCCCAAACTACCACATACCATACAATAACATATAAACACATACTGGGCCTTGCCCACTGCATCAGACCGAAGTCCGAAAACAGCATCGGACCGAAGTCCGGAACTATCTAGGGCCTTGCCCTCTACATCGGACCGAATTCCGGAAACTGCATCGGACCAAAGTCTGGAACTGACTGGGACCTTGTCCCTTGCATCGGACTGAAATCCAGAACTAACTGCATCGGACCGAAATCCGGAAACTGACTGAGGATAACATAGCATATCATAAACATATCGACTAGCATGAACACATAAACTGCATACTACATCGGGCCGTAGCCCGGAACACATAATCCATAACCCTGTCTGAGCCACGAAGGCATCAAACATCCTAACTACTGCATCGAACTGAAGTCCGGAAACTACTGCTAGTTAGACGGGCCGACATTGTGGCCTTAGACCCGTTCCTAATGAAAGGAAACTCACCTCGTGACACTAGCTGCTAAACTCCTGAATGAGAAATCCCTGACGGCTGCTCTGGCTGCTTCCCAGCTATAATGGGAAATAAATACTAAATCAGAATAGGGATTCCTTTATGGGTAAAATGACCATTTTACCCCTACCATGGTGTGGGACACAACGTGGCCCAAAATTTCAATTCCTTCTAAGTCCATCTATGGCCCCACTATAGGCCCACTAATGGCCCAATTTGCTATATTGGGCCTAGAACCCTTTTATTGGGCCTTACTCAAGCCCAATACTAAATCCTTGGTCCTTAGTAACTAAATTCTGATGGGCCATAAAAGCCCAATGACCCTAAGCCTGAAACCCAGCGCCCACCGAGGCCCAACACTCGAAGCCCAAACTGGTAGCGTACGCGGGGCGTACACCAAGGTACGCTAAGCGTCCTGGCTGTTGGCTTGTACGCGACGCGTACTTCCTTGTACGCCCAGCGTACAACCCTATTAAGCCAACATCTCATTAAGCGCTTAATAATCCAATCTAGAAGCTACAAATCCAGATCCTAAGCTTATTCAATGACTTAAGCCATAAAGTTGCTTACTTGATGGCTTACAAGCCTCATAAAGGCTCAACTCTCACAAATAACATTCTACTTCCATAAAACCAACTAGATCTCATGCATGGTTCCATATAAGCCTCAAAGATCGAAACTTTACTGCTGTGGGGACACTTGAGCTTCAAGGATAGCAATCCCAAGCTCCAAAAACAAAGTTGTAAGATAAAGGTCCCTCCTTTGGACCTAAAAGGTCCAAACTTCCAAAAACTCCTAGATCTAAACTTACAAGAGGAAAGTTGGAAGCTTTATACCTCTTTTGAATGCCAAATGAAGGAATGATCCCAGATCTATGAGCTCAAGGTACTCAAGTTCTCCTTCTTCCACTTCTCTTCTTCTTCTTCTTCACAAAAATAAGATCAAAGATCAAACACACACAAGCAAGGAGTAAAGGGGACGAACTAGGGTTTCTCTGGGGTGAATGATAAGTGAGGAGGCCAAATGGGAGGCTATAATGGGGTTTAAATACGTCTCAAACCCTAAAATTAGGGTTTTTCCTCTGGCCGTGTATGCTGGGCGTACACTATGGTACGATGCGCGTACGCCTCTCCTTCCCACATTTCATTTAGCCATTACGCCCAGCGTACAACGGGTTACGCCCCGCGTACGGCTTATGGGCAGGCTATAACTTGGCCCAAAAAAAAGGCCCACTCTCATATATAATTCTATAATAGCCCAAATAAAACTTGAGAATTTAAATAAATTTATACCTCGGAAAACGATCATTAAAAAAATACTCGACCATGGCGGTCTTGATCGACCCAAACAGTTCCAGCAACTCGGCCCGGAACATAGCAGCAACCTCATCACGCAGGATCTCACGAATCCTAGCATCCAACTTGTATGTGCTCATCTGACCGATAACCTCGGGTGGTGCTGATCCACCCTGACTGCCCCCTCCTGCTCCCGATCCTGACCCGAATCTGCTCCCAGCATGCCTCGTAACCACCATACTGAAATTACTGCAAAACATCAGATGCTTCGCACTAACCCAGGAACCAACTCCCAACCCAGCCCTAGGGGTTGTGACTTCCTTGATACGCGTATGGGTCCTATGCTTTCAGTAGTACGGGCCCATACTACCTTCCGCACCTACCCATATTTATATCAAGTATCACCACAACACCCTAGTGAAGAACATGCATAACAAGCACTCAACCCTCACTCCTAGAGGAACACTAGAAATCTCATACAGAAAGAAACCCTAGGCTATCAGGCATCATAAATCAGGCAACTCTATCATGTAATTCCTAAAGATCCCTAGCCTAGTACTAGCATGTTGTTCTAACATATCACATAATCAAATAACTTGTATAGTATTTTGGGGTTACTTACTGGCTCCGGCTGATCGTACCTCCGCGTCCTCCTTTACTCATTTTTGAAAACCATTTTAAATTCTCTTTTGAAAACTCTCCTTGATTTGAGACTGGATTCACACTAATGCTCCCCCAATTCACTCAAACTAAGGCTTTGATACCAACTTGCAAACGCTCTAAAATTTTCAACCAATTTAAAACTTTTCAAAAACAACCCACATTCATAAAGTTATTACAAAAAGGTTTTCAATACTTTTATTATCAGAGTATTCCCCAGAACCATATCATAAAACATAAACATGAGGAGCGGTACGATCACGCCTTTGCCTTGCCACGGTCTCCTGAAGTACCTGAAACATTAAACCACAACTGAAAGCCCGAAAGCTTAGTGAGATACCCCCAACATACCAACCACAATACCATACACATGTAATATCATAACCAGAACAGAACAACCATGCACTTCGGGTCTACTGTGTGACTGGTCCGCCGCACCGGCCTACAGTCCACCTGGTCCACCCTCCGAGTCTAGCCATATACATCGAGTCTACAGTGTGATTGGTCCGCCCGCACAGGGCCTTCAATCCACCTGGTCCACTCTTTGAGTCTACAGTATGACTGGTCCGCCCGCACCGGGCCTTCAGTCGGCCTGGTCCACTCTCCGAGCCTTGGCACGTCTGGTCCGCCCTCTCGAGGCCTTAAGCCTATCCGGACCGCTCGCTGAGCCTTCAAAATATCCGGTCCGCCCCGGGTATGTTGGCCTACAGCACGAAGCAGTACCCGCCACAACACAACCCCAGTCCAGCAACCATGTGCACATAAACATATAATCATATAACAATCCTCAACTAGACAAACAGTCTAACAGATCACATAACATATCAATGTCCTAACCAGGATTCCGACCTAACCGGTCACTAGCATACGCTATATCCCGGGTACCGACCATAACCAGATCTCTAACACATACCATCCTAACTACGAGGATGCAAACACAGCAAAGCAATATCATAACAACAACTACCCAGATTTCCATCCGTTAAAGGGTCGGCCTTGGTGCCATAGACCCTGTCGATATAGTGAGGATAACTCACCTCGTAATTGCTGACTGAAAGGATAAGAACACGCTGCTCCAACCTCCAACACGAACACCACCACTGATCAATACCAAATAACTGAACTCAATAAATACCAATAATGACCAAAATACCCCTGGAAGTCAACCGGTCAACTCTTGGTCAAAGTCAAAGTCCTTAGTCAAAGTCAACCCTCCTGACTGACTCTACTCACCGAGTCAAACCGCTGACTCGTCGAGTCCCTATACTTAGAAACTCCTAATCGACGACTCAACTCGTCGAGTCGCCCCAAGACTCGTTGAGTCCAACAAACTCTGAGCCACTTCCTGCTCAACTCACCGAGTCGTCCCTCGACCCACCGATTCACAGCTCAACCAAAAAGGTTAGGACTTCACGACCAGACTCGTCGAGTCCAAGAACAGACTCACCAAGTCCAAGGCAATCTTCAACACACTCATCGAGTTGTTCTTCCAACTCGCCGAGTTCCTACCTGTCTTCATGCAACTCGCTGAGTACACCCATGTAACTCGTCGAGTACCTCTAGTTCTTAATCCATACAGTGGCTTTTTAAGCCATGCGGGGGCTCCAATCCATAGATCTACTCTTCTACAACCCACCCATCACGTAAAGTAGCAAACTTTACGTGAATCCATAGAGATCTAAGCATAAAACACTCTAGGGCTAGGGTTTGGGACAAAAGAACTTCACCAACAACTCTTGGGCATAGACTTTATGGCGTCTTGGATCATCCACAGCCTAGATCTGAGGTAGCATCCTCAGATCTAACTCCAAACTCGAGATGGACCTTATTTATGCCCCAAAAACCCTATAATTGATAGATCTATTTGCACAAAAGCTCAAGAACAAACTCTGATTGGCAAAGACTATCTGAACTCTGATTGGGGAGTATAAATTGGGATCAAAATGATCATGAACGAACTCTGATTGGCAAAGACTATCTGAACTTAAATATTCAACTTCGTCTCCGGGAAACAGTGCTAACAAACGATCATTGATTTGTTGGACAGCTTCATTTTTCGGAGCTAGTATAGCTCTTTCTTGAAAATAAGTCATAACGTTGAATTTTTCCAAGATTGAACGATATACAAACTCAATTAATGAACCTATAGGATCATGTGGATCATTAACGAGAATATCATCCGGAACATCAATAATCGCTTCACCATCGTTTGAACCACCAACTTTTCCTTCTCCTATATCCAAAAGCCAGTTTGCAAAACTTTGTATTTTTTGAATATCAGATGGTTCCCTTCCAACGGTTAGTCTCATGTATATTGTTAATCTATGGACTTTGCATTGTTGCCATATATATGAAGAACTTAAAGAAGCATTAACAATATTTTGTCTACTGCCTCCTTGAACAACAGGTAGAATCTGTCTGAAGTCTCCTCCAAAATCAATCACTTTCTCTCCAAATGGAATTTTTGAGTTGCTAGACTGGTCAAACTTACATACACCTTTCAGAGCTCGATCTAAAGCTTCAAATTCATGCTTGTGGACCATAGGTGCTTCATCCCAGATAATCAATGAGGTTTTTCTTACTAATCTGTCGAGTTCACTATCAGGCGATATCTTACAAACAGAATCCTCTGTAAGATTCAATGGAATTATAAACCGAGATGTGTTGTCCTACCTCCAGGCAATAATAACGATGCAATACCACTTGAAGCAACATGTAAAACTATATCACCTTTACATCTAATTGTTGCAGATATCGTCTTCCAAAGAAAGGTTTTGCCTGTTCCACCATATCCATGCACAAAAAAAACACCTCCTTTCTTATCATTGGCTGTAGTCATGATATCAATAAAAATATTTCGCTGCTCGTTTGTTAATGCATGAAACATTCGATCAAACTCTTTCTTTAAGATGGGTATGTCATAGTCTAGCTCCTCCGTGATAAGGCGATTTGTTGAAGAAGAAACCATATCAGTATCAAGGTAAGGCATTTTGTTATAATTTTTAGACAAAACTTCAAAAATGGTCCCTGTGGTTTTCGAAAATATCTAGTTTAGTCCCTAAGTTCAAAAAACCTCACAGATGGTCCCTGTGGTTTCAAAACTTTTAACATTTGGTCCTTCTGGCTAACCCCGTTACCACTTAGCTGTTAAGTCAGGGGCATTTTTGGTATTTCACTACACAGGGGCCATTTATGAGGTTTTCAGTTACTTTTTTTAAATAAATAAATAAATAAAATTTAATATGCAAGGGGTCCTCTCTCTCTCTCTCTCTCTCTCCGTCCTCTTCCTCTTACCAGTTTCCATTGAAAGCAAATGTGTGTGCATTTCCAGAACTACAATCCATGGAAGAAATCAAAAGCTTTACCCACTAACCTTATTAAAAAACCGAATTTTGTTAATCTGACCTAATTTATATCATATCAATGGACAACATTCTAGAAAATACAACAAATGTTTCGTGTAATCCGTCATCTCCTCCAAAAAAATCAAGAAATCCAGACAATAATGGTGGAGCAGAGCTACCATATTAATAAAAACCCTACCCTATCTCTTGAAACATCAGATAGCTGCTTTGCTTTGTTGATCATCTTGTTGACACTGTAGGTCGAAGCAATTATCAAGCTTTTGAGCATCCAGTTCTCGTATCCCCAAACTAATGTAAGGTGGGACTCGAGAGTAATCCCCAAAATTCACGTTTCCTGATGCAGCATGTTCGGCGTGGCCTTGAGGGAAGTAGAATACCTTGGAGTTTAATGGCAACAATTGTACCATACCACCAGCACATGCGTGCCATAACTGAGAATCCAAGCATTTGTCGAATTCATTAATGGAAGTGTTCATGGAATTCATTACACTGATCATCGTGAAATCAGAATCCGAATCCTTAATCTACAACACGAAGCACCACTGTAAAACCACAAGATCATCATTAGCATCAACGTTTTCGACGAAGTTTTTGAGAACTTGAGTGGGAGAATGGTGCGTAACTCCACCTCCATGTTCAAGATCATCATCAGCATCAACGTTGTTACCGACATATAAGGAGGATGAAGATCTCTTGGGACCCAAAAGGTTTCCAAGAGCTTGGATGGGCTTAACGATTCCACCAAAGACGAGACGAACAAGACTGGAAAAGGGTCCACGAGATTTATCAGAGGCACCGGAGGCGGAGGTGGAATCATCGTCGGAGATAAACACAGTCGACACGAACAACAACGTTTTCGACATGAGGAATAAGGGTATGAAATCGCTTGGAAACAACGCAACAACGACCTAAAGCCTTGGCATCACCGATCTTGTTGAAGACCAAGAGGAAGAGAGAGTCCGGAAGATGGTCGAAAAAGAAGAATTAAGAAGGAAAAGGAAAAGGGATCTGGGATTTGAAGAATCGAGGGATTAAAGGGGTGGGGGGAGAGAGAGAGAGAGAGAGAGAGAGAGAGAGAGAGAGAGAGTGAGAGAGAGAGACCCTTTTAAATTTCATTTTTTTTCTTTTTTTTTTTCAAAAAAAAAAAATAGAAAACCTCATAAATGGTCCCTGGGTATTGAAATGATGAAAATGCCCCTCACTTAACGGTAGAAAACTGACGGTGGTAGACGGAAGAACTAAATGTTAAAAGTTTTGAAACCACATGGACCATCTGTGAGGTTTTTTGAACTTAGGGACTAAACTTGATATTTTCAAAAACCATAGGGACCATTTTTGAAGTTTTGTCTAATTTTTAAGACTGGTGTTGTTACGAAGTAAAATCTGTTCGATCTCAAACAAAGTCAGGTTTTTAAGTTGATCCTCATTGAGTGTTAAACCTGTAAAAATTATGAATATGTAAAAAAACAATATAATATTAAAAACATTAATTTTTATAAAAAAATTTGCACGCTGCATATTGAAAATATATAATATTCATTTTTACAAATAATGTTAAAAAATTATAATACCTGGAGACTTTAATATACGTTGTTGGTTGTAAAGAATACCACCTGACAATTGTTGCCATGTATTTTCCCAAACAAACTTTGGTCTACGCAAACTGTCAGACATTAACATCGTAGCAAATAAGAAACGCAGATAAAAACCAGTTCCTGAATGACTTGCTTCCTTAATTGCTTCGACATATTCTTTGTCGTCGTCTAAGAGGCCCAAAGCATAACATGCATCTCGAAAAGTAGGAAATTCTTCACCATTTACCGTACGAATTTCTTCAAATGATTTTGGACCTTTCACTTTATTTAAAAGAATTCTTAGGAAGTATATTTCACCAAGTTTAGGTGAAATAGAGTGAATCCTTCCTATTGAACGTCCAATTTTCCTTGGCTTCCACCTTCGAAGTTTGGGAAAGATATAAGGGCTTGCTTAGAAGTTGCCCTCAACATGATCTTAATGTTCAACAAGAAGTTTCCATTTTCTATGATGGAGTGGATGTAACTACTAGAAAACTTCTTGACTCACAAGGGCCAATGATGAAGAAGGAGATGACAACTATAAAAGAATTAATTAAAGAGTTTGCAAAGTACTCATGTGAGTACCACAATCCACAAGACGATGTTACAAGAGGAAAAGGAGATTGAGGGAACGAGAACTTGGTTGCAATCATAGGTAAACTAGATTCGATGGATAGGTGAATGACAAAATTAGATCAATCTATCCATGCCATTAGAGTTGGGTGTGATAATTGTAGTAGTCCACATGTGACAAAGGTTTATGATTTGGATGAAAATGGGAACAAGAAATCACAAGTGTTCTACTCAAGTGGTGACAAGTATGATGAAGATTAGATGAAGCCCAAGAAGGATTGGTTTCCCTATGAAGAGTACAAGAAACAAAAATATGAGAAGTATAGACAAATTGGTAGAGGTTTTATAAAAAAAGAGCAACCGCCACCCGAAAAGAAGATGGATTTCGAGTCGGTACTTCATAGATTTATGGAAGCATCTGAAAAGATGAGAAGTGTAATAAGAGCCACTGGAAGAGGAGTTGCCCAGGTACTTAAAAGACATCAAAGATGGAAAGGTGAATCCATAGTCACCAGGTATATACACTATTCAAACTAATAACTCACAATCTACTCGTTCTTGGGTCCTTGATACAGAATATGGTTTTCACATTTGTTCTGAATTGCAGGGTTAAAAGAAAGTGAAGAGGTGGAACATGGGGGGATGAATCTGATCTTGGGAAATAGGCGATCTTCTCTAGTTACCAATATTGTGACTTATCTTCTTGTTTTTAGCACTGAAGTTAGTTTAGATTTGATAGATCATTGCTATTCGTCATAAATGACGCAAAAAATTATTTCATTTCATACATTATTTAGACAAGGTTTTCGTTACTCGTTTAATGATTTTAATGGTTTAGTTTTAGTTTATAAAAATGGTGTTTTTATATTTGAAGTTGTAACCTTGTAATGGTGTGTATGAAACTATGACTTGTGTTGATAGATTAGGAAATATAGTATTTCACATTGATTCATCTAATGGTTTAGACAAGGCATGCTTTTAGCATTGTCATCTTGGGCACATTAACAAGAAACGCATCGCCCAACTCCAAAAGGATAGAGTCTTGGAATCATTTGACCTAAGACCAAATGATGAATATGAATCTTGTCTTTTGGGCACGGTGAAAAAATCACATGTCACTGGATCTTGTGAAAGAGGTGAAGGTTTGTTGGACCTCATACACACAGATGTATGTGGACCCTTCAGATCCACCACATGAGATGCCAATTGATTTTATATAACATTTACGGATGATTATAATAGATATGGTTATATTTACTTAATCAAACATAAATCAACAACCTTTGAAAAGTTCAAAGGGTTTAAACATGAAGTCGAGAATCAATTAGGCAGGAAGATAAAGATGCTCCAATCAGATAGACGAGGAGAGTATCTTAGTATCAAGTTCCACAACTACCTCAAAGAATGTGGAATAGTTTCACAATCCTCCTAAGACACCACAACTTAATGGTGTGGCTGAGAGGCGAAATCGGACCTTGTTGGACATGGTTCGTTCCATGATGATTTGAGCCACTCTTCCCATTTCCTTCTGGGGGTATGCCTTAGAGATAGCCGCCCATATCCTCAATCTTGTCTCTACTAAAAAGGTTGCCAAAACACCTCACGAGATGTAAACAAGGAAAGTTCCTTGGTTAGCACATATCAAAGTTTGGGGTTGTGAAGCTTTTGTTAGACGAGAGACTCATGACAAGTTAGAAGCCAGAAACGAGAAGTGTATTTTCATTGGCTACCCACAAAAGTATTTTGGATAATTGTTTTACAGACCTAGTGAAAACGTGGTCTTTGTAGTACGAAGATGAGTCTTTCATGAGAGATAACTCATATGCAAAGAGGAAAGTGGGAGCACAATTGACCTTGAAGTGATTCAAGAGTCAACCAATGAAGGAACCTTAGAATACACTAGCACTCAACCAGTAGAAGAAATTCCAGCTGAGCCAGTTGACAATTCATTACCTTTTCTTCGTTCCAGTAGAGTTAGCATGCCACCAACGTTCTATGGTTTTCATATAACATCGGATGGTGATACGTTTATCAGTGATCAAACACTGGTAAATTTGGATGAGTCAGTTAAGTACAAAGAAGCAATGGTAGGCCATGAGGTAGCCAAATAAAAAGACGCAATTGAAAATGAGATCAAGTCCATGTATGACAACCAAGTTTGAAATTTGGTTGATCTAGAACCTGGTCGAAAGACAGTTGATTGCAAATGAAGAAGACCGACATGGATGGAAATGTACAAACATTCAAGGCACGACTGGTTGCGAAGGGCTTTACTCAAACCCATGAAGGTTGACTATGATGAGACTTTCTCACTAGTGGCTAAGATTAAATCTATTAGCATAATGCTCACCATAGCTGACATGATTATGAAATTTGGTAGATGGATGTCAAAACCGCTTTCCTTAATGGGAAGTTGGTTGAAGATGTTTATATGAGTAAGCCAGAGGGTTTTGTTGATGCAAAATTTTCAAATAGAGTGTGTAAGCTTGAGAAATCCATCTATGGATTGAATCAAGCATCTCGCAGCTGGAATCTTTGCTTCCGCGAAAAAGTCTAAGAATTTGTTTTTTTATAGAAGTGAGGATGAGTCATGTATGTATGTCAATGCTAGTGGGAGTATAGTAACTTTTCTAGAATTGTATGTTGATGACATACTTTTGGGTTTTATGTACTTTAACATTCCTATGGTGCACATACAACCCTAATGCTTTGGATCTAAGTTTTCTCTAATTATACATGCAATAAACACTTTCCAAATCATGAAGCCTAAACTAGCATACAGGGGGTATTTGAATCATAAAAAACTAGTTAGAATATTACCTTGTGTAGTAGCTTGAATGACTTGGCCTCAAGAAAGCTTAGCACCCCAAGTGTGATGCCTCGAATGGAATCACAAAACACCAAGAAAAATTAGGATGAATATGGAGAAGTTATGGAGACTCTAAAATCGAATTCTACTTCTTGGAATGCAAGGTGTATGTACGTGTAACAAATTTTAGGCTTATATATATATATATATATATATATATATATATATATATATATGTGTGTGTGTGTGTGTGTGTGTGTGTGTGTGTGTGTGTGTAGAATATCAAGGGTCATGTGTAACCTTAATCCATACCATAAGCTTATGATCCACCCATTTGATTTGGAGGAGGCTCATAAGTCTCGCTTCTCTATCCACCCAGGGGCCACCAAGGTGTATCAGGATTTGTGATGGAGTTACTAGTGGCCGTGCATGAAGCGAGAAATCGCTTGGTATGTGGAGAGGTGCCTAACCTGCAAGATGGTCAAGGTCGAGCACCAGAGACACATGGTAAGCTGCAGCCTCTAGAGGTTCCCATGTGGAAGTGGGAACAGATCACGATGGATTTTAGTACCAAGCTGTCGAGGAAGGCGGAGGGCTTCGACACTATTTGGGTCATTGTGGATCTATTGACCAAGAGCGCCCACTTTTTAGCGATACGGGAGAGTTCATCGGCCGAGAAGCTGGACGACTTGTATATCCGTGAGATCGTTGCTCGCCATAAGGTGCCGATCTATATTGTCTCAGACCGCGATGTTCGGTTCACCTCCCATTTATGGAAGAAGTTCCACGAGGAACTGGGCACACGGTTGCACTTCAGTACAACCTATCATCCGCAGACAAACGGCCATAGTGAGCAGACCATACATACTCTCGAGGATATGCTGAGAGCTTGCGTTATCGACTTCAGTGGGAGATGGGACTCCTACCTACCCCTTGTAGAGTTCTCATACAACAACTTTCATTCCAATATTGGTGCCCCACCATATGAGTTGTTGTATGGATGGAGATGCCGCACCCCAGTTTGTTGGGGTGAGATCGATCGTAGGGTGATGGGATGAACATAGGTAGTTTTTCAGACTACCGAGAAGATTCAACAGATTAGACAGCGACTGCAGACTGCTCAGAGTTGGCAGAAGAGTTATGCTAACAAACGCCAAACTGAGCTGGAGTTCTAGGTGGGTGACATGGTACTCTTGAAGGTCTCCCCTGGAAGGGTGTGATTCGCTTCAGGAAGAGGAGGAAGTTGGGTCCTCGATACATTGGGCCATTCAAGATCATTTCCAGGTTTGGAAAGGTGGCTTATTGACTAGATCTCCCTGAAGAGCTTAGTCAGGTCAACAACACTTTACATGTGTCACAGTTGCGGAAGTGCATAGCAGATGAGGGGGAAGTGGTATCATTAGTCGATATTCAGGTCAGCGAGCGCTTGAATTACGTGGAGAGGCCAATATTCGTTCTTGAGAGGAAGGTAAAGGTTCTACGGAACAAGGACGTACCTTTGGTAAAAGTATAGTGGGAGCACAGGAGGGGATCCGAGTGGACATGGGAGTCGGAGGCAGAGACGCGGGAGCACTACCCAGATTTGTTCGACGCAACAGACTTTGAGGATGAAGTCTAGTTCAAGTGGGGGAGAATTGTAACACCCCGACTCCCAGGTATGAGTTTTAAAGAATTATGTACATGTTTATGGACCTACTCGATGAGTTGGTTGTCCCAACTCATCGTGTAGAGGCTAGTTACCCCGCATGGATTATTGGACCTACTTGACGAGTCGGAGAACCTAGACTCGACGAGTAGGAGCTGGGAGATGAAACCCTAATTTTTAGGGTTTGTACCCTATTTAAGGGACCTTATGTCCTTACCTTCGGTCCCTTATCACCTCTTGACGGCCAGAAGAAACCCTAATCGTTATTAACCTTGTTCTTGAGTGTTTGTGAGGCTTAAGGAGTGATTTTGGTGCATTTTGTGAAGAAGGTGTGAAGTATAAGAAGATTGGAGAAAAAAGGAGCTTGTGGATCTGACTTTACTTCATCTTGGCATCATTTTGAAGGTAACAAGTTGTTACCTTGGCATATCTTTAGCTAGATCTCATCATGCTTAGGTTTAGGGACATCTTTAGTATATTTGGGAGTTATTTCGGGTATTAGCCATGATTTGAAGTTGCAACTTCAGATCTGGACTCCTCCAGGTCTCAAACTCATAAAGTTATCAACTCTATCTCATATAAACCCCTCACCATGCCCTAAACCTCATTCTAGGGTTGGTTTTAGTGATTCTAAGCCTTTAAGACCTTGCATGCACGTAAAGTTTGCAACTTTACATGGAATATGTCCCTTAGGAAGTCGGATCTACAATATGGAGCTTTAGGGTGGCTTAAAAATGTCTGGATAAGAAATGAACTGCATGAACTCAACGAGTCGCATAGCCGACTCGGTGAGTCGGATAAAGATTGCTTGTATTTGATTCTGCATGAACCCGACGAGTCAGTAAGAGGACTCGACGAGTCAGTTAGGATTTTCCCCGACATCTGGACATGCAAGGACTCGGCGAGTCAATTAGGGTTTTGGTGATTTCTGAGTTCTTAAGGAACTTGACGAGTTGCTAGGTGCACTCGACGAGTCGGGTCGACTTGGACCGTTGACTTTGACCGTTGACGTTGATTTTGACCAAGGGTTTACCAGTTTGACTTCTGGGGGTATTTTGGTAATTTAGGAATTTATGGAAGTGAACCATTGGTGGATGTAGGTGTTGAACTTAGAGCTGCAGTTGGTGGAGTTTGACCTTATCACTTCGAGCTACTTGTGAGGTGAGTTCTTCTCACTATATCAACGGGGTCTAAGGCACCAATGTCGGCCCTTTTCGGATTTGTATCCAGGTTTATTGCATGATATGCTTTATGATTTGTATCTTGGTTATAGGATGGTTGTTATGTTAATGATCGGTTAGACCAATATCCTGGCTGTAGGATGGTTGTCATGTTAGTGATCGGTTAGATCAGTATCCTGGTTATAGGATGGTTGCTATCTTAGTGACCAGTTAGATCCGTATCCTGGTTATAGGTGTTGGAATAGTGTCTAAGGCTACAACTATATTGGGCAAGTATTTGACCCGATTGTGCATGGTCCTTTTGGGTTGCCTTCACCATAGCAACTTGACAGGATGATTTATTATGAGAGAATAAATATTATTAATATATTATGAGAATAATATATGGAATAATAATATTGTTATTTGATTGATATAAGTCATAAAATTAGTTAGAATTAATTTGGTGACTTAAAGAGATTAATTAAATAAGAGGGTATAAACTGTCAATTGTTTGATAGTTACACTTTGGGCTGTAAATCCTTCATGGATAGGGTTGGACGATTTCTAGGGCTTGGGATAAGCCACAAATCGTCCAAGGGCTTATCTTGGAAAGGATTTGGATTGCTTTGAGTAAAAGTTATCCAATTAGGGTTTAAGGGTTAAACCCTAGGAGCCTTACAAGTATAAATAGACCCTTGGGGAAAGGGAAATCGACACCTATGCTTAAGCAAAGAAACCCTGGCCGATTTCTTCCCTCTCCTCTCTCTCAAATCATCCTCTTGCTAGTTGGTGTTTGTAAACCATTAGAGGAGTGATATTTGTGACTCTAAAGCTCCAAGAACAAGAAGATCAAACAAGTGTTTTAAGGTAAGCTTCTAACTCTGATTTTGTATTGTTCTTATACTCTATTAGCCGTTAGAAGTCTTGGATCCAATGCATGTTTAATTAGAGAAACCTAGATCCAAACATTAGGGTTTGTATGTGCACATAGGAATGTTCATATGGCCAAAACCCATCGTGGTATCAGAGCCAGGTTGGTTTCTATTAAATTGATGCATGATTGTTTGTTTCTTGCTTACAAAATTCGAATTTTGTGATTCTGAGCCATGGACTCGGCGAGTCCCATGGTGGACTCGGCGAGTTGGCCTGACTCGGCGAGTCCAGTTGGGCACTCGGCGAGTCCGAGCGTCAGGAAGAGCAAAAATCGGGATTTTTTGTATTTATCTTATGGAAACTTGCCTTTATCATATTAGATCAACCCTAATCCGATTTTTTGATATATATGACTGTAATCTTGATCTAATTAAAGATATTTATCAATTAATAAAATATTTAATTTCCTTATGTGATAATTAATTAATTATTTTGATTAAATTGGTAAATTATTTAGCTAGAAATCATAAATAAATCAAATATGGATAATTATGTGATTAACTGTTAATTTAGATTATTTGTTATTTGATCCTCTATGTTTTGAATAGTTTAAAACTTGCCCTCAAGTTTTGAAATTTATGTTTTGTGGTTAAAAGTTTAATTTAGACAATTTAAATTTAAAACCCTAGAATTTTACAAGTTTAAAATCCAACCCTATACTAATATAATATTACAAGATTAATATATATATATATATATATATATATATATATATATATATATATATATATAAAATTAAAATGCTAGTCTTACCGTTAGTAGGCCTCATTCACGAAGCCAGTCTATAAGGTGGGTATAAGGTTGTTGCCTATAAAATGGCGCTTAATGGGTGTACACTCACACCTACCGCTTGCTTGATCGGTGGAGGGTCGTTAGCCGAACGGGTAGGATAGGGCAACCTCATCTCTTAATTAAAAGTATAATATGAAATACAAAGTAATTACATGTTTTTAATTTTTTTTCCCAATCTTAGTTACTTTAGGAAAAGTGAATTGATGCAATCCCATGAAATTACACTTTGCACCCTTGCTAAGAAGTTAGTGGAGCGTGTGTGGTTTACCGGCACACTAATTGGTTCTAAGCAAAGGTGGCAAATGGTGATTCATTATTTATCATAGTTCGATGGAGCGTGTGTGGTTTACCGGCACATCGAATAGGTGATCGTTACAATGAAGGCACCATGTGAACTTGCATGGTAATTCACACCCGCTTTGTGATCCTCGGTATCCCAGTCACAAACAAGAGGGGCATATCGAGATTTAAACATGCCATTGAAGAGTTTTAATGAATCTCATCCAAACCTAGGAATTCTCAATACATTTAAGAACTTAAAGTTATGTTTTGTGGTGGAGAATTAGTGAATCGTCATTCACTTACCTTCAAATTGTTTGCATGTTAGATTACGGCATCCCTTTTCTAATATGTAAATATTGTTGTTGGATCCTAGCCCTAATTTTTCTTATTGGGTGATAATTAGGGATTCATATTCTAATCTATCTTTGTCCTTTCTATTTGTAGATGTCGAACACAAACAACGCTGCTGCTAGTTCATTCACATTGATGAGACTTTGTCAAAAGGTCACTTTCGATGGGACGAACTTTAGCGAATGGATAAGATACATTCGCACGATTGCTCGCTATGAGGACAAAGAGTATGTCCTCGATGAGAAGCTCGAGAAGATCAACCCTGAAATCGCTACTCCGGCTGAAATGACCGCTTTTGAAACTCACGAGCATGATGCAACGAAGGTACATTGCATCATGATAGCCACTATGAACTCCGAATTCCAAAAGTCCTATGAGGACATGTACCCGTACAAGATGCACAAAGACTTGATGGAAAGATACCACCAAAACGCGAGACAAGAGCATTATGAGATTTTCACTAACATGATTTCCACTAAGATGGGTCATGGAGAGTCTCTTACCGTGCACCTGCAAAAGATGCAAAGGTATGTCGACCGTCTTCGCAAGTTGAATGTTGACTTTGGGGAAGACTTGGCGATCAACATGGTGCTTCAATCTTTGCCTCCAAGTTACAATCAATTTAGGATGACCTACCACATGAACAAAGAAGAGGTCACCCTAAGCAAGCTCCACGGTCTCTTGAGGGTCGCTGAAAGCAACTTCAAGGACAAGTCTGTTGCACCAACTCCCAATCCACCCATTGCTCCTGTGTTGGCTATTAGACAATGAAAGGGAAAGAAGAGGAAGGCTTCGTCTAAGAACCATCGCAAGGTTAATCCCCGAGATGGTGCCTCTTCTAGTGAGACCAAAGTTGATCCTGCTAAACCCTGTCCTAACCCAAAGGAGGCAGAGTGCCACCACTGCCACAATATAGGACATTGGAAGAGAAGCTGCCCAGAGTACATGCAAGCCATCAAGTAAGGAAAGATCAAGCCGTCTTTCTAGCCATTTTTGGCGAATAGCAACAATTGTTCAAATCTAAACATAAATTATTCCTAAGCACTAAAGAATACACTCCAATATTGGTCACAGGCGACGATCTTCTGTTCCCCATGATTAGATTGATCCTTCCTTGCTCCACATCCCTACTTCTTCTTAGTCTCTGCATATTAGAACAAATGTGATAACCACAACCGGTATCAAGAACCCAAGAAATAGCATGATTAGAATCGTTAGATTTAATTGTGTATATACTTGTGAAAGATGGCTTGATCTTTCCTTCCTTGATGGCCTGCAGGTACTCTGGGCAACTTCTCTTCCAATGTCCTATCTTGTGGCAGTGGTGGCACTCTGCCTCCTTCGGGTTAGGGCAGGGCTTAGCGGGATCAACTTTGGTCCCACTAGAAGAGGCACCATCTTGGGCTTTAACCTTGCGATAGTTCTTAGATGAAGCCTTCCTCTTCTTTCCCTTTCCTTTACCAATAGCCAAGACAGGAGCAGCGGGTGGATTAGGAGTTGGTGCAACAGACTTGTCTTTGAAGTTGCTCTTAGCGACCCTCAAGAGACCTTGGAGTTTGCTTAGGGTGACCTCCTCTTTGTTCATGTGGTAGGTCATCCTAAATTGATTGTACATCGGAGGCAAAGATTGAAGCACCATGTTGATCGCCAAGTCTTCCCCAAAATCAACATTTAACTTGCGAAGGCGGTCGACATACCTTTGCATCTTTTGCAGGTGCACGGTAAGAGATTCTCCATGACCCATCTTAGCGGAAATCATGTTAGTAAAAATCTCATAACGCTCTTGTCTCGCGTTCTAGTGCTATCTCTCCAATAAGTCTTGATGCATTTCATACGGGTACATGTCCTCGTAGGATTTTTGGAATTCGGAGTTCATGGTGGCTATCATGATGCAATGTACCTTCGTTGCATCTCACTCATGAGTTTCAAAAGCGGTAATTTTAGCCGGAGTAGCGATTTCTGGATTGATCTTCTCGAGCTTCTCATTGAGGACATACTCCTTGTCCTCGTAGCGAGCAATTATGCGAATGTATCTTATCCATTCGCTAAAGTTCGTTCCATCGAAAGTAACCTTTTGGCAAAGGCTCATCAACGTGAAAGAACTAGCAGCAGCGTTGTTTGTGTTCGACATCTAAAAAGAAAAGGACAAAGATAGATTAGAATAAGAATCCCTAATTATCACCCAATAAGAGAATTAGGGCTAGGATCCAACAACAACATTTACATATTAGAAAAGGGATGCCGTAATCTAACATGCAAATAAATTGAAGGTAAGTGAATGACGATTCACTAATTCTCCACCATAAAAAAAAAACTAACTATAAGTCCTAAATGTATTGAGAATTCCTACGTTCGGATGAGATTCATTGAAACTATTCAATGACATGTTTAAATCTCGATATGCCCCTCTTGTTTGTGACTGGGATACCGAGGATCACAAAGCGGGTGTGAATTACCATGCAAATTTACATGGTGCCTTCATTGTAACGATCACCTATTCGATGTGCCGGTTAACCACACACGCTCCATCGAACTATGATAAACAATGAATCACCCTTTGCCACCTTTGCTTAGAACCAATTAGTGTGCTGGTAAACCACACACGCTCCACTAACTTCTTAGCAAGTGTGCAAAGTTTAATTTCATGGGATTGCATCAATTCACTTTTCCTAAAGTAACTAAGATTGGGAAATTTAAAAAAAAAATGTGTAGTTACTTTGTATTACTTATTATACTTTTAATGAGAGGAAGAGGTTGCCCTATCCTACCCGTTCGGCTAACAACCCTCCACCGATCAAGCAAGCGGTGGGTGTGAGTGTACACCCATTAAGCGCCATTTTATAGGCCGCAACCTTTTACCCACCTTATAGATCGGCTTCGTGAATGAGGCCTACTAACGGTAAGACTAGCATTTTAGTTATACATACATACATATATATATATATATATATATATATATATATATATATATATATATATTATTCTTGTAATATTATATTAGTATAGGGTTGTATTTTAAACCTTTTAAAATCTAGGGTTTGAAATTTAAGTTGTCTAAATTAAAACTTTTAATCACAAAATATAAATTTCAAAACTTGAGAACAAGTATTAAACATTTAAAACATGGAGGATCAAATAACAAATAATTTCAATTAACAATTAATTTCCTAATTATCTATATTTGATTTATTCAAGATTTCTTTTAAGATAATTACCAAAATAATCAAAATAATTAATTAATTATCATATAAGGAAATTAAATATTTTATTAGTTGATAAATATCTTTAATTAGATCAAGATTATAGTCATATATATATCAAAAAATCGGATTAGGATTGATCTAATATGATTAAGGTAAGTTTCCATAAGATAGTCATGAAGAAATCCCGAATCTGGCCATTCCTGACGCTTGGACTCGCCGAGTGCACCAATGGACTCGCCGAGTCAGGCCAACTCGCCGAGTCCACTTTGGAACTCGCCGATTCCATGACTCAGAAACACAAAAATCGAATTTTGCAGTTTAGTTTCAGACAATTAAGCAACAATTTAATGAAAACCAAACCAGGCTCTGATACCACCGATGGGTTTTAGCCATAAGAACTTTCCTATGTGCGCATGCAAAACCCTAATGCTTGGATCTAGGCTTTCTAATTAAACATGCTTTGAATCCAAGACTTCTAATGACTATTTAGGTGTAATAACAATGTTGAAATAGATCTAGAATTATACCTTTGAATTCCTTGTTGATCTTGTTGTCTTGGAGCTTCTAGAGTCACAATTGTCACTCCTCTAATGGCTTACAAACACCAAATAGCAAGGAGGATGATTTGGGAGAGAGGAGAGGGGAGGAAATCAGCCAGGGGTTCTCTACATTAGGTCAAGTTCCGATTTTCCTTTGCCATAGGGTCTATTTATACTTGTAGACTCCTTAAGGGTTACAGCTTAAACCCTAATTGGATAATCTTCTCTTAAAGCAATCCAAGTCCATTCCTTAGATAGCCTTGGACGATTTGAAGCTATCCATAGCTTCTAGAATCCGTCCACCCCTATCAATTATGGATTTACAGTCTAAAGTTTAACTATCAAACAATTGACAGTTTATACCCTTTTATTTAATTAATCTCTTTAAGTCGCCAAATTAATTCCAATTAATTCTAAGACTTATATTAATCAAATAACAATATATTATTCTAATATATTATTCTCATAATATATTAATAATATTTACTCTCTCTTAATAAATCATCCTATCAAGTTGCTATGGTGAAGGCAACCCAAAAGGACCATACACAACCGGGTCAAATACTTGCCTAATATAGTTGCAGCCTTAGACACTATTCCAACATGTAAGCCATTAGAGGAGTGACAATTGTGACTCTAGAGCTCCAAGACAACAAGATCAAACAAGAGATTCAAAGGTAAACTTCTAGATCTGATTTTGTATTGTTCTTACACCTAATTAGTCATTAGAAGTCTTGGATTCAAAGAATGTTTATCTAGAAAGCCTAGATCCAAGCATTAGGGTTTTGCATGCGCACATAGGAAAGTTCTTATGGCTAAAACCCATTAGTATTACATGGTACTCTTTCAAGATAATATATCACCATTCAGTAAAAGCACGAATTTTGACTGCGAACGGAATTGCCTTTATTAGTATGGAACTTAGAATAAATGTAACTCTTATAGTGATCTCTTCTATACAATCAAGATCATCTCTTTAGTCCTTTAATGACACTTAAAAATGTTCTTGATGTTGATTTGTTGATTCTTGCCTAATTGATCTTGTAACGCCCCGATTCTCAGGTATTATTCAAATTATAGTTTCTTGGTTTTGGCCCTACTCGACGAGTCGGTTACCCTACTCGTCGAGTAGCAGCGAGATTGGATCGCGACTTAAGTGACTGACTCGGCGAGTCCACTAGTGGGACTCGGCGGGTAGGATCTGGCAAGTGAAACCCTAATTCTCGGGGTTTGTGTCCCTATTTAAAGGAGCCTTAGCCTCCCTTGGGTCTCTTTACAGTCTTAGAGAGTCCCTGATTCGAGTGAGTGTGCCTTGTTGAGTGTGTGGAGCTTGATTTGAAGATTTTGAAGGAGAAGGATTGAAGGAAGAGGAGGTTGGAGCAGGTTAGGTGGGGAAATCAACACTATTTTCAGTTGTCATCTTCCATAGGTATCCTAAATTACCATATCTTCTGTGAGTTTTCCTTTTATTGAAGTTCTAGGTTTTCTATGGACCTTAAAGGTTGATAAGTTGAACAATGAGTTGGATCTGAAGTTGTAACTTCTGATTTGAACCCTCTCTAAGCTCTAGAAACATAAAGTCTCAGAATTGATCATGTATGAGGTCCCTCTTGGGCATGAAGCCCCATTAAGAGCTTAGACTTGGCATTTAGAGCCTTAAATGCAATGCATGTACGTAAAGTTTGTGACTTTATGTAATAAGTATACCATAGAAGCCTAGATCTATGAATTGGAGCCACTGCATGGCTTAGAATAAGTATGTATGGAAAAAGACCAAACGGACTCAGCGAGTCACAAGGATGACTCGGCGAGTCTGATGAAGGAAGTCGTGAAACTCGACGAGTTGGATGAACAACTCGGCGAGTCCGACGAAGAAAGCCTTGAACTCGACGAGTTGGATGAACAACTCAGCGAGTCCGATGAAGATCGTCATGAAACTCGGCGAGTTGATGAACAACTTGGTGAGTCAGATAAACTTTCCCAAGGATATGCCCACGTATGCACCCGTCGAGTTTCGCTTAGGAAACCCGACGAGTGGCTTTAGAGTTCAGTCGAAAAACAAGGGAAACTCGACGAGTCACTCGATGACTCGGCGAGTGCACCGGAAGCCAAGGAAACTCGGCGAGTCAGGTCAACATGGACTGTTGACCTTGACTGTTGATTTTTACCATTGACCTAAGTTGATCTGTTGACTTTTGAGGATAGTTCTAGAAGGATCAAAATCTTATGTATGCAATTCGTAATCAATATAGGTGGTGGGATTTGTGACAGTAACCCGAAGGTTGGAACTAATTTATGTGAGTCGGCGTTTCGAGGTGAGTTATCCTCACTATACTAAGGGGTCTAAGGCACCAAGGTCGGCCCATTGGATTTGTTATCCTTGTAGTCATTGATATATTTAGTTGAGTTAGTAATGTATGCCTGCTGATATGCTAGTTGGGTAGATCTGTAGGACTGCCTATGATACTGATTGATTACCTGTATGTGCATTTATTTGTTACATGTCGATATGTTAGGTGGGGTGGGTTGAGGTTGTACTGCTCCGTGCGGTAGCCAACAAACCCGGGAGTATTCCAGATGAGCTGAGGGCCCGGTAGGCATTCCAGACTCATACTGAGGACTCGAGAGCATTCCAGATACGAGCTGAGGGCCCGGTATGCATTCGAGATTCGTACTGAGGGCTCGATGGCTTTCCAGATACGAGTTGAGGGCCCGGTAGGCATTCCAGACTTGTATTGAGGGCCTGGGGGTAGTCCAACTTGTAAAGTCCGGGACCCAGTGTATGCTGTTCTGTTTTGATTGATATGATACGCTAATGTTGATATTGCTATGTGGACTGTATGTGTATCGGTATTTTGGGGTGACTCACTAAGCTTTTGGGCTTACAGTTTCAGTTTATGGTTCAGGTACCTCAGGGGATCGCGGCAAGGCCAAGGCATGATTGTACAGCTCCTCCTACTATGTTATGTTTCTGGGAAAAGACTCTGATAATCAATGTTTTGAAAACCAAATTTCTAATGTTTTGATGAACATGACATGTTTTTAAAAGTTTAAATTTGCTTGAAATCTTGAATGTTACAAGTTGGTATCAGAGCCTTGGTTTGAGTGAATTGGAGGAACATTCGTGTGAATCCAGTCTCAATCAAGGAAAGATTTTCAAAATAGTTTTAAATGGTTTTCAAAATAAGTAAAGGAGGATGCAGGGTGTACGATCAGCCGAAGCCAGTAAGTAGATCCCAAAATACCATACAGTTATTTGATATTGTGATATGTTAGAACAACATGCTAGTACTAGGCTAGGGATCTTCTGGAATTGCATGATAAAATTTCCTGATTACGTGGTGCCTGCTAGCCTAGGGTTTCCTTTACATGAAATTGACATCATTACTGTAATGATTTAGTGTATGCATCACAGTTGTACATAATTAAGACCTTATAGCATGATAATTTCTGATTTAGCCTTATGTTTTGTTCTTGTTTGATTGGGAGCCTAGGGTAGAATTGAATATTCAAAAGTCTATCGGGTCCAGCGTTATGTGTGGCTAGCATGCACTAGTGATGCAGGGTTGGTGGAAGTTTCGTGAGTGGGAAGGTTGTTGGGATAAGTCCGCCGATTTCGAGTCGTCTAGCATCCTTTTAGGAACCAGACTTGAGTGATCGATGTGATTATATGTATTGTTAGGATGTTGTGGTGATACCTGGAACAAATATGGGTAGGCGTGGAAGGTAGTATAGGCCCGTACTACTGAAAGCACAGGACCCATACGCGTGACAAGGAAGTCACAACTCCCAGGGTTTTGTTGGGGGTTGGTCCCTAGTTGTTGTGTATGAAGTTAACTAATAACTTGTGTTGTGTTTCAGAATGGTGATGACTAGGCGCTTTGTGACTGGATCCGGGTCAGGATCAGGGTCTGGTTCAGGAGAGGGCGGACAGGGGGAGCTGACAGCACCCGAGACGATCGGCCAAATGAGGTCGGATGAGATGGACGACAGGATTCGAGCAATCCTACATGACGAGGTTGTTGCGTTGTTCCGGGCCGAATTGCCGGAAATGTTCGGGTCAATTAAGACCGTCGTGGTGGAGTATTTCGATGAGCGTTATGCAGCCCTTACAGAGATAGCCACCGCAGTAGCTGCATCAGCTGTAACTATGATAGAGGGAGGAGTTGGTAGGGGTTTTCAGTACTGGGACTTCGACAACACGAAGTCCCCTACTTTTGATGGGACACAGGATCCCATCAAGGCTATGAGATGGATTTCAGAGGTGGAGGGGTGTTTCTTCACCTGCTCGTGCCCTACTGACCAAAAGGTCAGGTGTGCTCTTAACCTACTTAGGTCTGGAGCCAATGATTGGTGGAGACTTATGACTAGGGTTTATACTGATGATCAGAGAGTTGTTGTTACTTAGGAGCAGTTTAGGGATATGTTTCGCGCTCGTTACATCCCGAGGGTTGAGCGGGAACGTTTGGCACAGGAGTTTCTGAGTCTGAGACAGGATGGAGAGTCGGTGACGGAGATCACCCGTATGTTCACTGAGAGGGTGATGTTCTACCCAAAGTTTGCTTCTGAGCGGTCTTAGATGACCCGTTATCTGAGTATACTCAAGACTGATATTCAACAGTTCGTATCCACCCAGCGATGTGATACTCTCCTAGAGTTACAGGAGGCCGCCAGGCGGCAGGAGTTGGAGATTGAGTTTCAGCTGGGGGAGTAGCGACCGGCCCCGGTACTGTCACAGCCGGCGCCGAAGCGGCCTAAGATTGCCGATGCTAGGACCGGGGGTCAACAGGGCCGCACTTGTGGGAAGTGTGGCAAGGGTCATTCTGGGGTATGTCGGGCTGGTAGTGGGTGCCACAAATGTGGCAAGGAGGGGCATTATGCGAAGGATTGTCGCCAGGCTACCACAGTTCAGGGTATGAGGTTATGTTATCACTGCAACCAGGTTGGCCACATGAGGGCCAACTGTCCATTACTTACCGCCAAGCCGGTGCAGGCTGCAGCACCGGCTACCTTGAGGATCACAGATGGAGATCAGACAAGAAAGAGCCTCCGAAGGCTCAGGGCCGTGCTTTTCAGCTTACGGCGGAGGAGGCCAGAGCAGCACCAGATGTGGTTGCTGGTATGTTTCTATCCTCACCTTGTTTTATTTATCTGTTATATGATTATATGTTGTACCTGTAATTAGGTACGTTTTTGGTGAATTCCTTGCCTGCTTTGGTCTTATTCGACTCGGGGTCGAGTCGGTCCTTCGTGTCTCAATTTTTTAGTGGGGAGTTCGGTACACCTATGGGCGAGTTAGAGTGTCCGTTGCGATTGTCCATCGCTAACGAACACGGGGTTTCTGCTTCTTTAGTTTATCGAGGATGAGACTTGGAGATTTTTGGGGTGTCTTTTCCAATAGACTTGATTCCGATTCCCATGGGGGACGTGTGCGTGATTGTGGGCATGGATTGGCTCGGTAGGTTCGGTGCTATGATCGATTGCGAGGGTCAGCGAGTGGTGGTTCGAACCTCAAGTGGGGGAGAACTGGTGATATATGGTGAGGGCACCAGAGTAGGTTCAGGCGTTTGCTCAGCTGCCAGGGCTCGGCAGTACATTCAGCATGGGTGTATGGGTTATCTAGCGTACATGGTAGATACACGAGTCGGGGATCAGATTTCGGTCTCCGATGTACCAGTGGTCAGGGAGTTCGCAGATGTGTTTTCGGAGGAGTTTCCAGGGATACCTCCGGAGAGGCAGGTCGAGTTCAATATCGACCTGGTCCCAGGTGCGGCCCCTATCGCTAAGCCGTCGTACCGATTGGCGCCGCCTGAGATGCAAGAACTGTTGGGCAAGCAGTTCATTTGACCTAGCAGCTCTCCATGGGGAGTGCCGATTCTTTTCGTCCGGAAGAAGGACGGCTCACACTGGATGTGCATTGATTACCGGGAGTTAAACAAGCTAACGGTGAAGAACCGTTATCCACTCCCGAGGATAGACAACCTCTTTGATCACCTACAGGGCGCATCTTGGTTTTCCAAGATCGATTTGAGGTCTGGATATCACCAGGTCAGGGTTAGGTAGGAGGACGTGGAGAAGACCGCATTCCGAACTTGTTATGGACATTACAAGTTCGTGGTGATGCCGTTTGGGCTCACCAACGCACCAGCAGTGTTTATGGACCTGATGAATCGGGTCTGCAGACCGATGCTCGACCGCTCGGTCATAGTGTTTATAGATGATATCTTGGTGTATTCCAAGACCCGAGAGCAGCATGAGGAGCATCTGTGACAGCTTTTGGTGGTCATGAGGTGGGAACGGCTGTACGCCAAGTTCTCGAAGTGTGAGTTTTGGTTGCGAGAGGTCCAATTCCTCGGACATCTCGTTAACCAAGAGGGGATTTTGGTCGATCCGGCCAAGATCGAGGCGGTTATGCAGTGGGAAGTCCCGAAATCCCCCTCGGATATTAGGAGCTTTTTGGGGCTAGCAGGATACTACCGGAGATTTATACAGGATTTCTCTAAGATTGCAGTACCCCTCACTCGCCTCACGAGGAAAGGGGTGAACTTTCGGTGGGGTCCCGAATAGCAGGGAGCGTTTGAGACCCTCCGCCAGCGTTTGTGTGAGGCGCCAGTCCTGACACTCCCGGAGGAAGTTGAGGATTTTGTGGTGTTATGTGATGCCTCCATCACAGGGTTAGGGGTAGTTCTCATGCAGAGGGGACGTGTGATAGCCTACGCATCGCGACAGCTGAAACCGCATGAGACCTGATACCCTACGCACGATTTGGAGCTGGGGGCGGTGGTGTTCGACCTCAAGATATGGAGACATTACCTTTATGGGGTCCGCTGTACCATTTACACGGATCAAAAGAGCTTGAGACACATCATGGATCAGCCGAACCTAAACATAAGGCAGTGCAGGTGGCTCGATATTGTCAAAGACTATGATTTCGAGATCCTTTACTACCCTGGTAAGGCGAATGTGGTTGCAGATGCTTTGAGCCGCAAGTCGGTGGGGTCTTCCACTCCCGCAATATGTATGAAAATAGTTGTGGACTCCACGCTTGTGAGCTTGATCAGGGATGCCCAGATGGAGGGCATGTGACCAAAAAATTTGAAGACGGAAAGGATCAAGGGTGAAAACACCAGGTTTGTATAGGATAGTCAGGGATTTCTGACCAGGTATAGTCGGGTTTGGGTTCCGATGTCTGGCGAGATCAGGCAGATGGTTATGGAAGGGGCTCATAAGTCTCACTTCTCCATCCACCTGGGGGCCACCAAGATGTACCGAGATTTGAGTTTGAGCTATTGGTGGTCGGGTATGAAGCGCGAGATCGCTTGGTACGTCGAGAGGTGCTTGACCTGCAGGATGGTCAAGGCGGAACATCAGATGCCGCATGGCAAGCTGCAGCCCCTGGAGATTCCCATGTGGAAGTGGGAGCAGATCACGATGGACTTTATCACCAAGTTGCCAAAGACGGTGAAGGGATTCGATGCCATTTGGGTCATCGTGGACCGATTGACCAAGAGTGCCCATTTCTTGGCCATACGGGAGAGTTCGTCGGCCGAGAAGTTGGCCGAGGTGTATGTTCGCGAGATTGTGTCTCTCCATGGGATTCCCGTTTCCATTGTCTAGGATCGGGATGTCAGGTTTACCTCCCGTTTCTGGCAGAAGTTTCACGAGGAGCTGGGCACGCGGTTGCACTTCAGCACAGCATTCCACCCTCAGACAGATGGCCAGAGCGAGCGGACTATTTAGACCCTCGAGGACATGCTGAGGGCGTGTGCCATCGACTTCGGTGGGAGCTGGGATTCTCACCTACCGCTTGCAGAGTTCGCCTAGAACAACAGCTATCATTCTAGCCTTGGTGCACCGTCATTCAAGCTATTGTACGAGCGGAGATGTCGCACCCCAATTTGTTGGGGGGAGGTGGGTCACAGGGTAATGGGCTGGACGGAGGTGGTTTTGCAGATGACCGAGAAGATTCAGCAGATCAGAAAGAGATTGCAGACAGCTCAGAGTCGGCAAAAAAGTTACGCCGACAGACGCCGATCTGAATTGGAATTCCAGACCGGCGACATGGTACTTCTGAAGCTCTCACCCTGGAAGGGTGTGATCCGTTTCAGAAAAAGGGGAAAATTGGGCCCTCGATACATTGGGCCATTCAGGATCCTCGCAAGGGTTGGCAAGGTGGCTTATATACTAGAGCTTCCGGAAGAGCTTAGTCGGATCCACAATACCTTCCACGTATCGCAATTGCGAAAGTGCATTACGGACCAGGAGGCTGTGGTATCATTGGATGATGTTCAGATCGACGAGCGCCTGAACTATGTGGAGAGGCCTATGGCCATTTTGGAAAGAACGACGAAGATTCTGAAGAACAAGGAAATACCTTTAGTAAAGGTACAGTGGGAACATCAGAGGGGATCCGAGTGGACATGGGAGCCAGAGGTGGAGATGCGCGAGCACTATCAGGCATTGTTTAGTCCAGTGGACTTCGAGGACGAAGTCTAGTTCAAGTGGGGGAGAGTTATAACGCCCCGATTCTCAGGTATTGCTCAAATTATAGTTTCTTGGTTTTGGCGCTACTCGACGAGTCTGTTACCCTACTCGTCGAGTAGCAGCGGGATTGGATCGCGACTTAAGTGACTGACTCGGCGAGTCCACTAGTGGGACTCGGCGAGTAGGATCTGGCAAGTGAAACCCGAATTCCCGGGGTTTGTGTCCCTATTTAAAGGAGCCTTAGCCTCCCTTGGGTCTCTTTACAGTCTTAGAGAGTCCCTGATTCGAGTGAGTGTGCCTTGTTGAGTGTGTGGAGCTTGATTTGAAGATTTTGAAGGAGAAGGCTTGAAGGAAGAGGAGGTTGGAGAAGGTTAGGTGGGGAAATCAACACTATTTTCAGTTGTCATCTTCCATAGGTATCCTAAATTACCATATCTTCTGTGAGTTTTCCTTTTATTGAAGTTCTAGGGTTTTCTATGGACCTTAAAGGTTGATAAGTTGAACAATGAGTTGGATCTGAAGTTGTAACTTCAGATCTGAACCCTCTCTAAGCTCTAGAAACATAAAGTCTCAGAATTGATCATATATGAGGTCCCTCTTGGGCATGAATCCCCATTAAGAGCTTAGACATGGCATTTAGAGCCTTAAATCCAATGCATGTACGTAAAGTTTCTGACTTTATGAAATAAGTATACCATAGAAGCCTAGATCTATGAATTGGAGCCACTGCATGGCTCAGAATAAGTCTGTATGGAAAAAGACCAAACGGACTCGGCGAGTCACAAGGATGACTCGAAGAGTCTGATGAAGGAAGTCGTGAAACTCGACGAGTTGGATGAACAACTCGACGAGTCCGACGAAGAAAGCCTTGAACTCGACGAGTTGCATGAACAACTCGGCGAGTCCGATGAAGATTGTCATGAAACTCGGCGAGTTGATGAACAACTCGGTGAGTCAGATGAACTTTCCCAAGGATATGCCTACGTATGCACCCGTCGAGTTTTGCTTAGGAAACCCGATGAGTGGATTTTGAGTTCAGTCGAAAAACGAGGGAAACTTGACGAGTCACTCGATGACTCAACGAGTGCACCGGAAGCCAAGGAAACTCGGCGGGTAGCCGAGGGAACTCGGCGAGTCAGGTTAACATGGACTGTTCACCTTGACTGTTGATTTTGACCATTGACCTAAGTTGATCTGTTGACTTTTGAGGACAGTTCTAGAAGGATCAGAATCTTATGTATGCAATTTGTAATCAATATAGGTGGTGGGATTCATGACAGTAGCCCAAAGGTTGGAACTAATTTCGGTGAGTCGATGTTTCGAGGTGAGTTATCCTCACTATACTAAGGGGTCTAAGGCACCAAGGCCGGCCCATTGGATTTGATATCCTTGTAGTCATTGATATATTTAGTTGAGTTAGTAATGTATGTCTGCTGATATGCTAGTCAGCTAGATCTGTAGGACTGCCTGTGATACTAATTGATTACCTGTATGTGCATTTATCTGTTACATGTCGACATGATAGGTGGGGTGGGTTGAGGCTATACTGCTCCGTGCGGTAGCCAACAAACCCGAGAGTATTCCAGATATGATCTGAGGTCCCGGTAGGCATTCCAGACTCATACTGAGGACTCGAGAGCATCCCAGATACGAGCTGAGGGCCCGGTAGGCATTCCAGATTCGTACTGAGGGCTCGATGGCATTCCAGATACGAGCTGAGGGCCGGGTAGGCATTCCAGACTCGTACTGAGGGCCTGGGGGTAGTCCAGCTTGTAAAGCTGGGGACCCAGTGTATGTTGATCTGTTTTGATTGATATGATACGCTAATGTTGATATTGCTATGTGGATTCTATGTGTATCAGTATTTTTGGGTGACTCACTAAGCTTTCAGGCTTAGAGTTTTAGTTTATGGTTTCAGGTACCTCAGGGGATCGTGGCAAGCCCAAGGTGTGATCGTACAGCTCCTCCTACTATGTTATGTTTCTGGGAAAAGACTCTGATAATCAATGTTTTGAAAACCAAATTTGTAATGTTTTGATGAACATGACATGTTTTTAAAATTTTAAATTTGCTTGAAATCATGAATGTTACAAGTTGGTATCAGAGCCTTGGTTTGATTGAATTGGAGGAACATTCGTGTGAATCCAGTCTCAAATCAAGGAAAGATTTTCAAAATAGTTTTAAATGGTTTTCAAAATAAGTAAAGGAGGATGCAGGGTGTACGGTCAGCCGGAGCCAGTAAGTAGATCCCAAAATACCATACAGTTATTTGATATTGTGATATGTTAGAACAACATGTTATAGTCTTCTTACTTCATTTTAGTAACTGCACATTCTTGCAAATGTTTGTGCTAATCCTTAGTAAAATACTCAAGGTTTAGAAGTAATGTTTTGATGGCATTATAAATCCATATATTTGATTGAATACCAAACATTGAAGAACAAGTTATCTTTTGATCCAATGGAAAGTAGCACGGGCTTGTGATCCATGATCAAATCTAACTTCTTCATGTTTCGGTTCTTTCACCTCAAATATACATTTGGGCAAGTTTGCTTTCTTAATCCTTTTCTTGTTATGGAAACGAGTAGCTATCAGAACATGTCTAATAATAATTCTTTCTTTGTCATAGGTATTTGGGCCTAGATTAGGTATACCAACACTAATCGCCTGTTAAACCATGTGTAATTGGCGTTCTTCTTGACACTTCTATTCATCATAGTAAATTTATGGGAGTGTTTGAAGTTTGAGTTTATATGACTGCCATGTTAATTCCAAAAGGAAACTTTAACATGTTACACAACTCCTTCATGGTCATTCCAAGTTGTTCATATCAAAATCAAAATGAATTGATTATATGTACATGTCAGCCAGTCGATTAATCCTAGTCAACTCCTAACTCAAGGAAATTCCATTTTACTTCGATATGTCATTTTACAACGTACATTTGACAATTGCTCTTTCTAACACTTTAGAATGAAATGCTTGAAGTAACCAAGGAATAGCTTTAACAAAGGCATGATCTTTCCTTTCGTTTATGAGAACTACTCCCAAACTATGAATTTGACAATATTGATCATCCTCATAGCTAATCCTTTCAAAGGTTTTATAGCAGTAGATTTTAGTGGATAAGGTTATAGATATCATTCAATAACAAATTACATTATAGTTTGTTTTACTTATCCTTAGAAAATAATCACCCTAAATAAAATTATTTTAAAAGGCTAAGATCCATATTTGGCTCCATGATGTGTAAAGGGATGCCGTAAACACACCATAAACTTATTTAGGTAGGCAAAGCCCTTTGCCAATTTCGATCACCACGAAATTCCTAGATCTTTGAGATTCATTGACTATCAATGGCATGTTAATCTCGAATTATGTTCATCTCAAATTCAATGACGGGGTCGCCGCGGATCATTGAACATATGGTGAATCGACCATACAAAACTGCATGGTCCTCGGCTCAAGTAACACTTGAGATTCGCGAGTTCCACATCATTCTCTACTTATACTCTCCAATTGACGTGTCGGTTAACCACGCGAGCTCTATCAACAAGTTATAAAGAGAATGTGCAACTTTTATGGATAACATAAAATTCACATTAAATAGATTGAGAATTAACCTTGCAAAATTGCATGGTCCCCGACTCTTGTAAGTTCCATATCATTCTCAACTATACCCTATATTGATGTGCCGGTTAACCACACGAACTCTATCAACAGAATATAAAAAGAATGTGCAATTTTCATGGATAATATAAACTCACATTCTATTAATAAAACGGGATTTTGTTTTATACTTGTATTTAAAATATTTTTAGATTGACCATTATCACTATCAAACCCTTTCGGTAACTCCATTCACAAAATGCAATTGGGCGGTGAGGGTGGTAAGCGCGAAGCATATTAAAAACTGACCTCATTAGGAATCGAAGAGACCTCCTTAAACCCCTACATTAGAACGGGTGAGCCTAGTCGATGTAAGACTGACAATGTCAATATTTAAACACGCGAGGGCGCATGTTGTAACTGTCTTATACATATAATAGACACAATTCTAATATATATATATATATATATATATATATATATATATATATATATATATATATATATATATATATATAAGGGGTAAATTTAAAACTCTTTAAATTTAGTTGTTTATTATTAATTCTAATTAATTGCGAGGACGCAATGTAACAATTAATAAATCAGGAGGGGGTAATATTCAAATTTATAAATCTCTTCTATAAATAATATTAAATATTTAAATTCACTATTTAAATAATAGATAAATATTCAAATTCAAATAAACACATAAATATTCAAATTCAAATAAACATATTTAAACAATATTTATCCATTAATAAATATTCAATTTCAAATAAAACATTTAAATAATATTTATCAATTTCCAGATTTAAAACATTTTAAAATTTGGTAATTATCCATATTTGATAAAGTTTCATATTTGAAAATTGGAAAAAATCTGAAAACCCTAATTCTGCTGAGCTCACGTCGTGAGCTGTGACTAAGGTATTATCAATTACGAATTTTTCAATAATCCTTCTACCATTCAATTTCAAACAAGGTTTTACAGAAAACATGGATCTAGGGTGAATATAACCATGAACCAATGGCTCTGATACCACTTTTGGGTTTTCTACGCATCAAATACACTCTATAACTAGGCAGCGGAAAAATCGAAACAACGATATACCTAAGTGTACATGCATCCTATGGATCTATGGCTTCATGCTAATTATGTCAACCCTAGAAAACTAAAACATAAGTAAGAAAACATACCTCTTATGATGCCCTTGATCTTCATGCTTGAGATCTTGAACCTCCATGAAGTTGCTTGGATGAAAGGACCCAAACCAGAATCCCTCTAATGGTATCACACCCAATGACACCAAAGAGTAGAACAAAAATAACTAGGAAAGGGGTCAATTTCCCAAAACCAAAGGGGTTAGAAATCGTCCCTAAGAAGGAGAGGAAGAAGGGTTGGTGTAACATCCGGATTTCCAGGTACATTATTTATTCATTTATTTTGGAGATTTTGGAAGGACTCGGCGAGTTGACGCTTAGACTCGCCGAGTAGGATCGCGAATTCTATCCGGTTTAATGACCGGACTTGGCGAGTCCGCACTGTTTAATGAAACCCTAATCCTTGGGGTTTGAGACCTATTTAAAGGGGCTTCTAGCCACTAATTGCGGCTACCAGAACCCTGAGTGAAACCCTAAGCGATATAGAGCATTTGTGAGGAAGGAGAGGCCATTTTTGATCCTTATGTGGGTGTTTTAGCAAGAAGAAGGTGACCAAGGAAAGAGGGAGCCAAAGAGGGTGCTATTATGTGGATTTCAGAGCCTAAGAACTTCATATTGAGGCATATATTCGATCCTTCTTCAGTTTTGGGTGTTAATCCTTGAGAGTTAGGGTTTCTAGCCCTTTTAGAGTGTGAATGATGGTCTAATTGGTCCCTTCTTGTGTTGAGGCTTAGGATCTGGATCCAAAGAGGTCCAGAGACCTTATCTCCCTGATCTTTATGGGGTGACTTTGGGTAATATGAGCTTAGGGTGACATATTGAGGCCATTTCTTCAAATAGAGCCATTGGGTCTTTGCATGGGCATCAAGATCGAGACTTTACGTGTTTTTATTGCCTAAGGTGGCCAGATCTATGGATTAGAGGAACAGATCTGACCTCATGAGGTCATTTGAGCTTGAGCATGGCATGAACTCGCCGAGTCCCAAGAACAGACTCAACGAGTAGGGCTAGGGTTTTCCCATAGTTCACTCAGTGAGTAACTTGCCGAGTTGGGGGAATGACTCAGTGAGTCAGAGGAAATTAGAGGACCGGAGTTCAAGGCAGAACTCGGCGAGTTGAGTCGGGGTGGTCCTGCGATTCATGCCAGGTGTAACCCGTCGAGCAGGGGAAAGACTCGGTGTATCATGCGAGACTAGAGGGATAGTGGACACGCATAGACTCGCCGAGTTGCCCAAGTGCACTCGGTGAGTTGGGTCAAGGTTTGGCCGTTGACTTTGTTGACTTTGAGGGTTTGGTCAACTATGGGGTCTTTGTGTCAAGTGAGGGGTAAAATGGTCTTTTACCCTTCTGAGGATGCCAAGAGAGGGTTAAGTCTAGCCTCGAGAGTTATATTTATGAGAGTATTTACTTTATGTGATTAGGCGGAGGCTAGATCATATTTCTACCGAGTCAGAGATTTACCGAGACATTTGAGGTGAGTCTTCTCACTATACTTTACCTAGAGTGGTAGTAGAGTTATGTGCTAGTGTACTGTTGAGTTATGTGCCAGTGTATCTATATGCTATTTATGTGTTATTGTGATATGTGTTATGCATGATTCAGAGTTTCTAGAGATAGGACCAGTGGGTCCATAGAGTTAGGCTAGAGGGCCCACAGAGAGTTGGGACTGGAGGGTCCCACTGAGACACACTGACCAGAGGGTCAACAAAGTTATAGTCTTGAGTGGATAATATGTGTTAGAGTGGTATTTTGGGGAACTCACTAAGCTTTGTGCTTACAGTGTTTTGTGTTCTGTGTTTCAGGTACTAGGGAGGAGCACGGGAAGGCGTCGGCATGATTCGTACACACACCTGGAGTTTTTATGTTTTCGGTCTTGGGAAATGTTTTGTGGAACAGAGATATGATACAATGAGATTTTATTAATAAGTTGTGAATGTAAATGTGTTTTGAAAATGGGAAAAATTGTTTTAAATTTTACGGTATTACAAGTTGGTATTAGAGCCTTACTTTGAGGGATTCAGATGCATCTTCGGGCGTATCTGAACTCAAATTGAGGATTCGAGAAAATTTTGATAACAAAACAATTTTAAAAGAGTAAAAAGAGTTTTGAGACAAACAAAGCAGAGCCGTGTGTACGATTAGCCAACGCCCGAATGGTGATTTCCCAAAATACCCTTGCAATAAGTGTTATGAGATATATTATGTTATGTCATATGATGAGTTATATTATGCATGCTAGAGTAGACTAGGTATTCTTATTAGGATTAGAGTGGCCTGATATGTGATGCTTTAGTCTAGGAGTTTTGTTGCTAGGGATGTTTGAGAGTGTTTAAGTAGCAGCGAGGAGCTTATGAGAGATCTGCTAGTGAGTAGCATATGATTAAAAGAGAGTAGAGTACTTGGGATTCGGGACTCTGGGAGGAGGACTTGGGATGAATGCTGATGTGGTGTGGACGGTAGTATTGGGCCCATACTACTGAAGACATCGGGTCAGTGCGCAGTCCAAGTAAGAATCCTTAGAGTACTAAGGAACAAGTAGGGTGGAGTCATCGAGTGTGGATATACTCGAGCGAGTCCCTAATATTCTTATGTCATATTTCAGAGGGAGATCATGGTTGGGACACGCCACACACCAGGGAGCAGCAATACTAGTGATGAGGAGATTTGTAGGATCATTCATGAGGAGGTGGTTGCTGCCATCAGGGCAGAGATACCAGAGATGTTCGGGTCTATCAAGACCACACCGATAGAGACATTTGATGAGAGATACGCTGCTCTTTTTGAGGCTGCGGTTGCTGCGGCCACTGCAGCTATAGCTGCGACTAGGCAGCAGGGTGGTGATGCATTGCTGTTCCGGGAGTTCAACAACACAAAACCACCGGAGTTTGATGGGACCCAGGACCCGATTGCAGCGATGAGGTGGATTTCAGACATCGAGGGGTGTTTCTTTACTTGCTCATCTCCAGAGCATTTGAGAGTCCGGTTCGCGTTGAACTAGCTTCGCTTGGGAGCAAAGGACTGGTGGAAGTTTGAGACGACGCACTATTTATCTGTTGAGCTTGCTGCAGTGACCTGGGAGAGGTTCACTACTATGTTTCGAGATGAGTACGTTCCCCAGGTGGAGAGGGAGCGTTTGGCCCAGGATTTTCTGACCCTCAATCAGGGTACTAAGTCTGTTACAGTGATTACAAGGATGTTCCATGAGCAGGCGATGTTCTGCCCAGAGCACATGTCCTCCGAGCAGGCACGTATGAGCCGATATCTGAGTATTTTGAGGAGTGATATACGAGAGTTCGTGGCGATCTCGACGTACCAGACATTTGTTGAGCTTCAGGAAAATGCCCAGAAGAGGGAGATAGAACTGGAGACCCAGTCTAGGGAGGAGGCTGAGTCTCAGAGGAGAGATCAACAACTGGCGCAGTCTCAGCCGGCAGCCAAGCGGGCCAAGCCCGCTGATTCGAGATCTGGGAGTCAGAGGGGCCGCACTTGTGGCAAGTGCAACAAGAGCCACGAGGGGATGTGCAGAGCGGGTTCTTGCTACAAATGTGGCAAGGAGGAGCATATGGCCAGGGATTTCCCCAAGGGGTTTGCAGTATGTTTTCACTGCAACCAAACCGGACACCGGAAGGCAGAGTGTCCACAGTTATGAGGGACAGCTCGGGGAGCATCTCAGGGATCTGGCCCTGCTGCAGTGAGAGCTACAGACAGTCAGCCAGTGAAGGCCGGGGCACCGAAGGCGCGAGGGAGAGCCTTCCAGTTGACCGCGGAGGAGGTTCGCGCAGCGCCTGATGTCGTGGCTGGTATGTATTCTTTCATGTATTTATTTTGATGTTTGAGATATTGTGTTTATATTATGTTATGCGTAGGTACTTTTCTTATGAGTTTTGTACCTGTCTTGGTGTTATTTGACTCGGGTGCGAGTCAGTCTTTTGTATCCTTGGCTTTTAGTCAGCACATCATTATTATCCGAGAGGCGTTGAGTCAACCTCTGAGAGTTTCCATAGCTGACGAGAAGGAGGTGTATGCCACGGAGGTGATCCGAGGGTGTGTACTCGAGATTTTCGGCGTTGAGTTTCCGATTGATTTAGTTCCTATTGTGATGGGAGATGTCTGTGTCATCGTGGGCATGGACTAGTTGAGCAAATTTGGAGCGGTTATCGACTGCGAGAGACAGCTGGTTACCATATGAGACCCTAGTGGGGGGGTTTACGGTGTATGGTGAGGGTACATGTTCTGGGTCAGCATTTTGTTCGGCCGCTAGAGCGAGTCAGAGTCTACAGCAGAGTTGTAGTGGGTTTGTGGCGTATGTGATGGATCCGAGGGTTGATTCAGGGAGGCCGAGGTCAGTTGATGAGGTTCCGATAGTGCGAGAGTTCCCAGATGTTTTCCCGGAGGAGTTGCCGGGCGTGCCTCCTGAGAGGCGGGTAGAGTTTCATATCGACTTGGTTCCGGGGGCAACACCTATCACCAAGGTGCCTTATCGCCTTGCACCTCCAGAGATGCAGGAGTTATCCTCGTAGCTTCAGGAGCTGCTGGGGAAGGGGTTTATTCGGCCGAGCAGTTCGTCGTGGGGAGAGGCTATTCTCTTTGTCAAGAAAAAGGATGGTTCACACCGGATGTGCATTGATTACCGGGAGTTGAACAAGTTGACGGTCAAGAATCGTTACCCGTTGCCGAGGATCGATGATTTGTTCGATCAATTACATGGAGCATCTTGGTTCTCCAAGATCGACTTGAGGTCTGGATATCATCAGATGAGGGTGCGAGATGAGGATATATAGAAGACAACATTCAGGACTTGTTACGAACATTACGAGTTCGTGGTGATGCCTTTCAGGCTCACCAATGCACCGGCGGCGTTCATGGATCTCATGAACAGAGTGTGCAGACCGATGTTGGACCGCTTGGTGATCGTGTTAATCGACGATATATTGGTGTATTCGAAATCCAGAGGGCAGCATGAGGAGCATTTGAGGGATATCCTTGGAGTTTTGAGATCGGAGAGGCTTTATGCCAAATTCTCCAAGTGTGATTTCTGGTTACGAGAGGTCCAGTTCCTTGGGCACCTCGTTAACCAGAATGGGATATTTGTCGATCCGACCAAGATTGAGGCAGTGATGGGTTGGGAGGTGCCGAGATCCCCCACCGAGATCAAGAGTTTCTTAGGATTGGCAGGCTAGTACCGGAGATTTATGAGGGATTTCTCCAAGATCGTCGTGCCACTCACCAAGTTGACCCGAAAGGGTGTTGCTTTTTTGTGGGGCCCAGAGTAATAGGCCTCCTTTGAGACACTTCACCAGAGACTATGCGAAGCCCCAGTGTTAGACTTCCGGAGGGGATGGAGGACTTCATAGTGTATTGTGACGCGTCGATATCGGGGTTGGGAGCAGTGCTTATGTAGAGGGGGCATGTGATAGCATATGCATCGAGACAGTTGAAGCCTCATTGGATGAGGTATCCCACCCACGATCTGGAGTTGGGGGCAGTGGTGTTCGCCCTCAAGATTTGGCGTCACTATCTGTATGGGGTACGGTGTACCATTTACACGGACCACAAGAGCTTGAAGTATTTAATGGATCAGCCCAACCTGAATATGCGCCAGAAGAGATGGTTGGATGTGGTGAATGATTACGATTGTGAGATCCTGTACCACCCGCGCAAGGCTAACGTTGTAGTTGATGCCCTGAGTCATAGGGCGGAGGGCGCCCTGATACAGGATGTTTGTATGAGACTGATAATGATGACTCCAGTGTTTGACGCCATTCAAGGCGCCCAGGCTGAGGCCATGAGACCAGAGAACTGTAAGAGAGAGCGGGTTATCGAGAAGGTATCAGATTTTGTCACTGATAGCCGAGGGCTTATGACCTTTCAGGGTTGGATTTGGGTACCGTTTGTGGGCAAAACGCGTACCATCTTGATGGAGGTGGCACATAGATCGAGGTTTTTGATCCATCCCGGGGCTGCCGCCCATATCCTTAATATAGTCCCTACAAAGAAGGTTACCAAAACACCTCACAAGATGTGGACTGGAAAAGTTCCCAATCTAGACCACATCAAGATTTTGGGTTGTGAGGCTTTCGTGAGACGCGAGACTCACGATAAGCTCGAACCCGGAAGCGAAAGGTGTATTTTCATCGGCTATCCACAGAAATCCTTTGGCTACATCTTCTACAGACCCAGTGATAATGTGGTCTTTGTAGCAAGAAGTGGATTCTTTCAAGAGAGAGAATTCATGAGTCAAGGAGACAGTGGGAGGCAAATTGACCTTGAGGAACTTCAAGAGTCAAGTGATGAAGGAACCTCAAACCCTAGCCCTCAACCTGAGGAGGAAACTCCTGTTGAGCCGACTGAAGAATCTATACCTCTGAGGCGTTCCACCAGAGTTAGGAATGCACCTGAGCATTATTATGGTTCCCATATTACTGCAGAAGGTGAGACACTTATCAGTGATAACACACTGGTAAATCTAGATGAGCCTAACAGCTACACGAAGCCATGGCAGGCCCTGAGGCTGCTAAATGGAAAGAGGCTATGGATAGCGAGATACAGTCCATGTATGACAATCAAGTTTGGAACTTGGTTGACAATGTACCTGATCGTAAGGTAGTTGGGTGCAAATGGATCTTCAAGAAGAAGACCTGGGAGTTTCAAATCCAAGTAAAAACCTAATAAATTATTTCGTTTTTCATCGTGAAAATTGGTTAATCGTCATTCGCCTACCTTCAAATATTTTATAGCTTGGATTACGACATCCCTCTTCTAAGTTATAAAAATATTGTGTTGGGTCCTAGCCTTAATATTTCATATTGGGTGTTATATTAAGGACTTAAATCAACTAACTTGAATATCTCCCATATTAGATGTCTGGTTTAGACATCAATGATCATCCCAAATTCCTTGGAACAAAGCTTTCCTAATGAATATGATGTCCCATGGTTGGTTCATGGAAATCATATTTTTCGTTTCACAATTATTCTCCCTAACCCACAAGTTCTTGAAAAGTTTAAGTCACTCAATCCCTATTGGCAAGCAATGTCTAGGTGTGATCACATCTTGGAGATGAAGTCACATATTGACAAGCCGGGAGAGTTGGGTGTCAAAGCCTAGAGAAAGTTGATTGTTCAATCACTTTCTAAGTCACTTAGTGAGTCCCTTTGGGACTACTAAGTAATAGACTTTGACATGACCCTTAATGATCTTATCTATTTGCTTGGTGTTACTAAATCAACAATGATTTGGAACACTAGTAAAGCAAATGTGATTAGAAGATCAACTTCCCAAACTTTCAAAGGACATTGACAATGGTAACATTGGATATCCAGTAAAGCTATCTCTTCCCAATGGAAATGGATCGGCCATAGTCAAATCGGTCGACCAAATGGTAAAGAGAAAGGCTAAGTCTGAGATAGTCCCATGTATCCTTACCAAATAGTCCATATGTTTCTATTGCCAAAGGGGCATTGTCTAACTCTATTAAGTTCCTATTTGGAGATTCTTATTACATAATGTGACTGGGTTACATGGTGATGTTTTAAGAATCAAAGAAAAGAGAGGAAGCTTAAAGGAAGTATATGCTGATTCTGATCGCGAAGATGGATTTCAATCGCATGGTTTGGCGATCAGAATCTTGAGTTGTTACTTAGGAGTTATGATATATTGATTAGGAATAGATAACAACAGGTTTTCATATTCATTTGCGTTGTGAGGATAAGGTTTTCCACAAAGTTTTAAAATAAAAAAAGGTTTTAATTTTATTTATTTTAAAATATCCTTAAAGTGGCATTTGTGGAAAATTGTTGCTTATATGATTCCATTGACAACAATATTGGAAAATGGATTTGATTCTTTCGTTTGTGGTAGTGTCTAAATTTACCAAATAAGGCAAGATTCTTTCGTTTGTTAAGACTATTCGTCTTGATTTACTAAAGTTTAGTAAATATGGTTATACTTACATGTTTAAGTATAATTTTGTAAACATTGAAAAAGTATTTTTCAATGTACAGCAAAACGAATGGGAAAAATCAAATTTGGCAGAAAGATAAAAGTTTCTCAAATCTGAAAAGATGGGAGAGTACTTTAGTATCATGGTTGTGATCATCTTAATGATTAAGAAACCATGTCACAATTCATCCTCTACGGATATCTTAGTGCATTAGTATAGCTAAGAAGAGGAGTCATGAATTGTTGAAATGGTTAAATTAAGAAGATGAGTCATACTTCATTCCAGAACAATTCTTAGAGTCATACTCCAAGTTTGTAACTTGAGTGACACATCTTAAAGAAGGTTTATTAACACTAGTCAAATGTAAGAGTAAAAGGTTTTCTACTCTTGTACATTTGAAATTGGTAAGTTGTGATGTTTTGGATAAAACAGAGACTAACTTAGGCCAATTGTGTGAAGTGTTAGTCTTGATAAAGGATCCACACTATCTCTTGAATATTTGACAAGAGAGTCCTATATTTCAAGAGGATAGTAGGAGTCTTAAAGGTCTTGAAAGTCTCAAGAACTAATCAAGAATAAAACCTAAAGTTCTTCACTAGCACACGACTTGAGGTTTATAACCTATCGTGTTGACATTTCTATGTCCATTCCAGTTAAAGTTGGCTTTGTATAGGTGTTCTGAGAGTTCTCAATTGATTGCATAACAACTTGGAAGCAATGGCAGGCCCTTGTGCTGCCAGGTGGCAAGAATTTAAGATTGCACAAGTTCTGTCCATATGAATTTGACAAAATTCACATGGAAAGGAACACATACACCATAAAAATCTAAGTGTCATAAGGTTTCTCACCGATTCATGAAAATGATGGTAAGGAAACACTTTCACTAAGTAGATTTTAAGTAGATAGAAATTGTGATATTTGCGTTCTCAAAGTCGTTAGTGGAGCGTGTGTGGTTTACCGGCACACTAACATGGACTTGTGAGAAATAGCAAAGATCTAAACAATTGAGACTATGATTACGGCATCCCTTTTCATAGTTCTAAAATTGTTTAGACACACATGTGAGCTATCTAAGGAAAGGTGTATGATTTTGATAAAGTCTTATCAAAGCAATCTCGTATCAGAAATCTGAACTTTGGTAAGAATGTCAATTATTGACTTCTAGAAATACAACTAATTTCTGAGTACATGTCAAAGCTAGTGGTAATGATATGGGCATATTTAGTTATAAAATTCATGCATTATCTTAATACTTTATGTTGATTTTATCTCATTTAATGAACAAAAGGTACTTAATTAGTTTATAATTTCATTTTTCAGTAACAATTACATACTCGGATGGAAAAGGAAGCGGAATTGGCGATTGGACGCTTGGATCTTGGATTTTGAAGAAAGAAGGATGTTGCTGGACAGCTTGACCCCTCGTCAGTGTTTTCGCCATATCTCATGAACCGTAACTCCGATTGACAAGATTCAAAACGTTATGAAAAGTAGACACAATTTCGGACGACTTTCGTGTTTTGAGAAAATGCTGATTCGAAACATACTCGGCGAGTAGGGTCGATTACTTGGCGAGTTGTATCGAACTTTCGCGATTCTGGACGCGCTGACTTGCCGTACACGGGTTTTAAGTGATGTACTCGGCGAGTAGGTCACTAGACTCGCCGATTAGCCTCTGTTTTGTGAAAATCTATATAAAGGGACTTTCAGATCGATACCCTAGCATGGAGAGAAACCCTAGGAGGCTGAGAAACGATTGGAAGTGCTGCTAGGTCGTGAGGAACTGAAGAATCAACCCTACATTCAATTGTGAAGAGAATCAAGACAATTTTGGTTTATTCTTAGTAACTTTTTGATTTGAATCATGTTTACATACTTTGATTTCGTTTTTGAGTTTATGCTTACTGCAATCATGAGCTAAAAACTTATTCTTCTGTTAGGGTAGACAATTTTGTGAACATGGATGGATTATTTGAGTATGATTAATTTTAATTGGTAATTATGTTTAGTTAAGCTTGTTAAAGAACCTTATGTGTTGACAATAACTATTCTTCTATTAATAAATCAGTAATTAAGTTGTATGAACATCTCTTAGTTATTAATTTCATATGATTTATTGTGACCACATAGTTGTATGTCTAGGAATAACGAACGTGAAACTAGAATTAACTAGAAGATAGGTAAGTTAATGTGTAAGCTTGTTGGATGAACATCAACAAGAGGTTAATTGAAGGGCCAATTTAGTTAACCACTACAAGTCTTACTTAACCCGAATCAATAATCTAGGGAACCCGTTAATTTAGACAACTGGCCATTGCTTGAGTTAATTTGTTTTCTAAGAATTAGGAATAGCGAACGTGAACCTAATTATCTTAATCGGTAGCCAATGAAGAATTAATCCGATACATTAAAATCATCCATGGGAACAAATGAGTCGTACCAAAACAGAAGTCCTCTTTACTATTGAATTTAGTTGGTAATTAATTGTTTTAGTTGCTAGTTAGTTAATTTGTGTGTTGGTTATTCTAATTAAGTTTCTAGTCTTGTAAAACTAGAGAAAACCCCCTTTTTGTTATTTGTTTTATTTAGATAATATTAGCATTTATTTTAATTGTTTACCGTTCCCTGTGTTCGATACCCTACTTGCTTGAACTATATTACTAATCGATAGGTACACTGCCTTTCGTGTGTTTATTTTGTGTCTAAGTTAGTAGGATTAAAACTAGTTGGTTTTACACACATCAGGTAACATAAGTGTTATGCTAATAATCATCATGTTAGTGGGAGCATGATAATTATGATTGCAAGTCAACAATGTTAATTATAGAAAAACAAAAGTGTCAATTCGTGAAGTTGCAGGGATTGAAAAGTTGTTTAGCTATAATTAAGGGAGAGGAAATTATACTTCATTTCAATTCTAAAAGCTTAGATTGAGGTTTTAATCATCTTTAGTCAAGGATATATATATGAATTTTGTGTTGAAATGGATCAGCATAAGGAAATTCTATATATGGGTCCATTATTTGCGTTCTAAAATTCGATTATGATTACGGCATCCCTTTTCATAATCTGAATTATGAGAACTTGGCAAATAGAAATAGAAATATTGTAGCAAAAGACTGGTCTAGTATCATGTCTTTATGTGAGACATCATGAATCGTGTGCCATATGCTTTGGATATAGGATCGATTGCATGTGCTATAATATTCATCCTTTCTAAATTTTCCAAATGCTCAGGCATTAAGGAGGGAAAAGTCTAGAATTGGATATGACTAAAATGATTAAGTAATTGTCGAGGAAAATCTAAGGTTTGCCAAAGATTGGTTGCTCAGGAACAGTTGGAAGTATAGTGTGAATTTTGGAAGGACCATATTGACATATTCTGAAAGGAGGTAACTCTTATTTAGAAGTGATAGTCAAAATGGAATATGGAAAATGTTTCATAGTCAGAAGTTATTCAATCTGTATAAGATTAGAAAACTTAATGCAAGAAGGATGTTCAAAATAATGTACTTTGAATCTAAGACTTCGTTTCCTTGGAATGCTTTCCACTGGAATACTCTCTAATGACTGTTGACAAGTCTTTGTGCATATTCATTACAAGAGGAGCAATGCTTTTGAGTTTAGAATCTAACAGTTTTCGGTAAATGGCAGGAGTTTGGAATTCTTACATTTATGATAAGGTTTTGGGATTGTGAAACGAGAATCGTTGGAATTTTGTTCAATTGATCTAATTCACAAAGTAAAGATCATAAACAAACTTAGTGTGCATTCTTGGTGTATGGCATAACTAAAGTTTGGACAAACATAGTGTGTAGACTTGGAGTATGGCATAACTATTGTTTGGTCAAAACATAGTGTGCATGCTTGGAGCATGGCATGACTGTTGTTTTGATTCAAGTATAAAGTTGATAATCTGAAATAGTATGCAATGAATAATGTGTAATCAATATGGTGATAAATAAAAGGTGTTCTATCTATATTCATAAGTTCTAAGACCATATTGGATTCAATTATTATTGTGTTTCACTTTGCATGTTTTGACTTCCAGAATAACTAGGTCGATCTTCATGGATGACTAAGTTATTTAAACCATCCACAGTCGATAATACGTTGGAAGTAGGTATTAAGGCAAGACTGTCATGAATCGGTTTTGTAGTTGTCCAAGGTAGTGGACATAGCCAAGAGGTCCTACAACATTCACGAGTGCTCATAATTTCTGAGTATTGGATTCAACCCACACTCATTTGAATCACTTCATGGATTTTATCACGAGTGATCATGAGACGATAATATCTTATATTCTTCAAACCTAGAGATATGAGTTGTTACTATGAGTTGGTTGTACACTGATTGCACGAAAACGCATTGGTAACTCGATGTTATAAAACGTGCCTTTGTGTATGATTCAACAAGTAGTAGAACAATCCATATGAGTCTAAGTTTATCCATTCCTTTTACCTTCAGGATAAAAGCGATATATTTGGGCCCCTCGATGATTCAATGATGATACATGTGAGTGCTTGGCCAAGCCAAGACTAGTTTGATTTGTTCAATCAGTCAGTCGTCATAAATCGGAAATCGGGAAACAACAGATGGACAGAGAGAATGATTTATAAACCATGTCTCAGTCCATATGATATCTAGAATGAAGGAATATATGATCCCTTATCTGATGGACAAGTCATTGACAAAGGTCACAGTGCATCGACAAGGTCAGAGTTCAACAACAGCTTTCAAGAGCTACGATTTCCAATTAGGTTTTGAAGTTATACGCGATAATAGTTTTAGACTTATCCAAGTGCGAGACTGTTAGATTAGTGTCTAAGTCCATAACTATAATTGGTATGTACTTGACCCGACTTGGCATGGTCCATTTGGGTTGCATGGCATCATGCATTTGGATAGTCTAAAATGAGAGAAATAACACTTAAGGTTTATTAATGTATTATAAGTTCTAATATATTAATAAGATTATTTAATTAGTATTGATCAAGAATTAATTTAGAATAAATTAAGTGATCAAAAGAAGACTAATTAAATATATGGGTTGATTGTGTAAATCATCCATACTTGTATAGTGGGCTAATGCTCCATGGATTATCAAGTTGGGCTAAAACCCATAAGATGCTCGATGGATGCTCCATGGTGTATTTAAACATATGGATCCAAGGAAATGGAAATCCATGACAATTAGGGTTTACCCTAATTGTGTCACACTATATAAACCTATTGTTCTTGTCAAAATCGGCCACTAGTGGAACAAGTGAGGGCAAGCAGATTTTAGAAGTGTTCTATTTTCTCTCTAAGTCTTTCCATGTGCATTTGGTGTTGTGTGAACCATCTTAGGTGTCACACTTGGGGCACTAGGCTCTTAATCTCCATGGAAACAAGCTACACTAAAAGGTATGTTATTCTAACTTGTTATATTCATATGAATCAAAGTTTTGTATGCTAGATTAGGATAATCCCTTGGATATTCATCTTTGCATGTATAATAGAGAAAACTTAGATCCAAGGTATTTAGGGTTGCATGTACACTTAGGAGTGTTAAAATGCTCAAAACCCAACAAATAGATGATGAGGTCCCGACTCCGAATCTCAGCTCTAACAATCCCCTATCCATCCAAATGACCAATTCTCAAACATAGTCTAAAATACCCAAAATACCCCTAGGTCAAACTTGATCAAAATCAAGTTAAAATCAAAATTCCAAAAAGTCAACACAGTCAACCCAGCTAAGTACGTCTAGCGTACTCAGCTTTACGTCCATCGTACGCATTGGTTGACTAGTCACGGGCTTCTTGACCACATACGCGCAGCGTACGCCTTATACGCCTAACATACTACACTAAAAGGTATGTTATTCTAACTTGTTATATTCATATGAATCAAAGTTTTGTATGCTAGATTAGGATAATCCCTTGGATATTCATCTTTGCATGTATAATAGAGAAAACTTAGATCCAAGGTATTTAGGGTTGCATGTACACTTAGGAGTGTTAAAATGCTCAAAACCCAACAAATAGATGATGAGGTCCCGACTCCGAATCTCAGCTCTAACAATCCCCTATCCATCCAAATGACCAATTCTCAAACATAGTCTAAAATACCCAAAATACCCCTAGGTCAAACTTGATCAAAATCAAGTTAAAATCAAAATTCCAAAAAGTCAACACAGTCAACCCAGCTAAGTACGTCTAGCGTACTCAGCTTTACGTCCATCGTACGCATTGGTTGACTAGTCACGGGCTTCTTGACCACATACGCGCAGCGTACGCCTTATACGCCTAACATACGCAACTGGCTGCCAACCCAACTCATTAAGAGCTTATTCCTTACACCCTTAAGTCTACTTTCCAGATCCAAGTCCAAAATGATATCTTTGATCATAAAGTTTTCAACTTTATGGTTTTGCATGGCCATTAAGTGCCCAACACCAAAGATCCTAACATCTTAATCCATTAAGACCATGCATGAGAAGAAACTAGTGTCCAAGATTACATTTTTATGACTCAAGAGGATCCAAAACCTCTGAAAGGACAACTCAAATGGATTAGAGTAACCCTTACTCATAATACCAAGCTCAGGGACCAAAAGAACATAAAATCAAGCCCAAAACAAGATCTAAGTATAATTTCACCAAGTTCAGAACTTTATACATCCAGGAGATGTCAAATGATGATGTGATTCTAGATCTAAGGTGCTTCACTCCTCCAAGATGATCTCTACCTTCTTCTATTTTCTTCAAAGACACAACACACACACAAGCGCAAAAATGCTTAAAGGGTAGATTAGGGTTTGCAAAATGTTTTGAAAGGACGGAGGCTGATGAAAAGAACCAGGTGTGAAAGTTAATGAAGAATAAATAGGGTCTAAAAACCTTGGATTAGGGTTTACCTCCAGACGAGTTATGCCTGAAGTACACTAGGAGTACGCCCCACGTACTCTAAAACAACGGCATTTCCTTTTATGGGCCTTACACCCAACGTACTCTGGGAGTACGCCCCGCGTACTCACGCAAAGTGTTTTTCTTCCTTACGCCACATGGGACCAATTTGCAAGAAAAATTCATTCCAAGGGATAAATGGTAAATACTTGAAAATTGGAATACTATGACACACAAGGGAGTACGATGGGCGTACAAGGCAAGAGGATCGTAAGCACCTTATGGAGTACGTTAGGCTTACTGGGAGCACGTAGGGCGTACTCCAACCATATGCAAACCCTAATTTAGGGTCTTGGACCCTATTTAATGGCCTTAACTCAACACCAAACCCTCTTATCTGTTGTTTCCATCCATGAAATCTTATGCACGAAACTCTTGCCCCCATTTGAGTGGTTCTTGAGTTCTTGGGGTGATTTCATGTGTTTTGGTGCTTATTTAAGAAGAAGGAGCTTCTTCAAGGAGTGTTGGATTGCTTAAAGCTTGTGGATCCAGACTTTGTGCATCTTGATCTATCTTTTGGAGGTATAAAGCTTCAAACTTTATGGTTCTTTAGTGTAGATCTAGTTTTGGGTGGTATTCTATCATGTTTTGGTCCCATGGTTGTGGTTCTTGTGAGTATAAGGTACTCAAGAACCTTTGAGTCTCATAGTTGTTCCTTGTTAAGGTTATTAATTCATAAAGTTGGGATCTTGTGGAGTTTAATCCTCTTATGCAAGTATTGGTGACCTTGTTATGAAGTTAGGAAACTTAGATTGTGGCTTGGACCTCATTAATCCATGCAAAGTCATAAAGTCAGGAATTTTATGACTTAAGACATATCTTTTGGGTCATATATGAGTTTAGATGTCCTAGTCTTAACCATTAAGATCTTAATGGTGAGTTTTGGCCTCTAACAAGTAGGTTAGGTGTACGTAGGAGTACGCTCAACATAATGCTTGGACAGTGCATCGAGAACTTGTACATTATGCTTCGGCAGTCGGTACGCGGGGTGTAACATTCCAAAAATCTTAACCAAAAATTTCTTTTTAAAACATTAATAAAACCATAAGTATCAAAACATTTTAACCATAACTAAAGGTTTAACTATCAAGTCAATGTACCATTTTAAAACATGTTCTATTTATCAGAGTAAACATCCCACGCTAAACTTCTTTGTGTATGCCAAGCGATTGTCCCGAGCTCTTCCCTCCGCTACCGGAAGTACCTGAAACCAAAACTGAAAACCGTAAGCACGAAGCTTAGTGAGTTCCCAAACCTACCACATATCATATATGCATAACCATGAACACATATCCACATACTGGGCCCCCGCCCACTGCATCGGGCCTCCCCCCCCCCCCCCCGACTTCAGGCCCCGCGTGGCATCAAGCCCCGCTCGGTATACATATCTGTCTCTCTTAGGCCCCGCTTGTCTCCGAGCCTCGCCTACTACACACATACATACAATCAAATAGCATACTAGAACATACACAAACATACTCTAACTGTACCCTGATCTAAGGTCTCGCCTGACTTAGGCCCCGCCCCTGGTCTGCTACTGAAGTTGTGGAACCCCGTCCATACTCCTTCTAGTAGTGAGAAACGGCCCCCCACCTACACTCACATCCTTCCTAAAACATGCCTCACCCCTACTCTGCTAATATCGAGATGTGGAACCCCATCCATAATCAGCTAGTGATGAGATATGGGACCTCGCCCACACTCACATGCCTACCAGGCACATACAAGTATCACATAGACAACAAGTATAATCTAACATACAACATAAGAATCTTCCTCGGGATTGCCCCGACATCGAACCCCAGGTCCGGAGACACACTATTATCTAACATACTTCGGGCTTACCCCGACATCGGACCCTTGGTCCGGAACCTATCATACCTACTCATGCAAGAATCACGAAGACCTCTAGCATCCTAATCATTCCTCGAGCCTGCCCCGACATCAGGTTGTAACCCGGAACATATAACAATAAGTGCCTAGGGCTAACCCCCGGGTCTTCCTACTATACATAAACATAAACATAGACATAATGGGTCAACATTGTGGTTGTAGACCCATGCACACAGTGAGGAGACTCACCCCGCACTGCTGAAGACTGGCAGAAACACTTATGAATGCTAACCAACAACTTCTGAAATGCTGATCCTTCGGCTCCCTAAACTATAAAATCCCAAAATAACACTTATACCACAATTCACTCAAAAGTCAAACCTGGTCAAACTTGGTCAAAGTCAACGCTCCGAGTTGACTTCAACTCGCCAAGTTGACCCACCAACTCGTCGAGTCCCACAATCCACACGAAACTCTGGACTTCGATCCTACTCGTCGAGTTCTCCGTGAACTCACCGAGTACACCTTCCACACATCGGGACCCTCCTTCATCTGACTCACTAAGTTCTCCTTTGAACTCGTCGAGCCCACCTTCATAAATTAGGGAGATTGTCTTGGACTCGCCAAGTTCCTCCTTGAACTCGTCGAGTACGATGATCTCCAGGTCCACTACGAACCCAGACTGGATGAGTCCCTCACCAACTCAACTCACACCCTCTAACAGAAGGGTTTGGGTACAAGAAAATGGCCTGACTCGCCGAGTCCCTCTATGTCCAATTCTAATAAGATGATTTCAGTTAAGAACAAAGTATCCAAGACCCAGATCTAACCTTCTAGGGTCGGAATAACACGCACAGTTACTGCCTTTACATCCATGCATGGCCCTTTTTGCTCAAAAGGCCATAACAACCTCTTTAAACTTTGCATGGGTAGTTCTAATGGCATAAAGCTTCCACCTTTATGCCTTAACTACCCTAAATACTCTCAGATCTGAAAGGATCTTGTTTGGGGACGTCCAAATCCCACAAGTAATCATTCTTGGACCAAAAACATCATAAAAGGGACTATAAAAAGATCAAATAAACCAAAAGCCAAGATGAATACTTGATTACCAAGAAATGAAACCAATGGAGTGTATCTTCTGGATCTACTTCCTCCTTCTTGAACCTCCAACTTCCTTCTTCTCCTTCTTCCTCTTCAAGAGCACACAAATCACACAAAGGTGGCTCAAACACTCACAAGACACACTAGGGTTTCATGGGTGAGGGTTTGGGGTATGGTGGCTGAAGATGGAGCTGAGGAAATGAGAATGAGATGCCTAAATAGGGTACCAAGTCCGAATTTAGGGTTTTCCCAAAACCTGACCAACTCGCCGAGTCATTCCTCTGACTCGTCGAGTAGGTCACTTAACCCGCGATCCAAGTCGCACTCCTACTCGTCGAGTCACACCACCTAATCGACGAGTTGCTTCTTTATTTTTAGGATTTTCTTTCCTTTCTAGGTCTTCTGAATTCAGGGTGTTACACAGGGCGTACGTTTCTAGTACGCGGGGCGTACTCCCCAGGGAGTCTATTTTGGGCCTTGAGCCTTTTGGGGGTTAGGCTATGAGGTGTTGGACCAGTTCTGGGAAGGGTAAAATGGTCTTTTACCCTTTAGTAAGATGGATTATGGATTGTGCCTTAAATTTTGGGATATTGGTTTAATTGTTAGTTACGGTTGTGTTTATTGTTAGTTGGTGCAAGATTATCCAGTTCAGCGACCTGATCAGTTATTTGGTTATCAACAGATTGAGGTGAGTCTCCTCACTGTGTTTGGCATGTCTAAGACACCAATGTAGGCCCACGGTTTATTATGATTAGGATGCTAGTTTACTGTGTGACTCTTGCATGTATGATATTTGATATGTATAGCGGGCGGGGCCCGATGCCGGGCAGGTCCTGATGATTATATTGTATGCGATTTTATCTTTGTGATTATTGCATGTGTTTATGTGTTTGTATGTATACCAGGCAGGGCCTGATGCCAGGCGGGGCTTGATGACTGACAGATCTATTCTGATCGGGGCTCAATGTCGGGCGAGGCCCATTATATGTTTGATATGTTTGGTATGTGGTGTTTTGGGGAACTCACTAAGCTTTGTGCTTACATTTTTATGTTTATGGTTTTAGGTACCTCTGGTTTGAAAGGGAAGGGTCCGACTTGATCGCAGTGCATCGACCCATGTTTCCGCAATATGATGATTTTGGAATTGTACTATGATGACTGTTTTTTTATGTTACACTTTTGAATGTTTGAATAAAAGATAATTGGCATTTTGGTTGAATTAAAAATGAATTTTTTACCTTATAATTTTTGGTACGTTACACCGACTCATTAAGAGTGAAGAATTTTCACTTGGGGTTCGACGCATTAAGGCGGCATGTGTGGCCGCCGGTATCGAGAGTGGTAAGCAGGCGTTGTGGAAGCAGTTGGTTATAAGAAATTTTAATCTGGAGGAGCCGAGTGATACATCGCAGTCAACGTTTGTGATGCATGCTGCCATAAAGGCATTCTTAGACACCGATTTTGCCTCGTACCTCCGCCTTGGTGAGTTCGACTTAGCGGGGCTCCGTCAGCTCTGTTTGGATCCTCCAGCGGAGGAACTTCGAGTTTTGAGCAATCTAGCACTTCCTAATTGTGCATGCAACCCTAATAAACCTTGGATCTATGTTTGTCTAAATACATGCAAAATAATAATTTTCCAAGGTTCATAACCTATCTAACATGGCATGGGGTACTTTTAAACATAAAAGAATTAGATGAGATTACATACCTTTTGATGATGAGTTTTATTCCTAAGGAGTTTGAGGGCCAAGCACCAATAGTGTGAATGCCTCAAATGGAATCACAAATCACCACAAAATCTTGGAAAACTTTGAGAGAGTGTATACACACTTGTAATTTTCGGCCACACACAAGCGCACACACTAGTGTCACTAGTGGCTATTTCATGCAACATAAGCATGCTTATATAGTGTACATGATTAGGGTGAAACCCTAATAACCCATGACCTTTCCTTTTCCAAGGATCCATGGGTTAAAAGCTCCATGGATCATCCATGGACTTCCATACAAGCCTATCCCATTAACAAATGAGTGTTAGCCCACACTATATAAAACCAATAGCCCACAATCTAATTAGTCTTCCTTTTAATCTCTAAATTAATTCATAATTAATTTAAGACTAAGACTAATTAAATAACATGACTTCATATTAATATATTATAACTTATAATATATTAATAAACATATGTGTATAACTCTCATAAAATTATCCATAAATAGTTCGGGTGAAGTGCAACCCAAATGGACCATGCCGGGTCGGGTTAAGTATATACCAAATAAGTTATGGACTTAGACACCTTATCCAACAGACTCCCACTTGGATAAGTCTAATAACTATTTTTGTGTATGTTACTTCAGGAACCAACCAGCAATCGTAGCTCTCGAAAACTCTGTTGAACTATGAAGCGCCATTTTAGATAAGTGATCATATAATCCTCTGTTCTCATGATATCAACCGGACAAATACATGGAACAACGTCGTACTTATTGTCCAGCAGTTTGTTTCCCGATTTCCGATTTGTTTGACAAAGAACTTAATCGAACACATCAATTTAGTTCTGACCGGCTGGTACATAGGTCACAACGAAATCATCGAGGGGCCCAAATATCGCTTCTATTTCTAGAAGGAACAGATAAACTTCGACTCATATGCTTGTTCTACTACTTGTTGAATTGTACACAAAGGCACGTTTTATAACATCAAGTTACTAATGCGTTTATGTACAATCAATGCACAACCAACTCATAGGTAACAACTCATATCTCTAGGTTTGAAGATTTATATGATATTACCGTCTCACGATCACTCGAGATAAATTCCATGAAGTGATACAAGTGAGCGTGGGTTTATTCCAATACTCATAACTTATGAGCACTCACGAATGTTGTAGCAACCATTGCTATGTCTAAACTCATTTATCCATCTACAAACTCGATTCATGACAGTCTTGATTCATACCTACTTCCAACATATGAACAACTGTGGAGTGTTTAAATAACTTAGTCATTCGGAAAGAATAACCTAGCTATTTTGGAAGTCAAAACATGCAAAGTGAAACACAATAATAATCGAATCCAATATGGTCTCAGAACCCTTTTGAACATAAATATAACCACCTTTTATTTATCACCATATTGATTACATATTATTCATTGTATAATGTTTCAAACAATCAACTTAAGACTTGAATAAAACAACAGTCGTCCCATGCTCCTGGCATGTACACTTTGTTTTTCTAAACAATAGTTATGCCATACTCCAAGTATGCACACTATGTTTGTCTATGATCCTTACATTGTGATGTAGATCAATTGAACATGATTCCATTGATACTCATTTCACAATACCAAATCCTTATTGTAAATGTGAGAATCCCCGATTCCTATCATTTACCAAAAAATCTGTTAGATTTTAAACTTTTATGCAATGTTCCTCTTGTAATGATTATGCACAAAGCCACCAAAACCTTGTCACCAGTCATTACAGAGTCTTCCAAAGAAGGTCAACTTCTATGGAACGGAAGTCTCATATTCAAAGTACATTGCTTTGAACATCCTTCTTGCATTAAGGTTTTCTAATCTTACATAGATTGAATAACTTCCACCTATGGAGACATTTCCATAGTCCCATTTTGACTATCACTTCCGAACAAGAGTTACTTCTTTTTAGAATATTTCAATATGGTCCTTTCCGACAACTTACATCATACTTCCAACTATCCATGAGCAACCAATTTTTGGCGAACCTCAGATTGTCCTCGACAATTGCTTAATCACTTTAGTCATATCCAGTTCTAGACTTTTCCCTTCTCAATTCCTTAAGCATTTGGAAAATTTAGAAAAGATGAATATTATAGCACATGCAATCGATCCTATATCCGAAGCATATGGGACACGATTCATGATGTTTGACATAAAGACATGATACTAGACCAGTCTTTTGCTACAATATTTTTTACTTGCCATGTTTTCAAAATTTAACTATGAAGAGGGATGCCGTAGTCATAATTGAATTTTGAGAACGCAATATATATATAGAATTTCCTTAAGTCGAACCATTAAGACATAAAATTCATATATATGTCCTCGACTAAAGATGATTAAAATCTCAATCTAAGCTTCTAGAATTGAAATGAAGTATAATTTCCTCTCCCTTAATTATAGCAAAACGACTTTTTCAACCCCTGCAACTTCACGAATTGAAACTTTTGTTTTTCTATAATTAACATTGCTAGCTTGCAATACTAATCATAATTATCATGCTCCCACTAACATGATGATTATTAGCATAACACTTATGCTCCCACTAGCTTTGACATGTATTCATAAATCAGTTGGACTTCTAAAATTTAGATTCATACACCCTTCTGTAGATAGCTCACATGTGTGTCTAAACAATTTCAAGAACTATGAAAAGGGATGCCGTAATCATAGTCTCAATTTCTTAGACCTTTGCCATTTCTCACAAGTCCATGTTAGTGTGCCGGTTAACCACACGCGCTCCACTAACTACTTTTGAAAATGCAAATAACACAATTGATATCTACGTAAAATCTACTTAGTGAAAGCGTTTCCTCGCCATCATTTTCATGAATCGGAGAGAAACCTTATGACACTTAGATTTTATAGTGTATGAGTTCTTATCCATGTGAATTTTTCAAAACCATAATCACAAGATAAGGTTAGTGACAAATTCAGCCTTACATGGATTAAACTTGTTCAGTCTTAGTTTCTTGTCACCTTGGTAGCACAAGGCCCACCAATGCTTCCAAGTTGAACTCTGATAACTCACATGCAAATTCAACTTATTTGAAGTAGGTACAGAAATAAGAATTATGTCAACACGATAGGTTGCAAACCTTAAGTCGTGTGCTAGTGATAAATTACAGGTTTTACTCTTGATTAAATCTTGAAACTCTTTCAGGATCTTTAAGGCTCCCACTGTCCCCTTGACATATAAGTTTCCCCAGTCAAGAACCATTCCTTGACAAAACAAATATTCAAGGGACAGTGAGGATTCTTATCAAGACTAACACCTCACACAATTGGTCTTAGTTGGTCTTTGTCTCATCCAAGACATCACAACTTACCAATCTCAAATGTACAAGAGTAGAAAACATTTTACTCTTACATTTGACTAGTGTTAATAAATCTTCCTTTATGTCACTCAAAGTTACAATCTTGGAGTATGACTCTAAGAATTGTTTTGGAACGAAGTATGACTCATCTTCTTGATTTTAACCCATCCAACAATTCATGACCTCTCTTCTTAGCCATAACAATGCACTAAGACGTCCTTAGAGTATGAATTTGTGATATGGTTTCATAATCATTAAAATGATCATGAAATACGATACTAAAGTACTCTCCCATCCTTTCAGATTTGAGAAACTTTTATCTTTCTGCCTAATTTGATTCTTCTCATTTGTTTTGTCATACATTGTAACCTTTCCAATGTTACAGAATTATACTTAACCTCATAAGTATAATCATATTTACTAATCTTTAGTAAATCATGACAAATTAATCTTTGTGGTGGACCTTGACCAGCGCACACCTAGTGTACCTAATTCCTTAGTCCTTCAATTGACTCACATATACATGTGATCAAAGAATTAGTCTTAATTTTCAAAGATGAAAATTCTCATTCATTATACAGTACAACTTGTATGATTCCAAGTTTCTGTCCAATTGAAACTTGGGTGATGAAAAACTTTCTTCATTCGGTAAATTCAGACACTACCACAAATGAAGGAATCAAATCCACTTTCCAATATTGCTATTACTGGAAACATATAAGCAACAATTTTCCACAGATGTCATTGTAAGGATATTTTTAAAATAAATAAAATTAAAACCTTTTTTTCTTTTATTTTAAGACTTTACGGAAAAACTTATCCTTACAATCCACATGAAAACCTTGTTGTTATCTATTCATAAGCAATATATTGTAACTCTTAAGCAACAGCTCAAAATTCTGATTACCGAACCATGCGATCGAAACCCACCTTCGCAATCAGAATCAACATATACTTACTTTAAGCTTCCTATCTTTTCTTTGATTCTTAAAACATCAACATGTGACCCATTCACATTATGTAATAAGAATCTCCAAATAGAAACTTAATAGAGTTAGTCAGTGGACTTTACCCAAAGTAGAGTCAAACCTCTTGACTTGATCAACCTTATGACCTTTCAGGTGAATAGGGCAGCTTCGCAACCAATGCCCCTTCCTTTGGCAACAAAACACATGGACCCTTTGGTAATGGCATATGAGACTATCTCAGACTTAGCCTTTCTCTTTACCATTTGGTCAACCGAGTTGACTATGGCCGATCCCTTTCCATTGGGAAAAGAAATGCTTTTCTAGATATCCAATGCTACCATTGTCAATGTCCATTTAAGACTTGGGAAGTTGTTCTTTTAATCAAATTTGCTTTATTGGTGTTCCAAATCATTGCTGATTCCACAACACCAAGAAAATAGATAACATCATTAAGGGTCATGTCATAGTCTGTCTCATAGAAGTCCTAAAGAGACTCACTATGTTACTAAGAAAGTGATTGAACATCCAACTTTCACGAGACTTTGACACCCAACTCTCCCAGCTTGTCAATATGTGACTTTATCTCCAAGATGTGAGCACACATATACTATGCTTGCCAATAGGGATTGAGTGACTTTAAACTTTTCAAGAACTTGTGGGTGAGGGAGAATAATTGGAGGAGGTGGAGGAAGTGAAGCATGATGTTGAGGGACACCATCTTCAAGAGATTTGGGAAGATCATAGTCATCTGAACCAGACATCTATAATGGGAGAAAATCAAGTTAGTTGATTCAAAGTCCTTAATATAACACTCAATATGAAATATTAAGGCTAGGACCCAACACAATATTTTATAATTTGGAAGAGGGATGCCGTAATCCAAGCTATAAAATATTTGAAGGTAGGCGAATGACGATTCACCAATTTCCACCATGAAAAACAAAATAATTTATTAGGTTTTAATTGGATTTGAAATTCCTAGATCTTTTGAGATTCATTGAACTTTTCAATGGCATGTTTCAATCTCGAGTGTGCCCTTTCAAATTTTGTGACTGGGATGTCGAGGATCACAAAACAAGGTGTGAATAACCATACCAATTCACTTGGTACCCTTAATATTATCACCCAATCAATGTGCCGGTTAACCACACACGCTCCATTGATCTATGACAAACATTAAGTCACCCTTCGTGATCCTTACTAGTCCAAGTTAGTGTGCCGGTTAACCACACATGCTCCACCAACGACTTGGTAAGGTACAAAGTGTGAATTCCATGGGCTAGCACCAAATTCACATTTTTCCTAAAGTAACTAAGATTGGGAATTAAATAAAACATTTAGTTACTTTATAATAATCATTATACTTTTAATGAGAATTTAAAGTCATTGTCCTACCCGTTCGGCTAACGACCCTCCACCAGTCAAGCAAGCGGTGGGTGAGAGTGGACACCCATTAAGTTGCCATTTTATAGGCAACAACCTTATACCCACCTTATAGACCGGCTTCGTGAATGAGGCCTACTAACGGTAAAACGACTTGTTCTTATACATATATATAATAATTAACCATTAATGTTATAAATAGTATAAGTGTTGAATTTTAACTTTTAAAATTCTAAGTGTTGGAATTAAAGTTTATTAAAGTGTGTGAAACTTTTCCAAATTCCAAAACTTGAGGGCAAGTTTTGTAACTATCCAAAACTTTTCATTTCATAACTTATGAATTAAAGGTTCATAAAATGAAGACTCTTCATTTTATGTAACTTATGTGTTTTTAATGTGTGTTAAAGAAAAGTGACCTTTGGATATCCATAACTTGAGGACAAATTATGGACTCCATTACAACACATAAATGATCAAGAATTAATCCTAAACAATTCAGCAAATAATTCCTATCATCTTCTAAATTCATAAGAACATGAACATGATTATCAAAGTTTCAATAATTATATGAACACATACAAAGCATGAAATTTTGATATATGCTATTGTAAATGCATTAGAACAACCATTACACCAACTAAAATAAGTTTTAAAACATCAAAACAGTTTAGGGTAAAGTTTCTAGTCCATTTCTAGCAACAAAAGTCGAAAATCTGCATTCTGAACCTTCTACTCGCCGAGTGCACGAACCTACTCGGCGAGTAGGATGAATTTTGCCTTGGACTCTGCGAGTCCCCCTATTCACCCGGTGAGTCCATCATGCAGACAGCAAAAATTTCGACTATTTTCACTATTTTGCATCAAGTATCAAACAAGCAAGCCTAGGCTCTGATACCATTGTTAGGGTTTGAGCAATCTAACACTTCCTAAGTGTGCATGCAACCCTAATAAACCTTGGATCTATGTTTGTCTAAATACATGCAAAATAATAATTTTCCAAGGTTCATAACATATCTAACATGGCATGGGGTACTTTTAAACATAAAAGAATTAGATGAGATTACATACCTTTTGATGATGAGTTTGATTCCTAAGGAGTTTGAGGGCCAAGCACCAATAGTGTGAATGCCTCAAATGGAATCACAAATCACCACAAACTCTTGGAAAACTTTGAGAGAGTGTATACACACTTGTAATTTTCGGCCACACACAAGCACACACACTAGTGGCTATTTCATGCAACATAAGCATGCTTATATATTGTACATGATTAGGGTGAAACCCTAATAACCCATGACCTTTCCTTTTCCAAGGATCCATGGGTTAAAAGCTCCATGGATCATCCATGGACTTCCATACAAGCCTAGCCCATTAACAAATGAGTGTTAGCCCACACTATATAAAACCAATAGCCCACAATCTAATTAGTCTTCCTTTTAATCTCTAAATTAATTCATAATTAATTTAAGACTAAGACTAATTAAATAACATGACTTCATATTAATATATTATAACTTATAATATATTAATAAACATATGTGTATAACTCTCATAAACTTATCCATAAATAGTTCGGGTGAAGTGCAACCCAAATGGACCATGCCGGGTCGGGTCAAGTATATACCAAATAAGTTATGGACTTAGACACCTTATCCAACAGGAACATCCTTTGATGGGTTATTCGCGGAACATCGAACCTTCCTCTGCTCCTTTTGGCAACTGACTATTCTTTTTCCTCAAACCACATCTTCTTTTTTTATTAGTTTGTTTGTGATCTTTATGTAAGTACAGGGGATACCAGGTGGACAATACATATTTATATTTTGTTTTTTATAGCATTTTGCTTTGTTTAAAAGGTTTGTTTACCTCCGTTTCCGGTGGTTTGTGTTGGCCTTCGGTGTATGTGTGTTCGCTTCTTTTCTTAATTAAACAATCCTCTCCCAAGGTTTCTATTGGCCTTGGGGCTTGATTGGGTCGATAATTAGGCCATATGCTCAATCTGTGACTCCAGAGTCCTTACTTGTCTAAGTCCTCTTGAATCCATTCTTGGGACTCGCGTTGGGAACTTGAGACATGACCCCTTTTCGATTCATGGGCTTGTGTTTCTAGGCCAAAGCGTTTTAGTTAGCTTTTGGTTTTGAGCATTGTCTAGCTCATTATGTCGGGGTGTTGTTTTTTGCTAGAGCTTATTAATTACCCCATTAGCACTTTGCTCTAAGTCCTAGGCCTTGGGGAGTTACACTCTAGCCTTAATCATCTAAGTCAATCTGAGATCGTCACCTCGAGGCTTTAGGACTTAGGTATTTTTTTAAGGGAATGGTTACGAGCCTTTGAAGCCTTTATGCATGTCATGATCGAGGCTTGTGGCCTTTTGGGCTGAATTGACATGTTTAGGGAAAGGTTATGAACCTTTGACGCCTATGGTTACATTCTCACAATGGTTTTGCTCAAATGATGTGGATGATCAGTCCTTGTTACCATTTGGTAAACATGAACAACCTCTTATGATATCATGCTTGAATTGTGAGAAAACGTTCTAACACTTTTTATAGTGGTCAATTTGCATCACTTTACTGATAACAAGTATAGAATATAAATATTGTCTGGTGAGAATAAAAAATAGTTACACTATGACACGAACTAAGGTCTGGCTCTTGGGCCAGTTTACTGGGGTCTGATTATAGGAGTAGAAGTGGTGCAGATTATGCACGTTTCAGGTGTGGGGGATCGGTCTCCCATCCTGGGATTATAGGACATAGACTCCATTCTGGCGTGCCTCTACAACTTTGTACGATCATTCCCAAACAACACTCAACCTGCCTTGGGACTGTGTGTGGTTGGACTAGTTCTTGCGCAATACCTATTCTCCCACCTTAAAGTTTTTTACTCGTACACATCGGTTGTAGTAATTTTCGGTGCGAGCCTTGTAGGCCGCTTGGCGGAGTTGGGAATCTTCGCGGTTTTCGTTGAGTACATCTAGGTACTGATAAAGTTCAGCTTCATTGGTATTCGCATCAAATTTTGTTACTCGATCAGACCTCCTTATGATTTCGAGTGGGAGTCCTACTTATGTGCCGTACGTTAAATTGAAGGGCGTTTCTCCGATGCTAGACCTTGAGGTCGTGCAATACAACCAGTGTATTGTTGGTAGTTCTTTGACCCATGCTGCTTTGGATTTCATCAAACACATTTTGAGACCGTTGACGATGATCTTGTTTGATACCTCAGTCTGGGCGTTGGCCTAGTACGAGCCATTAAGGTGAATCGTCGATGGATTTGCTTATCCTCGTACCACTCTTTGAAAGGGCTACCCTAGAATTAAGTACGTTGTCACTAATCAGGACTATGGGGTACCGAATCACGTAAGGATATTCTTCCACGTGAACTTTATCATTTGCCTGTCTGTGACCGTGGCTAATGGTTCAGATTTGATCCATTTGGTGAAGTAATCAACAACAACTAGCAAGAATTTTGGATCCCCATGGGGCAAGCAGGAACGGTCCTACGATATCTATGTCCCACTGATGGAAAGGCCAAGGGTTGATGATGCTGGTTAGAGGCATGGTGGGCTGGTTCTAAAAATAGATGAAGGCTTGGCACTCTAGGCATTTCTTTGTGAGTTTAGTTGCGTCCTTATATATGTCAGGCCAATATACTCCCAGATAGAGTATCTTTTCCGTTAGTGTCCGTACGCCTTCATGTGCCCCGGCCTTGCCTGCATGACTTTCTTCCAAGAGCGATGGTCCTTCTACGTGGGAGATGCATCTGAGCCACGGTGCTAGGTACCCTCTCTTATACAACTGTTTCTCCCTTATGGCGAACTATGGGGCTTTGATTTTGATTTTCCTGGCTATCGCAGGATCGTCTGGGAGGATGTCGTAAAGGAGGTAGTCTAGATAGGGCTTGGTCCAGTTAGGGGGGAATGCAATGGAATTGATTTGTATGTTGTCAAAGCTCCTCTCCCTGAGAACTTCTACCAGCACTTTCTTGGTCAATTGATCGAAAGATGTTGATGCTAATTTGCTAAGAGCATCGTCCCTCGCGTTTTCCCCTGGGAAATTTGCTTGATCCTGAAGCTTTTAAACGAATGCGTTAACTTCCGCATTGCGTCCAAGTACCTTTGCATCATTTGGTATTTGGCTTCGTAAGTTCCAATGACTCGGTTAGTGATGAGCAGAGAGTCGCTAAAATCTTAAAGGTGTTTTGCTCCGACCTCTTGTAATGCCCCAATTTCTGGTATGTAATTTAAATATGTATTTTTTTAGTTTTCAAGAGGAACTCGACGAGTCAGTAGCCCGAATCGTCAAGTAGAGATGGGATTCGCACACATTTTAGGTGGGCGACTCGACGAGTCCATATTCTGGGACTCGGCGAGTCCGCCAGTACGGATGAAACCCTAATCTAAAGGGTTTTCACCCTATTTAAACAACTTATTGAGCCCCAAGACAGTCCCCATCACTCCCATAATACTTTCCACAAAACCCTAGCAGTCCTTTTTGCATTTTGAAGTGTTTTGTGTGATCTTTGAAGTTTTGGAGAGAAGAAGGAGAGTAGATCCAAAGGAGAAGAAGGAGATCCAAGGTCTTGAGTCCATTTCAGAGCATCTTGAGGTAAAATTCGAATCCTTTCTGTTCTTATGCTTGAATCCCCTTAGAATCTCAATAAAAGGCATTTTTAGGACATTTATTGGCTTGTTAGTGAATAGAGAGTATATAGCAACGAAATGACATCAGATCTAGTCATGGTTGAGCTTTAGAAGCGCAGATCCATTACCCTTATTGAGTCAAATTAGTATGCCAACCTAGATCTACTCTTTAAGTTCATTTTAATCCCTTAAACACTTGAATATGCATGCATGCACGTAAAGTTGGAAACTTTACGTGTAAAACCAACCCTAGGAACCCAGATCTATGAGTTGAACGCACTAGAATCGATCAAAATCGACTGTATAGTGTTTGCATGCAAGCGACTTGGCGAGTTGTTCTTCAGACTCGACGAGTCAAGTCGCGAGTCTATAGTTTTTCCCCTTTTGAGTGTTGCGAGTGGAACCAGTGAGTTAGAGGTGGACTCGATGAGTCGGAAGTCAGACACAGTAATGGAGGGGCTCGGCGAGTCAATGCCATGACTCGGCGAGTCCAAGGCAATCTCCTTGCCTCAAGAACAGACTCGACGAGTTGTTCATACAAATCGGCGAGTCACATACTAGACCTGTTCCTGAGATGAAGATGAACTCGACGAATTGTTCATACAACTCGGCGAGTCGGATGAAGTAAGACTGGATGATTAGTATCGAAGATGAACTCGTCGAGTCTTTGCTAAACTCGACGAGTAGTAGCGAGTAGACGATGAGAAGAGGGTATAGGGACTTGACGAGTTGACGGCCCAACTCGGCGAGTCTGGTCAGCTAAACGTTGACTTTGACTAGTATGTTGACTTTGACCAGGAGGTTGACTTTGACCAGGGCTAAAATAGTCATTTTACCCTCAATATAGTTATCAGTATTTGATTGAGTGTACTTATGGGAATTGTAGCCGGGGAGATACCAAAGCAGCAGCAGACAGTTTCCCGAGCAGTTTGTTCAGCAGCCAGCTTACGAGGTGAGTTTCCTTCCAGTAGGAACGGGTCTACGGCCACAATGCCGACCCGTTTAGTTAGCAGTAGTTTCCGAACTTCGGTCCGATGCAGTAGATAGTATGCCTGAGGTCTTTGTGATTCAGGCAAGGTTTTGTGTTATGTGTTCCGAACTTCGGTCCGATGCAGTATGCGGTATCAGTGTTTATGTTAATTGCTATGTTTATGCTGTGCTATGTTTAGTTAGTTTCCAGACTTCGGTCCAATGCAGGGGACAAGGTCCCAGTCAGTTCCGGACATCGCTCCGATGCAATTTCCGGACTTCGGTCCGATGCTGGGGACAAGGTCCCAGTAAGTTCCGGACTTTGGTCCGATGCAGTTTCTGGACTTCGGTCAGATGCGGTTTCCGGACTTTGGTCCGATGCAGAGGGCAAGGCCCTAGTTAGTTTCGGAATTTGGTCCGATGCAGTTTCTGGACTTCAGTACGATGATGTGGGTAATGCCCAATAGTTGTTTATATGTTATTGTATGGTATGTGGTAGTTTGGGGGAGCTCACTAAGCTTTGTGCTTACAGTTTCAGTTTTGGTTTCAGGTACTTCCGCTAGCAAGGGGAAGAGCTTGGGATGATAGCATCGCACACACCACAGCTTCAGCTTTTTATCCTGGGAGTTTATTTCAGATGCTATGATATATTTGATACAGTTTTTGATGTGTCACATCTATTATGACCTTTTGAGATTTGTGATGTACGGTTTCATTATATGATATGGATGATTTGTGATTGTTGGTATTATTTAAACAAAAATTTTTGGGTCGTATTTTGGGTCGTTTCAAGTTGGTATCAGAGCCTTGGTTTGAGGGATTCGAATACACTTTCGGGTGTGTCTGAACTCAAACTAAGGAAATGGTAATAAATTTTCAAAAGAAAAGCATTTTTGGAAAAGAATTTAGAAAGAAAAAGAGTTCTGAAAACGAGTTAAGGGTGTGGTGCATGCGATCAGCCGAGCTCAAGTAAGTACTCCCAAATTACCCATACAAGTTTCTGTTATGATTATTAGTTTCAGTTTCAGTTTTAGTAGAGCAACATAATAGTATAGGACTAAGGATCTAGGAGGATGCTTTATGTGCCTGCTTTATGTGTTTCAGCTTTATGAGAATTGCATGCTAGTATTGAGTAGACAGTAGTAGGATAGCTTGTTTAGGTTATGCCTGATAGTATGAGCTTAGCATTGTATGCTAGTACAGTTCCTTGTTATGAGAAGAGATTTTCTTGAGTAGTTTCCTTTGTGTGGATGTTGCTTGCTTTGTTCTTTGTGGGACTTGGAGTGATGGGAGTTAGCTATTAGGTGGATACGTTAAGTCACATGAAATCAGGGTTGAATAATCTCAGAGTGTAGGATTTGACCTTAATGCGTAGCTCTTGTCAGAGTCCTAACCGTTGTAGGGATGAATCCCTTACTCGAAGGATTATCTGAGCCTCGTTGCATGTGATGGTATCCATGTGGTGGCTAGTTGGCATTACAAGGAGGCCTTCAGCAGATGAGGACTGGTTTGGGTAGAGTCAGAGACTTCCCTAGGGCAAGCCTAGGATGGGAGTAGCAGAGATCAGTAGCAGTAGAAGTGACTTGGTGGAGTCAAGGTAGTTCTTGTGGAAAGTACGGATAGATGTGGAAGGTAGTATGGGCCCGTACTACTGAAAGCAGAGGATCCGTACTCGAATCAAGGAAGGCTGAGAAGAGACCAGGAAACTAGTAGAGGTAGTGATCCCTCGAGTTATATGAGTGTTTTTGACATTTGTTATGATTTGCATTTCAGAATGGTGGTGTTACGACCTAGGCCAGCAGCCGGTAGTTCTGGAGCCGGCGAGGGATCAAGATCAAACTCGGGGGCCGAGCATCTAGACGAGCAGACTAGGGAGTTTATCTCTTCAGAGATTACTCGTATCATGCTTGAGCAGACTCCTATGATATTTGGTTTGATCAAGGAGGGTATCTTGGAGCTGATGGATGAGAGATTGAGCACCTTTTGTGCGGAGGTGACGGCCATGATGGGGGTTGCGCACATTTACCTTCAGGGAGTTCCGGGAATGTGGAGCTCCAGACTATCGTGGGGCTCGAGACCCCATTGTGAGTACCAGATGGTTCATGGATGTGGCCAACGCATTCCGCACTAGCAGATGTCCCGAGGGAGACAAGGTCATATTAGCGTCCTGTCTTCTGAAGGACAGGGCACGGGACTAGTGGGAGGAGGTCAGACATGTCATTAGGGATGACGTAGCTTTGGATGCTATGACCTGGGCAGATTTTACTACCAGGTTCAGAGCCGAGTTTGCACCAGTTATTGAGGTGCAGCCGTTAGCCAGGGAGTTTTAGGACCTCACCCAGACTACAGAGACAGTGGCGGAGATTACCACCATGTTTAGGGAGAGGGCACTTCTTGTTCCTCAGTACGCAGCTGATGAGGAAATGAAGAAGGCCCGTTATCATGAGATGTTGCGGAGTGATATCTGCCAGTTTGTGAGCCGGTCTAGCTGTAAAACGCGGGATGACATGATTGCTAGGGCTCATGAGAGCGAGATAGATCTAGAGATGGAGAGGAAGAGGAAGCCAGAGGTGGATTCATGTACAAGGAGTTCGGGAAAAAAAACCAAGGTTTCAGATCATAGATCCAGAGGTCAGCAGAGCCACGGTCGGTGTGGCAAGTGTGGGAGATTGCACGACGGGGCTTGCAAGGCAGGGAGTTCCGGCTGCTACAAGTGCGGTCGGACCGGGCATATGAGCAAGGATTATATAGTTACTACTACCACCACCACAACATCAGATCTGATTTGCTTTCATTGCAATCAGAGGGGACATAAAAAGTCCCAGTGTCCGAGTTTGGCAGCTGTAGGGAAGGTGTCGGCACCTGCCCCTGCTACCTTGAGGATCACAGATGGCCGACAGGGCCGGGTTGAGACGCCAGTGGCGAAGAGTAGAGCTTTTCAGCTGACAATAGAGGAGGCGTGAGCGACTCCTGATGTGGTGACTGGTATGTATTTTTCTCTTATCTCTGCATTTATTAGTGATTGTTTCTTATGGTTATATGTTTTGTATAGGGTCGTTCTTCTGAACAACATTTCAGCCACAGTATTATTTGATTCGGGGGCTACCCGATCATTCGTCTCACTTGCGCTTAGCAAGAGGTTTAGCAGAGCTCCAGGGGAGCTGGATTGTCCACTTGAGGTCGAAATAGCAGATGACAGGACCGTTAGGGTCACGAGAGTACACAGAGGATGTTCTCTACAGTTATTCGATGAGCAGTTTCCGGTGGAATTGGTCCTTATTCCCCTGCGAGGGAATAAGGTCATAGTAGGCGTGGATTGGCTGAGTCCCAATGGGGAGATGATTGATTGTGAGTTACAGTTAGTGAGGGTTCGCACTCCTAGTGGGGGAGAGTTAGTGATTCAGGGCAAGAGGCCACAGCGCGGACCAGTTATTTGTTCAGCAGCGAGAGCGAGGTGCTACGTTCAGCAGGGTTGCGCCAGATACGTCACCTATGTCATGGATACCCGGGATAAGGGTAAGGCGACGGTTGATGATATACCAGTAGTGCGAGAGTACCCGGACGTATTCCTCGAGGACTTGCATGGGATACCTCCGGAGAGACAGGTCGAGTTCCGGATTGACTTGGTTCCTGGTGCGGCCCCGATAGCCAAAGCACCATATCGGTTGGCTCCTCCAGAGATGCAGGAGTTATCTACGCAGCTGCAGGAGCTGCTAGACAAGGGTTTTATCAGGCCGAGCAGTTCGCCTTGGGGAGCGCCGATTTTGTTTGTGAAGAAGAAGGATGGGTCACACCGTATGTGTATAGATTACCGGGAGTTGAATAAGGTAACGGTGAAGAATCGTTACCCACTTCCGAGGATAGATGACTTGTTTGATCAGCTTTAGGGAGCATCTTGGTTCTCCAAGATTGATTTGCGCTCCGGGTATCATCAGATGCGGATCAGGGACGAGGATGTGCAGAAGACTACTTTCAGGACCCGCTATGGTCATTATGAGTTTGTGGTGATGCCATTTGGGCTCACCAATGCTCCATCCGCGTTCATGGACCTCATGAACCGCGTATGCAGGCCGATGCTTGATCGGTCTGTGATTGTATTCATCGATGACATCTTGGTTTATTCCGAGACTCAGGAGTAGCACGAGGAGCACCTGAGGAAGGTGCTAGAGATCTTGAGGAGGGAGAGACTTTTTGCGAAGTTCTCCAAGTGCGAGTTCTAGTTGCGTGGGGTGCAGTTCCTTGGGCACCTCGTCAATTAGAAGGGTATACTAGTAGATTCAGCCAAGATAGAAGTCATGATGCACTGAGAGGTCCCGAGGTCTCCATCTGAGATTAGGAGCTTCCTAGGTTTGGCGGGGTACTACATGAGATTCATCTAGGATTTCTCCAAGATAGCCGTACCGCTCACCCGACTGACTAAGAAGTCGGCGGTGTTTCGCTGGGGGCCTGAGCAGCAGGCAGCATTCGAGACCCTCAGGCAGAGATTGTGCGAGGCACCGATTCTTACCCTGCCAGAGGGAGTAGAGGATTTTGTGGTTTACCGTGACGCGTCGATCACATGTATGGGGCAGTTTTGATGCAGCGAGCCCATGTGATAGCTTACGCCTCTAGACAATTGAAGCCACACGAGGCTAACTATCCTACACATGATTTAGAGTTGGCGGCAGTGGTGTTTGCCCTCAAGATTTGGAGACATTACGTCTATAGGGTCCGTTGTACCATCTACACTAATCACAAGAGTTTGAGGTACCTCATGGACCAGTCGAATCTTAACATGAGGCAGCGTCGGTGGTTAGATGTGGTGAAAGATTACGATTGTGAGATCCTTTATCACCCGGGGAAGGCCAACGTAGTGGCCGACGCCCTGAGCCGCAATGTGACAACCCAATATTTCAAATTTATGTAATGACCTAAAAGGTCAAGAATTGTAACCTCTTTTGATATAATGAAATTAACTTCGAAAATAAAATGTTCAAAAGTCTCTATTGGGTTACCTACTATACTAGATATTGAGTCAAGGGTTACAGAAATACTAAGAACACTAAAATCCGAGTCATAACGAAGAAGTTATGGCCAATCTAAGATTCACAGCAAAACCGACAATACAGTTAAACGCGAAGTTTCAACACGATAGTTTTTAGCCTTAAGTATCCAAATGAAAGTTGTAGATGTTGGGTTTTGAGCATTCTAACACTTCCTAAGTGTACATGCAACCCTAAATACCTTGGATCTATGTTTTCTCTATTATACATGCAAATAAGAACTTCCAAGGTATTATCCTAATCTAGCATACATAACAATGACTATAGCAAGATAGAATACATACCTCTTTGGTGTAGAATGTCTTCATGAAGTTTGAGTGCCTAGTGCCCCAAGTGTGACACCTCAAATGGAATCACAATCATCAAAACACTTAGAATGACTTGAGAGAATTCTACACTCACCAAAATCGACTAGCCCTTTCTTGAATACTACTAGTGGCCAATTTTTCCTCAATAATAAGATGCTTATATAGTTACACAATTAGGGTAAACTCTTAATTGTCATGGCTTTCCATTTCCTTGGATCCATGGGTACAAATACACCATGGAGCATCCATGGACCATCCTATGGGTTTTAGCCCAACTTGATTATCCATGGAGCATTAGCCCACTATACAAGTATGGATGATTTACACTATCAACCCATATATTTAATTAGTCTTCTTTTGATCACTTAATTAATCCTAGATTAATTCTTGATCAATACTAATTAAATAATCTTATTATTCTTATTATTAATATACTAGAACTTATAATATATTAATAACCATAAGTGTCTTATTTCTCTCATTCAAGTGCATGATGGTATGCAACCCAAATGGACCATGCCGGGTCGGGTCAAGTCTTACCAAATATAGTTATGGACTTAGACATTAATCCAACAGTAGATATCATTAAACCATAAGCGTACGTAAAAAGAACGTCCAAATCTGACTTCGTATGAGGAAGTTATGATTTTTCCAAGATCCGGATATAGCAGTAGACAACAAAAACTCGAAATAGAGATCGGGAGATTTTTGGCCGATACAATCTAAATGAGAATCGAAGACCTCAACAATAGTAGCGCAACGGTGAAAAGTCTGACAAACACGGACATCAGATGAAGGAGTTATGGATTTTTAACGAACTTTTCGTGTCCCATCCTGTTAAAAAAAATTAATTAAAAATAAAGTCAAAATTTGCTGACGAACTCTAAACGAGAGTTGTAGAGCATATTCTCACCTACGCGTGCATATATAGAACATCGAAAATGAAGCTCATACACGGAAGTTACGGATTTTACAAGTTTAAGTCACAAAAGTCGAGGCTGTCAGTCACCACGACGTGGTAAAGTGACTGATGGGTGCCAGGGTCGTCAGCAAAACGTCCCGTTAACGGAAAAAAATAGAGTACGTCACCACGACGTAGTGAAGATTACCACGACGTGGCACCCAATTTAGGGCTATAAATAGCAGCCGAAGGTGTTGGGTTTCATTGCTCATTTCTTCTCTCTCGTGCCGAAGCTCCGCGTTTGAACCCCTCGAAACCATCCTGAAGCCCCGGTGTTCACATTCAAGTTCCGAAGGAAGATTCTACACTCCCGAGATTCCCGAGAATCCCGAGAAATTCAACTTTCTCAAGCCAAATTTCTGCTCGATTTTCATCTCGCTTTATTCAAACAATCAAGTGAGTTCATACCCCTATAATCTACACTTTTAAATGCTTTTATACACTTTAAAGGGGAGTAATACAAGTAAAAACATTGTAATACTCGTGTGAAAAACACCAAATCTCTTTTTATACTTTTGTTATGTAGTCAATCACATGTGATTCATAACTACTATATGGAAACATTCGTATACAAAATATATCACGATAACATCTGGTCTTTTGGAATAAAACATGTTGTTATATATATGTATCGAACACTTTATTTACACCTTGAGTACAAGTGTTCAACAATGTCACTATACATGTTATACTTTACATGCAAAGTGGACATTAAACTAGGGTTATTATACACACAAACCACACTTTTGGGAAAACTATAATAGGTATAGTTTACGAGCAAATCTTAAGCTTTTACATACTAAAAACACTATATCAAGGAGATACTTTCATATACAAGAACAAGTGGACTTTTCTTACGTAAATCTATTTTTGATACTAAGTTTTGTGAGACACTAAACTTCACATACTTTCGAGTATGCATTTTAAGTCCTGTATTATATACGATAATCCCTTGTAGGGGGAGCGTGATGGTTGTGTTACGTTCTTTACTATGTATTCAACTGTTTCGATACTACATGAAGTCATTTGCCCTCGAACGATTCCGTCGTTCTGGTTTGGGGGTGTGACAGATTGATATTAGAGCATTTTTTATAGTGAACTAAGTATATCGAACCACATAAGATATACAAAGTATAAATGCATAAGGGACTAAAACCCTCTGACAAAACGTTTTTACGCCTAAGCCGCGTTTTGTTTAACTTAAATTGTTAGTTTCATTTAAGTACAAATGCATGCATACTACAACATATTTTCGTGATTAGAAATATACAAGAAGTATTAAGACAAGTTGGACGCTACGACTAGGCCTTGGGATATGTAATCGGATTTGGGACGAATATAGCTTGATCAACTATATTTATCCGAGATCGGACTAATGTATGCCGAGGAATGGTCGTAGCGAGTAACGAGTCGAAACTTACCAAAATAAACACTAGTATCAAACTTACGAACTTAAATACTATAGGAGTATTTGGTAAATGCAATAGTTAACTACGTAATTAGATTTACATGTTTCAAATTTTGTTCAAATCTTATAACCCTATTCTCGTATAGTCAAATGGCTGGAGACCCCTACTATCCCAACCAAGGTAACGGGGGATGGGTCGAAGAAGATCTCAAAGAGGACGAGGAACCCATAGAGTTGGATGGAGGGGGAAGACTCTGGTACAGACTCCGAGCCGGAAGTAATCAACCCACCGACCGCCCAACCTCCCGTATTTGTGAGAAACTTTCAAGGACCGAATCCCGTTTGGGGAAGCCACCTTCATCATTAGAGCCGACAACAAGGGTTACGCCCTCCCTACGGCATGTGTCGAGACTTCTACGATGTCAGAGGCGGAGGTTCAGCCGATCGAGCACTCCCAGTCATGGTTGGCAAGCTAGCCAATCAGTCCTATCAATCCGGAGTTCAAGCAGGCCGGATTCGTGAAGTCAATGTGGAAGTACAAGTTCACACTTCCGACATCCGTCGTCTAGACAAGCTGCAAGAGAATGGCCAAGTCCGCTATGACACCCTCCAAGCACAACTAAATGTATCCATCGCAGAGATAATAAAAATGAGGGAACAACAAGGCGCTTTTTATAGGCGCCTTATGGAGTCAAAGCAGTCGGACACAGAGTCAAGCTCCAAACGCAACCTACGCCGCAAGTAGTACTTGCATGACTCCCAAATTTTGCTATAAATTTGGACCTCGGCTAAAAGTTTTACTTTCATTAACTTTTGTAACCGGAGACCCTTAGAGGGGTCAAATTTTCTTGATCATGGTATCAACTATTATATTAATATAATTGGCATGCTATTACTACTACGTTGAGTATTTCATTCGATTCCTAAATTGTTAAGGAAAAACCATGCACTTGTTTCATATATTCCGATTTACAAATAACTTTCAAAATTCAGCGAAGTTCGGAACATAGCAAAATATAAAACTAAGATTTCTCAAGATAACTGCTGGGGACTTATCAAGAATTCATCTTTTAATTTATGACAGAACCATGCCACCGAGAAGAAACCCGCGACGCATCAACACTACAGTGACACCACCAACGCCACCAACACCACCACCACCACCACCTCCTCCATTGACAGACAATACCGTCTTAATAGATGCTATGACAGCTGCAGTCACGACATCAATGGCTCAAATGAGCAACAATGGATCGGGAGGAGGCATAAACAACTCTACGAACGGCCAACACCAAGGTCGTTCAGGGGATTGCACATACATGGATTACATGAATAGCAAACCCATTACTTTTAATGGGGCTGGAGGGATAATGGCTCTATCGTAGTGGATAAAGAAAACTGAAGTGGTTTTCGAGATTTGTTCTTGTCCGGAAGGGAACAAGGTGAAGCTCACTACCTGTACTTTCTCCAAGAGAGCTCTGATGTGGTGGAATGGCCATGTCAAGTCACTAACTCTAGTAGTGGCAAACTCTATGGGCTGGGAGAATCTAAAACAAATATTACTGCAAGAGTACTGTCCACGGGGCGAATTACAAAAGCTCGAACAGGAACTTTGGGGCCTTACCATGGAAGGCTCAGGCATCACGCCCTATACCAACAGGTTTAGTGATTTGGCAATCCTTTGCCCGGGGATGGTTGCTCTAGAGAGCAAGAAAATAGAGAGGTACATCTGGGGACTGTCCCCCCAGATTCAAGGAAGTGTACTAGCTACCAAACCAGTCACCTTTGACAGTGCCAAACAATTGGCACAAGCCCTCGTTGACCATGGGTTCTGTCAAGGCTTCGCGACTACCGCCCCGGAGCAACCCATAGAAAACAACAACAACAACAAGAAGAAGTTATGGAACAAAAGAAAGAGTCAGCCTTCACAGGAACCTTCCAAGAAACAACAGATTGTGGCGGTCCATGCCGCTACTGCACCCACTGCTGCTCCAATTACCCCTACACTAGCAAAGCAATATGCTGAGAACCTACCGACGTGCGCCAAATGCAACTTCCACCACACTGGGAATTGCCAGGAGATGCACTGTAACAATTGCATCAAGAAAGGGCATACAACCCGGTTCTATAGGGCACCAGCACAACCGATCACCCAAGTCCAAGGAGTCGGTGTGGGTCAAGCATGTTACGGGTGCGGTGAGGTTGGGCATTACAAGAGAGACTGCCCTAAGGCAAGGAATGCTGGCGGCATGGGACGAGTGCTGGCAATAGGGCAGAACGAAGCGATAGCTGATCCTACGGTGGTTACGTGTACGTTTCTCCTCAATAAAGCTTATGCATGCATACTCTTTGATTGTGGTGCGAAGAGGAGTTTCGTGAGCCATGAATTCAAAACACTTACTTAAACAAAATCCACAATCACTCAACAAGATATTTAAAGTAGAAATCGCAAATGGTAAAACAGAAAGCACAAACGATATGTACATAGGATGCACACTAACTGTAAATGAACGTTCTTTCCAAATTGATCTCATGCTGATAACTATAAGAAGCTTTGATGTTATCATTGGGATGGATTGGTTAAGCCTTCACCGTGCCGATATACTTAGTCACGAAAGGGCCGTTCGCCTTAATCTGCCAAACGGCGAAACTCTCTTCATTTACGATGACAAACCCAGTACAAACTTACAAATCATCTCTTGCATCAAAGCCCAGAAATATTTGCGTAAGGAGTACCATGCCTTCTTAGCTCACGTGGTAGATAAGGAAAAGGAAACGAAAGACATCAAAGATATTCCAGAAGTTTGCAACTTTACCGATGTTTTCCCTGAAGATCTTCCCGGAGTTCCACCAGAACGTCAAGTCGAGTTCAGAATCGACTTAATTCCCGGAGCCACACCAGTAGCTAAATCTCCATACCGTCTAGCACCGGCAGAGATGCAAGAGTTATCCAGTCAATTAAACGAACTACTCAACAAAGGGTTCATCAGGCCAAGCTTCTCACCTTGGGGAGCACCAGTCTTGTTCATGAAGAATAAAGATGGATCTTTCTGCATGTGCATCGATTACCGGGAACTCAACAAGCTCACGATCAAGAACCGATACCCACTACCACGCATTGACGACTTATTCGACCAACTCCAGGGAGCGAGTTATTTCTCAAAAATCGACTTGAGATCCGGGTATCACCAACTACGAGTCCAGGAAGGAGACATTCCCAAAACAACTTTTCAAACTCATTATGGTCACTACGAGTTTGTAGTGATGCCCTTTGGGTTAACAAACGCACCGGCGGTGTTCATGGACTTAATGAACCGAGTGTGTCATTCATTCCTGGAAAAGTTTGTGATCGTGTTCATAAATGGCATACTCATCTATTCAAAGACTAAAGAGGATCACAGTCAACACCTCCGACAAATCTTGGAAACGCTAAGAAAAGAGAAGTTATACGCAAAATTCTCCAAGTGCGAATTTTGGATTCGGAAGGTAGATTTCCTAGGTCACGTGGTTAGCAAAGACGGAATACACGTGGACCCTTCCAAAATCAAATCAATTGAGAACTGGTCGGCTCCAAGAACCCCAACGGAAATTCGACAATTCTTGGGCCTTGCTGGCTACTACCGGAGATTTATACAAAACTTCTCGAAGATTGTTAAACCACTTACCACCCTGACACAGAAGCGTGTAGCTTTCAATTGGGAAGAAAGACATGACACTGCATTCCAAACACTGAAGCGAGCACTATGCAGCGCACCTATATTGTCCCTGACAGAAGGAACAGAAGACTTCGTGGTGTACTGTGATGTATCTAATCAAGGTCTTGGATGCGTGCTAATGCAAAGAGGGAAGGTCATCGCTTACTCCTCGATACAACTCAAGACGCATGAGGTCAACTACACTACTCACGATCTTGAACTAGGAGCAGTCGTTTTCGCGCTAAAAATCTGGAGACACTATCTCTATGGCACGAAATGCACGATCTTCACCGATCATAAGAGCCTTCAGCACATTCTCAATCAAAATGAACTCAACATGAGACAGAGGCGATGGGTTGAACTATTGAGTGATTACGAATGCAAAATCCGTTATCATCCAGGAAAAGCGAATGTGGTAGCTGATGCTCTTAGTCAAAAAGAATACTCGGGCCGCCGAGTTAAATCCTTAACCATGACGATCCATTCACACCTGTCCATGCAAATCAAAGAAGCTCAGAAGGAAGCCTTGAAAACAGAAAATGTGGTGGGTGAAGCCCTAAGAGGAATGGACAAGAATCTTGAAGTCAAAGGTGACAGAGTTCGTTACTTCGTGGATCGGATCTGGACACCGAAGTTTAATGGTTTCAGAGACGTTGTCATGAACGAGGCTCATAAGACTCGATACTTCGTACATCCAGGATCATACAAGATGTATTTAGACCTCAAGAAACCGTATTGGTGGCCAAACATGAAAGTGGAAATCGCTACCTATGTGGGCAGGTGTCTTACTTGCGCCAAAGTCAAGGTAGAGTACCAAAAACCCTCGGGACTACAACAGCCCGAAATACCCGAGTGGAAGTGGGAGCGGATAACCATGGATTTCATAACCAAGTTACCCAAGACGGCGGGTGGACTTGACACCGTCTGGGTGATCATCAACAGGTTAACCAAATCCACGCACTTCTTACCAATGAAGGAAACCGATAAGATGGAGAAGCTAGCTCGAACATACGTCCGAGAGATCGTACAACTGCATGGGATACCAATATCCATTATATCTGAAAAAGATAGTAGGTTCACCTCGCGATTCTGGCAGTCACTGCAAAAATCTCTAGGAACGAGACTCGACATGAGTATTGCTTACCATCCACAACCGACGGTCAAAATGAGAGGACGATACAAACCTTGGAAGATATGCTGAGAGCTTGTGTAATCGATTTCGGTAAAGCATGGTATACCCATTTACCGCTAATCGAGTTCTCGTACAATAATAGCCATCACTCCAGCATTAAAGTTGCTCCATTCGAAGCCCTCTATGGCCGCAAGTGCAGATCACCACTGTGTTGGGCCGAAGTGGGTGACATGCAACTAGCCAAGGGATAAGTACCAAAAAACGCTCTCACAGGCCCGAAAATCATAAGAGAAACGACCGAGAAGACTATTCAAATCCGAGGACGACTAAAGGCTTCAAGAGACAGGCAAAAGAGTTATGCGGACTAAAGACGGAAACCTTTGGAATTCCAGGTTGGGGACCGTGTACTATTATAGGTCTCACCCTGGAAAGGATTAATACGCTTTGTAAAACGTGGGAAACTAAATCCAAGGTATATCGGACCATTCGAGATCCTTGAAAGGATCGGTCCGGTAGCATACAAACTTCGTCTGCCGCAGGAACTTAACAACATACATCCTACCTTTCATGTGTCAAACTTGAAGAAATGTTTGTATGATGAGACCCTTGTTGTTCCTTTAGACGAAATCAAAATCAACGAGAGACTCCACTTTATAGAGGAACCAATTGAAATCATGGATAGGGAGATTAAAAGAACAAAACAAAGTCGCATACCCATCGTGAAGGTCCGCTGGAATGCAAAGCGAGGACCTGAATACACTTGGGAACGCAAAGATCAGATGAAACAAAAGTACCCACATCTTTACCCTCTAACGGGGGGATGATGTGACAACCCGGTATTTCAAATCTATGTAATGACCTAAAAGGTCAAGAATTATAACCTCTTTTGATATAATGAAACTAACTTCGAAAATAAAATGTTCAAAAGTCTCTATTGGGTTACCTACTATACTAGATATTGAGTCAAGGGTTACAGAAATACTAAGAACACTAAAATCCGAGTCATAACCAAGAAGTTATGGCCAATCTAAGATTCACAGCAAAACCGGCAATACAGTTAAACACGAAGTTTCAACACGATAGTTTTTAGCCTTAAGTATCCAAATGAAAGTTTTAGATATCATTAAATCGTAAACGTACGTAAAAAGAACTTCCAAATCTGACTTCGTATGAGGAAGTTATGATTTTTCCAAGATCTGGATATAGCAGTAGACAACTAAAAACTCGAAATAGAGATTGGGAGATTTTTGGCCGATACAACCTAAATAAGAATCTAAGACCTCAACAATAGTAGCGCAACGGTGAAAAGTCTGAAAAAAACGGACATCAGATGGAGTTATGGATTTTTAACGGACTTTTCGTGTCCCGGCCTGTTAAAAATAATTAATTCAAAATAAATTCAAAGTTTGCCGACGAAGTCTAAACGAGAGTTGTAGAGCATATTCTCACCTACGCGTGCATATATAGAACATCGAAAAGGAGTTTGTACGCGAAAGTTACGGATTTTACAAGTTTAAGTCACAAAAATCGAGGCTGTCAGTCACCACGACGTGGTGAATGGGACCACGACGTAGTAAAGTGACTGATGGGTGCCAGGGTCGTCAGCAAAACGTCTCGTCAATGGAAGAGGATAGAATACGTCACCACGACGTGGTGAAGATTACCACGATGTGGCGTCCAATTTAGGGCTATAAATAGCAGCCGAAGGTGTTGGGTTTCATTGCTCATTTCTTCTCTCTCGTGTCGAAGCTCTGCGTTTGAACCCCCCGAAACTATCCCGAAGCCTCGGTGTTCACATTCAAGTTCCGAAGGAAGATTCTACACTCCCGAGACTCCCGAGATTCCCGAGAATCCCAAGAAATTCAACTTTCACAAGCCGAAGTTCTGCTCGATTTTCATCTTGCTTTATTCAAACAATCAAGTGAGTTCATACCCCTATAATCTAAACTTTTAAATGCTTTTATACACTTTAAAATGGGGTAATACAAGTAAAAACACTGTTATACTCGTGTGAAAAACACCAAATCTCTTTTTATACTTTTGTTATGTAGTCAATCACATGTGATTCATAACTACTATATGGAAACATTCGTATACAAAATATATCACGATAACATCTTGTCTTTTGGAGTAAAACATGTTGTTATATATATGTATCGAACACTTTATTTACACCTTGAGTACAAGTGTTCAACAATGTCACTACACAGGTTATACTTTACATGCAAAGTGGACATTAAACTAGGGTTATTATACACACAAACCACACTTTTGGGAAACTATAATAGGTATAGTTTACGAGCAAATCTTAAGCTTTTACATACTAAAAACACTATATCAAGGAGATACTTTCATATACAAGAACAAGTGGACTTTTCTTACGTAAATCTATTTTGATACAAAGTTTTGTGAGACACTAAACTTCACGTACTTTCGAGTATGCATTTTAAGTCCTGCATTATATACCATAATCCCTTGTAGGGGGAGCGTGATACTTGTGTATATATCTATACATGATTGACAATCCTGCACCTAAGTTGTTAGCTACAGCTAGACCGGCAAGTCTCGGGTGACAAATGGCATAACATTCCAACGCCTAAAGAACATTGTTTACAGGCAGTCAGGGTCAATAGCATGGTTATAAAACTCACATGGAGTATTAAAAACACATTGATTTACGGGCTTTTCAAATGCCTTGGCCATTTTATACATAAATCTACTATTTTAGGCATGAAAAGCACTATAGCATTATAGTTTTGGAACGTTTAAACTACCACTCACTTATGGAAAAATATCGGATTTCTAGAAGTTAATATTCAAAACAGTATGGCCTTGATTAAAGGCTACTTTTATACTAGTAGGAAAATATGGGATTTTCTTGGAACATTCAAACATGTACAACCATTTTATTCAATTCTATACAAACATTGTCATTAACTACTTATGAACTCACCAGCTTAAATGCTGATCTACACTTTCAAAACTACTTGTATTTCTCAGGGATTCAGTAATACAGGTAAACAAACAGCTTTTGAAGAAGGGACGCTGTGGCGTTAATTTAAATTCATTTTGACATCACATTGTAATTTATTTTGAAACAAGTACTTCTTGATGGGTTTTAGCCATAAGAACATCCTATGTGCTCATACAAACCCTAATGCTTGGATCTAGGTTTCTCTATTGTACATGCAATTCATCCAAGACTATAAACCCTAGATCTAGTATATGATAATCAATATAACATATAAATTAGGGTTTAGATCATACCTTGATTGTTATGTAGCAATAACAATCTCAAATCCTTCTTGTGACGACTGTAGAAAGCTTAGAGTCACAAATGTCACTCCTCTAATGGTTCACAAACACCAAGAGCAAGAGGATGAAGAGGAGAAGAGAAGGAGACACCCAAAAGCTGTCCAAAACCCTAAGGAGTTACTTGCCCACGTTTTTGGTGCTCTAGGGATCTTTAAATAGTGAAGCTATTAAGGTTATCAAACAAGGAAACCCTAATTTGGATGCTTAAGCCCTAAGCAACCCATGGACTCCTTACTTAAAGGCCCTATGACGATTTCTAATGGGTTTCCCCATAGAATTCGTCCACCCCTTTAATTATGGAGTCCATTAGCTCAATATTCAACTATCATACAATTGACAGTTCAAGTCCCTTAAGTTTAATTAATCTCTTTTAGTCACAAACTTAATTCTTATTAATTCTTGACTAATATTAATTAAACAATATGATTTCTTCTTTAATATATTATTCTCATAATATATTAATAAATCATATTTATTCCTTTCTCTCCATAATTCATCCTATCAAGTTGCTTTGGTGAAGGCAGCCCAAAAGGACCATGCACCATCGGGTCAAGTGCATACCAAAATAGTTATGGACTTAGACACTAATCCAACAGTCTCCCACTTGGATAAGTCTAATAACTATTCTGCGTATGACTTCAGATCCTGATCTGCAATCGTAGCTTTCTAAATCCGCTGTCAACTCTGATCTTATCAGATACGCGTGTCCTTTAGATAAGGGATCATATATTCCTCCATTCTAGATATCGTATAGACTGAGACATGGATCTAAATCATTCTCTCTGTCTATGTGATGTTTCCCGAATTCAGATTTATGACGACTGACAACAAACTACAATTGAACACATCAATTTAGTCCCGGCTTGGCCAAGCACTTAGGTGCCATCACTAAATCATCGAGGGGCCCACAGATATTGCTTTCATCCTACTTTGGATAAACGGAACGGATAAACTTTGACTCAATGCTCGCTTGCACTCACTCACCAAATCACACACAACAATATGTTTTATAACACCAAGTTACTGGTGCGTTTACATATTATCAATGTGCAACCGACTTGCAAGATACAACTCACACATCTCGGCTTCAAGAATATAAGATGTTATCGTCTCACCAATCACTCGTGATGAAATCCATGAAGTGATCCAAGTGAGTGTGGGTTTAATCCAATGCTCAAATTCGTAAGCACTCATGAACGTTGCAGCAAACATTTGCTTATGTCTAATGCTCTTTAGACAATCCACACACCAATTCACGATAGTCTTCATCCATACCTACTTCCAACATATGAATGACTGTGGTTCGTTCGAATAATTTGACTGTACTCAACTAATTAAATTATTCAGGAAGTCAAAACATGCAAAGTGAAACACAAGAATAATACTAATCCCATATGGCTTCAAACTTTGAGTATAAATAAAACACCTTTTATTTATCACCATATCGATTACTCATTATTTGTCGTTTCGGGTAATCAACTTCTTACTTGACATTACTTACCACACTTGTCCCATGCTCTTAGCATGCACACGATGTTTACATACGGTTCTTGCTTTGTGAAATAGATCAAATGAACACATTACCAATCATACTCATTTCACAACTTCCAATCCTTTCTACAAGTGAAAGAATATCAAATTCTTGCCACTTATAGAATATGTTATATTCTAACATTTTATGCAATGATCCTTTCGTAATATTACTGCACTAAAGTCACAAGGACTATTGCCAATGAAATTACAAAGTCCTCTATCGGAGAATGTTACAAGACAATTCCATAGATGTGATGTCTCTCACTCAAGGTACATTCCTTTGAACATCCTTTTGCATAAAAGTTTCTAATCTAGACATAGATTCTCAACATCTAACTCCCAATATGGAAACGTTTCAATATTTACCACATGACAACTCATTCTCAATATAATCTTTTCTATTCATAATAATGTCGATATGCTTCATCCAATATCATACTTCCTACTACTCACAAGCGACCAATCCTTAGCAAGCTTTGGATCGTCCTTTGATAGTTGTTTAATTATCTTAGTCAAAACCGATTCTAGTAATTTTTCCCTCTAAATGCGCAAGACATTTGGAAAATTTTAGAATGGTCAAATACTATAGCATTTGCAATCTATCATATACCCGAAGCGTATGGGACACGATGCATAATGTCTTACATAAGGATTTGATACTTTATCAATCTTCTGCAATAATATTTTATGTGTCACATTCTTATAATTCGAATTATGAAGAGGAATGCCATAATCATAATCGAAATTTAAGAACTCACTATGTATCCTTGACTAAGTTTATTAACATTCCATAACCTAAGCCTTTAGTTTTGAAATGAAGTACAATATTCTCTCCCTTAATTATATCAAAACAACTATTCAATCCTTACGACTTTGTAAGTATAACTCTTGTTTTCTATAATTAATATTGCTAACTTGCAATACTTGCCTTAATAATCATACAAGAATAACATTTTATGCTCCCACTATCACGATGATTATTATAAACATAAGTATAACTCTTATGCTCCCACTAGCTTTGACATGTATTCAGAAATAGCTTAACTTCCAGAAAAACAATACCTATTGAATTTCTTAAGTTCATATTTCTAATACTTAATGCTTTGATAATCTTTTATCTAAGCTTCTTAATCTCATACACCTTTGTCTAAGATAGCTCATATGTGTGTCTAAAACAATTCAGACTAATTGCCAAATCTCACAATTCGAATTATGGAAAGGGATACCGTAACCATAATCAAATTTGAGAATACAATTTTACAATCTCTCTTAGTGAAAGCATTTCCTCACATCCATCTTCATGAAGGAGGAAATCTTATGACACTTAGATTTAACGATGTATGTGTTCCTATCCATGTGAATTGTCAAAACCAAAGTTTGCGACAAATCCAAACTCTTATGGACGGAACTTTCTCAATCTTGATCTCTTGCCTTATGGTAACACGGCTGCCCACCATGTCTTCCAAGTAGTTAAGCAATTCACCCTATCTTATCAATGTACTTTTCATTGATCAAGGTGCTTGCCATTTATGCGTTCAAATGAAAAATCAGAGAACTTACATGCATAATTAACTCAATTGGAACGGCACAGAAATAAGATAATGTCAACACGATAGGTTGTAAACCTCAAGTCGTGTGCTAGTGATAATCAATAAGATTTATTCTTGATTAGTTCTTGAAACGTTTCGAGATCATTAAGACTCCCACTGACTCCTTGACATATAAGATTCTTTTGTCAATGAACATTTCTTGACAAACGAATATTCAAGAGTTAGTGTAGCTTTATCAAGACAAAACACTTCATAAAATTGGTCCTAGTTGGTCTTTGTCTTATCCAAGACATCACAACTTTCCAAATTTGATGAATGTTATAAACCTTCCTAATATTTGTCACTCAATGTCACAATCTTAACTCTAAGACTTGTTTTGGAACTAAGTATGATTGGCTTCTTGATTTAACCATTTCTTCAATTTTCGATTCCTCTTCTCAGACATACAATTGTACTAAGACTCACTTAGAGGATCAATTGAGATATGGTTCTGAATCATTAAAACCTAATCATAAAACATAATAAAAGGTACTCTCCATTCTTCTTAGAACAGAGAAAGTTTTATCCTACTGCCTACTTGATTCTTCTTATTCGTTTTGCTATTCATTTAAACTTTTTTAATCAACTAAGAATTACACTTAATCTCATAAGTGTAATCATATTTACTTAACCTTAGTAAATCATGATGAATATCTTTGTTACTCTTGTGGTGGACTTGATCAACACACAACCTTGTGTACTTGATCTCCTAGTCCTTCACTTGACACTTTGTCAACGAATTAGTCTAATTTCCAAATATGAAACTTCTCATTCATCATGCAATACTTGTTGTATGATTCCAAGTCTCTATCCACTTGAAACTTGGGCGATGAGAAACTTTCCCTATTTGGTAAATTCTTGACCTTTCCACAAATAACACAATTAAGAATCACATCCATTCGTTCCAGAAATATACAAACATCAATTTTTCATAACGATTTCATTGTAAGGAAATAAATAAATAAATAAATATCTCAAACAAAAAATTATTTTATTCATAAAAGCAGCGGAAAACATTTTGTCCATACAATGCAAAATCAACTAAAAAACTATGTAATCAAATATTTCTAACTACTCTATCATAACTTTCTAAGCTCAAAATCTAATCTTCGAATCCATGCGATCGAGATCCATTTCTACGTGACTAGACTCATCTTGCTCTTTCATCAAACTTCCTTTCTTTTCACTGATCCTGCAAAACATTCAAATGCAATCTTATCACATCATGTATTAAGAATCAATGAATAGGAACTTAGTGGAGTTAGATAGTGGATTTTACCTGAAGCACAGTCATACTCTTTGACTCTCCCATCTTCTGGACTCTTCAGGCTCTTAGGGCATACTTGTATCCAACGCCCTTTCTCTTGGCAGAAAACGCAGGTCGGTTCTCCTAGAACGTCCTCGGAAGCATGGTTGGTTGACTTTCCCAACAAATACGCTCCATTGCTTTGCCAAATCATTTCTGATTCAGCAGCAATGAGCATGTAAGTTAGGTCAATGAGGTTTGCGTCATGATCTATCATATAATACTTTCTTTTGAACTCATTATATGATTTAGGGAGTGACTGTAGAACCCAGCCTATAGCCAACTCATCATGGAATGACGCACCCAACATTATCAACCTATCGATGTGTGATTTCATTCCTAGAACGTGGGCACACACGGGTTTACCATCTTCATGTTTCATTTCCAATAGGGCTTTAGTGACATTGAACCTTTCAATTCTTCGATCTTGGGGTTAGGGAGAATAACGGGAGGAGGTGAAGGAAGTGAAGCACGATTTCTTGTTCCTCGATCGAATCGTGGAATATCATCTTCATGTGGAATGCTTGTTCCACGAGATTTGGGAAGACCATAGTTGTCGTACTTTGACATCTACAAAACGGGAGAAAACAAATTCAAGTTAGTTGATCGATTGAGACCTTAATAAATCACCCAAATGAGATATTAAGGCTAGGACCCAACACAATATTCCACAACTCGGGAGAGGGATGCCGTAACCCAAATTGCAGAACATTTGAAGGTAAGTGAATGACGATTCACTAATTCTCCACCATGAAAAACGAAAAACACATTAAGTTTTAAATGTATTGAAAACTCCTAGATCCTTTGAGATTCATTGAACTTTTCAATGGCATGTTTAAATCTCGATATGCCCCTCTAGTTTGTGACTGGGATGCCGAGGATCACAAAGCGGGTGTGAATAACCATGCAAATCTACATGGTGCCCCCACATGTTACAGTCACCTATTCGATGTGCCGGTTAACCACACACGCTCCACCGAACTATGACAAACATTGAGTCACCCTTTGCTACCTTTGCTCATAATCATTTAGTGTTCCGGTTAACCACACACGCTCCACTAACGTCTTCGCAAGGGCACAAAGTGTAATTTCATGGAATTGCATCAATTCACTTTTGCCTAAAGTAACTAAGATTGGGAATTTTGTAAAAAACATTTAGTTACTTTTGTACTTCATTATACTTATAATGGAAGGTTTTTGTCCTATCCGACCCGTTCGGCTAACGACCCTCCACTAGTCAAGAGTGCAGTGGGTAAGAGTGGATACCCATTCAATCGCCATTTTATAGGCAATTTCCTTAAACACCCCTTATAGACCAGCTTCGTGAATGAGGCCTACTAACGGTAAGACTGGCTATATATATATATATATATATATATATATATATATATATATATATATAATGTTAGACTTTTAATGTTATATATAGTATAGGGTGTATTTTACACTTTTAAAATACTAGGTGGTCTAATTTAATAATTATACTTTTAATTTAATTAAATTGTAAACTAAAACTTTATGGATTTATTAAATCTCTTTTAATTATACACTTTAATTAATTAATAAAACCATAAGGGTGTGATTTGAACTTTTCAAAACTATATTAGGGTTTTAGAATTTAACATTTCTAAATTAAACTTTTAATCAACTTTTAAATTCCAAAACTTGAGGGCAAGTTTTGAAACATTTCAAAACATTAGGGTTTAACTTATTTAAATTTTAAAACCAAAACTTTCAAGTTCTAATTTAAACTATAAAACCTAAAGGGATTAATTTGAAACTTTTCCAAACTTTGTCAAGAATATTCTAGATCACATAATTCAAATAAGGCAATTAACTATAATTGGTGGTTATTTAGTTAGATCTAGTTCAAATTCTTGCAAGATAATGATCAAATAATTTCCATAACTTAACATTTATCAAATAAGGTAACAATTATCTAATTGGATGACCAAAATCTTTTATTTTGACAACGATAATCATAAGGAATCAATAAAATTCGAATTTTATTAATTTTAAACAATTATGGCTATTATCCTAAGTCAAAATAGGCAAAAATCCTGAAACAGCCTCCTTCTGACGCTCGAACTCGCCGAGTTCCTCTATGGACTCGCCGAGTATGAGCAACCCGCCGAGTCCACACTGGAACTCGCCGAGTTCATCAGGCAGGGAGCAAAAAAACGATTTTTTGAAGCTTGAACAAATAACCAAGGCATCAATACAATAGAAACCAATCAAGGCTTTGATACCACTGATGGGTTTTAGCCATAAGAACATCCTATGTGCTCATACAAACCCTAATGCTTGGATCTAGGTTTCTCTATTGTACATGCAATTCATCCAAGACTATAAACCTTAGATCTAGTATATGATAATCAATATAACATATAAATTAGGGTTTAGATCATACCTTGATTGTTATGTAGCAATAACAATCTCAAATCCTTCTTGTGATGACTTTAGAAAGCTTAGAGTCACAAATGTCACTCCTCTAATGGTTCACAAACACCAAGAGCAAGAGGATGAAGAGGAGAAGAGAAGGAGACACCCAAAAGCCATCCAAAACCCTAAGGAGTTACTTGCCCACGTTTTTGGTGCTCTAGGGATCTTTAAATAGTGAAGCTATTAAGGTTATCAAACAAGGAAACCCTAATTTGGATGCTTAAGCCCTAAGCAACCCATTGACTCCTTCCTTAAAGGCCCTAGGAGGATTTCTAATGGGTTTCCCCATAGAATTCGTCCACCCTTTAATTATGGAGTCCATTAGCTCAATATTCAACTATCATACAATTGACAGTTCAAGTCCCTTAAGTTTAATTAATCTCTTTTAGTCACAAACTTAGTTCGTTAATTCTTGACTAATATTAATTAAACAATATGATTTATCCTTTAATATATTATTCTCATAATATATTAATAAATCATATTTATTCCTTTCTCTCCATAATTCATCCTATCAAGTTGCTTTGGTGAAGGCAGCCCAAAAGGACCATGCACCATCGGATCAAGTACATACCAAAATAGTTATGGACTTAGACACTAATCCAACACTTCTCTACAATGTAAAATTTTAAATTATATATATGATGGTTGTGTTACTTTCTTTACTATGTATTCAACTGTTCCGATACTACATGAAGTCATCCGCCCTCGAACGATTCCGCCGTTCTGGTTTGGGGGTGTGACATGCAAGGCGACAGCGGCCCCGATCAAGGATATATGTCTGAGGATGACAGTGATTACTCCATTGTTGGAGCAGATCAACGAGGCACAGGTTGAGGGCCTCAAGGAGGAGAGGTAGAAGTGTGAGAGGATTGTGGGTCGAGTAGCTTCTTTTGACTATGACAGTCGATGATTTTTGACCCTTCATGGGAGAGTTTGGGTACCGTAATGGGGCGGAGTACGACAGGTGTTGATGGACGAGGCCCATAAGTATCGATTTTCTATCCACCCATGGACGACGAAGATGTATAAAGATCTTCGACCCGACTATTGGTGGCCCTGCATGAAGCAGGATGTCGCATGGTATGTGGAGAGATGCCTGACCTGCAGGAAGGTCAAGGCGGAGCACCAGAGACCCCACGACAAGATGCAGCCGTTAGACATTGCCATGTGGAAATGGGAGGATATCACCATGGATTTCATTACCAAGCTTCCCAAGACCGCACGTGGGGTGGATTCGATTTGGGTCATCGTGGATCGGTTGACCAAGATCGCACATTTTATACCGATCCAGGAGAGCATATCGGTCGAGAAGCTAGCCGATATCTATGTGAGCGAGGTAGTGGCACGGCATGGAGTGCCTGTTTCGGTAGTAACAGACCGAGACGTCCGTTTTACTTCCAGATTCTAGAAGCGGTTTCACGACGAGATGGGTACTCGTCTCCACTTCAGCACCGCTTTCCACCTCCAGACGGACGGGCAGAGGAGAGGACTATTCAGACTCTCGACGACATGTTTCGGGCATGTCTCTTAGATTTCGGTGGCAGTTGGAATACGTATCTTCCGTTAGTGGAATTTTCGTATAACAACAGTTACCATGCAAGCATTGACCGCCCTCCTTTCGATATGCTCTACGGGAGGAAGTGCAGGACCCCGACTTGTTGGGGCGAGGTCGGTCAGCGAGTCATAGGGAGCACCGAAGTGGTACTCAAGACCACAAAGTTAATTCGGCAGGTTTGTAGTGTTGGATTAATGTCTAAGTCCATAACTATATTTGGTATGTACTTGACCCAACCCGGCATGGTCCATTTGGGTTGCACTTCACCGGCACAATTTATATGGATAATATTTTGAGAATAGTATATTTATGATTTATATTAATATATTATAAGTTCTAATATATTAATATAATCATATTATTTAATTAGTATTGATCAAGAATTAATTAAGTGATCAAAATGAACTAATTAAATATGGACTCTTAGATATATATATGTGTAGAAGGCCAAGTTCATTTAGGTTGGGCTAAGTCTTCATGGATAGTCCATGGAGCTTTAACCCATGGATCCTAGCAAATGAAAGGTCATGGGTATTAGGGTTTAACCCTAATCCTCCACACTATATAAAGATGTCCTTGGTTGGTAAAATAGGCACTAGTGTGGGTACACTAAGAGGGCTAGCCAATTTCACTAGAGAGAACCAAATCTCCATATTCTCTAAAGTCTTCCAAGGTGTTTTGGTGATTTGTGATTCCATTTGAGGCTTCCACACTATTGGGGGTAAGCTCTCAAAGCTTGAAGACATCAAGCTACACCAAAAGGTATGTCATCTAACTAGTCTTTGTAGTATAGTTACCTCATAGTATGCTAGTTAGGATTAAAGCCTTGGAAAGCTCTTATTTGCATGTATAATAGAGAAAACATAGATCCAAAGTTTATAGGGTTGCATGTACACCATAGGAGTGTTAAAATGCTCAAAACCCAACAGTGGTATCAGAGCCATGGGTTGTTTTCTGTTATATTAATGCAAATGTTTTATTTTCAAAGTTGAAAAAAAAAAGAAAAAAAACATGACGTTTGTCAAATTTTAAGATAATTACTTGTTTTTGTGAAAAACTAATTATCTGTAAAATTTGAATCATTTTCTATATGAGTTGAATTAGGTCAAATTTAGTAAAAGATAAAATTATATGATTATTTTATTAGTTTTAAAAGTTTGATCTAAAGAGTTTTTTGAAACCTCCATAAGTTATGGATATGAAAAGGTTTTAAAAAAAAATGATTCAAAGTTTTTTATGGAGTTACAAAACTTGGTCTTAATGTTTTAAAGAATTCCATAACTTGTTCTTAAGTTATGGAACATGAAAAGTTTCATCATAAAAGAAACATTAAACTCCATAACTTATGGAATCCAAAAGTTTTTTTTGGGTTACTGTCACACCCCCGAACCAGACGGCGGAAACGTCCGGGGGCTGTCGTGACTCAATTGAATACCATAACATTGAATATATATGAAACATAACAACATTCGTCACCATTCATCAACATAGTACAACCAGTAGTGTTTACATATCATACATTGTTTAAACATTACATTCCCCCAAAAATTAATTTGTTCAATTCATACAAAAATAAACTGCAACCGTCACTGGATATGATTTCTCTTGATTCACTGGTTCCCTGAGAATACAAGTATTTTGAAAAACGTCAACATATGAAATGTTGGTGAGTTCATAAGTTGTATTTGAAAACAATGCTTCGTATCGTTTGAAAACCACCAGAAAATCCGATATTTTCTGAAAATAGTATAGTCAAAAAGGTGTGAAGATCCATAAGTATGCCTGTTTGTTTTCTATACTTGTAAACTATTGTTTATTGAAATCGTATGTATTCTGAATTTGTATGTATTGAAAACCCTAGGAAAACCCGATGTCTTCCTAGTTCCTTGAATTCCATGAAATTACTTGAAACCATTGCAACGCATGAAGTTGTTATTCCAGACGACATTGGATCATTGATGAGCATGACTATCTGCCACAGACACGTGTTACACAAACGACTAGTCTATAGCAATACCAACGATCCCGAAGGCGTCGTCCGTACTAGTCACGCTATCCAACCGTCCTGTTGTCCCACATCCGAAGAGAAGGAGGATACGAAGGCCTCGACGACTCCATTAGTCGGTTGGGGATAAAAGGTACGAGGGGTCCCAGACCCGCCTCGCAAAAAAGGCAGACTTTACTAGCGACACTAAAGGACCCTTGGGGACCAGTAGTCGATAGCCATTGAAAGTCCGGTTACGTTGTGTCGGGATGGTAAAACCCAACACTTCGTAAGATGAAGTCTTTGGGCCTTAAGATCAGGTCGTCGGGCTAGCTAGGCTCAACGAACAAGATTTTACACTTGTGGGGCCCAAAGATAGTGCGTAGACGTCTGTGCACATGTATAATGTATTCCGAATCGTTATTTGTATGAATCATAGTATTGTAGTATCATAGTATCGTTGTGTTTGTGGTTTCGGATTTTTATTGGTTCGAGACCGAACCAATTCGTTTGACAACGACTTTTGGTATTGTAGTGTATTGTATTTTGTCGATAGTAGTAGTACCATTATTTGATCATATTGCATGTATAGAATTAGTCTTGGAAATTTTCTGTTTTCAGCCCCTCCTCGTTTGTAAAATTTACCTTTTCAACCCTTTATTTAAAATGTTTTCCGGTTTGGTATTTAAATCAATTTTCTTGACATTTTAACACCAAAAATTATTGAAATAACCATTTTCCAGCATTTTTTTTCATAGAAAACAGCTTAAGACCCTGAAAATGCAGTTTTCTCGGTTTCAATCCCCTTTTTTCGCAAATTTGACAATTTTGGCCCAAATGGAAAAAATTTTGCAACTTTGGTCCTTTTTAAATTTAAAAAGCATTTTAAACCTTTGAAAAGGAATTGGAACATTAATAGTCCACTGTTTTACAGAAAGTTACAGTTTTGGCCCTCCAAAACAGAAAAATTCGCATAATGGGCCTCATTGGGCCGAAATTTTCATTTTTAGCCCATTAAGCTTGAAATTCATGTTTTTAGTCCTCTAATTAAGTGTAATTCCAGAAATAGTTTTATGGAAACTGTTTTGGCACACTTCATCCATCAGAATCTGTGAAATGTCAATTTGGGCCCTTATTTTTGTATTTTTCACATTTTAGGCCCAAAATTTGTGTTTTTAACCCAAAGGAAATTATTACTAAACCACTTAGCCATTTTTCTTGAAACACTTTGTGTTTAGAAATATATTTAAAGCTAAAATCATTTAACACAAGATATTTCTCGGTTTTGATGGGTTTTAGGGCTAGATCCAACATTAAAACACATAAAAGCATACATATAAGCATGGAAATCATACAAGGCATACAAACACATATAGATCTACACTTTCACTTGTATTCCCCCCCCCCCCCACAAAACTCATAAAAACAGAAAATAGGGGGTATGAAGCTCACCTTGGGGTGTTGATTCGGTTTTTGAAGAAAGATTGGAAGAAATGAAGTGATTTTTGGCCTTTGCACTCCTTGATGAACTTTTCGAGATTATGGGGTTTCTAGAGTGCAAGATCATGATTTTTGCATGGATTAGGAAGAGATGTTTGATAAATAAGGAATACAAGTCATAGATCCAAGCAAAACCTTACCTTAGATGTTGATTTTTGTGGAAGAACCTTCGTGAATGCTTCCTAATTTTCGAGATTTTGGATGGAGGGGGAGAGTTGTTCTTGAGTAATCTAGGGAGGAGTTGAGAGATTTTTGTGTGTGTGTGTGGGTGTATGGCCGAGAGTGAGAGAGGAGAGAAGGAAGAAGTGATTTTGAAGTGATGTTGCATGGATACATGGACTATATTGCATGGATACCCTATGGACAATAATGAGGTGGCACACTTAAGTCAACTCTTCCTTATCTTCTTGGGTTTGGGCCTTTGGGCCGAGAATGTGAAGGGAAAAAAAAGATTTTTGGGCTTTTTGCCCTTAAGCCCAATATTTGAGGTAGTTTGGGTGTTCATTGGCCTTATAAAATAAAATTGTGATTTTTATGCTTTATTAAGCTAGGTTAGGTTAAATTATGGATCAAAGCTTGTGATTTATTTCATTCTAGGCCCAATATGACCTAAAATGTTGAATAAAATAAATGTGGGTCCAATTAGAGCCCAATTAGGGTTTTAAGCCTATGATAGTCTAATTGGAAGCTTATTGGTCCGTTTGGATCCAATAAGGAAGTTCTAGTCCAAGATAGACTTAACAAGAACTTCTAGGGTTTTCCAATTGTTTGATGACTACTTGTAGTACTTGCATGATGTATTTGATTGAAGTTTTTGATTCACATTTACTTGAATGTATAGATTACATAGCTCAAAATTTTCAGTTGTGACATCATCCCCCCGTTAGAGGGAATTTCGTCCCGAAATTCTGTTTGAAAGCTAGATTTGAGAATGCTAGAATAGGTGAGGGTACTTTTGCTTCATTTGATCTTCGCGTTCCCACGTGAATTCTGGCCCACGCTTTGCGTTCCACCGTACCTTCACGATCGGGATGCGACTCTGCTTAGTACGCTTCACCTCCCTGTCCATGATTTCGATTGGCTCTTAGACGAACAGGAGATTCTCATTGATTTCGATTTCGTCCAGAGGAATGACAAGGGTTTCATCTGATAGGCACTTTTTCAGATTAGAAACATGAAACACGGGGTGTACACCGTTTAGCTCCGTGGGTAGTTGTAGTATGTATGCTACTGGACCTATTCGGGCGACGATTTCGAAAGGTCCAATGTATCGCGGGTTCAGCTTTCCCCGTTTTCCGAAACGTATAACCCCTTTCCAGGGTGAGACCTTCAATAATACTCGATCACCGACCTGGAATTCTAAGGACTTTCGCCGTTTATCAGCGTAGCTCTTTTGCCGGTCACGCGATGCTTGTAATCGAGCTTTGATCTGGACAATCTTTTCTGTGGTCTCGCGAATGATTTCCGGTCCTGTTATTGCCCTATCCGACGTATGTGTTCTTGCTAGCTGGGTGTCGCCTACTTCAGCCCAACATAACGGTGATCTACATTTACGCCCGTACAGTGCTTCGAAAGGGGCCACCTTAATGCTCGAATGATAACTATTGTTATATGAAAACTCGATCAACGGTAGTTGGGTATCCCAAGACTTTCCGAAGTCTATCACACATGCACGAAGCATGTCTTCAAGCGTCTGAATGGTTCGTTCGCTTTGACCGTCCGTTTGTGGGTGATACGCGGTGCTCATATCAAGATGAGTTCCCATGGCCTTGTGGAGCGACTGCCAAAAGCGTGACGTGAACCTACTGTCCCTATCCGAGATGATAGATTTTGGCACTCCATGAAGTCTTACAATCTCTCGTAGGTACAAACGCGTCAGTCTCTCCATCTTGTAGGACTCTTTGATTGGTAGGAAATGGGCAGATTTCGTCAGTCGGTCGATTATTACCCATATGGTGTCCAGTCCGTCCGACGTCTTGGGCAGCTTGGTCACGAAGTCCATAGAAATCCCCTCCCATTTCCACTCAGGGATTGCCGGTTGCTGTAACAATCCGAAAGGTTTCTGGTACTCCACTTTTACTTTGGCACACGTAAGGCACTTACTAACATAAGTTGCGATTTCCGCCTTCATGTTAGGCCACCAATAGTGCTGCTTAATGTCCAAATACATCTTGTCCGAACCAGGATGAATGGAGTATCGTGTCTTGTGGGCTTCCTTCATAACGGTCTCCCTGAATCCTCCGATTTTTGGAACCCAAATACGGTTCATGAAGTAGTATACCCCATTCTCTTTGACTTCCAGGTTCTTCTCCATTCCGCGTAATGCCTCGCTAGTTCTATTTTCCGCTTTCATAGCCTCTGCCTGGACTGATGCAATTTGAGCGGCCAAATGAGACTGAATGGTTATCGAGTGCGTTTTCGTACGGCGATTGGAGTACTCCTTCCGACTTAAGGCATCGGCTACTACGTTGGCCTTGCCTGGATGGTACTTGATCTCGCATTCGTAGTCGTTTAACAGCTCCACCCATCTTCGTTGTCTCATGTTCAGCTCCTTCTGATTCAAGATGTGATGGAGGCTCTTGTGGTCTGTGAAGATGGTGCACTTTGTACCGTACAGGTAGTGCCTCCAAATTTTTAGGGCGAAGACCACGGCTCCCAGTTCTAGGTCATGGGTTGTGTAATTTACTTCGTGCGTCTTTAGTTGACGGGACGCATATGCTATCACTCTTCCACGTTGCATGAGAACGCAACCTAAGCCTTGATTTGACGCGTCACAGTAAACTACAAAATCTTCCGTTCCTTCAGGTAGAGATAGTACAGGAGCGCTACAAAGAGCTTGCTTCAAGGCTCGAAACGCAATCTCTTGTCGGTCTGTCCACTTGAATGGCACGCTCTTTTGCGTAAGCAAGGTAAGTGGTTTGGCGATTTTAGAGAAGTTTTGGATGAATCTCCTATAGTAGCCTGCTAGGCCTAAGAACTGACGAATTTCTGTGGGCGTAGTCGGAGTTGCCCATCCTTCCACAGCTTTGACCTTAGAGGGATCCACATGAATTCCATCTTGGCTAACTACGTGACCTAGAAAATTCACGCTCCGTAGCCAAAACTCACACTTAGAGAGTTTGGCGTAAAGCCTTTCCGATCGCAGCGTTTCTAGGACTTGTCGGAGATGTTGGCCATGCTCCTCTTTGCTTCGAGAATAGACGAGGATGTCATCGATAAACACAATGACGAAGTTGTCCAAGAACGGTCGACAGATTCGGTTCATTAGGTCCATAAATGCGGCGGGTGCATTTGTTAGACCGAAGGGCATTACGACGAATTCATAATGTCCATAGCGGGTTCGGAAAGCGGTTTTAGGAATATCTTCTTCTTGGACCTTGAGTTGATGGTACCCGGACCGTAAATCTATTTTAGAAAAATGGCTAGCTCCTTGGAGCTGGTCGAATAGATCATCGATTCGTGGGAGTGGGTAGCGGTTTTTAACAGTGAGTTTATTCAACTCTCTGTAATCGATGCACATTCTGAAAGATCCGTCCTTCTTTTTGACAAAGAGCACCGGAGCTCCCCATGGCGAGTAGCTAGGTCGGATAAATCCCTTGTCCAGAAGCTCACTGAGTTGGCTGGACAATTCCTGCATTTCAGCAGGTGCCAATCGATATGGTGATTTAGCGAGAGGAGTTGCTCCTGGAACGAGGTCGATTCGGAACTCAACCTGTCTCTCTGGGGGTACTCCTGGAAGATCTTCAGGAAACACGTCCGGGAATTCACACGCTACCGGAATGTCTTGGATGTTAATTTCTTCTTTGGCCTTGTCCACTATGTGGGCCAAGAACGCTAAGTTGTTCTTTCGCAGATGTTTTTGTGCTTTGATGCACGAGATAAGACGAAGATTCGTGCTAGGTTTGTCTCCGTAAATTACTAGGGTTTCGTGATTCGGGAGACGAAGGCGAACGGCCTTCTCGTGGCACATAATCTCAGCATGGTGGGGGCTTAACCAATCCATGCCGATAATCACATCGAAACTCCTAATTGACACTGGCATCAGATCTATTCGTAAGACGTGTTGGTTGAGGGTTAGGGTACATCCGATGTAGATCTCCCTAGTGGATTCGGTTTTCCCATTGGCCATTTCCACCGTATAGGTTTCATTTAGCTTCTGGGGTTGTTGTTTTAGTAAATGTTTAAACTTCTCGCTCACGAAACTTCGTTCCGCTCCGGTATCAAATAAGATGCATGCATAAGTGTGGTTTAGGAGGAACGTACCGGTCACAACTGCGGGGTCCTGAACTGCATCACTCTGACCCATAGTCAGCATTCTTCCTGCTCCTCTGTTTCCTGAGTTGTTGTTGTTAGGGCAATCTCGACGGAAATGTCCCGTCCTTCCACACCCAAAACAGGTGTGGCTAGGCCCTGCATTGTTGCTGCCGGCATTGGTGTTGTTGGTATTGCGGTGGTTATTGTTGTTGTTCTGGTTGTTTCCCTGACTCTGATTCTGAAAAGGATAAGTCCTGCAAAACCTTGCAGGGTGTCCCCTTCGGTTGCAACTGGTGCAATGGAACTCCTTGCATTCTCCATGGTGATGGAATCCGCACTTATTGCACTTGGGAGAATTACCGGAATAGGGTCTTGAAGCATTTGAAGCAGCTGAGGCTGGAGCATGTGATGTGACTGGTACCGGCGCAGTGACAGCGTGAACTGCCACCGTTTGCTGCTTTTTAGAGGTCTCGGGACCCTGACGCCCCTTCCTCTTGTTGTTCCATCCTTTCTTACCATCACTCTCCTTCTTCTTCTCAGTCTCTACCGGTTTCTCGCCCATTTTGTGGTTATGATCATATAGCCTCTTTGCCAATCTCTTCGCACTGTCAAAAGTTTCAGGGTTCGCAGCTATCACATTCCCTTGAATGGGGGATGTCAGTCCCCAGATGAATCGTTCAATCTTCTTTCCCTCTGATGTGATCATACCCGGGCACAACAGAGATAGTTCGCTGAATCTCGATATGTAAGCATCGATGTTCCCATTCTGCACCGTGAGATTCCATAGTTCCTGCTCCATCTTCTGTATTTCGCCTCGGGGGCAGTACTCAGCCGTCAACATCTCTTTCATTTCTGCCCAGGGAATAGAGTTGGCAACAGGGAGTGTCATAGCTTCTACGTGACCATTCCACCAAGTGAGTGCTTGGTCCACAAAAGTGCAGGCCGCGAACTTCACTTTCATCTGCTCGGGGCACTCGCATATCTCGAATACCGACTCTACCTTCTCGATCCATCGCTTTAGGGCGATCACTCCTCCGGTGCCGTTGAAAGTTCGGGGTTTAGCGTTTGCAAAATCCTTGTAGGTGCACGTTTTAGTGAGTCCTTGGTTCGTCCCGTTGTTCGAACTTCCGGATCCTTGCCCGTTACCTCCTCCGTTGTTCCCTCGGTGAAGTTGTGCCATAGCTGCTGTGACCGCAGCAGACACGGCTGCCTGGAAAGCAGTGGAGTCAACTTCAGGCGGAGTTGGTTCGGGATTTCCGCGAGTAGCTGGGCGAGGCATCTTTCTGTCGTGAAACGGAAAGATGTTGGGTGTACGTGGTTTCTGTGAGGTCGTGGTCCTACTGACTAGGTGTATGGCACGAACCTAAGTACTTCTATCATTTAGCATACAATCATAGATTTGCAACACATAGCAAACCACGTAAAAGTTCACTAATATTATCCTATGCCTCTTCCACTATTGCAAACTAAACAGACGTTCTCTTTTTGGTGATAAGGGGTATAGTTTTAGGTTCCCTGGCTATCCCGATCTCATCAAGACGTGTGTTAATTTTACCTTGGAGAGAATGTAGTTGATCAGGCTACATCCACTCCTTGGTATCACTAAGAACAGTCCCGAATTAATCGAGATACCAGTGTTATTGTGTTTGATTCAGCGTTGGATCTTTATTCCTAATGCAAGCAAGTGTGTTTTATTTACTTGTTCTGTTCAGAGTTATGTTAGTCCCTCTTTTTGGTTTATAGTTGCATATCAATGTATGGCTCGACATGCTAGTTCACTATAAACAAAGCTCTGATACCAACCTGTCACACCCCCGAACCAGACGGCGGAAACGTCCGGGGGCTGTCGTGACTCAATTGAATACCATAACATTGAATATATATGAAACATAACAACATTCGTCACCATTCATCAACATAGTACAACCAGTAGTGTTTACATATCATACATTGTTTAAACATTACATTCCCCCAAAAATTAATTTGTTCAATTCATACAAAAATAAACTGCAACCGTCACTGGATATGATTTCTCTTGATTCACTGGTTCCCTGAGAATACAAGTATTTTGAAAAACGTCAACATATGAAATGTTGGTGAGTTCATAAGTTGTATTTGAAAACAATGCTTCGTATCGTTTGAAAACCACCAGAAAATCCGATATTTTCTGAAAATAGTATAGTCAAAAAGGTGTGAAGATCCATAAGTATGCCTGTTTGTTTTCTATACTTGTAAACTATTGTTTATTGAAATCGTATGTATTCTGAATTTGTATGTATTGAAAACCCTAGGAAAACCCGATGTCTTCCTAGTTCCTTGAATTCCATGAAATTACTTGAAACCATTGCAACGCATGAAGTTGTTATTCCAGACGACATTGGATCATTGATGAGCATGACTATCCGCCACAGACACGTGTTACACAAACGACTAGTCTATAGCAATACCAACGATCCCGAAGGCGTCGTCCGTACTAGTCACGCTATCCAACCGTCCTGTTGTCCCACATCCGAAGAGAAGGAGGACACGAAGGCCTCGACGACTCCATTAGTCGGTTGGGGATAAAAGGTACGAGGGGTCCCAGACCTGCCTCGCAAAAAAGGCAGACTTTACTAGCGACACTAAAGGACCCTTGGGGACCAGTAGTCTACAGCCATTGAAAGTCCGGTTACGTTGTGTCGGGATGGTAAAACCCAACACTTCGTAAGATGAAGTCTTTGGGCCTTAAGATTAGGTCGTCGGGCTAGCTAGGCTCAACGAACAAGATTTTACACTTGTGGGGCCCAAAGATAGTGCGTAGACGTCTGTGCACATGTATAATGTATTCCGAATCGTTATTTGTATGAATCATAGTATTGTAGTATCATAGTATCGTTGTGTTTGTGGTTTCGGATTTTTATTGGTTCGAGACCGAACCAATTCGTTTGACAACGACTTTTGGTATTGTAGTGTATTGTATTTTGTCGATAGTAGTAGTACCATTATTTGATCATATTGCATGTATAGAATTAGTCTTGGAAATTTTCTGTTTTCAGCCCCTCCTCGTTTGTAAAATTTACCTTTTCAACCCTTTATTTAAAATGTTTTCCGGTTTGGTATTTAAATCAATTTTCTTGACATTTTAACACCAAAAATTATTGAAATAACCATTTTCCAGCATTTTTTTTCATAGAAAACAGCTTAAGACCCTGAAAATGCAGTTTTCTCGGTTTCAATCCCCTTTTTTCGCAAATTTGACAATTTTGGCCCAAATGGAAAATTTTTTGCAACTTTGGTCCTTTTTAAATTTAAAAAGCATTTTAAACCTTTGAAAAGGAATTGGAACATTAATAGTCCACTGTTTTACAGAAAGTTACAGTTTTGGCCCTCCAAAACAGAAAAATTCGCATAATGGGCCTCATTGGGCCGAAATTTTCATTTTTAGCCCATTAAGCTTGAAATTCATGTTTTTAGTCCTCTAATTAAGTGTAATTCCAGAAATAGTTTTATGGAAACTGTTTTGGCACACTTCATCCATCAGAATCTGTGAAATGTCAATTTGGGCCCTTATTTTTGTATTTTTCACATTTTAGGCCCAAAATTTGTGTTTTTAACCCAAAGGAAATTATTACTAAACCACTTAGCCATTTTTCTTGAAACACTTTGTGTTTAGAAATATATTTAAAGCTAAAATCATTTAACACAAGATATTTCTCGGTTTTGATGGGTTTTAGGGCTAGATCCAACATTAAAACACATAAAAGCATACATATAAGCATGGAAATCATACAAGGCATACAAACACATATAGATCTACACTTTCACTTGTATTCCCCCCCCCCCCCACAAAACTCATAAAAACAGAAAATAGGGGGTATGAAGCTCACCTTGGGGTGTTGATTCGGTTTTTGAAGAAAGATTGGAAGAAATGAAGTGATTTTTGGCCTTTGCACTCCTTGATGAACTTTTCGAGATTATGGGGTTTCTAGAGTGCAAGATCATGATTTTTGCATGGATTAGGAAGAGATGTTTGATAAATAAGGAATACAAGTCATAGATCCAAGCAAAACCTTACCTTAGATGTTGATTTTTGTGGAAGAACCTTCTTGAATGCTTCCTAATTTTCGAGATTTTGGATGGAGGGGGAGAGTTGTTCTTGAGTAATCTAGGGAGGAGTTGAGAGATTTTTGTGTGTGTGTGTGGGTGTATGGCCGAGAGTGAGAGAGGAGAGAAGGAAGAAGTGATTTTGAAGTGATGTTGCATGGATACATGGACTATATTGCATGGATACCCTATGGACAATAATGAGGTGGCACACTTAAGTCAACTCTTCCTTATCTTCTTGGGTTTGGGCCTTTGGGCCGAGAATGTGAAGGGAAAAAAAAGATTTTTGGGCTTTTTGCCCTTAAGCCCAATATTTGAGGTAGTTTGGGTGTTCATTGGCCTTATAAAATAAAATTGTGATTTTTATGCTTTATTAAGCTAGGTTAGGTTAAATTATGGATCAAAGCTTGTGATTTATTTCATTCTAGGCCCAATATGACCTAAAATGTTGAATAAAATAAATGTGGGTCCAATTAGAGCCCAATTAGGGTTTTAAGCCTATGATAGTCTAATTGGAAGCTTATTGGTCCGTTTGGATCCAATAAGGAAGTTCTAGTCCAAGATAGACTTAACAAGAACTTCTAGGGTTTTCCAATTGTTTGATGACTACTTGTAGTACTTGCATGATGTATTTGATTGAAGTTTTTGATTCACATTTACTTGAATGTATAGATTACATAGCTCAAAATTTTCAGTTGTGACATCATCCCCCCGTTAGAGGGAATTTCGTCCCGAAATTCTGTTTGAAAGCTAGATTTGAGAATGCTAGAATAGGTGAGGGTACTTTTGCTTCATTTGATCTTCGCGTTCCCACGTGAATTCTGGCCCACGCTTTGCGTTCCACCGTACCTTCACGATCGGGATGCGACTCTGCTTAGTACGCTTCACCTCCCTGTCCATGATTTCGATTGGCTCTTAGACGAACAGGAGATTCTCATTGATTTCGATTTCGTCCAGAGGAATGACAAGGGTTTCATCTGATAGGCACTTTTTCAGATTAGAAACATGAAACACGGGGTGTACACCGTTTAGCTCCGTGGGTAGTTGTAGTATGTATGCTACTGGACCTATTCGGGCGACGATTTCGAAAGGTCCAATGTATCGCGGGTTCAGCTTTCCCCGTTTTCCGAAACGTATAACCCCTTTCCAGGGTGAGACCTTCAATAATACTCGATCACCGACCTGGAATTCTAAGGACTTTCGCCGTTTATCAGCGTAGCTCTTTTGCCGGTCACGCGATGCTTGTAATCGAGCTTTGATCTGGACAATCTTTTCTGTGGTCTCGCGAATGATTTCCGGTCCTGTTATTGCCCTATCCGACGTATGTGTTCTTGCTAGCTGGGTGTCGCCTACTTCAGCCCAACATAACGGTGATCTACATTTACGCCCGTACAGTGCTTCGAAAGGGGCCACCTTAATGCTCGAATGATAACTATTGTTATATGAAAACTCGATCAACGGTAGGTGGGTATCCCAAGACTTTCCGAAGTCTATCACACATGCACGAAGCATGTCTTCAAGCGTCTGAATGGTTCGTTCGCTTTGACCGTCCGTTTGTGGGTGATACGCGGTGCTCATATCAAGATGAGTTCCCATGGCCTTGTGGAGCGACTGCCAAAAGCGTGACGTGAACCTACTGTCCCTATCCGAGATGATAGATTTTGGCACTCCATGAAGTCTTACAATCTCTCGTAGGTACAAACGCGTCAGTCTCTCCATCTTGTAGGACTCTTTGATTGGTAGGAAATGGGCAGATTTCGTCAGTCGGTCGATTATTACCCATATGGTGTCCAGTCCGTCCGACGTCTTGGGCAGCTTGGTCACGAAGTCCATAGAAATCCCCTCCCATTTCCACTCAGGGATTGCCGGTTGCTGTAACAATCCGAAAGGTTTCTGGTACTCCACTTTTACTTTGGCACACGTAAGGCACTTACTAACATAAGTTGCGATTTCCGCCTTCATGTTAGGCCACCAATAGTGCTGCTTAATGTCCAAATACATCTTGTCCGAACCAGGATGAATGGAGTATCGTGTCTTGTGGGCTTCCTTCATAACGGTCTCCCTGAATCCTCCGATTTTTGGAACCCAAATACGGTTCATGAAGTAGTATACCCCATTCTCTTTGACTTCCAGGTTCTTCTCCATTCCGCGTAATGCCTCGCTAGTTCTATTTTCCGCTTTCATAGCCTCTGCCTGGACTGATGCAATTTGAGCGGCCAAATGAGACTGAATGGTTATCGAGTGCGTTTTCGTACGGCGATTGGAGTACTCCTTCCGACTTAAGGCATCGGCTACTACGTTGGCCTTGCCTGGATGGTACTTGATCTCGCATTCGTAGTCGTTTAACAGCTCCACCCATCTTCGTTGTCTCATGTTCAGCTCCTTCTGATTCAAGATGTGATGGAGGCTCTTGTGGTCTGTGAAGATGGTGCACTTTGTACCGTACAGGTAGTGCCTCCAAATTTTTAGGGCGAAGACCACGGCTCCCAGTTCTAGGTCATGGGTTGTGTAATTTACTTCGTGCGTCTTTAGTTGACGGGACGCATATGCTATCACTCTTCCACGTTGCATGAGAACGCAACCTAAGCCTTGATTTGACGCGTCACAGTAAACTACAAAATCTTCCGTTCCTTCAGGTAGAGATAGTACAGGAGCGCTACAAAGAGCTTGCTTCAAGGCTCGAAACGCAATCTCTTGTCGGTCTGTCCACTTGAATGGCACGCTCTTTTGCGTAAGCAAGGTAAGTGGTTTGGCGATTTTAGAGAAGTTTTGGATGAATCTCCTATAGTAGCCTGCTAGGCCTAAGAACTGACGAATTTATGTGGGCGTAGTCGGAGTTGCCCATCCTTCCACAGCTTTGACCTTAGAGGGATCCACATGAATTCCATCTTGGCTAACTACGTGACCTAGAAAATTCACGCTCCGTAGCCAAAACTCACACTTAGAGAGTTTGGCGTAAAGCCTTTCCGATCGCAGCGTTTCTAGGACTTGTCGGAGATGTTGGCCATGCTCCTCTTTGCTTCGAGAATAGACGAGGATGTCATCGATAAACACAATGACGAAGTTGTCCAAGAACGGTCGACAGATTCGGTTCATTAGGTCCATAAATGCGGCGGGTGCATTTGTTAGACCGAAGGGCATTACGACGAATTCATAATGTCCATAGCGGGTTCGGAAAGCGGTTTTAGGAATATCTTCTTCTCGGACCTTGAGTTGATGGTACCCGGACCGTAAATCTATTTTAGAAAAATGGCTAGCTCCTTGGAGCTGGTCGAATAGATCATCGATTCGTGGGAGTGGGTAGCGGTTTTTAACAGTGAGTTTATTCAACTCTCTGTAATCGATGCACATTCTGAAAGATCCGTCCTTCTTTTTGACAAAGAGCACCGGAGCTCCCCATGGCGAGTAGCTAGGTCGGATAAATCCCTTGTCCAGAAGCTCACTGAGTTGGCTGGACAATTCCTGCATTTCAGCAGGTGCCAATCGATATGGTGATTTAGCGAGAGGAGTTGCTCCTGGAACGAGGTCGATTCGGAACTCAACCTGTCTCTCTGGGGGTACTCCTGGAAGATCTTCAGGAAACACGTCCGGGAATTCACACGCTACCGGAATGTCTTGGATGTTAATTTCTTCTTTGGCCTTGTCCACTATGTGGGCCAAGAACGCTAAGTTGTTCTTTCGCAGATGTTTTTGTGCTTTGATGCACGAGATAAGACGAAGATTCGTGCTAGGTTTGTCTCCGTAAATTACTAGGGTTTCGTGATTCGGGAGACGAAGGCGAACGGCCTTCTCGTGGCACATAATCTCAGCATGGTGGGGGCTTAACCAATCCATGCCGATAATCACATCGAAACTCCTAATTGACACTGGCATCAGATCTATTCGTAAGACGTGTTGGTTGAGGGTTAGGGTACATCCGATGTAGATCTCCCTAGTGGATTCGGTTTTCCCATTGGCCATTTCCACCGTATAGGTTTCATTTAGCTTCTGGGGTTGTTGTTTTAGTAAATGTTTAAACTTCTCGCTCACGAAACTTCGTTCCGCTCCGGTATCAAATAAGATGCATGCATAAGTGTGGTTTAGGAGGAACGTACCGGTCACAACTGCGGGGTCCTGAACTGCATCACTCTGACCCATAGTCAGCATTCTTCCTGCTCCTCTGTTTCCTGAGTTGTTGTTGTTAGGGCAATCTCGACGGAAATGTCCCGTCCTTCCACACCCAAAACAGGTGTGGCTAGGCCCTGCATTGTTGCTGCCGGCATTGGTGTTGTTGGTATTGCGGTGGTTATTGTTGTTGTTCTGGTTGTTTCCCTGACTCTGATTCTGAAAAGGATAAGTCCTGCAAAACCTTGCAGGGTGTCCCCTTCGGTTGCAACTGGTGCAATGGAACTCCTTGCATTCTCCATGGTGATGGAATCCGCACTTATTGCACTTGGGAGAATTACCGGAATAGGGTCTTGAAGCATTTGAAGCAGCTGAGGCTGGAGCATGTGATGTGACTGGTACCGGCGCAGTGACAGCGTGAACTGCCACCGTTTGCTGCTTTTTAGAGGTCTCGGGACCCTGACGCCCCTTCCTCTTGTTGTTCCATCCTTTCTTACCATCACTCTCCTTCTTCTTCTCAGTCTCTACCGGTTTCTCGCCCTTTTTGTGGTTATGATCATATAGCCTCTTTGCCAATCTCTTCGCACTGTCAAAAGTTTCAGGGTTCGCAGCTATCACATTCCCTTGAATGGGGGATGTCAGTCCCCAGATGAATCGTTCAATCTTCTTTCCCTCTGATGTGATCATACCCGGGCACAACAGAGATAGTTCGCTGAATCTCGATATGTAAGCATCGATGTTCCCATTCTGCACCGTGAGATTCCATAGTTCCTGCTCCATCTTCTGTATTTCGCCTCGGGGGCAGTACTCAGCCGTCAACATCTCTTTCATTTCTGCCCAGGGAATAGAGTTGGCAACAGGGAGTGTCATAGCTTCTACGTGACCATTCCACCAAGTGAGTGCTTGGTCCACAAAAGTGCAGGCCACGAACTTCACTTTCATCTGCTCGGGGCACTCGCATATCTCGAATACCGACTCTACCTTCTCGATCCATCGCTTTAGGGCGATCACTCCTCCGGTGCCGTTGAAAGTTCGGGGTTTAGCGTTTGCAAAATCCTTGTAGGTGCACGTTTTAGTGAGTCCTTGGTTCGTCCCGTTGTTCGAACTTCCGGATCCTTGCCCGTTACCTCCTCCGTTGTTCCCTCGGTGAAGTTGTGCCATAGCTGCTGTGACCGCAGCAGACACGGCTGCCTGGAAAGCAGTGGAGTCAACTTCAGGCGGAGTTGGTTCGGGATTTCCGCGAGTAGCTGGGCGAGGCATCTTTCTGTCGTGAAACGGAAAGATGTTGGGTGTACGTGGTTTCTGTGAGGTCGTGGTCCTACTGACTAGGTGTATGGCACGAACCTAAGTACTTCTATCATTTAGCATACAATCATAGATTTGCAACACATAGCAGACCACGTAAAAGTTCACTAATATTATCCTATGCCTCTTCCACTATTGCAAACTAAACAGACGTTCTCTTTTTGGTGATAAGGGGTATAGTTTTAGGTTCCCTGGCTATCCCGATCTCATCAAGACGTGTGTTAATTTTACCTTGGAGAGAATGTAGTTGATCAGGCTACATCCACTCCTTGGTATCACTAAGAACAGTCCCGAATTAATCGAGATACCAGTGTTATTGTGTTTGATTCAGCGTTGGATCTTTATTCCTAATGCAAGCAAGTGTGTTTTATTTACTTGTTATGTTCAGAGTTATGTTAGTCCCTCTTTTTGGTTTATAGTTGCATATCAATGTATGGCTCGACATGCCAGTTCACTATAAACAAAGCTCTGATACCAACCTGTCACACCCCCGAACCAGACGGCGGAAACGTCCGGGGGCTGTCGTGACTCAATTGAATACCATAACATTGAATATATATGAAACATAACAACATTCGTCACCATTCATCAACATAGTACAACCAGTAGTGTTTACATATCATACATTGTTTAAACATTACATTCCCCCAAAAATTAATTTGTTCAATTCATACAAAAATAAACTGCAACCGTCACTGGATATGATTTCTCTTGATTCACTGGTTCCCTGAGAATACAAGTATTTTGAAAAACGTCAACATATGAAATGTTGGTGAGTTCATAAGTTGTATTTGAAAACAATGCTTCGTATCGTTTGAAAACCACCAGAAAATCCGATATTTTCTGAAAATAGTATAGTAAAAAAGGTGTGAAGATCCATAAGTATGCCTGTTTGTTTTCTATACTTGTAAACTATTGTTTATTGAAATCGTATGTATTCTGAATTTGTATGTATTGAAAACCCTAGGAAAACCCGATGTCTTCCTAGTTCCTTGAATTCCATGAAATTACTTGAAACCATTGCAACGCATGAAGTTGTTATTCCAGACGACATTGGATCATTGATGAGCATGACTATCCGCCACAGACACGTGTTACACAAACGACTAGTCTATAGCAATACCAACGATCCCGAAGGCGTCGTCCGTACTAGTCACGCTATCCAACCGTCCTGTTGTCCCACATCCGAAGAGAAGGAGGACACGAAGGCCTCGACGACTCCATTAGTCGGTTGGGGATAAAAGGTACGAGGGGTCCCAGACCTGCCTCGCAAAAAAGGCAGACTTTACTAGCGACACTAAAGGACCCTTGGGGACCAGTAGTCTACAGCCATTGAAAGTCCGGTTACGTTGTGTCGGGATGGTAAAACCCAACACTTCGTAAGATGAAGTCTTTGGGCCTTAAGATTAGGTCGTCGGGCTAGCTAGGCTCAACGAACAAGATTTTACACTTGTGGGGCCCAAAGATAGTGCGTAGACGTCTGTGCACATGTATAATGTATTCCGAATCGTTATTTGTATGAATCATAGTATTGTAGTATCATAGTATCGTTGTGTTTGTGGTTTCGGATTTTTATTGGTTCGAGACCGAACCAATTCGTTTGACAACGACTTTTGGTATTGTAGTGTATTGTATTTTGTCGATAGTAGTAGTACCATTATTTGATCATATTGCATGTATAGAATTAGTCTTGGAAATTTTCTGTTTTCAGCCCCTCCTCGTTTGTAAAATTTACCTTTTCAACCCTTTATTTAAAATGTTTTCCGGTTTGGTATTTAAATCAATTTTCTTGACATTTTAACACCAAAAATTATTGAAATAACCATTTTCCAGCATTTTTTTTCATAGAAAACAGCTTAAGACCCTGAAAATGCAGTTTTCTCGGTTTCAATCCCCTTTTTTCGCAAATTTGACAATTTTGGCCCAAATGGAAAATTTTTTGCAACTTTGGTCCTTTTTAAATTTAAAAAGCATTTTAAACCTTTGAAAAGGAATTGGAACATTAATAGTCCACTGTTTTACAGAAAGTTACAGTTTTGGCCCTCCAAAACAGAAAAATTCGCATAATGGGCCTCATTGGGCCGAAATTTTCATTTTTAGCCCATTAAGCTTGAAATTCATGTTTTTAGTCCTCTAATTAAGTGTAATTCCAGAAATAGTTTTATGGAAACTGTTTTGGCACACTTCATCCATCAGAATCTGTGAAATGTCAATTTGGGCCCTTATTTTTGTATTTTTCACATTTTAGGCCCAAAATTTGTGTTTTTAACCCAAAGGAAATTATTACTAAACCACTTAGCCATTTTTCTTGAAACACTTTGTGTTTAGAAATATATTTAAAGCTAAAATCATTTAACACAAGATATTTCTCGGTTTTGATGGGTTTTAGGGCTAGATCCAACATTAAAACACATAAAAGCATACATATAAGCATGGAAATCATACAAGGCATACAAACACATATAGATCTACACTTTCACTTGTATTCCCCCCCCCCCCACAAAACTCATAAAAACAGAAAATAGGGGGTATGAAGCTCACCTTGGGGTGTTGATTCGGTTTTTGAAGAAAGATTGGAAGAAATGAAGTGATTTTTGGCCTTTGCACTCCTTGATGAACTTTTCGAGATTATGGGGTTTCTAGAGTGCAAGATCATGATTTTTGCATGGATTAGGAAGAGATGTTTGATAAATAAGGAATACAAGTCATAGATCCAAGCAAAACCTTACCTTAGATGTTGATTTTTGTGGAAGAACCTTCTTGAATGCTTCCTAATTTTCGAGATTTTGGATGGAGGGGGAGAGTTGTTCTTGAGTAATCTAGGGAGGAGTTGAGAGATTTTTGTGTGTGTGTGTGGGTGTATGGCCGAGAGTGAGAGAGGAGAGAAGGAAGAAGTGATTTTGAAGTGATGTTGCATGGATACATGGACTATATTGCATGGATACCCTATGGACAATAATGAGGTGGCACACTTAAGTCAACTCTTCCTTATCTTCTTGGGTTTGGGCCTTTGGGCCGAGAATGTGAAGGGAAAAAAAAGATTTTTGGGCTTTTTGCCCTTAAGCCCAATATTTGAGGTAGTTTGGGTGTTCATTGGCCTTATAAAATAAAATTGTGATTTTTATGCTTTATTAAGCTAGGTTAGGTTAAATTATGGATCAAAGCTTGTGATTTATTTCATTCTAGGCCCAATATGACCTAAAATGTTGAATAAAATAAATGTGGGTCCAATTAGAGCCCAATTAGGGTTTTAAGCCTATGATAGTCTAATTGGAAGCTTATTGGTCCGTTTGGATCCAATAAGGAAGTTCTAGTCCAAGATAGACTTAACAAGAACTTCTAGGGTTTTCCAATTGTTTGATGACTACTTGTAGTACTTGCATGATGTATTTGATTGAAGTTTTTGATTCACATTTACTTGAATGTATAGATTACATAGCTCAAAATTTTCAGTTGTGACATCATCCCCCCGTTAGAGGGAATTTCGTCCCGAAATTCTGTTTGAAAGCTAGATTTGAGAATGCTAGAATAGGTGAGGGTACTTTTGCTTCATTTGATCTTCGCGTTCCCACGTGAATTCTGGCCCACGCTTTGCGTTCCACCGTACCTTCACGATCGGGATGCGACTCTGCTTAGTACGCTTCACCTCCCTGTCCATGATTTCGATTGGCTCTTAGACGAACAGGAGATTCTCATTGATTTCGATTTCGTCCAGAGGAATGACAAGGGTTTCATCTGATAGGCACTTTTTCAGATTAGAAACATGAAACACGGGGTGTACACCGTTTAGCTCCGTGGGTAGTTGTAGTATGTATGCTACTGGACCTATTCGGGCGACGATTTCGAAAGGTCCAATGTATCGCGGGTTCAGCTTTCCCCGTTTTCCGAAACGTATAACCCCTTTCCAGGGTGAGACCTTCAATAATACTCGATCACCGACCTGGAATTCTAAGGACTTTCGCCGTTTATCAGCGTAGCTCTTTTGCCGGTCACGCGATGCTTGTAATCGAGCTTTGATCTGGACAATCTTTTCTGTGGTCTCGCGAATGATTTCCGGTCCTGTTATTGCCCTATCCGACGTATGTGTTCTTGCTAGCTGGGTGTCGCCTACTTCAGCCCAACATAACGGTGATCTACATTTACGCCCGTACAGTGCTTCGAAAGGGGCCACCTTAATGCTCGAATGATAACTATTGTTATATGAAAACTCGATCAACGGTAGGTGGGTATCCCAAGACTTTCCGAAGTCTATCACACATGCACGAAGCATGTCTTCAAGCGTCTGAATGGTTCGTTCGCTTTGACCGTCCGTTTGTGGGTGATACGCGGTGCTCATATCAAGATGAGTTCCCATGGCCTTGTGGAGCGACTGCCAAAAGCGTGACGTGAACCTACTGTCCCTATCCGAGATGATAGATTTTGGCACTCCATGAAGTCTTACAATCTCTCGTAGGTACAAACGCGTCAGTCTCTCCATCTTGTAGGACTCTTTGATTGGTAGGAAATGGGCAGATTTCGTCAGTCGGTCGATTATTACCCATATGGTGTCCAGTCCGTCCGACGTCTTGGGCAGCTTGGTCACGAAGTCCATAGAAATCCCCTCCCATTTCCACTCAGGGATTGCCGGTTGCTGTAACAATCCGAAAGGTTTCTGGTACTCCACTTTTACTTTGGCACACGTAAGGCACTTACTAACATAAGTTGCGATTTCCGCCTTCATGTTAGGCCACCAATAGTGCTGCTTAATGTCCAAATACATCTTGTCCGAACCAGGATGAATGGAGTATCGTGTCTTGTGGGCTTCCTTCATAACGGTCTCCCTGAATCCTCCGATTTTTGGAACCCAAATACGGTTCATGAAGTAGTATACCCCATTCTCTTTGACTTCCAGGTTCTTCTCCATTCCGCGTAATGCCTCGCTAGTTCTATTTTCTGCTTTCATAGCCTCTGCCTGGACTGATGCAATTTGAGCGGCCAAATGAGACTGAATGGTTATCGAGTGCGTTTTCGTACGGCGATTGGAGTACTCCTTCCGACTTAAGGCATCGGCTACTACGTTGGCCTTGCCTGGATGGTACTTGATCTCGCATTCGTAGTCGTTTAACAGCTCCACCCATCTTCGTTGTCTCATGTTCAGCTCCTTCTGATTCAAGATGTGATGGAGGCTCTTGTGGTCTGTGAAGATGGTGCACTTTGTACCGTACAGGTAGTGCCTCCAAATTTTTAGGGCGAAGACCACGGCTCCCAGTTCTAGGTCATGGGTTGTGTAATTTACTTCGTGCGTCTTTAGTTGACGGGACGCATATGCTATCACTCTTCCACGTTGCATGAGAACGCAACCTAAGCCTTGATTTGACGCGTCACAGTAAACTACAAAATCTTCCGTTCCTTCAGGTAGAGATAGTACAGGAGCGCTACAAAGAGCTTGCTTCAAGGCTCGAAACGCAATCTCTTGTCGGTCTGTCCACTTGAATGGCACGCTCTTTTGCGTAAGCAAGGTAAGTGGTTTGGCGATTTTAGAGAAGTTTTGGATGAATCTCCTATAGTAGCCTGCTAGGCCTAAGAACTGACGAATTTCTGTGGGCGTAGTCGGAGTTGCCCATCCTTCCACAGCTTTGACCTTAGAGGGATCCACATGAATTCCATCTTGGCTAACTACGTGACCTAGAAAATTCACGCTCCGTAGCCAAAACTCACACTTAGAGAGTTTGGCGTAAAGCCTTTCCGATCGCAGCGTTTCTAGGACTTGTCGGAGATGTTGGCCATGCTCCTCTTTGCTTCGAGAATAGACGAGGATGTCATCGATAAACACAATGACGAAGTTGTCCAAGAACGGTCGACAGATTCGGTTCATTAGGTCCATAAATGCGGCGGGTGCATTTGTTAGACCGAAGGGCATTACGACGAATTCATAATGTCCATAGCGGGTTCGGAAAGCGGTTTTAGGAATATCTTCTTCTCGGACCTTGAGTTGATGGTACCCGGACCGTAAATCTATTTTAGAAAAATGGCTAGCTCCTTGGAGCTGGTCGAATAGATCATCGATTCGTGGGAGTGGGTAGCGGTTTTTAACAGTGAGTTTATTCAACTCTCTGTAATCGATGCACATTCTGAAAGATCCGTCCTTCTTTTTGACAAAGAGCACCGGAGCTCCCCATGGCGAGTAGCTAGGTCGGATAAATCCCTTGTCCAGAAGCTCACTGAGTTGGCTGGACAATTCCTGCATTTCAGCAGGTGCCAATCGATATGGTGATTTAGCGAGAGGAGTTGCTCCTGGAACGAGGTCGATTCGGAACTCAACCTGTCTCTCTGGGGGTACTCCTGGAAGATCTTCAGGAAACACGTCCGGGAATTCACACGCTACCGGAATGTCTTGGATGTTAATTTCTTCTTTGGCCTTGTCCACTATGTGGGCCAAGAACGCTAAGTTGTTCTTTCGCAGATGTTTTTGTGCTTTGATGCACGAGATAAGACGAAGATTCGTGCTAGGTTTGTCTCCGTAAATTACTAGGGTTTCGTGATTCGGGAGACGAAGGCGAACGGCCTTCTCGTGGCACATAATCTCAGCATGGTGGGGGCTTAACCAATCCATGCCGATAATCACATCGAAACTCCTAATTGACACTGGCATCAGATCTATTCGTAAGACGTGTTGGTTGAGGGTTAGGGTACATCCGATGTAGATCTCCCTAGTGGATTCGGTTTTCCCATTGGCCATTTCCACCGTATAGGTTTCATTTAGCTTCTGGGGTTGTTGTTTTAGTAAATGTTTAAACTTCTCGCTCACGAAACTTCGTTCCGCTCCGGTATCAAATAAGATGCATGCATAAGTGTGGTTTAGGAGGAACGTACCGGTCACAACTGCGGGGTCCTGAACTGCATCACTCTGACCCATAGTCAGCATTCTTCCTGCTCCTCTGTTTCCTGAGTTGTTGTTGTTAGGGCAATCTCGACGGAAATGTCCCGTCCTTCCACACCCAAAACAGGTGTGGCTAGGCCCTGCATTGTTGCTGCCGGCATTGGTGTTGTTGGTATTGCGGTGGTTATTGTTGTTGTTCTGGTTGTTTCCCTGACTCTGATTCTGAAAAGGATAAGTCCTGCAAAACCTTGCAGGGTGTCCCCTTCGGTTGCAACTGGTGCAATGGAACTCCTTGCATTCTCCATGGTGATGGAATCCGCACTTATTGCACTTGGGAGAATTACCGGAATAGGGTCTTGAAGCATTTGAAGCAGCTGAGGCTGGAGCATGTGATGTGACTGGTACCGGCGCAGTGACAGCGTGAACTGCCACCGTTTGCTGCTTTTTAGAGGTCTCGGGACCCTGACGCCCCTTCCTCTTGTTGTTCCATCCTTTCTTACCATCACTCTCCTTCTTCTTCTCAGTCTCTACCGGTTTCTCGCCCTTTTTGTGGTTATGATCATATAGCCTCTTTGCCAATCTCTTCGCACTGTCAAAAGTTTCAGGGTTCGCAGCTATCACATTCCCTTGAATGGGGGATGTCAGTCCCCAGATGAATCGTTCAATCTTCTTTCCCTCTGATGTGATCATACCCGGGCACAACAGAGATAGTTCGCTGAATCTCAATATGTAAGCATCGATGTTCCCATTCTGCACCGTGAGATTCCATAGTTCCTGCTCCATCTTCTGTATTTCGCCTCGGGGGCAGTACTCAGCCGTCAACATCTCTTTCATTTCTGCCCAGGGAATAGAGTTGGCAACAGGGAGTGTCATAGCTTCTACGTGACCATTCCACCAAGTGAGTGCTTGGTCCACAAAAGTGCAGGCCACGAACTTCACTTTCATCTGCTCGGGGCACTCGCATATCTCGAATACCGACTCTACCTTCTCGATCCATCGCTTTAGGGCGATCACTCCTCCGGTGCCGTTGAAAGTTCGGGGTTTAGCGTTTGCAAAATCCTTGTAGGTGCACGTTTTAGTGAGTCCTTGGTTCGTCCCGTTGTTCGAACTTCCGGATCCTTGCCCGTTACCTCCTCCGTTGTTCCCTCGGTGAAGTTGTGCCATAGCTGCTGTGACCGCAGCAGACACGGCTGCCTGGAAAGCAGTGGAGTCAACTTCAGGCGGAGTTGGTTCGGGATTTCCGCGAGTAGCTGGGCGAGGCATCTTTCTGTCGTGAAACGGAAAGATGTTGGGTGTACGTGGTTTCTGTGAGGTCGTGGTCCTACTGACTAGGTGTATGGCACGAACCTAAGTACTTCTATCATTTAGCATACAATCATAGATTTGCAACACATAGCAGACCACGTAAAAGTTCACTAATATTATCCTATGCCTCTTCCACTATTGCAAACTAAACAGACGTTCTCTTTTTGGTGATAAGGGGTATAGTTTTAGGTTCCCTGGCTATCCCGATCTCATCAAGACGTGTGTTAATTTTACCTTGGAGAGAATGTAGTTGATCAGGCTACATCCACTCCTTGGTATCACTAAGAACAGTCCCGAATTAATCGAGATACCAGTGTTATTGTGTTTGATTCAGCGTTGGATCTTTATTCCTAATGCAAGCAAGTGTGTTTTATTTACTTGTTATGTTCAGAGTTATGTTAGTCCCTCTTTTTGGTTTATAGTTGCATATCAATGTATGGCTCGACATGCCAGTTCACTATAAACAAAGCTCTGATACCAACCTGTCACACCCCCGAACCAGACGGCGGAAACGTCCGGGGGCTGTCGTGACTCAATTGAATACCATAACATTGAATATATATGAAACATAACAACATTCGTCACCATTCATCAACATAGTACAACCAGTAGTGTTTACATATCATACATTGTTTAAACATTACATTCCCCCAAAAATTAATTTGTTCAATTCATACAAAAATAAACTGCAACCGTCACTGGATATGATTTCTCTTGATTCACTGGTTCCCTGAGAATACAAGTATTTTGAAAAACGTCAACATATGAAATGTTGGTGAGTTCATAAGTTGTATTTGAAAACAATGCTTCGTATCGTTTGAAAACCACCAGAAAATCCGATATTTTCTGAAAATAGTATAGTCAAAAAGGTGTGAAGATCCATAAGTATGCCTGTTTGTTTTCTATACTTGTAAACTATTGTTTATTGAAATCGTATGTATTCTGAATTTGTATGTATTGAAAACCCTAGGAAAACCCGATGTCTTCCTAGTTCCTTGAATTCCATGAAATTACTTGAAACCATTGCAACGCATGAAGTTGTTATTCCAGACGACATTGGATCATTGATGAGCATGACTATCCGCCACAGACACGTGTTACACAAACGACTAGTCTATAGCAATACCAACGATCCCGAAGGCGTCGTCCGTACTAGTCACGCTATCCAACCGTCCTGTTGTCCCACATCCGAAGAGAAGGAGGACACGAAGGCCTCGACGACTCCATTAGTCGGTTGGGGATAAAAGGTACGAGGGGTCCCAGACCCGCCTCGCAAAAAAGGCAGACTTTACTAGCGACACTAAAGGACCCTTGGGGACCAGTAGTCTACAGCCATTGAAAGTCCGGTTACGTTGTGTCGGGATGGTAAAACCCAACACTTCGTAAGATGAAGTCTTTGGGCCTTAAGATCAGGTCGTCGGGCTAGCTAGGCTCAACGAACAAGATTTTACACTTGTGGGGCCCAAAGATAGTGCGTAGACGTCTGTGCACATGTATAATGTATTCCGAATCATTATTTGTATGAATCATAGTATTGTAGTATCATAGTATCGTTGTGTTTGTGGTTTCGGATTTTTATTGGTTCGAGACCGAACCAATTCGTTTGACAACGACTTTTGGTATTGTAGTGTATTGTATTTTGTCGATAGTAGTAGTACCATTATTTGATCATATTGCATGTATAGAATTAGTCTTGGAAATTTTCTGTTTTCAGCCCCTCCTCGTTTGTAAAATTTACCTTTTCAACCCTTTATTTAAAATGTTTTCCGGTTTGGTATTTAAATCAATTTTCTTGACATTTTAACACCAAAAATTATTGAAATAACCATTTTCCAGCATTTTTTTTCATAGAAAACAGCTTAAGACCCTGAAAATGCAGTTTTCTCGGTTTCAATCCCCTTTTTTCGCAAATTTGACAATTTTGGCCCAAATGGAAAATTTTTTGCAACTTTGGTCCTTTTTAAATTTAAAAAGCATTTTAAACCTTTGAAAAGGAATTGGAACATTAATAGTCCACTGTTTTACAGAAAGTTACAGTTTTGGCCCTCCAAAACAGAAAAATTCGCATAATGGGCCTCATTGGGCCGAAATTTTCATTTTTAGCCCATTAAGCTTGAAATTCATGTTTTTAGTCCTCTAATTAAGTGTAATTCCAGAAATAGTTTTATGGAAACTGTTTTGGCACACTTCATCCATCAGAATCTGTGAAATGTCAATTTGGGCCCTTATTTTTGTATTTTTCACATTTTAGGCCCAAAATTTGTGTTTTTAACCCAAAGGAAATTATTACTAAACCACTTAGCCATTTTTCTTGAAACACTTTGTGTTTAGAAATATATTTAAAGCTAAAATCATTTAACACAAGATATTTCTCGGTTTTGATGGGTTTTAGGGCTAGATCCAACATTAAAACACATAAAAGCATACATATAAGCATGGAAATCATACAAGGCATACAAACACATATAGATCTACACTTTCACTTGTATTCCCCCCCCCCCCCCCCACAAAACTCATAAAAACAGAAAATAGGGGGTATGAAGCTCACCTTGGGGTGTTGATTCGGTTTTTGAAGAAAGATTGGAAGAAATGAAGTGATTTTTGGCCTTTGCACTCCTTGATGAACTTTTCGAGATTATGGGGTTTCTAGAGTGCAAGATCATGATTTTTGCATGGATTAGGAAGAGATGTTTGATAAATAAGGAATACAAGTCATAGATCCAAGCAAAACCTTACCTTAGATGTTGATTTTTGTGGAAGAACCTTCTTGAATGCTTCCTAATTTTCGAGATTTTGGATGGAGGGGGAGAGTTGTTCTTGAGTAATCTAGGGAGGAGTTGAGAGATTTTTGTGTGTGTGTGTGGGTGTATGGCCGAGAGTGAGAGAGGAGAGAAGGAAGAAGTGATTTTGAAGTGATGTTGCATGGATACATGGACTATATTGCATGGATACCCTATGGACAATAATGAGGTGGCACACTTAAGTCAACTCTTCCTTATCTTCTTGGGTTTGGGCCTTTGGGCCGAGAATGTGAAGGGAAAAAAAAGATTTTTGGGCTTTTTGCCCTTAAGCCCAATATTTGAGGTAGTTTGGGTGTTCATTGGCCTTATAAAATAAAATTGTGATTTTTATGCTTTATTAAGCTAGGTTAGGTTAAATTATGGATCAAAGCTTGTGATTTATTTCATTCTAGGCCCAATATGACCTAAAATGTTGAATAAAATAAATGTGGGTCCAATTAGAGCCCAATTAGGGTTTTAAGCCTATGATAGTCTAATTGGAAGCTTATTGGTCCGTTTGGATCCAATAAGGAAGTTCTAGTCCAAGATAGACTTAACAAGAACTTCTAGGGTTTTCCAATTGTTTGATGACTACTTGTAGTACTTGCATGATGTATTTGATTGAAGTTTTTGATTCACATTTACTTGAATGTATAGATTACATAGCTCAAAATTTTCAGTTGTGACAGTTACCTTGTTTTGTGAGTTATTTTTTAGATTAATGAAAAATATGTGTTAATAGTTTTCAATACAAATTAATCTAAAAGTTGTTCATAAAATGTGTTTTTGTAACTTGTCCTCAAGTTATATGAAAAGTCACATTTATGAATCTTAAAAACTCATAAAAAATGCCTTAGATTACAAAAAAAAATGAAGAGTCTTTCCTTATTAAATGGTTTTATGACTTCATAACTTGTCCTCAAGTTATGGGGAACCAAGAGTCTCTTCATTAAATAATAAATAAAAAAAGTGTAACCTTAATTAATTCCATAAGTTATAAAATAAAGAAAAGTTAATTCTTTTATTAGTTTAAAGTCTTCCATAACTTGTCCTCAAGTTATGGAACTTGAAGTGTTTTTGGATTAAAACTACTTTAAGCACATAAGTTATGGAATTAATTAGTTTTGAATAGTTTCAAAACTTGCCCTCAAGTTTTGGAATTTGAAAAGTTTTCACTTATGAATACTTTAATTCCAAGTTAGCCCTGAGAATTTTAAAAGTTAAAACTCAACCCTTATACTTTATAATATTATAAGTTAATAATATATATATATATATATATATATATATATATATATATATATATATATATATAAGAGTAAAGTCAGTCTTACCGTTAGTAGGCCTCATTCACGAAGCCGGTCTATAAGGGGGGTATAAGGTTACTGCCTATAAAATGACAGTTTAATGGGTGTCCACTCTCACCCACCGCTTCCTTGACTGGTGGAGGGTCGTTAGCCGAACGGGTTTGACAGGACTATAATTCTCCCTTCATTAAAAGTATTAATGATAAATACTAAGTAACTAAACTCTTAATAATACCCAATCTTAGTTACTTAGGAAAATGTGAATAAGGTGTTAATCCATGAAATTACACTTTGCACTTTGTTTAAGTCAGTTAGTGGAGCGTGTGTGGTTAACCGGCACACTAACTCGTATTTAACAAGGTAGGCAAAGGGTAACTTAATGTTTATCATAGTATCGATGGAGCGTGTGTGGTTAACCGGTACATCGATTGAGGGGTAAACACTTAAGGGTACCAAGTAATTTGCATGGTTACTTCACACCTTGTTTTGTGATCCTCGACATCCCAGTCACAAAACCTAAACGGCACACTCGAGATTGAAACATGCCATTGAAAGTTCAATGAATCTCAAAGATCTAGGAATTTCAAATCCAATTAAAAACCTAATTAATCATTTCGTTTATCTTGGTGGAAATTGGTGAATCGTCATTCACCTACCTTCAAATATTCTATAGCTTGGATTATGGCATCCCTCTTCCAAATTATAAAATAGTTTGTTGGGTCCTAGCCTTAATATTTCATATTGGGTGTTATATTAAGGACTTTAAATCAACTATCTTGAATATCTCCCAAAAGATGTCTAGTTCAGACATCTATGATCTTCCCAAATATCTTGGAACTTCACTTCCTCCACCTCCTCTAATTATTCTCCCTAACCCACAAGTTCAAGGTCACTCAAGCCCTATTGGCAAGGCAAGGTCTAGGTGTGATCACATCTTGGAGATGAAGTCACATACTGACAAGCCGGGAGAGTTGGGTGTCAAAGTCTTAAGAAAGTTAGTGGTTCAATCACTTTCTAAGTCACATAGTGAGTTCCTTGGGACTCCTATGAAACAGACTATGACAAGACCCTTAATGATCTTATCTATTTGCTTGGTGCTGCTAAATCAGAAATGATTTAGTGTACTAGTAAAGCAAATTTGATTAGGAGATCAACTTCCCAAAACTTTATGGATAGGGACAATAGTGACATAGGAAATCCATAAAAGCATTCTCTTCCCAATGGACAGGGATCAGCCATAGTCAACTCGGTTGACCAAATGGTAAAGAGAAAGGCTAAGTCTGAGATAGTCCCATGTACTATTACCTAAGGGTCCATATGGTCCTATTGCTAAAAGGAAACGACATTGGTTGCGAAGCTGTCAATTTTACCTGAAAGATCATAAGGCTAGTAAAGTCAATAAGTTTGACTCTATTTCAGGTAAGGTCCACTATCTAACTCGGTTAAGTTTCTATTATGAGATTCTTATTACAAGATGTGACTGGGTCACATGTTGATGTTTAAGAATCAAAGGAAAAGTGAAGGAAACTTAAAGAAAGAGTATATTGAATCTAATTGCGAAGATGGATTTCTATCACTTGATTGAAGATTGGATTCTTGAGCTACTCTTAGGAGTTATGATAGATTGCTAGGAAACAAGTAATAACATAGTTTTCATTTCAAGTTACATTGTAAGGAAAAAGTTTTTTCCGCATTTTAAAATAAATAAAAGTTTGTTTTACTTTATTTTTATCTCCTTACAATGGCATTCATGAAAACTTGATGTTTGTATGTTTATAGCAATATTGGAAATATGAATTTGATTCGTTCATTTGTGGTAGTGTCTAAATTTACCAAATAAGGAAAGATTATCATCACCCAAGTTTCAATTGGACCGAAACTTGGAATCATGCAAGTTGTATAGTATGATGAATGAGAACTTTCAAGCATTGGAAAAATTATGACTAACTACTTGTTCACATGGATGTGTGAGTTAAGAGAAGGACTAAGGGACCAAGTACACTTTCTTGTGCACTTGTCAAAGTCCACCACAAAAGATAGATAAGACTATTCATCATGATTTACTAAGGTTTAGTAAATATGATTATACTTACAAGCTTAGTTATAATTCTGAAACATTGGAAAGTTTTCAATGTATGACAGAACGAATAAGAAGAATCAAATTAGGCAGAAGGATAAAAGTTTCTCAAATCTGAAAAGATGGGAGAGTACTTTAGTATCATGTTTTAAGGTCATCTTAATGATTTTGAGACCTTATCACAATTCATCCTCTAAGTACATTCTGATAGTTAAGAAGAGGAATTATGAATTGTTGAAGTGGTTAAATCAAGAAGATGATTCATACTTCATTCCAAAACAAGTCATAGAGTTATACTCTAAGATTGTAACTTGAGTGACATGTCTTAAAGAAGGTTTAAAACACTTGTCAAATGTAAGAGTAAAAGTTTTCTACTCTTGTACATTTGAAATTGGTAAGTTGTGATGTTTTGGATAAAACAAAGACCAACTTAGGCTAATTATGTTAAGTGTCTGTCTTGATTAGAATCCACACTAACTCTTGAATATTTGGCAAGAAAGGCGTATAGGTCAAGGAGACAATGAGAGTCTAAAAGATCCTGAAAAAGGTTTCAAGAAGTAATCAAGAATAAAACCTGTATTTCATCGCTAGCACACAAGTAGAGGTTTATAACCTATCGTGCTGACATTTTTGTGCCCATTCTAGTTAAGTTGATTATACATTTGAGTTCTACATGTTCTCAATTGTTTGCATAACTACTTGGAAGCAATGGCAGGCCCTTGAGCTGCCAGGTGGCAAGAAGTTAAGATTGCACAAGTTCAATCCATATGAGTTTGGATTTGTCATTATCCTTGTCTTGTGACTATGGTTTTGACAATTCACATGGATAAGAACATATACACCATTAAATCTAAGTGTCATAAGGTTTCTCTTCGATTCATGAAAATGATGGTAAGGAAACTCTTTCAATAAGTAGATTTTAAGTAGATAGCAATTGTGATATTTGCAGTTCTCAAAGTCGTTAGTGGAGCGTGCGTGGTTAATCGGCACACTAACATTGACTTATGAGAAATGGCAAAAGTTCTAAACAATTTACACTATGATTACGACATCCCTTTTCATAGTTCTGAAATTGTTTAGACACACATGTGAGCTATCTAAGAGAGGTGTATGATATTGATAAAGTCTTATCAAGGCAATCTAGTATCAGAAATCTGAACTTTGGTAAGAAAGTCAATAAAGTATTGATTTCTAGAAGTCCAGTTGATTTTTGGGTACATGTCGAAGCTAGTGGGAGCATAAGTCTTATGCTGTTAATCATCATGTTAGTGGGAGCATGATAAAGGTTGCAAGTTAGCAATGTTGATTATAGAAAACAAAAGGTCTCAATTGGGAAAAGTTGTTTTGCTATAATTAAGGGAGAGGAAATTATACTTCATCTCAAATCTAAAAGCTTAGATTGAGGTCTTAATCGTATTTAGTCAAGAATATATATATGAATTTCCTGTTGGAATGGCTCAACATAAGGAAATTCTATGTATGGGTTCATTATTTGCGCTCTAAAATTCGATTATGATTACGACATCCCTTTTCATAATCTGAATTACGAGAACTTGGCAAATATAAATGGAAATATTATAGCAAAAGACTGGTTTAGTCTTTATGTGAGACATCATGAATCGTGTCCCATATGCTTCGGATATAGGATCGATTACATGTGCTATATTCATCCTTTCTAAAATTTTCCAAATGCCTGGGGCATTAAGAAGGGAAAAGGTCTAGAATTGGATATGACTAAAATGATTAAGCAATTGTTGAGGACAATCTAAGGTTTACCAAGGATTGGTTGCTCAAGGACAGTTGGAAGTATAGTGTTGACTTTGGAAGGACCATATTGACATAGTCTGAAAAGAGGCAACTCTTGTTCGGAAGTGATAGTCAAAATGGAATATGGACATGGTTCAAAGTTAGAGAGTATTCAATCTGTAAGATTAGGAAACTTAATGCAAGAAGGATGTTTCCAAGGAGTTGATCTCCATTGGAATACTCTGTAATGATTGTTGCCAAGTCTGGTTGAATTTGTGCATAATCATTACAAGAGGATCAATGCATATAAGTTTAGAATCTAACAAATTTCAGTAAATGGCATGAATTTGGAATTCTTGCATTTGCAGTAAGGGTTTGGGACTGTGAAAAGATGATCATTGGAGTTATGCTCAATTGATATATTTCACAAAGTAAAGATCATAGACAAGCATAGTATGCATACTTTGTGTATGGCATGACTAGTGTTTAGAAAACATAGTGTACATGCTTGGAGCATGGGACAACTATTGTTTTAAATTCAAGTATAAAGTTGATAAAACCGAAACAATGAATAATGAGTAATCAGTATGGTGATAAATAAAAGTGTTTATTTATATTCATAGGTTTTGATACCATATTTGATTCATTTATTCTTGTGTTTCATTTTGCATGTTTTGACTTCCAGAATAAACTATGTTATTCTTCTGGAATGACTAAGTTATTCAAACCATCCATAGTTGGTCATATGTTGGAAGTAGATATGAATTAAGACTGTCATGGGTTGGCTTGTAGAGGTCTAAGATGTTGGACAAAGGGCTACAACACTCATGAGTGCTCATAAGTTATGAGTATTGGATTCAACCCGCGCTCATTGGAATCACTTCATGGATTTTATCACGAGTGATCATGAGACGATAATATCTTATATTCTACAAACCTAGAGATATGAGTTGTTACTATGAGTTGGTTGTACATTGATTGCACGAAAACGCATTCGGTAACTCGGTGTTATAAAATGTGCCTTTGTGTATGATTCAACAAGTAGTAGAACAAGCCATATGAGTCGAAGTTTATCCATTCCTTTTACCTTCGGGATAAAAGCGATATATATGTGGGGCCCTCGATGATTTAATGATGATACATGTGAGTGCTTGGCCAAGCCAGGACTGATTTGATTTGTTCAATCAGTCAGTCATCATGAATCGGAAATCGGGAAACAACAAATGGATAGAGAGAATGATTATAATCCATGTCTCAATCCATATGATATCTAGAATGGAGGAATATATGATCCCTTATCTAATGGACAAGTTCGTTGACAAGATCAGAGTTCGACAGCGGCTTTAAGAGCTACGATTGCCAGTTAGGTTTTGAAGTCATACTCAATAATAGTTTTAGACTTATCCAAGTGGGAGATTGTTGGATTAATGTCTAAGTCCATAACTATATTTTGTATGTACTTGACCCGACCCGGCATGGTCCATTTGGGTTGCACTTCACCGGCACAATTTATATGGATAGTATTTTGAGAATAGTATATTTATGATTTATATTAATATATTATAAGTTCTAATATATTAATATAATCATATTATTTAATTAGTATTGATCAAGAATTAATTTATAATTAATTAAGTGATCAAAATGAACTAATTAAATATGGACTCTTAGATATATATATGTGTAGTGGGCCAAGTTCATTTAGGTTGGGCTAAGTCTTCATGGATAGTCCATGGAGCTTTAACCCATGGATCCTAGGAAATGAAAGGTCATGGGTATTAGGGTTTAACCCTAATCCTCCACACTATATAAAGATGTCCTTGGTTGGTGAAATGGGCACTAGTGTGGGTACACTAAGAGGGCTAGCCAATTTCACTAGAGAGAACCAAATATCCATATTCTCTAAAGTCTTCCAAGGTGTTTTGGTGAATCGCACTATTGAGGGTAAGCTCTTAAAGCTTGAAGACATCAAGCTACACCAAAAGGTATGTCATCTAACTAGTCTTTGTAGTATAGTTACCTCATAGTATGCTAGTTAGGATTAAAGCCTTGGAAAGCTCTTATTTGCATCTATAATAGAGAAAACATAGATCCAAGGTTTATAGGGTTGCATGTACATCATAGGAGTGTTAAAATGCTTAAAACCCAACACGTAGCAGACTGCAGACTACGTAAAATCGGCAGAAGAGTTACGCCGACAGGAGGCATTCAGATTTGGAGTTTCAGGTGTGCGATACGGTCCTCCTGAAGGTATCACCCTGGAAGGATGTTATTAGGTTCCGGAAGAGGGGCAAGTTGGGCCCCAAGTTCATTGGCCCTTTTCGAGTTTTGGCCAGAGTGGGTCGGGGTGCGTATCGATTGGATCTTCCGGTAGATCTTAGCCAGATCCACAACACTTTTCATGTTTCCCAGTTGAGGAAGTGTTTGGTGGACGAGTCAGCAGTTGTACGTATGGGGGATATTCAAGTTGATAGCAGCCTGAATTATATAAAGAGACCAGTCGTGATCTTGGATCGGAAGACAAAGACCTTGAGGAACAAGGTAGTCCAGCTAGTGAAGGTGCAGTGGTTGCACCGGAAGGGTTCAGAGTGGACGTGGGAGGCTGAGGGAGCATTATCCTGAGTTGTTTACAGTGTCAGCAGCAGCAACAAATTTCGAGGACGAACTCTGAGATAAGTGGGGAGAGTTATAACGCCCCAATTTATGGTATGTAATTTAAATATGTATTTTTTCAGTTTTCAAGAGGAACTCGACGAGTCAGTAGCCCGACTTGTCGAGTAGAGACGGGATTCGTACACGTCTTAGGTGGGCGACTCGACGAGTCCATATTCTTGGACTCGGCGAGTCCGTCAATCCGGATGAAACCCTAATCTAAAGGGTTTGCACCCTATTTAAACAACTTATTGAGCCCCAAGACAGCCCCCATCACTCCCAAAATACTTTCCACGAAACCCTAGCAGTCCTCTTTGCATTTTAAAGTGTTTTGTGTGATCTTTGAAGTTTTGGAAAGAAGAAGGAGAGTAGATCCAAAGGAGAAGAAGGAGATCCAAGGTCTTGAGTCCATTTCAGAGCATCTTGAGGTATAATTCGGATCCTTTCTGTTATTATGCTTGAATCCCCTTAGAATCTCAATAAAAGGCATTTTTAGGACATTTCTTGGATTGTTAGTGAATAGAGAGTATATAGGAACGAAGGGACATCAGATCTAGTCATGATTGAGCTTTAAAAGCTCAGATCCATTACCTTTAATGAGTCAAATTAGTATGCAAGCCTAGATCTACTCTTTTAGTTCATTTTAAGCCCTTAAACACTTCAATGTGCATGCATGCACGTAAAGTTGGAAACTTTACGTGTAAAACCAACCCTAGGAACCCAGATCTATGAGTTGAATGCATTGGAATCGATCAAAATCGACTATATAGTGTTTGCATGCAAGCGACTCGGTGAGTTGTTCTTCAGACTCGACGAGTCGAGTCGCGAGTCCCCAGGTTTTCCCATTTTGAGTGTTGCGAGTGGAACCAATGAGTTAGAGGTGGACTCGGTGAGTCGGAAGTCAGACGTAGTAATGGAAGGGCTCGGCGAGTCAATGCCATGACTCGGCGAGTCCAAGGCAATCTCCTTGCCTCAAGAATAGACTCGACGAGTTGTTCATACAACTCGGCGACTCACATACTAAACGTGTTCCAGAGATGAAGATGAACTCGACGAGTTGTTCATACAACTCAACGAGTTGGATGAAGTTAGACCGGATGATTAGTATCGAAGATGAACTCATCGAGTCTTTGCTAAACTCGACGAGTAATAGCGAGTAGAGGATGAGAAAAGGGTATAGGGACTTGACGAGTTGACGGCCCAACTCGGCGAGTCTGGTCAGCTAAACGTTGACTTTGACTAGTATGTTGACTTTGACCAGGAGGTTGACTTTGACCAGGGCTAAAATAGTCATTTTACCCTCAATATAGTTATCAGTATTTGATTGAGTGTACTTATGGGAATTGTAGCCGGGGAGATACCAAAGCAGCAGCAGACAGTTTCCCGAGCAGTTTGTTCAGCAGCCAGCTTACGAGGTGAGTTTCCTTCCAGTAGGAACGGGTCTACGGCCATAATGCCGGCCCGTTTAGTTAGCAGTAGTTTCCGGACTTCGGTCCGATGCAGTAGATAGTATGCCTGAGGTCTTTGTGATTCAGGCAGGGTTTTGTGTTATGTGTTCCGGACTTCGGTCCGATGCAGTATGCGGTATCAGTGTTTATGTTAATTGCTATGTTTATGTTGTGCTATGTTTAGTTAGTTTACGAACTTCGGTCCGATGCAGGGGACAAGGTCCCGGTAAGTTCTGGACTTCGGTCCGATGCAGTTTCCAGACTTCGGTCCGATGCAGGGGACAAGGTCCCAGTTAGTTCCGGACTTCGGTCTGATGCATAGGGCAAGGCCCTGGTTAGTTCCGTACTTTGGTCCGATGTAGTTTCCGGACTTCGGTCCGATGCAGTGGGCAAGGCCCAATAGTTGTTTATATGTTATTGTATGGTATGTGGTAGTTTGGGGGAGCTCACTAAGCTTTGTGCTTACAGTTTTAGTTTTGGTTTCAGGTACTTCTGCTAGCAAGGGGAAGAGCTCGGGATGATAGCATCGCACACACCACAGCTTCAGCTTTTTATCCTAAGAGTTTATTTCAGATGCTATGATATATATGACACAGTTTTTGATGTGACACATCTATTATGACCTTTTGAGATTTGTGACGTACGATTTCATTATATGATATGGATGATTTGTGATTATTAGTATTATTTATAACAAAAAAATTTGGGTTGTTTCACCTCTCGTGCCAGGCGAAGGCCCGCGAGAAGTGCTTCATATTCAGCCTCATTGTTGGAGACTTGGAAGTTGAATCTTAGAGCATACGTGATCTCATCACCACCATGGTTCTTGAGGATCAAACACGTGTTAGATCCTTCCTTGCTTGCAGCATCGTCAATATGCAACTCCCGTATTTCCTTGTTTGCTTCAGGGTCCGAGGGATCTATTGACACAGCCGGCGACACCCTTTGAGCTTTTCAAGGATTTCTACCAGGAAGTCTGCTAGAGCTTGATCTTTAATGTCGTATCGTGGTCAGTAATCTATGTCATGCTCTCTTAGAACGATGGCCTACTTCACCAGTCGTCCCAAGTTTTCCGGTCTTAGGAGGATTTGCTTTACTGGGAAGCTGGTTAGAACCTCGACCTTCTGAGCCTGGAGGTAGCATCGGGCGCGTCTGGCTGAATAAATTAGTACGAGGACTAATTTCTTTATAATTGGATAATTAAGCTTTGGGCCCTGCAATGCTCTGCTCACGAAGTGTATCAACAGTTGCTTCGGGTCCTTTTCGATTGTCAGCACCAACGATATGGACTCGCCAGATGCTGCCAAGTACATCTGCAAGGTCTCTACTGGTAGGGGGCTCGCTATGACCGGGAGTTGCTGTAAGGCTTCCTTCAGACGTTGTAGGGCTCTATCGGCCCATGCTGTTCGTTTGAATTTGTTTTTGTCGATGCAACCCTTTAGGGAGTGGAAGAGTGGAAGGCTTCCTTTAGAAGTTTAAGGGTCTATCTCCCGTTGATCTCCTGAACCCTTTTCAAGCTGGGGGGAGGGGGGCTTAGAGCTGAGGAACTCCTGAATCCTGGCCTGGTTTGGTGCAATTCCTTCTTTGGTTATCTGGTAACCTAGGAATTGGCCCTTTTCTACTCCAAAGGTACACTTTCCTGGATTAAGTTTCATCTATGCTTGTGTCAGGGCCCGGAAGGTTTCCTTAATGTCTCCAAGTAACGCTGCTTCGTGACAACTTTTTATAACCATGTCGACAACGTAAACCTCGATGTTCCTACTGATTTGGCCGGCAAAGACTTTGTCCATCAGGCGTTGGTATGTTGCCCCAACGTTTTTGAGCCCAAACAGAGTTTTTTAGTAGCAAAATGTGCCACGATCAGTGTGGAATGTTGTCCTTTCTTCATCTTCCCTGCATATTTGGACTTGATGATAGCCTTTGTAAGCATCTAGGAAGCACTTAAGCTGGAAGCCTTTGTGACAACCCGATATTTCGACTCTATGTAATGGCCTAAAAAGTCAAGTATTGTAACCACGTTTGATATAATGAAATTAACTTCAAAAAAAAAGATGTGAAAAAGTCTCTATATGGATATCTATTATGCTAGATAATGTGTCAAGGTTTATAGAAATACTAAGAACACAAAAATCTGAGTTATAACGAAGAAGTTATGACCATTCTAAAATTTCCGACAAAACGGGCAACACCGATTAAACGAAAAACACGAAGTTTCAATACAATGGTTTTTAGCCTTAAGTATCTACATGAAAGTTGTAGATATCATTAAACCATGAGCGTACACAAAAAGAACGTCCAAATCTGACTTCGTATGAGGAAGTTATGATTTTTCCAAGATCCGGATATAGCAGTAGACAGCTAAAAACTCGAAATAGAGCTCGAGAGGCTTTTGACCAAAACAAACTAAATGAGAATCGAAGATCTCAACAATAGTAGCGCAACGGTGAAAAGTCTGACGAAAACGGACATCAGATGAAGAAGTTATGGATTTTTAACGGACTTTTCGTGTCCCGGCCCGTTAAAAATAAATAATTAAAAATAAATTCAAAATTAGATGATGAAGTCTAAACGAGAGTTGTAGAGTATATTCTCACCTACGCGTGCATATAAAGAACGTCGAAAACGGAGCTCGTACGCGAAAGTTACGGATTTTACAAGTTTGAGGCCCAAAATCCAAGGCTGTCAGGTCTGCCACGACGTGGCATAGTTCGCCGCGACCCGACCAGTGACTGAGAGCGTCCAATCAACAGAAGAGGATAAGGCTGACTCACCACGACGTGGCACACCCTCTGCCACGACGTGGCACTCAAAAAATGGCCCTATAAATAGATTTCAAGGGCTCCGAGTTCCATTGCTCAGTTATCTTCTTTCTCGCACTGAAACTCTGCGTTTAAGCCCCCGAAGCCCTCCCAAATCCCCAGTTTTCACCTTCAAGTTCCGAAGAAAGGTTTTGTGTTCCCGAGACTCCCGAAGTTCCCGAGATTCCCGAGAAAATCAACTTTTCCAAGTCGAAGTTCTGCTCGATTATCATCTCGCTTTCTCCCAATCAATCAAGTGAGTTCATACCCCCTTGAATTAACCTTTTTAAATGTTGTTAAATGTTTATAAATGCTTTATAGGGGGGGGGAATACAAGTTGAATCATGTTTAGTTATTATATCAATCACATGTGATTAATAACTAACATGTAAATGACGTTACTTTATGTAACTGTTTTACCAATCAGATTTCTTCAAATGTTTATCTTAAACATTTTTAGGTGTTTAAAACACTTTATTAAACTGTTTATTAAACACTGTATGTTCATTTCAGACCCTGTTACATTGTGTTTCAAACAAAGGTTCCTTTATACTTAAACTGTTTTTGTCAAACAAATACTTCCAAACCGTTTTATAAACTGACATCAAGTCGATATTTTCTTAGGTATTAATCTTTTTCAAAGGTTTTATAAAACTTCTTATATGCTTTTATATTGTCAATTGCATGCCTGTATAGGTATAGTTATATAAATAGTGTTTAAAAGACTTAGGAAGGCTAACCCGCTTTATTTCCTTTTCCCCGTTGGGATGTGGTCTGGTAGGGTATCAGGTATCTGTCCGAAGGTCGTTTAACTATCAGTTATATATCATGTATACATATAGAGACATAAAATTTTTCCTCAGTTAATTCAGTACCTTTGGGTAGCAAAGGCATAGTTCAGGTTATACACGTACATGGTTAGTAACTATTATAGGTATAGTTAGGAGATACCACTTACTATTCCAAGCACAGGGAATCACACAAGAGTCAGTTCATTCATGAGTCTATACTAGTACATTACATGATACATGAGTACATTACATGATACATGAGTACGTTTACATAGATATGCTTACATGAGTACGTTTACATGAATACTTTTACGTAGATGTCATATGGCAAGTTACTATTACATATTATATGTGTAGATATGTGTAGATACTGTTATATATAATTCTCCTTCTTATCTTTACTTTGTGATACAAACACATAATCGACGAGATAGATTGGACTTTATATCCTCGTTCCAAAGGATACTTTGCGGGACTAACCATTCCTAGAACCTCTGTTAGCTACAGAGGTAAATGCACATCTACGGATGTCTTCGGTTGATACCATTATAGCTATACTTTAAGGGACTAACTATTCCTACACCCAGCTGTTAGCTACAGAGGTAAATGTACATCTACAGATGTCTTAAGTTAACACTGTTAGTTATCCTAGTACAAAAGGATAATACTTAGGTCATTATATTATTTATTCCTTTACTTTGTGACACATTCACATGACCGACGAGGTAGGATATATTTGATATAGATAACTAATTTCCCTATTACCTTTATAATGTGACTCATGCACATAAACGATGAGGTATACTGTAGTTTTATACTAATAGTTAAACAGGGAAAAACCATCACATTTATAGAGATGCTTACTTTCAAAACAGTAGGGTCTTGGTAGAAGACTACTTTCAAAACAGTAGGGTCTTGGTAGAAGACTTCATTTATAGGGATCATAGGGATTTCTAGGGTTATTCAAACGCTTTCCATTACTTACAAACCTTTACATACTTATACGAACTTTCTTTCAAAACAACGTCAAGACTTTCATTACAAGTTTTACAAATCAAAGACACATTAATACTTATGAATTCACTAGCTTTATTGCTGATACTCGCTTTCAAAATAACTTGTATTCTCAGGTCACAAATAGACAGGTACGACGACCAGGTTTTGTGAAGACGGAGAAATCAAGACTCCTCTTTTATTTTGATTAGTTATCATGTTGTCTTATACTATGAAAGAATACACTTGTAATTTAAAATTATACTATTAATGCAATGGATGATGTTGTTGCTTGTTTACTACTTTACATTGTTGTGATACATTACATGACGTCCTCCGCCCCAGAACGTTTCCGCCGTTCTCGATTTTGGGGTGTGACAGCCTTCTAAGGATTCAACCTTTTGGTCTATCTCTAGGAGGGGGTAATGATCTTTTGGGCATGCATTCTTTAGGTCGGAGTAATCGATGCACATTCGCCACGACCCATCATGTTTCTTTACCATCATGGGGTTAGCTATCCAGGTGGAAAAATTTGTTTCCCGAAGAATGCTAACGCCTACCAGCGTTGAGACTACCTCGTTGATTGCTTTCTCGTCGCCCGCTTGCCCCCTCTTTTTTTGTTTGATTGGGACGCTTCCCGACAAAATGTTTAAGCTATGTTCGATGACCTTGCGGTCTACTCCCGTCATGTCTACGGGTTGCCAGGAGAATCTGTTGGAGAACTGTTTTAAGAGTGTGATTAGCCTGGTTTTGGTTTCCACTGATAGGTCGACACCCACTCGTATTGCTTGCTCCGGGTAATCCGGGTGGATCACGTGTTTTTCCGTACGACAGTCCTCCTTTGACTTTTTTAGGGCTCGAACTAGCTCTGGGGTTGCCATAATCTAGTGGCAGACATGTGGGCATGGGCTACCAGCGACAATTGTGGCTGAACCGGTACACGTGTTGAACTTAACGGTACTGTGGATGGTTGACGGTATGACTTGCAATTGGAAAAGCGCCGACCGCCCCGAGCAATATGTTTTGTTCCGCTAGGAAATAGATTACCAAGAACTCAATCGTTCGTGTGACGCTTTCCTTCCCGTCATGGCTAACCAACATGAGGGGGAGGTTAATGGTTCCCAATGGCCATAGGTTGTGTCCTGTGAAACCGATCAAATGGCCGCCTTTTGGTGGTTTCAGGTCCCCCTTCCAGGAACTCGACAGTTGTCATAAGCAGTGTTCGTAGAGGACGTCGGTGCTACTGCTATTATCTATGTAAACACGGTGGATTTTTTGGCCTATACATGTAGTGATTAGGAGCGGATCATTGGGGTTCCAGTCGCGTGGCCTCGGGTCCTCTGATGAGAAGTTGATGTTCAAGAGGTTTCTAGATAGTACATTCACATCATCATCGACCTCGCGACGCTCGTACCTCTTGTGCGGTCTTTTGATGGTAAGGACCTCGTCTTTGGGATCTTGGTGTTTGCTACCGTCCTTTCGGACCCCGACATTCCCCTTATCGGTAATGAATTTATGTGTCTTGAGGTGTTTAACTATGTTCTTCTATATAAGTGGTGGTGGCGCTTCTTTAATCATTACAACTCTTTATGGGTTAAGCATAATAACACTTTTTTATGGTTAGGATGGTGGGTTTGTTTGGGGTTTGCGCTTCCGAGATAGCAATAAAAAATGGTCCAACATAGTCAATTGCAAGGTTGTCAAGATCGGGATCCCACGTAGGATCATTTTTGGGTTTGCAAGATCAGGATCGTAAGATCCCACAAAATAAAATATAATTTTAATTTATAATTTTAATCATAAAAAATATTTAAAACATTCAATTTTTTGTTCAAAAGTTATAAAAACTTCAAAATGTTAGTCATAAGTCACAATATAAAATGATAAACGGTAAAAGACATAAAGTGGCAAAAAAAAAAAATCATTTGCAAAAAAAAGGAAGGTAGGATCGAATCGGATCTCGATCCTACGATCCTACCTACGATCTTACGATCCTACCTCAAATACGATCCGTATCATTTTTCATACCTAGGATTGTACGACACCAGGATCACGATTTTGACAACCATGGTCAATTGGATCAGTCAGTTACATGATAGTGGTGTTATTCAGGCATCATTGATGCATTTCATTTTTAGGATGAGAGTGAGTGGTGTTATTCATACTTCATTGATGCATTTTATTTTGGGATGAGACCGACACATGGTTTTGGATTGATATTTAATATGAAATAACTTCGTATCTAAATTCATGTAATTTTTGTTTATTATATTTTTTAGGATTAACGACTTTAAATATTAAACAACATTATGCAAATACTTATTTTGAATTTGGATTATGTTTATACACCATATCTAAATTCAATGATTGTCTGACTTGTATTGTCGACAATTGGTCATTATTATTATATAATGACATAGAACATAGAAGAACCAATTATCTAATAATATATTTTTTTTATTGTTAAGTGACTACTTTATTAAAATTATATTATTTGTTATTAAATCCATCTTTTAAAAGATATTTTTTTGTAAAATGAAGTCAACTTCAATTAAGATTTCACGAACTTTAACTCTTAATGGATTGTCTTAAAAAAAACAATTGCCTTTTTATCTTCTGCCGTAACATTTGTATTTTAATTAGGGTTCACACTCTTGTATGTATAAAATATAGGGATGTCAAAAACCCCCGTGAGACCTGTTCCTGTGGATACCCCCACTTGGGTTACAGACACTTTCTTCTTTTTCATTAATATATATTCTATTGGCCGGTTCCAAAAAAAAACCTGTTCCCGTGGAACCCGATATCGTACAAGACTAATTTTTTTAAACATTTAGGAGCGGGAGCGGGGCAAAATTACACCCCGTTTATTTTCGAGAGCGAGATCAGGAGTGGGTGTTTCCGTCCCGTGCTCCCGCGGGGCCGGTTTGCATATATAATAAATAATATATATTTAATTTATAAATATATATAGGCATATAATCTGACTTTTAGGTTTGTTTCTTGCATTTCCTTTGGGCGCCGACAGAGAGAGAACGAGATATTCATCTCACAGTACACACACAACTTGAGTTCTTCCTGCTTCCGTCTTGCCCCTTCGTTTCTTCGTCTTCATCACACCCTCTTAGCAATCTTCGACTATCGTGCCTCTCTCTAGCAATCGAATGACCCACTGGAGTATGTAATTGTCGGCCATCGTGCTTCTCGCGTCTAGCCGTATGTCGCCGTCCTCCTGCCGACGACCTAATTTCAGATCAACCACTCCATATCCGGTAATCTAGACTTACGATTTTTAGTTGTTATATGTTTTTAATAATCGATTTAGGCTTCTGATTTGTGGTTAGATATATTGATAATGTGATATTTTGTAATTTGTTCTAGGTTATGTTAGATCTTAGAAAATAACAGTCGACGTTGATCGATGTAGTATAAAAAGAGATTTCAAGTTCATAACGCAAAGGTCATAACCTGATTGTTCTTCATCGCCGTTAGATGCCACTAAAAGGTCATAACCTGATTGTTCTTCATCGCCGTTAGATGCCACTAGAAGACCTCTCTCCAACTTGTTGTTAACTAAGCTGACTTGTTCAAAAATAGCAACTTATTGTTAAACGAAAATTTTGAGATGTCGTCAAATTTAACCTGAAAAATAATAGACAAAACTTTGTTATTTTGTAGAATTGAAGATATAAGATGGCTACATATTTGACATCAACGTTGTTTTATTTATATGACAATTATTATTCATCAACTTTAACTCCGCAATTTTCGTTAGATACTTTAAAAGACCATATCAGTTTTGCAGTAGAAGCTCGGCTCATCTCATCTGGACCAGGACGTCAAAACGCCAATAAAGTTAGAAAATATTAACAAACTAGGTTAGCAATTTCCACTAAATAACTGAACATACCAAACTTTGACTTCGATTACTTGTAAGAAAAACATAATGGATCTATGAAATCTGGTTGAAGTATAAACCTACTTAACAACGTATTATTGTTCAGATCTGCAACAGTCAATAGAGTTTCTTCCTTTTGGTAAAAAAAAAAAGAAATTGAAGGAGAAAATAAGAATAAGATGTGTATAGTTTATGTGTTCGGAGATGAAAATACCTGCTTTTTCAGCCGCCGGCGTAGTGTGGCGCTTGGCGATAATCTAGATCGGGAACAGTGCTTCAAGTAGGTTTAAAATAGTAATGTGGCCGTTTAGTGGCTAGGACCAGTGACGCGCATTTATCATCCGTCGGAGGACAGTTCCTTTCCATTTTTGATATATTTCGAGTATAATTTTTTCATTTCATCTTTTTTATAGTGTTTAAATTGTTTTTAATTATTTTATAAATTTGGTCTAGATCTTTTCTTATAAATTTTTTCACCTTTTTACTAACTTTGGCTTTAACTTCTTTTAAAAGATAGTTTTACGAACTTCTTTTATATTTATTATGATTATGATTTTGTTTTTTTGTTTATTTACGTTTGTTTTACAATTTAGTTTTTATAATTTTATTTACATATTTAATGGTCTTTTTATCTTTTTTATGTTTTTTTTTTATATTTTTCTATTTTTATAGATTACGTTTTTTTCTATAATATCATATTTATTTTTGTCTATTATCTTTCAGGTTAAATTTGACGAAATCGCAAAATCTTCGTTTAACAAAGAGTTACTATTTTTGAACAAGTCAGCTTAGGTAACAACAAAATTTCATTGGAGAGATGTCTTCTGGTAGCATCTAGCGGCAATGAAGAACAATCAGGTTATGACCTTTGCGTTATGAACTTGAAATCTCTTTTTATACTACAGTCACAAGGGAGTATGAAGTAACTTGATTAATATTGCTTCAATGATATTGATGTATTATAATTGTTAAAAAAGAGACATAATTTTAGTTTTACACATTGTGACGGAAATTAAGAAGCTATATGCAGGAATCCCTGGACACACCGGAAACTCAACATGAGTCTCAAAGTGACCAAAATAATAATGGAACAGAAACTCCTGTCCCTGACTCTGGTTCGGTTTCCATCTCCAGCAATGACAACAGAAAAGTTTCCAGGGAGGATATTGAACTTGTAAGGGAATTTGTTCTTGTTTCTTTCTTGTAGTATTACAGACAAGTCAAGATTTGGTGTATGTTGATATAAATCTTGAATGTTGCAGGTTCAAAACTTGATAGAACGCTGTTTGCAGTTGTATATGAATAGGGATGAGGTGGTAAAAACTCTATTAAATCGTGCACGGATAGATCCTGGTTTTACTACTCTTGGTAATCACCGCTATGTTGTTATTATTATTATTATTATTATTATTATTATTATTTTTACATTGTCACGTTAACTTTCCATTTTTGGTGGATAGTTTGGCAGAAGTTAGAAGAAGAGAATGCAGATTTTTTCAGAGCCTACTACATAAGGTTAAAATTGAAGAAGCAGATCATCCTTTTCAATCATTTACTCGAGCATCAATATCACCTTATGAAGTACCCAATGCCTCCAAAGCTACCTGTGGGTCCCATACACAATGGGGTACATCCCATGCCAGGTATGGTAATCTCTTGCTACAAAGAAAGAAGTTGTATTTTTTACAAAGTGTAGAATTATTATTCAATATTACTCTTTTCAGTGCAGTTAACAACTTACCCATGGGATACCCAGTTCTACAGCAACCTCCAATGGGGACTCCAGGTCAGCCTCATATGGATTCCATGGGTATGTCTAGCTGTCATGTGGTCAATGGAGTCCCTGCTCCCAGTAACTTTCATCCCATACGAATGAACTCTGGAAACGAGTGAGTTTTGTTTTATTATATTTTGATTTTGACGAATTAATAAAAAAAGATAAAAAAAAAAAGTTTTTTCCATGTGTTGTTGCAGGAGTATGGTAATGGATGGCAATGCAGGTGGAGGTGGTGGTGGTGTAACTCCAATTCCGGCTAATGGGGCGATTTCACCTATGTCAGATATGCCTATAAGTCCTACGTCAGTGGCATCCAGTGGTCATTTTCCCTTCACTGCATCCGAACTATCAGGAATGGGAGTTGACACGTCAGCACTTGACACAGCGTTTACATCTGACGTGGCAAGTTCTGTTGGATTGCATCTACCACAAGATAATGGAAATTCTAGATCTTTTGGTCAGATTCCATGGAATTTCAGCCTTTCAGATCTAACAGCAGACTTGTCGAACCTAGGAGGTAAATGGGATCCAAATTTTACCTGTCATTTTATGTGCCCATTGTTTGCAAATGATTGTTTTTAAGAATGGACTTTTTTTACTAATATAGGCAATGTACTTTATTATTTTTTACTCACATAAAGGCAATGTCCTTACGCTTCTTTTTATTCATATTAGGCCATTACCAATTCTAACCCATATAGCAACATACTTACATTTTTTTTACACCTTGCTCATAAATCATAATAGAAACGTACTAACATTTTTGTAACGGCTAAGAGTACCATATTTATATTAGCCATTCATTTATCTCCTTTGTTTGAATGATTGATAATTCAACTAGCAAGTATGATTCTGTTTTGTTTTTTCAGATCTAGGGGCTCTTGGAAACTATCCTGGTTCACCCTTTCTGCCTTCTGATTCAGATATATTGCTTGATTCTCCTGAGCAAGAGGACATTGGTAAGAACACTGTTTACAAGTTCCACTATCCCCTAACCCTAAAATGCAATGTTTGAGTTTGTCTAGTCTTTGACATATAATCAAGTACTAAATTATTAATACAAAATTTGTTAACCAAAATCAGTATCTTGTAATTTGTGGAGGATGTAAATATTTTAACACATTTTGGGCACCTTTGAACCTGTTTGACCAGTTTTAACTTTTAACTAAGTTTTTAAATTTGACAAGTGGATTAAAATATTAAGGGGTATTTCAGGTATTATTGAATATTAGTGAAAGGAATTTTTCATCTGTATCCTCAATGTGTTGATAATGTTATTTTCAGTGGATGAGTTCTTTGTTGATTCTGTTCCCGGACCACCATGCTCACAGTCGGATGAAGATAAGGCTTAGTTACGTTGTAATATTTCTCTTAACTCTCATATCAAGATACTCTATTTTGGAAGAGGCGACAACATAAAGAGTCTCTCTATTTTGTACCATGCAATACTATGTTAAATGCTATTCCTTTCAACTTTAGCATAATATATATCACGAATTCTGAATCCCAATAACATACATCATGCTCAATTTTTTTTTTTTTGCCACACAGATGTTCTCTAGGATTGCATCAAAACTATATGTCATGCCATTAAGGATCCGTTTACAGGACACACTACATAACATAACATGTACTGAGTTCGACATGCGTTGAACTCAGACCGATGCGAATGAGATAAAATTTGCAAGTTTTCTTGGGCTCGGCTCTATCCCTCTCATTTGTGTAAGACCTAGATGTCATTTTCGTCCTCATCATAAAAAATAGCCCTAGAAAACAAACATGCCAGACAAATAGAATGGGAATTGTTGTTATTGTACAATGCAATGGTTAGGCATGGGCAAGTTTTTTCCTAGATAGGAGGGAAGGCCGTTTTAAATAACCAATTTTTTATAATTGTTTTGGTGTAAAATGGGATTTGCTTCAAATTTCATTCTGCTGCATCTGTCCCTTGCAACTTTGAATAATCAAAATTTGAACGGGTCTGTAGAGAAACTTTACTAATAATTGTATCGCAATCGCCTTCTATTTTTCTGTTGTTGAGACTTAAGTTTTGCATCGACATTTTTTGGTTTTTGGTGAAAAAAAGGTTTTTTCCTATTACTTTTGCATGACATATGGCACAAAAGTTTGTTTCTTGTAATGAGTTTGATAGTAAAATGTAACGAGAACAAAAAACGTCAAAAAAAACCATAGGTTAACATCGGGATCTTATCCAAAATACTTTTATGTTTTGCGAGACTGTAACCGTAAGATTGGATCGGGATCGGAAGATCCTATCGAAATGAATTTGTATTCAAACTTGCTTGCTATGTAGTCAATCGCGGCGCTGCTATAGCGTTAGCAGAAGTAAAGAAACGCTACTTCAAAATAAATAGTGATAGGCGCTATTGGTGCCGTGATTATGGTCGCCGTTATAGCGGTGTTATAACCGCTATTTTAATAAATTCTATTTTTGGGGCTATTTTACATAAAAAATGATTTTTGTGTCATTCGATTGAATAAAATAGTTTTTTCTTAGTCCAAACCAAAACTTTTGTGCCATTCCATTGAATAAAATTGTGATTTTATGATTGTCATGACTTCCATTGAAACCATATATGTATTGTCTTGCTCATTGTCTTCAAGACTTGAAGTATTTCATTATGATTAACTATCAAATTATTTAATTATTTTATTTGCTAACTGTGATTATGTTGAAGTATGATAAAATGATAAGTATTGCATATGTTTTATTGTTGATTGTGTTAAAATATGATTAACTAACCGGTTTGTGAAGTATAATTAACTAAATATGATATATGAAATATGATTCATTAACCAATTAATTATATTGGGTTGAAATTTGAAGTATGATTTACTGATTAATACTCTTATATATATATATATATATATATATATATATATATATATAGAGAGAGAGAGAGAGAGAGAGAGAGAGAGAGAGAGGTTCAGGTGTTTAAAGTAAGTATTGTATTATTGTATGCATAAATGTGGGTCAATCATTTCAAAAACTTAAATAAGGATATATAATCTTACCTATTAATTAACTAGGTGTGAACCTTATATATTACATAGGTGTATTTAAAACAATTAAATATATATAAATATTTCAGAAATTTGAATTTATAAGAAAAATGAGAAAAATATTGAATTACTAAAATTAAAGTGTTTTTTTTTTCTCTTTTAAATTTAAACAAATCATTTAGATAAAATAATCAAAACAAATTAATGAGACTTTATTTTAAAATTATAAGGAAAGTTAATTAATGAAACTAATATGCATTTATTATTAAATTTAAACACCATATGAAATTTAATAAAATAGAAAAACCATAAAATTACATATGGAATAAAAATTAATTCAAAATAACCAAAAAATGATATGTGACAAAATGAATGAGAGTGTGACAAGTGGCAAAAAAAAACCTTCATTTATTAGAGAAGATTTGTTAATTAAATAAAAATTTAATTAATCCCTAAAATATTGGATTGCTTTCCTTTAAATCCCTTGAAACTATTACTGCTTCTTTATCACCGATCCATCCTTACTTTTTCAACCTAACCGATGCCGATGATTGAAGAAGATAAGAGGCTGGAGCTTGCCCGTTCGCCGACCAACACCATCAGCCACCATCGCCACCGAACTCACTAGAATTTGCAAGTCAAGAAGCGAAAGTCAGGGGAAATCGGTTTCGCTCTGTAAGACTTCCGTTCGTGTTCAAGCTTTATATTATGATTTTGTTTGTTGATTATGATTTGCACTTGGAATCAAATTCGCACAAGCCACTTTCGTTCGGAGATCAGTCGCACACTTGGAACGATGTCTAATCTTTAGAATCACAATTCTTGACTCGATTTTGAAATCACATTAACCCTAAAACAGAAATCCATCGTATCAGCCTTCAGCGATTTCGAATATTACTAACTTGGGATTGAATGTTGCAACTAAAATCATTTAGAAGCAAAAATCGATATTATCGTTCACTGTTCGAGCATCAGATGATAGAAAATTGGTTTGTGTATTGCAAGCTTCATTGGAAGTCGATATCATATCTTCAAAATCCGGATCAATCACGATCGGAATTGAATTTAGAACATACATCGGATTTAATGGATGTCAATCAGAATTCATGATAGATGTGAAATGGTTCAATTTTGACTTTTTCTAAGTCAAACGGGGTATTCTTGTGTTCCAACTTCAAGGTTGGGATCCCAGTGCTTTTGGAAGATGGTATTCAGATGCTTGTTTATGCTGGGGAATATGATTTTATTTGCAGTTGGTTAGGTAAGATATGAATTCCAATTATGTTGGAATGGAATCACAAATTCCAATTTTGTTGGAATCACAGAAGTTGATGCTTGAAGAACGGACCACAAAATTGAAACGGACCACATTATTCTTTTAGAATGTATTACTCGTTGTTAGATTTTGATGTTTGTTTCCCGATTTGAAAGTTTTTTTTAGTTTTATTCTTTAATAATAAATTTAATTCTTAGCAATTGTTACCCGTATTCTATAAGAATAAATGTAATGTTTGTTTTTATTCTTTAATTGATGGTTCAAGAATTTGTTATTCTCCAAGAATAGATAATCTGACATTCTCATAGAATATCATTCTAATATAATTATATTAGAATTATAAGCTAATTAATTAAAAAAATGACAATTCAAAATTAAGAAAATCAAATATATCTGAAAATTCGAAACTTTTTATTAATTAAACCTGTGTTTCCTAATTAGTAACTTTTTGGCAATTTAAGAAAGTGAATGTTACCTATTTATGCATACAATAACACAATAATCACTTTATTAATTTACCAAAAATGATTGGCCCACATTTATGCATACAATAACACAATAATTACTTTGAGTAGAATAGCGTAAGCCTATATATATATATATATATATATATATATATATATATATATATATATATATATATATATATATATATATATATATTCTACATAATATAAAAAACGCTATACCACCGCTATACCGCAGTGAGAACCGAGATTTCAGATAACGGCCGATGACCGATATTATATTTTTTACCGAGATAACTGCTTCGCTTGCTTGTAAGTTCTTGGATGTAAAATATACATTATAACTTAATGTCAGTTAAGATGTTAATATGGAGTCAACTTTAACTTTTTAAACACGAATCATATTTGTTGTTGCTACAAATTGTAAAAAATTAGGAAGATTATATCTTAATTACAAAATGAAACAAAATCATTAATTACAAATGAAATATCATGGATGTAACTTGTTTAATTCATGATGAAGTGATGATGGTCCATGATGATTTTACAACTTGCAATGTTTGATTTCAAGTTGAAATGAAGAATTTTTTAGACTCGATTATATAATAAAAATATAGATGTGGATTCGGATCCTATTAAGATCTTAAGATTCTAGTCGGGATCCTAAGATCCCACTTTAGATCTTGACTCAAATAGATTCTAGTGAGATCGATATTGATATGTGCATATTTAGTTCATATTAAGTATAGATTTTTATTCATTTAATAGCTAAATTATTGCATTTTATGGACAAAAGGTACTTAAAAGTGTTTGAATTATATTTTCAGTCCAAAAATGAAGCTCAGAAGCAGAAGGAAGCAGGAGAAGCAGTTGAGAGATCAAGAATGGAATAAAGAAGAAAAACACCAAAAATAACACCTACTCGGCGAGTAGGGTCGACTACTTGGCGAGTCCGATCGAAGAATCGAGAAGATAATGACTCGGGATCCCAGAGACTTATCACAATACGGGGACTGAGAGATGGACTCGACGAGTCGCCACCTGACTCGACGAGTCGATTCGTATATATAAAGATAATTCCTCAGAACGATGAAAGAGAATTCTGGAACAATTTAGAAGAGTTTAGCTGCGATTAAGAAGGCAGAAAAAACCCTAGAAGACGACAAGAGAAGCTAGAATTCAATCCCGAAGAATAACTGAGGCAAAATTTCATCATTCCACTTATTCTTTTGTTTTATCATTATGGTTAAACAATTTGACTTTGTTTGTTTGCTGTTATTTACTTTAATTATGAGCTAAAACCTTTAGACTTCTGTTTGGGGATACAAAGTTGACAATATGGTTTGATTGATTGGTAGGATTAATTCTAAGTTGGTGAATTTTTGTTATTTTAGCTTGCTAAAGAACCTTGTGTGTGAATAATAATTAATTTTCTGTTAATAGGAAGATAACTGATTAGCATGAACATCTATTGATTATTAACCTCATATGCTATGTGATCACTATGCCATATGTCTAGGATTAATGAATATGAAACTAGAATTAATAAGAAAATTGAGTAAATTCATGTGCAAGCTTGTAAGATGACCATCAAACAAGAAGTTAATTAAAAGAATAAATTAGTTAACTATTGCAAGTCTAACTTAACCCGAATAATTAATCTAGTAAATTTAATTAAATTAGACAACTGACCACTGTTTAAGTTAGTTTATTTGCTAAGGATTAGGGTAGTGAATACGAATCTAATCACTTGAATCGGTAACCAACGAAAGAATTAATCCATTGCACCATTACCTTGAAATCAACCATAGAATCAACTAAGTTGAACTAACCAGAAGTTCCCTTCCATTTATTGAATCTAGTTAGTATTTTGTTTTCTAGTTTTTAAGTAAGTAATAGTTAGTAAGTTTCTAGTCTTGTAAAACTAGATAAAACCCCTACTTATTAATTAACTTAGATAAAATTAGTTTTTAATTTTAATTTGCCGTTCCCTGTGATCGATACCCTGCTTATTTAACTATACCACAATTGATAGGTTTACTGCCTTTTGTGTGTTATTTGATAATTAAAAGTAGGTTTAAAACTAAGTGAGTTTGCACACATCAGATATCTTTTTTGATCTTTTTTTTGGCATGTAGAATCTTAAAACCGTAAGATCCTAAAATCAAGATCGGGATCTTAACAACCACGGAAAAACGATAAGTTGTTAACAACGAAATGTAAGAAAAATGAAAAGAGGAATATAGTAAAGGTTCATAAATTCTTCGGTTCAGTTCCTATCTTCAAAACTTGTAGCCGTCAATCAAACATTCCCACTAGAACAATATCTATTGTTCTCTTGATACACCCATCAACCAAACACTACCTAAGGTTTTGTTTGGCAATGGTTTTGTCTTTTACCGCGAGATGCGGAGAAGATGGTGTTCATCCAACTTTTCTTGTCTTCTAAAAATTAAAATAGGTTTCCAAGATTTTTATAAGCCAAAGTTATATATGCAAAATTGATTTTAGTGATTTTGTTAGTGTTATTCGGTTGGTTTAATCGGTTTTTGGCTTTTTAAAGTTTAAAACTAATAATAACCAAACCAAATAAAAGGGTTTAATTAGTTTTGAGTTGGAACAATTGAATAAATAAAAAATATATTGCAAGTTAGCTAGGATGGCCTACAAAATAAATACTTATTTTTCCATGTTCACTATTTGCAGCAAGTCAGGAACAAATAAACATTAGTAAGCATAAACTAAGATCACATAAACAATTAAAAAAATACTTATTTTTCCTTCGTAATACGTAGTTACTCATGTGTGCGGGATGCAAGGACAGAACTCAAATAGCAATGTACTTTTGATTATTATACATCAACAAACCAAGGACCTTAAACGCTACGGAGATGACATGAACATTAGACATGACCCGAGTCAAGGTTCTACATAGTGTCAGGCGTGACTTGGCGGCAATGTCAAAGTTAAGCCATGACAAGCCTTGGCGAGCCATGACAAGCCTTGGCGAGCCATGAAAAGCCTTGGCGAGCCATGACGTTTTTCAATGCATGACTATTTTATATACATTAAAATAGATAAGTCATATAATTTTTGAATTTTATATTAATATTTAATAAAAAAAAGTTAACAAAAACTCAATTATTTTTGGCCCGATCAAAGAAAACCAAAAAAAAAAAAAAACTCGCGCATTGAAAAGAACTCGAGCCATAATGTAACATCCAAATTCGCAGGTATATTATATTATTCATTTATTTTGGAGTTTGTGGAGGAACTTGGCGAGTTGGTGCTTAGACTCGCCGAGTAGGGTCGCGGATTCTTATCCGGGTTCATGACGGGACTCGGCGAGTTCACGAGTGGACTCAACGAGTCTATGCTGTTTAATGAAACCCTAATTTCCCGGGTTTGGGACCTATTTAAAGGCCCTTAGGGCCGTCATTTGCGGCTACCAAACCCCAGAGAGAAACCCTAAAAGAGCTAGAGCGTTTGTGAGAGGAAAGGAGCCATTTCTTGATCTTTGTGGTTGATTCTTGCAAGAAGGAGGTGATTCCAGCTTAGAGGAGACCAAGGAGGTTGTGCATCTGTGGATTTCGAGCAAAAAACTTCATCTTTGAGGTATTATATCGCCCCTTTATCTGTCTTGTTGAAGGAATCTATAGATGTAGAGTTTTTATGTCCTTTATTGGAATGAATTGTGGGATTATGGCCCCTATTCATATTGAGACTTCAGATCTGGACCCATAGTGGTCTAATGAGCTTATTCCAGCTTGCTTTATGTTGAGCTATGGAGGTAATGAGCTTAGGATGTTATTTTTGGGGCTAAATCACCAAGTGAAACCTCCTAAGCGTCCCATGAGTGTCAAGATTCGAGCTTTACGTGTTTATCAGGCTTGGGAAGGTCAGATCTATGGACCAAAGGAACAGATCTGACCTCAGGAGATCTATTGAGTTTGTACATGCCATGGACTCACCGAGTCCAAGGACAGACTCGGCGAGTAGGGTTAGGGTTTCCCGTAAATCACTCAGTGAGTGACTTGCCGAGTTGGAGGAATGACTCAGTGAGTTAGAGGGGGGTTAGAGGACTGGAGTTCAAGGTAGAACTCGCCGAGTTGATCTTGAGACTCGACGAGTTGAGTCGGGGTGGCCCCGCGATTCATGCCAGGTATAACTAGTCGAGCAAGGGGAGAGACTCGACATGCCAAGCAAGACTAGAGAGACAGTGGACACGTGTAGACTCGCCGAGTCGCCCAAGTGCACTCGACGAGTCGGGTCAAAGTTGACCGTTGACTTTTGTTGACTTTTAGGGTTTGGTCAACAATGGGGCCTTTGAGCCAAGAGAGGGGTAAAATGGTCTTTTACCCTTCTGAGGGTGCTAAGAGAGGGTTGCGTCTAGTCCCGAGAGTTACATTTATGAGAGTATTTACTTTATGTGATTAGGCGGAGGCTAGATCGTATTTCTACCGAGTCAGAGATTTACCGAGACATCTGAGGTGATTCTTCTCACTATACTTTACCTAGTGTGGTAACAGAGTTATGTGATAGTGTATTTTCGAGTTATGTGAAAGTGTATATGCATGTTATTTATGTGTTGTGATTTATTGTGATATTTGATATGCATGATTCAGAGTTTACAGAGTAGGACCAGTGGGTCCATAGAGTTAGGGTCAGAGGGCCCACAGAGAGTTGGGGTTGGAGGGTCCTAATGAGACACATTGACCAGAGGGTCAACAGAGATATAGCCTTGAGTGGATAATATGTGTTAGAGTGGTATTTTGGGGAACTCACTAAGCAATTATGCTTACAGTGTTATGTGTTATGTGTTTCAGGTACTAGCGATGATCGCGGGAAGGCGCCGACATGATTCGTACACACGCACACCGGAGTTTATATGTTTTTGATCTTGGGGTTTTGTATTGAGATAATGTTGATACAATGTTTTGAAAAGTGAATGTGAATGATATTATATGGTTTTTAAAAAGTGAAAATTTGTTTAAATTTTTACGGTGTTACAAGTTGGTATCAGAGCCTTGGTTTGAGGGATTCGGACGCATCTTCGGGCGTATCTGAACTCAAACTGAGGATTTGAGGAAATTTTTTGATAAAAAAGTAAATTTTTAAAGAGTAAAAAGGAGTTTTGAGACAAACAGAGTAGAGCCGTGTGTACGATCAGCCAGCGCTCGAACGGTGATTTCCCAAAATACCCTTGCAATAAGTGTTATAAGATATGTTATGCTATGCTATATGATGAGTTATGTTATGCATGCTAGAGTAGACTAGGTATTCTTATTAGGACTAGAGTGGCCTGATATGTGATGCCTTAGTCTAGGAGTTTTGCTGCTAGAAATGCTTGTGGAAGTTTAGATAGCAGCGAGGAGCTTATGAGAGATCTGCTAGTAAGTAGCACATGAGTAGAGAGAGTAAAGTACTTGGGATTTAGGACTCTGGGAGGAGGACTTGGGATGAATGCTGATGCGATGTGGACGGTAGTATTGGGCCCGTACTACCGAAGACACCGGATCAGTGCGCAGTCCAAGTAAGAATCCTCAGAGTACTAAGGAACAAGTAGGATGGAGTTTTCGAGTGTGAGTATGCTCGAGTGAGTCCCTAATATTCCTTATGTTGTATTTCAGAGAGAGATCATGGTAGGGACACGCCACACACTAGAGATCAGCAGTACGAGTGATGAGGAGATCCGTAGGATCATCCATGAGGAGGTGGCTATGGCCATCAGGGCAGAGATACCAGAGATGTTCGGGTCTATCAAGACCACTCTGATAGAGACATTTGACGAGAGATACGCTGCTCTTTCTGAGGCTGCGGTTGCTGCGGCCACTGCAACTATAGCTGTGACTAGGCCGCAGGGTGGTGATGCGTTGCTGTTCCGAGAGTTCAGCAACACAAAACCATCGGAGTTTGATGGGACCCAGGACCCGATTGCAGCGATGAGGTGGATTTCAGAAATTGAGGAGTGTTTATTTACTTGCTCATCTCTGGAGCATTTGAGAGTCCGATTCGCGTTGAACCAGCTTCGCTTGGGAGCGAAGGACTGGTGGAAGTTTGTGACGGTGCATTATTCGCCTGCTGAGTTTGCTGCAGTGACCTGGGAGAGGTTCACTGCTATGTTTCGAGATGAGTACGTTCCCCAGGTGGAGAGGGAGCGTTTGGCCCAGGAGTTCCTAACCCTCAAGCAGGGTACTAAGTCTGTTACAGTGATTACGAGGATGTTCCATGAGCGGGCGATGTTCTGCCCAGAGCATGTGTCCTCCGAGCAGGCACGTATGAGCCGATATCTGAGCATTTTGAAGAAGGATATACAAGAGTTCGTGGCGAACTCGACATACTGGACATTTGCTGAGCTTCAGGAAAATGCCTGGAAGAGGGAGATAGAGCTGGAGACCCAGGCTAGGGAGGAGGCTGAGTCTCAAGGGAGAGATCGGCGACCGGCGCAGTCTCAGCCGGTAGCCAAGCGGGCCAAGCCTGCTGATTCGAGATCTAGGAGTCAGAGGATCCGCACTTGTGGCAAGTGCGGCAAGAGCCATGAGGGGGTGTGCAGAGCGGGGTCTTGCTACAAATGTGGCAAGGAGGGGCATATGGCCAAGGATTTCCCTAAGGGGTTGGCAGTATGTTTTCACTGCAACCAGACCGGACACCGGAAGGCAGAGTGTCCATAGTTGCGAGGGACAACTCAGGGAGCATCTTAGGGATCTGCCCCTGCTGCAGTGAGAGCTACAGACAGTTGGCCTGTAAAGGCCGAGGCACCGAAGGCACGAGGGAGAGCCTTCCAGTTGACCACGGAGGAGGTCCGCGCAGCGCCCAATGTCGTGGCTGGTATGTATTCTTTCATGTATTTATTTTGATAATGAGATATTGTGCTTATATTATGTTATGCGTAGGTACTTTTATTGTGATTTTGTACCTGCCTTAGTGTTATTTGACTCGGGTGCGAGTCGATCTTTTGTATCTTTGGCTTTTAGCCAGCAGATCAGTATTAGTCGGGAGGCGTTGAGTCGACCTCTGAGAGTTTCTATAGCTGACGAGAGAGCGGTGTATGCCACAGAAGTGATTCAAGATTGTGTACTCGAGATTTTTGGAGTGGAGTTTCCAATTGACTTAGTCCCTATCGCGATGGGAGATGTCTGTGTCATCGTGGGCATGGACTGGTTGAGCAGATTTGGAGCAGTTATCGATTGCGAGCGTCAGCTAGTGACCATACGAGACCCTAGTGGGGGAGTTCTTACGGTGTACGACGAGGGTACACGTTTTGGGTCAGCATTTTGTTCGGCCGCTAGAGCGAGACAGAATCTACAGCAGGGCTGTAGGGGATTTGTAGCGTATGTGATGGATATGAGGGTTGATTCAGAGAGATCAAGGTCAGTCGAAGAGGTTCCGATAGTGCGCGAGTTCCCGAATGTATTTCCGGAGGAGTTACCGGGTGTGCCTCCCGAGAGGCAGGTAGAGTTTAGTATTGACTTGGTTCCGGGGGCTGCGCCTATCGCCAAGGCGCCTTATCGCCTTGCGCCTCCAGAGATGCAGGAGTTATCCTCGCAGCTTCAGGAGCTATTGGGGAAAGGGTTTATTCGGCCGATCAGTTCGCCATGGGGAGCGCCTATCCTTTTTGTCAAGAAAAAGGATGGTTCACACCGGATGTGCATTGATTACCAAGAGTTGAACAAGCTGATGGTCAAGAACCGTTACCCATTGCCGAGGATCGATGATTTGTTTGATCAGTTACAGGGAGCATCTTGGTTCTCCAAGATCGATTTGAGGTCTGGATATCATCAGGTGAGGGTGCGAGATGAGGACATCCAGAAGACAGCGTTCAGGACTCGTTATAGGCATTACGAGTTCGTGGTGATGCCTTTCGGGCTCACCAATGCACCGACAATGTTCATGGATCTCATGAACAGAGTGTGCAGGCCGATGTTGGATCGCTCGATGATCGTGTTCATCGAAGACATATTGGTGTATTTGAGATCCAGAGAGCAGCATGAGGAGCATTTGAGGGAGATCCTCGAAGTTTTGAGATCGGAGAGGCTTTATGCCAAATTCTCCAAGTGTGATTTCTGGTTGTGAGAGGTCCAGTTCCCAGGGCACCTCGTTAACCAGAAAGGGATATTGGTCGACCCGGCCAAGATTGAGGCAGTGATGAGTTGGGAGGTGCCGAGGTCACCTACCGAGATCAGGAGTTTCCTAGGGTTGGCTAGTTATTATCGGAGATTTATCAGGGATTTCTCCAAGATCGCCATGCTACTCACCAAGTTGGCCCGGAAGGGTGTTGCTTTTTCATGGGGCCCAGAGCAGCAGGCCTCCTTCGAGACACTTCGCCAGAGACTATGCGAAGCCCCGGTGTTAGCCCTTCCGGAGGGGATGGAGGATTTCGTAGTGTATTGTGACACGTCGATATCAGGGTTGGGAGAGGTGCTTATGCAGAGGGGGCATGTGATAGCGTATGCATCAAGGTAGCTGAAACCTCATGAGTCGAGGTATCCCACCCACGATCTGGAGTTGGGGGCAGTGGTGTTCGCCCTCAAGATCTGGCATCACTATTTATATGGGGTTCGGTGTACCATATACACGGACCACAAAAGCTTGAAGTACTTGATGGATCAGGCCAACCTGAATATGCGACAGAGGAGATGGTTAGACGTGGTAAAGGATTATGATTGTGAGATCCTGTACCACCCGGGTAAAGCTAACGTGGTAGCCGATGCCTTGAGTCGCAGGGTAGAGAGCGTGCCGATGCGAGACGTTTGCATGAGATTGTCAGTGATGACTCCGGTGTTGGACACCATTCGAGAGGCCCAGGCTGAGGCCATGAGACCGGATAACTAGAAGAGAGAGCGAGTTATCGGGCATGTATCGGAGTTCGTTACCGATAGCCGGGGCTTATGACATTTCAGGGTCGGATTTGGGTACCGTTTGTGGGCGGAACGCGTACCATTTTGATGGAGGAGGCACATTGATCGAGGTTCTCGATCCATCTCGGGGCCACTAAGATGTATTTAGACCTGAAGAGAGAGTATTGGTGGCCTTGTATGAAGAGGGATGTCGCATGGTTTGTAGAGAGATGTTTGACCTATCGCAGGGTTAAGGCCGAGCACCAGCGTCCACATGGTAAGATGCAGCCGTTAGAGATTCCTGAGTGGAAATGGGAACATATTACCATGGATTTCATCACCAAATTGCCGAGGAATGCGAGAGGTGTCGATGCAATTTGGGTGATTGTGGACAGGTTGATGAAGAGCGCTCACTTCCTTGCTTTCAGTGAGAGCTCTTCCGCAGAGAGGTTGGCAGAGATGTACGTGAGGGAGATGGTATCGTGGCATGGAGTGCCGATCTCGATTGTCTTAGATCGAGATGTGTGTTTCACTTCTAGATTCTGGAAGAAATTTCATGAGGAATTGGGTATGAGGATGCATTTTAGTACCGCATACCACCCACATACTGACGGGCAGAGCGAGCGGACGATTCAGACGCTCGAGGACATGCTCCGAGCATGTGTGCTGGATTTCGGCGGGAGTTGGCACACGTATTTTCCCTTGGCAGAGTTTTCCTACAACAACAACCATCATTCGAGCATTGGTATGCCACCCTTTGAGCTGTTGTATGGGAGGAGGTGTCGGACCCCCATTTGCTAGGGATAGGTAGGGCAACGTGTGATGGGTAGTACAGAGATCGTGCTTCAGACGACATAGCAGATACAACAGGTCAGACAGAGGTTGTTGACCGCTTAGAGTTGCCAGAAGAGTTTTGCGGACAGGCGCCGGTCCGAGCTCGAATTTCAGGTCGGCGACTTCGTGCTCCTGAAGGTCTCTCCTTGGAAAGGAGTGATCCAATTCAGGAAGAGGGGCAAGCTGGGACCCTGATATATTGGTCCTTTCAGGGTGATCGCAAAAGTAGGCAGGGTAGCCTATCGGTTGGAGCTACCTGCAGAGTTGGGGCAGATTCATGACACCTTCCACGTGTCGCAGTTGAGGAAGTGTATAGCCGACGAGTCGGCAGTGGTACCATTAGAGGATATTCAGGTGGATGCGAGCCTGAACTATGTTGAGAGTCCGGTGGCGATTAAGGATCGGGAGATCAAGGTTCTAAGGAACAAGGAAGTGCCTCTGGTGCAGGTCCAGTGGCAGCATCGGAAAGGGTCAGAGTTGACTTGGGAACCGGAGCGTGAGCGGCATCCAGAGTTGTTTGCAGAGTGAGACTTCGAGGACGATGTCTGATTCTAGTGGGGGAGAATTGTAACATCCAGATTCCTAGGTATATTATATTATTCATTTATTTTGGAGTTTGTGGAGGAACTCGGCGAGTTGGTGCTTAGACTCGCCGAGTAGGGTCGCGGATTCTTATCCGGGTTCATGACGGGACTCGGCGAGTTCACGAGTGGACTCGGCGAGTCCATGCTATTTAATGAAACCCTAATTTCCCGGGTTTGGGACCTATTTAAAGGCCCTTAGGGCCGTCATTTGCGGCTACCAAACCCCAGAGAGAAACCCTAAAAGAGCTAGAGCGTTTGTGAGAGGAAAGGAGCCATTTCTTGATCTTTGTGGTTGATTCTTGCAAGAAGGAGGTGATTCCAGCTTAGAGGAGACCAAGGAGGTTGTGCATCTGTGGATTTCGAGCAAAAGACTTCATCTTTGAGGTATTATATCGCCCCTTTATCTGTCTTGTTGAAGGAATCCATAGAGGTAGAGTTTTTATGTCCTTTATTGGAATGAATTATGGGATTATGGCCCCTATTCATATTGAGACTTCAGATCTGGACCCATAGTGGTCTAATGAGCTTATTCCAGCTTGCTTTATGTTGAGCTATGGAGGTAATGAGCTTAGGATGTTATTTTTGGGGCTAAATCACCAAGTGAAACCTCCTAAGCGTCCCATGAGTGTCAAGATTCGAGCTTTACGTGTTTATCAGGCTTGGGAAGGTCAGATCTATGGACCAAAGGAACAAATCTGACCTCAGGAGATCTATTGAGTTTGTACATGCCATGGACTCACCGAGTCCAAGGGAAGACTCGGCGAGTAGGGTTAGGGTTTCCCGTAAATCAGTTAGTGAGTGACTTGCCGAGTTGGAGGAATGACTCTGTGAGTCAGAGGGGGGTTAGAGGACTGGAGTTCAAGGCAAAACTCGCCGAGTTGATCTTGAGACTCGGCGAGTTGTGTCGGGGTGGCCCCACGATTCATGCCAGGTATAACTAGTCGAGCAAGGGGAGAGAATCGACGTGCCAAGCAAGACTAGAGAGATAGTGGACACGTGTAGAGTCGCCGAGTCGCCCAATTGCACTTGACGATTCGGGTCAAAGTTGACCGTTGACTTTTGTTGACTTTTAGGGTTTGGTCAACAATGGGGCCTTTGAGCCAAGAGAAGGGTAAAATGGTCTTTTACCCTTTCTGAGGGTGCCAAGAGAGGGTTACGTCTAGTCCCGAGAGTTATATTTATGAGAGTATTTACTTTATGTGATTAGGCGGAGGCTAGATCGTATTTCTACCGAGTCAGAAATTTACCGAGACATCTGAGGTGATTCTTCTCACTATACTTTACCTAGTGTGGTAACAGAGTTATGTGACAGTGTATTTTAGAGTTATGTGACAGTGTATATGCATGTTATTTATGTGTTGTGATTTATTGTGATATGTGATATGCATTATTCAGAGTTTACAAAGTAGGACCAGTGGTCCATAGAGTTAGGGCCAGAGGGCCCACAGAGAGTTGGGGCTGGAGGGTCCCAATGAGACACATTGACCAGAGGGTCAACAGAGATATAGCCTCGAGTGGCTAATATGTGTTAGAGTGGTATTTTGGGGAACTCACTAAGCAATTATGCTTATAGTGTTATGTGTTATGTGTTTTAGGTACCAACGATGATCGCGGGAAGGCGCCGGCATGATTCGTACACACGCACACCAGAGTTTATATGTTTTTGATCTTTGGGTTTTGTATTGAGATAATGTTGATACAATGTTTTGAAAAGTGAATGTGAATGATATTATATGGTTTTTAAAAAGTGAAAAATTGTTTAAATTTTTACGGTGTTACACATAACGCAATAAGGTGCGCCTTGACACGTTATTTGAGCACCATGCTTAACAAACCCGCCTTGGATGTTTTCGTAACGGCTACACCATGCCTTGCGCCATTGCACGCCTTGAGACACGCCATGTACCACTTTTTAGAACCATGCCTATAGTATTACGTTGTAAATTACTAGAGATCACAAATTGCAAGAAATATCAACGTACTTTATGCTCACGAGCAATGTACTTTTTTTTACCTATAGTAACTACGTACTATATATCAATGTACTTTATTTTGTACCCATAGGAGCAACATACTTCAAATTTTTCTTTTACGTTTAATACAAATATATCAAATGAGCTTTCTTTTACATATTGGCATCATCAGCAGTAAACTGTAAGTATATTGCTATTATATGTAAAGAAATAAAAGTATGTTGTTAATATGGGTAGGGAATTGTAAGTACTTGCAATAAATATAAAATGTGTAAGGAAATGTAGGTACATTAGTACATTGTTCTTAAGGGCATAAACTAAAGCACATTGCTTGTTTTGGTAAAAAATGTAACATACATTGCTTAGTCCTGCAACTTTCCCATTTTACATATACATGGATAATCAATATTCTCATAGCATCTAGATAATCAGAAAATCACAATCATACAATTTTATCCAAACACCTCCACATTCCACAATTTTGTCTATTAAAATCGCTTTCATGGGTCATAAACTATATAAAAAAAATTAATCCCAAATTTTGTTAATACACTGCACTTTTAGTGATCTGTGCACACTTCTTTTAGCATTAGACCCTGATCGATGCCAATGAGAGAAAATTACAGTTTTTTGTTCGACATAGAGGTGGAACAAGCGAGACAAAGGCAAAATCAAATACCTTCCTCGTCCTCATCACTAAAAAACTTAAAAAAATTAAAATTGTTATAAGGGCAGTTATGGTACTTACTTTCATTAGTATTGACACCCGGAAGAGCAAAACGAAACAGAAAACCGTCATTAGATTCTGAGATATCAATCGAGGTCATTTCCCGTGACACAGTCGGAAAATAAACCTAGAATGAAACAAGTTCGCAAGCAACGAACTTGAGAAGAAGCGTTCTAGAAATCTACCGGAATAGAGAAAATCACGATCTTAAAAAAAAACAAATATATTGTTATCTTGCAGCTAAAATAGGTTCTTTATATATACAGAAGAACAATAATAAAAAGGAAATAATAATAAAGGAAATAACAATAATAAAAAAGGAAAACTATTAAGTCCCTCCTACATCAGTCTCCTCCACCTCCAAAGAACTTGTCCCCAAGTTTTCTTTTGGATAAAGAACCTCATCTGCATGATACTTGTGAATGTCAACCATGTTAAAAGTATTAGAAATGTTCATAGATTATGGGAGAGCTACGGGATAAGCATCATCAATGATCTTCCGTAACATTGTGAATGGTCCATACTTGAATGGTTGTAGCTTGTTATACGTGCCAATTAGGAACCTCTCTTTACGGAGGAAGACCATCACGTCATCTCCTTCTTGGAAAACCTTATCCCTTCTACGCATATCAACAAAAACCTTGTTCTTCTTCCCTGTAGCCTCTAACTTAGCTTTACCGACTTCTTTAATAACTAAAATCTCTTCAGCCATAGTCTTAGTTGAAGTACTGACCCCAAGAGCCTTAGGTAACTTAACCAAATCAACCATATGATTAAGAACAAAATTATATACTAGAAAAAAAAATGTGATTTCCCTATCGTAGAATGCAATGCACTGTTGTAAGCAAATTCAACTTGAGGCAAGGCCAAATCCTACTGTTTTGGTTTTTCTCCATAAACACTTAGGATCATATTCCCCAAATTTCTATTGGTTACCTCAGTTTGTCCATCAGTTTGTGGATGAGCTGTAGAACTCCTAATTAATGTTGTCCCAAATATCCTCTAAAGAGTGATCCAAAAATAACTAAGAAACTTGGTGTCTCTATCAGAAGTGATGAACTTAGGAAATCCGTGAAGACGCACAATCTCTCTAAAAAACAATTTGGCTATATGCATCAACAGTCTTCTTGCAAGTAATAACTTGTGACATTTTGGAGAACCTGTCAACTACCACGAACACAAAATCTACACCTCATTGTGTACAAGGCAATCCCAACACAAAATCCATAGATAAGTCTTGCCAAATATCATCTTGAACGGGTAAAGGCATATAAAGACCGATATTTTGAGACTACCCTTTTGAAACCTGACAAACATAACACCTTTTGACACTAGTACCAACATCTTTCCTCAAGTGCGGCTAATAATACCTCTCCTCTAGGCCAGTAATGGTCTTGTCTCTACCCAAATGTCCACTAAGACCACCACCATGTAAATCACAAATTAACTTCTCTCTCAATGACGAACAAGGAATGCACAACCGATCTACGTTAAATAAATAACCATCCAGGATGTGAAAATTTGTAGAAGTATGGTTTGCGTTGCACTTGGCCCATAACTCTTTGAATTCAACATCTATTTCATACGATTCCTTCATAAGCTCGAAACCCACAACCTCCTGTGATAAGGTAATTAACAAAGGTGCTCTTCTACTTAAATCATCTGCTACTTTGTTAGTATGTTGAATGATAAATGGAAACTTTTACAGAAAACTTACCCACCGAGCATGCATTTTGTTTATCACCTTTTGGCTGTGAAGAAACTTCCAAGCTTGGTGATCAGTGAACAAAATAAATTCTTTTTGAACCAGGTAATGCTCCCACTATTTTAGAGCTCTAAATACGACATAAAATTCCTAATCATATGTACTCCATTTCTGTCGAGCCTCACTCAATTTCTTGCTGAAATAAGCTATTGGTCTTTTCTCTTGAGACAGAAAACACCAATCCCTACTCCACTATCATCACATTCATCTTGGAATATTTTGTTAAAATCAGGTAATGCAAAAATTGGTGCAGTGCAAAGCTTTTCCTTAATTATAGCAAAACTTTTCTCTTGTTCAACGCCCCAATGAAACTTTCCTTTCTTTAAGCACTCAATGATATGATAAGTAATACTGCTAAAATTTCTTACGAACCTCCTATAGAAGGTAGCAAGTCCATGAAAGTTGTGTACCTCGATGACTGGTTTAGGGGAAGGCCACTTCCTGATAGCTTTTACTTTGTCTTCATCAGCATAAATTCCTTCTTCTCCAATCACAAAGCCTAAAAAGAGCAACTTGTTTGTGCTGAATGTACACTTCTTCAGATTTATGTACAATTGGTTCTATTGTAAAACCTGTAGCACCATTTTTACATGCTCCAAGTGCTCTTCTTTGGTTTACTATAAATTAGAATATCATCGAAATAAACCACTACAAAAGAACCGGTGAATGGGCGAAGAACCTGATTCATCAGTCTCATGAAGATACTAGGGGTGTTTGACAACCCAAAAGGCATCACTAACCACTTGTATAACGCATCTTTGCTCTTAAAAGTCGTCTTCCATTCATCTCCATGTCTAATTTGGATTTGATGGTATTCGCTGCGAAGATCTATTTTGGAAAAAACCTTAGAACCAGTTAACTCGTCAAGCATGTCTTCCAATCGAGGAATTGGGAACCGATACTTGATAGTTATCTTGTTGATGGCTCTACTATCGAAACACATTCGCCACTGGTTTCCTTTCTCAGGAACAAGAAGGACTGACACTGCACATGGGCTCATGCTCTCTCGAATGAATCCTTTCTTCAGCAAGTCTTCAATTAGTTCTCTCAAAATCTCATTTTCTTTAGGACTCATACGGTAATGGGGAAGTTTTGGTAAGCTCGGTCCCGGAATAAGGTCAATCTGATGTTGAATATCACGTATATGAGGCAATTCTTACAGTAGTTCTTCTGCAATCAACTACTTGAAATCTTTCAAGATCTCCAATACTTCTTTTGGAATTACTATTTCCTTTTTTACCACACTCATCAATCCTTTAACTACCACTGGACATAAACATTTAGGTGTTGTTTGTTTTTTTCCTAAAAAACCTCTTCTAACCATTTATTGTTGCGCTACATAACACTTGGCCTTTCGCAGCTGTTTGTTTTTCAAAAGACTTCTGACTTAAAAACTGCTGCTCATGTGTTGTGTGGCGCAACACTTGACCCTATGCTTCAAACCTCTTCACACTTTACTTTAACTTATTGCAGCAGTCTGCTGAGATTAAAAAACAATCAAACTTTTTTTACATGCTGCAGCTGTTTGGTCCCCCTCTTCTGCTACAAAGGGTTGCAGAGGTGGTTTGCAGACTTCAGACATATTCGCTTCAAAAAAACAAACGGCACCTTAGTTTCTTTAATTGCCTCATTAAGTTCTTTTCACTTTGTGTCATAATCAAGAAATCAAACTTCTTTTTCTCGCTCTAGTCAAAGTGTGAGACAGGAGCCATATCAATCTTGTGTCCGCTCAATGTAAACATTAGCACATTATCTCTTCCTCGATATTGAAACGACCCAAAAATACAACCCAAAAATTTCTTTTAAAAACATTATCAAACCATAATATAAATGTCATATAATAAAAACCAGTATCATGTGTGTCAAACTCATCATAAAACTATCTCAACAACTAAATGATAAGAAAACATCAGAGTAACTCCCAGGATAAAGTTGAAGTTGTGGTGTGTGCCATGCCATCATCTCGAGCTCTTCCCCTTACTAGCGGAAGTACCTGAAACCAACAACTGAAAATGTAAGCACAAAGCTTAGTGAGCTCCCCCAAACTACCACATACCATGCAATAACATATAAAGCACATATTGGGCCTTGCCACTGCATCAGACCGAAGTCTAGAACTAACCAGGGCCTTGCCCTCTGCATCGGACCGAAGTACGAAAATTACATCGGACCGAAGTCCGGAACTAGCCAGGGCCTCGCCCTCTGCATCGGACCGAAGTTTGGAATCTGCATCGGACCGAAGTCCGGAACTAACCGGGGCCTCGCCCTCTGCATCAGACCAAAGTCCGGAAACTGACTGAACATAGCATAGCATAAGCATATCATATAGCATAAACATATATACTGCATACTACATCAGACCGTAGTCCAGAACACATAACACATAATCCTGCCTGAATCACAAAGACATCAGACATACTAAATACTGCATCAAACCGAAGTCCGGAAACTACTGCTAAAAAAAGGGCCGACATTGTGGCCGTAGACCCGTTCCTACTGGAAGGAAACCCACCTCGTAAGTTGGGTGATGAAAATGCTACTCGGGAACTCTCTGCTGCTGCTCCGGTAACTCTCCGGCTACAATTCCCATAAATACACTCGATCAAATATTGATAACTAAACTTAGGGTAAAATGACTATTTTACCCCTGGACAAAGTCAACATCCTAGTCAAAGTCAACTCCCAATTAACCTGACTCGCCGAGTTGGGCCGCCAACTCGCTGAGTTCCTGTCCTCTTTTCTAATCCTCTATTCGCTTCTACTCGTCGAGTTTAGCAAAGACTCGACGAGTTCTTCTTTGATACTAACATCGAGTTCATCTTCATCTGACTCGCTGAGCCGTATGAAAAACTTGTCGAGTCCTACTTCATCCTATGAACGTGTCCAGCCTACGACTCGCCGAGTCGTATGAACAACTCGTCGAGTCTGTTCTTGAGGCAAGACGATTGCCTTGGACTCGTCGAGTCAGGGCGTAGACTCGCCGAGTCCCTCCATTACTAGATATGTGTCTCAACTCACTGAGTCCATTTCTCACTCACTATAACCACTCATGACTCTCAAACAGGGAAAATCGGAGACTCGCTGAGTCGTCAGCTTAAAACGCATGCAATCCCGTCTCTACTCGATGAGTCGGGCTTCTGACTCGTCGAGTACCTCTTAGGGATGTCAAAAACCTCCATGGGACCCTGTTCCCGTCGGACCCCGATACTGTACGGGACTAATTTTTAAAAAAATCCAGGAGTGGGGGCGAGATTAACCCCCGTTTATTTTCGGGACCGGGGTCGGGAGTGAGTATTTCCGTCCCGTACTATCGCGAGGGCCCCTTTTATATTTATATAAAAAAATATATACATATTTAATGTAAAATACAAATGGAAATCTAATTTTAATTTTAGGGCTTCGCACCGCTTCAACTTTATTTGGTCTTCCCAAAATCCAAATCACGATCGGATCGATTGACGACTACCTCCGACTGGATTTGTCATATTTTGCATTTGTAATGTTGGATTTGTCTTTGTAAGATTGTTGGAATTGTCGTTTTGTAATATTGGATTCGTAATGTTGGATTTTAAGTTTTTAGTTTCTAAAAGATTAAGTTTTAAGGTTTTAAAGTTACTAAAAACAGACTTTTTGCCTAAAACAAAGCAGTTTTTTAGCAAAAAAAATCCAATTTTAAGCCTATAAACCGGGGGAACGACGGCGGGACCCGGGGCGATGGAGGTAGCCGAGGACGGGACCAGGGGTGGGGGCAACAACTGATTTCGGGGGTGGGAGCGGGGGCAGCTATTTCCGCTCCCGTTTACCCCCGTTTGCCCTCGTTGACATCCCTAGTACCTCTTATGAAATGAAAATACTTTATTTAAATTACATACCTAAAATGGGGCGTTACAACTCTCCCCCACTTATCTTAGACTTCTTCCTTGAAGTCGGCCGCTGCTGAATCCAAAAATAAATCTGGATAATGCTCCCTCATCTCCTCCTCGGCCTCCCACGTCCACTCTGAAACCTTCCGGTGCTGCCACTGCACCTTCACTAGCTGGACTACCTTGTTCCTCAAGGTCTTCGTCTTCTGATCCTAGATCGTAACGGGTCTATCGATGTAATTCAGGCTGCTATCCACCCGAATATCCTCCAAGGGTACAACCGTCGACTCGTCCAACAAACACTTCCGCAACTGAGAAACATGGAAAGTGTTGTGGATCTGGCTAAACTCTGCTGGAAGATCTAACCGATAAGCAACCTGACCCACCCGGGCCAAAACCCTAAAAGGACCAATGAACCTGGAGCCCAGCTTGCCCCTCTTCCGGAACCTGATAACACCCTTCCAGGGTGATACCTTCTGGAGAACCATATCGCCCACCTGAAACTCCAAATCTAAACGCCTCCTGTTGGCGTAACTCTTCTGCCGAATCTGAGCAGTCTGTAGCCTGCTACGCACCTGCTGTATCAACTTCGTGGTCTTGAGTACTACTTCCGTACTCCCCAAGACTCGTTGACCGACCTCACCCTAACAGATCGGGGTCTTGCACTTCCTCCCGTAAAGCATCTTGAAAGGAGGGCGGTCGATACTAGCGTGGTAATTGTTGTTATACGAAAATTATGCTAATGGAAGATACGTATCCCAACTGCCACCGAAATCTTATACACATGCCCGAAGCATGTCCTCGAGAGTCTGAATCGTCCTCTCGCTCTGCCCGTCCGTCTGTGGGTGGAAAGTGGTGCTGAAATGGAGACGAGTACCCATCTCGTCATGAAACCGCTTCCAGAACCTGGAAGTGAAACGGACGTCTCGGTCTGACACTACCGAAACAAGCAATCCATGCCATGCCACTACCTCACGCACATAGATATCAGCTAGCTTCTCGGCCGATATACTCTCCTGAATCGGTATAAAATGTGTGCTCTTGGTCAGCCGATCCACTATGACCCATATCGAATCAACTCCCCGTGTAGTCCTGGGAAGCTTAGTGATGAAATCCATGGTGATGTCCTCCCATTTCCACACTGGAATGTCTAACAGATTAATCTTGCCGAGGGGTCTCTGGTGTTCTGCCTTGACCTTCTTGCAGGTCAGACATCTCTCCACATACCAAGCCACGTCCCGCTTCATGCAGGGCCACCAATAATCGGGTCGAAGATCTCTATACATCTTCGTCGCCCCTGGGTGGATGGAGAATCGAGACTTATGGGCCTCGTCCATCAACACCTGCCGTACTCCTTCCCCAGTACGGCACCCAAACTCTCCCATGATGGGTCAACAATCCTCGACTGTCATAGTCGAAGGAAGCTACTCGGCCCACAATCCTCTCACACTTCTGTCTCTCCTCCTTCAGGCCCTCGACCTGTGCCTCTCTAATATGCTCCAACAATGGAGTAATCACTGTCATCCTCAGGCATATATCTCTGATTGGGGCGTTACCGCCTTGCGGCTCTGGGCGTCGGCCACTACGTTGGCTTTGCCCAGATGGTAAAGGATCTCACAGTCATAATCCATTACTACGTCTAACCACTGATGCTGCCTCATGTTCAGATTCGGCTGATCCATGAGGTACCTCAGACTCTTGTGATCCGTGTAAATGGTACAACGGACCCCATAGAGGTAATGTCGCCAAATCTTGAGGGAAAACACCACTGCCCCCAACTCTAAATCATGTTTCGGATAGTTAGCCTTGTGATGCTTCAACCGTCTAGAGGCATAAGCTATCACACAACCTCGCTGCATCAAAACCGCTCCCATGCCTATGATCGATGCGTCACAGTAGACTACGAAGTCATCTACTCCCTATGGCAGGGTAAGAATCGGTGCCTCGCACAGTCGCCGTCTGAGGGTCTCAAAAGCTGCCTGCTGCTCAGCTCCCCCAATGAAATACCACCGACTTCTTCGTCAGCCGAGTGAGCGGAACTGCTATCTTGGAGAAGTCCTGGATGAATCTCATGTAATACCATGCCAGACCTAGGAATCTCCGAATCTCAGATGGAGTCCTCGGGACCTCCCACTGCATCACAACCTCTATCTTGGCCGGATCAACCAATATACCCTTTTGGTTGACGAGGTGTCCAAGGAACTACACCTTGCGCAACCAGAACTCACACTTGGAGAACTTCGCGAAAAGTATCTCCTTCCTTAATGTCTCTAGAACCTCTCTCAGGTGCTCCTCGTGCTGCTCCTGAGACTTGGAATAAACCAAGATGTCATCTATGAATACTATCACAGACCGATCCAGCATCGGTCTGCATACACGGTTCATGAGATCCATGAACGCGGTTGGAGCATTGGTGAGCTCGAACGGCATCACCACAAACTCGTAATGACCATAGCGGGTCCTAAAAGCGGTCTTCTGCACATCCTCATCTCTGACCCGCATCTGGTGATATCCTGACCATAGATTAATCTTGGAGAACCAAGATGCTCCCTGAAGCTGGTTAAACACGTCATCTATCCTCGGGAGTGGGTAACGGTTCTTCATCATTACCTTGTTCAGCTCCCAATAATCTATGCACATACGGTGCGACCCATTCTTCTTTTTCATGAACAGTGTAACGCCCGTAGATCCGGGCTAGCCAATTTATAGATAATAGGGGACGAAAACGACTTTTAGACAAAATATTATTTATAAGGAATAATCTTAACCAAGTTTTAGAATATGTCTCAAGGGTTCCGTACATATAAGGAACGCCGAAATCCGAGTTATAACGAAGAAGTTATGGTCCGTCGAAGTTTTACAGCAAAACCGACACGACACCGGGAGACGTAAAAAGTGGATTTATGATAGAGTGAGTTTTAGCCTTAGTAATCTAAAGCAATGTTGTATCATATGTTAAACCGAGAGCGTGCATAAAAAGAACGCCTAAATCTGACTTCGTATGAGGAAGTTATGATTTTTCGAAGTTTCAGTTTAGTAGTGTATAGTCCGAAACTCGAATTTTAGTTCGAGCGGTTTTTGGCGTACACGAACTAAATTAGAGTTAAAGATCTCATTAATAGGAACTCAACGGTAAAAAGACAGATGAAAACGGAGTCCGTATGAAGGAGTTACGAATTCTCCGCGGTAATTTAACAGTCTAATATCCTCCTACTGTTAAATTTGAGATCGGTCGAGAATTAGCCGATGAAGTCAAAATTAAAGCTATAGATCTTGTTTTTACCTACGCGTGGATATAAAGAACGTCGAAAACGGAGCTCATATGCGAGAGTTATGATTTTTCTAAGTCGGGAGGCTGATACGTGATATTGGGTGACGTGGCACCACCAGAATTGGACATGTGGCACCACCAGAAGGCCACCACATGCACCAACTCGGTGAGTCTGAGTCATGACTCAGCGAGTCCATCAGAATTTTGCACTATAAATAGAGGTGACGGGCATTCCAACTTCCTCACACCTTCAAACCCTTCTTTCTCTCTCTAGAACTTCTCTCTAAGCCTCCCTAACCCCCCAAAAGCCTAGCGAACCTCCCTAGCACCCGAAGGAAGCCCCAAGACTCCCAGAGTCCCGAGAAAAGAGCCTTTCGGCTCGGGAACGTTGCTTCAGCGAAGCCCGGTTTTCGAGAAAACTCATTGTAAGTGAGCTATGTCTATCCTATCTTTAGTATAGCTTATGTTTCAATATAGTAATATTCTTAGGACCTTATAAGGAGTATTTGGGCTATTATTATGGGTTATATAAATATTTTTTAACGCTTATATAATAGTAATAATATATAGGGTATTAATTAGTCTTGGTGAATATTAGACTAAACTCTAGTGGTAATGATACTAGGTTTTGACCGAGGAAAATTGTGTTGAGAGTAACGAAGTGTTGTCCGAGTACCGAGTCACCACCGTATCAAATGAGTGCATAGTCACTTTCATGAACATGATTTTAATACAAGTATTGATTGAAGTATTAAATATATGCTTATGTGCGAATTATTTGATGTTGCCTGAGATACGTGTTAAAGAACATATCTGATTATATATGATGATTTAGGATAAAGAGTTAACCTAAATTAATTATGAGGAATATTGGGTAGTAATTTCTTACGAGTATGAGTGAGTTATACTCAGAGAATAGAACCTTAGTATATGTCATTGATCCGGGAGCATGGATTAGACATAGTCATTGTCCCTAGTCCGAGAGCATGGATTAGGCATAATCATTCATCATTAATCCGAGAGTATGGATTATTCGTTCATCCCTAGTCCGAGAGTATGGATTAGGCATAATCATTTGTCATTTATCCGAGAGTATGGATTAGTCATTCGTCCCTAGTCCAAGAGTATGGATTAGGTAAAACGATTAATCTTAGGTCTGAGAGTAGGGATAGTCTCGTTGTGAGGATCGACGGGGTGAGATAGGAGTTGTTTATATATATGGTAAATTGTATATTTTGTGAGTTCTAAACTATATATATGGTATAACATTGTGGGATTGAAATCCGTATGTACTCACCAGGTTTTCCAACCTGACCCACTCAGTTTATTTACATCACAGGTGTCGATATGAAGTTACATTACACTGAGAGATCAAGGAGATGTAGATCACTGGTGTTAATTATTGTAAGTTCTGTTTATGCTTATGTTCCTGTATTGACGATGACATCCCAATGTTTTAAAATAAAAAAGTACTTTTCTTCGGAAATGCTTTGATAACGTTTTTATCATGTTTTACTGGGAATAAATTCCGCAACATTTTTATTATAAGAAGTACTCTGATTTTTATAAAGCATAAACAAAATCGGTCTTTTCTGGCCGAGAAATTGGGGATGTGACAATTGGTATCAGAGCATTAGTTTAAGCGAACTAGGAATAAGGATTTATTTTCTAGACTTAAACTTAGGATGCTAAGCGATGATCGTGAGGAGTGTGTCTAATATATTTTAGGTAGTACACATGAATAAACACAAGCACTAGCTTATTTTAGGAATGATGCCTAAATTGCTTTTATGTGCTAAATGATTTGTGATGCTTTATGTTATCGTTTGATCGGATCTATGGTCTGTTGCCGACCGGATCTGGAAACTTTATGTGTTCAGGTTTCTAAACGTTTAATTACGATATTAGAACTGGCATATAACTTTTCGGAGTAATAAGGAGGATTACACGTCTAAATCTTCTCTATCTATTTTCTCGTCTTAATGCACTGAACGCATACTTTCGTAAACAAAGCATCATGGTGAAGATGCATAGAGAATCGAGTAAATAGAGAAAATGAAAAGGCTTATGATAGTGAATGATACGTATCAGAAGATATCATAAGAGAGGTATCTTGCCTTTAAAATACTTCTGATAAAATAGCAGTACGTCTAGAGAAGTACGGTACATCTGAATGTACACATTTGATTGACGGGATGATAGAATGATTGGGGGGATGATAGAATGATAAAATGTCATTGGCAGTAATCTCCGCCACAGTCTCGGTAGTCTGAGTAAGATCCTGAAACTCCCTCGCTAACTGTTGCACCTCGATGACCGGTGCAAACTCTGCTCTGAACCTGGTAGTGAAATCAGCCCAGGTCATGGCATCGAAAGCTGCGTCATCTCCATTGACATGTCCGACCTCCTCCCACCAATCTCGTGCCCTGTCCTTCAGAGACAAGACTCTAGTCTGACCTTGTCCCCCTCGGGACATCTGTTGGTGCGGAATGCGTTGGCCACGTCCGCCAACCATCTAGTACTCGCGATGGGGTCTCGGGCCCCATGATAGTTTGGGGCTCTACAAGCCCGAAACTCCCTGAACGTGAGTGTGCGCGACCCCATCATGGCCGCCACCTCAGCACGAAATGTGCTCAACCTGTCGTCCATAAGATCCAAAATACCTTCCTTGATCGAACCGAAGATCACAGGAGTCCGATCAAGTATGATGTGAGTAATCTCTGAGGAGAGAAACTCCCTAGTCTGCTCATCTAGATGCTCGGCCCCCGAGCCTGATCTTGATCCCTCGTCGGCTCCTGAACTGCCGACTGTTGGCCTAGGTCATAACACCACCATTTTGAAACACACAATGAAAAAAAGTTAGTAATACTGATATATCTCGAGGGATCACTACTACTACAAGTTCCCCGGTCTCGTCTCAGCCTTCCTCGACTCAAGTACGGATCCTCTTCTTTTAGTAGTACGGGCCCATACCACCTTCCACATCTATCCGTACTTTCATCAAGAACTGCCTTGACTCCACCAAGTCACTTCTACCGCTACTGATCTCTGCTACTCTCATGCTAGGCTTGCCGTATGGAACCTTTGACTCCAACCCAACTAGTCCTCAGCTGCTGAAGGCCTCTTTGTATTGCCAGTTAGCCACCACATGGATACCATCACATGCAACGAGGCTTAGACAATCCTTCGAGTAAGTGACTCATCCCTCACTCTGAGATTATTCAACCCTGATTGCATGTGACTTAACGTACCAACATAATAGCTAACTCCCATCACTCCGAGTCCCACAAGGCACAAAGCAAGCAGCATTCAGACAAAGGAAACTAACTCAAGCAAATCTATTCTCATAACAAGAACCTGTACTAGCATACTCTGCTAAGCTCATACTACCAGACATAACCTAAACAGGCTATCCTACTTCTGTCTATTCAATACTAGCATGCAATTCTCATAAAGATGAAACACATAAAGTAGGCACATAAGGCATCATCCCTAGTTCCTTAGTCCTATTCTAGCATGTTGTTCTACTGAAAATGAAACTGATAATCATAACATAACTTGTATGGGTAATTTTGGAGTACTTACTTGAGCTCGGCTGATCGCATGCACCACACCCTTTTTCTCTTTTCAAAACTCTTTTTCTTTTTAAGTTCTCTTCTTTTCAAAAATTCTTTCGAAAACTTTTTTCTTTTGAAAACCTTTTTACCATTTCCTTAGTTTGAGTTCAGACACACCCGGAAGTGTATCCGAATCCCTCAAACCAAGGCTCTGATACCAACTTGAAACAACCCAAAAATTTCTTTTAAAAACATTATCAAACCATAATATAAATGTCATATAATAAAAACCAGTATCATGTGTGTCAAACTCATCATCAAACTATCTCAACAACTGAATGATAAGAAAACATCAGAGTAACTCCCAGGATAAGACTGAAGCTGTGGTGTGTGCCATGCCATCATCCCGAGCTCTTCCCCTTACTAGCGGAAGTACCTGAAACCAACAACTGAAACTATAAGCACAAAGCTTAGTGAGCTCCCCCAAACTACCACATACCATGCAATAACATATAAAGCACATATTGGGCCTTGCCCACTGCATCAGACCGAAGTCCGGAAACTGCATCGGACCGAAGTCCGGAAACCAGGGCCTTGTCCTCTGCATCGGACTGAAGTCCGAAAACTTCATCGGACCGAAGTCCAGAACTAACCAGGGCCTCGCCCTATGCATCGGACCGAAGTTCGGAAACTACATCGGACCGAAGTCTGGAACTAACCAGAGCCTCGCCCTCTGCATCATACCGAAGTCCGGAAACTGATTGAACATAGCACAACATAAGCATATCATATAGCATAAACACATATAATGCATACTGCATCAGACCGTAATCCGGAACACATAACACATAATCTTGCCTGAATCACAAATACATCAGACATACTAACCACTAAATAAGACCGAAGTCCAGAACTACTGCTAACAAAAAGGGCCGACATTGTGGCCGTAAACCCGTTCCTACTGGAAGGAAACTCACCTCGTAAGATGGGTAATGAAAATGCTACTCGGGAACTGTCTGCTGCTGCTCTGGTAACTCTCCGGCTACAATTCCCAAAAATACACTCGATCAAATATTGATAACTAAACTTAGGGTAAAATGACTATTTTACCTCTGGACAAAGTCAACATCCTGGTCAAAGTCAACTCCCAGTTGACCCGACTCGCTGAGTTGGGCCGCCAACTCGTCGAGTCCCTGTCCTCTTTTCTAATCCTATATTCGCTTCTACTCGTCGAGTTTAGCAAAGACTCGACGAGTTCTTCTTTGATACTAACATTGAGTCCATCTTCATCTAACTCGCCGAGTCGTATGAACAACTCGTCGAGTCCTCCTTCATCCTATGAATGTGTCCAGCCTACGACTCGCTGAGTCGTATGAACAACTCGTCGAGTCCGTTCTTGAGGCAAGAAGAATGCCTTGGACTTGCCGAGTTAGGGCTTAGACTTGCCGAGTCCCTCCATTACTAGATCTGTGTCTCAACTCACTTAATCCATTTCTCACTCACTATACCCACTCATGAATATCAAACGGGGAAAATCGGAGACTCGCGACTTGACTCGCCGAGTCTGATGAGCAACTCACCGAGTCTCTTGCATGCCATCACTATACAATCGATTTTGATCGATTCCAGTGCATCCAATTCATAGATCTGGGTTCCTAGGGTTGGTTTTACACGTAAAGTTTCCAACTTTACCTACATGCACAAGAGAATGGGGCTTAAACACCAAAATATCCAACAATATGCACTTAGGGTTTGGAACAAGGATATATTTGCATAAAGGTAGCTACTTTGAGCTCCTAGAGCTCAATAACATCTAGATTTGTGGTTTCCATCCTAAGGGGAGTCCAATTATCGAGTTTGAATCATAAAAAGTTCCAAGAGAGGCATAAAAAAGCATAAATGAGGGTTTAATGGAAGAATAAGCAAGTTGATATCTTTATTACCAAAATATGTAGCAATTGGAGGCTAGTTTCTGGACTCCTTTCTCTTCTACTGATCTTCTTTCCTTCCTTATCTTTACAACTTCCAAGCTAGCACAAAACACTCAAGTTCAACAATGGGGCTAGGGTTTACAGAGAAATGCTCTAAAGGATCTGGAGGCTGATATGGGAGGCTATAATGACGTTTAAATAGGGTACAAACTCGGGGATTTAGGATTTCATCCAGACTAGCGGACTCGCCGAGTCCAAGAATATAGACTCATGCAATCCCGTCTCTACTCGACGAGTCGGGCTTCTGACTCGTCGAGTACCTCTTAAGAAATGAAAAAATACTTTATTTAAATTACATACCATAAATGGGGCATTACAGATATGTAATATCATTGTCATATTGCGAAGGACAACCAAGTATGACATGACAAACATCTATATCAAGAACATCACAGAGTACTTCCTCACGATAATGCTTCCCAATGGAGATTGGAACTCTACAAGTTAGTGTTACTCGTACCTGAGAGCCTTTACTTATCCACCCTAGGGCATATGGCTTCTCATGTGGCTTTGTGAGTATCTTCAAGAATTCGATCAGTTTCTGAGAAACTAGGTTTTCTGTGCTGCCATTATGCGCAATCAAGTTACACACTTTGTCTTTAATAGAACATCGTGTTCTGAACAGATTTTTCCGTTGCCATTCTATAACGCCCCGATTCTCAGGTATTGTTAAATAAGAATGCTTGGTTTTAAGTCCTACTCGACGAGTTGGTTGCCCTACTCGTCGAGTAGCAGCGGGGTGGGATCGCGTGTTAAGTGACCTACTCGACGAGTCCATATAGGGACTTGACGAGTAGGAGCTAGCAGATGAAACCCTAAATCCCGGGGTTTACACCCCTATTTAAAGGAGCCTCAGCCTCCTTTGGCCTCTTTGCAGTCTTTGAGAGCTCCTTTAAAACCCTAATTCGTGTGGTATTCCATTTTGGTGTGTCTTAAGCTTGGAAATAAGGTTGGCTAGAAGAGAAAAGCTAGAAGTGCAAAGGAATTAAAGCAAGGAAGGTGTGGGAAGCAGAATTTACCTCAGCTAGCATCCTTTGGAGGTATCAAATTGCCATCCTTACTTCCCCTTTTCCCTATTGTTGAATTTTTAGGGTTTTTTTTATGGATTTTGAAGTTGATAAGGTGGGCTGTGCGCTAGATCTGAAGTTGTAACTTTAGATCTGGACCCTCCTCAAGTTTTAGAATCATAAAGTTGTTGTATTGGTCATGAATGAGGCCCTCCTTGAGCATGAAGCCCCATTAAGAACTTAAAATAGGCATTAAGAGCCATTGTAGCCTTTCATGCACGTAAAGTTTGCAACTTTACGTGAAAAGCATGCATTAGGAGCTTGGATCTGTGATTTGGAGCCGCTGCATGGCTCAAAATAAGTCTATATGGAAAAAGGACTGAATAGACTCGGTGAGTCGCAGGGTCGACTCTGCGAGTCATATGAAGATGGCCAGAGACTCAACGAGTTGGATGAACAACTCGGCGAGTCCGATGAAGATTGCCCTAAACTCGACGAGTTGTATGAACAACTCGACGAGTCGGATGAGATTTCCCCATGATATGTATGCACGTGTATCTGTCGAGTTCATAAAGCAAACCTGACGAGTAGCTTGAGATTTTGATCGTAAACTGAGGGAACTCGACGAGTCACTCAATGACTCGGCGAGTGGACAAGTACTTCAAGGAACTCGGCGAGTAGCCGAGGGAACTTGGTGAGTCAGGGTCAACATGGACTGTTGACCTTGACCAAGGACTTTGACGTTGACCAGAGGATGATTAGTTGAGTGATGGGTTACCTAGAGAGGTTGGGGAGCTTATATGGTGATTCTGTCATGGTAATAGGTGGTGGAGTTTCTGGCAGTGATTCTAGGGTTGGAGTTTATCTACCGAGTTGACATCTGCGAGGTGAGTTACCCTCACTATATCGAAAGGGTCTAAGGCACCAAGGCCGACCCTTTAGTTACTATGGTTATGATATGATATATGTGATTATGATCTGATAGATCGGGTTCAGGATAGACAATATGTTATGCTCTTATGATCCTTAGGGATTGGTATGTTAGTGGCCTACTAGGTAGGTTCTCTAGTTATGAAAGGTTGTTATGATTGATGATTAGCGAGAGAGATATGTTTGATGTCTTTATATGCCAATGTATGTTAGTTATGCGCATATGATTATTTGCTCGTTGGTTGGGTTGAGGCGGTCCTGCTTTGTGTTGAAGGCCAACATACCCTATGAGCGGTCCGGGAAGAATGTGGACCCACGTGGCGGTACAGTCATACCGAAGGCCCGGTATAGATTCAGTTAGAATGTAGGCCCTATAGGGCGGTCCGGTTAGGCCGATGGCCCAATATGTATGTTGTTGATTTATTTGATGTTGTTTGGTATCTCAGTGTGGTATTGGTATTTTGGGGGTAGCTCACTAAGCCCTCGGGCTTACAGTTTTTAGTTTATTGTTTCAGGCACTTCAGGAGATCGTGGGAAGGCGAAGGCGTGACCATACCGCTCCTCATCCTTATGATCTATTTTTGGGACACTCTGATGGATATTGATTCGAAAATGTTTTGTAAAAAATTACTATTTGGTTTCTTTTGTTGATTTAAAAAGTTTAAATTTGGCGAAAAATTTATGGGTGTTACACCTTCTTCCGTAGATGATAACAAGATCCTTTGAAGCACGATATTTATTATCTCATTCGACTCTTCCTCAGCAAATTCAACGCATGCACACTTATCTTTGTCTTTATGCTCATCCTCCCCCTCAAGGAATGCTACAGTTCTTCTACCTGGACAAACATTCGACTTGTGACCATGTCCCTGACAACGGAAACACTTGTCGAGGGTCGACATTGCATAAGTATTACCCTGTTTCTGGTTTGGTGTTTCACTTTGTTGAGCTTTATCATGACCATTGTTAGAACTATTGGCTCCTTTGTTACCAAGGTTAGCATCCTTTAACGCAACATTCTTCTCCTTATCACCAGTGGACTCAAAATTACTTTGAGGGGGTATCTTTTGAAAGAGGAGAAGTTACGGGGTGACTTCTCAATCAACTCAGCCTTCAACGCTAGACTAGAAGCCTCCTGAACGGTCCATATAGTTTGCAAACCCATCTTTTCATGTATAGAACCCTTTAAACCGTTGATGTACCTAGCAACATTTTGATTTTCGGTTTCACCAAAATCATTGCGCTTAGAGAAATGCAAGAACTCAACCGTGTACTCTGTTACGCTCCTTTTTCCTTGAACAGTTCAATATACATTTATAAAGGATCTGCTCATAATATTCTGGTAGAAACCTGTCCATCATGAACTATTTTATTCGCCTCCTAAGTCAGACTTGTCTTTGTCTTTGAACAACAAGTTTATCCCACCACACATCAGCAATACTCTTCAATCTAATAGCCACCATCTTGACTTGCTTGTTCTCAGGGACACCCATGACTTCAAAGAATCTGTCAACACTTATCTGCCAATCTAGAAAATCCTCCACTCCCATTGTTCCATAAAACAAAAAATATCAGCCTTTACACGATAATCATGATAATTCTGTCAATTCCTTTGGTCAATCCTATATTCTATAGGATCTTCTTCATCAGAACTTGAATTTTCAAAAACAAAACGATTGTTTCCTGCTCTTGGATCCCTATTCCATTCTCCTTCTCTGTTTCTTGATTGATTTGTGTTGTTGATCTGAGTTGTTAATGTTCTTACCTCATCGGTCAAAGCAGTTAGGGCCGTGGTAATAGCCTCTGTAAAACGCTGAAGATCTGCTCTGGTCAATTGATGGCCTTCCATGGTCGATCAAGCTTGAAAAACGAGACATGAGAAAGCCTGATACCACATGATGCAGTCGGAAAATAAACCTAGAATGAAAACAAGTTCACAAGCGATGAACTTGAGAAGAAGCGTTCTGGAAATCCACCAGAATAGAGAAAATCACGATCTTAAAAAAAAAATCTATTGTTATCTTGCAACTAAAATAGGTTCTTTATATATAAAGAAGAACAATAATAAAAAAGAAAAACTATTAAGTCTCTCCTACATCAGCCTGATACCTCCACCCCATGTGTGGTGGTCTTTAAAATATCGTTCAATTCTTTCTTGGTGGTCTGTGGTGGCAGAAAGAGCATGGCTGGCTGATTCTTTAAAATTATGATAAGCCCCAATCCCTTGTAGTCTACAAAAGGAGGACCAAGAAGCCCAGAAACGATGCAACCGAGTAATCCTTTGCAGCTAGAGTCCAATTTATTTTTTACAAGTTTTTGCCTTTTTTCTTTAGCCATTTTGAAATCTGTTTCAGGTAGTGCTCCCACCATTTTGTTGTTGGGTTTTGAGCATTCTAACAATCCTAAGTGTATATGCAACCCTAAATACCTTGGATCTATGTTTTCTCTATTTTACATGCAATTATGAACTTTCCAAGGTATTGTTCTATTCTAGCATTCAAAACTTGAACAACACAAGTTAGAATAACATACCTTTTGTTGGTGCTTGTCTTCATGAATCTTGAGTGCTCAGTGCCCCAAGTGTGACACCTCAAATGGTTCACACAACACCATAAGCACTTGGAATAACTTAGAGAGAAATTAGTACACTTCTCAAATCGGCTTGCCCTCCATGTAATACACTAGTCCCGATTTTCCAAAGAAAGAGATCATTATATAGTGTGTTGCAATTAGGGTAAACCCTAATTGTCATGCCTTTCCATTTCCTTGGATCCATGGGTTCAAATACACCATGGAGCATCCTATGGGTTTTAGCCCAACTTGATAATCCATGGAGCATTAGCCCACTATATAAGTATGGATGATTTACACAATCAACCCATATATTTAATTAGTCTTCTTTTGATCAATTAATTAATTCTAAATTAATTCTTGATCAATACTAATTAAATAATCTTATTAATATATTAGAACTTATAATATATTAATAAACCTTAAGTGTTATTTCTCTCATTTTAGTCTATCCAAGTGCATGATGCCATGCAACCCAAATGGACCATGCCGGGTCGGGTCAAGTCTTACCAATTATAGTTATGGACTTAGACATTAATCCAACAGTCTCCCACTTGGATAAGTCTAAAACTATTATTGCAAGTATGACTTTATAACCCGACTAGCAATTGTAGCTCTCAAAAGCTTCTGTCGACCTCTGACCTTGTCGATGAACTCTGACATTTGTCAATGACTTGTCCATTAGATAAGTGATAATATATTTCTCCATTCTAGATATCATATGGACTGAGACATGGATTATAATCATTCTCTCTGTCCATTTGTTGTTTCCCAATGTCTAATTTATGATGACTGACTAGTTTGAACAAATCAAATCAATCTAGGCTCGACCGAACACTTATATTTTGTCATCACTAAATCATTGAGGGGACCACAGATATCGCTTTTATCCCATTAAGGGTAAAAGGAATGGATAAACTTTGACTCATATGATTGTTGTACTACTTGTTGAATCATACACAAAGGCACGTTTTATAACATCGAGTTACCAATGCGTTTTCGTACAATCAATGTATAACCAACTCATAGGCAACAACTCATATCTCTAGGTTTGAAGAATATAAGATATTATCATCTCATGATTCACTCGTGATAAAATCCATGAAGTGATTCCAAATGAGCATGGGTTGAATCCTACACTCAGAACTTATGAGTACTCATGAATGTTGTAGCAACCATTGCTATGTCTAATGCACATTAGACAAATCATACAAGCCAGATTCATGACAATCTTGATTCGTATCTACTTCCAACATATGACTGACTGTGGATGGTTTGAATATCTTAGTCATTCGGGAAGAATGACCTAGTTATTCTGGAAGTCAAAACATGCAAAGTGAAACACAAGAATAATACTTAATCCTATATGGCCCCAAACTCTTGAGTGTAAATAAAAACCCTTTTATCTAAGCACCATATTGATTACTCATTATTTATGTTTCGATTAATCAACTTAATACTTGAATTAAAAACAGTAATGATGCCATGCTCCAAGCATGCACACTATGTTTGTCTAAACAATAGCTATGCCATACTCCAAGTATGCACACTATGTTTACATACGGTCCTCTCTTTGTGAAATAGATTGATTGACAACATTTCAATGATGCTTATTTCACAATTCCAACCCTTATTGTAAATGTAAGAATACCAAACTCTTACCATTTACTATAATCTTTAGATTCTAAACTTATATGCAATGATCCCTTTGTAATGACTATGCATAAAAGTCACAAAGACTTGGCAACAGACATTGTAGAGTTTTCCAATGGAAAGCAATTCCATGAAGTCTCAAATTCAAAGTACATTTCTTTGAACACCCTTCCTCGCATTAAGTTCTTTAATCTTACACAATTTCAAAGAATAACTTCCACCTATGGAAACAATTCCAAATTCCCATTTTGACCATCAATTTTGAACAAGAGTTGCCTCTTTTCAAAATATGTCAATATGGTCTTTATTCTATACTTCCAATTGTCCATGAGCAACCAATCTTTGGTAAACCTCAAATTGTCCTCGACAATTGTTTAATCATTTTAGTCATGTCCGATTCTATTCCTTTTCCCTCTTAATGCCCTAAGCATTAGGAAAATTTAGAAAGAATGTATATTATAGCACATGCAATCGATCCTATATCCAAAGCATACGGGACACGATTCATGCTATAAATTTTTTTATTTACCATGTTCTCACAATTCGAACTATGAAGAGGGATGCCGTAATCATAATCGAATTTTAAGAATGCAACATATATAAAATTTCATTATGTTGAACAATTCCAGCATAACATTCATATATATCTTTGACTAAAGTTGATTAAAATTTCAATCTAAGCTTGTAGAATTGGAATGAAGTATAACATCCTCTCCCTTAATTATAGCAAAACAACTTTTCAAAACAAATTGAAACTTTTGTTTTCTATAATTAACATTGCAAACTTGCAACATAATCATCATGCTCCCACTAGCATAACGATTATTATCTTACTAGTATAACACTTATGCTCCCACTAGCTTTGACATGTATCCAGAAATCAACTGGACTTCTAGAAATCAATACTTTATTGACTTTCTTACCAAAGTTCAGATTTTTGATACTAGATTGCCTTGATAAGACTTTATCAAAATCAAACACCCTTCCCTAGATAGCTCATATGTGTGTCTAAACCTTTTACCATTCTCACTAGTTGGTGTGCTGATTAACCACACGCACTCCACTAACTACATGAGAATGCAAACTTCACACTTGCTATCCACTTAAATCTACTTAGTGAAAGAGTTTCCTCACCATCATTTTCATGAATCGGAGAGAAAACTTATGACACTTAGATTTTATGGTGTAAGTGTTCCTATCCATGTGAATTTGTCATAACCATAATCACAAGACAAGGTTAGTGGCAAATCCAAACACATATGGACTGAACTTGTTCAATCTTAATTTCTCGTCACCCGGCAGCACAAGGGCCTACCATCGCTTCCAGGTTGTTATGCAAATAGTTGAGAACTCTCAGAACTCCAATGCAAATCCAACCTTAACTGGGATGGGCACAGAATATGTCAACAAGATAGGTTACAAACCTCAAGTCGTGGGCTAGTGATTAACAAATCTCTTGATTAGTTCTTGGACCTATCTTAAGATCTTTTTAAGACTCCCACTGACCTCTTGACATATATGATTCTCTTTGTCAAGAACCATTCCTTGACAAAACAATTATTCAAGAGTTAGTGCAGATTCTTATCAAGTTAACCACTTTTCACAATTGGTCTTAGTTGGTATTTGTTTTATTCAAAACATCACAACTTACCAATTTCAAATGTACAAGAGTAGGAAACATCTCACTCTACATTTGACAAGTGTTATAAACTTTCTAAAGATTATGTAACTCAAGGCTCAATCTTGGAGTATGACTCTAAGATTTGATTTTGGAACGAAGTATGATTTATCTTTTGATTTAACCATTTCAACAATTCATGTTTCCTCTCCTTAGCCAAACAAAATGAACTAAGGTGTCCTTAGAGGATCAATTGTGATACGTTTTCATAATCACTAATATAATCATAAAACAAGATACTCAAGTACTCTCCCATCACTTCAGATTGGAAATTTTTTTATCTTTCTGCCTTATTTGATTCTTCTTACTCATTCTGTCTATCATTGAAACTTCTCCAATGATCCAATTATACTTAAACTTGTAAGTATAACCATATTTACTAAACTTTAGTAAATCATAATGAATAATCTTATCAACTTTTGTGGTGGACCTGACTAGCACATAGCCAAGGGTACCCAATCCTTTAATTTAGTCCTTCACTTGACTCACATATCCATGTGAACAAGGAATTAGTCTTAATTTCCCAAAGATGAAAACTTCTCATTCATCACACAATACAATTTGCATGATTCCAAGTTCCTAACCAACTGAAACTTGGGTGATGAGAATCTTTCCTTATTTGGTAAATTATACTACCACATATGAGAGAATCAAATCCATTTTCCAATATTGCTATTAATGGAAACATATAATCAACAATTTTTCACAAATGCCATTGTAAGGATATTTAAAATAAATAAAATCAAAAATTTTCTTTTATTTTAAAACTTTGCGGAAAAACTTATCCTTACAACCCATATGAAAACCTTGTTGTTATCTATTCTCAAGCAATATGTCCCAACTCTTAAGTAACAGCTCAAAATTCTGATCACCGAACGATGCGATCGAAATCCATCTTCGTGATCACAATCAACATATACTTCCTTTAAGTTTCTTCACTTTCTTTGATTCTTAAAACATCAACATGTGACCCAGTCACATCATGCAATAAGAGTCTCAGAATAGAAACTTAATAGAGTTAGACAATGGACTTTACCTGAAGTAGAGTCAAACTTATTGACTTTACCATCCTTAAGATCTTTCAGGTAAATTTAACAGCTTCGCAACCAATGTCCTTCCTTTGGCAACAAAAACATATGGACTCTTTGGAAACGGTACATGGGACTATCACAGACTTAGTCTTTCTCTTTACCATTTGGTGAACCGAGTTGACTATGGCCAATCCCTTTCAATTGGGAAGAGAAAGTTTTTCTGGACTTCCAATGTCACCATTTTCAATGTCCAAATAGGTTGGGAAGTAGATCTTCCAATCTAATTTGTTTTACCAATTCTCCAAATCATTGATGATTCAACATCATCAAGCAAATAGGTAAGATCATTAAGGGTCATGTCATAGTCTGTTATCAGGAAGTGACTCAAGAACCCCGTCAACGGCCAACTTTCCTCAAGACTTTGACACCCGACTCTCCCGACTTGTCAATATGTGACTTAAACTCTAAGATGTAAGCACATATAGACTTTGATTGCCAATAGGGATTGAGTGACTTAGAAATTATCAAGTCTTGAAACTTGTGGGATAAGGAGATTTATTGGAGGAGGTGGAGGAAGTGAAATATGATTCCCAGTCCCACTAATGCACACCAAAGGGATTGATCTTTAACCTTGGTTGCCATTTGGGATATCATCTTCATTAGGAAGCTTGTTCCTAAAGATTTGGGAAGACCATAGTTGTTTGAAGGAGACATCTATAAGGGAGAAATTCAAGTTAGTTGATTTAAATTCCTTAACATAACACCCAATATGAAATATTAAGGCTAGGACCCAACAACCTATTTATAATTGGAAGAGGGATGCCGTAATCCAAGTTATAAAATAGTTGAAGGTAGGTAAATGACGATTTACCAATTTCCACCATGAAAAACGAAATGTAATTAAGTTTTAATTGGATTTGAAACTCCTAGATCTTTTGAGATACATTGAACTTTCAATGGCATGTTTGAATCTCAATTGTGCCCTCTCAAGTTTGTGACTGGGATGCCGATGATCACAAACAAGGTGTGAATAACCATGCAAATTGACTTGGTACCCTTAACTTTATTACCTAATCGATGTGTCGGTTAACCACACACGCTCCACCGATCTATAATAAAGTCAAGTTAGCCTTTGCTACTCTTACTAGTCCTTGTTAGTGTGCCGGTTAACCACACACGCTCCACTAACGACCTGGTAAGGTACAAAGTGTAATTTCATAGGTTAGCACCTATTTCACATTTTCCTAAGTAACTAAGATTGGGAATTTATAAGTGTTTAGTTACTTAGTATTTATCATTATACTTTTAATGAAGGGAGAATTATAGTCCTTATCATACCCGTTCGGCTAACGACCCTCCATCAGTCAAGGAAGCGTCCACCCATTAAACTGTCATTTTATAGGCAGCAACCTTATACCCCCCCCCCCCTTATAGACCGGCTTCGTGAATGAGGCCTACTAACGGTAAGATTGACTTCATCTTATACATATCTATATAATTAAAATTATAGTAATAGCATAAGTGTTGAATTTTAAACCTTTTAAAATTGTAAGGTTCTATTTGGAATTAAAGTATACATGAGGGGTAACTTTACAAATTCCAAAACTTGAGGGAAAGTTTTGAAACTATTCAAGACTTTTCATTTCATAACTTATGAGTTTAATGGTTCATTAAAATGAAGACTCTTCACTTTAATGTAACCCCTTATTCTTTAATAATACCTTTTAAGAAGTGATTTTTCAACATCCATAACTTGAAGACAAGTTATGGAGCCATTAAACAATTTAATGGAATAACTCTTCATTTTTTATGTAACATACAACACTTTTATGAGTTTTTAAGATTCATAAATATGACTTTCACATAACTTGAAGACAAGTTACAAAAACATATTTTATGAACTTCTTTTAGATTAATATGGATTGAAAACAACTAATACACAATTTTTTCATTATCAATCTAAAATAACTCATAAATCAAGGAAACATAAAATTCTTGGAAATTCATAGCTTGAGGACAAGTTATGAACTCCATACAATTTTTCATCAAGATCATGAATTATACTAACAAACAATTTGCACATAATTCCTATGATCTAACAAAACTCATAAGCATGATCCTTCATAATCAAAAATTTTCAAGAATAACAAAAACACATATAAACTTGAAACTTTGATTATAGCATTGAAATTGGTTTAACATAATCATTACCACATTAAAAACAAGTTTTACGAGTACAAACCAGTCAAAGGTAATGATTCTAGACCAATTCCAGCACCAAAACTCGAAAATATGTTGTCAGGGGGTCCAACTCATCGAGTGCATGAACAAAATCGACGAGTTGGATGCTTTTTGCCTTGGACTTGTCAAGTCCCTTCATGGACTCGACGAGTCAGCTGTGCAGACAGCAACAAAATTCGATTTTAAGCAGTTTTTGCAACTATAACAAGAAAACAAGTCTAGTCTCTGATACCACTGTTGGGTTTTGAGCATTCTAACACTCCTAAGTGTACATGCAACCCTAAATACCTTGGATCTATGTTTTCTCTATTATACATGCAATTATGAATTTTCCAAGGTATTGTTCTATTCTAGCATACAAAACTTGAACAACACAAGTTAGAATAACATACCTTTTGTTGGTGCTTGTCTTCATGAAGCTTGAGTGCCTAGTGCCCCAAGTGTGACTCCTCAAATGGTTCACACAACACCATAAGCACTTGTAATAACTTAGAGAGAAATTAGTACACTTCTCAAATCGGCTTGCCCTCCATGTAATACACTAGTCTCGATTTTCCAAAGAAAGAGATCATTATATAGTGTGTTGCAATTAGGGTAAACCCTAATTTTCATGCCTTTCCATTTCCTTGGATCCATGGGTTCAAATACACCATGGAGCATCTTATGGGTTTTAGCCCAACTTGATAATTCATGGAGCATTAGCCCACTATATAAGTATGGACGATTTACACAATCAACCCATATATTTAATTAGTCTTCTTTTGATCACTTAATTAATTTTTGATCAATACTAATTAAATAATCTTATTAATATATTAGAACTTATAATATATTAATAAACCTTAAGTGTTATTTCTCTCATTTTAGTCTATCCAAGTGCATGATGCCATGCAACCCAAATGGACCATGCCGGGATGGGTCAAGTCTTACCAATTATAGTTATGGATTTAGACATTAATCCAACATTTGTGTGACCAGTCTTGGTTGTGGGAGACCATCTTTTTGGTCTGGTCTGGTGAGGTGGCATTCTCCTTGAGTATTTATGGGCGTTTGTTTTCTAGAAGGGGTAGAAAAGAATATTGTAAGAATTGATTTCTTGGAGAGCCCAATCCTCTCGAATGATTGGAACTATCAAACTTTGAGCTGCCTTTTTCTTCTTCATTTTTACTGTTCTATTGTTGTGTTTGAGTGTAAGCATCAGGGGGTTTAACAAATGGTATCAGAGCAATGGCCGGTGCTGGGAAGAATGCCGCTGCTCCAGACAAGCGGATAAAGGCGATGGAAGAAAACCTGGGAAAAGTACTCAATGAACAACAACAACAGAAACTGGTAAACCAACAGCAAGCTAGGGCGGTGGTAGATGTGAGGCTTCTTCAAAACGAAATGATGAGGAATTTAGACCTGATGATGGGGCATATTGATTGTGGGAAGGGATCAACCACTCCTAACTCAGGTATAGGTACTCCTCAAACTAACACTGGAAACAAAAACCCTACACGAGATGGAAGCAGTGGATCCGGATTTGGTTATGGTGCGGGGTTAGAAGGACCTGAGTTGGTATTTGGATCTTTTAACGGGACAAACCAAGGAAAGGGACGATTTGAATATCGTCACCGCAAGATAGATATGCCAGCCTTCGATGGGAAGGACCCAGATGGGTGGATTTTGCAGGCAGAGAGGTACTTTGCTATCTATCAACTTTTGGATGGAGAAAAAGTTGAAGCGGCGGTGCTGAGTTTAAACAGAGATGCTCTCTCATGGTTCCGATGGTCAGACAAATAGAGTCCGATCACGACTTGGGGTGATATGAAGGAAATGCTTTTCAGAAAATTTCGTCCCACCCAAGACGGCGACATGTACGAGCAGTGGGCAACGGTTGAGCAGACAAGAACGGTGGCAGAGTACGTACGCCGGGTCATTGAGCTCGCCGCCCCTGGAAGACGTATCTGATCGAGTTGCGATTGGTACCTTTCTTAGTGGGCTAAAGCCTGCTATCAGAAAAAAGTTATGAATGTGGACTCCAAAGGATTTGGACCGCGCCATGGAGTTAGCCCAACAAATTGACGAGAAGAACCAGGATGATAGTAGACCTAGCAGAGTCGGATCATTAGGGTACTGGTCGGGTAAATAAAGCAATCCTCGCATTAGAGAAAAACCGACGCATCCCACCAACACCACAGGTCCACAGTTTCCAACACTCGACGACCCCTTGGAGAACGGCGACTGTCGGAAGCTCAGATATCGGACAACGAGCAAAGGGATTATGTTACAAATATGATGAGAAGTGGAACCCCAACCACAAATACAAAACCTTATTCAATATAATCTTGATTGAAGAAGATGAGTCCAACCTAGAAGAAGAATTCGTGAACATCCCGGAAGAGGAAATCAATCTCGATATGATAGAAATTGATAAACCTATTAAGGTATCGCTAAACTCAGTGTCTGGTCTATCCTCTCCTAAAACGATGAAATTACAAGGAGTAGTTATGTCGCAACCAGTTGTAGCACTAATTGATCCCAGAGCCACACATAATTTCATCACCACTACACCGACGATAGTGAAGCAGGACGGGGAATATATCAGGGCTTTCTCCTGCAACTACAACAGATCGACATCATCGCAGAGTTCTTGCCCTTGAGATTAGGAAGTTCAGACATTATCTTGGGATTGAAATGATTGGAAACCTTGGGAACTACTCAAACAAACTGGAAGACCCAGACAACGAAATTCGATATTGGGGGAAAGCGGGTGAAGCTCCAAAGAGACCTATCACTGGGAAAATCCTTAATATCTATGAGGTCTATGGAGAGGGAACTCAAACGCAAGAGTGAAGGGTACGTGGTGGAATTGTGTGACATCCCCAAAATCACGGCCAGAAAAGACCGATTTTGTTTATGCTTTATAAAAATCAGAGTACTTCATTTTATAAAAATGTTGCGGAATTTGTTCCCAGAAAAACACGATAAATACGTTATTAAAACATTTTCGAAGAAACGTATTTATTTCATTTTAAAACGTTTGGGATGTCATTGTTAATACAGAAACATAAGCATAAACAGAACTTACAATTATTTACACTAGTGATCTACATCTCTTTAAATCTCTCAGTGTAATGTCACTTCATATCGTCACCTGTGATGTAAATAAACTGAGTAGGTCAGGTTGGGAAACCTGGTGAGTACATAGGGTTTTCAACCCACAATAATATAGTTATTATGTTTAAACAATCAAACAATCAACCCAATTACCCATCCCCGTTATCTTCTTTTAGTCTTCCCTAAAGATATTATCTCAAGGGTCATCTCTTATATCATATTTACTTTTCATCTCCTTACATCGTATTTCCTTATATGATTGTTCTTACGAACTTTACCTAAGGATCATCGCCTACATTGCATAGACAATACTAATCCGGGGATTACTCCCTCAATATGTGTCTAGCAAGAGTTAGGGTATCATCGCATGATTACGCAGCCACAACATCGCCTGGACTTGTAAATCATGATAAGGGTTAGTCTATCATCGCATGAATACGTAGCCACAACATCGCCTGGACTCGTACTTCATAATAAGGGTTAGACTATCATCGCATGAATACGTAGTTACAACATCGCCTGAACTCGTAATTCATCACCTACAGGTTGCTAGCCTGCTGGTGTTTCCACGGGGTTGTCTATAATAGTCCGTGGTCGCCATCTATACTCTGGTAGATGACTACATCTCCAAATTGTCGGACAAGGTTGTAGTATCCTACATCACCAATTCATAGTCACCTATCTATCATCACCTATCTCTCATTATTTTATTTCATCACTCACCAACTATTTCATCTACCCATGTTTTATCCCAACATATTTGTAGATATAAAATAAATATACAGTTTAAATCATTTAAAACATGTATAAATCATTCATCCAACATAGACAACAAGTATTCAAACAATATGCACACATAGCACGTAATTTATATTAAAATACTTCATATGTATGTGTAAGATGAAAGTAACTATGCACTCACCTGAGTAGGTGGTGACTCAGCACTCGGACAGCGCTTCGATACTCTCAAAACGATATTCCTTTGATAAAACCTAGTATCGATACCACTAGGGTTTAGTTTAACGATAACCGCGACAAATTAATTAGTCCGAGTATTATTAAGCGTTAATAATACTCGATATAACTCATAATAATAGCCCAAATAATTATTTTAAGGACCTAATAACATTCCTATAATTATTTGAAAGCTATATTAAAAATTGCGTAAGCGTAGCACACTTACAGCGAATTTTTATTAAAAACCGGGCTTTGCTGGAGTAGCGTTTCCAAGCCGAAAGCTTTTCTTCTCGGAGCCGTCGGGCGCTCCGGGGCTTTCTTCTCGTGCTAGGGAGGTTCCGTAGACTTGGGAGGGGTTTAGGGAGGCTAGAGAGAAGTTAGAGAGAGAAAGAAAGGCTTATGGTGTGAAGAAAATATGAGGAGTTCACCCTTGTATTTATAGGAAGTGTATAGTAAAGTAGTCTCCAAGCTTCGTCCGTAACTTTTGCATACGAGCTCCGTTTTTGTCTGTCTTTTTACTGTTGAGTTCCTATTAATGAGATCTTCAACTCTCATTTAGACCTCGTTGGCTAATTCTCATTCTATCTCGGATTTACAAAACTGTATCAAATTCGTCGCGCTCGAAAAGTAGGGACTAAGCTTCGTCCATAACTTTCGCATACGAGCTCCATTTTTGTCTGTCTTTTTACCGTTGAGTTCCTATTAATGAGATCTTCAACTCTCATTTAGACCTCGTTGGCTAATTCTCATTCTATCTCGTATTTACAAAACTGTATCGAATTCGCCGCGCTCGAAAAGTAGGGACTAAGCTTCGTCCATAACTTTTGCATACGAGCTCTATTATCGACGTTCTTTATATCCACGCGTTGGTATTTACGAGTACTATAACTTTCATTTAGATCCCATCGGCTAAAAATCGACCGATCTAAAAATTCAGATTTCGGGTTGTGCACTGCTATGCTAAATCTTAGAAAAATCATAACTTCCTCATACGAAGTCAGATTTGGGCGTTCTTTTTATCGATTTTCTTAGTTTAACATATTCTACGACTTTCGTTTAGATCGCTAAGGCTAAATCTCGCTCTATCGTAAATTCACTATTTACGCTTTCCGGTATCGTGCCGGTTCCGTCGCGAAACTTCAACGGGTCATAACTTCTTCGTTATAACTCGGTTTTCGGCGTTCTTTAGATGTACGAAAACCTTGTAACATACTATACAACTTGGTTAAGATTATTTATTCTAAATAATCTTTTGTCAAAAAGTCGTTTTCGACCCCTATTGCCTCTAAATTGACTAGCCCGGATTTGCGGGCGTTACAAATTGTGCAACTCGGAAGTCCATGCAACTTCTGGGAAGGAGGTTCCAAATTTTCTTAACAATCTCATACAACGTTTCCACAAGATCTTTGAGGAACCTGCTGGAATGCCCCTAGAAGAGACATTGAGCATGCAATCACTCTCCAAGAAGGTACTCCTCCTATTAATGTCTGACCTTATCACTACCCCCATTATCAAAAAGAAGAAATAGAACGTGTGATTCGTGAGATGTTGTCGGCTGGAATAATTCAAGCCAGTACCTGTCCCTACTCTAGCCCGAATATACTCGTGAAAAAGAAAGATGGGTCGTGGCGTTTTTGTGTAGATTATTGTGCTCTGAACCGGTCTACAGTTCCTGGTCGGCTTCCTATTCCTGTGATTGATGAACTCCTTGATGAGTTACATGGGTCTACAATCTTTACCAAGCTTGACCTTTGCTCGGGATACCACCAAATTAGAGTAAAGGCTCCTGATGTTCATAAAACATCACTCTGGACTCACGACGGGATTTATGAATTCAAAGTAATGCCTTTAGGCCTTTGTAACGCCCCGGTGACATTCCAGTCATTGATGAATGAACTTTTTCGACCATACCTTCGTAAATTCATCCTTGTGTTTTTCGATGACATCCTCATATATAGCCCATCGGTAGAATCACACATACATCATCTTACTGTTGCCTTAGAGAAATTGGAACAACACAAGCTTTATTTAAACCTCAAGAAGTGTGATTTTGGACAGACAAGGTTATCCTAGTTGGGGCATGAGATATCATCAGAGGGGGTTGATATGTGCATAATTAGTTAGTTATTTAGCATACATTTTTATTCATTTTTAACTAATTATGTGAATAATATGGACAAAAGGTACTTAATATTGTTTAAATATTGTTTGCAGTCCAAAAGACATGCTTGGGAGTGAAAGGGAACAAGGGAAAACAATTAGAGACCAAAGAATGAAGATTGAGGGACAAAAGTTTATCTACTCGGCGAGTACACGAGCCTACTCGGCGAGTAAAACAGAATATTCCAGAAGATAGCCACGACTCCTGATGTAAGACGGATAACTACGAGTCTACTCGGCAAGTTGGGTCTGCTACTCGCCGAGTACACCCTGTTTTGAGATATCTATAAAAACCGAGCCTTTATCCGATGGGACTACTTTTCTGGCGTTTTTTGAAGATCTAGCTGCGATTGAGAACCCTTGAAGGCGCTGAGGAATTCTAATCTTCAACCTTTTGAAGAATTGAAGCAACTAGGTTAATCATTCCACTTAGCTTTAGGAATTGAGTATGTTTAATCTAGCTAAACTTGTTTTTGTGTTTGTTTTTACTGCAACTATGAGCTAAATACGTTTTTGTTTCTGTTTGGGGAATACCAAGGAACTCCTATGGTTTAATTCTTAGCTTTTGGTTAATTGTTTATTGGTGATCTATTAAATTAAGTTTGTTAAAGAACCTTATGCATTAATCACAATTATTTTCTGTTAATTGGAAGACAATTAAGCTGCATGAACATCTCTTAGTTGTTAACCTCATATGTCTATGTGAACACTAACTCATATGCTTAGGAATAATGATTATGAAACTAAGATTAATGAGACAATAGTTAGATTAATGTGTGAGCTTGTTTGAGAAACCATCAAACAAGAGGTTAATTGAACCACTAAATTGATTAACCACTACAAATCTTATTTAATCCAAATTGTTAATCTAGGGAATTAATTAGCTTAAACACTTGATCACTGCTTGAATTAATTAATTGTCTAAGGGTTAGGAGTAATGAACATGAACCTAACCATTATAATTGGTAGCCAATAACAATTAATCTATCATAAATACAAAATAGACATAGGAGTGAATTGGTTGAACCTAAATAGAAACATCTTTATTAAATTTGGTGAATTAGTTGTTTGCTTTAGTTATTTAGTTAATTAAGTGTTTTAAGGTGTGCTTAAGTTTCTAGTCTTGCAAAACTAGAAGAAAAACCTTTTACTTTCATTAATTGCTTAGTTAAAATTAGCTATTAGTTTAATTTTCCGTTCCCTGAGTTCGATACCTTACTTACTAAACTATACCACTAAAAGACAGGTTCACTGCCTTTGTGTGCTAAATTTATTAATAAAAAGTAGGAATAAAACAAGTGCATTTACACACATCAAGTTTTTGGTGCCGTTGCCGGAGAAGGGTTCTAAATAATTAATCTAATCCCTAATTTTTTCGATCCTTTGTGTGAGTTTACTGGCACAAAGTTAATTTATTGCAAATTAGTAGTTAGAAATTAGGTTTTAGCATCTGTTTTAGTTTTAAAATTAAGTTTAAGAAATCTTCAAAATTACACTGATACTCGCCGAGTGCAGTCGCACCTACTCGGCGAGTACAAACGTATGTGGCAGATTAATTTTCGATTTTTTTAGTACATTTTTTTGTTCTTTTTACGTTTTTATCTTCTTTATTTCAGGACTTTCATGACTAGAGGATCAAACACCCTGTTGGTACCCCCGTTTGAAGATCCCGAATCCGCATTGAAAAGGAACAAAGGAAAGGACGTGGAGAGCTCGAGTACACCAAAGAAGTCACCTTTGTCCAATTTGAAGACTGTTTTTGGGAAAAAGAAGAGCAGCAAATCAGGAGCATCCAGTGCCTCTTTGACAATCGAAGACCCAATTCAAGAAGATATCGAGTACGAGACCAAGGAAGAAGAGGAGCCTACATACGAGCACGAAACCGATTCCGAGGAAGAGTTAGCTATCACAATGGCTAACATTGATGAAATCCCCATGGGAGAATGGAAGAAGAGGATGCGCGACGACACTGGCCCGGGACTTGTGCAACCCGCAATTCCCGCGACTGCTACTTTCGAGCTAAAGGGTCATATCCTAGCTTTACTTAGAGAAATACTTTTTCATGGAAAAGACCATGAAGATGCCTACAAGCATTTGGACGAAGTCAATGATGTAGCTGATTACTTCAATGTTCCAAACGTGCCCCGTGAGATTCAGCTACTTCGTATGCTTCCGGTGACATTCAAAGGTGCAACAAAAGACTGGCTCAAGTCACTGCCCCCCGGATCAGTCACCACTTGGGCCAAGATGAAAGAAGAATTCATTGATCACTTTTGCCCACCTTCCAAGATAGCCAAGTTGAAGAAGGCCATTGCTAACTTTGAACAACAAGCTGGAGAGTCGCTATATGAAGCATGGGAGAGGTACAAGAGCTTACTAGGAAACTGCCCACACCATGACCTAAACATCCAGCAAGAAGTCTCCATCTTTTATGATGGAGTCAATTCACAACCAAGCAGTTACTAGACTCGCAAGGCCCGCTCACAAAGAAGCCACCCCTGGTGATCAAAGAATTGATTGAAGAATTCTCTAAACACTCTAGAGAATACCGCAACCCTAGACATGATGTCACTAGAGGAGCCGCTTATGCAGCTATTGAAGACTTATCCGCAGTCATGGCTATGCTAAAAACCATGGATAGGAGGATGGATAAAATGGATCAAACGATCCATGCTATTCGGGTGGGTTGTGAAAACTGCAATGGGCCTCACCTTACTAGAGACTGTGATTTAGATGAGAATGGCAATAAGAAGGTGCATGTGTGTTACTCAAGTGGAGACCGATATGATGAAGACTGGCGCAAACAAAAGAAAGAGTGGCTCCCTTATGAAGAGTACAAGAAAGCCAAGGAGGAAAGGTTTAGGCAAAAAGGGAGAGGATTCTACCAAAAGGAGGAGCCAGTGCAAGAGAGGAAGCCAAGCTTGGAAGAAATGCTCACCAAATTTGTAGTTGCTTCAGAAAAAAAAAACATAGTGACCATGATGCTGCAATTCAAGAAACAAGGACCATGCTTAGGAACCAACAAGCATCTATCCACAATATAGAAACGCAGCTTGGGCAACTTGCTCAACAAATCAACCAAAGGTCACCGGGCGAACTTCCTAGCAAAACTGAAAATAACCCATGAGGCGCGCACATAAACATAGTCACAACAAGAAGTGGGAAGATAATCACTCCCCTGGCACCTATTCAAACTGAGTCATCCAAGGAATCACAGAAGGAGGAGGCAGAAAAGCAAGCAGAAAACCAAAACATACAATCTGACAGCCCTACTCACCGAGTACCACGTATGGACTCGGCGAGTACACCACCAAATCCCAACGAGCAGGTCCCTGAAAAACTTTACCAGCCTCCAATGCCATACCCAGCCCGAGCTAAGAAGGAGAAGCATGAAGAGGAGTATCAGAAGTTTCTAGATCATATCAAGACTCTTCAAATCAACATACCCTTCATTGAAGCCGTCATGCAAATGCCCAAATATGCAATGTTCCTTAAGGAAATACTCACTAATAGAAGGAAGATGGAAGAAGTGAAGAAGGTAGTACTCAATGAAAACTGCTCAGCTGCTATGCTAAATAAGCTACCAAAGAAGAAAGGTGATCCGGGGAGTTTGGCTTTACCTTGCCAATTTGGCAACTTGGCCACCATTCATGCCTTAGCCGATTCGGGAGCAAGTGTGAACCTAATGCCATATTCATTCTTTAAGAAGCTGGACCTCCCGGAACCAAGGCCAATTCGCATGGCAATTCACTTGGCAAACAAGACAGTCACCTTCCCAAGAGGCATATGCGAAGACATACTAGTCAAGGTGGACAAATTCGTCTTTCCCGCTGATTTTATCATTCAAGACATGGAGGCGGATCCACAAGTGCCAATCATCCTTGGAAGGCCCTTCCTCAACACGACAAGTGCTATAGTAGACATGAGGGACTCGAAGCTCACCTTGCGGGTAGGAGAAGATTCAGTCACATTTGGGGTAGACCAAGCTATGAAATATTCGAGGAACAGTGATGACACGACATTCTCAATTGATATGCTTGACGAATTATTGGAGGAATGCATAACTGAAGATTCCAGCAAGTTCACAACTAATGATAAAGAATTTGATCTAGAAAAAGACTTGATGGAAATTGAAAGACTGTTGGAAGAAGCAGATTATGAAGAATTGGTGAAACACACTGATAGTCCTACTCACCGAGTAGGACCGATCTACTCGCCGAGTTCCTCCCCAGAAAAGGCAAAAGTCGTGAAGACAGCCACAAACTCGCCAAGTACCATACCTGCACTCGGCGAGTCCAACAGTCAGAACCAAAAACCGGACCTCAAAACTTTACCAGAACATTTGGAGTATGCTTTCCTTGAAGAAGGCAACCAAAAGCCTGTAATCATAGCCGCTGACCTGTCCAATTATGAAAAGGAAGAGCTCGTGCAAGTGTTGAAGAAGCGAAAGCGGGCCATAACATGGAGCATCACCGACATCAAGGGAATTAGCCCATCTTATTGCTCCCACAAGATCAATCTGGAAGAAGGCGCAAAGCCGGTTGTACAGCACCAAAGAAGGTTAAACCCAAACATGCAAGAAGTAGTCAAGAAGGAAGTGGTCAAACTCTTAGATGCGGGAATTATCTATTCCATTTCTGATAGTCTGTGGGTGAGTCCGGTCCAAGTGGCGCCCAAGAAAGGAGGGATGACGGTCATAACCAACGAAAAGAACGAGCTAATTCCGACACGAACGGTAACCGGTTGGAGAGTGTGCATTGATTATCGAAAGCTAAACGATGCCACTCGTAAAGACCATTTTCCTTTACCTTTTATTGATCAAATGTTAGAAAGACTATCGGTCCATAGCTACTATTGCTTTCTAGATGGATTCTCGGGTTATTTTCAAATACCCATAGACCCAATGGACCAAGAAAAGACCACATTCACTTGCCCAAGTGGGACTTTTTCTTATAGACGCATGCCTTTTGGGCTATGCAATGCACCCGCGACTTTTCAAAGGTGTATGACAGCCATATTCCACGATATGGTGGAAAAATTCATGGAAGTCTTTATGGACGACTTTTCCGTTTTTGGATCTTCTTTCCATGATTGTCTCACAAATCTTGACTTAATGCTTTCTAGGTGTGAAAAAACCGACTTGGTCCTCAATTGGGAGAAATGTCAGTTTATGGTCAAGGAGGGTATAGTTTTGGGCCACAAGGTTTCCAAAATGGGAATTGAAGTGGATCGGGCAAAGATTGACACCATTGCCAAATTACCCCCACCGACTAATGTGAAGGGCATTAGGAGTTTCCTAGGACACACGGGTTTTTACCGGCGTTTCATAAAAGATTTTTCCAAAATAACTAGACCTCTAACACAATTACTACTAAAAGATGCACCATTTACTTTTACTAAAGAATGTTTTGAGGCATTTGAATGTTTAAAGGAAAAATTAACTAATGCCCCGATCATTATTGCACCAAATTGGAACTTACCCTTTGAGATTATGTGTGATGCTGGTGACTTTGCATTAGGAGCTGTCCTTGGTCAAAGAGTTGATAAGCACTTTCGACCCATATATTATGCTAGCAAGACTCTAAATCCAACCCAAGAGAATTACACCACCACTGAAAAGGAATTATTAGCTGTGGTGTATGCCTTTGACAAATTCCGCCCTTACTTGGTTTTATCCAAAACTACCGTTTTTACTGACCACTCGGCTATCAAGTATTTGTTTGCAAAACAGGATGCCAAGCCAAGACTGATACGATGGGTGCTACTTCTTCAAGAGTTCGACATAGAGATACGAGACAAGAAGGGAATGGAGAATGTAGCAGCTGACCACTTGTCAAGGCTTGAGAACCCACAATTGCAAGAAGATAAAGTTGGAGACGACTTCCCGGACGAGTACATTATGGTGACAATGGGAGAAGAGCCATGGTTCGCAGACATAGCTAATTATTTAGCTACAAAATACATCCCGAAAGATTTTAGCAGTCAACAAAAGAAGAAATTCTTTTCTGAATTAAAATATTACTTTTGGGATGAGCCATATCTCTTCCGGAGCTGTGCGGATGGGATCATTCGAAGATGCGTATTCGGGAAGGAAAGCCGGAAAATATTAGAGCATTGTCATAGCGGGCCCACGGGTGGACATCATGGAGCACACTACACTGCAAAGAAGATCTTTGACATTGGGTTCTATTGGCCCACAATTTTTAAAGATGCAGCCCAATTTGTCAAAGAATGTGATGCTTGTCAAAGAGTGGGAAACATTTCATCTCGAAATGAAATGCCATAACATAGTATCCAAGTCTGCGAGGTGTTTGATGTGTGGGGAATTGACTTCATGGGACCATTTCCCATGTCTAAAGGAAACAAATACATATTAGTGGTAGTGGATTATGTATCCAAATGGGCGGAGGCGCAAGCGTTACCAACAAATGACGGTCGGGTGGTGGTGCGGTTTTTAAAGAAATTATTTTCACGATTTGGAGTCCCGAAATCCCTTATAAGTGACCGAGGCACACATTTTGCCAATGACCAATTGGAAAAGGTGTTAAAGAAATATGGGGTAACTCATAAGTTTTCCACATCGTACCATCCACAAACTTGTGGACAAACCAAAGTGACAAATCGAGCTTTAAAGCGAATTTTGGAGAAATCGGTGGGGAGCAATCGCAAGGAATGGTCGGATCAGCTAGATGATGCACTTTGGGCTTTTCGTACAGCTTTCAAAACACCTATTGGTATTACACCATATAGGTTAGTTTATGGAAAGCAATGCCATTTACCGGTGGAGCTAGAGCATAAGGCGTTTTGGGCTTTAAAGAGGTGTAACTTCAACATGGAGGAACTAAAGAGCAACCGGTTAATGCAAATGAATGCTCTTGAGGAGCTGAGGAATGATGCATACTCTAGTTCATCGCTTTATAAAGAGAAGACCAAGATGTGGCATGACAAAAGGATGAAAGATAAAGAAATTCATGAAGGCCAAAAAGTGTTGCTCTTCAATTCACGACTAAAGCTTTTCTCGGGAAAACTCAAGTCAAGATGGGATGGTCCTTTTCTAGTGAATACGGTGTTTCCACATGGTGCTATAGAGCTATTATCAAGAGATGGCATGCCTTACGACATTTATACTCGGCGAGTAGAACCTTTCTACTCGGTGAGTAGCCACTTTACATGGATGAAATATAAATCTGTAAAAAAGAGGGTTTTCACCCATTTAACCCCCATACTCGCCGTGCACAGCGATTTCTCAAGCAACCAATGATTTCATGCGATTTCGTCTGATTCTCTTCGATTTTCCACTCAATCTTCATCATTCAAAGAAAAAGGTATCATGGCTAGAAGGGGGCAGTCTTCTCGTGGGGGGAGCCAAAGTGATATCCCATGGCTTTCTTTTCAACAAACACTTCCAAGTCATCACAAACAAGGGCCAAAAACAGATTGGAGGCGCTCAAGCAAAAGGAAATCCATTTACCAAACGCAGTTGACTGGGGGTGGTTGGGAAATGTGGGATTGGAGGAGGAGCTTACACCTTACTTGGTGAAGGAATGCAGTTTGGGGTATACCACCATCACATGTGATGGTTGGTTACAACTATTCAAGATTCAAGAGCCTGTATATGCCGAGTTGTGTTGGGAATTTTTCGCTACCATCTCATTTCGAGGTGGTAGTGAGTATTACAATCCCAACATAATTTCTTTTTCTTTGGGTGGGGAGCTGCGACAATGCAGCATTGCTGAGTTTTCTTGGAGGCTAGGAATTTATGACTAGAGCACGATGATTTCTAAAGACTTTGAAGCGTTCTTGGAGAACTGCCATAAGGAACTTCCCGAGGTAGTGGTGGCCTCAACATGGTGGAACACGATCGCTAACCGGGTGTATATCCCTTCCACTGCTCAGGAAGGCCACATTCGCTCACCAATCCACCGCCTCATTCACCGCTTTATGGCTAGCACCATCAACATGCGAAAGGATTGGGACAAGGTCCCAACCCTTGATATCTTCTATCTATGGAGTATTATTACTCCCGACGCTTTTTGCAACCTCCCCTATTGCATTGCCAAATTCCTTGCTGAAGGGGCGGTTAAGGAAAAAGTCAACTCAAAAATCAATGGAGGCATGTTTGTCACTAGGCTAGCGAAGTCATTTGGGGTCCTAGAGTTGCAACAAGCTAGGGCACTCACGGTTATCCACCCTCCACCATTCAACACTGCACTATATCGGAGGGCACGGATAGTCGAGAAGTTTGGCGACTCATTCACCATTCCACATGAAGACGAGTCGGCAATTCCCGAGGAGCCGGGAAGGCGGGTCCGACAACGTAGTGAGCGGGTGCGGGAAGACCCACCGGTTATTCCGGTGGAGGAGGACAATGATGGATGGAACCAATTGGAGTACTGACGCTACTTGGATGACATTGGACAAGGGGTGAAGTATAATAACCAATCTTTTGAATACCTCTTCCAACAGATGAACATTGCCCCAATACCCGGGCCCGGTTATCCATACATTATGAGTTGGGACGAGCGAATGAGGAGAAGAGATGGAGAAGGAGGAAGTGGTGCAGGAGGAGCTGACATGGAAGACTAGTTGTTTATTTTTCAAGGATAGAAGATTAGGAAGCATACTAAATTGTGAGGGTCAAGTAAGGAATGAGAGGTTTTCAAGAAAAATATGGAGTCTTGTCCTTAGGATTGCGTTCGTGAGAGTCGAGAGTAATGGAGAGTGTTGCTGCTGAAGGAATTAGAGTGAGGGTCATTGAAATTACCAATTTCAAAACCTGAGTCGAAAAGAATATCAACTGGATTAGTTTGGGCATACAGCGCCTACTCGCCGAGTGCACAAATTATACTCGGCGAGTACCTGAGATACTACACGATATAGTTCCAATTCAAGAGATACTCGCCGAGTACACGTCACTACTCGCCGAGTAGACTGGCAATTTTCGGACTCCAGAGCTGTTTTCAGTACTTTCACTACTGTATTTATCCACTTTTTGTCAACAATTGTTACTGGGAATTTTCTAAGAAGCTTGTTCCGTGAAATTTTTGAGCTGTCAACCACACGAGACGCATGACACCCAAGCCATGGATGAGCTGTTCCCATGGCTAAAGTCAAGAGAAGAAGGAGCTAAAGAAGAGAGTATCAACCTATCGACTGCTACCCTAGGGGAGTTTGTTCCAATTCCCTCTTTATATTTGCATTTTTTTTTATAATATGCAATGAGGGCATTGCATAAAATAAGTGTGGGGTAGGGGGTTGGTCGCATATTAGAAAATTTAGAATCTTAATTTAGGCTAATTTTAAAAATTGTTGCATACCAAAAATATTACTTAGGGACTTAATTTAGAAAATTTTGGTAAAAGCAAATTAGGATTCCATGTTAGAATTGTGTTGATGATTGCATGAAAACCCAAATGTTTAGTTGAGCCTATACACGTTCTAGTGCATTTGTGGCTTCCTTATTCCAGTGAAATCGTGGGACAAAAACACGACCCCACTCAGCCTGAGGGATGCAATATGTTTAGCAGCCTAAACCTGAAATGTATCCAGGAAAATTATTATCGTTAGCCAATAAAGGTTGAGGTTGAGCGCCCCTGCTTAAGCATGTAGGTTTATTGAGTGAAAAAAGTGAGGTACATGTAAAAAAATAATAATAATAAAAAAGAGAATTGCAAGAAAAGTTGAAGAATTTTGGAGCAAATAAAGTGAAGATCAAAAGATCAAAAATTCTAAAGAAATTCAAAAAGTTGAAGATACCAAAAATCAAACAATAAAGGTGGTGAATTCAAAGAGATCAAAGATCAAATTATCAAGGAAGTGAAGAATTCAAAAAGAGCTCCATAGTGGTATCGAAAAGTTGTAATTCTAGATTATGTATGCTTGGGTTGCTCAATTAAAAATACCTTGAGGGTAAGAGGTTTTCTGCGGATGGATTCGGAGGGTTTCATAAAATGAGCATAGTTCGGGGTGAGTGGGTGACTGTTTATGAGGATTGTGAGTATTTGGAGTATGGGGGGGACTTAGGACAATTTTAGACACAAATGCATGCGTTGCAGTCTTGGCATAATGGCTGGGTTAGATTGGAATTGTTATATGTGATTCTAATATGTTTAAAATTCAGTTTTGCTTGGGGGCAAGCAAAAGTCAAGTGTGGGGTATTTTGATATGTGCATAATTAGTTAGTTATTTAGCATACATTTTTATTCATTTTTAACTAATTTTGTGAATAATATGGACAAAAGGTACTTAATATTGTTTAAATATTGTTTGCAGTCCAAAAGACATGCTTGGGAGTGAAAGGGAACAAGGGAAAGCAATTAGAGACCAAAGAATGAAGATTGAGGGACAAAAGTTTATCTACTCGGCGAGTACACGAGCCTACTCGGCGAGTACAGCAGAATATTCCAGAAGATAGCCACGACTCCTGATGTAAGACGGATAACTACGAGTCTACTCGGCGAGTTGGGTCTGCTACTCGCCGAGTACACCCTGTTTTGAGATATCTATAAAAACCGAGCCTTTATCCGATGGGACTACTTTTCTGGCATTTTTTGAAGATCTAGCTGCGATTGAGAACCCTTGAAGGCGCTGAGGAATTCTAATCTTCAACCTTTTGAAGAATTGAAGCAACTAGGTTAATCATTCCACTTAGCTTTAGGAATTGAGTATGTTTAATCTAGCTAAACTTGTTTTTGTGTTTGGTTTTACTGCAACTATGAGCTAAATACGTTTTTGTTTCTGTTTGGGGAATACCAAGGAACTCCTATGGTTTAATTCTTAGCTTTTGGTTAATTGTTTATTGGTGATCTATTAAATTAAGTTTTTTAAAGAACCTTATGCATTAATCACAATTATTTTCTGTTAATTGGAAGACAATTAAGCTGCATGAACATCTCTTAGTTGTTAACCTCATATGTCTATGTGAACACTAACTCATATGCTTAGCAATAATGATTATGAAACTAAGATTAATGAGACAATAGTTAGATTAATGTGTGAGCTTGTTTGAGAAACCATCAAACAAGAGGTTAATTGAACCACTAAATTGATTAACCACTACAAATCTTATTTAATCCAAATTGTTAATCTAGGGAATTAATTAGCTTAAACACTTGATCACTGCTTGAATTAATTAATTGTCTAAGGGTTAGGAGTAATGAACATGAACCTAACCATTATAATTGGTAGCCAATAACAATTAATCTATCATAAATACAAAATAGACATAAGAGTGAATTGGTTGAACCTAAATAGAAACATCTTTATTAAATTTGGTGAATTAGTTGTTTGCTTTAGTTATTTAGTTAATTAAGTGTTTTAAGGTGTGCTTAAGTTTCTAGTCTTGCAAAACTAGAAGAAAAACCTTTTACTTTCATTAATTGCTTAGTTAAAATTAGCTATTAGTTTAATTTTCCGTTCCCTGAGTTCGATACCTTACTTAGGTGTTGTTTGTTTTTTTTAAAAAACCACTTCAAACCACTTATTGCTGCGCCGCGCAGCACACGCGCAGCACTTGACATTTCGTAGCTGTTTGTTTTCCTGAAGACTTCTGACTTAAAAACTGCTGCGCGTGTGCTGCGTGGCGCAGCACTAAACCAACTGCTTCAAACCTCTTCGCGCCTTACTTTAACTTACTGCAGCAGTCTGCAGACGTTAAAAAACAAACAAACTTTTTATTAAATGTTGCAGCCTTTTGTTCCACCTCTTCTGCTACAGAGGATTGCAGAGGTGGCCCGCAGACTTAAGACATTTTCGCTTCGAAAAAATAAACAGCACCTTACTAAACTATACCACTAAAAGACAGGTTCACTGCCTTTGTGTGCTAAATTTATTAATAAGAAGTAGGAATAAAACAAGTGCATTTACACACATCAGGGGTGAAAGCGGAAACATAAAAAATACAAGCTATGTTAGAATGGCCATCTCCTAAAAACATCAAGGAGCTCAGGGATTTTTTTTGGGTCTAACAGGGCTATTATCGGAAGTTTGTTAAAGGCTATGCAAGAATCGTAATTCCATTGACTGAACAACTAAAAAAAGATAGGTTCGGGTGGAATGATGTGGCAGAAAAAGCTTTCCAACAGCTGAAAATTGCTATGACTACAGTTCCGGTTCTCGCCTTGACAGATTTCGAGAAGAATTTCGTGGTGGAAACTGATGCATCTGGCTACGACCTTGGAGCCGTTCTAATGCAAGACAAGAACCCAATAGCCTACTACAGCTTCACCTTGGGCCCAAGCGCAAGGTTGAAGTCCATATACGAAAAAGAACTTATGGCTATTGTTAAAGCATTGCTGAAATGAGGCCCTACCTAATGGGACAAAAGTTCATTGTCCGAACGGATCAGATCAGCCTCAAGTATTTGTTAGAACAACGGGTAATTGGACAAGACTATCAAAAATGGGTCTCCAAGACCATGGGGTTCAATTTTGAGATCCAATATCGAACTGGAGCAAGTAACAGGGTAGCGGATGCCTTGTCACGTAAGGACCCCCCTATGGACTGTAACACATTAAGTATCAGGGTGTAGAAATCTTGGGAAAAACTAAGAGATGAGATCAAGAATGATGAACTGTTACAGAAAATTACCCATGAGTTGTTGGCAGACCCGACATATCATAAAGATTTCACTGTCTTCCGAGACAATTTACTACATAAGGGTAGGTTGGTCATTCTTGCTAAATACACCCTTAAAACCGACATTATCAGTGAATTTCATAACACACCTATGGGAGGACACGCCGGGGAGAAAAAAACCTATCAAAGGGCTACTTCAGAAGTCTATTGGGCGGGAATGAAGAATGATATCTTGAACCATGTCAAAGGATGTCAGACATGTCAACAAAACAAGACTCTCACCACCTCCCGAGCTGGGTTGCTGCAACCTATACCCCTCCCCATCCAATCTTGGGTTGAAATCACAATGGATTTCATCGACGGTCTTCCAAAATCCGACGGGTGGGACACAGTGTGGGTGGTTGTAACAACCCAATTTTTACCAAGGAAATTTTCATTTTTAATTAATCAAAACCATTTGCATAAACCATAAATTCCAAAACATTTGTTTTCAAATCAACATTCATTACATCATTATTTTACTTTTTAAAACATCAGAGGGTCCCAAACACACTAGAAAAGAGAGATAGAGTGCACGCCGTACCATCACTCCTTGCCCTTGCCCTTGAGCTCAGAAGTACCTGAAACAAATCAACAACCTGTAAGCGAAATGCTTAGTGAGTTTCCCAGAGCATACCACACACAATCCACATACACATATCATAATAGCTAATAAAGCTATAAACATATCACAGAAGCCATGCAATACGAACCAGCAAGTATGCCATGGGTTACCCCACATGGTCTTTACCTAGGACTGCTACGAGCTACCCCACATGGTCTTATATCCAATGCCATGGGCTACCCCACATGGTCTTTACCTAGGAATGCCATGGGTTACCCCACATGGTCTTACATCCAATGTCATGGGTTACCCCACATGGTCTTACATCCAATGCCATGGGCTCCCCCGGGGTCTTCCATACAATCATAAATCACATGGCATATCAATACATAAAATGACTAACACACATATCATCATGATCACATAATGGGCCGGCCTTGGTGCCGTAGACCCATAGGTATGGTGAGAAGACTCACCTGTCGTGAATGTTGAACTGACAGCCTACGATCAATTATGTCCCACGTGCTGCTCCAACTCAACTGCCTAAAAGTGTCATAAGATAAACTTGTCAAAATCCCCAAGGTCAACCCTGGTCAACTTTGGTCAAAGTCAAGTCAACAGTCCATGTTGACTCCAACTCGCCGAGTGCATCTAGCGACTTGCCGAGTTCCTACAGAATCCTGATCAAACCCTAGCCAACTCTCCAAGTTGTTTCATCAGCTCGACGAGTTCACTTGATATTCAGAAGGCGTGGAAAACTCGGTTCGACTCATCGAGTCCCCCCTCCCCCCCCTTTGCTTGTTGAGATGATACACTGAATCCAGGTACTCCAGGGCTTAGATCTAAAACCCTAAGGCGTCTAGAAGGATAAAGTTTCCAACTTTACCTTCTAGAATCGTTCCAAATGCTCTAAGGCTCTTAACAAGGGTTGAAAAGCCCCAAAACTTTGCCATATGGTCCAAAACTCTAGGGATCTAGAATCCCTCCTTTCCAGAAGAGTTTCCAGTCCTCAAAACGTTCCAAAGATGGAGGCTTTATGGGCATGCATGTCCAATGCATGCCGCTAGGTCAAAATGGCCAAAAAGAGGAGAATATGGCCTAAAACCCATACACGAGGAGAATATGCCGCTAGGTCAAAATGGCCAAAAAGAGGAGAATATTGTACGAAAACTCTGTTAGTGGGAGGTATGTATCCCAACTCCCTCCAAAATCCAGCACGCATGTTCGCAGCATGTCCTCCAGTGTCTGGATCGTCCTCTCGCTCTGACCGTAAGTCTGAGGGTGATATGATGTACTAAAATGCAGCTGAGTACCTAGTTCCTCGTGGAACTTTTTCCAAAACCTAGATGTAAAATTAGGGTTTTATCATTACAACGACTACTCGTTGAGTCGGCCTTCCGACTCGTCAAGTAGGGCATAGATTCCGCGTCCTTAATACACCCTCTACTCGACGAGTTGGTCCCCCAAATCGCCGAGTCCACACCCCAAAATTCTAACTCTTAAATAGATTAAGTAATACCTGGAACAGGTGTTACAGTGGTGGTCGATAGACTCACGAAATATACCCATTTTGTTCCTCTAAAGCATTTGTTCTCAGCAGGCATAGTCGCTCACTGCTTTATAAAAAAGATGGTTCGTCTTCATGGGTTCCCTCTCTCGATAATTAGCGATCGGTACCGGATCTTCCTAAGCCATTTCTGGATGGAGTTGTTCAAGCTACATGGGGTGAACTTGAAGTGGAGTACGGTGTACCACCCCCAGACAGACGGTCAGTCGGAGGTGGTAAACCGGTGTTTGGAAACCTGCCTGAGATGTTTTTGTTCTGGAAAGCCAAAGCAATGGTCAAGATGGTTAGCTTGGGCGGAATTTTTGTACAATACTTCATACCACTCGGCTACAAAATGTACGCCATTCCATGCACTCTATGGTCGTGATCCCCCTCCCATCATTCGATATGAGGGTCAACAAACTCCCATCGATGCTATTGGTGTTCTACTTGAAAACCGGGATGCCATTCTTGATGATCTACGTATGAATCTATTGCGAGCCCAACAAAAGATGCAACAGCAAGCTGACAAAAAGAGGAGGGAAATACACTATCAAGAAGGCGATCTGGTCTATTTAAAGTTAAAACCATATCGACAACAAAGCTTGGCAAAACAGAAGTTTGAAAAACTTGTTGCACGCTACTATGGACTTTATCGAATTCAGAAAAAAGTGGGGAAGGTAGCCTATACACTTGAGTTACCCCCCACTTCACTCATTCATCCAACATTCCACGTATCATAATTACGACCAGCCTATGGGACTGTACACAAGTCAACAGAATTGCCAGCTCAACTCAAGGAGGACCTTTAACTATTAGTGCAACCAGAAGTAGTGAAAGGGGTGAGACCTTCTAAAGGGAGTCCAAAAAATGAAAAGGAGGTTTTAATACAATGGCAAGGGTTACCAGAAGCTGAAGCCACCTGGGAAGATTGGGAAAAATTGGATCAGCAATTTCCAGCTTTTCACCTTGAGGACAAGGTGAAATTTTGGGCCGCTGGTGTTGATAAGCCCCAATCCCTTCTAGTCTACAAAAGGAGGACCAAGAAGCCCAGAAACGATGCAGCCCAGTAATCCTTTGCAGCTAGAGTCCAATTTATTTTTTACAAGTTTTTGTCTTTTTTCTTTAACCGTTTGAAATCTGTTTCAGATAATGCTCCCACCATTTTGTGTGATCAGTCTTGGTTGTGGGAGACCATCTTTTTGGTCTGGTCTGGTGAGGTGGCATTCTCCTTGAGTATTTATGGTCGTTTATTTTCTAGAAGGCGTAGAAAAGAATATTGTAAGAATTGATTTCTTGGAGAGCCCAATCCTCTCGAATGATTGGAACCATCAAACTTTGAGCTGCCTTTTTCTTCTTCATTTTTACTGTTCTATTGTTGTGTTTGAGTGTAAGCATCAAGGTGCTTACTAAATTAAAAGTGGGTTAGGTTGGCTTCATTTTGTGCCATGTCAGCGTCTAAGTTATCAAGAAGTGGGCCCATGGACGGGACACAGTTGAGTGGAGCTACAACTATCAGAACTTGATTGGTCCAAGTTGGGCGAGATCTCAAATTCATTATAGATATAAAGATCATATTATGCAAAATGTTAAATCACAATCATTGTTATTGCTATATAATATAAGAAAGTCGGGATACTACAAAAACACATATTCGATGAACATACATATAATTTGATCAATTACAGACATCAAATGAATATATATATATATATATATATATATATATATATATATATATATATATATATATATATATATATATATATATATATTGGGATAATTGAATAACCACATAAGGTTCAAGTCGACTAATAGTACACATTGCAAATAATCAAATAGTTTTCTAGTCAAATAAGTCGTAAATCATTTTGACACGAACCACTTATACCAATTTGTAGGAAACACGTATTCAACTTACAAATTACTCGAGCAAATAATGGAAACAAAGCTGAGCAAGTAAAATTAAGTGTTGCAAGTTACAACAAAGAAACTCAAATATTGTCTTGGATAAACAATCAAATAAATGTGTCAAATATGACAAATAATCACGTATTTAAATTTAATATAAAATAATTTCTACCACAAAATTTAAGTAATCAAATACCAAATAAGATCACAAATGAGCATATAAACACATAAATAAAACTTATTTTCAATTAAACACGTAGTATCAAAATGCTCAATTATTAGACATTTAATTTTGCACTAGAAGTTGCATAAATCTCAAATAACAAATAACAAATAGTTGCAGATACTTATCACAAAAATGCACATTATATTGTCATATACACATAATGAGTCATTTCTATCACAAGAAATTTTCAAACAAGTCGCATAGTTATAACTCTAGAAGATGGGCATTTTTGTACATGAAACCTCATGCCTGAAATTTAAACTTTAAACTGTGAACATTAAACAACAAACACAAACATTAAATATTCAACTTTAAACCTTAAACCTTAAAAATCAAACATTTAACAGCCTAAATAGTACATATTGTTTTATGAACCAGTAAAAAAACATAAATACGTTGCTATTACGGGTAAAGAACCTCTCATATGTTATTATTATTGGCAAAAAAATATAAGGAAACAACCTATATTGCTAGCAAGAGTATAGTGCATTGCTATTTCCTACAATTTCCCCTATTAAGAGTTGCTTGCTCTCCTTTAAACTCATGTTCAACAAGCCAGATCTTTTACAAATTCAATAATATGTTTAAATAACCAAAGTTTCTCATCTCCTTCAAACCATAAGATCCAAAGGTGCATTGCAGATATTTTGACTTCCGTTGAGTTGACTAAAATGGATGTGAGAGTCAAAGTTGATGGTCAATGGCCTTGCATATCAAGCATCTCATCTAAACCCTTCAGTCTCTCCATTCCTTCACTAATCAAGTAACGAATCTTTTGCTTGTCATTGCAATCTTTGTTCTTCTCCATTTCTTGTCTAACTGTTTGCATCAATTCTCCTAAAAACATATTGTTGCAAACAATAAACCCGATTTTTATGACAACATAAAAATTGGGAATCTAAAAGAGATCATAACTTATGTTTTCTAAAGAGCTAGTTTGACTTTCAAAAGGTCAAACATCATACCAAGGACAAGTGGTGGCCATTATAATCATGTTTTACGGTCTTAAGAGTAACTCAACTACCATATGATATAACAAATACAATTATTATTATTATTATTATTATTATTATTATTATTATTATTATTATTATTATTATTATTAGTTTTTATTAAAATTGCAATCATATTGTTTCGTTGTATATAGAAAGGAAAGTTTACCTTTAGTATGAGGAGGTGCTCTTTTAGCAACTCGTAATGCTTGTCTATACAGCTTCAGCACTCGAGCACGTAAAATGAAAGTTTGCAAATCAAAGGAGACGACCATAATTGACTATCTCACTCCTATCTAAAATATCATATTAGAATGAGAATCTGCTTTAAACACCTATTTAATAAAATGATCATAAATACTATAATAATCTTTTCGACCATATCTTTTAAGAGTCTATGGTGAAGCTAATAATTGAAATTTGAATGCAACTAAAATGGAGTTCGGCATATCTGTCTGAAAGCAATGATTGATGAATCAATTTAGTGACAACTGATACTAATAGCACACTATCTGAATATTATCCATGAGAATGATTAAGATAGGGAAGAAAAGCAAACAGGTATATGGAATTATTAAACGGATCAAGCAATCGGAAAGCCTAATTAATGGCTATAACAGCAAATCACGGATCCGGGATTCAAAATCGAACAAAAATCACAGATAGGGACTTACCAGGAGGCAGGGGCAGATGGAGGTTCCAGTCTAGAAGGAATGGCGGCGGAGATCGTAGAAGGTCAGCGGTTGTTCAAAAGTTTAAGGATATGGAAGCCTGAGGAGAAATCATGAAGGATGAAGGAGAGCTATGCACAGTTGAACCAACGAGAAGGCATAGGTCGAGGGTTCCTAAGAAAAAAAACCCCAAAAATCTTAAACGAGGGGATAAAAAAATTGAGTAATCTACTATCTACTATAATTATAATAAATGAAAGTATTTTTTGCCACATGTCCTCTTCTTATTCATTTGGACACATAATATTTTTTAGAATTTTTAAATTTTCTATTTTCCACTTGTCATTTTATTGTATTTTTCATTTTATTAAATTAAAATTTCACATTTAATATGTAAGTAAGGTAATATATATGTAAAGTATTTATTAGAAATGATTTATATATGTAATGTATTCAATACATTAAAGTCTCATTAATTTTAATAATTCAAAAATTTGTTATTTTTCTTATAAATTCAAACTATTCAAATTATTAAAATTTCATATTTTTTTTTTTTAATTAAACTCATATAATATATGGGTCTCACACCTAGTCTAACCTTATAAACTAGTATTTTGACAAAAGAAACCATCAACTTTTTTTAATGATATTTTTTTTCCGGAATATCGTATTTCAGAGTAGTTACAGTCATTCTGGAGTTGGGGTTGTACAAAGGTATCAGGTCTGAAATCTGACACTCTTGCGTTTCGGGCCGATAAAATTGATTACGGACTATGGATTTCGAAATACGATATTTCGAAGTATTTATGTTCATTCCGGAGTAAGTGGTGGTTGACAGGATTTGGGTCCGGAATCTGACATCTCATACGTTTCGGACTGAAAACTGTATTCCGGATTGTACTCCAGACTGTACAGGCATTCCAGAGTGTTGTTCTAACGATGTAAAGTTAGGGTATTTGCGTGTTCTTTGTTTCCCTACATGTAGTATATTTGTCTCTATGTTCATCGGTGTTCTTTGTTAGTTTTTGTAATCTAAAAGATTGAGTATGTATACGGATTTTTTTACAAGTGTTGGTTTCTGATGGAGGGCAATGACAGCATATCGCGGGGATCATTGCAATATATTGCTCTAGACTACACATGTTTTGGTGTAGATATAAGCAATGATAATAACTCTGTTGCTTTAATTACGTTTGTTGCTTCCAAGTCCATGTTACACACTAATCAAATACGTCTATCTTTTCAATGTCTTTGATCAAATATAATTATGCAGATTCTTGATGATAGCAATGTCAAATATTTTCTTAGTTTTATTAATAGTATGCCTCCTAAAACGGTACGATTGTTTGTTGTTAATAATGTTATGGAAAATGGTATCCATCGATTTGTCAGGGAAAATCGTTATGGTGACAATAGGTCTTCCAGTGCTGGAAAACCAACCATATTCCTTCTTACAATGACACTATAAATGAGAGTGTGATTTAGTTATAAAGGTAAAGGTGTTGATGATGTTTCTCTAGCAGTTGATAAATTTGCAAATGATGAGGAAAAACTCATGTTGTTGGTTGATGATGATAATATAATTCCGTATGGAGAGCCAGTTGAACATTTTCAGAGTTTCACTGAATTTGATAAGGATTATACTAAAGACTTAGAGGAGGAAATTGGGCCCTTAAAATCTCGAAAACCACAAGAGGAAAATTTTCCTTACTGTTTTTTCGATTTTGAAGAAACACAAACCACTCAGTAGGGTATGTTTGAACCTTTACCATTGCTTGAATTAGCTTAACGAAAATGTAAAGTTGTCACAACCCATAATTATACTTCCTATGCGAAGAACTATCAACTCTTCAAAAGCAAAGAAGAACTTAAGCTTAAATTAGGATTCAAATGTGTTACTAAAGGCTTCCAATATAAAGTGACAAAATCTACAAAAGACAGGTTTGAAGCTGTTTGCTTTATGGAAAATTCTGACTGGCGGATACATGCAATAAAAGATAAAAATACTGATACATTTGTAACATCCCTTTATGTAGCACCTGGTTCCTGGTACATACTCCTTGTGATTAATATTTTAATTTTATGCATTTTTGCCTTGGACTCGGCGAATTGAAGGACCAACTCGCCGAGTAGGAGCGGGATAAGGCGCGGGGTTTGAACTTTGTACTCGCCGAGTCGGTCCCCGGACTCGGCGAGTAGACCCTGTTGGACAAAAACCCTAATCCGGGCGTTTGCACCTTATTTAAACGCTCTAACTTGGCCTCCTTAGTCCCTAACACTTCCAGAGAACTGAAGAAAGAAACCCTAGCCCCCATATTGTTCTTGAGAGTGATTTTGGCTTTGTGGAGAAGGTTTGGAGCTTAGAGGAAGGAAGAGGAGGTTGAAGTGTGCAAGGAGGGGAGGTAGATCCGGAATCTACACTGTGAGAAGCTTCCATTCAGGTAGAAAAGTTCTTACCTTGATCATTAGTTCATTAGATCCCCTTTTTGTCCCAAATTAGTGGTTTCAAGCCCTAAAACCTCAAATTCCGTGTATTTTTGCTTTAAGTTCTGAAAGGACTTCAGATTGGGATCTTATGGACATCCTAGAAGTATAAAGTCTCTGTGGTTGGGATTATTGAGGTCCCTATAGAGTGTATGACCCCTTAAAGAGCTTGGATTTGCCTTCTTGAGCTCATAGGGACATGCATGCACGTAAAGTTTGCAACTTTACGTGATAAGCATGCCCTAGGAGCATAGATCTATGGGTTAGAAGCGTTGCATGTCTCAGTTTTGGTCTGTATGGGAAGTGGGTCGAAGGGACTCGACGAGTCCCAAAGCGGAACTCGGCGAGTTCTATGAAGATGGTCTTAGACTCAGTGAGTTGGATGAACAACTCGACGAGTCCTATAAAGATTGCCTGGAGCTCGCCGACTTGTTCTTCAAACTCGGCGAGTCATATGAACTTTCACTGAGTAAGAGGGGTTTAAGTGTTAAAGGTCCAACCCTTCATATCTGCACGCGGAATTAGTAGTGTAACGTAGTCCTAAAACCCCAAATCCTCTTACGGGATGTTCTGGTGAGGATTGGAAGCGAGTAGGAGATCTGCTCGTGGAACTCGGCGAGTTGCTCTCGGACTCAGCGAGTCGGATCACGAGTCGGTTCCATAGTCCCGAGTAGTGAGTCAGGGGTGACTCAGTGAGTGGAAAGAGAGACTTTGCGAGTAGGACCGGGTTAGTAGGAGAAGGACTCGGCGAGTCTGTGCCACGACTCGGCGAGTCCAGTCAACTGGGAGTTGACCTTGACCAAGGAGTTGACCTTGGACCAGGGATGGGCCAGTCAATTGACCTAAGGATATTTATGAGTGGCTAATCTATGTGTATGGGTTTGTAGCCGGAGGATTACCGGTGCAGCAGCCAGACGTCTAGTAGTCGGACTTTCGGTAGCTACTCTTCGAGGTGAGTTTCCTTCCAGTAGTAACGGGTCTAAGGCACCAAGGCCGGCCCGATTAGACGATATGCTAGTGACGGAGTATGGGCAGAGCCCGTATCTCATGGTCGAGTTTGATTATGATATATGCCAGTATGATAGATTTGTCTATACTCGTTGTCTTTGTGATACTTTATGTTATGGATTAGCAGCTGAGTGTGGGCGAGGCCCGTATCTCTCTGATAGTGGAGTGTGGTCGAGGCCCGTATCTCTCAGATAGTGGAGTGTGGGCGAGGCCCGTAGCTCTCAAATAGCGGAGTGTGGGCGAGACCCGTATCTCCCAGATAGCGGAGTGTGGGCGAGGCCCGTATCTCCCAGCTAGCGGAGTGTGAGCAAGGCCCGTATCTTCATGAGTGTGGGCAAGGCCCATATCACCTAGCTGTTCATTGTATGTTTGTATGGTATGAGGTATTATGGGGGAACTCACTAAGCTTCGTGCTTACAGTTTTCAGTTTTGGTTTCAGGTACCTCTTCTTCGAAGGGGAAGGAGCTGGTGCGGTAACGGCCCATCACACACATGCCTCGTATTCCGCACAATGAGATCTTCCTGGGGATTTGTACTCTGACATTATTATGTTTATGAAAATGTTTTCCAGACATGTGATATCTTTTATTAAATGTTATGATCGGTGACGCTTTTATTTCTAAATGCTTTACTAAGTATATGTTTTAAAAATGAAATTTGTGGCTCGTATTTTTGGGACGTTACAAGTTGGTATCAGAGCCCTGGTTTGAGGGATTCGGACACACCTTCGGGGGTGTCTGAACTCAAATCGAGGGATTAAAAGATTTTAAAGCAGAAAATATTTTCTAAAAAGCTAAGTAAAGAGTTTTAATAAGAAGAGTGTGATGTGCGCAACCGGCCGAGCTCAAGTAAGTATTCCCCAAAGTACCCATACCAGCTTATGTTATGTTTATCAGTTTCAGTAGAACAACATGCTAGAATAGGACTAAGGATCTAGGAGTGATGCCTTACGTGCCTGCTTTATGTTTTTCAGTGTATGAAAATTGCATGCTAGAATTGAGTAGACAGCAGTCGGATAGCCTGTTAGGGTTATGCCTGATAGTATGAGTTTAGCATGGTATGCTAGTTCAACTTTTCTCTATGAGGACAGATTTGCTTGAGAATGTTCCTTTTTTGTCTGAATGCTGCTTGCTTTGTGCTTCGCGGGACTCCGAGTGATGGGAGTTAGACATTAGGTGAATACGTCACGTCACATGTGATCAGGGTTGAATAATCTTAGAGTGTTGGATTTGGCCCTATTGCGCAGCTCTTGTTTGAGTCTAACCGTTGAAGGGCCGAGTCTGTTACTCGAAGGATTATTTGAGCCTCACCACATGTGATGGTATTCAGGTAATGACTAATTGACATTACAAGGAGGCCTTTAGCAGCTAAGGACCGGGTAGGGTGGAGTTAGAGATTTTCCTGGGGCAAGCCTAGGATGAGTATAGCAGTGATTAGCAGTAGTGAAAGGGACTTGGTGGAGTCAAGGCAGTCCTTGGAGAAGGTACGGATAGATGTGGAAGGTAGTGTGGGCCCGTACTACTGAAAGCAGAGGATCCGTACCCGGACTAAGGAAGGCTGAGACTAGACCAGGGAACTTGAAGTAAATGTGACCCCTTTAGGGGTATCAGTATCACTAATGGTTGTTTGTGTGTATTGCAGAATGGTGGTACTACGCCAGAGGCCAGCTGGTGGCAGTTCTGGAGAGGGATCGGGTTCGGGATCAGGTTTCGAGCCAGTAGATGAGAGGCTATGCGAGTTCATCGCGTTAGAGATCACCAGAAGCATCCTTGAGTCGACCCCCATCATTTTCGGGTCGATCAAGGAAGGGATATTTGAGCTGATGGAGGACCGCCTCAGGGCGTTCAGGAGTGACATGGCATCTAGCCAGTCAGGATCTCGCACACTGTCCTTTAAGGACTTCAGGGGCAGTGGTGCACCGGATTTCCATGGGGCGAAGGACCCCATTGCTGCCAGACGATGGATTGCGGACATTGAGTCCGCACAGCTGACCAGCTTCTGCCCCGAGGGGTCAAAGGTGAGATATACAGCAGGATGTTTACGAGATCGAGCTATGGATTGGTGGGAGTCCGTTGGTGACTTGTTGGGAGACTCGGCTGTCGAGGCTATGACCTGGTCGGACTTCGTGACCAGGTTCAGGGTAGAGTTTGCGCCGGCTGTCAAGCTTCAGCAGCTGGCCAGAGAGTTCTTAGACATGAGACAGACGACGGAGACTGTGGCGGAGATCACCGCCAAGTTCCGGGAGAGAGCATTGGTGGTGCCCCAGTATGCAGGAGATGAGGATATGAGGAGGACCCGCTATCATGACATGCTACGGGCCGACATCCGGGAGCATGTTAGATTTTCAGCTTGCCCACCCTGGAGTCCATGATTGTCATTGAGAGAGAAAGGGAGATTGATTTGGATCACATTTGAAAGAGAAAGGCAGAGACGGGGCAGGTGGTTGGGGCTTCGGGGAAGAAGCCCAAGGGATCAGATGGTAGGCCGAAAGGCCAAGGGGGGCCGGGCCGCTGCGGAAAATGCGGTAGGTCGCATGAGGGAGCATGTAGGTTGGGATCATCAGGTTGCTACAAGTGCGGCAAGGCGGGGCACTTTAGCAGGGATTGTACTGCCCCTGTCTCGGTTGTTCATACATCTGAGTTGTTGTGTTTCCACTACAACCAGAGGGGCCACAAGAGGGCCAATTCCCCCCAGTTGACGGCAGCATCAGTGCCAGTGAAGGTGCCGGCTCCAGCGACTCTGAGGATCACAGATGGTCGGCAGGGCAAGGCAGAGGCTCCAGTGGTGAGGAGCCGGGCGTTTCAGCTGATGACAGAGGAGGCACGCGCCGCACCCGATGTGGTGACGGGTATGATTCTTTCCCTCTATCTTATCTTCATGATGTTATGATATTGATATGTGCTCTGTGTATATGCGTTAGGATCGTTCCATATGAACGGTATTCCTGTTCAAGTGTTGTTTGACTCGGGTGCCACCCGATCATTTGTTTCCCTTGCGCTTAGCAAGAGGTTTACTAAGTCTTCGGGCATGTTGGATTGCCCTTTAGAGGTAGAGATTGCCGATGATCGATCAGTGCGAGCGTCGGCAGTATTCAGGGATTGTGTCCTATGGTTATTTGAAGAGCGCTATTTGGTCGATTTGGTTCCCATCCCTTTACGGGGGAACAAGGTGATTATAGGCATGGATTGGTTGAGCCCTAATGGGGCGGTGATAGATTGTGCGCAGCAGTTAGTGCGGATCAGGACCCCAAGTGGGGGAGAGTTGGTGATCCACGGCGAGAGGCCACAGTATGGACCCACAGTATTTTCAGCAGCAAGGGCTAGGCGCTACCTTCAGCAGGGATGCGCGGGATATGTCGTGTACGTTATGGATACTCGGGAGGCGGGTAAGGCGACGGTGAGCGAGGTTCTAGTGGTGCGAGACTACGCTGATGTGCTCCCGGAGGAGCTTCCTGGAATACCTCCGGAGCGTCAGGTAGAGTTCAGGATCGACCTAGTTCCTGGTGCGGCTCCGATAGCCAAGGCACCCTATCGGTTGGCTCCTCCCGATATGCAAGAGTTGTCTACGCAGCTGTAGGAGTTGCTAGACAAGGGATTTATTCGACCGAGCAGTTCACCCTGGGGAGCCCCGATCCTGTTTGTGAAGAAGAAGGACGGGTCGCATCGGATGTGTATTGATTACCGGGAGCTGAATAAGGTAACAGTGAAGAACCGTTACCCACTCCCGAGGATTGATGACCTCTTTGATCAATTGCAGGGAGCATCTTGGTTCTCCAAGATCGATTTGCGTTCAGGGTATCATCAGATGAGGGTCCGAGAGAAGGATGTACAGAAGACCATGTTTCGGACACGTTACGGCCATTATGAGTTCGTGGTGATGCCGTTTGGGCTCACCAATGCTCCTGCCGCGTTCATGGACCTCATGAACCGCGTATGTAGACCAATGCTGGATCGGTTTGTGAGAGTTTTCATTGATGACATCTTGGTTTATTCCAAGACGCAGGAGGAGCACGAGGAGCATCTGAGAGAGGTTTTGGAGACCTTGAGGAGGGAGAGCTTATACGCCAAGTTCTCCAAATGTGAGTTTTGGTTGCGCGAGGTGCAGTTTCTTGGGCACCTCGTCAATCAGAACGGGATTTCAGTAGACCCGGCCAAAGTGGAGGTCGTGATGAGATGGGAGGTTCCGAAGTCTCCATCCGAGATTCGGAGTTTCCTGGGATTAACGGGCTACTATCGGAGATTCATTCAGGACTTCTCCAAGATAGCCATACCCCTGACGCGACTGACTAAGAAAGTCGTGGTCTTTCAATGGGGGCCTGATCAGCAGGCATCATTCGAGGTTCTGAGACAGAGATTGTGTGAGGCGCCAATCTTAGCCCTGCCAGAGGGCGTAGAGGATTTTTTGGTATATTGTGACGCGTCCATTTCGGGGTTGGGCGCGGTCCTGATGCAGAGAGGTCATGTCATTGCCTATGCTTCGAGGCAGCTGAAGCCTCACGAGGCGAACTACCCGACGCACGATTTAGAGTTGGGGGCGGTGGTCTTCGCCCTCAAGATGTGGCGACATTACCTCTATGGGGTTCGGTGTACCATTTACATGGACCACAAAAGTTTGAGGTACCTCATGGATCAGCCGAATCTGAACATGAGGCAGCGTCGGTGGCTCGATGTGGTGAAGGATTATGACTGTGAGATCCTTTACCACCCGAGGAAGGCCAATGTGGTGGCCGATGCGCTTAGCCGCAAGGTGGCACCAATCAGGGATGTTTGCATGCAGATGACAGTGGTGACCCCGCTTTTGGAGCGGATTCGGGAGGCCCAACAGGAGGCCATGAAGGAGGAACATCGGAAGAGTGAGCGTATAGTGGGTCAGGTTTCCTCCTTCGACTATGATAGCAGGGGATTATTTTAATTACACCGCAGGGTGTGGGTGCCGTACCTCGGAGGCGTGCGCCAGGTCTTGATGGAGGAGGCGCACAAATCTCGATTCTCCATTCATCCCGGGGCGACGAAGATGTATAGGGATCTTCGTCTAGACTATTGGTGGCCCTGCATGAAGCGGGATGTGGCTTGGTACGTCGAGCGGTGCTTGACCTGCAGGAAGGACAAGGCCGAGCATCAGAGACCGCACGGCAAGATGCAGCCGTTGGATATTCCGTTGAGGAAATGGGAAGATATTACGATGGACTTTATCACAAAGCTACCCAGGACCGCGCGGGGAGTGGATTCTATATGGGTCATCGTGGACCGGTTGACCAAGAGCGCCCATTTTATCCCAATTCAGGAGAGCATCTCGACCGAGAAGTTGGCCGACATCTATATCAGGGAGGTAGTGGCGCGGCACGGGGTGCCCGTATCAGTGATTTCAGACATAGATGTGCGATTTACTTCCAGATTTTGGAAGAAGTTCCATGATGAGTTGGGTACTCGTCTGCATTTCAGCACCGCTTTTCACCTGCAGACGGATGGTCTGAGCGAGCGGACCATCCAAACTTTAGAGGATATGTTGCGGGCATGTGTTCTGGATTTCGGAGGTAGTTGGGATACCTACCTCCCGTTGGCGGAGTTCTCATATAATAATAGCTATCATACAAGCATCGACCGCCCTCCCTTCGATATGTTGTATGGAAGGAGGTGCAGGACCTCGATATGTTGGGGAGAGGTTGGCCAGAGGGTCATGGGAAGCACCGAAGTGGTGCTCCAGACGACAGAGAAGATCTAGCAGGTCCGGAGTAGGCTCCAAACTGCCCAGAGTCGGCAGAAAAGGTATGCCGACAAGCGGCGTTCAGACTTGGAATTCCAAGTCGGGGATATGGTTCTCCTGAAGGTGTCGTCGTGGAAAGGCGTCATCCGATTCAGGAAGTGAGGCAAGTTGGGCCCAAGGTTCATCGGGCCATTCAGGATTGTAGCCCATGTGGGCAAGGTGGCGTATAGGTTGGATCTGCCAGCCGAACTCAGCCATATCTGCAGCACTTTCCACGTCTCTCAATTACGGAAGTGTTTGGTAGACGACTCGGCAGTGGTACCTTTGGAGGATATTCAGGTCGATGACAGCCTGAATTACATCGATCGGCCTGTGGCGATCCTCGATAGGAAATCGAAGGATCTAAGGAACAAGAGGGTGGAACTCGTGAAGGTGCAATGGCAGCACCGAAAGGGATCGGAGTGGTCATGGGAGTCGGTGGAAGAGATGATGGAGTATTACCCCGAGCTGTTTCAGGATCGAGCAGCCGACTTCGAGGACGAACTCTGAAATAATTGGGGGAGATTTGTAGCACCTGGTTCCTAGTACATACTCCTTGTGATTAATATTTTAATTTTATGCATTTTTGCCTTGGACTCGGCGAGTTGAAGGACCAACTCGCCGAGTAGGAGCGGGATAAGGCGCGGGGTTTGAACTTTGTACTCGGCGAGTAGACCCTGTCGGAAAAAAACCCTAAGTTGGGCGTTTGGACCCTTTTTAAACGCTCTAACTTGGCATCCTTAGTCCCTAACACTTCCAGAAAACTGAAGAAAGAAACCCTAGCCCCCATATTGTTCTTGAGAGTGATTTTGGCTTTGTGGAGAAGGTTTGGAGCTTAAAGGAAGGAAGAGGAGGTTGAAGTGTGCAAGGAGGGGAGGTAGATCCAGAATCTACACTGTGACAACGTTCCATTCAGGTAGAAAAGTTCTTACCTTGATCATTAGTTCATTAGATCCCCTTTTTGTCCCAAATTAGTGGTTTCAAGCCCTAAAACCTCAAATTCCATGTATTTATGCTTTAAGTTCTGAAAGGACTTCAGATTGGGATCTATGGACATCCTAGAAGTATAAAGTCTCTGTGGTTGGGATTATTGAGGTCCCTATTGAGTGTATGACCCCTTAAAGAGCTTGGATTTGCCTTCTTGAGCTCATAGGGCCATGCATGCACGTAAAGTTTGCAACTTTACGTGATAAGCATGCCCTAGGAGCATAGATCTATGGGTTAGAAGCGTTTCATGTCTCAGTTTTGGTCTGTATGGGAAGTGGGTCGAAAGGACTCGGCGAGTCCCAAAGCGGAACTCGGCGAGTTCTATGAAGATGGTCTTAGACTTGGCGAGTTGGATGAACAACTCGGCGAGTCATATGAACTTTCACTGAGTAAGAGGGGTTTAAGTGTTGAAGGTCCAACCCTTCGTATCTGCACGCGGAATTAGCAGTGTAACATAGTCCCAAAACCCCAAATCCTCTTACGGGATGTTCTGGTGAGGATTGGAAGCGAGTAGGAGATCTGCTCGTGGAACTCGGCGAGTTGCTCTCGGACACGGCGAGTCGGATCACGAGTCAGTTCCATAGTCCCGAGTAGTGAGTCAGGGGTGACTCAGTGAGTGGAAAGAGAGACTTGGTGATATTGCCATATTTATACCTATTTTTAGGCAATATTTAAGTACATTTTTATTAATAAGTTGACAATATGTTTAGAATAATGGTACTTATGACTTTAAATTGTTATTTTCGGTCAATTAAAAGGATTTTCGAAGAGAGGGACCAAAAGTGACAATATGTAGAACATGGGAGACTTGGAAGACAAGAGATGAATAAATCCACGAAAGATACTAAAATCACGACGTGGCAAAGTCAGCCACGACGTGGCCAGTGAATTCTAGAAGATAAAGATCGCGATTCGGAGGAATCCTTGCCCGGTACGGATAACTTGAAGCCCACGACGTGGCCTGGATAGCCACGACGTGGCGCGGGGTTTTGGAGTCTATTTAAGTGTTCCTGATCATTACGAGAAAAAGAACCTTTTGGCTAAAGGAAGGAGTTCCAGAAGATGATTTGGAGCGAAAGAAAGGTTCTGGAAAAAGGTTTTCAACACCAAAAAGAGTAAAGGTCTATATTTTAGTTAATTAAGAACATGTTTTCTATTACTTCAAATTGTGTTGGTTTGTTAGTTGCTATGATGAGCAGCTGAATCTAGCTACTCTTGTTTAGCTAGATGAAGCTTCCAACTTATGAATAGCTCAATTTTCATGGATTAAGTTTAGTTGGTAAAAATTGCTTGTGTTTGATTTGTATAACTTAGCATGCTATTGTTTGTTTCTATAATTGCTTGGTTGCATGTTCTGTGTAGCTTAGTGACCATTAACTGCATGAATTTGTTTACCTAATGATTTAGTGAACATTAAATTGTTAGAGCTAGGATTGACCAATCTTAGTTAGTAATTAAGGTAAATAAGCTTAGTTGTGCTAGAGAACGTGTATTGTGACTACAATTGCGTTTATATAACAAAGCTTACATAGCATATTTACATTCATAATTAGTTTTGTGTTTAATTATGTGTGAACATACATGGTTTGACATGAATTAGTTAATTATTGGTAAAGTTAGAACTAAATTACTAATAACTAAAAACCAACTTAACAATCCGTAATCATTAGCTAGCCATAAGGAAGAAGTGGATTCAACCTAAACAAGAGTGTGTTTTTACTTATTGAATTTGATTTAAGTTCATCTGATCTTGTAAAGTCAGATAAAACCCCTTTTAAATTTGTTAATAATTAGGTTAATTTAATAGTAAGTAAATTAATTAGTAACACCGTTCCCTGTGATCGACACCCGACTTACCCAAACTATACTGTAATCTGACTAGGTACACTGCCTATAAGTGCATAGTTAGTTTAAGTTTGTTAGGTTATAAATATTAAAATTAGTGGGTACTTTTGTGCACATTAAGTTTTTGGCGTCGTTGCCGGGGAACGACACGTTTATTAGTTTATTTAGTTGCATTAGACTAATCAACCCCTTTTTGTGGAATAAAATCTGCAAAAAAGGTTAATTGTTTATTTATTTGTGTTTATTAGCTTAGCTTAGTTGATTAGCATTAAAAAAAATTAGTCACAGAGTCCACGACGTGGCCAGATACGTGCCACGACGTGGTTTCTGAAAATATTTTAGTTTTCAGTTTTTAGTTTATTTTTCTATTTCAGTGTTACGTTTTTTTTATTTTGTTAAAGTTACAGGAGTTCATGACTAGAATCTCAAACACACCCTTGGTGCCACCACTTGAAGATCCCGAGTCTGCAATTCATAAGAAAAAGACGCCCTTACAAGAATTGAAGTCAGCTTTTTCAAGGAAGTCGGGAAAGAAGACAGGAGAGTCAAGTTCATCCGCGAGGCACAAGAGCAATATTGAGCACTTGGATCAAACACCCGTCCAAACCGAGTCCGAATACGATACCGAGCCGGAATTTGAAGAACACACGAGCGAACCCGAGAACGAGCCAAGGAACGAGATGGCAGCAATTGAAGAGATGTCCATGGGAGCTTACAAGAAGCGAATCCGAGAAGATGTGGGTCCTGGTTTAGTCCAACCCGCAATACCTGCCACTGCCACATTCGAGTTGAAGGGGCACATATTGACTTCACTGAAGGACATCCCATTTTTCGGGAAAGATCATGAGGATGCTTTTAAGCATCTAGATGAAGTCAACGACATTGCGGATTACTTCAATGTCCTAAACGTCAACAGAAACACAGTCTTGCTTAGGATGCTTCCCATCACTTTCAAAGGAGCTGCTAAGGAGTGGTTAAAAGCACTTCCACCGGGTACAATTACCACTTGGGCTCAAATGCGTGAGCAATTCCTGGACCAGTTTTGCCCGCCATCCAAGATAGCCAAACTCAAGAAGGCAATAGCCAACTTTGAGCAACAGCCGGGGGAGTCATTATACGAAGCATGGGAGCGGTACAAGGGCTTACTCAGAAATTGCCCTCAGCATGATCTAAATGTGCAACAAGAGATGTCAATCTTCTATGATGGGGTCAACGTTATGACAAGACAACTCCTTGATTCTCAAGGACCTTTGACAAAGAAAAATCCAAGGGAGGTTAAGGAGCTAATTGAAGAATTCGCGAAACACACTCGCGAATACCACAACCCTAGGCAAGATGGAATCAAAGGCGGTGGAGGGGCCCAAACTGAAGAAATAGCAGCTGTAATGGCCATGCTGAATAATTTAGATCGAAGGATAACACAAATGGACCAGTCAATACAAGCCATAAGAGTGGGTTGCGAGAGATGTAGTGGTCCACACTTGACCAAGGACTGCAATGTTGATGAGTTTGGGAACAGAAAAGCTCAAGTGTGCTACTCTAGTAGGGATAAGTTTGATGAGGAATGGAGGAAACCGAAGAAGGAGTGGCTGCCATATGAAGAGTATAAGAAGCAAAAAGAAGAGAAGTATAGGTAGACAGGTCGAGGCTTTTATCAAAAGGAGCAGCCACCAGTCGAGAAGAAACCCGACCTAGAGACCATTTTGATGAAGTTTATGGAAGCTTCAGAAAAGAGACATGATGCCACTGATTCTGCTATAATGGAACAACAAACTTTAATAAAGAATCTGCAAGCCTCCATCCATAACCTTGAAGTACAATTTGGTCAACTAGCCACTCTGGTTCATGAAAAATTATCCCCGAAGAATCCCGAAGTAAAGAACCAATCTCATGTAATGGCCATCGATACTGAAGAAGAAGCAATCTCTGAGTTCCTGGAAGCATTGGAAGAAGAACCACATCAGCCCGATCCAAAACCAAAGAAGCCAATGTTCGAAAGTGAAAGGTTTGCTGAAACAGCTTCGCCACGACGTGGCACTCCTCTGGCCACGACATGGCACATGTCTGATCAAAAAGTCTTTGAAATCCCTTTGTCGAGTCCTTATCCAAAACTCCCGAGAATCAGAAATTACTGCAAGATTTGACAGACGCTCGCAGGCAATTAAAAAAGCAGTCTAAGGTGATTCTAAGTGAACAAACCTCAAAAGCCGTGTTGGGAGAGACACAAAAAAAGATGGGGGATCCTGGACGCCTCACTCTTCCATGTGAGTTTGGTAATAAAATGAAGGTTAATGCTTTAGCCGATTCTGGGGCTAGCATTAATTTGATGCCTTTTTCATTTTATCAAAAATTAGAAATTCAGAAGATGAAGGCTACAAAAATGAAGATTCACATGGCGAATCGTTCAGTAACACAACCCCGGGACATCGTGGAGGATATTTTGGTGAAAATTGGAAAATTTGTTTTTCCAATAGACTTTGTAGTTTTGGATATGAAGGAAGATCCCGATGTTCCAATAATCCTTGGTCGTCCATTGCTTAACACCGCTGGAGCTCTTGTTGATATTCGCGAGTCTAAGCTCACTTTGAGGGTTGGAGATGAACTAGAAGTTTTTGGAATACAAGATGACTTCCAAGAGGATCATGTTCAAGAAAAGGTGTTCACAATTAACAAAGATAATGAACTAGAAGAACTAGAAAAGCTTATGGAAGAAGAGATCAAGGCAGTTCATCAAGTCAAAAGAACAAAACCGAGGGCATCTGTTCCATATTTGATTGAAGTCATAGCTTACAAGAGTCCGCCTTCTTGGGTGAGCAAAGAGGATGAGGAGATGACAAGTGATGAAAAGGAGGTCACTTCAAGAGTGACAAAGCCGGTGGTGAAAGAGGAGGAGGATGCTATAGAGTGTAAGGAACAAACTAAGGGCACAAAACGCAAGCTTGAAGAAGAGGGCAAAGCTAAAAAAGAGAATTCAAAGAAGGCATATAAAAGGCGAGTTCAAGCTTACAAGAGGTGATTCAAGGAACAAAAGATTTTAGTGGTGGACTCTTCAAAAGATTCAACGTAGAAGGCACGGAGTCCAGCTCAAGACTCCAAGAAAAAAGAAGCGCTTCTCGGGAGGCAACCCGAGCTTGAAATGGGACCACGAAGAGCTATTCCATAGGAGGAAAACCCGATTGATGTGGCGAGTATACATCCTTTATATCAGTTTCCTCAAAACAATCCCCGACCATTGTTGACTACATATGAAAATCAGTTGGGATGGTTGTACAATAGGGAATTTGCGATAGCCCCAATTATCGATTGGGGATGGCTCGGTGGTGTGGGAATGGTTGCTGAGTTGGAACGCTATTGGTCGAAAACATACGAAGGGGATTAGTTTTCTTTCACTTGTCACGGGTGGAGGAATTTGTTTGCAATTCAAGAACCCGTATACCGGGAGTTATCGGTGGAGTTTTTCTCTACCGTATGCTTTGAGGAACGCACCATTGATTTTACTTACAACCGGGCACTTGTGTTTCATTTAGGTGGTGTTTATAGAGAGTGTAGTCTTCGGGAATTCGCTTGGCGGATGGGGCTTTATACCGAAGTGGAGACTCAATCTCCGTTTTTCATACCATTCTTACTTGGATGCGTTCGGGATTTTAATCTCGGTATTATGGATGTTTAGTTCTGGCGGGGTATTTCTAGCCATGAGTATAATACTCGTGACTCGAGTGAGTCACAAATTCGGAATCCTGTTTTCCGATTTTTACATCGCCTGATCACTTTTTCTATAAATCACAAGCATCATGGTGATAAAGTCCCTATTTAGAATTTGTTTTATCTGTGGACTCTTATTACCTCGGGGGTTTGCTGTGATTTACCGTATATGTTGGCGAGGTTCATGGGGAAGAAAGCGACTAATTCTAGGACCGGGAGTCCGATTACAGGGGGCATTTGGTTACTCGCCTTGCTAGGTCGTATCATATTTTGACCCATGATTTTATGAGGAATCTTACTCGATTCCCGGACACTGATTTGACCATTCAAGTCCTGGGAGTTATGCGGGCAGTGGTGAATGTTGGGGTTCGTTTTGTTATACCGCCGATAGATGAGGAGCAAGAGGAGGCGCAGCCAGGGCAGCAACCACCAGCCAGACCGCGGCGTCGGAATGTGCGAGCTAGAGGTGAGGTCGAGAGAGAGTGTGCTACTTCACAGCATGTACAGGGAGTGCCCACCGACCCTTTTCAGAGTCGGGTAGGAACTTATTTGGATAATCTCCGGGGGCATGCCATTTATCATACCCAGCTTACTGAGGGTATTTATTCGCATTTGGGTGTGACCCGACCACCTTCTATGCCACCACAATATCCTTATTTTCCAACATGGGAGGAGCTTTGGCATCTGTAGAATGACGGGGCAGGACCAAGTGGAGCGCAGGACCAAGGAGATGATGATTGATTTTCTTTTCTTTTCTTTTTATTTTGTTTTGTTTTGAGTAGTGTTTCTTTTATGTTTGAATTTGGTTTGTAATGTAAAACTTTCTTGAACTATGATGTTACTCTTTCTTTTGGGTTGTTCCGTTTTTCAGATTAGCATTGGAATTCTAAGGAGCATATAAGGTTAACTCTAGAGTCGTGTTTGTCTAGTCAAGTCAAGGAAGCTTAGAGTCGTGATTTGGAACCCACAATTCAAGATAAGTGTGGGGTACGTTAGCAGGAGAGAGGTTATAGTTGGGAAGTATATTTACATAGAAGCGTCTTAAACCATTTAGACATTAGTCAAGCTGCTAGGATGCATAAAAAAAATAAGGCATTTTTGTTGATGTCCAGTTTCCACGACGTGGGCTCCTTTCGCCACGTCGTGGCGCTCATGAAATTTGAAGAATAAAGCAACCTGTTGTTCGCGCTTTCATCTTATATCACGACGTGGTGCTCTCTGCCACGACGTGTATCCTTTCCCACATTTCTACTTACTAGGACCCACTTTGAAGAATTGAAGTTTCGAGTCATGTTCGTGGTTTATTTACATATTCACCCAGTTCTACACCGAGTTTCTATTTTTGGAGGTCCATATTCAGGATGCATGTGTCCCACACTTTTGGAGATGCTCACGCCACTATCCCAGGGGAGTCTGTTTCTTTTTCTCCCTTTTCTTTAATTTTGATTTATTTTTATGCATACAATGAGGGCATTATATGAAATAAGTGTGGGGTAGGGGTAGAAAAAGTAAATTGCTAGATAATCATAGAATTTGATAGTAAAAATTGAAAATTTGGAAATTGAAATTTTTAATAATTGAATCTAGTAATAATAATTTGAATTATAATTGCTAGTATTATGTGGGATGATCCGATGAAAGTTCAAATGTTTAGTTGAGCCAATACACGTTATAGAGCATTTGTGGCCTCCCTTATTTTAGTGAAATCATGGAACAAAAACATAACCCCGCTTGGTTTGAGGGATGCAATATGTTTAGCAGCCTAAACCTGAAATGTATCCAGGAAAATTATTATCATTAAACGATAAAGGTTGAGGTTGAGCGCCTCTGCTTAAGCATGTAGGTTTTGAGTGAAAAAAGTGAGGTACATGTAATATATAAAAAAAAAGAGAGAATTGCAAGAAAAGTTTGAAGAATTTTGGAGCAAATAAAGTGAAGATCAAAACATCAAAATTCCAAGAAATTCAAAAGTTGAAGATACCAAAAATCAAACAACAAAGGTGGTGAATTCAAAGAAATCAAAGATCAAATTATCAAGGAATTGAAGAATTCCAAAAGAGCTCCATAGTGGTATTGTAGATTGTAATTCTAGATTATGTATGCTTAGGTTGCTCAACTAAAAATACCTTGAGGATAAGGAGGTTTTCTGCGGATGGATTCGGAGGGTTGCATAAAATGAGCATTGTTCGGAAAAACTGGGCGAGTGTTTATGAAAATTGTGAGTATTTAAAGTATAGGGGTACTTTAGGAAAATTTTAGACACAAATGCATGCGTTGAGGTCTTGGCATAATGGCTGAGTTGGAGCCGGATTGTTCTATGTGGTGTTAGTAATTAAGGGTTAAGTTTAAATTTGCTTGAGGGCAAGCAAAGCCTAAGTGTGGGGTATTTTGATATTGCCATATTTATACCTATTTTTAGGAAATATTTAAGTACATTTTTATTAATAAGTTGATAATATGTTTAGAATAATGGTACTTATGACTTTAAATTGTTATTTTTGGTCAATTAAAAGGATTTTCGAAGAGAGGGACCAAAAATGACAATATGTAGAACATGGGAGACTTGGAAGACAAGAGATGAATAAATCCACGAAAGATACTAAAATCACGACGTGGAAAAGTCAGCCACGACGTGGCCAATGAATTCTAGAAGATAAAGATCGCGATTCGGAGGAATCCTTGCCCGGTACGGATAACTTGAAGCCCACGACGTGGCCTGGATAGCCACGACGTGGCGCGGGGTTTTGGAGTTTATTTAAGTGTTCCTGATCATTACGAGAAAAAGAACCTTTTGGCTAAAGGAAGGAGTTCCAGAAGATGATTTGGAGCGAAAGAAAGGTTCTGGAAAAAGGTTTTCAACACCAAAAAGAGTAAAGGTCTATATTTTAGTTAATTAAGAACATGTTTTCTATTACTTCAAATTGTGTTGGTTTGTTAGTTGCTATGATGAGCAGCTGAATCTAGCTACTCTTGTGTTAGCTAGATGAAGCTTCCAACTTATGAATAGCTCAATTTTCATGGATTAAGTTTAGTTGGTAAAAATTGCTTGTGTTTCATTTGTATTACTTAGCATGCTATTGTTTGTTTCTCTAATTGCTTGGTTGCATGTTCTGTGTAGCTTAGTGACCATTAACTGCATGAATTTGTTTACCTAATGATTTAGTGAACATTAAATTGTTAGAGCTAGGATTGACCAATCTTAGTTAGTAATTAGAGTAAATAAGCTTAGATGTGCTAGAGAACGTGTATTGTGACTACAATTGCGTTTATATAACAAATCTTACATAGCATATTTACATTCATAATTAGTTCTGTGTTTAATTATGTGTGAACATACATGGTTTGACATGAATTAGTTAATTATTGGTAAAGTTAGAACTAAATTACTAATACAACTAAAAACCAACTTAACAATCCGTAATCATTAGCTAGCCATAAGGAAGAAGTGGATTCAACCTAAACAAGAGAGTGTTTTTACTTATTGAATTTGATTTAAGTTCATCTGATCTTGTAAAGTCAGATAAAACCCCTTTTAAATTTGTTAATAATTAGGTTAATTTAATAGTAAGTAAATTAATTAGTAACACCATTCCCTGTGATCGACACCCGACTTACCCAAACTATATTGTAATCTGACTAGTTACACTGCCTATAAGTGCATAGTTAGTTTAAGTTTGTTAGGTTATAAATATTAAAATTAGTGGGTACTTTTGTGCACATCACGTGGCGAGTAGGACCGGGTTAGTAGGAGAAGGACTCGACGAGTCTGTAACACGACTCGGCGAGTCCAGTCAACTGGGAGTTGACCTTGACCAAGGAGTTGACCTTGGACCAGGGATGGGCCAGTCAATTGACCTAAGGATATTTATGAGTGGCTAATCTATGTGTATGGGTTTGTAGCTGGAGGATTACCGGTGCAGCAGCCAGGTGTCTAGTAGTCGGACTTTCGGTAGCTACTCTTCGAGGTGAGTTTCCTTCCAGTAGTAACGGGTCTAAGGCACCAAGGCCGGCCCGATTAGACGATATGCTAGTGACGGAGTGTGGGCAGAGCCCGTATCTCATGGTCGAGTTTGATTATGATATATGCCAGTATGATAGATTTTTCTATACTCATTGTCTGTGTGATACTTTATTTTATGGATTAGCAGCTGAGTGTGGGCGAGGCCCGTATCTCTCTGATAGTGGAGTGTGGGCGAGGCTCGTATCTCTTAGATAGAGGAGTGTGGGCAAGGCCCGTATCTCTCAGATAGCGGAGTGTGGGCGAGGCCCGTATCTCCCAAATAGCGGATTGTGGGCGAGGCCCGTATCTCCCAGCTAGCGGAGTGTGGGCGAGGCCCGTATCTTCATGAGTGTGGGCGAGGCCCGTATCTCCTAGTTGTTCATTGTATGTTTGTTTGGTATGAGGTATTATGGGGGAACTCACTAACCTTCGTGCTTACAGTTTTCAGTTTTGGTTTTAGGTACCTCTTCTTCGAAGGGGAAGGAGCTGGTGCGGTAGCGGCCCATCACACACATGCCTCGTATTCCGCATAATGGGATCTTCCTGGGGATTTGTACTCTAACATTATTATGTTTATGAAAATGTTTTCCCGAAATGTGATATCTTTTATGAAATGTTATGATCGGTGACGCTTTTATTTCTAAATGCTTTACTAAGTATATGTTTTAAAAATGAAAATTTTGGCTCGTATTTTTGGGACGTTACACTTTAGAGCCAAAATTTCATTTTTAAATAAGTAATTATAAAAACTAGTAGTCTGAAACATCAATAGTATCAACTCATTTCACAATCAATAACCAGTATTTCAAATAACCCAAACATGTCATAGAAAAGTAATATCATAGTACAACTCCCAAAGATCTCGTAATGCGGAAATCATAGTGTGATGTGTTGTGACATGCCGGCTCCTTTCCTTTCAAAGAAGAAGTATCTGAAACCAAAACTGAAAACCATAAGCACGAAGCTTAGTGAGTTGCCCCATCATACCATATACCATACAGTAAACATACTGCCTAGCATATATGGGTGCTGGCCTACCTCTTTGGTCTCTTTCAACCAGTAACCACCAAGCATATTTGGGTGTCGGCCTACCCCTTCGGTCTCTTTCAACCAGATACTGCCTAGCATACATGGGTGCTGGCCTACCCCTATAGTCTCTTTCAACCGTTTACGGGGTCTATTTCACCCCTACCACTACCACATAATATCCTAGCATATAAGCACATAAATCACATACTGCCTAGGATATCTAGGTGTTGGCCTACCCCCTTCGGTCTCTTTCAACAGGTAACCACCGAACATATTTAGGTGTCGGCCTACCCTTTCGGTCTCTTTCAACCAGTTACAGGGTCTATTTCACCCCTACCACTACCACATAATATCCCAACATATAAGCACATAAATCACATAAGATAATGGCATCTCAGACAATTATCACAAAGACAATCATCTCTACTGTAAACAACTACTAGTGGGCCGACATTAGTGCCTACGACCCACTTATACTAGGAAGGTAACTCACCTCGCGCTGCTGAAATCCACTGCAAGACATCCTTAGCTACCTTCTTGACAACTCCTCAAACTATCAATGTCAAAACACCACCCAGTTAGCAATTAGGTCCCAAACCATGATCCATAATCCATACTTGGGGTAAAGTAGCCCCTTTACCCCTGACCCATCAAGACTCACAACTAAGGCCCAAGTCCAAACCATAAGATCCATAAAGACCCACCGTTGGCCTAATTTTACAAATTGGTCCCAATCCCATATGGGTCTTATCTTAATCCTATACTCCCATACAATACTCTTTAGGTTACCCCAAGAACCGTTTGGGACAACTTGGTCAAAAGCATAAGTAAAAGGTCAAAGTCAACGGCTCAGGTGACCCGACTCGTCATATTGGTCCTTCAATTCGCCGAGTTCTCGTCAACCCTTATAATCGTGAAAAACCGTTCCAACTAGCCAAGTTCACCCCAAACTCGCCGAGTTTCCTCTATATACAGCAGAATCGGGAAAAACCATCCCAACTCGCCGACTTCTCCTATGAACTCGTCGAGTTCTTCAGTCTGCCAATCCACTTAATGGATTAAGACATTTTTCTTGAATCCAACAACTCCAAACTTCAAATCCCTCCCATTATGATGTTTAGAAGGGTAAAGTTTCCAACTTTACCCTCGAAAACCATCTTCTAAGCTTAAAACTCAAACCCTAGTTTCTTTAAAGATGGTCTTGATCCATTAAGCCCCTAAACTCCTACAACAACACTCCAACATACAGATCTGATGTCCTAAGGTGGAAAAATCATGTAAAGTTTCCAACTTTACGTTCATGCATGCTATAAAACACCCTCAAATGTCTATTTTGGCTTCACAATGGACATATTGCATGAATGGGACATGAAGGCCTTTAAAGTTTGCAACTTTAAGCCTCAATATGTCATATAACGGTCAGATCTACCCCATTAACCTCTGTAAACCTCTTTTCTTCGGACCATTTGATCAAAGCCCCAAAACTCAAGCTAAAACTTCAAGAAAAGAGATCTAGTAAGTTATATGCCAAGGTGACGACTTTATACCTCAAAGATGCAGCTCTTGATGAAGGGTTCCTGGATCTAGAGTCACTCCCCGAAGCTAGTTGCTTCCCTCTTCTAGTCTCCTTCAAGAATCACCAACAAATACTCTCTATGAACTTACAACACTCAAAAATGGCCTTAGGGTCTCGAGATTAGGGTTTTGGACGATGGAGGCTGGAAATGAGGCCGAACCCTAGAGCTTAAGTTGTTTAAATAGGGTGCAAAACCACGAATTTAGGATATCTCAAACCGCGACCAACTCATCGAGTTGGACCTTCCCAACTCATCGAGTTGATCCTCAAAACCGCGCACGACATACAATTCCAACACGTCGAGTTTCCCTCGAAAACTCGACGAGTTGGCTTTTAGAAATGAGGTTTAATTCAATTGTGGCAAGTGTGGCAAGTGTGGCAAGAGCAACGTGGGTTCTTGTCGAGCATGGATTTGCTACAAATGTGGCAAGGAGGGGCATATGGCGAAGGACTAGCCTAAGGGATTTTCGGTTTGCTTTAACTAGACTGGCCACTGGAAGGCCGAGTGTCCTCAGCTCACTCAGGGATTAGCCCAGGCTTCTGCTCTTATTGCTTTACACGTTACTGATGGCCGGCGAGTGAAGGCCGAGACTCCGAGAGCTCATGGGAGAACTTTCCAGCTGACAGCGGAGGAGGTCCGCGCAACACCTGATTTCGTTGTTGGTACGTATTTCCTTATTCAAGCTATTTTGAGTTTTGTTTATGCTTATACTGTGTTTTATATAGGTACTTTTCTTGTGAATTATGTGCCTGCTTTGGTGTTATTTGACTCGGGTGCGAGTCGATCTTTCGTGTCTTTGACCTTTAGTCGTCACATTAGTGTTAGACGCGATGCGTTGAGTCGACCGCTGAGGGTCTCTATAGCCGATGAGCATGCGGTTTTTTCCACTGATGTATTCCGGAGATGTGTATTAGAGATTTTCGATGTTGAGTTTCCGATAGATCTGGTGTCGATAGCGATGGGTGATGTTTGTGTCATAGTGGGCATGGATTGGTTGAGCCGGTTTGGAGCCGTGATTAACTATGAGCGTCAGATGGTGGCCATACGAGAGCCTAGTGGGGGAGTACTTACTGTTTATGGAGAGGGAACTAGATCGGGATCAACTTTCTGCTCTGCCGCCAGGGCGAGGTAAAGTCTACAGCAAGGGTGCATGGGCTTTTTAGCGTACGTGATGGATACACGAGTTGCCACTGAGAGGCCGAGTCTGTAACACTCATGTTTCTAGCTAAGGCACTTATATTGAGGTGATAGTCTAGGTTAACCTTTGTAACTCATTTTGAAGAAATGAAAGGAATTATGTGAATATTATGTGAACTATGTGTTTTATGCTTAATTAATTAAGAATAAAAATAAGCGTCAAAATTAAAGTGTGAGATAAGCCCGATATCTTTACATAAAGTTGTAGTGCTCGACACAAGGATTTCGGAGATATAAAGAATACCAAAATCCGAGTTATAACGAAGATGTTATGACATGTCAAAGTTTCGTGACAAAACCGACACGGTGCTGAATGTCGTAAAAAGTGAGTTTTTGATAAACTATTTTTTAGCCTTAGTAATCTAAACGAAAGTCGTAGTATTCGTTAAACCGAGAAGTTCAATAAAAAGAACGCCCAAATCTGACTTCGTATGAGGAAGTTATGATTTTTCGAAGTTTCAGCTTAGCACTAGACAGCTAAAAACTTGAATTTTAGATCGAGCGATTTTTAGCCGACACAACCTAAATGAGAATTGAAGGTCTCGTCATTAGTAGCACAATGGTAAAAAGTCTGACGAAAACGGACGTCGGATGAAGAAGTTATGAATTTTTAACGGATTTCCTGTCACGGTCTGTTAAAAATATTAATATAAAAATTAAATTCAAAATTAGCCGACGAAGTCTAAACGGAAGTTGTAGAGCGTAATTTTAGCTACACGTGCATATAAAGAACGTCAAAAACAGAGCTCGTATGCAAAAGTTATGGATTTTAGAAGTTTTGGCACGAAAATCGAGAAAATTCGCATAGTCACGAGCTGCCACGTCACCCTCGCTCAAAACACGCCGCGTGTCCTGCTGAGTCATCCGAGCTGCTAAGTCATCTGAGCACGTGGCCTTATCCGAAGTGGTCCACTAGAGGTCTGACGCGTGTACCATTCCTCGTGTCCGAGCCTCGCAGAAGGAGCCACGTCCGAAGCCTCAGACTAGACCGCGGTCCAATTAGGAGGCGACAGCGAGCCCCTCGCAGGTGCGCGCCATGCGCAACCCTCCCTGCGAGCCTTCGGATATGCGACGTGTGTCCTCTTTCTAGCCGTTGGATCAGAAGCCTCGCCCCTATAAATAGAAGGGTGCGAGACCTCCCTGGTAACTTTGAAAATTTGCCACTTTTAACCCCTTTTCCGATATTTTCTTCATATTAACATCCCCCAAAGCCCCGATATCGATTATAAGCCCCGGAATACTCCACGAAGTGCCTGAGAAGCCCGAAAAATTTATCTTTTCATTTTCAAAACCCGACTTTTGCAAAGCCCGGTTTCTCAATAAAACTCCCGGTTTTATTAGAAACGATCGTTTTAAGAAACGAATTGCTACCCGATTATCATCAAATCATGTGAGTGTATAGTCACTTTCATTTTACACATAGATATGAAGTATTTACCTTATAATACATGCTATGTGTAAATATATTAATTTTTTATTTAAGGTGACTGTTGAGTTGATGTTTTATACAAGTTTTAAACTGTATAAGTATTTTTATCTACAAATATGTTGGGTAGAACATGGGTAGATAGTGATGTGTGATAAAATAAAATTGATGAGAGGCCTCGATGTGTTTTGAGATCCAGTCATCTAGCGGAGTTTGGATGACAACCACGGACTTTCTAGACAGTCCAGTGGGAAACATTAGCAGGTCCACAACCTGTAGGTGTTCATGAACTAAGAGTGTTCATTCATTGTACTCCATCCCCCTCATGGTTTCCTTTAGGACATGTATGGCTGAGGAAACCCCTTAGCAGTAGTGTCCATCCCGATGATATTCTTTAGGCTAGGTCCCTTGTGAAAAGTGTTTAGGGACGTAAAGTGAGGATAACGGGAACGGGTAATCAGGGTTATTGTTGATTGGTAAACTTAATAGGTTTATTATTACTGTGGGTTGAAAACCCTATATGCTCACCAGGATCCCAAGCCTGACCCACTCAGCTTTTTATGTTACAGGTAGTGGACCCTGAGCATAGTCGGAGGACGACGAGAGATTTTTGGATTATATGCCAGTAGTTGTAAATAACTGTTGAAAGGCTTATAATGTCTTGTTTATGCTTTTGATCTGTATCGGAACATGACATCCCGAGGTTTTGATATATATGGAAAATATATACCTTCTTAATGAAGGGTTTTCATAAACTTTTATCATATGTTGTTTGAGGACCAATTCCGCAACATCTTTTAAAAAGATTTCTCTGATTTTATTTTAAAAAGCATAAATTAAATCGGTCTTTTCTGGCCGAGAAATTAGGGGATGTCACAGTTGGTATCAGAGCATTAGTTTAAGCAAACTAAGAAATTGTAGGATTTCTAAACTTAAACTTAGAATGCTAAGTGATGATTGTGATATGAGTGTCTACCATATTTTAGACACGAGCACTAGTTTATTTTAGGAAAGATGCCTAAAATTCCCTTATGTGCTAAATGTTATGTGTTTGCCATGTGTGCCATTATTTGTTCGGATCTATGGTTTGTTGCCGACCGGATCTGGAAACCTTATGTGTGTAGGATTCTAAGCGTATAATTACGAGATTAGAACTAACATATAAACGTTTCGGAATGATAAGGGAATTAAAATGTCTAACAAGGATAAAGACCTAAATTCGCCTTATTTGGTATATAGATTGTAATGGAAAGAACTCGTAGTGGAGCTGCAAATGCAAACGGAAACAGGGATCAACAGCCTCAACCTCAAGTAGTTGAGCAAGTACCTGTTGTAGGAGTTGCACCTGAGCCAATGACGATGGCTGGGGTACAAGAAATGATCCAGATTATGTTAGATCGCCAAATGGAGGAGACAAGGCGATTACTACAACAGCATAGGGAAGAGACTACGATACCTGTTGAACAGCCCGTATTGAATGAAGGGCAATCAGTAGGAGGGAACTATAGTGGGACTCTTGGTCAAGCCAACCCACCGATAGTTAGACAAGACAACCAGGATGGAGGATTTGATGGAGGCGGGTGCAAGTACAAAGATTTCATGGCATCTAAACCACTGTGTCTATCTGGAAGTCCGACACCGGTGGAAGTCATGAATTGGATCTCCAAAATGGAGACGATGTTTGAAAGTTCCGAGTGCAGCAACAAACAAAATACCGTACTTGCAATTCCTCTGTTAAAGTCTGGTGTGTTGAGTTGGTGGAAGTTACTAGTTGATTCGATGCCCAAGGGTGAAGCTAGTAAGATGTCTTGGGAAGATTTTGTGGTACAATTGAAATTGCAGTACTGCTCTGAGCAGGATCTTCTGGAAATCAACAATGAGTTCCAGAATTTAAAGAAAGGAAAGATGAGCGTTACTGAATACGCTGCTAGTTTTATGGAAAAGATGAAGCTTGTTCCTCATCTAGTTCCAACTGAACTCTCTAAGCTCAACAAGTTTGCCCTCGGATTACCAGCGGACTTTGGTCCGATGGTTAAGCAAACAACCACTCTGAAAGCCGCCATCTGGGCTGCTAAGAATGTTGAGGTTCAAATCAGAGAGAAGGGTCTGGAGAGGGCAGAAGTTGGTGAAAAGAGAAAATTTGAAGGAACTTCAGGTTCCAACAAGAAAAGCAAATTTTCTAAGTCCAAGAAGTTTGGAGGAGGAGGAAGTGAAGTGAAATGGTGTGAGAAGTGCAAGAAAAAGCACTCTGGGAAATGTAGTGAGGAGGTGACTTGCTTCAAATGTGGAAAGATTGGGCATTATGCCAACGTGTATCCGTCCGATAAGAGGGTATGTTTTGAGTGCCATGAAGTAGGGCATGTTTTTAAAGACTATCCAAATAGGAAGGATGCAGCAAAGCCCAATCTACCACCAAAGCCGAAGGCGAGAGCCTTTCAGATGACTCTTGAAGCTGCAAAAGAAGAAGTCGATGTCGCTTCAGGTACCTTTCTCGTAAACGAATTGCCTGCCCAAATTTTGTTTGATTCTAGAGCCAATTACTCCTTTATATCGCATGAATTTGGTAGAAAGCTAGCTTTGCCTGTAGATAGGCTAATTAATGCTTTATTAGTCGAGATTGCTAGTGGCAAGTTTGTACTTGTTAGCCGTCGTATGAAAAACATCCTCATTGACTTGGATGGGAATAAGTTCCACGAGGAATTATTGCCTATCAAGTTAAATGGATTTGACATAGTTTTAGGAATGGATTGGCTTAGTGCCAATGATGCCGAAATATTGTGTAGAAAGAAGATAGTAAAAGTAAACCCGCCAGGGAAAGAGTCGTTTATGGTGTATGGAGACAAACGCAAAGTAAATTCTGGAATCATTTCCCTAATGAAAGCCATAAACTGTTTGGCCAAGGGATGTACATCATACCTAGCGTTCGTGATCGATGCTAAGAAGGAAGAGAAGGAGGTGCAGAATATTCCGGTGGTGTGTGATTATCCGGAAGTTTTTCCCGAAGATCTTCCCGGATTGCCCCCTGATCGACAAGTAGAATTTCGTATTGACTTGTTACCAGGAACGATGCCGATAGCAAAAGCACCATACCGATTAGCACCAACAGAGATGAAAGAACTTATGACACAACTTCAGGAGTTATTGGACAAAGGTTTCATTCAACCTAGTTCATCGACCTGGGGAGCCCTGTGTTATTTGTAAAGAAGAAAGATGGGAGCATGAGAATGTGCATCGATTACAGAGAGCTAAACAAAGTGACGATAAAGAACAAGTATCCGTTGCCGAGGATCGATGACCTGTTCGACCAGTTACAGGGTTCGAGCTATTTCTCGAAGATCGATCTTAGGTCGGGATACCATCAACTAAAGGTGAGAGAGCAGGATATCGAAAAGGTTGCGTTCAGAACAAGATATGGACACTATGAATTTTTGTTTATGTCGTTCGGACTAACCAATGCCCCAGCAGCTTTCATGGATTTAATGAATAGGGTTTGTAAACCATTCCTAGATAAATCCGTGATAGTATTCATAGATGATATCTTGATTTATTCAAAAAGCAAGCAGGAGCATGAAAAGCATCTGCGTGAAGTGCTAGAAGTCCTGAAAAAGGAGAAGTTGTATGCAAAGTTCTCCAAATGTGAATTTTGGATTCAAGAAGTCCAATTTTTAGTTCATGTGGTTAACCAAGAAGGAATAATGGTTGACCCAGCAAATATTGAAGCTGTGATGAAGTGGGAACAACCAAAAAGCCCTACGGAGATTCAAAGCTTTCTAGGATTAGCTGGATATTACCGAAGGTTTATCCAAGGCTTTTCTTCGATTGCTACTCCATTAACAACTTTGACCCACAAAGGAGCTACTTATGCTTGGAATGAGAAGCATAAGGAAGCCTTTGAGAAGTTGAAGAAGAGATTATGTGAAGCACCGATTCATTCGTTGCCTGGAGGAGTTGATGACTTCGCAGTTTATAGCGATGCATTTGGAGTTGGGTTAGGTTGTGTTCTGACCCAAAGGGATAAATTAATAGCGTATGCATCAAGGCAATTGAAGGAGCATGAAAAGACCTACCCCACTCACGATTTGGAGTTGGCAGCGGTAGTATTCGCCCTAAAGATATGGAGGCATTATCTTTATGGCACAAAGTGTAAACTTTTCACTGATCATAAGAGTCTTCAATATCTCTTTAATCAGAAGGAATTGAACATGAGGCAACGACGTTGGCTAGAGTTACTCAAGGACTACGACTTTGAGATACTTTACCACCTTGGTAAAGCAAATGTTGTTGCTGATGCTCTCAGTCGGAAGGTAAACCTTGAAAAGAAAAGGCCAAGAGCGTGGAGAATTAAAGTTTTCTCGACAATTGTGGAAAGTATAAAGAAAGCTGAAGAGGAAGCTTTAGAGAAAAATGACCAACAGGAAGAACGTTTGGGCAAAACGTTAATATTCGGTACAAACAACCTAGGGTTGAAGGTATTCCAAGATAGGATTTGGGTACCTAAGACGGGCGGAGTAAGAAATCTTCTGATGGAAGAAACTCACAAGACCATGTAGTCGATTCATTCTGGCAGTACAAAAATGTATAGGGATCTAAAGCCCTATTATTGGTGGCCGACGATGAAGCTCGATGTTGCTAAGTATGTGGCCGAGTGTGTAACTTGTGCTAGAGTTAAGGCACAACATCAGAAACCGTATGGGTGTTTAGAACCTTTACCCGTACCCATGGGTAAATGGGAAGACATCACCATGGATTTTGTGACTAAACTATCCAGAACAAGGAACGGTCACGACATGATTTGGGTGGTCGTTGATCGCTTCACTAAGAGTGCGCATTTCATAGCAGCCAAATAGAAATGGTCTATGGATAAACTTGCGAATTCTTATGTAAAGGAAATTGTGAGGCTTCACGGTGTTCCGTTAACGATTGTATCCAATCGTGAAAGTCGTTTTATCTCAAGATTTTGGAGGAGTCTACAAGAGGAATTGGGTACCAAGTTGTGTTTGAGTACAACTTACCATCCGCAAACCGATGGTCAGAGCGAACGAACGATTCAAACATTGGAGGATATTGTAACAGCCCGGAATTTCAGGTATTTATTTAAATTATTTTTGGGCACATTTAAGAGGGAACTCGGCGAGTAGGTGCATGACTCGCCGAGTAGGGCCATGTCTTGGTCGCAGTCGCAGATACGCGACTAGACTCGACGAGTCCAAGTAAGGACTCGGCGAGTCGACGCTGTTTCAGCTGAACCCTAGCCGTTTCATTTCTGATCGTATATAACGATCTTATAGCCGTCATGTCGCGTCTTTTGGCCGGTCGAAGATCCTCTGGGAGTGTGTGAGCATCTGAAGCAAGAGAGAGGACTTGAGAAGGCTTGGAGAGATTGTTAGGCAAGGAGGAGCAAGGTGGTGATCAAAGGAATCGAGTACTGGAGGTTTGGAGACACAGGGAACACGTTTCCAGGTAATCTTCGGATCGAAATCTGTAACTTTTACGTTGTATGCGAGTTTAGGGTTTAGGAAACCCATTTAAGGATTTGTTAGATTATATTGTTGTATAAGCGTAAAAACCCCCTGTATTAGTATATGTGAAAGTCCAGGAAGCCCTATATCTATAAACTTCGATATCATGCGAAATACAGGAGGCAGCGGATTGACTGCATGGCGAGGACTCGCCGAGTCCTATGATCAGACTCGGCGAGTAGCTTGAAGATTCACTAGGACTCGCCGAGTTGTTCTTCAGACTCGGCGAGTAGCTTGAAGATCTACTGGAACTCGTCGAGTCGTTCATCAGACTCGGCGAGTGGTGTCAGGGTGTCTATACTCGTCGAGTTACCCTTTGCACTCGACGAGTCCGGTCAAGATTGACCGTTGACCTGTATATAACTTATTAGGGTCAGTTGTCTTGTTTGATAAGATCATTAACAAAGGATGTGGTATTATAGGGAACCTGCGGATTAGCGGATCGTGTGAGAGTAGCTCGAAGAGTTTATAGCTGCATACTACGAGGTGAGTCTTCTCACTATACGTCACCCGGAAGGGTTTGACTGTGAGGCCGGAAGGTCGTATGTGTTATATTCATGCTATGTCTAGAGAGGTAGATGCTTTATATGTGATGTGTGCTTATATGTGATGTATGCTTATACGGGCCGGAAGGCGAGACTCTATGTGATAGAAAGGACGGTATGATGAATGATTTATGTGTTATGTGCATTATGTTACATGTGTTATGCTTTATACTATCATGGGCCGGAAGGCAAAACACTATGGGCCGGAAGGCAATCTAATACGGGCCGGAAGGCGATATATATTATGGGCCGGAAGGCGATTATATTACAGGCCGGAAGGCAATGTTATGTGGACCGAAAGGTCCGGGCCGGAAGGCGTATGTGGTAAGTCGTATACTGGGGAACTCACTAAGCATTTATGCTTACTAGTTGTGTTTATGTTTTTCAGGTACCAGTGATGACCGTGGAAAGGCGCCGGCGTGACACGTACACACTGCCACTGTTGAAGATCCTGGAGATTTATTACTTATATTTTTGAAATAAACTTGGAATAAACCCTTTTGTCGAATAATGATGTTTTATTTTTAATGAAAAATTTATTTGAAAAATTGAGCTGTTACAATTGGTATCAGAGCCTAGGTTTGAGGGATTCGGGTGTACTTTTGGGTGCAACTGAACTCAGACCGGGGATTTGAGGAAAAACTTTTTCTTAAAAAAAAATAATAATAAGGGCATAACATTTTATAAAGGGTAAGGCGGTAAAAACAAGGGTGGAACAGTGTGTACGAGCAGCCAGCGTCCGAACGGTAAAGATCCCCAGAATACCTTACGATGTTATGTTATGCACTGAATTATGAATTGTTATGCATGCTAGAAGACTAGGTATACATGATAGGACTAGAATTGCCTGTTTTGTGATGCCTTAGTCTAGGGAGGTTGCTTATATGAGATACTTGGTAGCGTGCAAGTAGATAGTGCATACTAGAGGTAGAGTACTCATTATTCGGGATTCGGGGAGGAAGATTTGGGACGAATACTGATACGGTGTGGTCGGTAGTATTGGGCCCGTACTATCGAAGGCACCGGATCAGTGGAAGACTCAAATAAGAATCCCTGGAAATCGGAGACTGGGTAGGGTGCGTATCGAGTACAATTGTACTTGGTGGAGTCTCTGATGATTTTATGTTGTATTTCAGAGACATCATGGTTATCACACGCAATGGGGCGAGTTCGAGCGGTGCGAGTGATGAGGAGATTCGTCAGATTATTCAGGGAGAAGTAGCTGCGGCGGTCCGGGCTGAGATCCCGGAGATGTTTGGGTCTATTAAGACCACGTTGATGGAGGAGTTTGAGGAGCGGTACGCTGCACTCACTGAAGCTGCAGTTGCTGCCGCTACCGCAGCGGTGGCTGCTGCCAGGCCGCAAGGGGGCGATTCATTACTGTTCAGGGAATTCAGCAACACGAAACCCCCTGAATTTGATGGGACGCAGGATCCGATTGCAGCTATGAGGTGGATCGCTGACATCGAGGGGTGCTTTTACACTTGCTCATGCCCGGAGCACTTGAGGGTACGGTTCGCCTTGAACCAGCTCCGTCTGGGAGCGAAGGATTGGTGGGAGTTCGTGACGGCGAACTTCACTCAGGCAGAGATTTCGGCGGTGACGTGGGAGAGGTTTACGGAGATGTTCAGGGACGAGTACGTTCCCCCGGTAGAGAGGGAGCGATTGATTCAGGAGTTCTTGACTCTTAAGCAGGGTACTGATTCCGTGGCAGTGATCACACGGAAGTTTCATGAGAGGGCAATGTTCTGCCCCGAGCTGGTATCTACGGAGCAGTCGCGGATGAGCCGCTATTTGGGTGTTTTGAAGAGGGAGATCCGGGAGTTTGTGTCAAACTCCACCTATCGTACTTTCACTGAGCTTCAGGCGAACGCCAGGAAGCGCGAGATTGAGTTGGAGACTCAAGCGAGGGAAGAGGCTGAGTCTCGGCAGGTGGATCGACGGCCGGCCCAGTCTCAGCCGGCAGCCAAGCGGACTAAGTTCGCTGATTCGAGGATGGGTGGTTCGAAGGGTCGCACTTGCGCGAAGTGCGGCAAGAGTCACGAGGGGACGTGTCGAGCTGGTGGTTGCTACAAGTGTGGCAAGGAGGGACATATTGCCAAGGATTGCCCTAAGGGGTTTATGGTTTGCTTTCACTGCAACCAGACAGGCCATCGGAAGGCCGAGTGCCCGCAACTTCGTCAGGGAACTACACCTACTACCCGGACTACTGAGACCCGACCGGCGAAGGTCGAGGCCCCGAGGGCTCGCGGGAGAGCCTTTCAGCTGACTGCGGAGGAGGTCCGCGCTGCGCCCGATGTTGTGGCAGGTATGTTATCATTCACGTATTTAATTAAAGGTCGAAATGTTATGCTTATGTTAATGTATGTGTAGGTACTTTCCTTGTGAACTCTATGCCTGCTCTGGTATTATTTGATTCGGGTGCGAGTAGATCGTTTGTATCGTTAGCTTTTAGTCAGCACATCGGCATTAGTCGTGAGCCGTTAAGTCGGCCCTTGAGCGTTTCTATTGCGGCTGAGAGGGTGGTTTGTGCTACGGAGGTTCTTAAGGGATGTGTGCTAGAGATCTTCGGGGTCGCATTTCCGATTGACTTAATTCCTATTGCGATGGGTGATGTCTGTGTCATCGTAGGCATGGACTGGTTGAGCCGATTCAGCGCTGTCATCAACTGCGAGCGTCAGCTGGTGACTATACGAGACTCTAGTGGGGGAGTTCTTACGGTATACGGCGAGGGTACCCGTTCGGGATCAGCTTTTTGTTCGGCCGCTAGGGCGAGGCAATGTCTACAGCAGGGATGTAACGGTTTTGTGGCGTATGTGATGGATACGCGGGAGAGTTCCGAGAGACCGAAAACATTGAAGGAGGTTCCGGTGGTGCGCGAGTTTCCAGATGTTTTTCCCGAGGATTTGCCGGGAATACCTCCTACGAGGCAAGTGGAGTTTGGTATCGATCTAGTACCAGGGGCTGCGCCTATTGCGAAGGTGCCTTATCGTCTTGCACCTCCAGAGATGCAGGAATTGTCCTCGCAACTTCAAGAGTTGTTGGGGAAGGGATTTATTCGGCCGAGTAGCTCGCCGTGGGGAGCACCGATTCTGTTCGTCAAGAAGAAGGATGGTTCACACCGGATGTGTATCGACTACCGGGAACTGAACAAGGTGACAGTTAAGAACCGCTATCCGTTACCAAGGATCGATGATTTATTCGATCAGTTGCAAGGGGCATCTTGGTTTTCCAAGATTGATTTGAGATCAGGGTACCATCAGGTAAGGGTACGGGATGAGGACGTCCAGAAGACAGCCTTTAGGACGCGGTATGGGCATTACGAGTTCGTGGTGATGCCTTTTGGGCTCACCAATGCCCCAGCAGTGTTCATGGATCTCATGAACAGGGTATGCAGGCCGATGCTGGATCGGTCTGTGATTGTATTCATCGATGACATTCTGGTGTATTCGCGGTCGAGGGAGCAGCATGAGGGGCATTTGAGGGAGGTCCTTGAGGTACTGAGGTCGGAGAAGCTATATGCGAAATTCTCCAAATGTGACTTCTGGTTACGGGAGGTTCAATTTCTGGGGCACGTTGTAAATCAGGCAGGGATATTGGTCGATCCGGCCAAGGTGGAAGCGGTGATGAGATGGGAGGCACCGAAGTCACCCTCGGAGATCAGGAGTTTCCTTGGGTTGGCGGGGTACTATCGAAGGTTCATTAGGGACTTCTCCAAGATCGCGGTGCCACTTACCAAATTGACCCGAAAGGGTGTTACATTCTCATGGGGACTCGAGCAGCAGACTTCCTTCGAGGCACTTCGTCAGAGACTGTGCGAAGCACCAGTATTAGCTCTTCCGGAAGGGATGGAGGACTTTGTCGTATATTGCGACGCATCGATTTCAGGACTGGGTGCAGTGTTGATGCAGAGGGGCCATGTGATAGCCTATGCATCGAGGCAGCTGAAGCCTCACGAAGCAAGATATCCCACGCATGACTTAGAGTTGGGGGCAGTAGTGTTCGCCCTCAAAATTTGGCGTCACTACCTGTACGGGGTTCGTTGTACCATATACACGGACCATAAGAGTTTGAAGTATTTGATGGATCAACCCAACCTAAACATGCGTCAGAGGAGATGGTTAGACGTGGTTAAGGATTATGACTGTGAGATCCTATACCACCCAGGCAAGGCTAATGTGGTAGCTGATGCATTGAGTCGTAGGGCGGAGAGTACTCCATTGAGGGACGTATGTTTGAGATTGACGGTGATGACTCCGATATTAGATGCTATTCGTGGGGCACAGGCCGAGGTTGTGAAGTCTGGGATGCAGAAACAGGAGCGGGTAGTCGGGTTGATTTCAGAGTTCGTTACGGATGGGCGGGGACTGCTGACCTTTCAGGGTCGGATCTGGGTGCCATTCATGGGCGGTGCGCGTGTTATTTTGATGGAGGAGGCACATAGATCGAAATTCTCGATCCATCCCGGTGCTACGAAAATGTATCTGGATTTGAAAAAGGAGTACTGGTGGCCTTGCATGAAGAGAGACGTTGCCTGGTTTGTGGAGAGGTGTTTGACCTGCCGTAAAGTTAAGGCCGAACACCAGAGACCGCACGGTAAGTTACAACCCTTGGAGATCCCTGAGTGGAAGTGGGATCAGATCACGATGGATTTCATCACCAAATTGCCAAAAACTGCCAGGGGAGTCGATGCGATTTGGGTGATTGTGGATAGACTAACAAAGAGTGCACATTTCCTTGCCATTAGTGAAAGTTCATCAGCAGAAAAGTTGGCGGAGTTGTACGTGAGGGAGATAGTATCTCGGCATGGAGTGCCGACCTCGATTGTTTCGGATCGCGATGTACGTTTCACTTCCAGGTTCTGGAAGAAATTTCATGAGGAGTTGGGTACTAAGCTGCATTTTAGTACCGCATACCACCCCCAGACCGACGGTCAGAGCGAGCGGACGATTCAGACATTGGAAGACATGCTTAGAGCGTGTGTGTTAGACTTCGGGGGTAGCTGGGACGCGCATCTGCCGTTGGCTGAGTTTTCCTACAACAACAGCCATCATTCGAGCATTGGTATGCCACCTTTTGAGTTGTTGTATGGTAGGAGGTGTCGGACTCCCATTTGCTGGGGAGAAGTGGGACAGAGAGTGATGGGCAGTACAGAGATTGTACTTCAGACGACCGAGCAGATTCAGCGAGTGAGACAGAGGTTATTGACCGCCCAGAGCCGACAGAAGAGTTATGCGGACAGACGCCAATCCGAGCTCGAATTCCAGGTCGGCGATTTCGTTCTCCTAAAGGTTTCTCCTTGGAAAGGGGTAATTCGGTTCAGGAAGAGGGGCAAATTGGGGCCCCGGTTCATAGGTCCATTTCGGGTAATGGCAAGGGTAGGTCGGGTAGCTTATCGGTTGGAGTTACCGGTGGAGCTGAGTCAGATTCACAATACCTTCCACGTGTCGCAGTTGAGGAAGTGTATAGCCGATGAGGCAGCAGTGGTTCCGTTAGAAGATATTCAGGTGGATGCGAGCCTGAATTACGCCAAGAGACCAGTAGCTATCAGGGATCGGAAGATCAAGGTTCTACGGAACAAGGAGATACCTCTGGTGTTGGTTCAGTGGCAACATCGGAAAGGATCGGAGATGACTTGGGAGTCGGAAAGAGAAATGCGGGAGCAACATCCGGAGTTATTCGCAGAATGAGAGACTTCGAGGGCGAAGTCTAGTTCTAGTGGGGGAGAGTTGTAACAGCCCGGAATTTCAGGTATTTATTTAAATTATTTTTGGGCACATTTAAGAGGGAACTCGGCGAGTAGGTGCATGACTCGCCGAGTAGGGCCATGTCTTGGTCGCAATCGCAGATACGCGACTGGACTCGACGAGTCCAAGTAAGGACTCGGCGAGTCGACGCTGTTTCAGCTGAACCCTAGCCGTTTCATTTCTGATCGTATATAACGATCTTATAGCCGTCATGTCGCGTCTTTTGGCCGGTCGAAGATCCTCTGGGAGTGTGTGAGCATCTGAAGCAAGAGAGAGGACTTGAGAAGGCTTGGAGAGATTGTTAGGCAAGGAGGAGCAAGGTGGTGATCAAAGGAATCGAGTACTGGAGGTTTGGAGACACAGGGAACACGTTTCCAGGTAATCTTCGGATCGAAATCTGTAACTTTTACGTTGTATGCGAGTTTAGGGTTTAGGAAACCCATTTAAGGATTTGTTAGATTATATTGTTGTATAAGCGTAAAAACCCCCTGTATTAGTATATGTGAAAGTCCAGGAAGCCCTATATCTATAAACTTCGATATCATGCGAAATACAGGAGGCAGCGGATTGACTGCATGGCGAGGACTCGCCGAGTCCTATGATCAGACTCGGCGAGTAGCTTGAAGATTCACTAGGACTCGCCGAGTTGTTCTTCAGACTCGGCGAGTAGCTTGAAGATCTACTGGAACTCGTCGAGTCGTTCATCAGACTCGGCGAGTGGTGTCAGGGTGTCTATACTCGTCGAGTTACCCTTTGCACTCGACGAGTCCGGTCAAGATTGACCGTTGACCTGTATATAACTTATTAGGGTCAGTTGTCTTGTTTGATAAGATCATTAACAAAGGATGTGGTATTATAGGGAACCTGCGGATTAGCGGATCGTGTGAGAGTAGCTCGAAGAGTTTATAGCTGCATACTACGAGGTGAGTCTTCTCACTATACGTCACCCGGAAGGGTTTGACTGTGAGGCCGGAAGGTCGTATGTGTTATATTCATGCTATGTCTAGAGAGGTAGATGCTTTATATGTGATGTGTGCTTATATGTGATGTATGCTTATACGGGCCGGAAGGCGAGACTCTATGTGATAGAAAGGACGGTATGATGAATGATTTATGTGTTATGTGCATTATGTTACATGTGTTATGCTTTATACTATCATGGGCCGGAAGGCAAAACACTATGGGCCGGAAGGCAATCTAATACGGGCCGGAAGGCGATATATATTATGGGCCGGAAGGCGATTATATTACAGGCCGGAAGGCAATGTTATGTGGACCGAAAGGTCCGGGCCGGAAGGCGTATGTGGTAAGTCGTATACTGGGGAACTCACTAAGCATTTATGCTTACTAGTTGTGTTTATGTTTTTCAGGTACCAGTGATGACCGTGGAAAGGCGCCGGCGTGACACGTACACACTGCCACTGTTGAAGATCCTGGAGATTTATTACTTATATTTTTGAAATAAACTTGGAATAAACCCTTTTGTCGAATAATGATGTTTTATTTTTAATGAAAAATTTATTTGAAAAATTGAGCTGTTACAGATATGCTGAGAGCATGTACCCTAGAATTCCAAAGTAACTGGGATGAACACTTACCTCTAGTAGAATTTTCCTATAATAATAGTTTCCACTCAAGCATTAAGATGACACCTTATCACGCTTTTTATGGAGAAAAGTGTCGAACGCCATCATGCTGGCTGGAAGTTGGGGAAAAGTAGTTTATGGGACCTGAAATAGTCCATCAGACTGCTGAAAAGTTGAAAGTGATAAGGGAAAGGATTTTAGCTGCTCAAGATCGACAAAAGAGTTATGCTGACAAGAAAAGACAACCGATAACCTTTGAAGTTGGAGATTCAGTTTTACTTAAAGTCTCGCCGTGGAAGGGACTTATAAGATTTGGTAAGAGAGGGAAGTTGAGTCCAAGGTTTATTAGACCATTTAAAGTTCTTTAGAGGATCGGGAATCAAGCTTCAAGTTAGAATTACCGGAAGAACTGGAGGGTATTCATAACACCCTTCATGTGTGTTATTTGAGAAAGTTCAGGGGAGATTTGCCCAACATAATTTCGATTTTTGAGTTAAGGTTAGATGAAACAAGAGGTTGATGAAAGAACCTGAGGCAATCGTTGACCGTAAGACTATGAAGTTGCGACGCAAGATGGTTGATTTAGTGCTTGTGCACTGGAAACATACGAATGGACCAAATCTCACTTGGGAAACGGAGAGTGAAATGATGAGTCGCTACCCTCATTTGTTTAGTGATATATGATTCCGGGGACGGAATCATCCTAAGGGGGAGAAAATTGTAACACTCGTGTTTCTAGCCAAGGCATTTATATTGAGGTGATAGTCTAGGTTAACCTTTGTAACTCATTTTGAAGAAATGAAAGGAATTATGTGAAAATTATGTGAATTATGTGTTTTATGCTTAATTATTAGGGCTTAATTAATTAAGAATAAAAATAAGCATCAAAATTAAAGTGTGAGATAAGCCCGATATCTTTAGATAAAGTTGTAGTGGTCAAAACAAGGATTTCGGGGATATAAAGAATACCAAAATCCGAGTTATAACGAATAAGTTATGACTTGTCGAAGTTTCGCGACAAAACCAACACGGTGCTGAATGTCGTAAAAAGTGAGTTTTTGATAAAGTACTTTTTAGCCTTAGTAATCCAAACGAAAGTCGTAGTATTCGCTAAACCGAGAAGTTCGATAAAAAGAACGCCCAAATCTGACTTCGTATGAGGAAGTTATGATTTTTCGAAGTTTCAGCTTAGCAGTAGACAGCTAAAAACTCGAATTTTAGATCGAGCGATTTTTAGCTGACACAACCTAAACGAGAATTGAAGTTCTCGTCATTATTAGCACAACGGTAAAAATTCGGACGAAAACGGACGTCTGATGAAGAAGTTATTAATTTTTAACGGATTTCCTGTCCCGGTCTGTTAAAAAATAATAATATAAAAATTAAATTCAAAATTAGCCGACGAAGTCTAAACGGAAGTTGTAGAGCGTAATTTTAGCTACGTGTTCATATAAAGAACGTCAAAAACAGAGCTCGTATGCGAAAGTTATGGATTTTAGAAGTTTTGGCGCGAAAATCAAGAAAATTCGCATAGTCACGAGCTACCACGTCACCCTCGCTCAAAACGCGCCACGTGTCCTGCTGAGTCATCCGAGCTGCTAAGTCATCTGAGCTGCTGATTCATCCAAGCACGTGGCCTTATCTGAAGTGGTCCACTAGAGGTCCGACGCGTGTACCATTCCTCGTGTCCGAGCCTCGCAAAAGGAGCCACGTTCGAAGCCTCAGACTAGACCGCGGTCCAATCAGGAGGCGACAGCGAGCCCCTCGCAGGTGCGGGCCATGCGCAGCCCATGTGAGAGCCCTCCCTGCGAGCCTTCGGATCTGTGACATGTGTCCTCTTTCTAGCCGTTGGATAAGAAGCCTTGCCCCTATAAATAGAAGGGTACGAGACGTCCCGGGTAACTTTGGAAATTTGCCACTTTTAACCCCTTTTCCCATATTTTCTTCATATTAACATCCCCCAAAGCCCTGGTATCGATTATAAGCCACGGAATACTCCACGAAGTGCCCGAGAAGTCTGGTAAATTTATCTTTTCGGTTTCGAAACCTGACCTTTGCAAAGCCCGGTTTCTCAATAAAACTCTCGGTTCTATTAGAAACGATTGTTTTAGGAAACAAATTGATGCCCAATTATCATCAAATCGTGTGAGTGTATAGTCACTTTCATTTTACACATAGATATGAAGTATTTACCTTATAATACGTGCTATGTGTAAATATATTAATTGTTTATTTGAGGTGACTGTTGAGTTGATGTTTTATACAAGTTTTAAACTGTATAAGTATTTTTATCTACAAATATGTTGGGTAGAACATGGGTAGATAGTGATGTGTGATCAAATAAAATTGATGAGAGACCTCGATGTGTTTTGAGATCCAGTCATTTAGCGGATTTTGGATGACGAGCACGGACTTTCTAGACAGTCCAGTGGGAAACATTAGCAGGTCCGCAACCTGTAGGTGTTAATGAACTAAGAGTGTTCATTCGTTGTACTCCATCCCCCTCATGGTTGCCTTTAGGACATGTATGGCCGAGGAAACCCCTTAGCAGTAGTGTTCATCCCGATGATATTCTTTAGGCTAGGTCCCTTGTGAAAAGTGTTTAGGGACGTAAAGTGAGGATAACGGGAACGGGTAATCAGGGTTATTGTTGATTGGTGAACTTAATAAGCTTATTATTACTGTGGGTTGAAAACCCTATATGCTCACCAGGCTCCCAAGCCTGACCCACTCAGCTTTTTATGTTACAGGTAGTGGACCCCGAGCATAGTTGGAGGACGACGAGAGATTTTTGGATTATAGGCCAGTAGTTGTAAATAACTGTTGAAAGGCTTATAATGTCTTGTTTATTCTTTTGATCTGTATCAGAACATGACATCCCGAGGTTTTGATATATATGGAAAATATATACCTTCCTAATGAAGGGTTTTGATAAACTTTTAGCATATGTTTTTTGAGGACCAATTCCGCAACATTTTTTAAAAAGATTTCTCTGATTTTATTTTAAAAAGTGTAAATTAAATCGGTCTTTTCTGGCCGAGAAATTAGGGGATGTCACAGAGTTCTATTTCCGATGTTCCAGTAGTATGTGAGTTCCCGGGTGTTTTCCCCCGAGGAATTGAAGGGTGTGCCTCCTGAGAGATAGGTGGAGTTCCGGATCGATCTGATTCCGGGTGCGGCACCAATTGCTAAGGCACCTTATCGCCTTGCTGATGGGTTTTAGCCATATGAACATTCCTATGTGCACATGCAACCCTAAAGCTTGGATCTAGGTTTCTCTAATTAAACATGCATTGAATCCAAGACTTCTAATGGCTAATAGAGTATAATAACATTATGAAATCAGAATTAGAAGCTTACCTTGAATCACTTGCTTGATCTTCTTGTCCTTGGAGCTTTAGAGTCACAATTGTCACTCCTCTAGTGGCTTACAAACACCAACTAGCAAGAGGATGATTTGAGAGAGAGGATAGGGGATCAAAATCAGCCAGGGTTTCTTTCTAAAGCACAAGTGCCAATTTCCCTTGACCCCTAGGGTCTATTTATACTTGAAAGGCTCCTAGGGTTTCACCCTTAAACCCTAATTGGATAACTTAGGCCCTAAGCAATCCAATCCCCTTCATGATAAGCCTTTGGATGATTTTCAAGGCCTATCCAAAGTCCTTAAAACTGTCCACCATTATCCATAAGGGATTTACAGCCCAAAGTACAACTATCATACAATTGACAGTTTATGCCCCCTTTATTCAATTAATCTCTTTAAGTCACCAAATTAATTCTTAATTAATTTATGACTTATATTAATCAAATAATAATATTATTACTCTTTATATTATTCTCATAATATATTAATAATATTTCTTCTCTCATAATTAATCATCCTGTCAAGTTGCTATGGTGAAGGCAACCCAAAAGGACCATGCACAACCAGGTCAAATACTTGCCTAATATAGTTGCAGCCTTAGATACTATTCCAACAGTCTCCCACTTGGATAAGTCTAGTAACTATATGCACAAGTACAATTCGATTTGCAATCGTAGCTCTCAAAGACGTTGTCAAACTCGGATCTAATCAATCTTGTCCTTTAGATAAGGGATCGTACAGTCCTCTGTTAGATATCGTGCTGACAATTCTATGGAATAATTTGTCTTAGCATTTGGTTTCTTGATCTCCGATTCATTTGATATAGAACTTAATCGAACACATCAATTCAGTTCTGACCGGGCCCGACACATAAGTCAAATCAAATCATCGTGCGGCCGAGATATCGCTTTTACCCTCTTGGAATAAAAGTTACAGATAAACTTCGATTTATATGCATTTACTTATTCATTAACCAACTATACACAACAATGCGTTTTATAACACCGAGTTACTGATGCGTTTTCGCATTATCAATGTACAACCAATTAACAAATAACAAACCATATATCTAGGTTTTAAGACCATATGATATTATCGTCTTGCGATCACCCTTTTTATCACATTCCATAAGGTGATTCCAGCAAGCGCGGGTTTGTTCCATTGCTCAAAACTAGTTCATAAGCACTCATGAATGTTGCAGCAAACTTTTGCTATGTCTAATACCATTTAGACAATCTACACACCAATTCATGACAATCTTCATTCATACCTACTTCCAACATATGAACGATTGTGGACAATTTGAACAATTCGATTATTCTTAACAAACTCAATTATTCTGGAAGTCAAAACATGCAAAATGAAACAATAGTTAAACAATTAACATAAGACAGTAACATTACTCATAAATAATACTCTTTTATTTAATCATCAAATGTTAATTACATTTATCTATTACACGTTTCCAATACTATCTAATCTATACTAATATCATCCTTCAGCCCAATACTCCTAGTATGCTGTAAGTGCTTAACCCTACTCAGTCCCTTCATAAGCGGGTGTGCTGGGTTATCTTCTGATGATATCCTCTTCACTACGATTTGTCCTTCTTCTACACGATGTCTAATAAAGTGATATTTTCTGTCGATATGTCGAGATCTACCATGATCCCTCGGTTCCTTGGTGAAGCCAACCGCTCCTTCATTATCACAGAAAATCTCCATGGGCTCCTTTATGGCGGGTACAACTCCAAGATCACCGATGAAGTTCTTTAACCATATTGCCTCCTTTGACGCTTCGCTCGCTGCAATGTACTCTGATTCACACGTTGAATCAGCTACAGTTTCCTGCTTGGAACTTTTCCAAGTTACTGCTCCTCCATTCAGGGTAAAGACCCAGCCCGACTGCGAACTGTAGTTGTCCATGTCGGTGTGAAAGCTGGCATCACTATACCCTCGCACCTTCAAGTCATCACTCCCTCCGAGGACTAAGAACCATTCCTTCATCCTCCGAAGGTACTTAAGGATATTCTTAACCGCAATCCAATGGGCTCTGCTAGGATTCCCTTGATATCTGCTAACCATGCTCAAAGAAAATGCTACATCAGGGCGAGTACAAATCATAGCATACATGATTGAGCCAACTGCTATTTCAGCTTTGGTACTCGGACTTTGAGTCTTACTCAATATGGCATTACTTTGTATCGGTAATTCTCCCTTCTTCGATTTTTCCATACTAAAACATTTTAGTACCTTATCTAAGTAAGTGTTCTGACTAAGTCCTATTAGTCTCTTACTTCGCTCTCTCACTATCCTTATTCCCAGAATATAGGAAGCCTCTCCGAGGTCCTTTATAGCGAAGCACTTCCCGAGCCAGGACTTAACCTCCTGCAGAGTCGGGACGTCATTTCCTATGAGTAGTATGTCATCGACATAAAGAACGAGGAAGCTTACTATACTCCCACTGGCTTTGACATATACACATGATTCATCTTCGCTTTGTACAAATCCAAACTCTTTGACTTTCTTATCGAAGCAAAGATTCCATCTGTGAGACGCTTGCTTAAGTCCATAAATGGACTTTTCAAGCTTACACACTCTATTTGGATGCTTCGGATTGACAAAATCCTCTGGTTGAGCCATGTAAACATCCTCAGCCAACTTCCCGTTAAGGAAAGCGGTTTTGACATCCATTTGCCAAATCTCATAATCATGAAATGCGGCAATGGCTAGCATCACTCTAATAGACTTTATCTTCGCAACTGGTGAGAAGGTCTCATCATATTCAACTCCGGGAGTTTGAGTAAAGCCCTTCGCAACCAATCGCGCTTTATATGTGTGTACGTTTCCATCCACGTCGGTCTTCTTCTTGAAGATCCATTTGCACCCAACGGTCTTACGTCCGGGCACATTATCAACCAAATTCCAAACTTGTTTGTCATACATGGACTGGATCTCACTGTCCATTGCCTCTTTCCATTTTGCAGACTCCGGGCCTGCCATGGCTTCCTTATAGCTATTAGGTTCATCTAGATTTATTAGTGTACCATCACTAATATACGTATCCCCTTTGGTAGTAATATGAAAACCATAAAACTGGGGTTGAACTCTAACTCTTTCGGAACGTCTAAGAGGTAAGGACTCGTCAATCGGTTCAACCGGAGTTTCCTCCTTGGGTTGAGTGCCAGCGGTAGAGGTTCCTTCATCTATCAACTCTTGAATCTCTTCAAGCTCGATTTGCCTCCCACTGTCTCCTTGGCTTATGATTTCTCGCTCTTGGAAAACTCCTCTCCTTGCAACAAAGACAACATTGTTTTCGGTCTATAGAAGAGATATCCAAAGGATTTCTGCGGGTAGCCGATGAAAATACATCGCTCACTACGAGGTTCGAGCTTGTCGTGAGTATCTCGTCTTACGAAAGCCTCGCAACCCCAAACCTTGATATGTGCTTACGAGGGAGCTTTCCCTATCCACATCTCGTGAGGTGTTTTGGCAACCTTCTTAGTAGGGACTCGGTTAAGGATATGGGCGGAAGTCTCTAAGTCATACCCCCAAAAAGAGATAGGTAGTGAAGCATGACTCATCATAGAGTGAACCATGTCTAACAAGGTTCGATTACGCCTTTCTGCCACACCATTCAACTGCGGTGTCCTAGGTGGCGTCAATTGTGAAACTATTCCACACTCCTTGAGATAGTCGTGGAATTCAAGACTTAGGTACTCTCCTCCTCGATCGGATCGAAGCATCTTGATTTTCATGCCCAATTGATTCTCCACTTCATTCTTGAACTCTTTGAACTTTTCAAAGGTTTCTGACTTTTGCTTGATTAGGAAGATATACCCATATCTACTATAGTCATCGGTAAAAGTCACATAGAAGCGGTTCCCATCCTTCGTGGTTGATCTAAACGGTCCACATACATCAATATGTATTAGGTCCAATAGGCCCTCACCCCTTTCACATGTACTAGTGAAGGGTGACTTAGTCATCTTTCCAAGCAAACAAGACTCGCATGTGTCATCTTCCCTAAGGTCGAATAACTCCAACACTCCATCCTTTTGGAGTTGGGCTATGCGCTTCTTGTTGACATGTCCAAGACGACAATGCCACAAGGATGCTCTATCCATACCATTGGAAGAATCCATGCATAAAACATCATTTCCTAAGTTATCTACAATCATAACAGTTTCATAAATTCCATTACACGGTATTGCTTCAAAATATAAGACACCATTTAGATAAGCAAGAATAGAACCATTCTCATTATTAAAAGAAAATCTAAAACCTTGTCTAAACAAACCATGAAATGAAATGATGTTTCTTGCCATTTCTGGCGAATAGCAACAATTGTTCAAATCTAAACATAAACCATTCCTAAGCACTAAAGAATAAACTCCAATCTTGGTCACAGGCGACGATCTTCTGTTCCCCATGATTAGATTTATTCTTCCATGCTCCACATCCCTATTTCTTATGTCCCTGCAATTCAGAACAAATGTGGTAACCACAACCGCTATCAATGTGACATCCCCAAAATCACGGCCAGAAAAGACCGGTTTGTTTATGCTTTGTTTAAAAATCAGAGTTACATTTTAAATGAAAGTGTTGCGGAATTTGTCCCAAAACAAATATATGATAAAGATTTATCAAAAGCATTTCCATAGAAATGTATTTCATTAAAAGACTTGGGATGTCATGTTCGTACATATCAAAAGCATAAACAGTACAATATAAGCCTTACTACATTATTTCATATCTACAGGCCTATATCCGTAATCCCTCGTCCAAAACATCACACCTATGCTCATGCGCCACTACCTGTGATACATAAAACTGAGTGGGTCAGGCTTGGGAGCCTGGTGAGCACATAGGGTTTTCAACCCACAATAAATAAGTTTATTAATTTCATCAATCAACAATAACCCAATTACCCGTTCCCGTTATCCTCACTTTACGTCCCTAAACACCTATCATAAGGGACCTAGCCTAAGGATCATCATCGGGACGGACACTACTGCTAAGGGGATTCCTCAGCAATAAATGTCCTAAAGGCAACCATGTGGGGGATGGAGTACACCGGTGAACACGTCGTTCACAAACACCTACAGGTTGCGAGCCTGCTAGTGTTCCACTGGACTGTCTAGAAGAGTCCGTGGTCGTCATCCATACTCCGCTAGATGACAGAAACAACAACATCAACATCGAGGCCTCTCATCATTTTATCACACATCACCTATTACATCTACCCATGTTTTACCCCAACATTTTCGTAGATATAAAATACATATACAGTTTAAATCATTGAAAACATGTATAACAACGTTCATCCAGCATAGATAGCAAGTAATCAGATAATATGCACACATAACACGTAATTTATAAAATACTTCATATCTATGTGTAAGCTGAAAGTAACTATGCACTCACCTGAAAGGTGGTGACTCAGCACTCGGACAGCGCTTCGATACTCTCAAAACGATATTCCTTCGATAAAACCTAGTACCAACACCACTAGGGTTTAGTCTAACGATAACCGCGATTAATTAATAGTCTAGCTATTATTATTATTATATAAGCGTTAAACGATACTTATATAACCCATAATAATAGCCCAAGTACTTATTATAAGGTCCTAATAACATTACTATATTAAAACGTAAGCTAAACTAAAGATAGGTTAGGCGTAGCTCACTTACAGCGAGTTTTCTCGAAAACCGGGCTTCGCTGGAGCAGCGTTCCCGAGCCGAAAGGCTCTTTTCTCGGGACTCCGGGAGCCTCGGGGCTTCCTTCGGGTGCTAGGGGTTTACCTAGGCTTTAGGGGGCTTAAGGAGGCTTAGAGAGAGAGAGTGTAGAGAGAGAAAGAAGTGGGGAAAGGTGTGAGAAATGAGAGAACCCGGCACTTCTATTTATAGGGTGAAATCCTGACGGACTCGCCGAGTCGGTTCACTGACTCGCCGAGTCAGTGCCACGTGTCATCATCTGATGGCTTTCCTTGGGGAGAAAGCCTTGGCCCATATTCAGCCATGTCACCCCTTTTGCAGCAGCACTCTGCCAACTTCTAAACCCCGTAACTTTCGCATACGAGCTCCGTTTTCGAAGTTCTTTTTTTCCACGCGTAGGTAAAAACAAGATCTACAACTTTCATTTAGACTCCGTCGGCTAATTCTCGACCGATCTCAAATTTAACAGTAAGAGGCGTTTAGACTGTTAAATGACCGCGAAGAATTCATAACTCCTTCATACGAACTCCGTTTTCGTCCATCTTTTTACCGTTGAGTTCCTATTAATGAGATCTTCAACTCTCATTTAGGTCGCGTAAGCCAAAAACCGCTCGAACAAAAATTCGAGTTTCGGGTCGTGCACTGCTAAGCCGAATCTTAGAAAAATCATAACTTCCTCATACGAAGTCAGATTTGGGCGTTCTTTTTATCGACGTTCTTAGTTTAACATATTCTACAACTTTCGTTTAGATTGATAAGGCTAAATCTCACTCTATCGTAAATTCACTATTTACGCTTCCCGGTGTCGTGTCGGTTTTGCCGTAAAACTTCGACGGGCCATAACTTCTTCGTTATAACTCGGATTTCGGCGTTCTTTATATGTACAGAAACCTTGAGACATATTCTACAACTTTATGTAGAGACATCGGGCTTATCTCATACTTTAATTTTGATGCTTATTTTTATTCTTTATTAATTATACACTTATAATTAAATAATAAACACATAAACACACATAATTCACATAATACTCAAATATTTCATCTTTATTTCTTCAAAAAGAGTTACAAGAGTTGACCTAGACTATTACATTGACAAAAATGCTTAGCCCTGAAACCCGGGCATTACAACTCTCTCCCCCTTAGGATGATTCCATCCCGGAATCATGCATCAGCAAACAGATGTGGATAGCGACTCATCATGTCATCCTCTGCTTCCCAAGTGAGGTTCGGCCCATTTGAATGTTTCCATCGGACTAGCACTAAGTCGACCATCTTGCGTCGTAACTTCTTAGTCTTACGGTCAACAATTGCCTCAGGCTCTTCGATCAGCCTTTTATTGTCATCCATCCTTAACTCTGAGATTGGAATTATGTCGGGAACATCTCCCGTGAATTTCCTCAAATAACACACATGGAAAGTGTTATGAATACCATTGAGTTCTTCGGGCAATTCCAACTTGTAAGCTTGGTTCCCTATCTTCTGAAGAACTTTGAACGGTCCAATAAACCTTGGACTCAACTTTCCTCGTTTCCCGAATCTTATAAGTCCCTTCCACGGTGAGACTTTAAGCAAAACGGAATCCCCAACTTCGAAGGTTATCGATCGTCTTTTCTTGTCAGCATAGCTCTTCTGACGATCCTGAGCTGCTAACATTCTTTCCCTAATCACCTTCAACTTCTCAGCAGTCTCATGGACTATCTCGGGGCCCATAAACTGCTTCTCTCCGGCTTCAAGCCAACAAGACGGCGTACGACACTTTTGTCCATACAAGGCTTGGTAAGGTGTCATCTTGATGCTCGAGTGAAAACTATTGTTGTAGGAGAATTCTACCAGAGGTAAGTGCTCGTCCCAATTCCCTTAGAATTCGAGGGTACATGCTCTCAGCATATCTTCCAGCGTCTGAATCGTTCTTTCTCTCTGACCATCAGTTTGCGGATGATAAGCAGTACTCAAACACAACTTTGTACCTAACTCCTTTTGTAGACTCCTCCAAAACCTTGACGTGAAACGACTATCACGATCTGATACAATCGTAAGAGGGACACCGTGAAGTCTTACAATTTCCTTCACGTAAGCATTTGCGAGCTTATCCATAGACCACTTCTCGTTGGCTGCTATGAAGTGTGCACTCTTGGTGAAACGATCCACGACTACCCAAATCATGTCGTGACCGTTCTTCGTCTTGGGCAGTTTAGTCACAAAATCCATGGTGATGTCTTCCCATTTACCCATGGGTACAGGTAAAGGTACCAAACTCCCATACGGTTTCTGATGTTGTGCCTTAACCCTCGCACATGTTACGCACTCGGCCACATACTTCGCAACATCGAGCTTCATCGTCGGCCACCAGTAGTAGGGTTTTAGGTCCCTATACATTTTAGTGCTACCAGGATGAATCGAGTACATGGTCTTGTGTGCTTCTTCCATCAGAAGATCTCTTATTCCTCCCGTCTTAGGTACCCAAATTCGATCTTGGAATACCTTCAGTCCTCGACTGTTTGTACCGAACACTAACGTTCTTCCCAAACGTTCTTCCTTTCGGTCATTTTTCTCTAAAGCTTCTTCTTGAGCTTTCCTGATACTTTCCACAATCGTCGAGACGACTTCAATTCTTAACGCTCTTGGCCTTTTCCTTTCCAGATTGACTTTCCGACTGAGAGCATCAGCAACAATATTTGCTTTACCTGGGTGGTAAAGTATCTCACAGTCGTAGTCCTTGAGAAGTTCTAGCCAGCGTCGTTGCCTCATGTTCAACTCCTTCTGATTAAAGAGATACTGGAGACTCTTATGATCAGTGAAGAGCTTGCACTTCGTGCCGTAGAGGTAATGCCTCCATATCTTTAAGGCAAAAACTACCGCTGCCAACTCCAAATCATGAGTGGGTAGTTCTTTTCGTGCTCTTTCAATTGTCGAGATGCGTATGCTATCACCTTTTCTCTTTGGGTCAGAACACAACCCAACCCGACTCCAGAAGCGTCACTATAAACCGCGAAATCTTCGACTCCATCGGGTAGAGAAAGTATCGGTGCTTCACATAACTTCTTCTTTAGCTTCTCGAATGCCTCATCGTGTTTCTCACTCCACGTATACGTAGCTCCTTTATGAGTCAAAGCTGTTAATGGAGCAGCTATCGAAGAAAAGCCTTGGATAAATCATCGATAATATCCGGCTAATCCTAGAAAGCTTCGAATTTCCGTGGGACTCTTTGGGCGTTCCCACTTCATTACAGCCTTGATCTTTGCGGGGTCAACCATTATTCCCTCCTGGTTAACAACATGACCCAAGAATTGGACTTCCCGTATCCAAAAGTCGCATTTGGAGAACTTTGCAAAAAGCTTCTCCTTCTTCAACACTTCTAATACTTCCCGTAGATGCTTTCCATGCTCCTCTTGGCTTTTTGAGTAGATGAGAATGTCGTCGATGAACACTATCACGGATTTATCGAGGAATGGTTTACAAACCCTATTCATCAAATCCATGAATGTTGCGGGAGCATTGGTTAGCCCGAATGACATAACCAAGAACTCGTAGTGTCCATATCTCGTTCTGAATGCAGTCTTCTCAATATCCTGCTTTCTCACCTTTAGCTGATGATATCCTAACCTAAGATCGATCTTTGAGAAGTAGCTCGAACCTTGCAGCTGATCGAATAGGTCATCAATCCTTGGCAATGGATACTTGTTCTTCACCGTTGCCTTATTCAGCTCTCGGTAGTCTATACACATTCTCATACTTCCGTCCTTCTTCTTCACAAATAACACCGGAGCTCCCCAGGGTGATGAACTAGGTCGAATAAAACCGTTGTCCAATAGCTCCTGAAGTTGCGTCATGAGCTCCTTCATCTCCGTCGGTGCTAATCGGTAAGGTGCTTTTGCTATTGGTGTTGTTCCTGGTAACAAGTCTATACGGAACTCCACTTGTCTATCAGGTGGTAATCCGGGAAGATCTTCGGGAAAGACTTTCGGATAATCACACACAACCGGTATATTCTGCACCTCTTTCTTTTCTTTCTTAGCATCGATTACGAATGCCAAGTACGATGCGCATCCTTTGGACAAACATTTCCTGGCTTTCATCAGGGAAATGATTCTAGAATTCACTCTGCGTTTGTCCCCGTACACCATAAATGATTCCTTTCCGGGTGGGTTTACCTTTACTATCTTCTTTCGGCATTGAATCTCAGCATCGTTGGCGCTAAGCCAATCCATACCCAAAACGATGTCGAAACCGTTTAACTCTATGGGTAATAGCTCTTCATCGAATTCGTTTCCGTTTAGGTCAATGACGATGTTCCTAATACGATTACTAACAGGTACGAATTTGCCACTGGCAACTTCTACAATCAGGGCATTATCTAGTTTTTCTACAGGCAATGCTAATTTCCCACCAACTTTATGCGACACAAAGGAGTAGTTGGCTCCGGAATCAAATAGTATATTTGCAGGCAAACCATTTACAAGAAAGGTACCTGAAGCGACGTCTGCTGCCTCCTTTGCAGCCTCGAGCGTCATCTGGAAGGCTCTCGCCTTCAGCTTCGGTGGTATGTTGGGTCTTCCTGTCTCCTTCTTCTTCGGGCAGTCCTTCAAAATGTGCCCTTCTTCATTGCACCCATAACAGGCCTTCTGGTTGAGGGTGCATTCATTGGCCTAGTGCCCAGGCTTTCCGCATTTGTAACAAGTGACCCCTCCGTCACACTTCCCAGAGTGCTTCTTCTTGCACTTGTCACACCACTTCGCTTCTGATCCTCCTCCTCTCGAACCAGACTTCGAGAATCTACCCTTCTAACCGGACCTTGAGGATCCGTCAAATTTCCTTTTCTCTCCCACTTCCGCTCTCTCCATACCCTTCTCTCGTATCTGGGTCTCCACATTCTTAGCAACCCAGATGGCGGCTTTCAGAGTGGTAGTTTGCTTGACCATTGGACCGAAGTCCGCTGGTAATCCGAGGGCAAATTTGTTAACCTTGGAGAGTTCAGTTGGGACGAGGTGAGGAACAAGCTTCATTTTCTCAGTAAAGCTTGCAGCGTATTCCGTAACGCTCATTCTTCCCTTCTTCAGATTTTGGAATTCGTTGTTGATTTCCAGAAGATCCTGCTCAGAGCAGTATTGCATCTTCAAATGTACCAGAAAATCCTCCCACGACATCTTGCTTGCTTCACCTTTGGGCATTGAGTCAGCTAGTAGCTTCCACCAGCTTAGTACTCCAGACTTCAACAAAGGAACCGCGAGAGCGGTCTTCTGCCTGTTGCTACACTCGCAACTCTCAAACATCGTCTCCATTTCAGAGATCCAGTTCATGACTTCCACCGGTGTCGGGCTTCCAGATAGACTCGGTGGCTTGGATGCCATGAAATCCTTGTATTTGCATCCACGTCCGTCATTTCCTCCTTCCTGGTGGTTTTTCCTAACTATCGGTGGGTTGGCTTGACCAACAGTCCCACTATAGTTTCCCTCCTCAGTCTGCCCTTCGTTCAACTCGGGCTGTTCGATCTGAATAGTCTCTTCCTCTCGATTTTGCTGGAGCAAACGTCTGGTTTCCTCCATTTGACGATCCAACATAGCCTGGATCATCGCTTGCACTCCGGCCATCGTGACTAGCTCAGGTGCAACTTCTTCTACAACAGGTATTTGTTGAACCACTGGGGGTTGGTTCCTATCTCCATTCGCGTTTACGTTTCCGCTACGAGTCCTTGTCATCTTGATCTATACACCGAATAAGGTGAATTTAGATCTTTATTTAGGATAGACGTTTAAATCGTCCTTATCACTCCGAAACGTTTACATGCTAGTTCTAATATCGTAGTCGTACGTTTAGAACCCTAAACACATAAGGTTTCCAGATCCGGTCGGCAACAGACCATAGATCCGAACAAATAACAGCATATCATGCACAAAGCATTTAGCACATAAAAGCATTTTAGGCACAATTCCTAAAATAAGCTAGTGCTCACACCTCACAATCATCGCTTAGCATTCTAAGTTTAAGTCTAGAAATCCTACAAATTCCTAGTTTGCTTAAACTAATGCTCTGATACCAACTGTGACATCCCCAAAATCACGGCCAGAAAAGACCGGTTTGTTTATGCTTTGTTTAAAAATCAGAGTTACATTTTAAATGAAAGTGTTGCGGAATTTGTCCCAAAACAAATATATGATAAAGATTTATCAAAAGCATTTCCATAGAAATGTATTTCATTAAAAGACTTGGGATGTCATGTTCGTACAGATCAAAAGCATAAACAGTACAATATAAGCATTACTACATTATTTCATATCTACAGGCCTATATCCGTAATCCCTCGTCCAAAACATCACACCTATGCTCATGCGCCACTACCTGTAATACATAAAACTGAGTGGGTCAGGCTTGGGAGCCTGGTGAGCACATAGGGTTTTCAACCCACAATAAATAAGTTTATTAATTTCATCAATCAACAATAACCCAATTACCTGTTCCCGTTATCCTCACTTTACGTCCCTAAACACCTATCATAAGGGACCTAGCCTAAGGATCATCATCGGGAAGGACACTACTGCTAAGGGGATTCCTCAGCAATAAATGTCCTAAAGGCAACCATGTGGGGGATGGAGTACACCGGTGAACACGTCGTTCACAAACACCTACAGGTTGCGAGCCTGCTAGTGTTCCACTGGACTGTCTAGAAGAGTCCGTGGTCGTCATCCATACTCCGCTAGATGACAGAAACAACAACATCAACATCGAGGCCTCTCATCATTTTATCACACATCACCTATTACATCTACCCATGTTTTACCCCAACATTTTCGTAGATATAAAATACATATACAGTTTAAATCATTGAAAACATGTATAACAACGTTCATCCAGCATAGATAGCAAGTAATCAGATAATATGCACACATAACACGTAATTTATAAAATACTTCATATCTATGTGTAAGCTGAAAGTAACTATGCACTCACCTGAAAGGTGGTGACTCAGCACTCGGACAGCGCTTCGATACTCTCAAAACGATATTCCTTCGATAAAACCTAGTACCAACACCACTAGGGTTTAGTCTAACGATAACCGCGATTAATTAATAGTCTAGCTATTATTATTATTATATAAGCGTTAAACGATACTTATATAACCCATAATAATAGCCCAAGTACTTATTATAAGGTCCTAATAACATTACTATATTAAAACGTAAGCTAAACTAAAGATAGGTTAGGCGTAGCTCACTTACAGCGAGTTTTCTCGAAAACCGGGCTTCGCTGGAGCAGCGTTCCCGAGCCGAAAGGCTCTTTTCTCGGGACTCCGGGAGCCTCGGGGCTTCCTTCGGGTGCTAGGGGGTTTACCTAGGCTTTAGGGGGCTTAAGGAGGCTTAGAGAGAGAGAGTGTAGAGAGAGAAAGAAGTGGGGAAAGGTGTGAGAAATGAGAGAACCCGGCACTTCTATTTATAGGGTGAAATCCTGACGGACTCGCCGAGTCGGTTCACTGACTCGCCGAGTCAGTGCCACGTGTCATCATCTGATGGCTTTCCTTGGGGAGAAAGCCTTGGCCCATATTCAGCCATGTCACCCCTTTTGCAGCAGCACTCTGCCAACTTCTAAACCCCGTAACTTTCGCATACGAGCTCCGTTTTCGAAGTTCTTTTTTTCCACGCGTAGGTAAAAACAAGATCTACAACTTTCATTTAGACTCCGTCGGCTAATTCTCGACCGATCTCAAATTTAACAGTAAGAGGCGTTTAGACTGTTAAATGACCGCGAAGAATTCATAACTCCTTCATACGAACTCCGTTTCCGTCCATCTTTTTACCATTGAGTTCCTATTAATGAGATCTTCAACTCTCATTTAGGTCGCGTAAGCCAAAAACCGCTCGAACAAAAATTCGAGTTTCGGGCCGTGCACTGCTAAGTCGAATCTTAGAAAAATCATAACTTCCTCATACGAAGTCAGATTTGGGCGTTCTTTTTATCGACGTTCTTAGTTTAACATATTCTACAACTTTCGTTTAGATTGATAAGGCTAAATCTCACTCTATCGTAAATTCACTATTTACGCTTCCCGGTGTCGTGTCGGTTTTGCCGTAAAACTTCGACGGGCCATAACTTCTTCGTTATAACTCGGATTTCGGCGTTCTTTATATGTACAGAAACCTTGAGACATATTCTACAACTTTATGTAGAGACATCGGGCTTATCTCATACTTTAATTTTGACGCTTATTTTTATTCTTTATTAATTATACACTTATAATTAAATAATAAACACATAAACACACATAATTCACATAATACTCAAATATTTCATCTTTATTTCTTCAAAAAGAGTTACAAGAGTTGACCTAGACTATTACATTGACAAAAATGCTTAGCCCTGAAACCCGGGCGTTACAATTAAAGTGGGTTTGATCTGATCCCACATCGGCTTGGAAGGAGAACGAAACATTTCCTTATAAAGGGGTGTGGATACCTTCCTTGTCACAACGCGTTTTAAAGCCGTGAGGGCAGCAGATCCCATAAGAACTCTGCAATTAAGCATGCTCGGGCGGGAGTAGTACCGGGATGGGTGACCCCCTGGGAAGTCCTCGTGCCGAGTGGCCCAAAGCGGACAATATTGTGATACGTGCCAGAGGGGGATGTTACAAATGGTATCAGAGCTAGGGCACGGGTCGATGTGTTCGACGGGGACGTCGAACCCTATAATGGGGGGTGAAAGTGGGTTTGATCTGATCCCACATCGGCTTGGAAGGAGAACGAAACATTTCCTTATAAAGGGGTGTGGATACCTTCCTTGTCACAACGCGTTTTAAAGCCGTGAGGGCAGCAGATCCCATAAGAACTCTGCAGTTAAGCGTGCTCGGGCGGGAGTAGTACCGGGATGGGTGACCCCCTGGGAAGTCCTCGTGCCGAGTGGCCCAAAGCGGACAATATTGTGATACGTGCCAGAGGGGGATGTTACAATCAAGGACCCAAGAAATAGCATGAGATGAATCATTAGATTTAATTGTGTATATACCTACGAAAGATGGCTTGATCTTTCCTTCCCTTACAGCTTGCAGGTAGTCTGGGCAGCTTCTCTTCCAATGCCCTATTTTATGGCAATGATGGAACTCTGCCTCCTTTGGGTTAGGGTTAGGCTTAGCGGGATCAACTTTGGTCCCACTAGAGGAGGAACCATCTCGGGACTTTCCCTTGCGGTGGCTCTTAGACGGAGCCTTCCTCTTCTTGCCTCTTCCTTGCCCAATGGCCAAAACAGGAGCAGCGGGTGGATTGGGAGTGGGTGCAACAGACTTATCCTTGAGGTTGCTTTCAGCAACCCTAAGGAGACCTTGGAGCTTGCTTAGGGTGACCTCTTCTTTGTTCATGTGGTAGGTCATCCTAAATTGATTGTAACACGGGGGTAAAGAGTGACGCACCATGTCGATCGCCAAGTCTTCCCCAAAGTCAACATTCAACTTGCGAAGACGATCGACATACCTTTGCATCTTTTGCAGGTGCACGGTAAGAGATTCTCCATGACCCATTTTGGCGGAAATCATGTTAGTGAAAATCTCGTAACGCTCTTGCCTTGCGTTTTGGTGGTATCTCTCCAACAAATCTTGGTGTATTTCGTACGGATACATGTCCTCATAGGACTTTTGGAACTCGGCGTTCATCGTGGCTATCATGATGCAATGTACCTTCGTTGCATCACGTTCATGAGTCTCAAAAGCAGTCATTTCAACCGGAGTAGCGATTTCTATGTTGATCTTCTCGAGCTTCTCATCGAGGACATACTCCTTGTCCTTGTAGCAAGCAATTGTGCGAATGTATCTTATCCATTCGCTAAAGTTCGTCCCATCGAAAGTCACCTTTTGACAAAGTCTCATCAATGTGAATGAACTAGCAGCAGCGTTGTTTGCGTTCGACATCTACAAATAGAAAGGACAAAGATAGATTAGAATTTGAATCCCTAATTATCACCCAATAAGAAAATTAGGGCTAGGATCCAATAACAATATTTACATATTAGAAAAGGGATGTCGTAATCTAACATGCAAACAATTTGAAGGTAAGTGAATGACGATTCACTAATTCTCCACCATGAAAACATAACTTTAAGTTCTAAATGTATTGAGAATTCCTAGGTTTGGATGAGATTCATTGAAACTTTTCAATGGCATGTTTAAATCTCGATATGCCCCTCTCGTTTGTGACTGGGATACCGAGGATCACAAAGTGGGTATGAATTACCATGCAAATTCACATGGTGCCTTCATTGTAACGATCACCTATTCGATGTGCCAGTAAACCACACACACTCCATCGAACTATGATAAACAATGAATCACCCTTTGCCACCTTTGCTTAGAACCAATTAGTGTGCCGGTAAACCACACACGCTCCACTAACTTCTTACCAAGGGTGAAATGTGTAATTTCATGGGATTGCATCAATTCACTTTTCCTAAAGTAACTAGGATTGGGAAATTTTGAAAACATGTAGTTACTTTGTATTTCATATTATATTTTTAATGAAGAGATGAGGTTGCCCTATCCTACCCGTTCGGCTAACGACCCTCCACCAATCAAGCAAGCGGTGGGTGTAAGTGTATTCCTATTAAGCGCCATTTTATAGACAGCAACCTTATACCCACCTTATAGACCGGCTTCGTGAATGAGGCCTACTAACGGTAAGACCAGCATTTTAATTATACATATATATATATATATATATATATATATATATATATATATATATATATATATATATATATATTAATCTTGTAATATTATATTAGTATAGGGTTGAATTTTAAACTTGTAAAATTCTAGGGTTTGAAATTTAAATTATCTAAATTAAACTTTTACTCACAAAACATAAATTTCAAAACTTGAGGGCAAGTTTTAAACTTTTCAAAACATAGAGGATCAAATAACAAATAATCCAAATTAACAATTAATCACATAATTATCCATATTTGATTTATTTAATGATTTCTTGCAAAACAATTTACCAATTAAATTAAAATAATTAATCAATTATCACATAAGGAAATAAATGTTTTATTAATTGATAAATATCTTCAATTAGATCAAAAATATACTCATATATATCATAAAATCGGATTTATATTGATCTAATATGATTAAGGTACCTATCTCAAAGATAAACAACAAGAAATCCCGAAGTTTCCTCTTTCTGACGCTTGGACTCGCCGAGTACCCCAATGGACTCGCCGAGTCGAGCCTACTCGCCGAGTCCATCAGACAGAAACACAAAAAACGAATTTTGAAGCCATCAAACAAGCAACCAATGCATCAATTTAATAGAAACCAATCTAGCCTCTGATACCACTGATGGGTTTTAGCCATATGAACATTCCTATGTACACATGAAACCCTAAAGCTTGGATCTAGGTTTCTCTAATTAAACATGCATTGAATCCAAGACTTCTAATGGCTAATAGAGTATAATAACATTATGAAATCAGAATTAGAAGCTTACCTTGAATCACTTGCTTGATCTTCTTGTCCTTGGAGATTTAGAGTCACAATTGTCACCCCTCTAATGGCTTACAAACACCAACTAGCAAGAGGATGATTTGAGAGAGAGGAGAAGGGATCAAAATCAGCCAAGGTTTCTTTCTAAAGCACAAGTGCCAATTTCCCTTGACCCCTAGGGTCTATTTATACTTATAAGGCTCCTAGGGTTTCACCCTTAAACCCTAATTGGATAACTTAGGCCCTAAGCAATCCAATCCCCTTCATGATAAGCCTTTGGACGATTTTCAAGGCCTATCCAAAGTCCTTAAAACCGTCCACCATTATGCATAAGGGATTTACAGCCCAAAGTACAACTATCATACAATTGACAGTTTATGCCCCCTTTATTCAATTAATCTCTTTAAGTCACCAAATTAATTCTTAATTAATTTATGACTTATATTAATCAAATAATAATATTATTACTCTTTATATTATTCTCATAATATATTAATAATATTTCTTCTCTCATAATAAATCATCCTGTCAAGTTGCTATGGTGAAGGCAACCCAAAAGGACCATGCACAACCGGGTCAAATACTTGCCTAATATAGTTGCAGCCTTAGACACTATTCCAACACTTGCGTCGCCTGAGATGCAGGAGTTATCCTTGCAGCTTCAGGAGCTACTAAGGAAGGGTTTCATTAGATCGAGTATCTCGCCGTGGGGAGCGCCAATCCTTTTTGTCAAGAAAAAAGATGGTTCACATCGGATGTGCATCGATTACCTAGAGTTGAACAAGTTGACGGTCAAGAACCGTTATCCATTGCCGAGGATCGATGATTTGTTTGACCAGCTACAGGGAGCATCTTGGTTCTCAAAGATTGATTTGAGATATGGGTATCATCAGATGAAGGTATGTGAGGAAGATATTCAGAAGATGGCTTTTCAGACTCGTTATGGGCATTACGAGTTTGTGGTGATGCCTTTTGGGCTCACCAATACACCGGAAGCATTCATGGACCTCATGAACCGGGTGTGTAGACCCATGTTGGATCGGTCGGTGATCGTGTTCATCGATGATATTTTGGTGTACTCGAGGTCTAGGGAACAACATGAGGAGCATCTTTCGGAGATTCTTGGAGTATTGAGGATGGAAAGGCTTTATGCCAAATTCTCCAAGTGTGATTTATGGTTATGAGAGGTCCAGTTTTTGGTGCACCTAGTTAACCAGAATGGGACTTTGGTCGACCTGGCCAAGATTGAGGCAGTTATGTGATGGGAGGTGCCGAGTTCCCCTTCCCAAATCATGAGTTTTCTGGGTCTGGCCAGCTACTATCGGAGGTTTATCAGAGATTTCTCCAAGATTGTTGTTCCTCTCACCAGATTAACCAGGAAGGGTGTTACTTTTGCTTGGGGTCCTGAGCAGCGAGCATAATTCGAGAATCTTTGCAAGAGGTTGTGTGAAGCTCCAGTGTTAGCCCTTCTGGAGGGAGTAGAGGACTTTGTAGTCTACTGTGATGCATCCACATCAGGATTGGGTGATGTGTTGATGCAGAGGGGGCACATGATAGTGTATGCATAGAGGCAACTAAATCCTCACGAGACAAGGTATCTCACCCATGATTTAGAGTTGGGGGCGGTGGTATTCGCCCTCAAGATTTGGCACCACTATCTTTATGGTGTCCGGTGTACCATATACACAGAACATAAGAGCCTAAAATACCTTATGGATCAGCCCAACCTGAATATGAGGCAGAGGAGGTGGTTGGATGTAGTGAAAGACTGCGACTGTGCAATTCTATATCACCCTAGCAAGGCTAATGTGGTAGGCGATGCCCTGAGCCGTAGAGCAGCGAGTGCGCCAATTCGAGACGTGTGTATGAGGTGACGGTGATGAATCTAGTCTTAGATACCATCCAAGAGGCCCAAGTGGTGGCCATGAGACCAGAGAACCGTAAGAGAGAGCAAGTGATCAGGCAGATTACTGAGTTTGAGACTGATAGTCGGGGGCTTATGACCTACCATGGGCGAATATGGGGTGCCAACATCGACAGTGTCGGATCGGGATGTGCGTTTTACTTCCAGGTTCTAGAAGAAATTTCATGAGGAGTTGGGTACCCGATTGCATTTCAGCACCGCTTACCACCCACAGACAGACGGGCAGAGCGAGCGGACGATTCAGACGCTCGAGGACATGCTACGCGCATGTGTTTGTTGGAATAGTGTCCAATGTCATTAACTATTTGGAATATTTCTAATAATAGCAGGGTCCTTTTGGATTGCCCTCACGACCCAAATTGAGTAGAATAAATAAAGGAGAAATTGGTTTATTAATTATTATGGTTAATAATTAATTAGAAACTAATTGGAAATATATTTTGGAAATATATTATGGGAATTAATTAACAGTTTAATTAATTAAAGGGTTGAATGTTCATTAATCGATAGTTGGTTAATCAGGAATGTTCCAGAACCCTTATGGAATTAGGGTTGGATGAAAATCACTCCATCCCACATGGGAAAGGAGTGAAATTTCATGTTTGGACCTCCATCCCACATGGGAAGGAGTACTAAACCCTAGGAGGCATCCAAGGCTATTAATAGGTCCGTAGGGATTTCATTCCTCCTTGCACCTTGGCTTGAAGTATTCGCCAGCCCTTCTTCCTATTCCCATAGGGATGATTTCTAACCCCTTTGGGTTTGTGAAATTGACCATTCTCCTAGTTATTTTTATTCTACTCTTTTGTGTCATTGGGTGTGATACCATTAGAGGGATTTTGGTTTGGGTCCTTTCATCCAAGCAACTTTACGGAGGTTCAAGATCTCAAGCATGGAGATCAAGGGCATCATAAGAGGTATGTTTTCTTACTTATGTTTTTGTTTTCTAGGGTTGATGTAATTAGCATGAAGCCATAGATCCATAGGTTACATGTACACTTAGGTATATCATTGTTTCGATTATTTCCGCTGCCTAGTTTTAGAGTGTATTTGATGCGTAGGTAACCCAACAGTGGTATCAGAGCCATTGGTTCATGGTTACATTCACCCTAGATCCATGTTTCCTGTAAAAATTTGTTTGAAACTGAATGGAAGAAGATTAGATGAAAATTTCGTAACATGTTAAAACCGTAGTCGCAGCTCACGACGTGAACTACGAGTTCACGACGTGAGCTCAGCAGAATCTAGGGTTTCAGATTTTTTGCCATTTTTCGAATATGTAGCTTTGATAAACATGGATAAATACCTAATTTAAATTGTTTTTGAATCTGGAAAATGGATAAATATTGTTTAAATACGTTTATTTGAATTTGAATATTTATTTGATAATGGATAAATATTATTATATATGTTTATTTGAATTTGAATATTTATTTGATAATTGATATATATTATTTAAATGTGTTTATTTGAATTTGAATATTTATCTATTATTTAAATAGTTAATTTAAATATTTAATATTATTTATAAAAGCGATTTATAAATTTGAATATCACCCCCTCATGATTTATTAATTGTTACATTGCGTCCTCGCAATTAATTAGAATTAATAATAGACAACTAAATTTAAAGAGTTTTAAATTTACCCCTTATATATATATATATATATATATATATATATATATATATATATATATATATATTATAGAATTGTGGTTATTATATATATATATATAAGAAAGTTACAACATGCGTCCTCGCGTGTTTAAATATTGACATTGTCAGTCTTACCTCGACTAGGCTCACCAATTCTAATGTAGAGGTTTAAGGAGGTCTCTTATATTCCTAATGAGGTCGGTTTTTAATATGCTTCGCGCTTACCACCCTCACCGCCCAATTTCATTTTGAGAATGGAGTTACCGAAAGGGTTTGATAGTGATAATGGTCAATCTAAAAGTATTCTAAATACAAGTATAAAACAAAATCCCATTTTATTAATAGAATGTGAGTTTATATTATCCATGAAAATTGCACATTCTCTTTATATTTTGTTGGTGGAGCTCGTGTGGTTAACCGGCACATCAATCCAGGGAATAGTTGAGAATCTCAAACGTAACTTGAGCAGGGGACCATTCGATTTTGTATGGTCGATTCACCATCTTTTCAGTGATCTGTGGCGACCCTATCATTAAATTTGAGATGAAAATAATCTGAGATTAACATGCCATTGATAGTCAATGAATCTCAAAGATCTAGGAATTTCGTAGTGATCGAAATTGGCAAAGGGCTTTGCCTACCTAAATAACTTTATGGTGTGTTTATGGCATCCCTTTACACATCATGGAGCCAAATATGGATCCTAGCGTTCTAAAATAATTTTATTTGGGGTGATTATTTTCTAAGGATAAGTAAAACAAACTATAATGGAATTTGTCATTCAATGATGTCTATAACCTTATCCACTAAAATCTACTGCTATAAAACCTTTGAAAGGACTAGCTATGAGGATGATCAATCCTGTCAAAAAATTTGTAGTTTGGGAATAGCTCTCGTAAACGAAAGGAAAGATCATGCCTTTGTTAAAGCTCTTCCTAGGTTACTTTAAACATTGCATTCTAAATTGTTAGAAAGAGCAATTATCAAATGTACATTGTAAATTGACATATTGAAGTAAAATGGAATTTCCTTGAGCTAGAAGTTGACTAGGGTTAGTCAACTAGCCAACATGTATGTATGATCAATTCATTTTGATTTTGATATGAACAACTTGGAATGTCCATGAAGGAGTTATGTAACATGTTGAGGTTTCCTTTTGGAACTAACATGGCAAATCATAGAAACTCATACTTCAAGACACTCCCATAATTTATTATCATGAATAGAAGTGTCAAGAAGAAGAAAGCCAATTGCCCATGGTTTAAAATGTGATTAGTGTTGGTATACCTAATCTAGGCCGAAACACCTAGGACAAAGGAAGGCCTATTCTGAGACATGTTGTGATAGCTATTTGTTTCCATAACAAGAAAAGGACTAAGAAAGCAAACCTGCCCAAATGTATATTTAAGGAGAAAGGACTGAAACATGAAGAAGTTAAATTTGATCATGGGTCACGAGCCCATGCTACTTTCCATAAGATCAAAAAGATAATTTGTTCTTCCATGTTTGATGTCCAATAAAATATATGGATTTATAATGCCATCAAAACATTACTTCCGAAACTTGAATATTTTAGAACTGACACATGCAAAAATGTGCAGTTGCTAAAATGAAGTAAGAAGACTAAAACATGGAGAAGATAATTTGATCATGAATGCCAAGCCCTTGCTACATTCATAGGATCAAAAGACAACTCTTTTCAAAATGTGTAGTCTATGGTGTTATAATTTGAAATTGTTTATACTATGAAACTAGTATAGAAACAATAGTTCAAAGTTGATTCAAATATTTGAATAAGGTGTATTATTGTGAATGGACCATTCAGATTAATCACAATTTGTACTTATTTAAATACATCCAAAGTTTTGGGTGAAATGTATTTGTGGAATCATAGTCTTGGATACATAAATGAGAAATGCATTACCAAATATCTGGTTGGATCAGATTTTAGATATCATTTGACCTCGAGTCTTATGATAAACAAAAATCTTGTTTATCAAGATAGATGATGAATGCATCACTGGGTGATGTGAGTATCTGTTGGAATTAGTTCACTCTAATAGACCATTCAGATGTGTTAACTCGTTGGAGAACCCATCAAGCATTTTGGATAACTATTTAATAATCCTTCTGAGAACAAAGTGTATGTTGCTCAAACGGCGGTCTTCCAAGAGAGGGAGTTGATTTCCAAAAGGGCTAGTGGGAGCCACATTGCTCTTGATAAGATTCGAGAGTCAACCAATGAAGAGCCTAAAGTTGGAGATAGCATTCAATTTGGAATTTAAAGAGCTATTAAGGAAACCGACATATTTCCACTTTTTCCTTATAGATCTGATAGAAGACATCATGAACCTAGTTATATAAGAGTTTATATTAATGAGGTAAATGATTCACTGGTATGGAGAAATCAGAGTGTACCAGCTACCGGAAGCTATGGTATGCCCTAAAGGCTACAACAGAGAAGGAGGAAATGGAAAGCGAGATTCAATCCATGTATAATTTAGTAGATCAAACACTTGACCTTAACCCTTTAGTACAAGTGGATCTTCAAGAAGAGACAATCATAGATAGGAACAAACACATAATTAAACCAAGATAGGTTTTGAAGGATGTGTAAGCTTAACAAGTTTATTTATGAACCGAAATAAGCATCTCGCAAGATGGGTCATTATTTCACACTACTAGAAAACAACACTTTAATGACGCGCAAACAATGACACGCTGTGATTTATGATACACAAAAGTGTTCGCCCTAAAAATAATGTCATTTCTTCTAAAATTTGAAGGATAGAGGTCACGCATTTATGCATGCCCTACAATTAATGTCAGAAAAATAAACACGGAGGACGCATATTTAAAATGGGTGTCATCTAAGCATGTCGTTTTATAATTTTTAATGAAACGTGCGTGTTAATATCCAAGGCGGTAAATCGAGTACAAAAAAATTAAAACCCCCGCCTTCGATCCTCTCTCATTATCCCTTATTCCCTCTACTGACCCTTAGCATACCAAAACAACCCTAAAGTTCCCCACACGATAACTAGGGTTTTTTCACTTCAACATCCTCCAGATGGTCTGTGTGTATCAATCTAACATTTATCAAAATGTTAGTTCCTGTTTATAAGATCACATCACCCAAACATTGTCTTCTTTGACTTCACGCTTCCTCCCACCATCTCTTCAAAAAATTTAACACGCTTTCTGAATAAATCGATTTGTCTCTCTTCCTCAACTCTGTCTATGTAGACGTACCGGGAACACACACAAGCGAGAACACCTCCTTCTGCCTTCTAGCAGAACTCAAGACTGAAGTAGCAGCATATTTCAAAGACTCCTTATAATTTCTTCAAGATTAGGGTTTTAAAGCTCTAATATGTTATTGGTAAGTAACAACTATGTTTAGATATAATTGTTACTCTCTCTCTCTCTCTCTCTCTCAGAATTTAGTAGCAAAACCCCTATGTGTACAATCTAATTGAAATTCCCTAAAACCTATGAATCATTTGTGTTGCAGGTTTGAGGCTTCGCCACTTTCCCAAAGAAAATTGTGTTTCACCTAATTCTAAGGCTCTAGGCTTCGAGCTGCTTGGTATCCTTATTTGGCTAAAAGGTTGCTCATGGATCACTCGATATCTTCTCTCAATTTCTATGTGCTCGATCCCTTCTCTTAATTTCTACGACCTCCTAGCCATTGGGCACAACTCACCCATCAGAAGGTATTTTCTTCTTTGGCATCGTTTTCATCATGTTCAAATATTTCATGGGTCATTTGTGTTTCCTTCTATGTTCCCATCTCAGAATTCTATAAACTATTGGCATAAATTAGAGCTAAAGTTTCAGTGTATTCCATCAATTCTATAAATCAGGGCTTAAGTAAAAGCAGACCCGCAATAAAGAAATTCAGTAAAAAATTATCGTCGCCTTTAATCACCCCATTTGTTCATCCTTACAGTTCCATTCTTGCAATCGATTTTGGACTTCATGAATCGACTTTGGACTTCAGGGGTCATAAGAGAAGCAAGCAGTATAGGGGTCGTAATAGAGCTCCCAACAAAGCAAGACAAAGGTAAAACTTCCTCATTTTAGTTTATACTTCTCAATTTGATTTGTGAAAAAGTTGCTAAATGAATTTGTATTTCTTATGAAAAGTTGCATATGTCTTTTGATTACAGAAGAAATGAAGATTCAAGTTCCAATTTCTTATCCAACATAAAGAGTTGCAACAAATCATGGCATTACCCTTGGGGACACACCATTGTTGACAATATTGCACCATTGTTCAAAACAATATTGGAGGAAAATTACATATCATCTTCAGTGTACCCTTTGGAGGATACTAAAAAGAACATGTCATTATGGTATAATAATTCTTCATATGTCTGGAACATTGTTACTTTAAGTGATTACAATTGATCAATGCATATCCGAAGGTATAATAATTCTTCATATGTCCGGAACATTGTTCAAAGGTTAACAACAGAAAAGACAAGGAAATGGAATAACCTTGTTAGCTTCATTATAGGACATAGGAGACTTCCCCATGTTGCCATATGCATAGAAAGACATGATTTTGTGTATTCTTTTTGATTTATGGAAAATATATATATTCAATAGGGAGCTTCAGTACAGGAACAAACTGAGGAGACATTATCTCAAGAAAATATATCAGAGCATGGGCCACGGACCCCACCTCCAAAAGCCATTGCCATCTCATCATCTCCTCCAACACCATCTAGGACCCACGCAACCCCTATTACTGTCCCCACTCCATCTCATAATCTCACCACCTCTTCAATCCCTCCAAGTCCAAGTCCGGTGAGGGGCGTTTTAGACAATTCAGTCTCAGTCTCCACCATCCCTTCCTCACCTATAACCAAGGAAGAAGAAGTTGGAGGATTCCCTGTCCGTAAATCATCTCCTGCCCTTAGTGAATCCGGATTAAGGAATCTCAGGAGGGGCAGTTTGACTAGTTTGACAAGTCAACCTTCAGTTACTGTCCCTATCAACCCTATGAATAGTAACATTATTTCTACCAATAATTCCCTTGGTGTTGGTCAAGCTTCTGAAATGGATAAGAGGCCTATGTTAGGGATAGATGAGAGAATGGTTCAACAGCATCCTCATGTTTCATCTTTGAGTAGCAGAATGATGTTGCCACAAAGTGGTGTCAAAAGTACTGATGGTGATAATGGAAATGGTGGTGAGGGTGGTGGCATTGGCACAAGAGTCTTTTCACCTTCTGGTGTTCCTAGCATTCAGTGGAGACCTGGTAGTTCCTTCCAAACTCAACATGAAGGGGTATGCTATATATATATATTGCTATACTATACATTGTATCTACATTAACTAAAATACTTTTTAATTTTTTTTAATAGGGACAATTTCGTGGAAGAACTGAAATAGCACCAGATCAAAGAGAGAAATTTCTACAGAGATTCCAACAAGTACAACAAGGAAGCAACACCCTTCTTGGAATGCCTCAACAAAGTATAAGCACTTGAAGATCTTGTTATCATTGGTCCACCTGGCCTCATTAAGGTAACAACATATTTGTTGTTCAAACTTCAAAACCCTACTTGAATTTATATTCCATTCATCATCTAGAAACTAGATCCAATTAGAAACCATGTCAACTTAGTCAAGTTAGTTTGGCTTAATTGCCCTATGTAGAAGGAATTCATATGAACAAAAAATTTCATGAAAATGCTTTGTCTTCACCTCCAGTTCAGTCACCAGTATGTCAAATGACAAATCTACCCCCATAGGACGCCTCCCCATGTTCCCATATGCATAAAAAACATAATATATTCAACAGGGAGCTTCAGTACATGAACAAAGTGAGGAGCCATTATCCCTATCAACCCTACAAATAGTAACATTATTTCTACCAATAATGCCCTTGGTGTTGGTCAAGCTCATAGATAATAGCCTTCTGGACGTGTATGTCATCATATTACATCCTCCAAATACTACCTTAACATATATTAGTTTTTTTGCAGCTCTCAATCTGATCTGGAAGCTAATTTGTTTAAGGTATATATATATATATATATATATATATATATATATATATATATATATATATATATATATATATATACCTGTTATCTCCATTATAGCCATGTCTGAGTTTTTACAGTATGCCACTTTCAAATCAAAGGCATAACCATAATTATGACTTTGATTGCAGCTCATGTAAAGGCAGGGCTATGGGCAAGAATATATAAATTGTTACAAGATGATGATAAGGTATTTCCCAACTCCCCTTTTGTACCCTTTTATAAATTCTTAATTTTTATAGAAATTCCAGTTCTATTCTAAATTTCTCAGCAGCAGTTAGCAAAGTACTTGAAAAAGTTGTCCAGGAATTGTCAATGGCTGAAAATGATGGACCTGTCTCTGAAAATTTTCTCAAAGTAAGAGTAATCAGTAACTTTTTTGATTCATTTCTGGGGTTATATATTATACTTTATATTTTATATTTTATATTTAATATTTAATTTGCATACCTCAGATGAAATTACACCAAAACCAAATGGTTGAAACAGAGCCTAATTGTCCCAATGGTTGAAATAGAGCCTAATTGTCCCAATCACTTCTTACAATGTTGATGTTGATATGAAGCAAAAAATGTTGATGCTGTCAAGGTATTCAGTATTCCCATTCTTTTTTTTGTCATTTTCCAAAAATATTTAAACTAACATGTATTTTCTTTACACAAAGGACTTAGCTAAAGAGTCGTGTTGTTGCTGCATTGACTGTTGAAGTTCCTGCTGAAGATTGGGGAGATGAACTCAAATCCTGATATCGTTCCAAGTTTCCTAGAACTACTCAGAGTCTTACCCGAGGTTTTAAAATTCACCGGAAGCTTATCTATATTATTATTAAATTGGTTTTTGGAGTTGCTAATAATCTGTTATTATGCTTTAAAACATGAAGTTTTTAATTACAAATTAGTTGCACGTCCTGATAGACATAGAAAATTTGAAAATGAACTTGCCTCTACAATGGATGTTGCTCTTGGGATTTTGACTGCATGTTTAAATATTCCAGAATTAAAAGAACAGGTGACTTTTTTCTTTTTCTTTTTCTTTTTAGCAATAAAAAATTAGTATTAGTAGTTAGAATCTAAAAAAGGGTAAATAAAGTCAATTTAGTTAGGATTTGTGCATACATTGTATTAGTCATTAATCATGTTTGTGTGTTTTTTTGTTTCTGTGTATTTTGTGCATCAGGTAAAGTTGATGGTAGAAAGGAATATGAAGCCACTTGATTTAAATCTTGCAGCATTATCAGCAAGATGCACTACAGACTTGGAGTTGAATTTGGCTAAGTCACTACTGAGTGAGATGGGCTAATGTACAACTGCTTATCCATATAATCAGCTGTTTGGAGCATTAGTCTTAAAGAATTATGAAAGGCAAGATGCAACTTTACTTAGTTGGAATTTGATGTAAATAGTAGATTAGATGCAAATTTATATATTGTAAGAAATAGAATTGTATGACATTAAATTTATGCAATGGATTCTATTTTTTTTATATGATATTTTATTTTCTATTATGAAACATTAAATACAAATTTAATTTGAAAATAAGTAAATCTATAAATAATATTTTTTTAAAACATTTAAAATTATGATACGCAAAAATGTGTGTCATCTTCATTTATGACATGGCGTTTCTTGACAGGGGCTTTCTTGATACGCATTGCATGTCATTAACACGCACGTCGTAAGGTTACGACACGCGAATGCGTGTCGTCTTCCTTAATGACAGGGCCTTCCTTGATACGCATTGCGTGTCGTAAACGCGGGTCGTAATTGCGCGTCGTAAACGCACGTCGTCTCTCTTTATGACAGGGCCTTCCTTGACGTGCCTTTGCGCGTCATCTGAGCCTTTTACGACGTGCAATGAGCGTCATAAAAGGCTGTTTTTCTACTAGTGTCAATGAGAAAGTTCAAAGAGTTTGAATTTCAAGAAATAAAGATAAGCCATATATATGTCAAAGCTAGTGGGAGTAATTAGAATCCTTGTTTCAATGAGAAATTCTAAGGAGTTTGAATTTCGAGAAACATAGATAAGCCATATATATATATATATATATATATATATATATATATATATATATATATATGTCAGTGCTAGTGGGAGCACTGTAGTTACTCTTATATTGTACATAGATTATGTACGATTCATAGCAAACTATATTCTAACTTAGCAAGTGTAAAAAGCTTGGCTTTGTATGGGAATTGTTTCGCTATGATATACATGGGAGATACAACACACGTACATAATAATTATCCATGGAGATAGATCAAAGTGATTCGTTTGATTAAGCCAAAGTACATGAAATCCTGAGGAAACTCGACATGCGGAACTTGGAAACGTTCGTTCTTAGTGAAATATGGCATGACATTGAGCAATGCTAATGTCCTAGTTCTACTAGAGGTTATAAGTCGTGTCCCACATGCTTCTGCTATGGGATCGATCATATATGTCATGGCATGTACCAGATCTAACGACTCGTATGCCTTGAGCATGACAAGTGAGATTACATCACTTAGGCAAGAATCAACGAATCGAGATCAAGAACATTCTTGAGTATCCTTGGCGGACAGAAAAGATCATCTCAATAGTATGGAAGAGATCATTGTAAGAGTTACATTGATGCTAAGTTCCATACTAATAAAGGCAATTCCGTTCACAGTTGGAATTTGTGCTTTTACTCAATGGTGATATATTAGCTTGAAAGAGTACCAGGTAATACACCATAGTGGATTTAATATACTTGGAGTATATTGCAGTTGGTTAAATTGCAAAGAAGAAAATGTGACTAAAAGAGATTCATTAGTGACATCTTTATTGAAATTCAATCATTGATAGTCCTTATGAAGTTTCTTGTGACTTTGGGTGAACTTACCTCGAGTATGGATCCCAAGCCACACAAGCTCACATGAAACATACTCAATACGTACCAACACATTTGATAGTGAGTCAAATGTAAAGATATCATAGTCATTGATTCATATCGAAAGATAATCTTGTCGATCCATTCCTTAAGCCAATGTCACAGACCAAGTCTGATAGCCAGACAAAGTCGAGAGTCATTAGATTTGCAAATGAATTGTCTTAAGCACTCTTAGTTTGGTTTGTTTTAAATCCCGAGAACTTTAAGCGGTATAAGTTTTAATTTGATTTGGCGATTATTAAGTGGTGATCTTAATATATGATGGATTTCGGTCATTTCAATTAACCTATCACTACGTTCTCACTTTTGCATGTTTGGAACCCACTTCCCGAGTATTAATTTACTCAAACGTCCACAGTCAGTCATACTTTTGGAAGTAAGTAGTGATTCAAGACTATCACGAGTATTAGTGGATTGTCCATATTGATTGGACATAGCATAGTGATTGCGCTAACACTCGTGAGTACTTAATAGAGATTTAAGTATTGGACCAACCCACGCTTAGATATTACTTCATGGATCTAGTCACGAGTAATTCTAAGACGATAATATCTTCTATTCTTCAAACCTAGATACATGTGGGGTTTTGCTCTATGATTCTGTTATGCATTGGTCTACTCCAACGCGAACCGTAACTGGTAGTTATAAAGGGTATGTCCATGTGTGACATGATGAAATAGACAGAAACTATGCAGTCGAAGTTTATTCGTTCTTTGTGCCTTAATAGGAGAAGCGATATCTATGGGCCTCTCGATGATTTGGTGTTGACATCTAAAGAGCTTGGCCAAGCCCTGACTGGAATTAATGTGTTCAATTTAGTAGTCAGATGCAGTCGCAAAAATCTATATCGGGAAACATAATCTTTAATTATTGAGATTGACCATTATCCATGTCTCGAACTCATACATATATCATAGAACGAAGGGATAGTTGATCACTTATCTAAGGGTTGAATCTTGATTAGATCAAGTTCAGTAGTTGCATTGGATGACTAACTCTCTATTGATTATTGGAGAAGTATTTGTCCTCATATAGTTGATGACTTGTCCAAGTGGGAGACTGTTGGAATAGTGTCCAATGTCATTAACTATTTGAGATATTTCTAATAATAGCAGGGTCCTTTAGGTTGCCTCAAGACCCAAATTGAGTAGAATAAATAAAGGAGAAATTGGTTTATTAATTATTATGGTTAATAATTAATTAGAAACTAATTGGAAATCTATTATGGGAATTAATTAATAGTTTAATTAATTAAAGGGTTGAATGTTCATTAATTGATAGTTGGTTAATCAGGAATGTTCCATAACCCTTATGGAATTAGGGTTGGATGAAAAATCACTCCATCCCAAATGGGAAAGGAGTGAAATTTCGTGGTTGGGCCTCCATCCCACATGGGAAGGAGTACTAAACCCTAGGAGGCATCCAAGGCTATAAATAGGGCCTTAAGGATTTCATTCCTCCTTGCACCTTGGCTTGAAGTATTCGCCAACCCTTCTTCCTGTTCCCATAGGGACGATTTCTAACCCCTTTGGGTTTGTGAAATTGACCCTTCTCCTAGTTATTTTTATTCTACTCTTTTGTGTCATTAGGTGTGATACCATTAGAGGGATTCTAGTTTGGGTCCTTTCATCCAAGCAACTTTATGGAGGTTCAAGATCTTAAGCATGGAGATCAAGGGAATCATAAGAGGTATGTTTTCTTACTTCTGTTTTTGCTTTCTAGGGTTGATGTAATTAGCATGAAGCCATAGATCCATAGGTTGCATGTAAACTTAGGTATATCATTGTTTCGATTATTTCTGCTACCTAGTTTTAGAGTGTATTTGATGCGTAGGTAACCCAACAATTTTATGGAATTCGGTGAAAGTTGGGACACTTACTTGCCCTTGGCTGAGTTTTCATACAACAACAGCCATCACTCTATTATTGGGATGCCTCCCTTTGAGCTTTTGTACGGGAGGAGGTGCCAAACTCATATTTTTTGGGAGAGGTAGGGCTGAGAGTGATGGGAAGCACTGAGATAGTGCTTAAGACAACAAAGCAGATCCAGTAGATTAGACAGAGGTTGCTGATGGCACATAGTCGTCAGAAGAGTTATGCAGACCGGAGACGATCCGAGTAAAGTTTCAGGTCGGTGATTTTGTCCTCCTGGAGGTATCCCCATGGAAGGGGTGATCCAATTCGGGAATCGGGGCAAGTTGGGCCCTAGATACATCGGTCCTTTCTGGGTGATTGCTCGAGTGGGTAAGGTAGCTTATCGGTTAAAGTTGCCTTCAAAGTTGAGTCAGATTCATAACACCTTCCACGTGTCACAGCTAAGGAAGTGTATAGCCGACGAGACGGTAGTGGACGCTTTAGAGTACATTCAAGTGGATGGTCTCCTGAACTACATTGAGAAGCCAGTGACGATTTGGGATAAGAAAGTGAAGGTCTTGAGGAATAAAGAGGTGTATTTGGTTAAGGTTCAGTGGCAGCATCGGAAGGGATCCGAGTGGACTTGGGAGCTGGAGTCTGAGATGCGTGAGCAGTACCCATAGTCGTTTCTAGGAAACGACTTTGAGGACGAAGTCTGATTCTAGTGGGGAGGAATTATGACATCCCGACTCCTAGGTATAATATTTAATTTATTATCTTCATTTTGGCAGGGCAACTCGACGAGTTAGAGGCCCCAACTCGTCGAGTAGAGATGGAGATAGCCTCATGATTTTTAGAGTCTACTCGACGAGTTGGAGCCGAGTGTGGAAACCCTAATTTTCAGGGTTTGCACCCTATTTAAAGAGCCTTAAGCCCTTCATTCCGCCTCCTTGATCATTTTAGCACCCTGAGAGAAACCCTAAACGAGCTGGTATCATCTGTGAGAGAGAGAGAGAGAGGCTAAAAGTGTGTGATTTGGTGCATTATTTGAAAGAGTTTGAGGAGCAAAAGGCTTGGAACGAGAAGGAGCCATTGGATCCATTATTCTTTCAGTGTTAGCTGCCATTTGGAGGTAAAAAGCTAATACATTGGCCATTTGTTTGTTAAATCTCTTCTATAGGGATTTTATGGCCATTTCCATCATCTCTTTGAGTCCCTTAGTTGTTTGAGCATGCTTTGAAAATGAGACTTCAGAGCTGGACAGTATAAGGTCCCTTGGGCCTAAAGATTCAATCTTTATCAAGCTATTGGCCAACTTTCATGTATTAAACCGTTTATTGAGCTTTGGGTTGGTGAACTTAGCCCTAGTTTCCATGCATGAACGTAAATCTTGCAAATTTACGTGGTATTTCAGCCTTGGAAGGCCAGATCTGGAGTATGGCACCTTAGTTTTGCTTAAAAACGTCTAAATGAGAGAATGGACTGAAGGGACTCAACGAGTTGGTGAGCCAACTCGACAAGTTGGTTAGGGTTTTCCTTGAAAGTCTAGGCGTGATGCAAACTCAACGAGTTGGCGAGACAACTCGGTGAGTTGAGTTGGATTTTTTCGATATTTCAGAGAAACGAAGGAACTCGACGAGTTGGGTCAACATGGTCTGGTGACTCAAGTGTTGACTTCCATTGACTTTTAGGGTTTGTCCTAGTCATGGATTATGGAGCCAATGGATGGGTAAAATGGTCTTTCACCCTCCGAGAAAAGGAGTTAACTTAACATCTTGAGTTTGTGATTATCATTGTTAATTAGAGGTGATTATGTATATATAGGTGGAGTCTAGACCTACCGTTGAGTACGATACTTTCTTGTTCTACCTACGAGGTGAGTCTTATCACTATACTTACCTGAGTGGTAATACTGTGAGACCGGAGGGTCTTAATGGATTTATTGACCAGAGGGTCGTATGAGCTTATAGTGATTTATGTGATACTATGCATTTTGTCTTTGTGATATATATATATATATATATATATATATATATATATATATATATATATATTATTCTGTGCTTTATTGAGTTAGGACCAGAGGGTCCAACCCGAGCTGTGGGACCGGAGGGTCTTCACTGAGACACATGACCGGGGGGGTCTTCACCGAGTTGTAGCCATGAGTGGATAATTATATGTGTGTGGTATTTTGGGGAACTCACTAAGCTTCGTGCTTACAGTGTTGTGTGTGATGTGTTTCTGGTACCTCTCAGGATTGCAGGAAGGCGCCGACTTGACTATACACACCATTTTGAGATTATGTTTTGAGGATTCTGGGATATTGTCAAACATTTTGTTGTCTTGTGTTTTGAACAACTTATACTTTTGGTTTTATGAAATGTGAAATTATGTATATTGTGGTTTTTAAAATGAAATTTTTTTTTGAGAAATTTAGAGTGTTACAGCAGGTGTCTGGCATTAACATAGATAAATTGATTATAGGTTTCTAGCATTGACATAGTTAAATTGAGTGCAAGTGTTCTTGCAATACATAAACCTCTACATAAATGTTGTTGTTATAGAGAAAATAATGTGATCTCAGGATGTACATATGACATATTTGGATGTTGGATGATGTGTTTATTATATATGCAAAAATTAGTTTAGAGGGTTAAAATAGTCATTTTCTTTTTTAAGAGGCAGACATTCAGTTGTTTAACCAAACATCAGTTTATTGTTCAGATACAGTGTAACATCCGGATTTCCAGGTATTATATTTCAATTATCTATTTTGAGTTTAGAAAAGGGACTCGACGAGTTGACGCTTAAACTCGTCGAGTAGGATCGCGACTGCTGACTGGATTTAATGAATGGACTCGACGAGTCCGTGCTGTGGACAGAAACCCTAAATCTTTGGGCCTGTGACCTATTTAAAGGTCCTTATAGCCCTCAATTGCGTCTACCATTCCAGAGAAAAGAACCCTTAGTGAGCTTGAGCGTATAGTGTGAGAGGAGGTGTAACATCCGGATATCTAGGCTTGGAAATTTGATTATTTTGTTTTGGGATATGAAGAGACTCAGCGAGTTGACGCCTCAACTCGTCGAGTAGGATCGCGACTTGGTGACCTGTTTAATGAAGGGACTCGACGAGTCGGGTATCTAGACTCGCCGAGTCAGCGTTGTTAAGGAAAACCCTAAATCCTCAGGCCTGAGCCCTATTTAAAGGACCTTATAGCCCTCTTGTGCGGCTATCAATCCAGAGAGAGATACCCTATAGAGCTTGAGCGATGAGTGAGAGAGATCAAGCCATTTTGAGCATTCTTGGTGTGATTTTGCAAGGGAGAAGTCATTTCCAGCAAAGGGAGGTCAAGGGAGTTGTTGATTCAGAGTTCCTGAGCTCGTATCTTCACTGTAGAGGTATCAAATCGATTTATCTTTTCTGTTTTGGTTGAGATTGGTGATTTTAGGGTTTTCTACACCTTTCTATGGCTTGTAGTGAGGAGTATAGGGTCCCTTTGTGTGAGAGGTCCCAGATCTGGACCCATAAAGGTCCATAGAGCCTTATTTTGTATGCTTTATGTTGGTTCATTGAGGGAATGTGACTTTGATGCCATTTTAGGAGCCATTTCTACAAGGAAAGCCTTGTGAGCTTTGCATGTATGTCAAGCATCGACCTTTACGTGGTTATTGGTCGTAGGGAAGCCAGATCTATGGATTAGAGGAAAAAGTCTGACCTTAGAAGGTCAGATGAGTGTTGTCATGGATGCAACTCGTTGAGTCCATTCGAAGACTCGACGAGTCGATTCAGGTTGCCCCGCGATTCGAATCCAGTGGAAACCCGTCGAGTGTAAGGTTCAGTCGACGAGTCGAGTGAGGCCTTGGAGGAGTTAGAAGACACGCATGGACTCACCGAGTCACCCTTGTGTACTCGGCGAGTCTAGTCTGAGTTGACCGTTGACTTGAGTTGACTTCTATTGACTTTGGGGTTTGGTCAACATAAGTAATAAAGACCGTGGAGGGGTAAAATGGTCTTTTACCCACTACCCGATTAGAGAGGGAAAGAGTAATCACGGTTTAATTAGAGTTGAGACTTCAAGTGTTAAGTAGAGATATTTGCCTTATGTGTTAGGCAGTGGCGAGCCCGATATTCAAGTGTAAAGATAACTACTTTCTGCTTTCCATGTGAGTCTTCTCACTATACTATACCTTGAGTGGTAATTAGAGTTATGTGACAGAGTATCTTGTATGCTATTTATGTGATGTGTTGCACTGCATTATTTCTATGTGATTTATGATGTGTGTATTCCAGAGTTTACAAAGTTAGGACCGGAAGGTCCACAGAGTTAGGACCAGAGGGTCCGCAGAGTTAGGGCCAGAGGGCCCACAGAGTTATAGCCTCGAGTGGCTAATATGTGTTATGTGTAGTATTTTGGGGAACTCACTAAGCTTCGTACTTACCGTGTTATGTGTTATGTGTTTCAGGTTTCTCTCAGGATCACGGGACTGCACCGGCTCGATTGTACACACCAGAGGAAGAATTATGTTTTTGAGGATCCTGGATTATTATTTAATTGAATATGGAGTTTTGTTTGTAATTTTAAACAAAATGGGATTTTTACGAAAAGTGTTTTAAGATTAAGCGATTTTAAATGAAAATTTTAGTTTCGAAAAAAAATCGGTGTTACAGGAGGAGCCATCTTGAGCTTTGTTGGTGTGATTTTTGCAAAGAAGAAGGGAGTTCCAGCAAGAGGGACCAGAGTAGGTTGATATTCTGAGGCGTTGAAGTAAAAAGCTTCACTTTGAGGTAACAAATCGACCCTTTCCTTCTGTATGGTGTAGATTATATCAATATAGGGTTTCTTGACCCTTTTCTTTAATGGAATATGGAGCATATGAAGTCCCAATGTGGAATAGGCTTTAGATCTGGACCTTAAGAGGTCCAGAGAGTCCCAATCTTCTAGCTTTATACTGTTCCATTGGAGTTGTGAACCTAGGTTGCCATTTTAGGAGCTATTTCATCAAATAGAGCCATATGTGTGTTGCATGAGCATAAAGATTGGACCTTTAAGTGATTATTGGGTGTTAGAAGGTCAGATCTATAAGCTAGAGAAACAGATCTGAACTCAGAAGGTCATTTGAGTGTTGACTTGGAGGAAACTCGCCGAGTTCATAAGAGGACTCGACGAGTCGAGTCGGGTTGCCCCGCGATTCGTGACCAGTGGTAACCCGTCGAGTGAAAGGTTAACTCGACGAGTCGAGTGAGGCCTTAGAAGGATTCAGAGGACACATATGGACTCACCGATTCACCCTAGTGCACTCGACGAGTCTGGTCAAAGTTGGACCGTTGACTGGAGTTGACTTCAGTTGACCTTAGGGTTTTGGTCAAACTAATTCAAGAGAGGTCAGGGAGGGGTAGAATGGTCTTTTACCCATTCTTTAGAGATGAGAACATGAGAGGGTATTTATTATAGATGTTATCATTTTGATAGGAGGAGGCTAGGTCGAGATATCAAGCACGAGAGTTTATCCGACATCATACGAGGTGAGTCTTCTCACTATACATTACCTAGAGTGGTATCTATGTGTAGACTGGAGGGTATTATGTGTTTGTGTATGTTTGAGATTATGTGCATTGTGATATATGTATGCTATGAGATATATAGACCAGACTGGAGGGTCCAACGAGTTACGGGACTGGAGCGTCCCACTAAGACATATCGACCGGAGGGTCGTACCAAGTTATAGCCTCGAGTGGCGTATGTGTTGTATGTGGTATTTTTGGGAACTCACTAAGCATTTATGCTTACCTTGTTATGTGATAAGTGTTTCAGGTACCAGCGAGGATCGCGGGAAGGCGTCGGCATGATCTGTACACACTGATGGAGATTCATGTATTTTGAGATTCTGGGATTTGTTTATCGAGATAACATGTAATAGATTGAGTTTTGAGATTATTTTATGAATTATATTATGTTTTAAAAATTAAGAAAAAAATTGTTCTGAAATTCACGTCGTTACATACAGATTCATAAAGAGCCTTTGCATCATCCAGACATATACATCATCTAGATATGGATCTTCCAGATGCTACCAAACCGCCCCTTACTGGAGAACTTTGGAATAATTTCTTTGATGTGATCCCTTGTATCGATAACAATGAGCATTCTGTAAAGTGCGTTACATTTGATATTATGTTCATTTCATTCATTTCTCTTTTTTTTCCTCAATTAGATGAATCCTGCTAATTTGGGGAATATATTACTAGTTATATATGCTTGGGGTCGTTGTATGTTTATGGAATTGTGCTTGTCTACTATCCATACTGTTTAATAGGATCTATTCTCTTCTAGGGCACCTTTTGTTGGAAAATTTAGTATAAATATTTATATTTTTACTAAATTTTGACATATATAAATATATACATATGTTGTATATATAATTAACTCTAAGTGGGTTTGTGTTCTCCTCTGTGAGAACTTCGAAACGATATATTATATGTCCAAAATGGAGTATATGTGAATGAGATATCGATACTCAAATATGGGTATTTGAGAATAAATTTAGCAAAATCAATGAATGTGGGAATGAGTCCCACATTGGTAGAAAGACCAAACTCGACAAAGTTTATAAGCTTGAATGCATGAAAGGCTTACAAGCTTGTATCTATGGTTTTACTACAATTACTACCCGTGCGCAGGGGGTGCAAATCTTGGATTTCGTAGACCAAAAACACCGAACTTGTGCATGGGAGCGACCTGCGGACACGAATGCAGCTCCGAAAACTCAGGCTCGTGCTACCCTCGTTTTTGCTAAACTTGACAGTTTTCGTCCCTATTTTGAATTTTGTAATGGAAGCATTAATTATGAAATTAATGACATGACATTTATTGGCATTTAATGCTCAATCAATTCCTTATTATCGAATTGATTTGTTTCCATTATGTATTCAACTATAAAAGGAGACCTCTACCATTTCACACTACACACGAATGAAAATACTCTTCTTGCTCCTCCTTCTCTGTACACCTGTTTCCGACGACTCTTTCAGGAAAATGGAAATATCCAGCAGTGGAAATATCCGACAATACACATACGGTTAAGGTTGTTGTACCATGGCAACAGACGGTGAATCTGTTTAAGGGAATCGAGTCCAACTCGAGCCTCAGCCACCACGTTTTACTACTAATTTTTTTCTTACAGGAAGATTTCAAGAAGAAAACGAAGTCCATACACTAACAGTATTAAATAGACTTTCTTTATTCTTTGTTCTAAATCTTTCGTTTTTCTATTCTTTTTTTTTCTAAATCGATCTTCTGTTGATTTTTTCCTGTAATCAATTTAACTATGGTTGGCATTCTTTCAGAATGACTGGAACTCCTCCTGCTGCTGCTACCCCTATTGTGAACCTAAATGCACTGGCTCCAAACATCATGGCTAATCACGCTGGGAGACCTGAAAAATTTTATGGTCTGAACTTCAAGAGGTGGCAGCGGAAGATACTATTCTACTTGACCACTTTGAACCTGGCTCGGTTCCTAACAGAAACTGCTCCTATAACTGTTGAGGGGCAGGCTGATGCTCAATTTGTGAATGCAGTGGATGCATGGAAGCATTCAGAATATATGTGTCGCAACTATGCGTTGAATGGGCTAACTGATGCACTTTATAATGTCTATTGTAAAGTTGCAACTGTTAAGGAACTATGGGAGTCTTTGGAAATGAATTATAAGACAGAAGATACTGTTACCAAGAAGCATGTTGTTGCTAAATTCTTGGAATACAAAATGGTTGACTCAAAATTTGTTATGAGTCAAGTCCAAGACCTTCAGGTCATCATACATGATAACAATGCAGAAGGAATGGATCTTAATGAGTCATTCCAATTTGCATCAATGGTTGAAAATGTAACACCCTATTCTGAAAGTATTCATTTATGGATTTCAGAGGCCAAGGTTAGGGGCATTTTGGTATTTTATGGTTTTTGAGTTGTTATTCGAGAAGGTTTTGGGTCGGGGTGTGTTGCTAGAAGCATAGTACTTCTCACCACCTTTTCGTGGATATAAAGTTTATCGGAAAAGGACCTCAGATAAGGAAGATATGACACTTTGAAGTTATTTTCATAAATGGTCCCTAATGGAAAAAGAGTGATAAGGAAGGACCTTGCATGAAAATAGGAAGGCGCGAGCGTACACCCAGCGTAATCTGGGTTACGCCCCGCGTATAAAGGGAAATGGTCGTGGGTGCCTTAGGCGTACGCCCAACGTACAGAAAGTACGCCCAGCGTACGTCCAGAGTCCAGAAAACCCTAATTCAGGGTCAAGCACTATATAAGGAATGATATGCCTCAAGAGTCAGCCTCCATTTCACCCTTGAACAACCACCACGATACCCTAACCTTCCTTTGAGTGTTTTTGGAGCTTTGGAGGCTTTTGGAGAGTATTTTAGTGTTGTAAATCCATTTTCTCAAGCAAGTGAAGAACAAGGAAGGTGGTGGACTGAAAGAGAAGATATAGATCTGGGGTTATTGCTTCATTTCATACTTCCTGGAGGTATAAATCTATAAACTTTCCTTAAGCATGCTTAGATCTAGTGTTGTTTGGTTTTCGAGTCTTTTTGGTCCCAAGATTAGAGCTTTATGATGCAAATTCGGCTTCTAGTCTTAGAGTTGCTATTTCCAGTTCTAAATGAGTCCCTAATGCAGAAATTTGCCATCTTTATGGCCCATTTGTGTTCATGCATGAGATCTAGCCCTTGTATGGAAGTAGAATATCATTTTTGGAGTTTGGGTTTGTTTGGGCCAAGTAAAGTCACCAAGTCAGTGACTTTATGGATTAAGACATGGAAAAGGACCAGGATCTGTGATTGTAGCTTTTAAAGTGGAGTATTAAGCACTTAATGAGAAATGGACTTAAAAAGGGGGTTACGTTGCGCGTACGTGGAGCTACTCCCAGCGTAGGCACCACTTAGTCATTACGCTTAACGTACGTGGATGTACACCCAGCATACTCTGTCAATTGGAACTTGTGCTTTTGGGCCACGGTTTGGGCCATGCTTTGGGTCTTTGTGCCTTGGTGGGCCATTAGAAGTCAGATAAGTTGGGCCAAGAATATATTTAGGCTTAGGGAAAGGCCTAATAGAGGGATTGGGGCCCAATTTAGCAAATTAGGCCATTAGTGGGCCGCTAGTGGGCTTGGGGAGCTTACTTAGTGTTGGGCCTTAGTTTTGGACTAGGTTGGACTAAGAGGGTAAAATGGTCATTTTACCATAAAGAGAATTAGTGGTATGGGCTAAAATGATATTTTGGTTTTGGTAGCTCAGGGACACGGAGGATCAGCAGTTCAGGAACTTCCAGCTAATAGCCAGTGGAACATCAGCGGATTTTCAGCAGTGCAAGGTGAGTTTTCCTCTAGTAAGGACGGGTCTAAGGCACCAATGTCGGCCTGTGTATGTAGTTGTAGTATGTCGGGGTCAGCCCGATGCAGTTTATATGTTTCCGGACTTCGGTCCAATGCCAAGGCGGTCCCGAAAAGTATTTAAGTATGTGTGATGTCTTTGTGATTCATGCAGGTTATATGATATGTGCTATGTGTTCTGGACTTCGGTCCGATGTCGGGGCAAGCCCGATGTATGTTAGTTTACATGTTATGTGTTATGTGTTTCGGGGTAAGCCCGATGTATGTTATCTATTATTCCATGTATTATGTGTTCCGAGGCAAGCCCGATGTATGCTAGTTTATATGTTATATGGTATATGTTCCGAGCTTCGGTCCGATGTCGGGGCAAGCCTAGTGCAGATTATGTGATTATGTTATATGTTTATGATATATGCTATGCTGTGAATGTGTCAGGGGTAAGCTCGATGCCGGGGCAAGCCCGATGCCGAGGTGAGTCCGATGCTCGATGCGGTCGGATTCTGGGGTGAGCCCGATGCCGGACAGGATTCTGATGTCGGGATTCGTCCCGGTGCAGTTAGGAGTAGTCCCAGAGTTATATTTATGTTATGTGTTTATGTTATATGCATTTTTGATATGCTTATATGTGTACCGGATTACGGTCTGATGCCGGGCAGGTCCCGATGCAGTGGGCTAGGCCCAAGTTATGTGATTATGTGTATGGTATGTGGTAGTATGGGGAGACTCACTAAGCTTCGTGCTTATAGTTTTCAGTTTTGGTTTCAGGTATTCCCAGTAGTGGAGGGAAGAGCTCGGGTTGATCGCATGACACACACCAAAGGAGTTTTAGCCTGGGATGTTTACTCTGATAAAACGAACAAGTGTTTTGAAATGAAACTCTGGTTTGATATAATGACTAATGTTTATGGATGATTGATTTTATAATTATGGCTTGGTTAATGATTTAAAAACAAAATTTTTGGTTGCGATTTTTGGGATGTTTCAGAAAAGCTTCCTCCCGGTTGGATAGACTTCAAAAACTACCTTAGGCATAAGCGAAAGGAGATATCTGTGGAGGAACTGGTGGTGCGTCTTCGCATTGAAGAAGACAATCGAATGGACTTGAAGAAAGGCAGTGAAGTTGAATCTTCTAAGGTTCATATGGTTGAATCTGGTCAAACTTCCAAGAGCAAAAGCAAGGGACCTCACAAAGGGAAAGCAAAGGGAAAAAACTTAGGCCCCAAGGTAGGAACTTTCAAAAAGAAGTTCAAGTGCTACAACTATGGCCAACCGGGTCACACAGATTCGGAGTGCCCGCAACCTAAGCGGGAAAACTGGCAAGCAAACATGGTTAATGATAACATGGAGTTGGTGGCCATGATAACCGATCTCACGGCTATGGTTTTTGAAGTGAACCTCATGAATACAAATTCAAAGGAGTGGTGGATTGACACAAGGGCTACTCGTCATGCGTGTCATGATAAGAGTGTTTTCAACACTTACAAGGAAGTTGAAGATGGTGAAAAGCTCTACATGGGAAATGCAGCTACCGCGGATATCAAAGGTGTTGGTGATGTCATTCTAAAAATGACTTCAGGGAAAGATGTGAAACTTAGGGATGTTTTGTATGTTCCTGAACTTCGTAAGAATCTATTGTCAGGTGGTTTGTTGAATCAATTTGGTTTTGAGCTTGTGTTTGAGCCGGACAAATTTGTTTTTTCCAAAAATGGTATGTTTGTGGGGAAAGGATATGCCTTGAATGGCATGTTCAAATTGAATGTAATTGTGACAAACAAAATGAATAATGCAAGTTCTAGTTCTGCTTATTTGCTTGGGTGTTCAAATGTTTGGCATGGTCGCCTAAGACATGTAAATTACAATTCTATTAAGGGACTAATTAAACGAAACTACATACCAAAACTTAATATTGACTCAAATCACAAATGCTCCACATGTGTTGAAACCAAACAAACTAGATTATTTTTCCAAACAATCAAAAGAAACATCGAACCTCTTGATTTAATTCACACTGATGTGTGTGATTTAAAGTCAATTCCTACTTAAGGTAGGAACAAATACTTCATTACGTTGATCGATGATAGCACGAAATATTGTTACATATATTTACTCAAAAGTAAAGATGAAGCAATAGACAAGTTTGTCTTGTACAAAAATGAAGTTGAGAATCAACTCAACAAGAGAATTAAAGTAGTTAGAAGTGATAGGGGTGGAGAATATATCTCTCCTTATGCTGAATTTTGTGCAAAAAATGGAATTCGTCATGAATTCACATCACCTTGTTCACCTCAATCCAATGGAATAGCTGAATGAAAGAACTGTACCTTGAAAGAAATGATAACGCCATGATAATTAGTTCGGTGTAAACCAGTCAATTTTTTTCTAGACTGATTTTGTATCTTCTCATACTCTTGGGGTGTATAAGTCAGTTATTCAAACTCTATAACTGCTAATATGGACTTTTAAACCTTTATCGGCCTTGGGGCTCTCTATTGAGATAAATTTGATGATTACATTACAAGTCTAATAGAAACCGACTAAAATGTCGATCAAGCTGAATTATGATGGTTACTCTGTTGAGACTTTATCTTCAAACTGACAACTTAGCAAGGCTTCTTAGGCGGTCTGAGAAGTACTTCAAGCTGTTGCAGTCAACCTCACTTTGGGTTTGGGAAGACACTGATGCTCGCATGTCATGGAATCTTCAACAGCATATATTTACAAAATTCATCTACAACAAAATATATAAAATAAAACTCTCTCTCTCTCTCTCTCTCTCTCTCCTAAGGGGTAACAATCTTTGTCTTTAAGGATGATATTTTGAGAGCAATTTTTGTGTGAGTTTTTTGTAACCGCGTGAGAATTCATATCAAATCTAAGTTTTCAATTTGAATTAGATTGGTAAGAATTGTAAATGTGTTCTTCACCCGCTTTAGAAACTGTACTGTAATTTTCCATGGATGAAATGAAATTTTACATTCCATTGATTATGTTGTTTTAGGGTTTTAATTGATTATTGTTCCATTATTAGTTTGTATTATCTACAACTCAATTAATTCATCAGGAACCAACACTATGAATGTATAGTATAAACTTCTTGTATTGAATCCAAGTGACTATTTTGTTGCTTATCCTCTATATGGTAATATGGCCTTGTACTTGTTCTATAACCGTGTTATAGTTAAGATGTTTCTAGTGTCAATGTAGTGCCCTAAGCATCCACAATATTTTTTACAGGATAATTCAATTGGTTTGGTGGTTATTTATGATTATTTTCTCCTTGATCAATCACATAATAAGAACGAGACCCTTCCCGGAGGTTGGAGTCTCAGTTCGTCCTACCTGTGTTTCGAGAAACAGGTAATTTTCCAAAGAATAGTGAAAGACTTTTTTACTTTTTATTTCATGCCATAAGAAATATACGTTCCTATGGGGCATTATTTATAATGTCCAGCTCAACCTAAACAGATCTTTAATAACAGAAATCCTAAACAAAATCCAAAGACCAAATCGACTGGGATGGAAAACAATTATACAAGCTGATCTATGTTACATACTAAGAAACTTGGTAATAGATTTGTGTATCATTGATGTAAAAGCATACAAGGCATTGACTATATATAGTATAAGACATTTACACATTTACATAATAACCCCTATAGTATTAACTATTACTATCTAGAACTATTATTTGTCTAATATTCCCCCGTAAGCTAAGGTCGAGAAGCTAGTCGTAGCTTGGATCCCAATAGAAGAAATCGAGAAGAGGGCAAGGGTTTTGTGAAGACATCTGCAATCTGATCGTGTGTAGAGATAAATTGAACAGAGAGCTTCCCTTGTGCTACCTTTTCACGAACAAAGTGAAAGTCAACCTTAACATGTTTGGTATGAGCATGAAAGACTGGATTTGCTGAAAGATAGGTGGCACCTAGGTTATCACACCATAAAGTAGGAACAGTTTTGAGAGGAACTCGAAGTTCTCCCAAAAGAGCTTGCAGCCAAGTGAGTTCAGCTAGCGTATCTGCAAGAGCCTTGTATTCAGACTCTGTTGATGACCGTCAGACAGTGCGTTGTTTGCGAGTAGACCACGAGACAAGATTAGAACCAAGGTATATTGCATATCCCCCGGTGGATTGACGGTCATCGGGACAACCAGCCCAATCTGCATCAGAGTAAGCCGTAATGGAAGGAGCAGCAGTGTCTGTATAAGCATGCAACTTGAGATCAGAATTACGTTGTAACCGCAAGCCATAAGAGTTTATACCCTAAAGATAGCGTAATATACGCTTGACTGCTGACCAATGGTTCTCGGTTGGTGAGTGCATAAATTGACAGACCTTGTTCACCGCGAAAGTGATGTCGGGTCTTGAAAGTGTAACATACTAAAGGGCACCAACAATCTGTTGATATTGAACAGGTTTGTCAAAAGCTTTTTTGTCACCAATGGGAAGATTAACATTCGTTGTCATTGGAGATGAGACTGGTTTGGACTCAGATAGACCTGCGCGTTGAAGTAGCTCAAGAATATACTTCCGTTGAGACAGAATTATGGAATCAGGTTGATGGTGAATTTCGATACCCAAGAAATACGATAAAGCGCCCAAGTCTTGAACCGCAAAAGATTTACTAAGGTTGTGTACCACCTGATTAATTGCTTGAGAATTATTACCTGTCAAAACAATGTCATCAACATCGACAAGCATGTACATTAGAATACCCCGTGATGAATAAATGAACAGTGATGGGTCAGTTTGGGATCCTCGAAAACCAAGTGCCAAGAGAACACTAGAGAGCCGATGAAACCAGGCCATGGGGGCCTGTTTGAGGTCGTATAGAGACTTGTGTAAAAGACAAACATGATCCGGTTTGGTTGGATCAACAAATCCCTGCGGTTGCTGCAGGTATACGGTTTCTTTTAGATCCCCGTGTAAAAATGCGTTTTGAATATCAAGCTGTCGTAACGGCCATTGTTGTGCAACAGCTAAGGAAAGAACAACACGAATTGTCGTTGCTTTAACAACCGAGCTAAAAGTTTCCCGATAATCAATACCCGGTTGTTGTCTAAATCCCTTGGCAACAAGACGCGCCTTGTATCGTTTTACCGCGCCAGTCTGATCTCTTTTTAGTTTGTATACCCATTTGCAGTCCACAACATTCATATGCTTGGTTCGTGGCACAAGTGACCAGGTTCCATTTTTCTTCAAGGCGGAATATTCCTCACACATGGTTGACCTCCATTGGGGATGAGCGTTAGCAATGGTAAAGTTTGGAGGTTCAGTGTCACGATAGTTGGTAGTTGTATGAAAAGATTCGAACGGTTTGGTTTTTTTTGGATGTGTTCGCAGGTTGGGTGGTCTGGTTGAGATCGGTGGAGGTGGTGGTTCAGTTTCAGAAACAGAGGTTGTTTTGTTTCGGCGTTGGTATGTATGGATGAGGGGAGGTGTAGAAAGTGGTTGTGGTTGGACAGGTGGTGGAGATTGTGTAGAAAGTTGTGGTTGTGGGGAAGATTTTGGTTGTGGAGTAGGTGTAGCAGGAGGGTCAGGTAGTGGGATAGGATTGGGATATGAGGAAATATAGGGTTCGGGAAGAGGTTGGGATTGAGTGTTTGGGTGTGTATAAAAGGGAAAAGTGGCTTCATCAAAACACACATGACGAACGATATAGATACGTTCAGTCAGGGGGTCAAAGCATCGGTATTCATGATGGGAAGTGTTGTACCCTAAAAAGACACATGGAGTGGAGCGAAAATCCATTTTGTATTTGTTGTAAGGACGGAGATGAGGGTAGCACCGACAGCCAAAAACACGAAGGAAAGAAAAATCAGGTTTGTGGCGGAAGACATGTTCAAATGGAGAGGTGTTATGAGTATTACGAGAGGGCATCCGATTAATGAGATATACTGCAGTTTCAAATGCAAAGTGCCAAAACCTTTGGGGAACATGAGATTGGGCAAGAAGGGTAAGACCGGTTTCCACCACATGGCGGTGGCGTCGTTCAACAAATCCGTTTTCTTCACTCGTATGTGGACATGAAAGTCTATGAATGATACCGAGAGAGGAGAAAAATGGGGAGAGATTTCGAAACTCCCCACCCCAATCGGTTTGAACAGTTTTGAGTTTTGTTTGAAATTGTCGTTCTATCATGGAAAGGAAATGAAAGACCCCAACTTTCATATTTATGAAAGACCCAAACTTTCATACTATTCCAACATTATTCTTAAGTTACTTCCTCGAAACATGCTACATGCATATTTATAAAACAATATTTTATATAGATAAAGTGATTACAAAGGATTGAATACAAACCGACTAAGTTTTATTACATTTCATATCTACCCAGGAATCTACTATTCATATACATACATGAACATTAAAATACATAGAAATAGTATTAACTATTCTAAATCTTTCAGCAGTATAAAACTATATTGGATACTCATCACCTGCAATTGTTAAATATTGAGAGGGATAAGCGATAATGCTTAGTGAATTCAATAAATAGATACAATATAATCTTATGCCTTATATATATATCAATATGACAGAAGCAAAAGGGAACAAGAACAACAATAGCATATGCGTATCATATGTCACGCTTTCAATATCAACTCAAGATTTGATTCAAAGATTTACGATCAATGAGACATAACAATTTCCATGCTTGATATGCATGAATAAAGCTTTTTGGCCCAAACGGCACAGAAGATATACAACTTCGGATTAACATTTTGGTAGATTTCAGGCTTAAAGCCCTGTCTAACCATTTGCCAATACCATAGAATAGAGTTCATTCTCTTACGGAGTCATGCTCTACATGGTCAGAGGCTACATACCAGTCTTATCTAACCTTCTGCCAATGCCATAGAATAGAAGTCATTCTCTTACGAGACATGTTCTACATGGCCAGAGGCTACATACCAGTACCACCGTGAATCTAAGTCCGTTTACTGATCACATGGTCAAAGGTATAACTTTGCTATTAAAAATAGCGAATAAAAATAACCCGGAATAATAACGCTGAAAAGCACATAACACATATAACACATAACATACAATTGTTCCTATATATTGAACTCACCTTAAAATAATCGGGGGTTAAAATAGTAATTTGAGCAGCATATCGGCTCCAAATATGGCTTTATTTGTTGAAAACCGGGAGAATTAGCTAAAAACCGGACTCTAAAAAGGTAGAGCTTCAAAACCGAAAAGATAAATTTTTCGGGATTCTCGGGAGTCTCGGGGTGTGTTTCGGGCTTTAGAATCAGTACCGGGGCTTCGGGGGATGTCGGGATCGTAAAAATATTGAAAGAGGGGGTGAAAATGCCAAATTTCTAAAACTAGCCGAGAGGGCTCGCACCCCTTATATAAGGCTGAGCTTCGGATCCGAAGCGAAGGGAAGGAGACGGTGGCTGCGAGGTTTGGACCAGATGGCAGCTTCGCAGGGCTCCAGCGAGGCTCGGATGCGAGGAGTCATCAGCTTCAGGCGCGTCATCGGCTCAGTCTTCGGCTCGGACAGCAAGTGGCTCGCACGTGGGTCTCGCATGCGAGGGTGATCAAGGGGGTGTCTCATGCGAAGGTGCTCCGGGCTTAGTGGTCCTCGGCTTGGTCCAATCAGAAGGCAACACGCAAGGCTGCGGTCTAATCATAAGTGAACATCTGTCCGACACGTGGAAGCCTCGCATACGAGGGTGACGTGGCATTTCACTATTCATACGAATTTTCTCGAAAAATGTGCAAAAACTTCTAAAATCCATAACTTTCGCATACGAGCTCCGTTTTTGACGTTCTTTATATGCACGCGAAGCTAGAATTATGCTCTACAACTTTCGTTTAGACTTCGTCGGCTAATTTTGATTTTAATTTTAATATTATTATTTTTAACAGACCGGGACAGAAAAATCCGTTAAAAATTCATAACTTCTTCATCCAACGTCCGTTTTCGTCAGACTTTTTACCGTTGCACTACTAATGACGAGACATTCAATTCTCGTTTAGGTTGTGTCGGCTAAAAATCACTCGATCTAAAATTCGAGTTTTTAGCTGTCTACTGCTATGCTGAAACTTCGAAAAATCATAACTTACTCATACGAAGTCATATTCAAACGGTCTTTATATGAAAGTTGATTATTTTCACGAGTTCTACAACTTTTATTTACATTACTAAGGCTAAAAATTAGTTTATCGAAAACTAAATTTTTACGCGACAAGGTATTTTCCGGATTTATCATGGATCTTCGTTTGGTCATAACTTCTTCGTTATAACTCGGATTTCGATGAGGTTTTCGCCTAAATGTTTCTAACGAGATTATCTACAACTTTCAATAATAAAGTTTTACTTATTTCAAATTTTATATTTTCGCTAAGTTTTCATGATTTGGCTATTAATTGGAATCTCATAAGACTTCCAACATTTTATGAGTGATTCTAAACATAGTTTTACTTCATTTCTAGTAAAAACTAGCTGTTAGAACTCAACACTCAATTTTATTCACTTTTAATAATAACAATACACAATTTCAGAACGTGTATGTTACAGGAAACGCTTAAAAGTGGAAAAGACATCATATTTTAATTTTAAAGGAAATAACCACATAAAACTAGAATAGTGGTCAACACAGAAGAAAATAACGATGACCATCAATAGAGGTAACAGGGGCAGGACCCCAAACATCACAAAAAACAAGATCCAAAATATGTGAACTTTTATAAGAGGATGATAACAAATGTAATTTAGATGATTTCCCAACAAAACATGAGTCACAAACAGAACTAGAATATTTATTTGATAAAGGTAAATTGTATGTAGAAATCATAGACTGTAAAAGTTGAGGATGAGGATGCCCAAGTCGTTGATGCCACGTCTGGGAAGAAGCACGAACAGCAGAAAAAGCAAGTTTTGGAAGTGGTTGAATCTGTGGTAGCTTGATTGAGTAGAGCCCTCCATTACTTGGACCCGTGAGGAGGGTAGTGTGGGTTGCCGTGTCCTTTATAGCAAAGAAAGAAGAGTGAAATTCAAAGTAAACATCATTGTCAGTGCAAAAATTTTGAACAGAGATAAGATTTTGTTTGATATCAGGGACGTGAAGGATATTTGTTAAAGAAAAGGATTTATTGGGTGAGTAAAATTTAGATGAACCTATGTGAAGAATGGGTAAGCCTTTGCCATTGCCAACATGGAGGTTATCCTCGCCATAGTAGGGCTCGGAATTGTCAAAGACAGAGTGATTGTGAGTAACATGATGACTGGATCTTGTATCAGTGAACCATCAGTGACCCAGGAGGTCGATGCTTGTGAGCAGTAATCAGCATAGTTGGCCGAGGGTGGAGGTCTCCTTAAAGTGGTAGGATCACGGTTTGGGCATTGAGACGGGACATGGCCTATTCCGCACCTGTTACATGTCCCAAAAACAATATTCTGATTAGAAGCGCAAGAAAATTGACTATGATTACCTCCGCCTTGATTTTTATTGTTGAAATCTCCTGGTTGCGATTGAAGTTGCCTCGTCCACGTCTATTATTTTGTCCTCGGCCACGGTTGTTTCCAGACCTGTTGGTAAAGAAAGATTGAGCATTTAAGTTGTTGGTTGGCTGAGCTTGAATGCCAATTTGAGACAAGAGTTGTTGTAATGCTTGCAACTGGTCAGCCGAGGGCGCTGAGAGTGGTGTGTGATTTCGACTTGTAGTGGTGGTAGCCGTGAATGCTTGAACCGGAGAGACTTCATGTTCTGGGGCAGATTTTCGTACCATATAATCATGATCTGCAAGAAGGCCATGGAGTTCGGAGAAAGCAGTAGGAATTTGTCGAGCAAGAATGGTAGATTTGAGACCATTATACTCGTCCCGAAGGCCGGAGATTACAAGCATGACCAGATCCTTTTCTTTCATAGGTTCACCGATATTGGCAAGGGCATCAGCATACGTTTGAGCCCTGTTCAGATAAGCAGAGGAGGTTTCGTCACCTTTCATCTCGAGTTTTAGGAGTTGAGTTTTTAATGTATATTCCCTTGAAGATGTATGTGGAGCATAAGCACGCTCAAGAGAAAGCCACAGATCTCGAGATGTAGAGCCTTGAACATGTATAAAGGAAGCCTCAGATAGAGTTGACAGAAGTAACATACGTACATGAGCATCATTGGCTATCCACACCGTGTAATTAGAATTGGTCTCCAGAACAGTTTCTTTTCCAGTTGTTGTTGCATTCAATTGATCCGGACAAGGTATCGTCCCATTAACATAACCGAACAGGCCATTTGTAACCAAAAAGGGTTGAATCATGGTTTTCCAATAACCATAATTTGTAGGAGATAGGGTAAACCTGAATTTGTGAGAATTATGAGATGTCTTCTCAGTTGTGGTGAAGGCTATTAGAGGAGCCATGTAAACGAAAAAAAAAAAAAAAAAAAAAAAAAAAAAAAAAAAAAAGGAGATAGGTTTTTGTGAAACTGGAGGATGAAACCTTATTGTGCGATGGCAATGTTATATTTTTTTCTCAGCAGAAGAAGTGGCGACAGCAAGAAATTTGTTTGGCGGCTAGATTAGGTTTTTTTTTTGTGAACCTGCGACAGCAAGAAAAGGCTCTGATACCATAAGAAAGTTGGTAATAGATTTGTGTATCATTGATGTAAAAGCGTACAAGGGAATGACTATATATAGTCTAAGACATTTACACATTTACATAATAACCCCTATAGTATTAACTATTAGTATCTAGAACTATTATTTGTCTAATACATACTTTAATTATACAAGCTGATCTATGTTACATACTTTTGTAAACAGGCTTATAAGCTGTTGGAATCAGGATAAGGTCATTTTTTCTTCCAACGGTTACACCAAAGGCTTCAGTCATATCAAGATCCTTGTTGTTTACGTCATCTGCCAGTTTCCAGTCAAAATGGTAGAGTAAAGATGCCAATGGAAGCTCAACATTTGCTAATCCGTATGAAATCCCAGGACATATTCTCCTTCCAGCTCCAAAAGGTATATACTTGAAGTCAAGTCCTCTGTAATCCAAACTGCTGTTTCTGAATCTCTCTGGATGAAAACTTTCAGGTTCATCCCAATACTTGGGATCTCTGTTAATTGCCCATGTATTCACTATCACTCTGCTCTTCACAGGTATTTCGAATCCTTTCATCTCACACCTCTCACTGTTTTCTCTAGGCAGTCCCAAAGGGCCTGGAGGGTGCAACCTCAAAGTTTCTTTTATCACTAATTCTAGGAATTCTAATTCTTGAATACCCTTCTCATCAAATGTTCCTCGTTTGTCAAACACCTGTCTAACCTCAGCTTGTGCCTTGTTCATTATTTGTGGATTCTTTAGTAGTTCAGACATTGCCCACTCAACTATTATAGAAGATGATTCACTTCCAGCACTGAAGATATCCTGTGAATGGTATAACAATGAACAAATTAATAAGCTATTATAACAAGATGCATGAAGATGGTTAATTACTAACCAAGATAACTGCTTTGATGTCATCAGTAGATAAGGGAATTCCAAGGTCACCACGCTTCTGAACTTTCAACAAAACATCTACTAGGTCTTTATCCGCTTCATCTTCACCATCTGCTGAAATCTTGTGTTCTTCAATAACATTGCTCAGAATTTGATCAAACTGTTGATGAATCTTGTCGAGTTTTGGTCGGGTTTTACTAAAGAAGGCAAGTAGTTTCCATGAAGGGAAGAGATCCGTAATGCCAAATCCTGCTCCAAGAGCTACGCTTTCATTAACAAGCGAGATGAATGCGTCTTGCTCTTTACATTTTTTACCAAAAGCCGCTCTTGCAGTGATCCCATAGATTAGGGATGAGAGACTCTTTCCAAGATTAATGGATGATCCTTCACTAATGGAGTTGATGAATTTTGACACCTCTTCTTCTCTTACCCATCTAAGTGACTGGACTTGCTTACTACTCAAAAGCTCCAAAGTGCAAATCTTACGGAGCTGCCTCCAGTATTCCCCGTATGAAGAAAACATGATGCCTGCACCATTATATCCCATCACATACGCAGAAAGATGGAAAGGCCTATTTGCAAAAATGGCATCATGTGTTTTCATCACTTGTTTTGCTGTTTCGGGTGATGAGGCGACAAAAACACAAAGTTCTCCAAGCTGGAGATGCATCAGAGCTCCGTGTTTATCTGCCAAGTCTCTTAGGCGATGGTGTGGAAGTGATCCAGCAAGATGATGAACGCTTCCTATAACAGGAAGCTTCCATGGCCCTGGAGGTAAGTTTGGTTTAGATTCCTTCAATAGTTTCAGAATCATCAATACCAAGAGAGTGAACGCAGAAAGGATTGGAAACAAGCCGAAGCTCAGCTCCATCAGGGTAGTTATGGGATTTTGAAAAGAAAATAAGGAATACGAAACTAACAAGATCTCATAGGTGAAGACTGAAGAATGATTTATGTTTATATTGTTATCTTCCTTCTTGACTCTGTAGATGCTTTAAGTCAATTCAGAAGATGCTGTTTCATAGATTTTAACCTGCTATATTGAGATTGTGACTGCAATAATTTGTCAATATAAAACCATGTTTGATGTAGTAAACTGCAATATATTAATAACAAGAACAACACCATGTGTGGGCCTTATTATTACATGATTTGTATTTACTTATTACATTAAGTTCTTACATTATAAATATATTAACATATTAAAAAATAGTTTTTTTATTTTTTTACAACCATCCGGATAACATGAGGTAAAGAATATGGTGGTGGTTAAAAGTGTCACAAGGAGGCAAGTGACAGTTGCGGTGAGGAGGGTGGTGAAGATCACAATGAAGTAGGAAGATAACATGAGGTTAGACTTGAAGGAGTTGACTTTTACTGAGGACAGGGCCTCATATAAAAGGATGTGCAAGCTTAATAATCATGACTTTACTCTGTGTGTGTGTGTGTTATTCACCATTGTGGATTTGTTTTCTCACGCTTCATATGCCGAAGGTCTACCTTTGTTTGGAGTTGGAGGTACACCCTTGATATGATTTCTGAAGTAAAACACATTGATATGAACATATAACGCGAGATAGAAAAAAAAAATGTGGAAGCTCATTACAATCAAAGTTGTAGTTTACAATGTGACATTATGCTGTCTAACAAGTATTTGTGGTGTACGTCTTTTCTTCCAAGGATCAACCCGAGAGCTTTATGCAGGCGCAGGATGGTAGGCAGTTGGTATCAGATTCAAGTTTGCTTTTCTTCTAACTGTGACACCAGACGTTTCATTCATATCAAGGTCTTCACTTGTCATTCCATCAGGAAGTTTCCAGTCAAAATGGTAGAGCAATTTGATGAGTGGAAGCTCCACATTTGCCAATCCAAATGACATTCCAGGGCACACTCTCCTTCCACCACCAAATGGTATGTACTCGAAATTAAGTCCTTTGTAATAATCTATTGAGCTGCTGAGGAATCTCTCTGGATGAAACCTCTCAGGATCTTTCCACCAAATAGGGTCTCTACCAATGGCCCATGCATTCACAATAACTTTGGTTTTGGCTGGTATCTCATAACCATTGATCTCACATCTCTCCCTGCTTTCTCTGGGAAGCAACAGAGGGGCTGGAGGGTGTAGTCTTAGAGTTTCTTTAATAACCAGTTTTAGGAACACGAGTTCTTGAATACACATCCCATCAACTCTCCCTCTTCTGGTGACAACTTCCCTTATCTCAGTTTGTGCCTTTTCCAAGATTCTTGGGTGTTTCAGCATTTCGGACATCGCCCACTCTACAGCTGTAGAAGATGTTTCACTCCCACCACTAAAGATGTCCTGCAAAAGCCAATACCCTTTCAGTCGTGTGTTATCGGTGTTTTTGATTAAAGTATTGAAACTTGATTATAGTCTTATTATAGCATACGATTGAATTACTAACCAAGATGACTGCTTTGATGTTAGCAATAGACAAAGGAAATGTTTGAACATCACCATGCTCCTGATATCTCAAAAGAACGTCCACAAGATCTTCATCTACATCACCCACAATAGTTTCCCCCTTTTTAGCCTGGTGTTCTTCAATGATGTTACCGGTTATCTCCTCAAACCTCCCACGAATTTTCTCAAGTTTTGCCTTAAATCCAGTGAGCAAAGGAAGCATGGTAGAAGAAGGGTAAAGGTCTGAAACATTGAATCCTGAAGCTGCAGCTGAAGCTTCCTTGACAAGTGCGATGAAAGATTCTTGATGTTTGCATTTCTTACCAAACGCCACCCTGGCAGTGATCCCATACGTTAATGAGAATATTCTTTGGCTAAGATCAATCGGAGATCCTACATGTTCACTGATAGACTTGATCAACTTTGAGACCTCTTCTTCCCTTGTAGACGTAAATGACTGGACCCGCATTGGGCTCAAAAGCTCCATGGAGCAAATCTTGCGAAGCCGTCTCCAGTAATCTCCATATGGAGCAAAAGTAAGGTTTGTAGCACCATTACATATCACAGATGAAGCAAAAAGGTAAGGCCTATCAGAAAAGTTCACATCATGAGTTTTCATAACCTCCTTTGCTGTTTCAGGTGAAGAAACAACCATCACAGAAAGTTCTCCAAGCTGCAGGTGCATCAGAGGTCCATATGTCTCCGCCAATTCTCTCAGTCGCTGATGTGGAAGACAGCTCCCAAGATGATGGATATTTCCTATGATAGGAAGCTTCCATGGCCCCGGGGGTAGACATGGATTTGAACATTTTCTTTTGGACAGCCTCCTCAACAACATGAACATTAAGATGAAAAAAGAAAAGATTATCATTTGGGATGAAAAAATTACAGGCTCCATGAGGCAAGTTAAACTGGTTTTCAAGGTAATCCAGTATTTTACCTCCCAAATTTTAAGAAACATATATATAGGATAATAGGAATACTGTAGTTAATCAATTATGCTTGCATTGAGTCGGTCAAACGTAAGTACTTCCAGAGACAGACAAGTGTAAGAAGACAAAAGTTATCATAGTAAAATTCGGCATCTTGATTCAATCCCACAAATTTGAAGGATTCAAATTCAAATCTCATATGAAAGAGAAATTTAAAGAAGACGGTTTGATTCGTGTCGTTTTCCATAAAACCGATTCCTTCGGAGCAATCTGTTTGATTTTATCAGAATAAACAAAGTGGCAGTCCATCATAATTACAACAAAGGTATCTAACCCACACAACAACAAACGAGGGAAAGAAAATCAAAAGATAGAGTTAACTTTAGAGTATAATATAGTGAAGCAGAAGACGATTTTTCACTTGATTTGATACATGATACTTTTAACAGTAGCATGACTAAAGTTATGATGATAAACAATTCAATTCTTAATTTCTAAATAACATAATCATAAAACTCAATATGTGAGGTATGATCCATAGTATGGCTAGGAATTTTATCAAGCTTGACCGGATTATCCTTCCCTCCAATCAACTTAGCAGGATTCCCAACAGCAGTAGTTCGAGCGGGCAGATCCTTCAACACCACTGACCCTGCCCCAATTTTTGCCCCTTCACCAATCCTAACATTACCCAAAACACAAGTCCCTGCCCCTATCAAAACCCCATCTCCAATCTTCGGATGTCTGTCCCCACAACTCTTCCCGGTCCCACCCAATGTCACATTATGCAAAATCGATACATTGTCTCCGATCACTGCCGTCTCTCCAACAACAACTCCGGTGGCATGATCAAACAATATCCCGCTTCCGATCGTAGCTCCGGGATGAATGTCCAAAGCTAAAACCTCAGAAACCCGATTCTGGATCAAAACCGCCAAGATTTTTCTGTTTTGTGACCATAGCTTGTGTGCTACTCTATGAGCTTGACAACCAAGAAACCCCTTAAAATGAAGGAAACAGTGAACATAGCTCAAACAAGCTGGGTCCCTTTCCTTTACGGCCTTTAGATCATCTTTTACAGCTCCAACAATATCTTGATCGCCTGTGAGTACATCCATGAAAAGGTCATGGAGGGTTCTACTAGGGAGACTAGAACTTCCGAGCTTTGTGGAGAGATGATGAGATAGAGCACTCTCCATGGTATGATGAGATAAGATTGATCTAGAATAGTAGTCTGACAGTATGGGTTCTTGGTCAACATCAGATCTTGCTTCATCTTTCATTATCAGCCATATATCATCGTCATCTTGCTTATCGGTTCCATGTTTAGAGCTGGATTCTGTGTGAATCGTTGAAATGGGTATGCAGAAAAACTGATCAAGAACTTGTACTCTTGAATCATGAACACAAACAGCCAATTGATCATCTTGTTGTTTGGGTGAATCGGTGAAAGGTATTTGTGGGTGTGATAAGGGATAAAAATGGGGTAAGGATCCAACAAAATTAAGTGACTTAGAGTGGAGACGATGATGAAGAACTGAGGTCAGAAGTGAGACCTTAGTCTTCATGGAGAAACAGGGAAAAGAGAAAATAAAGAATTTGACCAAAAAATAAAAGGATTTTGAGGGTGATTTTGGCTTAGTGGGTGATGTCGGACTGTCGGCACAGGTTTAACGATTTTATACCCCTAAAAAGGCAATTACGCAATTACTGTAATACTCTCTAAATAAATAAAAATGATTTTGTCAAATGTCTTTTTCTCGTTTATTTGATATTTGTCATATTCTAGATTTTTTTAATTATTTAATATCTATTTGTCATTTTTATATATTTTTTCATTTTTAATCAAATTCCACCTATTAAATATCATTTCATATTAATTAATTTTATTAGTATATTAATTAATATACATAATAACTTTCTATTTGTGAATTCATCTTTCTATTAATATATTAATTATTGTATAAGTATATTAATGTAGATAATACATTCCATTTATGAATTCATATTAATTAATTTTATTTGTATAGATTAATTAAGATTAAATTACACAAATGGTCAATGTGATTTACCAAATGTCAACTCAACTGTTACTTATTTTATTATGAACATGGTTTTTGTGGTTACCAAAACTTACATGAATGGTCTTTTTTGTTCACACTTTTTTACTTTTGGACCTTTTAATAAACTCATGTAATATACGGGTCACACACCTAGTACAAAATAAATATGCTTGTACTTTATTTTTATTTTAAGATATGTATTTTTAACATCAGTATTTTATAAATTATAATAAAACAATATCCCTATTAATCCACGAATCGATCATGATTTAAACATAGGATATTAATTAAACTAACCTCTTGTGTTTACTAAGGGCCGGCCCTAGGGGTGTTAGGGCCTCGGGAAAAATAGGCCCGAAAAGCATATGATTAACTTAATAACTAATAATGTTAGTATTATATATAGCGTGTTTTGTGTGGTCTCAAAATTGTTTTGGTGCATTTGGTTAAGGGCACACCACTAGTTATCTAAACACCGTTGTTTGATCCTTCCGGATGTGCATCCATGTTTTTTTATGCCAAAAATATGCTCTATAAATTAATAGGAGCGTCTATTGTACAAATTGTATCTAGATGAGTCGTTGTGAGTGCATAGACTTTTAGGATAAATGTCTTGGTTCGATATCAACTGGTCCTTATTTTTTCTCTCGATGTTTTCCATTTTAATATATTAATTTTAATTTTTAAACAAAATTGTATAGTTATTTTGGTTTCTTACTTTTTTTATGTTTTCTATTAATCCAAATGATACGGTTAAATTCTTATTCTTACCATTAGTTAAAATCTCAAAAATCTTAAAAGTTAAAATTATTAGAGTCAGTTTTTAACTTTTAATTTAAACAAAAATCTCAAAAGTTAAAATTATTTCATGTAGTGTTTAAGAACAAACTATTGGACTTTTTTAATTAATTTCCAGAATATTCTGTATTTATCTTTTTTAGACAATTGTCTTTTTATATAATTTTAAATATTATAAAATTTTCATCTATTTTTGCATGTATATAACAAATAAAAAACTACAACTTTCAGCTATCAGTTACTAGCTAAGTTTATTAAATGTTTATGTGTTTTACTTTGTTTCTACATTTATTAATCAAGTTGATTATATTTTAACTATCATCATATTTATTATAATATTGTGAAATTCATATGACATAAATATCATCTTTTGATATTTCATATTTATTACTGTGGACCACCATAAAGGGTTATGGGAGTGTAATTGTGCAAGTTGGTCAGAATAGCCTTAGCATGGACAATAGTGGAAAAGTCATATGGACTTGGGATAATGATATTAAGACAAGTAACAATAGTATAATGGTGAAAGGTTTGGGTCTTATCTTTTCGAAGTTGAAACATAAATGTTTGCTTTCTCATCACATGTTCCACTCTAAAACTTTTTGTACAAATTTGTTTTTCCAAATACATTTTTTTTATATATCCATATTGTTGGAACATGTTCATTAGCTTTCTCTAACACCTGTAAAAACTCTTAAATATGTTATTTAATAAAATTCCATGAAAACTGTCGAAAATTTCACTGCAGAGTCGATTTTTTTGTTGATGTATTCATTCCAATTTGGAAAATATGTTTCAATCAAAACTTGTTAATAATCTTACCTCACTAATAAAATCTTATTGGATATAATTCTAACATGATTATCTACACAGTCATATCAAATTCACACAATTTTCATTAAATACACAGTTAGACTTTAGAAGAAGCCCATTTTTTTAATAAAAAACCTTACAAAATCTAAACACCACTTCCATCATGGACACATTTTAACTTACAAAACCTGCCTGGATTTATTCCTTAAACAATGATTTGTTCAATTTCCACTAAAAGCCTCGTGATTTTTCTTATTTTCTTTAAATTCATATACGCATTACATTTATCCGAGCAAAATACCTTAAACGGATCATGTATAAAATTTTCCATGTTTACCCAAAAAGTTAGTACAGCTTTAGTGAAACAAAAAACAAAACTTGGACATGACCACCACACTTAACATAAAACCCGAACATTTTTAACGTCAGTCTCAAGCTCAATTTGGTTTTTGGTTTTTGGTTTTTTTAAATCTTAATAGTTTATAACCTTTTTTTATTCAATTGATGATAGAATTTGAATCTGAAAAACTTCAAATCAAATTTATGATAGAACTTAAAAGTTAGAAGAACAAATCCAGATTGTGTATCTACTTTAATAAATGAAATTTTTTTTTGTCAAATGTAACTCTTATTGATTTATTGATTTGGTCACATGTCATTTTGTGGTTATTTTCAATTAAATTTTTTCTACATGGCATTTTGTGGTTTTTTCCATTTTATTAAACACATAATATTCAAATATAATAATTGTAATAAATGTAATAATAAATGCATATCAATTTCAATAATTGACTTTCCTTCTAATTTCAAATTTCTAAATTAAAACTTTATTTTTTTTTTTTGGTTTTTTTATCTAAATTATTTGTTTAAATTTAAAAATAAAAAAACATTTTAATTTTAATAATTCAGTATTTTTCTTATAAATTCAAACTTTTTCATATGTTTAGAATTTTCATATTTAAATTTTTTTAAATGAACCCATGTAATACATGGGTATTACAACTCGAGCTTTTTTATATTCTAACCTCCATTTTGGTGTCTATATTCTAACCTCCATTTTGGTGTCGTAATCTGTAGCTTTTCTATTAGGCGGAGAGTACTTTTGTAAATTTTTAAATACATGGATTGTTCCTGAAAAAAATCTACACATACTTTTATGTAAACTACAGGGATAATTTTTATAAAACTACTGGGATAATTTTTATAATTTATTTTTCTACGAAAACATACGGCCAAATCTCAAACCCAATGACTACTAATTTCCCAATTGCAATTAGATAAAAATTTGGCATGTATACACAAATAGCGCAAACTGAAAAGCACAACGTTCTTTGAGCATTTTGTTTTCAGAATTGGACAGCATGTGTGAAATCTTTTGGTAGTTATATTTATAATGATATACTAAGATTCACGAAACGATTTTAATGACTATAATAACACAGTAAACGACAATCATAACCTAGTCCAGTGTTACAATCAGTACCACAACATCAACTGATACAGAAACGTACCAAAAGGCCAGACCCTTTTTCCAGAGCCAAATTCAACCAGTGTACATCTTCCAATGTACAATGTACAAGTCATCTCCAAGCTTTGGAAAAAAAAGGTCTTCCTTTTCACTAAAAAGGTGGTTACAAATTGGAGGCACCCAGCATAGGGATAGGGTGGGTGCCCCTGGTTAGGTGTTCCCTAAAACAATCAGTAAAAAGGTACAAACTCTAACCTCACTTGGTCCCTCCCCTCCCCTCCCCTCCCCCTCCTATACACAAACTTGGGTTTTGTTTTTTCAGTAACTCATGCCAACACTTGAACTGGATTTGCTTCAAGATTCTCCTTTAAAGTTTCACACTCCATTGCTACTGCTTCTCCATTATCACTGGTATGCTCTCCTTTTTCACCAATTTCTACATTGTTGTTGTTATCATGGACTGGAGTTGGGCCATTCTCTTTCTCATGTAACTCGGGCTTACAATCAGTGTCACCCTCTTCAAGTGGTCTGTTGTCGTTGATGGTTTCAATGGCTTCAGGAGAGCTTTCTTGTTTGATTTCCTTAAGATTTGCAGGCATGGATGAGAGGATGTTAGGTTTTGTTTCAAGATCAACCCAACGGTCTCCCACCCAATCTCTTGAAACTCTAATGTCTTTTCTGTGTAGTTCAAGAAACAATGTTTCGGCTGTTGTTCGCAAAACAGAAGAAGAAAAAGATGGTGTGAGAGACAAGACAAGAATCAATAAATAAATAATTGTTAGAATTTACAATTTATTGCTTACTGGGAACATAAACTTGTACGTCGGAATCACCGATTCCAACTACTACTCCTTCCCACCAGCCATCACTCCACCATGCGTCCACCGGGGAACCGACCTCAAAAGCAATCGTTTCCGTTTCCGTTTCCGTTCGTGCTACTGCTGGCCTTATAGTTGGCCGACCCGAGCATCTCATTCCGAGTTTGTCAGGCATGGCCGATCTCAAAGCTGAAACCCATTCCTTAAAACCAAACCAAAAACAACAAGTCAACAATCACTTACTTGATTCACTTTTCTGCATTTTGTAGGACACAAGACCATTTCAAATGAAACTGTCCTTGTAAAGTATACTGTACTTCCAATATATTTAGTAATTATTTTAATAATACTATATTAGTTATGAGGTTAAATGCAAGAAATAGCCATGTAATTCCATTGATTTTTTTGTTATAGCATCCTACTTGTGTCATTTCCTATTGCAACATTGTATTTTCAAAAATCTATCCAATTATAGCAATGTGTTATCTATATACAAAGCAATTCTCACAGCTATATCTGGCGTTAGCCCTCATATATTTAACAGGCAGAACAAGTATTACCAGATCAACCAAACCCGTTTTTATAGTAGTTTTGCAATATATATTATTTATATGAATCAGGTTCAAAATTGCCTAATGTATGCTCTGAGTGTTTAAAACCACCTAACTATTTAATTCGAAACAACTGAACCGTATCTTCAATAAAAGTTCTTGGCTTGTTGCAATATATTAATCATTGGGTTAAATGCACCAACTAGCAATGTACTTCCATTAATTTCTTTGTTATAGCATCCTACTTCTGTTTTTTCCTATTACAAAGCAAATTTAACTGGCTAGATATTTCAAAATATAATGTCCTAACAAGCAAAAAAACTAAAAGTGCAATGCTATAATTGACTAGTGTTTTTTATAAGTCAAATGCCTTAATAAGAAAATAAACTGAACGTACAAAGTTGCAATTGAATTCACAGACAAACAAAGGTGGGTTGCTATTTCTTGCATGTAGCCCTTAATTATTTACGAACCCAAACTAAAATTTTATCATATATGAAATAGAAAGTCTTAAAGCAAATACAAATAGGACTTCATACCTCAAGATTACCACCTCCATCTTCGTCATTCAAATCATCATATTGAACTTTCAATTGTCTCCTAGAAACTTGCAACACAGTACACCTAAACCAGCATCCACGAATCCCACTATCTTGGCACAACAACTCTATCTTTTCACCAACCTTAAAAACCGAATTATCTGAAGCGAATTCCCGATTCTTGACATACTTTGGGATTAGCCTCCTTCTCAACATCTCATACTTGACATTCATACTCACCGACTGAGGTTCACTCGGCATCACCTGCCGCCCTCTCGAACTCCTTGGCCTTTTCACTCCCAACTTAACATTATCTTTATCCCCCAAGCTATTATTATTCTCATCATCTTCAAGATAATCAGTATCCAAAATCGAAAAAATCGGCTGATCAAAATACCCACACAATTTACTCAATTTAAACGGCTTCACACGGTTGTTCTTGAACTGTCTTGAGCAATGATGCACTCGGGTTAATAGATCTTCCGGAAGGATGGACATGCATTTCTCATAATGCTCATGTGTCATGACAATGGCGGGCCCATCCACACACTCGACACTGATAACTTGTGCATAAGGTGTAATGAAAACCTCTTTTGGGTGAGGATTTCGAAGAGTGACAACAGCTTGGACTTCTTGATTGTGGTGAAACCATCTCACTTTTACCTTCTTTTGGCCCTTTCGATCTTCATACATATCTTCTAGATATGCAAGATGACGTTTTTCCTCTTCGGCCATCACAAATACAAACGATTGTACCTGAAAATCATCATGTATGTTACAAATTTTACTAAGTAAATCTCAAATAATTTAACCAACTTACTGCTATTGTAATCCCATTCCTGCAAAAGGCTGGAAAATGCTTCAGTTGTTTACCGCAGGTCCACGCTACACCTGACCACACTATGTCAGGTGTACGCAACTTTATATTTCTTGGAAGACGATTCTGATACGGAGCACTAACTCCCGAAATATCATCACTCTTAGGGGATTCTGAATTTTCAAAAATAAATAAGTAAATAAATGAATGTTAAATCTACTAAAGCTAGGGTTTTATCATATTTCATGAAAGATTGTCTCTTTAACGAGAGAAAATGATATAGCATCAAACTTACTTTAGGTGACAAAATGAGAACTTTTTAAGCATATGAATCAAACTACAACTACAAGACTATTTTTCTTTTACTCGAAGACAACAAACTTTTTGACCTAGAAGATGGAACGATTTCATCATGAGAGGTAAGGTAAGCACTAGATTGTGCAGGTTTTGTTCGATCACTAGCAAAATTTACATCTAGAATTAAAGAAAATTTGACGAAACAAGCTGAAAGATGAAATAACGGGTCAAGGAAATACAGGAAACTTACTGGAATGTTCACCTTGGCGGTGCTGCTTTGATAGCATGGAAGTAAGCCAGTTCACCACCTCTCTCCTTGATCTCCATCTATACCCAGCATTGACTGAATTCTGGGCCTCGTTGACCTTTAAGAACTCCTCCGCGACCACATAAAACATATGCCTAATGCTCCTCTCGGTTCCCACAACTGCAAGCACCGATTCCCCCGATATATCTTTCAGAAAATAGTGCACTACCCTCTTACCCCTTTCCTTTGAAACGAATAGCTCTTTCCACTCCACAAAGCATTGACTATTTGCAGCCATGTTTGGAACAAGAATCAGTATATGCTGAATTCACTAATAACGCATGTCAGAACCCTAATTTACAAAAGTAACAATGTAACCTAGACCCTACCCACCATGAATTTTTAACAAGAAAACACTATCCTACAGTTCTTACAAACCCTAGTTGCCAGAAACAAATGACTAGAGGTGTATATGAGAAATTTTGGCAAAGGGTTCCGTAAGCCAAAGGAACCCTATTCAGCTGCCAAGAAACCCAACAATTTTGGAAGGAAATAACACCAAATCCTCAACAAATACATACCAAAAGTCTTGATTGAAACCCCAAAACTTGAGAAATACAAAACGGGTATCCCGTGAAACTAATAGATAACCAAGGTACTAGCTAATTTCTTGAAGATCTGACTGTAATACACGAAAAAAATCTCAACCAGTATACAAAAAGTTCGAGACTATGGAAACCCTTGAGAACTATGCCAAAAGTATCTGATAAGGCTAAAGGGCGCCTCTTTTGTGGTGGTTGGAGACGGCAGATGATGGCGGTGGTTGATGCAGGTTCGGGAAACAGTCGAGAAAGGTGATATTCTTCTTAGCAAGATAGATATACATATGTACCTATAGGTAGAAGAAGAGGATGAGAGAGAGAGAGATGAGAACTTTGGGGATGTAGTCAGAATGTTAAATTGAAAAACTGTCAGGTGGTTTAGAGGGTTAGCTGATGGTGGTGATGGCGGTGAATGAATGTAGAAGAGAAAGGTAGGATGAGAGAGTGGTGGCCGGCCGGCAGGGAAAAGGGGGCAAAACCATCAAGAAATCATATTCTAACGGAGGAGGGTTTTATGTATGGTGTGAATGGTAAGAGGCAAGTTTATTGTGTAACCCTGTGGGCCCCACAAAATGACGCCCAGCAAGTCCCCTGCATTCGACCTCATCCCCCAAACCCCAAGGCATACTTCAGTATTTTAGAGTAATTCACTCGAAAATAATATTTGGAGGTGAGATATATATGTATAACTATTATTTTATTATGAAATAAATATTAAGTTGGTTACGATCAGTTTGTGAATACGTGAGAATACATTTCTCAATAAAGTGGCTTGTTATATATATATATATATATATATATATATATATATATATATATATATATATATATATATATATATATATATATATATATATATATATATATATATATCAAGGTTGTAAAAATTGTTTGACGGTAGTTCGACGGTCGACTGGTGTTAAGGGATTAATCGGTTTTGGCGGGAATTAATCGAGGATTAATCGTGGACCATAGATTATTAATAAAAAATTAAAATTAATTAAATATTAATATATCTTAAGAAAAACAAGTACTTCAAAATTAAAAAATAAGAAAATTTGTAATTTGGAAATTTGAAAATACGAAAATATAAACATTTTGGTATAATATTTGAAAATTTGAAATTTTTGGAGTAAAAAAAGAAAGCTGGTTTTTTGAATTTTTTGAATTTTTTAAATTTTTTTTTTCGACTTTTTTGATTTTTTTCGATTTTTTTGACTTTTGTTGACCGATTAATCCTGTCAAACTCGATTAATCATAAATTTCCGATTAATGTCCTAATCCTCAACAGTTGGAGAACGTCAAGTGATTAATCCATGATTCTGTCCTTACGGCCTAAAGGAAGAAAATAAATAAAGAATGTCAACCATATTCAGTGTATCTTTGATGAAAACCTATATTTCATAAATTGATTTGTTTGCAGACCTAAACAAACCAAACAAAAATTGAGAAAATTGTTTTTGAGTTCTTTAATGAGCTCATTTATTTCATCAGAAAACAATAAATGCAACTAAAAACATATCAAGACATGATAAGAACGTTATTTATTTTGTTCAAAAAAATATATAAATGCAACAAAAAGATATAACCAACACTTGTTAATGTGCTTGTTTATTTCATTCCAAAGAGGCATATAAAAATCCCGCTCGAGAATTTTCTATTCACTGAATATCAAAAAAGTAGACGAAATTGGCACCTGGTAGGATCAAAACCATAACAAATGGTCAATATGGTTCTCTGCAACTATCCAAAACAACCCCACAACACAAAATCTTTATTTATGAAGTTAGTATTGGTTGTATCCATACCGGGTAACCGAAATTATTCCTTCCAAAATGTCATAAGAAACCACATCATTTCAACATTTATTTTCAGTTTGGCACAATGAAGAAGATTTTATTTCAAATGTAATAAATGCCCTTGTAAACAAAAGGGTAAAATAGGCAGTTACAGTAAGATGGTTCATTCGGTCCATCCAGAAAAGAACATGTTTGAATTTATACCTGCTAAAAGAAAGTGCATTTTTCCATTGTAGTCATCAAGAATAAACGAACTGTTTCGAAGTTAATTGTAAATGACCTAATAAACAAAAAGAGTAAAATTTTCAATTTTTCACACTTAGATAGTTCAATCGCTCCATAAAAAAAGAAACGGAATTTTGGACATATAAGAAAACCTTATTTTTTTCCCCATTTAGTCATCAAGAATGAAGTTTTTCTTTCATAGTTACGTATAAACGCCCTTGTACTTAGAAGGGTAAAATAGCATTTACTCAAACTCATAATTATTCATTCGGTCGTAAAAAGAAATATACTATTAAGTGTAAAAACATATGATTATGAAGCGAAACCTATTTTCCCTATTTACTCACTAGGAATGAACATGTTTTTTCATAGGTTACTTATAAATGCCCTAGTAAACACAAAGGTAAAACAACCTTTTACTCATATTCAAAAAGTTCATCTAGTCCAAAAAGCAAACTTAATGCATAAAACACTTGTTTTAGAAAAAATTTCTTTATCCACTCAGCAAATAATGCACTATAAAGAAAATTTTCACATACCTTGATATGACTTGCAACATTTTCCCTAGTAATTCCACCCATATTAAGAATCCTTTTGGGTACATTTTTTGCATAACTTCCACCAAAAAATCAATTTTTAGTCATTTTTTATACACACCCGACGTATAAAATAATAGACTCACTCTCAATCACCAATATCATTAAAAGCAGCAACAAACTTTCTATGAAGATCAATCTACCAAGCAACATGAGGGTTCTTTTGAGCCTATGGATCATCACTTTCAAGTTTCAAATTAACAATCCATTTTCAATTCCTTGATCTGATTTATCATGATCGTTGTTTGACTTTTACTTTGACTTTGATTTTGATTTTGAATCGCCTAATCACATGTTGCATTATGTTCCTTAACTCCTCAACGTGAATAGGCTTCACTAAATAATCATAAGCACCATGAGTAATCCGTTTCATTATAGGATCTGGGTCACTGTTTTCTGATAACACTGAAAAAACATTTTGAAAAACTTCACATTTATGAGAATACCTTTGCTGAAAAAAAAACATTTTATTATATTTAACAATATGATTATCTTTTTGCACAATAGCACAAAATGATCACCAATTTGTTTCATCACGAATGTAAAATTGGTTTCTGGAAGGTCGTCCCCACCAAAAAAAAAAAAAAAAAAAAAAACCACAAAATTGAAAGTGAAAATTTCATTACGAAAACAAAAAAATTGAATATCAAAATTAATATTGTGAAATTGTTTTATAATAACAAAATTGTTCATATGAAAGTGAAATTATTAATATAGTTGGAAAATTGTTGATAATTGAGACCAACGAGTTCTAGAAGGTTGAAACCATGCATGTGTGTTGTAACGTCCCAAAATTTACGACCAAAAATTTCGTTTTAAAAATATTACTTTAGAAAACATCAATAGTTAAAAACATTGTTTGGTCAACCATAACAAAACGTAAACCATGTCTAAAAGCCAAATCATACAATCATCAAAATATTAGAGTATAAATCCCAGAGAATCTCGTAAGTGCGGAAACCAGTGTGTGTGTATGATGTGCTGCTACCGCGCCGGTTCTTTCCCCTTAGACGAAGAGGTACCTGAAACCAAAACTGTAAACTGTAAGCACAAAGCTTAGTGAGTTCCCCCATCGTACCACATACCATACAAACAAATAATATGCATACTGTCAGGCTATTCTGGGGTGCCTGACTACCCGGTACGGCCATTCTGGGGTGCCGACTACCCGTGTCAAGCCATTCTGGGGTGCTGACTACCCATGTCAAGCCATTCTGGGGTGCTGACTACCCATCGGTCCTAACAACCTATCCTCGGGGACTAGTCCCCTCCTACTACCACTATCGCATATAACATAACAGGCCAGCATGCAAACATATCATCACGTACTGTCAGACATTTTTGGGGTGTCTGACTACCCTTCGGTCCTAACAACCGAACTCTACTATTATCACATATAACATATCATGCTAGCATATAACATATCAGATAGTAGCAACCTAGATGATATCACAAAGACAATCATCTAACATACGACTCCTACTGGTGGGCCGGCATTGTGGCCGAAGACCCACCGCTACTGGAAGGTAACTCACCTCGAAGTAGTTGCTGATCTGAGCGGGAACTGACTGTCTACTGCTGCTGCTGCTGCTCCGGAAATCCTTCGGCTGCAATTCCCACAACGTACTCAATCAAACACTGCTAACTACCCTTTGGGTAAAATGACCATTTTACCCCTGATCATGACCTAAGTCAAAATCAGAGTCAACTTTCAGTTGACCCGACTCGCCGAGTTGGCTTTCCAACTCGCCGAGTCCCTACCCAAACGTTTGCCCTGAAACCCATTCCTACTTGTCGAGTTAGGCGACGACTCGACGAGTTCTCCTTCTTAACAGATACTCAAGTCCTTCATCCTACTCGTCGAGTTGTATGAACAACTCGTCGAGTTCATCTTCATCCGATGAACACTTATGCTAAGACTCGTCGGGTTGTATGAACAACTCGCCGAGTCTGTTCTTGATCTAAGGAGATTGCCTTGAACTCACCGAGTCAGGGCATTGACTCGCCGAGTACCTCCATAGATGAGTTCAGCTTCCGACTCACTGAGTCACACCCCGTGACTCATTACTCACTCGACACTACGAAAAGGGGACAAACTCGGAGACTCGTGAACAGACTCGTCGAGTCACATGAACGACTCGCCGATTCGTTTCCATGCACCCACTAAATACACAAATCTGCTCGATTCCAGTCCATGTCATTCACAGATCTGGGCTTCTAGGACACGAATCACACGTAAAGTTTCCAACTTTACGTGTAGATATTCACCAATATGGATTTTGGGGTTCAAAATGCCTCAAAAGGGTAGATCTAGGGTAAACAAGCAACATGGGTTCATAAAGCTAACAGATCTGAGCTCCTGGAGCTCAATCATGCCTAGATCTAGAGGCCAATCAACTTATTACGAAACATTATGCACCTACAAGCTTGGGAAATGGCTTAAGAATGTCTTAAATAAAGCCTTAAGCATAGAAACAGGGGAAAATGGGATATACCTCAATGGAACTGCTGAAAGAACACAATGATGCTTGGATGGCTTCCCTTCTTCTGGATCTACTTCCCTTCTTCTTCAAAACCTTCAAGAGCACCCAACAAATGCTTCAACTCTTCAAGGAACAAGCTTAAACGAGGGTTGGGAGCTCTGGGAGGGTGAATGGGGGTTGGCCTGGAGCGGATGTGCTGCTTAAATAGGGTGCAAACCCCTGAAACTTAAGGTTTCATCCAACAGTGGTGACTCGTCGAGTCCAGAATATGGATTCGCCGAGTCGCCAACTTAAACGTGTCCCGGGTCCCGCATCTACTCGGCGAGTCGGACCTGTGACTCACCGAGTCCAAGGCTAAAAGAAGAGAAATACTCAAATAAGATTTACGTACCAGGAACCATGTGCTACATCTGTCATATAAACATCAACCAATTTGAATATGTTTATGTTTTCCCTTAGCATATACAATGCTGTTATCGCTTAATTTGTGGTTGCAATTGTGAAAAAAAGTTCAAAACGAATTGATTGTTAACACATAAAGCAATTTTAAGGTCAATGAATTGAAACCCCATTAGCGAGGAGGGAGTCGTTCCCTCCCAACCCACTGCCACATCAATTTTTGTTTCTTCTTTTTCTTCATCTTTCCCAACCCACAACACTCGGAAATCCTATCTTTTTTGAACCCACTCAACCCACTTGTAACATCCGGATTCCCAAGTATTTTATTTTAATCATTTATTTTGAGTTAAAGAGAGGGACTCGACGAGTTGACGCCTAGACTCGTCGAGTAGGATCGCGATTCGCTGACTGGATTAATGAATGGACTCGACGAGTCTGTGCTAGAGGCAGAAACCCTACATCTTTGGGCTTGTGCCCTATTTAAGGGTCCTTATGGCCCTTATTTGCGGCTACAAGTCTAGAGAGAGAAACCCTAGAGAGCTTGAGCGAGTTGTGTGAGACAGAGAAAGCTATTTTGATCCATTGTTGGTATTGTTTTGCAAGAAGAAGGTGTTTCTAGCAAGAAAGGGTCAAGGGGGTTGTTATTACGTGGTTTTCAAGCTTGGATTTCCATTGTTGAGGTAGTAATTCGACCCCCTTCTTCTATTTAGCTTAAGATCCTTGAATCTAGGGTTTTCTATACCCTTTTTTTGGCTTGAATTGATGAGTATGTTGTCCCTTTGAGTGTTAGACTATGGATCTGGACCTTTAGAGGTCCAAAGAGCCTTATCTTTCCTGCTTTATGTTGTTCCATGGAAGAAATGAACTTAGGTTGCCATTTTAGAAGTGAATTCATCAAAAGGAGCCCTTTATGTGTTGCATGAGCGTAAAGGTCGGACCTTTACGTGATTATTGGGTATGGGAAGGTCAGATCTATAGGATAGAGAAGCAGATCTGACCTCCGAAGGTCATTTGAGTGTTGCCATGGAAGCAACTCGTCGAGTTCATAAGAGGACTCGACGAGTCGAGTCGGGGTTGCCTGCGATTCGTAACAGAAGTAACCTGTCGAGTGGAAGGTGACCCGATGTGCCAAGTGAGGCTTAAAAGGACTCAGAGGACCCGCGTGGACTCGCCGAGTCGCCCATGCGCACTCGACGAGTCTGGTCAAAGTTTGACCATTGACTAGAGTTGACTTTTGTTGACTTTTAGGGTCTAGTCAATGTTTGGACTTTTGAGCTATTGGAGGGGTAAAATTGTCTTTTACACTTCTAAAAGAACTTAGAGAGGGAATAGCCTAGCCTTTGAAAGTCGTATTGATTAGAGTAATTATTTTATGTGATTAGGCGGAGGCTAGATCAGTATTTCCGAGTTCGAGATTTACCGAGTTACTCGAGGTGAGTCTTCTCACTATACTTTACCTAGAGTGGTAATTAGAGTTATATGACAGAGTATGTTGTATGCTACTATATGATGTGATATCTATGTGATTTTGTACTCTGTGTGATTCAGAGTTTACAGAGTTAGGACCGGAAGGTCCACAAAGTTAGGGCCAGAGGGTCCACAGAGTTATGGGATTGGAGGGTCCCACTGAGACACTTTGACCAGAGGGTCATACAGAGTTATAGCCTCGGGTGACTAATATGTGTTGTATGTGGTATTTTGGTGAACTCACTAAGCATTTATGCTTATAGTGTTGTGTGTTATGTGATTCAGGTACTAGCGAGGACTGTGGGAAGGCGCCGACATGATCCGTACACACTGGGAGATTTTATGTATTTGAGATCTTGGGATTTGTTTTATTTTGACACCATGTGATACAATGGATTTTTGTGATATTTTATGAATGGAAGTAAAATAAAAATTGTTTTGAAAATTTATGCTGTTACAAGTTGGTATCAAAGCCTTGGTTAGAGGGATTCGGATGTACCTTTGGGAGTATCTGAACTCAAACTGAGGATTTGAGGAAGTTTTTCACAAAAGAAACAATTTTTCTAAAAGTAAAAGAATTTGAGAAAAGCGGAAAGAAGCAGTGTGTACGATCAGCCAACGCCCGAACGATGATTTCCCAAAATACCCTTACATTAGGTGTTATGTGACGTGATATGATATGTTATGCATGTTAGAGTAGGATATGTATTCATATTGGGACTATAGTGGCCTGATTTGTGATGCCTTAGCCTAGGAGATTATTGCTGCTATGAGATGCTTGAGAGTGAATAGGTAGCAGCGAGGAGCGTATGAGAGGTCTGCTGGAGAGTAGCCTATGCGTGGCGAGGTTGGAGTACTTGTGATGTGGGATCCTAGGAGGAGGGCTTAGGTGAATACTAATGCGGTGTGGACGGTAGTATAATGGCCCGTACTATTGGAAACACCAGATCAGTGCGCAGTCCAATTAATAATCCTTAGGGTACTGAAGAGCAAGTATGGTTGAGTTATCGAGTGCGAGTATGCTCGGGAGAGTTTCTGAAATTTTTATGTTGCATTTCAGAGACATCATGGTTGGGACACGCCACACGCCTGAGAGCAGCATTGTCAGCGATGAGGAGATCCGCAGGTTGATTCATGAGGAGGTGGTTGCGGCCATCCGAGCTGAGATACCGAAGATGTTTGGGTCTATCAAGACCACTTTGATTGAGACTTTTGACGAGCGGTACACCGCTCTTACTGATGTTGTTGTTGTTGCGGCCACTGCAGCCGTTGCTGCTGCCAGGCTACGCAAGTTTGAAGTCTGCTTAATCGAGTACGCCTAGCGTAATTTTGGAGTACGCCCAGCGTACCCGGAACTGCCTCAGCTATGCATGCAATGACGTCACTCGAGTACATACACATGCAATGACGTCGCATACGCCCAACGTACCTAGATTTATGCCCAGTGTAATCCCAGATTCAACACCCTATAAATAGAATGCGAGGGCAGCCGATACATTTGCTCATTTTCTCTTTTCTCTCTCTCCCGTTTTGCCTCGATTTTCGTGCAAGAAATATCCCGAATCCCCGGTATCATTCCCGATCCCTGAATCAAATCCCGAAGCCCTGAAGATTCCGAGAAGTGAAATTTCCATTCCGAAGCTCTACCTGCGAGAAGCCCGATTTTTGTGAAGATCTCCCGGTTTCACCGAATAATACTATTTCTACAAGTCGTAGTGCTGTCCGATCATCTTCTGATCAAATGAGTGTATAGTTACTTTCTTCTAACACATAAATATAAAGTATTAGCTATGAAATACATGCTATGTGTTATATATTATTTGTCTATCTGAGATGAGATTGGAGTTGATGTTTTTATACGGGTGTTAAATGATTTAAACTGTGTTTGTATTTATATCTACAAAAATGTTGGGTAGAACATGGGTAGATGGAATAGTTGGTGACAATGCGACTTTGTGCCTATTGAGTAAAGCCTTGGTGACGATGCGACTTCGTGCCTATTGAGTAAGCCTTGGCGACGATGCGATTTCGTGTCTATTGAGTAAAACCTTGGTGATGATGTGACTTCGTGCCTATTTGATGAACCTTGGTGACGATGTGACTTCGTGCCTGCTGAGTAAACCTTGGTGACTATGGAGTTAGCGCCGGATAGCTATGGATTTAGTATCTGATGGATAAATTTTTGGCAGCAATGGACTTCGTGCCAATTCCTTAGGTAAATCCTTAGGAACGAATGAACGAATGAATGAAGGATAATTGGTTCTTAGGGTAAAACCTTAAGAAATAAAGGAGATAATGAGGATGGGTATTTGGGTTGATTGTTTGATGATTGAATATAATAAATGTATTATTGTGGGTTGAAAACCCTATATGCTCACCAGACTCCCAAGCCTGACCCACACAGTTTTCTTTGTATCACATGTATCAATGCGAAGACATATTTCACTGAGAGATTAAAGAAAATATAAATCATTAGTGTAAATAAATGTAAGTTCTGTTTATGCTTATGTATCTGTATCGAAACATGACATCTCGAGATTTTGTTATATAATGAAAATACATTCTCTTTGAGAAACGTTTTGATAAATTCTTATCATATTTTGTTTTGGAAACAAATTCCGCAACAATTTTCTTTAAACGATCACTCTGATTTTAAAAACAAGCATAAACAAATCGGTCTTTTCTGGTCGTGAAATTGGGGATGTCATACATACATATACATACATATATATATATATATATATATATATATATATATATATATATATATATTTGTATTTTTTTTTTCAAGTTTGTTTTTTTTTGTTTGCCTTTTTTTTAAATTAATAAAAGAAATACATTTTTATAAAATATAATATTTAAAAAACAAAAAAAGACATAATATTTAAAAACTAAAATTAAGATTACAATAAAAAAAAAGACATAATTTCAAATGATCACATTTTTTCCAAGTCCTAACTAACCCAATAACATTTAAATTAAACCTAAAACCATAACATTTTACTACTAATCTTAATTAACCAAAATATTTCTTCCTAATTTGATCATTCATTGCTTGTAGCACCGCTAGATCTTTAGGCCCCAAACTTTCCTCGCTAGTACAAATAAATGACAACCGGTGTGTCATTAGTTCTTTCTTTCTTTCTCTTTCTCTTTCTTTCTCTCTCTCTCTCTCTGCTCCTGCTTTTCCCGTGTTTGCCTTTCTAGAAACTTCAAGTGACGACGTTTCAAGTCATTTTTCTTTTATTAATAAATTGTGCTCATCGAATTTCGCTCTCATTTCCGTCGCATCTTTTGCTTTCGCCTCAACCTCCTCTGCATGCCTTGCAGAGCGCCTCGCTTTGTCGCGTCCGGGCGGTTGTCGTGGTGGAGATATCTCATTGATATCATCTGGGATGTCATCGGTGTCGGCGTTTAGGTCGATGTGAGTCAGTGCGTCCGATACGTCGACCGAGCTCGAATTGCGAGACCTTTTGGATTGAACCTCTAACGATGTAGGAGTTTTATTCCACTTTGGATCCGCTCTCAACAGCTCCCATGATTTCTCAAACTCGAAAACATGTCTCATTTCGACCAGATATTGTTCTTTTGCAGATTTGAACAAATCGGAGTCGTTGGTTCCACTTTGTTGTTGCGCCTAAGGTCGATTGTAAATGTCGTTGAATTTGTTGCGCCGCTTAGTTATTTAACTCCATTTGCTGCTTAACATGTCATTATTGCGATACATGTTTTTCTTCAACATAGCGTGGAATTTTTCGTGCACCGCCCCCAATAAGCACCTTTCTTCATTCCATTTATGCGGAGTTCGTCTTTTGAAGTAGTACACCATGCCGTCGTCAAAACATATTCCTCCTCTGGTGTCCACCATTGTGCAACGTCTGTATTTTCCGTTTCAACCGCTATCGATTCCCGTTCGTTTTTTCCTTTCTCTTTCCCTCTCCTACTACATCTCGCTTCCACTTCAACCGATGGTTGTGTTGGAGGTGGTGGTTGGGTGGCTGTTTGTTGCATCGAAGCAAAAGTAGGGAAACTATTTTGTTGTAAATTTGAGTTTTGACCAAATAGATTTTGTTGAAGGTAAGGTGAGTTCGGAAATTGCAGTTGTGGTGAAGCGGGATTGAAAGCGACGACTTTGTATGAGATTTGTGGTGATCTTTGAGACGATAAAATGTTGAAATAATTTTCGTAACCCGCAAATCCGAGAGGCGATGTTGTGTTTGGTTGTATGTTTGGGTTTGATGATGGAGGGGTGGTGTTTGAGTTTTGCTCTATTTTTTTTTTATTAAGGAAGTATAAAATATAGAGAGAATGAGAGAAAGGTAAAAAAAAATTGAATTAAAATGAGTATTTATATAAATTTAAAAGGATAATTTTTTTAAAAAATTTAAATAAAACCGTTTGCAACTGTCATTACTCCAACATATACTTTTTTCGCGTTTCAATACGTTGTAACGGGCACGAGAATTGCCTTAGAGCATTAGGTATGGGTCACGTTATAACACCAAATTTATATGACATCTCAACCATAACACCACCATAACATAAAGAAATAAATGGTGTTGCACATGTTATAACATGTTAAGAGGTAGAGAGAAAGAAAGAAAATGATTTGATTGGTTGATAAATATAACAACCAATTAAACTTTCCGTTGCAACTTGTCTTCATCACAACGAGATATGTCATAACACCCTCTTAACAAGGATGGGCGATGTTCATCTTGTTATGACTAGGTTATGAGGTGCCACATCAGCAATAATAACATTTCTTGTTATGACTAGGTTATGAGGTGCCACATCAACAATAATAACATTTCTCATTGTCTGTACCGTATGCTCTTAATGAAAACAAACCAGAAGAAAGGGCAAGACGGCCGCGTTTCCCGTTACAACGCCGTTATGACATGTCCACAACGATAACAAGCAATCTCAAACCCATACCGATCTTCTAAGACGTGACCACAATTAATATGTTATACTATAATTTTAAAAAATATGACGTAACAGTTTCTTTTTTCTTTTAAAGGTTAACATTGTACATCGATCGGAGATGCCCTTCTCAACCGGATTCAGGACCCGGAAAGCGAAGCGAAACAGTTTTCTTCTCTAACTCCGTCGATCCGTTTACTCCCGACCCACATCCCTCACGTTATCTGCTCCTCACGACGACTCTCCCCTGCTCGTGGTTGCCTCCCCTGTGAAACCATCGGCCTGAGACCTTCAATAGCCACAGCTACACCGTCGCACCCAACCCCAGGTTTCATTTTTTTTTCCTTTTTTTTTCTGCGTCTTTTTGAAATCGCCAATTGATGTTGGTTGATTTCTTTTTATCCAAAAGGTTTTCTTTTACTGTGATTTCCTTCTTCACTTAATACGAAATTTCTGTAGTATTTATTTTTTAATATCAATCGGCAAGTTCAAGTTTTTCTTTGGAATTCTGTTAGGTGATTTCTTACATTGGTTCATTATTGATTTGCCACTTGTTTTCTGTTACTGATTTGCTACTTGTTTGTTGTTCATATATGATCATGAAATCTGATGTGTCCAGTGTTCTATAAAAAAGGGAATGTATTTGGAGGCAAGCTGTTTGATCAAATGCCTGAGAGGGATAATACTTTCTTAATATGCGTGTTTTCACTTATCAGTTGTAATATACATGTTTTAATGTTTAACTTTTGAATTTTGATGTTGGTAACTTGGGAAGGAACAATAGATGCATGTTTTCTGTTAGGTGTTTTTGAATGCTGCTGTTAAGATATGATTATATCTTTCTTTGAATGTAATTTAGACACTAAAAAGTGCTTATCAAGTTATAGCTTTTTGACATCGGATAGCTAATCCAAATAGTTTTTAAAAAACTCCGTTTTGTAAGCTAATAAGCTATAGACTAAAAGTTAAAAAAGTAGTTATCATTTTAAATGAGCTTTGCCCTCTTTTAAACATTTAAATTATTATTCCAACAATAACATAAAGATTTTTCAGTTACAAGGATGGCGGGAATAGCTTTGCTTATGGATCTAGTGAGGAAAAATCCAAACGTGAATGGTCAAACCCTACATTCTACTGGTTTATACTCAGCCACGCTTGCTGCCTCCTCCGCCGCCGCTTATGCCGCCGCCACCACCCCCTTTGCATCTAGGGCTATATTCGGGTACACGACCTAATCTAGTTCTGTTTTTCCAGTAGTGTATATATGGAATTTCAAGAAATTCACTAGTAATTCCAGTGATTCAGTTAGTTTGTTAATGATGATTGTTGATGTGAGTGAAACAGGTTTGGTGGAAGAAGAGTTGCTTATTGTGATGCTGGTGCTACTTCTCCTCTTCTGACTGAAGATTACCTTACCAGTTTAAGAACAGCATCTGAAACCATCTTTCGACACGATACTTTAAACTACAGAACCAAAGAGTATTACATCGAGCTAAAACCATTGTGGTCCGCTTTTCAGGCGAGATCACTCGCGTTAACATCATTGAGGTCTTTCTTACTTTTTTATTTGCCACTTTTGGCGCCTAATGTTGAAGATGATGATGATTTCTTACCGGGTTCTTCGGACGAGCATCATGTGGACTTGGTTGTACCCTTCAAGAAATCAGTAAAGCAGATCCTTCGTGAAGTAAGCATATGAAAATTGATGATTTTCGCTATTTTTTATATTTAGAAACAATAAATAAGTTGATATTTTATATTTTCATCATCACAGACTAGTGTTGTTACTACTAGACGGGTTCTGGAACGACTTGCTGTTCATCGTTTCTCACAGCGAGCAGCATGGAAGCTTCTTAAAGGTACAATCAATCAAATCAAAATCCCCATAACTCTTCTCTTTTCATCCAATTCAGTTGCTGATTGTTTTTCTTTCCATGCTTAGATGTTCCCAAGTCTGCTGTTCGCAAAGCTAACAGGGGGATGCCATTTTATACTTACTTTTTTTGTGTAAGTAGAACCACGTTTAGAGGTCAGTTTTTAACTTCGTTATTTTTTTTTTGCTATATAACATTATAATTGTATATATTGCTATAGATATGGTCTGTGCACGTTTTCATAAAAAAAAATTCAGCATGTAGTTTTTAACTTCAGCTCTATGTTGATTCTATTAAATCTTCTTGTGCTTTGTAACCTACAGATTGCTTCTGTAGAAAAGCTTAATTCAACTTAAAAAACAATAGTATCAGATGAAATTATGATTGACCTTTGTTGAATCTATCATATATCTCAGACATTCTAACACTCAAACTAACAGAAATACTTGATAATATTCATAAAGATATTTTTCTCACAATTCTAGAGGTGAGAGTCTCTCCAAAGAAAAACAATGTTCTCTTACAAATTAATTTTTTAGCTACCGACTCTCTAAAACAAAAGGACTATATTTACTACCACTAGAGACAAGACAAAAGGGAATAATCAGCCAACATAATCAGGTGTTGTTCCCACTAATAGGAAAATAAACAGATAAAAGACTGAAATACCCCTGGGACCATTTTCTGTCCAGCACAACCAGGAAAATGTCACCCATTTTGCCATCCAGCTATGAATCAATAAAGTCTGGGGCTTATCAAATTACTATTCTATCCATCATAGATATCATTTTGATGCAAACTGCCATTATGCTTATATGCTTGCTTTGACACACAAAAAACAAACCAAGTTATCTTTAAGCAAGAGATATTAAGCACTTTTTTATTGTTTTATTGTGCTATGAACTATTGATAGGATGGTTCGTATTGCTCCTTTTGGTATACTTTAGCCCTTTTTACACATTTTTAGCAATTTAATGGTTAGTTTGCAACAAAACTATAACATGATGATCAGAAAACTTGGTTGCTGAAATTTTAGGAATTTATGTGCACCATTGGCTTTGTTTTTAAGTTTTTGATGGTTGATTTTTTGGTAGCTAGTCAATAATAACACATTGATTGATGTGTGTGAGTAGGTCATTTCCTAGGAGTTGCAGCATCATGGGTTGTTCAAGTTGGAATAGAAAGTTACCGGTTTGTGCGTGACATTTCAAAATCTGATGATGATGGTGTTGAGCGGGAAGAACAAGTGAAAGGTCTTGGGAAGAAGGTGTATGGTGTGACAGTTCGATGTGGTGCGTCGCTACTTTTTGCATCCATAGGAGCTGGGATCGGTGCCACCCTTTTCCGCCCATCAACCGGCCAATCAGTTGGTAAGTACCAACCTTCATTACAACATTGTATTCTCAAAAATCTACTACTTTTTTTTTTTTTTTTTTTACTTTATCTTTATGTTTCAACCCATAATAACAACATAGGTACATTTTGCTACCACTACGAGTAAAATGTACTTTCTATGCTAGTGCTACATATTTTTGTTAAGTAGGTTGCTATTATCGGTAATGAATTATATGCGCTTGCTAATATGTGTAAAGAATTCAAGTATGGGTACACATTGCTACTATCAATAAAAAATCTAAGCATGATGCTCTATCATTCATCGGTAAAGAAACGTAACTACATTGCCTATTATGGGTACATCATTCTCTAAATTGGTAAAATGAGTAAAGTACATTGCTATCTTTCACAATTTAAAAGATCATGTCAACTATAATGTGCTTATAAGAAAAAAAAAGTATAATGTTATAGTTGGAATGGATAGATTTTATAAAGTATAACTTCCTTACAGTTTGGTAGGTTACTTGTTTCAAATTGTGTCTTGCTAAGGAAAAAAAAAGTATGTTGTAACATGACAAAAGGAAACAAAAGTAAGATGCTGCCTATAATAAATATAGAATTGATGAAAGTACATTGCTATTTCTTGCATTCAGCCACTACAACACACACCACCACTCTATTGTCATGCATAATTTAAAAAAAAAAATTGTTTTTGGAGTTGGGGTTGTTGAGTGACATTGCTGCGTTGTTTGTTTTACAGGGTGTTTGATTGGGGACTTGGCAGGGCCTATCATTGTATCGTTTTGTTTAGGCAGCGGTTCTCCGTTGGAAGTTTAGACGCTATTTGTTTTTTGTCAACAGCTGATTGAAGCTTTACTTTTGAGAGAGGTTGAACTTGAATGAATGAATCTTAAAACAAAGGTTTTATTTGTAAAACAATATTGGGAGATGTATCGGTATCTTTGTGAGCATTGCTATTAGCAACCAACCATTGTAACGAATAATATATATTTTATTTTATTTTTCTTTTCCAGAAGGGGTGCAACCTTCAAAATAAGATGTGCTCTTTGAATTTCTTACAAACTGATAAAATTTGATTTACTATTATTGTTTGGATCCCTGCTTCACTTTTTTTGGCAATGGTCAAAAACAGTGTACGTTCCTTTTTTTTTTTTTTTTTTTTAAACTCATTTTCTATAATAATTAACGTGGACATTTATAAGATGCTATTTTGGATAAAGTTGTATGAGATAATTTCTATTTAGCTTTGTCTCATGGTTATTGTGTTGTATTCTTGTATGCATTGGCACTTTAAACATTTTAAATGTTAAGTTTATGACTTTTTCTACAAATTGTTTTACTTAAATGATGTTAACCATGAATTTCATGTTACATGTTTTTAAATTCTTATTAAATATTATTATTTAAAATAGCTCATACGACGTTCAAAATGAATATGGAGTGACAATAACAACACATGATTTTGAACATGGACTGACAATAACAATACATGACACCACATCTGGTGTCGTTGGTTTGGATTAAGGAGTTTTGATTTTTATCCCACCGACTCATAAAAAATATTTAAACTTTAATTATGTGTGTATCCGTTTGAGATGTTGCAAGACAGCACCAAAATAGCTTGGTCCCCTTAAGATTTTTTAAGAGATCCTCTCTGTCACATTTGACATTCACTGAGATTGATCCTCCTAGGCCAGGATCCTGAAAAAGAAAATGGAACCACTCCCATCCAAACCATACATACAACCATGCTGTGATCAAATGAACAACTAATACATTCACATAAATATTAAATTAATTATAGTTAAACAAACAACCAACAACCCATTATATCTAAATATTTTATGTATGAACTATGAACATGTTGATTTTATGAAAAGATGGATGCATGCCCACAGTGATTCGGGTGTTGGGCTGCCTCCACGATCTTCAAATGTAAAGGTAAAGATAAAGTTTAAGAAAGGTAGTCGGAAGTTTTGTTGAAGCAATTATTGGTATGCATATTTGAGTATATGTTACAAAGCTGCCTTTGCATATTGATGTAACATTTCGTTTATGTAGGAAAACGTTTTTCAAAATTAATAGCATCAAGTCAAGTCAGAACAGGTAGCAAAGCTTTTGAGAACTACTGTAATGTAAGTAACATTCACCAAACAATTATACCATTTTTACACCAAAATAGTATTACTTTTAGTGCAAGTGTAATTCAACTCCAACATATTAGATCCTCCATAATAGTATTAGTAGAGCTTGTTTTCTTAAACTTTTTCAATACATATTAGCACCAACTCATCAATTTAAAAAAGCTCCAAGAAAACTACTCTATATGATATCAGCTTATTTATGGAGCCACCAATTCGTATGAGAGTTTTTTCATCAACTTATTTACGGGAACCACCAATTGTTTAACTGTCTTTTGTATAAGGTGAACATTAACACCTGATTGTACCATAATGATTGAAAAATAAATGAGGTTAATCAAGATGAAAAAAATCAATTATAATAGACAATAAGAAACTATAAATAAAGAAAACAAAGTCTTCACTGTTAAAATTGATTAAGCTGTTGATAACTTAAGTGTTTGTTGAAGCAGCAACTATGGTTTTGATTTTTTCCCTTTGGTTTCTTTAGCAGCAGGAGGAGCTTGGAAAGGGATGAACGTCTTCCCACCCATGAATGGCTGTAGCACTTGAGGGACTTCAACACCATCTTCCCTCTGGTAATTCTCAAGAATGCAACACATAGTCCTCTCTGTTGCTGTGAGTGTGGAATTCAATAAATGGCAGTATTGTTTTGTTTGTTCATTGCTCTGCACATCCCAGAATCACCACTTAATAATGAAATAAAAACAAATAGTACGATTGTAGTGAAATAAACCCTAAACCTTTTTCTGCCCAAATCTGATCTCCAACTTTCTCGACTGGTAATCAGTGCAATTTGAACAAGACACAAGTTCTCTGTAAGTGCTGGATGCAGGAAACCATGCTTCCAAGTCATACTTCTTTGCTGCAGCATCGTTTAATGCACCAGAGACTATAGAGACTATATGATACGGCAATTTCAACTGCACTTCAAAATTAAAATATATCATATATTTTTAAAAAATTAATGGTGAAAAAAATAATAATTAGTAATATTACCATTTGGTAAAACTCCTCAGAGTTTTTTATCATCTCCTCATGCATGTCCCATGAGTCATTGCCATTTGGACTGGTGATACAAAACTGTTCAACTTTCTCAAACTGATGAACACGGAAGATTCCAAGAGTGTCACGACCATGTGACCCAGCTTCTTTCCGGAAGCAAGATGAATATCCAGCATATCTGATCATTTTTCCAACCAAAAAGAGGATATCTTTTTCTTTACTTAAAAAATTAACACAGTAAAAAAAAAAAATTCTGCAAATTAAAGGGTATTATTATTACCTTAGTGGTAGCTGTGTTGGATGAATCCAGTCATCTATGTGATAAGCACAAAGTGGTTGTTCAGCAGTAGCAATCAGATACTTGTCATCACCCTCACCTGTTACCTATCAAACAAATTCATGACTTTTTTAATCTTGAATATTTTCCACAAGTATCTAGTTATTTATACCTTGTAAAGTTCTTCATCGAATTGGGCTAATTGAGCACATTTTCCCATTATATCTTTCCTCATAAAGAATGGAGTTTGCAATGATGTGAAGCCCCTTTTCTCGAGAAAATCAAGACCAAAGTTTATAAGAGCTTGATTTAGACGCACGCCATCTCCTTTCAAATAAAATCCTCTACCACCAGCTACATTAGCACCTGAATATAACAAAAAAAAAAGATTTCAATTTGCTTAGAAGACATGTTGAAAGAACCCAACACAAGTGAATCAAATAAATTGTAATATAAAACCTCTTTTCAGATCTGCAATTCCAAGAAGTTCCACAAGCTCAACATGATTTTTTAGTTTTGGCTCCGTTCTTTTCTCCCCCCAAGTGCGGACAACAGCATTATTTGCCTACCATGTACAAAATGCATTATGGAAAAGAGATACACACATATTTATTATTTAAAGAAACAAGAAAAGAAAAAAAATATCCACCTCATCATTGCTAACAGGAACAGAATCATGCACAAGATTCCCAACCACCTCCAATTTTGAATATAATGCTGCACGGGCTTCCTGAACCTCTGCATCTTTTTTTGCAGTTGAGTCCTTGTTTTCCTCTGTATTTTTTATCATGGAACTGGCATCTTCCCCAGCCTTCAGATGAATTTAGTGTTAATAAATACTGTAAGTTCATCATATGGCATATGCTAATGAAAGGCAAGATTTCAAAGATAGAAAGACTTACAATTCTAAGTTTAGCCACTTCTTTATTAATCCTGTTAAAGTCTTTGCGCAGCTGTTCAAGCTCAAACTGACCTGTAAATCAAAATGAAAACACCAAATGGTTCCTGAGTTATGTAATATATAAACACAAAGATGAATCAATCAAATGCAAAATGAAGCTTACGTTGTCGCCACTCCTTGTCAAGATGAATAATTTCATCAACAATCTCTACATTTGCAAACCTGCGGCGTTGAGACTCACGTATAATTTCTGGGTTGTTGCCCTTTTCCTCCCTAAATAGATTTATGTCCAACATGTTTTCTCCTTCTTTCTTGCTTTCTGTTATAAAGGTTCACATGGTTTAAGAGTTAAAAAAATAAACTGAAATTTGGTAGATAATCGAACAATCTTCTAGCATGATGCTTAGTTGCTTACTGCATCTTTCCATGGAAGGAATTACCTATATAAGAATATTTTTGTACTCCAAAGTCTAAAGTGCATCAACCAATATAAGGCCAACAAGTAAAATTAGGCACATGACATTCAACCTATAAAATTCTATCACTTGCATAACAAACATATAGTTCTGGAATGTTTTTTATTTGTAGATAGAGAATAGCGGTGAATATATACGCTACATAGAGATGAAATAGCACCCACTATTTTGTATTTAGCGATGGGCATAAAAAAAATAATAATAATAAATACTAAGTTTAAATCATAATCAATAAATAAGCAAACAAACCATGATACTAGCTAAAATACTTGATCATTTTAGTTTTAAGGACATGTTTTGATGCAAACTATGATCAATGGAATGAGCTTCAGTTAAAACTTATAACTTACAATGATCAATTGAGTCAATTCATACTTATACAATCAATGAAACTCATACTTGCTCAATTGAATCGACTTTCGGTTACTTTTAGTAGGGAAATTACAAGAAAAAACTTAAAAAAAAAAAAAAAAAAAAAAAAAAAAAAAAAAAAAAAAAAAACTGAAAATAACATTGAATAATCAATTGGAAGTTAATATGTGCGACAATGGCATACTTGCAAGTACTTCAAGAGTTCAAATGATCAATTTGATCAAATTTAAGAGTGAATCAGAGAAGCTTAGAAAAATAAAATAATCATAAATATAAGAGTGAGAAATAGTGAAAGCATTTACATGAAACATGATCAATAAAACATGTATACATATCATAGAAGCTTAGAAATACAGAAATCAGAAAGATAGAGTAATAAGCATCTGAAAACGAAAAGGAAAAACCTTAGAAGCAGAGATTTTAACTCAGAATCAGATGAGGAAGGTGTGATGGAACACCGGAGGTCAGCGGTCGACGGCGTGGAGGAAGCACCAAAGGTGAGTGGATGCAGAAGAGGTAAAGAAATTGAGGGTCGATTGAGAGTGAATCGTGTAGGCGGTATTTTCTTTGACCTAAGTCAACGCCGAAGTCCGAACCCTAAATTGTCTCTGTTAACCATGGAGGGATGTTATTTGGATCGGTTCGACCCGAAAGCGAATAAAGGTAATTGCTAATTGTTTGAACCGATTAATTAATACGGGTTCGATTCGGGTATTAATCGGTTCGATTCAGTTATTATCCGAATAAGATGGACAATATGATTAAGGATCTAATATAACCGAATAAACCGTATTATGATTCTATAACCCAAATAATAGAATAACAATATACTTTTATACATCAACGTAAAACATTCAAAGACTAATATAACATAATAGCACATTGAAAGAATAGCATTTACATAGAAGATTAACATAATGAGAATTAATTTATTACTTGAGTTCTTGAGTTGGAGCCTAATTTTTTATAACTAGACAAAGTAAGAATTCGTGAATTCTTAGGGACAATAGGAAGGGTCGATTTTTGAAAGTCTGAAATAAGAGGAAGGATCGATAGAAATGATTTCAAGTTTGGAAATAGTTGAGAAGATGGTCGATTTTGAAACAACGAGAACACACGTAGGTTTTTTTTTTCTGTTATGAACGACGAGGACATAAGTGTATATTGTAATGCTCATGTTTTTTGTTAAGCATTAGTGTAATGATGTAATATTTAGGGTTAATGTTGACAACTCAAGCTGTTGACAGAACATCAATAAATTCACCAGAATACCAGATCACAAAATTGATTTCCAGCTAATTAATTCCCTGATTCCTAGCTGATTGAGTTATCTTTGGAAATGATCTGATGTTGTATATATGTATAGTAATTAGTGTAGATGATTTCTTTCCATTCCTAGGTCCCAAAGATTGTACTATATATAGTGTTTTTCAGTATTCATGAATACACACGACATTTTACAGAACTATTTTGTTCATGGTATCAGAGCCATAACAACTCTATAAACATTCCTCTCCAGAAAATTGTGTCTTAAAATGTCTATCGTCTCCGAATCCACCATGTCTAATGAATCAAGTTCAAACCCTATCCCACCAACCCAAACCGGAGAGTATCAGAATTTACAACCATCATTCAAACTCAATGGCCGCAACTACATAGTTTGGTCTCAAATTATCCGAACCTTTCTGAAAGGAAAAGGAAAACTTAGCCACCTGACTGGTCCTATACCGAGGGAAGATGACCCCTCATTTGCTGCTTGGGATGTTGAAGACTCATCAATCATGTCGTGGTTGTGGAACTTAATGCAACCTGAGATTAGTGGTACTTGCATGTTCCTGACAACAACCAAAGACATTTGGGATACCATCAAATAGATGTATTCCAAAGTTCATGATGCTGCCTTAGTATATGAGATCAAAACCAAAATTCACTCAACCAAACAAGGTACTCTCTATGTTACAGATTATTACAACAAAATGAAGAATTTGTGGCTTGAGCTCGACTACCACCACAACATAAAGATGAAATGCAGTGATGATGCTGCAATGATGCTAAAGTTTGTTGAAGGAGAACGAGTCTATGAATATCTAGCAGGACTTAATGTCAAATATGACCAAGTCCGCATCCAAATCCTTGGCAAGGACACCTTGCCAAGTCTAAATGAGGTTTTCTCAACCATCCGGGGAGAAGAAGGAAGAAGAGGCGTCATGCTTGAGAACCCATCAACTAATGGTTTTGCCTTACTTGCCTCAAACCAACATGCTCCAAGTAATGCTACAACCAGAATTGCCCAGCCAGTGATACAAAAAAACCCAAATTGGTTAACCAATACCAATTTTAGATCTTCGGGCAGCAAAGAAAGCCTCTATTGCAGCCATTGCAAGAAATCGGGACACACAAAAGAAAATTGTTGGAGGCTACGAGGAAAGGGGCAACCGAGGAACAACCACCAAATGCAGTCTCAACCTGGAAATCATCAAGTTAATGTTGTCCAAGGACAACAGAAGGATGTCACAACTGCTGTTGAGATTCAAGAAATCAGCAGGTTAAATAGAGAAGAGATTGAGAAACTTCGCAGCTTCCTCACCACAATCGATAAACCAGTAGGTTCATGCTCTATGGCTCAGTCAGGTAAGTACTCTACAAACTGTCCTTTAAATGGCTCTTCGACTGTATCGAATGGAATTTGGGTGGTAGACTCGGGTGCAACTGATCATATGACAAACTCCTCTCATAATCTTTCAACATACACCCCATGTCCAGGAAACAAAAAAATAAAAACTGCCGACGGAACTTTAATTTCTATTGCTGGAAAAGGAACCGTCAAACTCACTCCAACCATGACCCTTCATTCGGTTTTACATGTCCCAAAATTATCAGTCAGTTTACTTTCTATTAAGCAGGTTACATCTCAATTGAATTGTAAAGTGACATTTTATCCAACCTACTGTCATTTTCAGGATCTGAAAACGGGGAAGATGATTGGGCATGCTAAGGAGGAGGATGGGGTTTATTACCTGGACACAAATAGTGGTGGTCTTAGAAGTAGTTTCCTTTCTAAAGCTTATTTGTCTTTAACTCATTATGCCAATAAGGCTCAAATTTGGCTTCACCATGTTCAGATGGGTCATCCATCTTTTGCATTAATAAAAACAATGTTTCCTTTCTTGTTTAAAAATCTGAATGTCAATGAATTCAATAGTGAAGTGTGTCATATGGCCAAACACCATAGAGTCCCCTTTCCAATCAGCACTTCAAGATCTTCTAAGCCTTTTTCCTTAGTTCATACAGATGTTTGGGGCCCCTCGAAGATCCCTAATATCAATGGAACCCGATGGTTTGTGTCATTTATCGACGATTATTCGAGAATTACTTGGATTTATCTGATGAAAAATAAATCTGATGTTAGTATTATTTTTCCCCAATTTCATCAGATGATTTTCACTCAGTTTGGCGTATGCATTAAACATATTCGATCCGACAACGGTACCGAATATTTTAATCAAGTTATGTCTCCATTCCTCACTACAAAGGGTATCATTCATGAATCCTCTTGTATTGCAACCCCGCAACAAAATGGGATTGCAGAGAGAAAAAACCGTCATCTTTTAGAAATAACTCGAGCCCTTCTATTCGGAAAAAGGTTCCTAAATTTTATTGGGGAGAAACAGTTTGCACAGCTGCGTATTTGATCAATCGATTACCCAGTAGAATCCTTCAAGGTCGATCCCCTATTGATGTTCTTTCTGAACATTTTCCAGACCTTAAACACTCATCCCTTCCATTAAAAACATTTGGGTGTGTTTCTTATGTTCACATTCAACGAAAAGACCAATTGAGTAAACTTGATCCGAGAGCCTTAAAAACCATTTTTCTTGGATATTCTTCTACACAAAAGGGGTACAAGTGTTATCATCCAAGTTCTCGAAAAACCTATGTCTCCAAAGATGTCACGTTTCTTGAAAACCAAGGGTTCTATGATCAAGTTTGTGTTCCAAGAGAGTCTAGCATAAATGACAATGCTCTAGAATTTCTTTCTTTTGATTTATCTACTCCAAATCAGCCAACTCCAACTCAAACACCCGAAACCCAACCAGTAAACTTAAAAGAAACGCAATCCCAGCCTGAATCCATCTCAAGTCCACCTGATCATCATCCCACCAAATCAACCGAAACTGATTCTGAACAAGAAAAATCATTTGAAACAAATTTTGAACAAGAAAAAACAACCCAAGATGAGTCTATTTCAACTCCACCTCTTACAGAAAATGATTGTTCTGAACCACCACTACAAGTGTACTCGCGAAGAAGACGAAATCCTGACAAGCTAGCAGCTTAATCATTAGACCCGGTACAAGATCACACTCAAAATACATGTAAAAAAACTGATTCCTTACCACCTAAATATCACCTTCCAATTGCATTCAGAAAAGGGACTAGAAAGTGCACAGAACATCCGATAGCCAATTTTCTCTCGTATTCAAACCTGTCTCCATCACATAGAGCCTTCCTCACCGAGTTAAATTCCATCTCAATTCCAAAAAATGTTCAAGAAGCACTTGGGGATAGTGAGTGGAAAAAGGCCATGATTGAAGAAATGAGGGTGCTTGAAAAAAATAAAACATGGGAAATTGTTGAACTACCGAAAGGAAAAAAGGTGATTGGTTGTAAATGGGTATATACTCTTAAGTATCAAGCGGATGGGTCATTGGAGAGATATAAGGCTAGGCTTGTTGCGAAAGGCTACACTCAAACGTGGGATAGATTACCATGAAACGTTTGCTCCTGTGGCTAACTAAACACTGTTAGACTTTTATTGTCATTGGCAGCAAATCTCAATTGGAGTCTACAACAATTTGATGTGAAAAACGCATTTCTACATGGAGACTTTGAAGAAGAAGCATATATGGAGCCACCACCCGGATTCAATCAAAAGTTTGGTACTAACCAGGTTTGCAGGTTAAAGAAAGCTTTATACGGTCTCAAACAATCACCAAGGGCATGGTTCGGGAGATTTACCAAAGCCATGAAAAGAATGAAGTTTGAACAAAGTCTGGGAGATCATAGTTTATTTGTCAAAAGATCAAAAGACGGGAAGACTACTGCATTAATCGTCTATGTGGATGATATAATCGTCACAGGAGATGACGTGGAAGAGATAAAGATGTTGAAATTGCAATTATCAAAGGAATTTGAGATCAAGGACCTAGGAAGACTCAAGTACTTCCTAGGAATTGAAGTTGCACACTCTAAGGCTGGAATTTTTATTTCCCAACAAAAATATATTCTGGACCTTCTTAAAGAAACAGGAATGATGGGTTGCAAACCTTCAGAAATTCCTATGGATTATCAGTGCAAACTTGGGAAAGGACTGGATGGACAGGAAGTTGATAAGGGACGCTACCAAAGATTGATTGGGAAGTTCATTTATTTAGCACATACACGACCGGATATAGCCTATGCAGTAAGTGTACTCAGCTAATACATGCACGCTCCTCGAGAGGTACACTTAACAGCCGCATACAAGGTTCTTAAATATCTCAAGGCTACTCCAGGAAAAGGAATTCTATTTAGAAGAAATGGGAGACTAGACTTAGCAGCATATACAGACACAGATTGGGTTGGATCCCCTCTTGATTTCCGATCCACCTCAGGATATTGCACCTTTCTTGGAGGTAACCTGATCACATGGAGAAGTAAAAATCAATCGGTCGTCTCTAGATCAAGTGCTGAAGCTGAGTTCCGAGCAATGGCTCAAGGCATATGTGAGCTTCTTTGGATACGAATCATCCTAAGGGACCTTGGTATTAAGTATGAAGGTGTTATGAAGCTCTATTGCGACAACAAATCTGCTATCAACATTGCTCACAATCCTGTACAACATGATCGCACCAAACATGTGGAGATTGATCGCCATTTCATCAAAGAAAAAATAGATAGTGGACTCATATGCACTCCTTACATTCCTAGCAACCAACAACTGGCAGACGTTCTAACAAAAGGACTCCCTTATTCTTTGTTTCAAGGCATCACTAACAAATTAGGAATGGAAAACATCCATTCAACAGCTTGAAGGGAGGGGGGGTGTTGACAACTCAAGCTGTTGACAGAACAGCAATAAATTCACCAGAATACCAGATCACAGAATTGATTTCCAGCTAATTAATTCCCTGATTCCTAGCTGATTGATTTATCTTTGGAAATGATTTGATGTTGTATATATGTATAGTAATTAGTGTAGATGATTTCTTTCCATTCCTAGGTCCCAAATATTGTACTATATATAGTGTTTTCAGTCTTCATGAATACACACAACATTTTACAGAACTATTTTGTTCAGTTAACAATTGTAACCTATTTTGAAGTAATAAAGAAGAATTATTTGAGTATTATGTGATTTATGTGCATTATATGTGCTTATAATGATATAATAAAATAATAATAAAAATATGCGTCAAAAATAAAATAATAGATAGACCCAATATCTTTAAAGAAAGTTGAGGTAGTCGTAACAAGGATTTCAGGGATATAAGGAACGCTGAAAGCCTATGGAACAATTATGTGATAATAAAGGAGCGGTTGCCTTAACAAAGGAACCCAGAGTTCATGGTAAAACCAAACATATCGACAGAAAGTATCATTTCATCAGACATAGTGTAGAAGAAGACCATCTTGTCGTAAAGAGGGTCTCATCTGAGGATAACCCAACAGACCCCCTCACAAAAGGTCTGAGTAGGGTTAGGCATATTCAGCAGGCTCGGAGCATTGGACTGAGAGATGATATTAGTTTTAGCAGTTAGATTAGTTTTATTTTGAAACTTATAACAAATTAAATGTAATTGATTTTTGGTGATTAAATAATAAAGTATTATTTATGACTTTGTCTATTGACTTCTGTGAGTTGTTTATTAGTGTGATTCATATTTTACATGTTTTTACTTACCGAATAATATGATTATTCAAACTCCACAGTCGTTCGTACTTTTGGAAGTAAGTAGTGAATTAAGACTGTCATGAATTGGATTGCAAATTGTCTAAGAGAGTTAGACATAACAATAGAATTGTTGCAATGTTCATGAGTACTTAGAAATGGAGATTTGGGTGTTGGATAAACCCTCGCTCAAAGTATTACTTCATGTAATTCATCATGAGTAATACTGAGACGATAATATGTTATGATCTTAAAACGGATAAATATGAGTTGTAATTTACAAGCACACATTGGTGATACGTAAACGCATCAGTAACTTGGTGTTATAAAACGTATTGTCATGTATAATTTGATAAGTAAAAGATACAAGCATATGAGTCAATGTTTATTTGTTCCTTTTGACTTAACGGGAAAAATGATATATGTGGTCCCTTCGATGATTTGGTGTTGACATATGTGTTGGGCCCAGCCAGGGCTAAAGTGATGTGTTCAATTGAAGTCCTTTATCATCACAAATCAGAAATCAGGAAACATAGATTCTAGACAAAAAGATTGATTGCATTCCATGTCTTATGTTCGGGGGTATCTTGTAGAATGAAGGATTATATGGTCACTTATCTTAGGACATGTAACTGACTGGGTCAGAGTTCGACAATAACTTTTGGAAGCTACAATTTGTTTGTCAACTTAGAAGTCATACTAGCAATTATAGTTATAGACTTATCTAAGTGGGAGACTGTTGGGTTAGCTGTCTAAGCCCATAACTATAATTGATATGTACTTGAATTGATAGCAGCACAGTCATTTTGGGTTGTCTCAAACCTAGCAACTGGACAAGGAAATTATGAAAGGAGGGAGATTAATTTATTTTAAGATTAATAAATTAATATAAATGATTTATTAATATGTTATTAAAGTAATATATTAATTAGAAATCATAATGTTTAATTAATAGTTAGCCATAAATTAATTGGAATTGATTTTGAGGTTAATTGTATTAATTATAAAGTATATAGACTAGTTTGCAATTATCAAATAGAAAAATGGAAGGTTCCAGAACCTCCTTAGAAGTGGGTGGACGAAATCTATAGGGGAAACCCTAATGATTTCGTCCAAGGGCTTTGAATAAGGCTTTTGGATAAGCTTAGGCCCTAAGCAAAGGAACATTAGGGTTTTCCCTAAACCCTAGCAACCTCAGCTATGTAAAGAGCCCTCTAGCTCTCAAATTCGGCCAATCCTACTCTTAAAGAAACCCTAGGCTGAAAATTGCATACCCTAGCCTCTCTCTTCATAAGTTTCCTTCTTGCTAGCTCTTGGGTGTGATTCCATTAGAGGCATTACATTTTTGGTGTTAAGCTTCCAAGAAGAACAAGTTCAAGGATTACCAATTGTTTACTATAACAATTGAAAGGTATTAATACTAAACCCCAATTTGTAATTTTCAAAATTAGCCTCCTCCTTTAGGGTTCTTATTTTGCAATTCAAAGTTATATGTTTAATAGTTAAAACATAGATCCAAAGTAGGTTGCATGTGAACGCAGGAATTTGTAACGCCCCGATCCTCATGTATTAATTAATTAAGAATTTCTGGATAAAGTTCTACTCGACGAGTTGGTTGACTTACTCGTCGAGTAGCAACGGGGTGAGAACGCGTGGTTAGTGACCTACTCGACGAGTCCACTATTGGGACTTGGCGAGTAGGAGCTGGCAGTGGAAACCCTAAATCCCGGGGTTTGCACCCCTATTTAAAGGAGCCTCAGCCTCCTTTGGGACTCCTTACAGTCTTTGAGAACCCTTGAAACCCTAATTCGTGTGTGTGCCTTGGTGTGGGTTTGAAGCTTGGAAAAGAGGATCTTGGAGGAAGGAAGCTAAGAGTGCAAAGGAAATTGAAGCAAGAAAGGAGTGGGAAACGGGTTTTTCCTCAGCTAGCAACGTTTGAAGGTATCAAAGTACCATTCTTACTTCCCTTTTCTTCCCTTTGGTTGATTCTAGGGCTTTTTATGGACTTCAAGTTGGGATGTTGAGCTATGGGCTAGATATGAAGTTGTAACTTCAGATCTGGACCCTCCTTGGATGCTAGAGTCATAAAGTTGTTGTATTGGCTGTGGTTGGAGTCCCTCTTGGAGTAGAAGCTCCATTAAGAACTTAAAATAGACATTTGGAGCCCTTATAACCATGCATGCACGTAAAGTTTGCAACTTTACGTGGTAAGTATGCTCTAGAAGCTTGGATCTGTGATTTGGAGCCGCTGCATGGCTCAAAACAAGTCTGTATGGATAGAGGACTGGATGGACTCGGCTAGTCACATGAAGATGGTCATTAAACTTGGCGAGTTGGATGAACAACTCGGCGAGTCCGATGAAGATCACCATAAAACTCGACGAGTTGAAGAACAACTCGACGAGTCGGATGGATTTTCCCTTGGATAGGCATGTGTGTGTACCCGTCGAGTTGCAAGGAGGAAACTCGATGGGTGGCCCTTAAGGATTTATCGGGATTCGAAGGAACTCAGCGAGTTGGAATGTGCTCCACGGACTCGGCAAGTGGCCGAGTGCACTCGGCGAGTTGAGGTCAACATGGAATGTTGACCTTGACTGAGGACTCTGATCTTGTTCAGGGATTTCTAAGGGGTTTTGGGATATCTCATAAGAATAAGAACTTGTGAGTATATTGTGCCATGGTTATAAGTGGTGGTGCCAGTGTCAAGTGATCCGATAATTGGAGTTTGCATTTCAATCGACATCTGAGAGGTGAGTTATTCTCACTATATTGATAGGGTCTACGGCACCAAGGCCGACCCTTTATGATTACATCCTGGTTTAGGATGATTGCTTGTTATTGCCATGCTAGATTTCATCCTGGTTTAGGATGGGTGTTATGTTATTGCTTTGTTAGAATTCATCCTGTTTAGGATGGTTGCTATACTAGAGATCGGTTAGATCGATTGTTATGGTATGCTACATATGATTCAGATCTGTTAGATCGGAATCAGGATAGATAGTAGGGTATGCTTTATGATCCGTAAGGATCGGTATGTTAGTGACCTGTAGGTCGATACTCTAGTTACGAGTGAAACTCTATGATTGATGGTCGATGAGATAGATATGTTGCTATGTGTATATGCCAGTATATGATTGTATACGTACATGGTTAGTTGCTTGTTGGTTGGGTTGAGGTGGTCCTGCTTTGTGCTGAAGGCCAACACACCCTCTGAGCGGCCCGGGGAGACTGTAGGCCCACACGACGGACCAGTCATATCGAAGGCTCGGGATAGATTCAGATAGACTGTAGGTCCAGTAGGGCGGACCAGTCCGGCCAATGGCCCAATATGTACGTTGTTTGAGTGATCGGTTTGGCTGTAGCTTTAGTCAGTATGGTACTGGTATTTTGGGGGTAGCTTACTAAGCCCTCGGGCTTACAGTTTCAGTTTATTGTTTCAGGTACTTCAGGAGAGCGAGGGAAGGCGAAGGCGTGACCGTACCGCTCCTCATCCTTATGATCTATTTTGGGACACTCTGATGATAAACGGATTGGAAATGTTTTGTAAAAACAGTTACTATTTGACTCTTTTGTTAGTATTAAAAGCTTAAATTTGGGGTAAATTTTTGGGTGTTACAGAATTGTTTTCTAATTTATTTGTTTTACCTAAAACCTATCACAAACTAGGCCAAAATGACCATGAAACCAAAAATGTCGAGGTTTAGACTAAACCTCAGAAAAAATGCATATCATAGGGACCATTTTATTAATTATATATATATATATATATATATATATATATATATATATATATATATATATATATATATATACATACTAGTGGTGTACCCGCGCAAAGCGGCGGGCGACAAATAGTTTATTTTGGCAATTAGTTTTATTCTGAAATATTTTATATTTCAGGAAACAAAATGTAGATACATATTGTTATCGGTCATTGTGGCAACGAATAGTTGTAACACTTGCAATGCAAAGGAAAAAAATGCTTAGTATGCACAAGTACGGGCCCTTATGGTTTACGGATAATGGTTTTGGTTTAGGACATAGGGTTAATGCATGTTTAATAAACATATAACCTCGCAAGAGTCATCACCGATGACCTGGAAGGAAAACCTTCCCTTATCCGGACTTGTCCAGGTGGCATTGGACTTATTCACGTGCAAATATGGATGAAAGTGGGTCATGAACCAATGTAAATGGCCCAAAAACAAAATTGTTGTTTTGGGTTACCATCATAACTCTATTTACGTATGGTTTCAAAATATAGTAAACTAATCGTTTTGTTAAAAAAATTTGCATCAATGTTTTTGGTTTAATGTAAAAATATGTTGCTATTTTTGTGTTAAAAATAGTTTGTTCTTTTAAAAGTGTTGTTTTTTTTGTTTAAAACAAAATTATGATTAATAAAATTTATCGATTATTTATTTATTATAAAAATAAGTATAAATAACTTTAAGTTTTTTTGTTAATGCTTATTAGAATTGAAAATTAGATTGTTAAGAGTTCGTTATGAAAGGGTGGTAACTTTTATGTTAGGTGTTTTTTTTTTTTTTTTTTTGTTTTTTTTTTTTTTTTTGGAACGACTTATGTTAAGTTTTGAAAAAAATAAATTTGTTTATTTTTTGTTATTAATCATTAATATTTATATTCCAATAACTTTTGTTGTGATCAATTTCTTTTGCTTATGTATATTAATTGCAACAATGTTAAAACGAAAACCATAAATCAACAAATGAAATGACCTATAATTACTTAAAAGTCAACAGAATTCACTTGCACATGATCCCTGTAAACTTTTCCAGTTTTCCAATACTTGTTTCTTAAAATTGAGATCTTGTGGTAGAAAACACGCATATAGTACAATTAGAAGAGCTTTACCATGTATAAAAAAGGCACCAATCACTTTCTTTTTCTTTCCATTCCTTTTTCCTGAATTTCCAATTCTCAATTAAATTAATACAACAAAAGACACAACTCCAATGCATTACATCTTGCTATGTGTACTCACCAATTTTCAACTTATCCACATCTTGAAAAAAAATGATAAAAGCAAAAAAGAAGAATTTTTAGAGATTTTACAAAAACATTCAATTCCCCTTTCTTTTCCACTGAATCATATAATCCTAAAACAATATTCCAAAAATACTATTCGTTTATTTTTCCATTATAATCTTGCAACATCACAGAAGAACAATGCTTTTGATAATAGTCTTAATACTCTGACCATGTTGTTCACCCCTAACATTATCCATCTTCATTTTAATGGTATAAGGACCAAATTACCCTTTACCCTATCATCACGCCATCTCCTGCAAACAAACTACACACATTCTTTTGATCTTATTAAGACAATTACACCCTATTTTATTTTTATTTTTATTGACACATGTAAATTACCCGGCTGGGTACATTTGTCAGTTTCGTTTCCAGTTCAACAAGACAAACCATATCCATAAACATACCCACCCGAATCGATTAAATCCCACCTGCACAAATAACCATAATGCATTTAATACCCACAAGTATATGTTATCACATATTTATGAATAAAATGATTTATAATAATTTTTATCATAAGCTGATGTATAGCATAAACTTTGAAAGTACAATGTCATAATTTTATTTTTATTTAGATTTTCGGATTTCGACATTTTTTCTAGTGAAGTAAGTGTGTGTGTGTGTGTATGGGGGGGGGGGGAGTGGGCTTGATGTTGGATATCTCTCTCGTTCTGTTTCAAGTTAGCATCATTGGATCCGAAGTTCTAGCGGTCTTAGAATCAACCCAAATTTCATTATTTGAGCTTATTGTTGATTGATAGAAACTGGATCGGTTATTGCCATGTTCAAATCTTGTTGTCCTTGTTTTCCCTTTTTTAATAGATAGGTCCTCTAGTTCAGCTTTCAAATCTATTGACTACACTATTAGATACTTGCTGATGACCAAAAATCATGGAAATTTAACTGTGGAATAAAACTCATGAAAAAAAATGTAGGACACTATAGATTTAAAAAGGTTTTTGTACCTTCATCATCTGTACCAAAACAACAACTTCTCCATTTCCAAGTAGGATCCTATAAAACTCACACTATAAAAAAATAGGATATTACGCAAGTAGTACTGTCCCATAGTGTTTTATTGGATTTTTGTATTAAGATCACTCACTCCATGGTTATGTTTATTTGATCTTAAATAAGCGTTCCATCTTAATAGCTTTGTCCACCTAAAAAAAGTGAATTCCATGATTACATCATCATAATTCGAAAACCTAAAATAAGAGAATAGAAGAAACACAAATAACAAAAATTACTATGATCCAACAGAAGTTTCACCTTGTTTACCAAAAAATATTAAGTTTGCCAAATGTTTTACCTGTTGCAATTATACTCTCATGAGGAGCAAGAATGTCACCTGGGGGCTCATGGAATAACTCTTTGGAACCATTATAATTATAGAAAAAGCCAAAATTAATATAGTGTGTATGTATCTGAAATTGAATCATGTAGAATGATTTATATGTATTAGGAATGATGGAGACGTTTCGTGTCCGCCTTCCTCAAGAACACTCCCCATTTCATGTTTGCTTTCCTCAGTCTCCTTATTGTAGAGATCAAATCAACAAGGTGAAACAATAGATGATTTTCTTTTTTTCGTTAAAAACTTTAAAAATACCATGAAATTATATTATTACCCAATAACTTTTAACTTTAAGCCATTAAAAAGTCTCCGAACACATGGACACCTTCTGGCTTCTTCAATGCTACAAATGTTGACCAGGTGTATCATGTGGCAGCAATTTCCAAGGTTTGGTTTCTACTTCAACAATTATTACTATGCAAACTGTAACGCCCGTGTTTCTGGGATTGCCATTTTTAGCAATGTAATAGTCTAGGTTAACCTTTGTAACCCAATTTGAAATAATAAAAATGTATTATTTGTGAATTATGTGAATTATGTGATTTATGTGTTTATCTTCTTAATTATTATAAGTTAATGAATTAAGAATAAAATAAGCGTCAAAATTAAAGTGTGAGATAAGCCCGATATCTTTGCATAAAGTTGTAGTGGTTGAAACAAGGATTCTGGAGATATAAGGAATGCCAAAATCCGAGTTATAACGAAGAAGTTATGACCTGTCGAAGTTTCGCGACAGAACCGGCACGACGTCGAGTGACGTAAAACATGAATTTAAGATAGAGTGATATTTAGCCTTAGCGATCTAAAAGAAAGTCGTAGATTTCGTTAAACCGAGAGCGTGCATAAAAGGAACGCCCAAATCTGACTTCGTATGAGGAAGTTATGATTTTTCTAAATTTTGACTTAGCAGTATGCAGCCCAAATACTCGATTTGAGATCAAGCGGTTTTTAGCCGAAACAATCTAAATGAGAATCGAAGATCTCGTTGTTAGTAGCGAAACAATGAAAAGTTAGGCGAGAACGGACGTCAGACGAAGAAGTTATGAATTTATAACGGAGTTTTTCTGTCCCGGCCTTCTAAAAATAAATAATAAAAATAAAAGTCAAAATTAGCCGACGGAGTCTAAATGAAAGTTGTAGAGTATGGTCTGACCTTCGCGTGGATATAAAGAACGTCGAAAACGGAGCTCGTATGCGAAAGTTACGCAATTTAGAAGTTCGACGAGTCAATTACGCCCCGCGTACTCAGTCGGATGCAACTTGTCTGACTAATACTCGAGTGCCACAGATCGACGCATGCAGTGACGTCAAAGTACGCCCCGCGTAACCGAGTACGCCCCGCGTACTGAGTACGCCCTGCGTAATTTGAGATTACGCCCCGCGTAATCCCAGACCCTCAGCCTATAAATAGAACTCGAAATCAGCCATTTTCTCTTGTTCAAACTCTTCTCTCTCTCTCTAAGTTTTGCCTCGATTTGCGTTCCAATCATATCCCGAAGCCCCGGTATTATTCCCGAGCCCCGAAGCGAGATCCGAAGCCCCGAGAATCCCGAAGAGCGTTATTCCCGAGCCGAAGCCCTGCCCGCGAGGAGCCGGTTTTTGTGAAGATCTTCCAGATCTACGGAGAGACGCTACTTCTATAAGCCGTAGTGCTGTCGGATCATCTTCTGATCAGGTGAGTGTATAGTCCCTTTTCAAAACGCAATATTATGAAGTATTTAATATAAAATACGTGCTACGTGTATATATTTTGTGGTTATATGTGTGAATGTATATTCACTCTCTTCTATCTCATGGATCTGATATATTCTCTATGAAATACGTGTTATGTGTGTATGCCTCATCTGTTATGTGGAATATGTATTGATCAAAGCATGCTATACAGGTTTTTAAACAATGTATAAAAATATATATTTTTATCTACTAATATGTTGGGTAGAACATGGGTAGATAATTGGTGTGAAATAAACAGATGAGAGGCCTCGGTGTTATTGGTGTTATTCTAGTCATTCAGCAGAGTATGGATGACGACCACGGACTATTCTAGACTGTCCTGTGGAACACTAGCAGGCTCATTACCTGTAGGTGTTGTGAACGATGTGTTCACCGGTGTACTCTATCCCCCACATGGTTGCCTTTAGGACACTTATTGTTGAGGAAGCCCCTCTGCAGTAATGTCCGTCCCGATGAAAATCCTGAATATAAGTTCCTTATAATAGACGTTATTTTTAGGAACGTAAGGTGAGGATAACGGGAATGGGTAATCGGGTTTATTGTTGATTGATGAAATTAAATATAATTATTGTGGGTTTGAAAACCCTATATGCTCACCAGGCTCCCAAGCCTGACCCACTCAGTTGATTTGTATTACAGGAAGTGGCGCAAGAGCTTAAGATGGGCGAATCATCAAGTCATTTTTGTTTACAAGTCTGCATATGTATATATTTGTTGAACGACTTGTAATATCATCGTTTATGCTTTATGATCTATATCCGAACATGACATCCCGACTTTTGATTATGAAATGAAATCATATTTCTATATGAAATATTTTGATAAATATCTATTTTATCATGTTTTGTTTTTGGGAACAAATTCCGCACCTCTTTTAAAATCAAACGGATTTACTCTGAAAATGTTTTAAAAAGCATAAATGAAATCGGTCTTTTCTGGCCGAGATTTTGGGGATGTCACACAAACATAGTGAGTGTTGAAAACAGCATAAAGATCATTGTTGAATAGAAACTTTGTCACAACATTAGCACCAAAAGTGTAAAAAAATCCAACGATCATTCATGGCCCACCCTTTGACATCTCTATGAAGATCTGAACATAAAAGATCACAATTGAAATGATGATTCAATGCATGCTTGTAGTGACAAAATGATTATTTTTATTCATGTTGAAATAAAAGGACACAATCTTGTTGTAAGGGAGCCAAAAACCACAAAAAGCTAGAAGAAGAAATGGAGCTAAGACTAACATGTATTTTACCAAGAAAGGAGAAAGGGAAAACTTAAACTTACAAAGTTAAGAGAGAGGATAACGATACAAATGGTAAGCATCATAAGAAAATCTTTCACCCATTCCTGCCAAATAGTCTTAAAATCTTCTGGTTGAGCCCTAACAATAGTAGCAACAATAACAACGAATAGTTCAAACATTTCTTTTACTTCCTCCAACTTTATCCAACATAAAAAGACTCATAAAATCGATAGATCTAAGGTTGGTTAAAAAAAAAAGGCCTTACCTTTTGTGGCACAGGAACAAAGGATGGTGGTTGATAGAGGTTTGTGATGTTACGATTTCCATATCTGTAAAGATAAACATAAAAAACCAAAGATATGCAAAGAAAATACGAAATAGTTTGTATTTTCTTAGAAAAATGAAAAATAGTGATGGCTACCAGATAAGTTAATGTCGTTGTTGAAATAACCACAATCGATTCGTCTTGAATGAATGGAAGAAGGGAACCACAATTTGGTGGTGCGATGGAGCCGTGATGGTTGATCCATGGGTTTGAATCCAGATCTGCCTAAATCATGTATTTACCAAGTTCAACCAAAAACCTAAAATCAAATTAAACTTAAACAAATTTAAGATTCAAATAAAACCCCTATCGTTCATCAAAACCCTAAAAATATCCTTCAAACAAACAAGTTTTCAAATTAGAAAACAAGAAAAACGAAGAAGAGAGAAGCAGGTGGTGAGTTGTGATATACTTAACCTTGCGGAGATCGATGGTCAAAAGGTCGACAAAAACTCTGGGAGAAGTTAGTGAAGCCGGAAAACGATTTTTACAAAGGGGATTGCGTATCGTAGCATACCGACTCCAAAGGTAACACAGTCGAACGAAGATGACGGTGGGTTCAGGGAAATTTATGTTTAGAGAGAGAAATGTAATGTATAGTTTCTCTTGTTAGCGAAATACTATCCTAGCAGCCAAAATAGAGATATGTGTTCCTTTATTTTAGGAATTAATCAGGTATTAGAGCGAATAAAGACTACTGGGTCAAAATTCCTATATGTATTGGTTGATAGTACGTTTAGCTTACATGTTTGAACAATGCAAGATTAATATTATTTTATTGGTTGTTACTTGTACTTTTAGCTAAATTGTTTGGACGTCTTAAAAAAATATTATTATTATATTGAAGCTATTTTTAGAAACAGTGAGATTTCTTTTATAAGATAGTAAAGATATATGACTTTTTGAAAACTAATTTTACCAATAAATATTTGACTTTTTTTAAGAAGACTCGACTTATCAATGTGACGTCCCATTTTCACAACAAAAAGTTTTCATTTATTAAGGTAAAACTCCACATTATAAAACCCATGTTAAGAAAACCATTTGTGTTTGGCAGGTTGAAGGCACCAGTGCCAACCTATGACTTATTATGGTTAGGATGCTAGTTGTTTGTGTGACTATTGCATGCGATGTATGTGATATGTATATTGGGCAGGGCCTGATGAGTGTATTATATGCTATTTTGTCTTAGTGATTATTGCATGTGTTTATGTGTCTATATGTATACTAGGGAGGGGGCTGATGTCAGGCGCGACCTGATGAATGTGATGAGGCGAGACCCATCTCATATTATTGACAGATCTGTTCCGAGCGGGGCTCAATGTTGGGCGGGGCCCGATGGTTATTAGGTATGACCCATTGTATGTTTGTTATGTATGGTATGAAGTATTTTAGAGAACTCATTAAGCTTCATGTTTATGGTTTTCAGTTTATGTATCAAGTACTTCCGGATTAAAAGAGGAAGAACTCAGAATGATCGTATCGCACACACCATATTGTTCCACATTTTATTTGACTCTGATGTAACCGGATGATTATTGATATACTTTGATTTCATTATGGTTTTTATGAAACGATTTGGATGATGGTTTATTTATTATAAAAATGAAAATTTTGGTCTTAAATTTTGGGACGTTACATTAGCCCCTTCATTCCATTAAATACCCGAAAACATTAGGGTTTTGGCCATTAGACGGTTCTCACGTCGTGACCAACAATGGTTCATGTCATGAGACTCAAGAAACCTGAGTTAACGGGTCAACACTGACTCACGACGTGACTGGGCATAGCTCACGTCGTGACCCACTTCCAAAAGGCTATAATCCTCAAAGTTTATTACATCAAAGATATGAATGTTACACTATAGAACAATATGAACATTCATTTTCTTCTTTAATTTTGATATTCCATTTTTCTTGAATCGGCTTTAACAAATCGTTGTTTTCGTAAGTAAATCGCATTTTCAACGAATAGATTAATTTTACAAGTTCGAGCTTACGGTCATAACAAGCAATCATAATAATAATATAAAGTTTGATATCTTAATTATTAAAACCATTAGGCTTAGATTTTAGTTTTATTTGAAAAAAATAAGCCAACTCTAATATTGTCCATATATATACCATTTTCTTGGATAAATTGCATGAACTCAAACAATTTTTTTTTGAATAGTTGATTAACCCTCTTTAAAATACAAAGTTAAGAATCTTTAATAATATACTGGTGTATGACTTTATATCGTTTGAAACTTTGAATGAATGGATCCACAATGCATTTATTAGCGATCTTGATGCTTGCACTCAATCTATTCAACTACCGGTGGGAGTTGACTGCAATAATATAGTTAAAAATTAAAAATTGCTGAATGTGGAAACATTAATCGTCCTGCCGACGGGATCTCCGACATCACTACGTGAATCCGACGGTTGAGATTCAGTAAACGAAAGCAAATCGGTGTTTCTTTCTCTTAATTAATTAAAATACCGGTGCGGCGACTTCCTGACATTTTCGAAGCTTGCTATAATATTACTACAATGGACTTCCACTTCGTGTTCAATTTACAACTGACTGCAATTAGAAACCATGGATGACTGCTGCTGCTAACAAGTTACGGAAAGGAACCCTACGAATCACGAAGGTAGCTAGTTTACTTTAATTGTTTCTCGGAGCATTATTGTATTAGCATTTGTTTATTTGTTAGCGATTGTTGAGATCTGTTATATCCGAGTCTCTGATTTTTGTTTTTGATCGATCGTAATTGGTAGTTTAATGGAAAATGTACAATTAAGTTTGAAGTCTAGCTAGTAAAAAATAACGAAATAGCAAAATATGTAGTATTACAGCATGCAAGATAGAACTTGAAAACTGAAAGTTAGTTTTGAAAAGTTGAAGGCGGTTTTGACTGGCCGAAAGTTTTATGTAGCTTCCTGCTTACTCCATGCTTGTACTGTAATATCCATACATCCGATTCACTTTCCTGCATCTGCTTCCATATTTCTTCAAATTCTAAGCTGCTGCGTACTTTGATAATAATAAGTCCCCTAATCTAAATGGTTTGGATATCTGTTAAGTGACTCAAGAATTGCATCAAGTATCGTTGGCAGGCATTATTAATGTTTGAAATATTGCTTCTTAGGACTGAAGAAAAGTGGTTGCGATTTGTGAATTGTGATGGCATCTAAGGGTGGACAACAACCAATACCAAAAGACCAAATAACTTCCATCAAAAGAAAAAGATTCAGACGCATTAAAAGTGCCCCAATAGCAGATTCGTTTCCTTCACAATCCAAAACTGCCGATTCCTCTTTTTCACGGCCTAAGTCTGTATTTAATTACCTCCACCCAAGCTACCGAAAAGTAGCCATCATCTTGTCTATTTACTTGGGTGCAGGCACGCTTTGCTTCTATCTGGTTAGACACCAAATTAATGGAAGGAAAACAAACGCAGTCCTCGATGCTCTGTATTTCACAGTTGTCACAATGACTTCTGTTGGGTATGGAGACCTTTTCCCTGGTAGCACTCTCACAATACTACTAGCCTGTCTTTTCGTCGTCTTGGGAATGCTTCTCATCGGGCTAGTCCTCAGCAAAGCTGCAGATTTTCTAGTCGAGAAACAGGAACTACTGCTAGCAAGAGCCTTACACTTGAATCAAACCCTTGGCACTGCTGAAACCCTAAAACAAATGGAAACCAACAAAGTTAGGAACAAGTGTATAATACTAGTGGCCTTGCTTGTGGTTCTTATGGCTGCCGGGACAACCGTGTTGGTTGCTGTTGAAGATTTGGACTTTATTCATGCTTTTTATTGTGTGGTTGCCACAATTACAAGCTTAGGTTACATCGATAAATGCTTCTCAACAAAAGGCGGGCGTGTTTTCGCGCTTTTTTGGATTCTGTCTGGTACTATTTACTTGGGTCAGTTGCTGTTTACTTTTGCTATGCTACACACTCAAAGAAGACAGAGGTCATTAGTGAAATGGGCTCTTAAGAGAAAGACCACGCCTGCAGACTTGGAGGCAGCTGATCTTGATGACGATGGTGTTGTAGTGTAAGTAGCTAGCTATGAAACATCCAATCGTTAAAAAGAATTAATTAGTAATTACTTTATATTGTTTATATATATATATATAGGGCTGCTGAATTCATCCTTTATAAGCTAAAAGAGATGGGGAAAATCAGCCAAGAAGACATGGCGCCTATCATGGAAGAGTTTGAAAGACTCGACTTTGATAAAACTGGTACGCTGACAGCTTCAGATGTTCTGCTTTCACAGTCGTCGTGGTATGCCTCTGAATTTCTACTTACGCAAACATCTGTCTAATAAATTGTAACCGTACGACGTACGTACATGAGGACGCCAATTCACGCTGGTGTTGTGCTGTAGATGGTATTTACTAATTTATTACTTGTATTTTTTATTTGGTTAAATTATTACCAATTTAATTAGAACCTGTTAAAATTACAATATTGCTGCTATTTTTTATTTTTATTTTTCTGATCTAAATTTTTTATAAAGCGATAAGCTTTCAAACTTTGAGGGTTTAGTTAGTGAACTTGATTAACGATAAAAGAGCTAATGCTAATTTCTAAAAGTTAGATAAAAGGTCACTAAATAAAATGTACCAAATCATAGTCAAAGCGTACTAAATCATTGTCAAAATGTTGGGGAGTTCTAACTACTGAGAGATTCCTAAGACTGAGCAAAAATCTTCCAGAGAAGAGTTTTTGAATTCATTTCCATGATCATTAAGTAATTGTTTTATTTTGTGATCATAAAGGACATCCCATTGCTTAATGAGAGCAATGATTTCATTTGCTGGCATGACTCTTTTTTTAAAAAAAACTATCTACGTAAACCTTTAAAATTCATTCACAATGACAAGAGTATATTTCTTCCTAGCTCTTGACTAGATCGGAATTGGTCCAAAAAGGTTCATATGAAGGAGATGAAGACACTACAAGAAAATTTCGATTTAACTATGGAAAAATTCCGTAGCAAAAAGTTGAAATTCTGTAGTTAAACCTAAATAACTATGGAAGTTGCTACGGAATTTGCCAATGAGATTCCATAGTAAGATTTCTTGTAACAAAATGTTTAACTACGAAATTATAGTTCAGTAGCAATTTTGCTACGGCCGTTGCTACGATGTCTATTCGTATCATTTCAACTACAACACACCTCCATCACAATTCCGTAACAATGAATTTTGTAGCAAATTTCGTATCTATTTTGTTCGTAGCAAATTGCATAGCCATTTTGTCCGTAGCAAATTTCGTAACTATTTGTTCCGTAGCAAATTCTGTAACCATTCGTTCCGTAACAAATTTCGTAGTCATTCGTTCCGTAACAAATTCTGTAGCCATTCGTTACGTAGCAAATTCCGTAGCCATTCCTTCCGTAGCAAATTCTATAGCTATTTGTTACGTAGCAAATTCCGTAGCCATTAGTTTCATAACAATTTTTTCCATAACAATAGGTTCGGGTGCAAATTTAGTACAATAATAATATTCAACAAAATCCAATATTCATATTATAATATTCATAGAAATATATGAAAATGTAGTAAATATAAATTTAACTAGATAATGTTCCCCCGTGTTGCAGCAGGGATTGGAAGCCTTCGTTATTTAAGATATGTTATCTATTTTATTTCTTTTTTTCTATGAAAGCAATTTAGGTGACATAAAGAAGTACTATCCAATTTAAAAAACATTATCACTTATCTAACTGTGTACATTTAGTTCAGACTTGATCTGCATCAACACATTTGCGAGTCTAGAATCAATAGGAGCAAGATGCAAATGGATGAGTTCCATTGAAGCATTCTGTGAAAATGAACCTGCAGAAAGGAAGAAATAAAAAAAGTATTAACCAATTGTAGATTGAGGTGATAGAATAAAACTAACGATAAGACCTATTATTTGGTCTATTTATTATTATTTATCATTTTAATAAACGATCTAATATAATATATCATTTTTTGCTTTAATTAAAAAAAATTAACTAACCAAAGCAGTTCCTGCTAGTGCCACCAATGCAGAGAGAAAGTTGAAGAACGTGGCTTTAAATACAATAAAACCAGACCTCACCAAGATCTCAGAATCATCAATCTGCAACAATCAATTTTTTTAATGATAATTAATTCATTTGATTAGATTTAGTAAAAAGTTGTTCATTTTTTATACCTCTTGAGGACACTCATATGCAAGAAGAACAACTGTTTTTGACGGCCCACCAACCGATCCATATAAAATAAAAGCACTTCTTAAAGCCATTCTATCTGTGGTAATATGTTACATTTTTTGTTAGCTCACATATTAATATTTATTTGAATTTTATTAAAAATAAATGGTTAAGAAATAAGAAGCACATACAATAGCATCAGAGAGAACATATTAAGCACATACGACAATATGACAGAATGAAATAAGAAACTCATACAACTATAAGGATTTCTGGATTTGGGTTAGAAGTGGAAACATAAGATCAATCATCATAATTGCATATTTTAAACATTTCCCAATAAAATCAAAAGAAAATTCAAGAACAAAAAATAATGATTCATTTATCCATAACAGAAGTAGTAGTGAGAACAAAACTTGATCAAATGGCTTAAAGTCACATAAATATCACTTCACACAAATGCATGGATCATTTAGTAGTTTGAATAACATATTTTTCATATTAGTAATTTATAACATTAAAAATTAGAAGGAAATGTAGACTGAATTAGGATATATGACTATTACTTTTGCAATATATGCCTATAAATCAGATTTCTAAGGTTGATTCTTTTGTTACAGATTTGACTTTATGGTGAAATTAGTCAATAAAAATAATTCAAGCTTCATATCCGGTCTCAAACAATTAAGAAAATAACCAAACAAAATATACCTTTCTAATGAATTCAAGTAATGGATGACTCTTAATCTGTTGACCAAGAACGTGTGCACATCCATCTCGATATTCGGGAAATCCTGCACACATTTCCATTCGATTTTATAAAGATGAGAAATCCGAATTAATAGTATGGGTAACTATAAAAAAAAACTGTAAAAAAATGTCACAATGCCATCTCAAAAACAGAAACCAGTATATGAAAGGAAGTTTATTATGCATTCCGTAACATATATTATATCTTCTTTTTTCCCTTTTTTTAATAAAACTTCATCATTTGACAAAAGACACAAATACCTTCTTTGACAGCTGTCTATCAGTGTCCTTTGGAGGCAAAAGTTCTTCAGGCTTTTAATACACCACCTCCTTTTCTGCCTCTGCTTCTTGTTCATGATCATTTTCTTCATCATTGTCATCACAATTTCATCATCTTCACATTCACTTTCCTAAAAAATAATAACTCAACCAAGATTAACATTTCAGTTACTATCTCACACACAAAAATGACCAAGATTTGAGAAGATGTTCATACAAGATTTACATTTTGATGATAACATTGTTAGTTATGTGACAAATGAAAGATTCTAATTAGGTCAAAGAGTTTCCATACAGGCACATGAACACAAAAAGGAATTTCTTTAAACACGTTGTGGGTACAAGCATACATATCACATAATTTTAAATATACCTCATGGAGTCTGAAAATATTAGGATGCCTCATCATCTTCATTATAGAGATCTCTCTTTTAATCTGGAAGTCAGTTGAGAAAAATAAGAAAATTTGCAAATACAATAAGAAAACTACAAAATCAATATAAGTCAACACTAACTATATATTTATAGATAGTAGGCTATAGCTATTTTCACATAAATCAAGAGACAATTTTCAATCAACACATAGATGACAGTAGGAAAAGTGAAGCACTAAACAGGTATTACAATAAAATGTTTCCAAACATTAGAAACAATGGAAATTCGCTTAGTGAGATGTGGTAAGTAACAAAAATGTAGCAAAAATCATACCACAATTGGAACATGACCAAAAAACTTGTTCCAGGCAGCGAGATTAAAAATTGAAAACGTAAAAGAGATGATAATGATATCATCTACATGTAATTTGCAATATACATACATGGATAGTTTAATCACAAGGAATTCTAGAAAGTGAGTAAAACGCACGACCATTTTAGACGATTGAATGTTTCTTGAAAGTCTTCCACCGTCCAAAAAACGTCAATGAAGTCTTCGCCACATTTTCCTGCAATTGAAAAGGCAAACCTAGAATTTAGGGATCACAGACAAAATTAAAGCGATTTATGCTTCTCTAATTTCGTGCTCCAGGCAAATGTGAAATCGACGCATAGAATTATTGTAATAAAGAAATTGAATCAGCAAACCTAGAAAGAAACTTAATCAGAAAAGCTGGAATTTAAGGTTCGGAGACAAAGCTGATGCGATTGATGCTTCTCTCCTTTCACAAGTGGGATGAAAGAGACGAAAGATGAATTTGAGAGAAACTGGTATTGATTAAAATAAGGCGTTGTTCTTCTTGGGAAGATAGATAGCGTTAATCGGAAGAAGCATTGACGCAAACGAAGCACAACAGACGTGTGTCCCCATTGACCCCGCCTAACAGCCCAATACCGGACGGACGATAACGGAGACAAAAGGAAATCAACGATTTAGGGAGATAGGTATTGATGAATAAGTGCTTATTGTTTAAGCCTTAACCTTTTAAGCTAAGGGTTTGGGTTCTCTACCTATTAGGATGGTTCTTAAGGTAATAAATGTAAACGATAAAAGATTGGTGGTTAATGTGGAATAAGCAAGAATTCTACTGTACATGACCACCATTCTCATTAATAGAGTATATGAATAGGTTATAGAAATTTCTATATTTTGCTACAGAAACATATTCTATAGCTACTTGGCTACGAAATATTCCATAGTAAAATACCAACAGATTTTGATTTCGTAGTTATTTTGCAAATTAGAAAACAAGTTTTATACACAAATATCTACCGGCAAGCTTTTCGTAACAAGTTACATAGTAGATTAGCTACAAAATTTTATTTTCTAACAAATTTCATAAGAAAATAGCTACAGATTTCACTTCCGTAGCCAACTAGCTACCTATTTTGATTGTGTAGCTAATGATGTAGCAAACTAGCTACATATATGGATTTCGTAAGAAGTTCTGTAACGAACTAGCTACGACTAACAACTCCGTAGTATATATCGTAGTAAGATAGCTACAAATTTTGATTTTGTAGCAACTTTCAGTAGTAATTCGGGATTTAGCTACGAAAATGCAACTTCGTAGCTATTTCCGTAGCAAAATAGCTACAAGTAGCCAATCCGTAGCATATTCCGTAGTAGAATAACTACAAATTTTGATTCCATAGTAAATTTTCGTAGCTTTTCAAGATTTAGATACGCAATGCAATTCCGTAGCCATTTCCATAGCAAAATAGCTACGATAAGCCATTACGTAACATATTTCGTAGTCGAATAGCTATGGATTTTGATTCCGTAGCAACTTTCTGTAGCTATTTAGGATTTTTCTTGTAGTGAGAGGATTGATGATTGAAGAACAGAACTTTGGTTTGAACGAAGACTTGGTTTTCTTCCCTTTTTCACACGCTGAGCACAGTTTGTCATTGACAAATTGCATCTTAGGAATTCCTCTCACAAGCTGATTCCCTGCAATCCTTGAGATGTTCTTGAAGTTCACATGTGATAGCCTTTTGTGCCACAACCAATTTAGATGAGAATGAGCACGATAGAAGAAGCAACGGCGAAGTGAGTTGTTAGCAGAAAACATATCCAAAACATAGATGTCATTTTGTCGATTTGTAGTAAGAACAATGATTTTCTCTTGATCAACAACTTTTCCTTCTTTCTTGTTGAAGAGAACTTCATAGCCAGTGTCACACAGTTGACTAATAGAAATAAGATTATGCTCAAGACCTTTCACATAAGAGACATTCTTGAAAACAACATAATTGCACTTGATGGAGCCATATCCCTTTGTAGCTCCCTTGCCATTATCTCCATATGGGACTGACGAACCATACTTCTTTATGAAATCTTCCAGGAGAGACTTGAGTCTTGTCATATGTCTTGTGCAGCCGCTGTCTAAATACCAAATATGCTCTTTACCCTGAAACTAAGATGTACAGTAAGTCTAAAAAAATATACATTAAATATACACTTACCCACTTGCAAAGGATCACTAAGAAAAGATGTTATAACACTCATCAGGGAGACAGTTCAACGATTTTTCCTTCTTGATCCACTTATCATTTCGAGTCATGATATTATTAGCGCGAACGATGTTCTTTTCAAAAGTGCATTCGCTGACTTTGTGAGAGGCATCACCACATCGATAACAAAATTTAATTCCAAGATGCTTTCCTTTAACATTATAATTTGATTTCTTTTCAACTGCTGAATCTGAAGAATTTTGTTTATTTGATTTAAGAGTTTTTGATTTAGCTCTGGAACAAGGAATGTTATCAATGGTATGCTCATATGCTACATTGTCATGAGACTCATGATCCTTAGAAGAGTTATTAGGAGTAGAAGGCTTTGATTGATCTTCAGTTTCATAATTGCTAATTGAGCACTGAGGAAACATGCTAAGAATTTCGTTTATAGAATGAACTTCACCATTACATATAGGAAACTTTAGCAAAGTCTTAGTGGATGGAGGAACATACTCACGATGAGAAGGTTGGAGAGAAGGATCAAGAGCAGTGAGCATTTAGCTTTATAAAATGTTTGTTTAGTTTCGAATTTGGTTAAAGAAACAACACCTTTTATATCACCTCCAAGAATTTTCTTACACTAGTCTAGACAATGAGCATTAATGATTCTTGTGACATTAAAGTGAGAGGATGCCCAAAAATTCAAAATAAGTTGAGTGTGATTAGCATGATCAACAACCTTTTCTTTTTCAAAGTGAAGAAAATTATTGGTAAGCGAGAAACAAGTGTTTTCCTTTTTTAAAACATAAATAGATTTTTCTAGAGAAAGGAGTTTTTCTTTGAGAATCATTAGCTCAAGACTGAAAGAATATTTTTCTTTATTTGAGATTAATAACTTGAAACGTAAGAGATCGATCGTGTCATCTTTTTCGATATTATCAACAGAGGAAAGATTAACATGATTTTTTACTTGATACACTGATGTATCGTCCCGTTCTAACTTGAGGTCATCAATAGTGTGAGGAGAATTAGCGTTAAGGATCCCAACGCTGTCATGTGAAGTGTCAGCGTGAGATTCAACAACCTGCGCCATAAGACACTTAGCTTCATCGTCTAAAGAGTTTTCCCTTTCAAAAGTAGATGATAAAGTGATCATCATCTCTTGAGCAGTTGAGCAGTTTTGGACCAAACGATAGACAGAAAAAGGAAGTGAGTTTCCAATAGCAATTCTAGCCTTTACATCAAGATTCAACATCCTTTTCTCTTCCTTGTTATAACAGGGATTTCACTTTTAGCTTACTTCCAGATGCACCATTATTGGATGATTGATGCATAGCAACTATAGGACCTTTGTTGACGACGTCGAGCATATTGAAATCCATGAAACTAGAACTTTCATGGCCTTTGATTTCCAATCAAAGAAGTTGTATTTGTCAAACAGAGGGATCTTGTTACAGATAGATGACGTAGGAACGAAAGAGGTCGACATGATTACTTGAGTGTATCACAAATCTGCTCTGATACCAATTGAAGGTTTGTGATGATCAGATACACTTCAAGTATGATTGAGAAATGTAAAACTAATCTAAGCAAAATAATCAACAGAAAGAAAATAACACATAAGTTCTCCTTATTGTTCCTTTCACTAAGAAAAGAAGTTTTGTCTTCACCAAGAAGACAGGTTTGTCACAAAGACGAATGACACAAAGCCATAATCACAACTACCACGACCACAACATTAGGGTTTGCCCTTATGTTGTATATATACTAATCTATACATGTATATCCCAAGATTGATGAGATTGTATATAATCTATACTAAGAGTCGATCTTATCATAAAGATACCGAATCTGTGATCTATTCTATACTTCTCTATATCATTAACTATTATACAAAAAAATACAATCTAATAACTAACATGTAAGCTAACGCTAATAAACTTGATATGTTGGCGCTGTCAATGTGCAGATGTTGACGCTGATAGATCAGCGTGTCATATGTTTGCCTCATCAGATTATAAGGCGTGACCTTACAATAAGATTATTGAGATGCTAATACTAACTAGATACTAATATCGAATGGAGTAACTAACATTACATTAAAACTTTTAAGACGTGTTCGACAAAACTAGTTGGTAGCGTATAGTTTGTAAATGGTAGTGTTTTATTAAACGTTACGTGAAGTAGCTTTGGATTTAGGGAGTTTTGTTTAAACTAAACACTAGAAGTTTGTAGTACCAAACGGGACTTTCTGTTTAAAACAGAACTTTTTGTCAAACGCTAGAAACTAGAAACTCTCAAACTCTTCGTACTAAACACACACTTAATGCAATAATAATTTTGTATTATTTATTAATATAAATTACTTGTAAATAAAAAAAATATTAATAAGAGATTGAACCATATCAATTGGAATATAATTTTGTTAATTACATTATGTTATGATCATATTTGCTATAAAGTTATCACCTTACCAATTTAACATATGGTTAAAAACAATGCTAACAACTTACAACTTATATCAATTATTTATTTTACCATAATTTAGATATTCATATTTAATTACATAATTATTTCACTCACATTCGCCTAATAGAATTTCATAAAAGAAGTAAAGAACAAATACGTTACATATTTTATTTGCAACACACAATTGGGCTTATAAAGATTTGATTGACAAAATTAAGAGACTTAAGCGTTAAGACATATAGCACTATTGGGTTGGGCTCTAGTCTTCTTTTGGTAATAGTTTACACCCGCCGACCGGTAACCCGGTTTATAGCCGGTTACACAACTCCACCGTGCCGTCTACTTCTCTGAAGCTCCGACCACCGCGAGATGCCCCCATCGCCAAAACCAATCGCAATTATAGGAGTAGTCTCAGTTGTCCTATGTTCTCTCTACGTTATATCCAATAAACGCCGTGCTACGTCTCATTCGAGAGGCAAAACCCTAACCAAGAACAAGCTTAAGAGAAATGGAATCGTCGGTGCGATTGGCAACACCCCTCTCATTCGGATTACTAGCCTCTCCGATGCGACTGGATGTGAAGTAACCTCTTCCATTTTTCATTTTACATACATCAGTTTGTGTTATGGTTTTTCCCGATGGTAATCATGTCTTTGTAATTCCATGTTAATCAGATTCTTGCGAAAGCAGAGTTTTTGAATCCTGGAGGAAGTGTTAAAGACAGAGTCGCTGTTAAAATAATTGAAGAGGTTAACTCGATCTTCTCTATTAATTCTAGGGGTTCTGTTTCTTTAATTTGGTTATAGCAATATATGCTGATGAATAAGAAAATAATCCACAGGCCTTAGAATCTGGACAACTATCCATAGGCGGTGTAGTTACAGAGGGAAGTGCCGGAAGCACTGCAATTAGTCTTGCAACAGTTGCTCCTGCTTATGGATGCAAATGTCATGTAGTTATCCCAGATGATGCTGCAATCGAGAAGGTAGGTTTGTGAAAATTTTGGTAACTAGAAGTAGAAAAGAAAGTTGATTATGGTGTATTAGTTTATGTTACTGAAATTGTTTGAACTTATTCAGTCTAAAATACTAGAGGCCCTTGGGGCAACAGTTGAAAGGGTTAGGCCAGTGTCAATAACACACAAAGATCACTATGTGAATATTGCAAGGAGAAGGGCATGTGAAGCAAATAAGGTAGCAGTGAATGGATATAAAGGTGGATTCTTTGCAGATCAATTTGAGAACCTGGCAAACTACAGAGCTCATTATGAAGGAACGGGGCCTGAGATATGGGAGCAGACTGGTGGCAAATTACATGCTTTTGTTGCAGCTGCAGGGACAGGTGGCACTGTGGCTGGTGTTTCTTGTTTTTTAAAGGAAAATGATCCAGGGATAAAGTGTTATCTTGTGGATCCTCCTGGTTCTGGTTTGTTTAACAAAGTTACAAGAGGAGTGATGTATACAAGAGAAGAGGCTGAAGGGAAGAGGTTAAAGAACCCATTTGATACTGTCACTGAAGGAATAGGGATCAATAGATTGACTGAGAATTTCAAAATGGCTCAACTTGATGGAGCTTTCAGGGGTACTGATATTGAGGCTGTGGAAATGTCAAGGTAGGAGAGGATTGAGACTTGTCTAACATTATTTTGTTTTTGTTTTTGTTTTTGTGAGTTGTAAGGATTTGTTTTATCATCAGATTTCTTTTGAAGAACGATGGACTATTTATTGGAAGTTCTTCAGCAATGAACTGTGTTGGAGCTGTGAGAGTGGCTAAATTGTTGGGTCCTGGTCATACGATTGTAACGATTTTGTGCGATAGTGGGATGAGGCATTTAAGCAAGTTTTGTAACCCGGAGTACCTCTCTCAACATGGCTTGACACCTTCTGCAAAAGGATTAGAATTTCTTCATCCCGGTGGTGATTCGTGAATGAATATATATTCCCCACTAACATTGTTAAGCACTGAATTTCACAACACCTACATTCATATGGTTGCACACTCAGCCATACACCATTCAGGAGTAGCTTTTCTTTCTTAAAGATCAATTTTTTATTTCTTTATGTTGTAACCTTAAGCTGTGTGCTTTATAAGTTATAAAGATTTAAATAGAATGGTGCCGGGTTGCCAACCTTCTTTTTAAATTTTAAATGTGGTTTCTGATTTTGAGACGAGAATCTTGATCACTTACATAAAATGTACAAGTGCATCAATATGACTAATAATTGATAGATCAAATGGGTATATGGTATACATACAATAAGGGGTTTTTTTGTATGTACCCCCAAATTCCCATTTCTACCCCCCTTTTTTGTCTTTTGTCAAATTTTTGTCCTTTTGTTGTCTTTTTTTTTTTTTTTTTTTTTTTTTTTTTACATTAACAATAATAATAATAATAATAATAATAATTAATTAATAATAATAATAATTATTATTATTATTATTATTTTTTGTTTTTTACATTTATTATTATAATTATAATAATAATTATTTTTATTATTATTATTAATTAATTTAAAATAATAACAATAATAATGAGGATCTTGAGTTGGCGGGAACAGGAGGTTTCGCTTGTGATGGTTTTGTACTCGTACGTGGTCGTCCATGGGTATTTGTACGAACAACATGCTCTGAAGCCATAGAAGGTGATGGCTTCCATATATTCATCATTTTTTTTAGATTATTAGTCTTCACATCATTTGACTGTTTATTGTAGCTTTTCTTTAAAATGTTTGCTTCGCCATCAAAAGCTGATTCATCATATTGAGCGACCAACACTACTCTCTCTATAGCAAGTCTTCTCCAAAAAAAAAAGATCAATTGACTCCACTTATTTTCGTTTATGATCTTTTTGTAATGACCACATATCCGAGAATTCGTGCCACATTGTCAACCCACTCCTTCAGATTTTCACGGGTGCTAAACACCTGACTAATAAAATACATACATGCTCAATATAATGATAATTGTGTCACCGTATTATTATACTAAAACTATCCAAAAAAAACCTGATTAGTATGAAAATCCGTCATATGATTCAATCGTTGTAGATATGTTTACATAGATATATGAGGTATGGAATTTTGAATGATTTCAATCGATTGATCGATCGTATTATATATATATATATATATATATATATATATATATATATATATATATATATATATATGTAATAATAGAACACAAAACATCAAATCAATTTCTTTATTATTAAAGATAAACGATTGAATAGCATGCAAAGAGAATGAATATATCATAAAAGTTGAAGGGTTGAAAATGTAAATTTTAAGAGCCAAAAAGTAATAAAGTAAGATTCCCTTAGTATATATCTCGTAAGATTCCCTTAGTGTATATCTCGTAATATATCTCGTTTGGTTTGTGATGATTAAAAATTGTGAGAGATTGAAAAAAAATGAATTTTTTTATTGTTAAAGATAGAAATAAAATGACAAAATAAAAATGAATTATATATGGTATGAAGATGCTTTGTTTGTTAAAAAGAGTTTTATTTTTTTATATAAAAATGTTTTATTAAAAATCATGAAAACCATCGATGAAAAGATAAAGATGCTTTGACTATTAAAATGAGCATTTTTTTTTTTAAATTGTGCTGATTATTATTTTTTTTATTAAATAATAATAAAAAAACAACAAAGTGAAAAATAAAAAACGCCAAAATGACAAAATAAAAAAAAACAACAAAAAACAAAACAAAATAAAAAAAACAACAAAATAACAAAATGGGGTTAGATGGAGGAATTTTATAAATTATAGGGGTGCATACAATAACACTCCATACAATAAACCACCTTCATTGCACTATCATGCAGACGACCACGTGTTCATTGTGGTTTTGTCCATCGTTATCACATCACGATCTATCATTGACTAATGAGAAAACTTTGCATGCATTTAACCTTTGACCAAGTAATGAGAAACTTTTTATTATTTAAATTTAAAAAGAAAATGACGTGTAGTGGTAGGTATACTAAGTTCATATATGGTGTGATATATGGTGTGATGTGACAATGATATGACATCCCATCGCATTTGTTGTAGTGGTGTGTATACCATATGTCTAATGTGTTCAAAATGTATAACTAATCTGAACTATCTTAATGAAAAAATAGACTATCATTTTTAAAGGTTTGTTTTCAATACATTAATAATTCAAATAATAAATTTCAGATTTCGGACTTGATTTATTTTGGATTCCAAACATAATTTTCGGATGTATATTTTGAACTTCTAAAGATTAGATATGAGAGCAAAGAATTCCTTGATTGGCTTAAACACCTTTTCTCATATGTACAACAAACACACTCGGACCACATCATCGTCCAATAACTTATCAAAAGAATTTTCAAATACCTCATCTACATGTCACAACTTCATAAAGTTGTTCATTTTAACCAAAGGAAACACATGAGAATATACAACCATCTATCAAACCATGACTGTCGGAAAAGAGCCCTCTCATGTTGGGAGAGGATGAAGCTTACGAAGAATAATCATATAAAATTTAGGTTTGCATGACATCAGAGAAACATTGTACACATCGTCATACTAAAATATATCCACCAAAGTTAATTTCATTAATAATCGGTATCATGTGACACCATTCAAGAGTACAATGTTCTAGAGTACAATGTTCTGGATAGTTCTTCGCGTTCCAACTTGTTTTTTGCATTCTGGATTGTTTTCGTACTTCAGTCTTTTCACATTCCGTAAACAAGAAATCCACTTTGGACATATCATAAGGTGTGTTTAATAGAAGGGACAAGTAATCCTAACACCCTAATACTAGTTTTCAGAGACTTCTAAGGCTAACTAATGACCCACAATAGCCTTTTAAGTATTCTGATTTGAAAAAATAGGGCGTTCCTAACTCGTTCATCATACTTTGGAGTCGTTAGTACATTATGGAGTACATTTTTTAGTAGCGAATATCATAACAACAGAAGAAACAAGTAAAAGAAGAAAGAAAATACTCAGTAAGGTCTCAATGTCTTCAATAATTTTTCCTAAACCAAAAAGTACGAAATGCTATTCCAGAAATACAATGAGTATCACATTCCGTATTTTCTTTAAATAGGGGAGGCCACCATCAACCGGGTCAAAATCGGGTCATGAATATTGTGGGTTATTTTCATTAACGTTAATTTAAATTATGGTTGGTTTTTGTTAATATTCCGATTATAACTTTAGTAAGGTTACCTAACGTCCTAACCCAAGTATTTGTCCAGTTTGTTTAATTTGCTTGTTTATTCTTCATTGTGAAAAGACGTTTCATTTGTAGAATATATGCAGTCTTCCAACCCTTAGTTGGAGTGGCCGCCCATATCTTAACGTAGCTTAAGCAATCTATATCACGCGACACACAGTAGAGTTATATGAACAGCCACCTAAAACATAGAAAGGGAACAAATGTAATTTGATTTAATCCGTAACAAAAAAAAAAAAAAAACTAAAATGGCCCATCTATCACCATTAAGACTATAGGGAATCCTTAACATGCTGCCACAATTGATTTTTTTGAAGCCGCATAAGATTTGTTTTAAGCCACATAAGGATGGAGAGACTGGTAGCACATAGGTAAGGAATGGTAACATCTAATTTATTTTGAAAAAAAAAAAAAACAAGGAAAATAAAGCCAGTCAATCACAACCATTTCTTTCATCTCGCCACCCGGCCATCAAGCCATTCTTAGCGAGACAGCAAGCAAGTTTAATGGAAGCGGTGGAGGCAAGTTTGGCCAGGGAACCACTCCCTCCGCCTCCAGCCTAACCTCATACCAATGATATAGTTGTATGGAGATACAACTCCACTATCCATGTCATCCTCTCACAATCTTAATTAATGTCATGTCACCACTATACAACTATCATTAAACTCCCATTGGAGATGGCCTAACCCAAATCTTATGTGAATTGGTTATAAGAAAAGGCCTGGGATAGTTTCGATCAAATACGGGTTTACATGAAAGACCACTTATATGCTAAGATTATGCCTTATATTCAGTTGATTGCAAGCAAGCACCAAGACAGGAAACATCAATACCAATAAGGTAGGCATATATATATATATATATATATATATATATATATATATATATATATATATATATATATATATATATATATATATAATCAAGTTCTGTTAAAACTTAAAAAAAGCTTTAAATAAGGCATGAATATGATGGCCTGTATCTTTCGAGACACTATGCCTATGGTTTTTAGTTTTTAGTAATCAAATTTCTATGATGTGTATCGCTTTTCAAACTGAGACTCGTGACAATGCGGGTCTAGCCAATCCCTATTGGAACTCTTGGGCGCGATAACAGGCATCTTTCCACCACCCACAAGATCTCTTAGATTTTCCAGCTTGTTTTCTCTTCCAGACCCACCCCCACCCCCACCAATTCTCTCATCTGCATCCTTCAACTTCTGCTTGAACCTCTGTTTGCGTCCAGAATAGTTTACATCCTGTTTTGCTTGTGAAGGAGGAGCTCCATGAGGTCCAAGATATATATGCTCTTCCTTCTTATCCTGCAAGACCACATACAAAATAAAAACATACAGCACAACACAGACCCTAGCAAACTTGTCTACTCACTTTGATTGTGTGTTTCGAGTCTTCTACTAGTGGAGCATTTGTTGTGCTTTGATTTAGGTCTTCAATTCCCAAGCTTGGGATCACAAACCCATCGGTGTCTAGTGCAGAAAATTGAGCCAAAAAAAACATCAGTTAAAAGAAATGTAAACAGAATCGACCCATTGCTTTAGGTCGACAAATCCCCCTTGCATCCATTGCTTGCAAAGTCTTAAGACTAGTAGTACAAGGTCAACAGAGCAAGGCAATGTGTGAAACTAGAGAAGATAAAATGATAAGATTATATGGAGTAATTTTCTGGAGATCCAAGTTTCGGATATGCACTTTCTTCTATAAATTTATCATAGTGAGACCATGATATGAACAAATACAAAACTGTGTTACAAAAACTCAAGACCGATAAAAAACTAAATAAACTAATAACTGCACCGGTCATGATGAACCTAACTTTCCTAGTATGCTAATTACTACCAATAGCACTAGTTAGATTGAATTATTCAGAGACACAGAGATAAGTCCAACTCCCTTATAGTTTGTCAAAATCATTTGAAGGCCCTACATTCCAGGGGCACAAAAACCCTCAATTGGTCTGTTTGCTAGTTACTGAAGATTTCAGATTACTCAACCTCGGTTTACAAGAGCAATGTTTGCCACATGTTGTTTGATGTAAAATTTTGATTCTTCATATGATGTACTAATGCCTAGAAAAATCTTGTGAAGCCGATAAGTAATGACCAGGTTAACCAAATGAAAAAAGTAACTATGTTTATTTTAAATGTAACAGTTACAATTTCAATTACAAAGGAAGTGATCGCTGCTTAATTTTTGTTTTGAGACTTGGCCAGTTGAATAGTTCATGATATCACATAACAATCTCGAATTGAAGTTGATAGTTGCAAAAATAAAAAATTTATATAACTAAACAGTAAACAATGATCGTAATGAGCAGCAGAAAAAGACGATCTACTATCCCATACCCTATAACAAGAACACGCATAATAATATAATATATTGAGAGCAAAAACTGCATAAGCAAAATAAAAGATGTATATGGCCTACCCCACTCGTCATCTTCGTCGACTGTTGGAGCGTTATGCACAGAAGGGTCCATGGGAAACGAACGATCATGGAGATTGAACTACCAAAGATGGGCGAATAAAGCCCTACTGCGACTTTAAATCCCTAAAAAGGCAAATGGAATCAAACAATTGATCAATTGAGAATTTGATTCCAACTGTGAGTGACTTTCTATATAGAATTGATCCAATGGTGAATATGGAAGGAGTTAAGGAACGACTCGCTGGAGAGATAAACCCTAGAAAACTCTCGCGCTACTCTACCAACCACGAACGTGGCGACTGGGGTGTGGCCGGCATTATATTATTTAGCAAGAAAACTTAAAAGCCTCTTCCCGAGTTTAACAAAACAAAAGATGAGAAAAGAAAAAAAAAAGGTTGAGAGAAAATAAAAGAAAGAAAAGGAAAGCAAAATTTTCTTTTGTGTTTTCGAGTTTGAGAGAAATGGAAGAAAAATAAATTATTTTGTTCTTTCTTTCCAAATCCTCTCAAATCGGAAGAAAAGTTAGGAGGGAAAGTGATCCTCTCATTTCCCTCCACTTCCCTCCTTTAATGAAACTAGGGAACACCAATTTCTTTTATTTTCTTCTCATTTCCACCAATTTCCTTTCCTTTTTCTCGTTAAGTTAAACTCGGGAATGGGGTGTAAGGCTTGCTCCCGATTTTTTTTTTTTTTTTTTTTTTTTGTAAATTCATCAAAGAAAAAGAAACAGAAATTTTGACAGAAAGAAATTGAGCCAATGAAAAATATTCATTATTTCGTGTTCCCAAAAGAAATGAAGTAAAAATTTTAAGTTTTTGTGTTCCCGAGTTAAAAGAAAAAATATAATAAAATTTAAAATTTTCTTCCCTCATTTTCTTCCTAAATCGGCCAAATTTGGAAGAGAATTTTGGAAGGAAAATATGGCTCCAAAATTTTTTCCCTCCCCTCACTTTTCTTCTATTAATAAAACTCGAAAACACGGTTTTCCTTCAACACCCCTCGTTTTCCCTCTGTATCCTCTCATTTCTCTCCTTAAATAGAACTCGGGAACAATGCGTAAAAGATTGGAGAGTTTTTACGATTAATTTTTCGTTTTATCCTTATAATTTTCATTAAATTTCATAATTTTCCAATATATTTTTGGGATGAATTAATGTTTCTTAATATCTGAATTTTTAAGATGTCTAGATTTTTTAAAAGGGTCTGAATTTTTAAAATCTAAATTTTAAGATGTTTATATTGGGTTATAATAATGACTATATTTTTTTGTTGAATAATTATAAAAAATGTAAGGGATAATGACTTAAAAAGTAATATATTTTTCGATTTGTGTACATTTGATCACTAAGTTTTTTTGTTTACATTTATCCCTTCCACTTGTTAAACTGTACACATTCAGTCATTTTATCCGGTTTTTAGTCCTTATGATTGGCTACTGTAGGTAAGTCGGGAAAAATGACTTAAGAAGGTAATATATTTATTACTTCGTACACATTTAGTTCTTAATGTTTTTGTGCACATTGAGTCATTAGTATAATTTATGTTGCAAAATAACTCATTTTTGTTTTTGTACACATTCAGTACTTAAGAATAATTTCTTTATGTTTTTCTTAAGACGTCCTATATGGGACAATCATTGATGAAATGTTTGAGGATGTTGATGCTTGTGTCCATGGCAGTCTTGACTGCTTGGTTGCTTAGGTCTTATGGTTTGACTTAAATCTTGTGTTCTGAACGTCGTAATTTTTTCATAGGATCTTGGATTTTAACAATCTTTATATCCATGCGTTCGTATTTGAGTCAACTACAACTTTCATAGGTCTTGTGGTTTGACTCATTTTAAAAAGTAATATATTTTTACTTACGATCTTTATATCCATGTTTTTTATGAATGTATGTATGAACGTTTTTTTATTATAAAATTATAAGTAAAATATATTACTTTTTAACAGAAGTAATCTTAACGAAAGTTGTACTAGACTCAAATACGAATGCATGCATATAAAGATCGTTAAAATATGAGATCGTATAAAGAAGTTACGATGTTCGGAACACAAAACCTAAACCAAAACACAAGACCTAAGTAACCAAACAGTCGAGACTGTCATAGACATAAGCATTAACAACCCAAACACCTCATTAATAATTGTCTCAAGAAATTTTCGCAATTAATGAGTTGTGAAAATTACATAAAATACCAAGTGCTGAAGTTACATGTTTGTAAGCATTTTGGTGGACGTGACTCTGCCAAAGGTACTCTATAATGCTTCCTTTTAACTGTGTCTCGCGATCATTGTTGAACATTGTCTATATAGAATCAAACCAAACATAAAATCAGAAAGTCGTTTATAAGTAACCTACCTACAAATGTTTTAACAATTTTATCAAAAACAAAAATTGATCTCCATTTTAGTCATAATGTCATTCAGAGTTCAGCCTATAAAGACTACACTTATTCGTGCAAATTGAGGCTGCAACCAACAACAATAATGAGAAGTAAGAAACTCAAAATTACTTGTTTTGTACCTATTGATTTTTCTTAAATTGTCATTTAACATTTTTTGATAGATTGATAAGGAGTAAATCAATTCCGAACTTCAAAAATCAAAATTTTCAACATTACCATAATAAAGGGTCATATAGTTTAGTAAGACCAAACTTCAATTCTACAAAGAACATAGAATGGGGATTGAACTCTTACATGTAAGTACATTTATGTTGCTAGCATATGAAAAAAAATATAAAAAAGACATGCTAAGAAACTTGCAATGTAAAGATAATGACAAGAGATGGAAGTTATATTTGGCAAACTCCTTCATTTATAAAACTCTCAATATCTTCCTTTTTCTTTCCTGCAAAAAAATATAGATTTATTACTTTGAGACAATATCAATATTAGGGAGACCACCACGTAACTTCACCTTTGGTATGAGAAATAGATGTTATCTACCAATATTGTAAGCGTCCCACCTATATATTCTTCCAAATTGGTTGATTGATCAACAACGCTTTTATATTTACCAATCATTTGTATATGTGGTTCGTTTCTCGAGGTAGATTCTTCATTTCAAGTCATACAATGTTAAAAAGTCAAAATAAAACCAAAGTTTTAACAAACATGATTATTTTTCTATAAAATTTATTTTTTTATGCAATTCCCCATTAGTGAATTTCAATGAAATACATATACTTAAGAAATGTGAGGGAAAAAGTAGATTATTAGTTCATTTTTTGAGATCTAAGTTTCGTTTCAGCAATTCATTGAACATTTGTCATGCGTTGTGAAATAACTATAAATTTACCAAAAAAAAGTCATGTGCTCTTACATTATTATATGTGTTACGTAGCCTTTTTGTCTTGGTCCAAAAAGAGTAAGAAAATCGAGACGGTTGAAAGTGGTTGCAACAATGAAAATAAAGAGGATGTACAAACTTAATTTACCTCATTACATCAAATGCCTTTTTGTCATTGTAACAACCCATTATTTTCTAGTCAATAAAGTCAAACCTTCTTAAATAAAATTTCAAAATTTATTTATTTCGTTAAGTCCATGAGGGTTAAAAATGATTTAAATTATATAAAAGATGCTTTTATATAAGTATTTGAAATAAAATGCACTTAAAAATCAAAGTTCTTCCTTTTGGAACCGAGAACCCTCAGACTGAAAACCCTCTCACCCGAAATCAGGTCTCGGACAGCAAACCATTTTCGGCCAAGAACCTTATTTCCGACCGAAAACCCAACCACAATATATATTTTTCCCCAAAAAATAAGTCATTTTCCCACTCTTTCAATCGAAAACACTCCCATTTTTCTCTCAGATATCATCCAAGAACATTCATACCTTCAAGAAAAATCCTTCAAATCTTCATAATTTTCACCGAGAACAATCTTCATAATTTTCACCAAGAACAATCTTCAAATCTTCAAGCAGGCCGAAAACACCTTGGACCGAGAACACATTCCTGACCGAAAACACCTTAGAACTGAGAACCTGGTCCTCGGTTGAGAATTTAGGACCAAAATCAAGGATTTCGGTGGAGCCATGACCAAAAACCCTCCTCAACACTTCATACAAATTTTGGTAATTCTTTCAAGAAATTCCTTACATAAATCAAGTGTTGTCTAACACTTTAATTTAATATTTTGCTAATTTAAATACGATTACGTGTTTAAATAATATTAGGATACCGCTCTTTTCACATTCGCTAGCCCGAGGATCACCTTTTCAGTCTCGTTATTCAACTCAAAACACATAATATATGTGAGTTTATACCCCTAAATTTTCATTTTTTTTCAATGTTTTAGGGGGGGATACAAGTAACACACAAGGACTCTTGTGTTAACATTCAAACGATTTCAAAACCTTTTTGCAATTGATTCAAACTGACTTATCGCTACAGTTTACAAAAATATAATTATGTATATTTTAACCCTTTTGTAACATGTTGAGCAAAAGGGTACTTTTCACTACTTCATACCCACAGTTAAAACTTGCAAAGGTTTTCAATGCATTACAGAACATGATATTTAAACTATAATTGGTATAGTTTGTGAACTACTATACTATTTTACTAAGTACAAGAACCGATACAGGGACATACATTAAAACTATAATAGATATAGTTTGGGAAAAACTACTGGATTTTACAAATTCAAGAACACTATTCAGAAACGAGTATTTAAATTATAGTTGTATAGTTTATGGGACACTACTCTAATACATTGATTAAGGGATACATTACTAAATGATTATTTAAGTATAATTATTTTACATTACAAATTACACTTCTACAAGGTAATACATATAGTTTTCAAGTACAAGAGAACACTACAACACTACACGTAAACTAGTTAATAAAGGGTTGTAAGGCACTACTTCAATTGTACCCATTAGGGTACATGTTCTAAATCCTATAAAGTATAACCATAGTCTCCTAGAGGGAGAGTGTGAGTTTGTGTATAGATCTATACGGGATTGATAACCCCGTACCTAAACTGTTAGCTACAGTTAGGCCGGCAGGCCTAGGGTGACAAACGTCATAACATTCTGACGCCTGAAGAACGTCGCATAGGTCACTAGTCAGAGTAGCATGGTTATATGAAATTCACAATAGTATAACTAAAACATATGTTTACGAGATTAACACTACTTCAATGGTTTTATTATAGTTAATAAAACTACAATACACTACCATACATTACAGTTGTTGGTATCTAGACATACATACAAAAAGTTTTCATACAATACACTACAATACATTACAGCTGGTGGTATCCAGGCATACATACAAAAAGTTTTCATACAATACACTATAATACATTACAACTGGTGGTATCCATGTATACATACAAAAAAAATTCATACAGTACACTACAATACACTACAACTCGTGGTATCCAGCCATACGTACAAAAGGTTTTCATACAGTACACTGTTATACATTACAGCTGGTGGTATCCATGCATTCATACAAAGGTTTTTATAATAAACACTACAACGATACACTATTTTCCTAGTATAGAGTACGCTGGTACTAAATACAGTTTGGGAAAAACATACATGATATGGTTTTATTCAATAATAAGATCACATACACTATTACAGAATGCAGTGACAACATACATTTTGGTCTTAAGGCCTATGTCACAACTAGGAATTTTGATGCTTTGTAACAACAACAATGATAACAAATGTAAACCAAAAATGTGAAAGCATGTATGATGTTTATTTAATAACAACAAAATTTCCATCAAACACTTTATACATGCACTGCAAATAGTCAACAAAGAATTGGAAACCCTAGAAATCCCGGTTTAAGTCCATTTTGGACTAGGATTTCCTTATTGGTCCCAATGGGCCAATAAGCTTCCAATTTTGACTATCTTGGGCTTAGAACTCTTAAATAGGCTCTAATTGGACCCATTTCCATTTATTTTAATATTTTGGGCCTTATTGGGCCTAAAATGAAATAAAATACCTTAATGGGCCTTATTGGGCCATAACTAACCTAATTCGCCCTAATGGGCCATAAAAACTTATACTTCATTTATTTTGGGCCGTGAACCCTCTCCAAAGACCAATTGGGCCAAAAATCATCTAACTAGATCATAATATGGGCTTAAGCACAAAAGGGCCCAAAAATCTTTCCTTTTCTCTCTTTTCTCGGCCCAAGAAGAAAAAAAAGAGAAACTAGTGAAATAAGGAGGGTTAGCCACCTCCTTATTACCTTGTGGATTCCCATGCATCATCCCATATATCCATGCAACTCTCTCTCTCTCTCTCTTCTTCTTCTCTTCATATTACTCTTGGCCAAGGGGAAACACACACATACACACACAAAATTCATTCCAACTCTTTCCAAATCCTCTCAAGAACACTTGCACTCATTCTTCAAAAATTTCGAGACTTAGAACTTTTCAAGGAGTTTCTTCCATAAAAATCATCATTCAAGGTAAGTTGGTGCTTAAATCCATGATCTAAATACTTCATTTCATCAAAAATCTCCTCCTAATCTATTCAAACTCGTGATCTTGCATCTTAGAGCACATCTAAGCCAAAGATCCTCCAAGAAGCTTGCTAGGCCGAGAATAGCATCAAACTTCTTCCATTCTTCTTCAAAACCAAACCCACAAAATCAAGGTGAGTTCATACCCCTCTCTTTTTGGTTTTTACAAGTTTTATGGGGGAGAATACAAGTAAAATGTGTAGATTTATGTGTATGTGTATGCTATTTATGATTTCATGTATGTTTGTGTGAAATTATGTGCTTATGTGTTGATTATGCAAACAAAAAGGAAAGAAATCTCTAGATCTATGACATAAGAAGGAAAAAACATGATATAAGGTATACCACACTAAACAAGTCAAGAAAAATAACCTCTAAGATTAAAATCAACATATGGTAACATAAAACAAATTTCGGGGCTTAAATTGTCAAATAAACAAAAGTTGGGTGAAAAGTTGCCATTCACGCTTTTCTTGAGGGTCAAAAGAGTCAAAACAGTTAAAATAAATGTTTTTGTGAAAATTATGCTCTTCAAAGGACTTGAAATGTAAATAATAGCTCAATGGGCCAATTTTTGGGCTTTTCGGCCCATTAAGCCCAAAGTTGCGAAAAATCGGATTTTCAAAGGGCTAAAATGAAAATTTTCCCAAAACAGGGGATAAAAAGGTAAAAAAAAATATTTCAAGGGTTAAAATGCATTTCTTTACTAAAAAGGACTAAAAATGTAAAGTTTTTGGATTTTGGGCCAAAATTGTAAAAGTTGCAAAAGTTTGTGCTTTAACCGAAAAACACTTTTCTGGAAGGGCTGAAACTATCAAAGAATAAATTTTGGGCTAAAAATATCAATTGAGTAAGTCTATAGGTCAAATGTGTCAAGAAAATGATTTAAGGACTTAAAATGTCTTTTTTTTATAAAAAGGACTAAAATTGTCATCTTTATTAAAAAAAGGTTGAAATGGGTCAAACCAACCTTTGAATCAATTCTTTTACTATCAAGATATTTGAGTCAAAAATACAAAACTACAATTCTTGAAGATGAATATATGTATAATTCCAAGAATCGTTAACATCAACCGAACGGCCTCGTGCCAATCCAAAATAACAATCGTCCAATCAAACCTTCCAACAGTTATACAATTCCTAAAAAAAACAAGTAAACAATCCAAACCTTGGGCTTGAAATTCCAATCATGCTTGTTGGGCCTTTGTAACCCATTAACATGATTTTGGGCCCAAGGAATAATAATAAATGTTATTGGGCCTTCTACGACCCAATTTCATATTTAAGGGACCCTCAATGGCTTTTAAGTGCTATTGGGCCTTAGTGGCCCATTAGTACTACTAGTAAGGTCCAAGTAAACAAATACAGGTCGATAATCAATAGTAATCAAGTCAATTGGGATTTAGTGAGTAATAACGGGTGACACCAATATGTGTCGGTCGTACTCTGTAGTTATAATCAAAGTCTCTTGGAAGGAGAGCAAGAGTTTGTGTATAGATTTATACGGGGGTGACTCCCCCACACCTCAACTGTTCGCTACAGTTAGACTCGGCTAGTCTAGGGTGACAAAATCTTAAGATCAATTCCGGTGTTCACCGGAGTGCCAAGACAGACGAACTAGTCATTATCATGCATGATTATAACGACTCACATAAATAAATCCAATATAAATCAAGTAATCAAGGTAATTCAAAATCATTCACGTGAAGGATAACCATTCAAACCGTTATATGATATTTTTATTTTGGAAAACATCAGGTTTTCCGGGGAAGTTCAACATTTTCACTTGTACGTTTAATACAAAGTTTTTCAATTATACATGTTTTGAAATCATCATGCATATATTTACGGATATTCACACCTTTTTATAAACAATGGTCTTTTCATAAAATATCGGATTTTCTGGGTTGTTTTCGTTCAAACTACACAAAACATTTTCATATCAAACCTGCTTATGAACTCACCAACATTCCATATGTTGACCATTTTTCAAAATAACTTGTATTCTCAGGTAACAGGTAAGCTGAGGAATAAGTACCAAGTATGCTAGTGTGTTTTGCTTTTGAAAACTATCAAACAAATTATGTATGGATTGTAATGTTAAAACAATGTACTTGATGTGAACAATGTCAGTTGTAATATATTGATGCATGGTGATGTTTATGTTACGATTCATGTATATTCATTGTGATGATATTCAATTTAAGTCACACGAACCCTCGGACGTTTCCGCCGTCTGGTTCGGGGGTGTGACAGCCTAAGACTACTTTTCATTACTAAAGAAAATATTGGAAGTTCTAGAAGTACACCATAGCATTTTCAAGGAACAAAGACAAGCTTTCCATCTCAAAAACATACTTATGAACTCACCAACTTAAATGTTGATACACTTTCAAAACCATTTGTAATCTTAGGGAACCGATAGACAGGTACACCCGTAGGTTTTGAGAAGACGGAGCTTTTAGAGTCGCGTCTTTTATACTTTTGTTATATATTTTTATATCATACAAACTATGTATTGAACAGATGTAAATACTTTACTTATTCAATGTAATGGTTGTGTTTTCTTTGATTACTATTATTCAACTGTTGTGATATTGTACATGACATCCTCTGCCCTCGAATGTTTCCACTGTTCCAGTTTGGGGGTGTGACAGATTGTTATCAGAGCATTGTTTATAGTGAACTAAGTATATCAATCCTTACATGATATACAACTATAAACACTATGGGGCCGAAGTGCTCTGAACTAAAAGTATACTTTTAAAATCCAATTATTCTATAAGAAGTATACAAGCATACATACATACCATAAACAATATCACAAGAAGAAAAAAACAAAAGTATTTAGATTTTGGACACTACAAATAAACTTGGATAGTTAAGTGATCATATCTGGGATAAATATAGCATGATCAACTATATTTATTTGAGATACGACCAACATGTGTTTGGGAGTGATTGTGGTGTTGCAACAAGTCTAAAACTTACCAAACTCTATACAAGGAAAACACTTGAACCAAACATACAATTAAAATACTATAGGAGTATTTTAAGATTCTATAACCCTAGAACAATAACAATTAAGCCTTGATAGTTATGCATTATTCGCATACACTATGTGATCATAGGGGGGGCCAGGCACAAATCACACTATACGAATTCATTTCAAGTGTTGTTATAATTTTAATGGCAATTGTTTACTTGTATTAGTAGACTTCCACTGTAAATCGCTTAATAGAACACTATAATTGTCAGGATAAGATATACCTTGTTCAGTATCACCTGAATCATGACCACTATAGAGGACTTATCATCATTTTTTCTCTTAAATCATTATAGAGAAAGATGCCTCCAAAGAAGTCCAATAGAAAGAACAACAATCCTTTAACAAATCCACCGCCGCCGCCACCTCCTCAGTATAATCCTGTTGTCGTCCAAGCAGCAGTAACAGCCGCAGTGGCTACCGCCATGTCACAGATCAATACAAGTGGCACTAGCGGGGTGGGTAGTGGTGCCAACCCATCTAACCTCGGAGATAGTCATGGACATCCTAAGGAGTGTTCATAGAAGGACTTCACCGACGTTAAACCTTAATCCTTTGATGGCACTGGGCGTACCAGAGGGTACGTTGGGCGTACTAGGCTCATAGTGAAAACCATAATTATGTGCTGTGTCCCTATTTAAGGAACATGATGGCCTCATTTCTAGCCATCATTTCCAGTCTTCAACTCCCCTCAAAACCCTAATATTCGTTTTCTTAGATTGAGTGGCCATTTTGAGCTTTTGAGTTTTTGTGGGATTCTTTGGGTGAATAAGGAGCTTTGAAGAGAGTAGAGTTGGATTCCAAGCTTTGGATCTGAGTTTCCCTGTGGTTGGTGCATCATATGGATGTATCAAGCTCAAAACTTTCTCATTGTTTTGATTTGTGCATATTGTGGTTCATTTTAGGGTTTATGCCCCCAATCTTGAAGCTTTACGAGTTTGTTGAAATCCAGAGTATAATACATGTCCCTTTAAGTGTCTCTAGTGGATTGGACTCATAAAAATGGGATATTGGACGTCAAGATCTCCCCATGCATGATATATGAGAACTTTTATGAGTAAGGAGTGAGAGCTATGAGTTTTAGACCTTCTCAGCCATACAAAGGCTTAAAGTCACAAACTTTATGGAGTATTATCCTTTAGAGAGTCCATATATGAGATTATAGCTATGGTCTTAACGGATTAAGACCAGGAGAGTGGGAAAAGTAGAGTTTGGGATGTACGCTGAGCGTACTCCCAGATATGCGCAACGTAGAGTCAAAGTTTCCTGATGCATGCATGATGAAGTAGTATGCCCAGCGTAAAGGGTTGTACGCCCAGCGTACGCGCTTGCTGTTGAATTTTGTTGTGTTTTTGGGTTTGGTCAAACTATGGACTTTGGAGGCCATGAAAGGGTGAAATGGTCTTTTATCCTTCTGAGAGTTAGTAGAGGGTTTATCCTAACATTTGTGGGGGTCATTTATTAATTAGAGATAATTATGATATGTGTTAGGTGGAGGCTAGACCGGTGGTTCGAGCACAAGACATACTTGCTTTACTTACGAGATGAGTCTTCTCACTATACTTACCTGAGTGGTAATATTGTGCGACCGTAGGGTCTTATGTGCTTATACTAAGTAAGTGATATCATGCATTTGTCTCTACGATTTATGTTGTATATTATCTTGTGCTTTATTAGTTAGGACCGGAGGGTCCAACCCGAGTTGTGAGACCGGAGGGTCTTTACTGAGACACATGACCGGAGGGTCCTTATTGAGATATAACCATGAGAGGCTAATTATTGTGTGTGGTATTTTGGAGAACTCATTAAGCTTCGTGCTTACCTTGTTGTGTGATATGTGTTTCAAATATTTATCAGGATCACGTGAAGGCGCCGACTTGATTGTACATACCAGTTGGAGATCATGATTTTGAGGATTCTAGGATTTTATCAAACATTGTTGACTTGTGTTTTGACAACTTATACATTTTGTGATTTTTGAGAAATGTGATATTGAGCTTATGTGATTTTAAAAATGAAAATTTTATCTGAAAATTTACAGTGTTACAATATTCAGTTGCACTCCACTTGCATAGAAGACTTAATGCACAACTGCATTCTGTGAAGACCAACTTCCATGACGTGGCCCTTAATTCCACGTCGTGACTTTGGAACCCATCGCGATTTCGAAAACGATTTACATCAACAACACGACGTGACTTTAAGTACCACGTCATGTATGGTATTTGTATTCACTCTTCCAAATTTATAAGGTGGCGTATGCTTTACCACATTGAGAATACTATGCTTTGAAGATCTCATTTGTTGAAGATTCACGTTTCTGACTCACATTCTGCCGGCACATTCTCATATCTCAGAAGATCCAAGTTCCAATCACATATTCAAGATGTTCTAAGTTATCCACACACATTCAAAAACGATATCGCCACTACTACCCCAGACGGGTCTGTTCATTTTTCTCCCTTTTATTGTTTTTAATTATTTTTTGCATACAATGAAGGCATTGTATGTAATAAGTGTGAGGTAGGGGATCGAAAAAGTAAATTTCTAGAAAATTTTAGAATTTAAAATTTAGAAAATTTAGAAATAGATTTGAAATAATAATATAATAATTGAATCTAGTGATAGTTTAAACTTAAGTTGCTAATGTTATGTGAGATGATCTAATGCGAGCTCAAATGTTTAATTGAGCCAACATATGTTATAGTATATTTGTGGCTTCTCAGGTTTTAGTGAAAAGCCATGAGATATGAAAGATAATATGGTAGTTTATATGACATAATAAGTTTTGCAACCTGTATCTGAAATCTATCTAGGAGAGCTTATGTAGTTATTGCACTTAGACCAATACATCTAACCAATAAATGTTGAAATTAAGCTCCCTTACTTAAGCATGTAGGATTGAGCGAAAAAAGTGACTTACTTAGAGAGAGAGATAGAAAGAAAGATATAGAGAGAGAGAGAGAGAGAGTTAGAGAGAGATTACCAAAATTTTGTAACAATTTTGGAGCAATTAAAGTATGAAGATCAAATATACAAATTCTGAAGAATCAAAAAGTTAAAGATTCAAAAAATTAAACAAAAAGGTGGTGAATTAAAAGAAATTAAAAATCAATTAGTCAAGAAGTTAAGAATTCCAAAAAGCTCCATTGTGGTATCAAAAGTTGTAATTTTTCTAGATTTTATATGCTTGGGTAGCTTAACAAAAAATACCTTGAGGTTAAGAAAATTTTCCACACGTTTTGGGCAGCCTCCATCCTCTCTCCTCCTCATCCTCTTGCTCTTGGTGTTTGTGAACCATTAGAGGAGTGAAATTTGTGACTCTAAGCTTTCTAAAGTCAATACACGAAGGATTTGGGATTGTTATTGCTACATAACAATCAAGGTATGATCTAAACCCTAATTATATGTTATATTGATTATCATAAGCTAGATCTAGGGTTTATAGTCTTGGATAACTTGCATGTACAATAGAGAAACCTATATCCAAGCATTAGGGTTTGTATGAGCACATAGGATGTTCTTATGACCAAAACCCATCAGTTGTAACTTGTCGCGTCTGTTCTTGAGGCAAGAAGATTGCCTTGGATTCGCCGAGTCAGGGCGTAGACTTGTCGAGTCCCTCCATTACTAAGTTCGTGTCCCATTTCACTGAGTCCACGTCCTACTCATTGATTCCATTCGTAATCTCTCAAAGGGATAAATTTGGGGACTTGCGACTCGACTCGTCGAGTCCAATGAACAACTCGCCGAGTCGCTTGCATGACATAACTATATCGTTGATTTTTATCGATTCCAAGGCATTCAATTCATAGATCTGGGTTCCTAGAGTGGGTTTTACACATAAAGTTTCCGACTTTACGTGCATGCATGATCAAATGAGGATTAAAAGCCCTAAATAAGCCAAAAGTGTAGATCTAGGCTTGCATGAGCGTTTGGCCTAATAAAGCTAGTGAATCTGAGCTTCTGGAGCTTAAACATAGCTAGATATGATGTTCTTCTATCTCTACATGCCCCTATTCACTAATAGCTCTAGAAATGGCCCAAAAAGTGACTAGATTAAGCTTTTATGGAGATTCAATTGAAGGAACAACAAGGGGTTCGAGTTTTAATACCTCTATATGCTCTGAGTTGACCCCCAAAGGCCTGGATCTTCTTCTTCTCCTTTGGATCCTCCTTCCTTCTCCTTCCAAAACTTTAAAGAGCACAAAAACACTCAAGGTTGCTTAAAGAATTGCTAGGATTTCGTATGGGATTCTTTGTGGGTGAGGGAGGCGGGTCCTGGGGTACATAAGATGTTTAAATTGGGTGCAAACCCTTGAGATTAGGGTTTCATCCAAACTGGCAGACTCGCCGAGTCCAGGAATATGGACTCGTCGAGTCGCCCACTTAAGAATGAAAATTACTTTAATTAAATTACATACCAGAATTTGGGGCGTTACAACCTGACTGTTTGTGCTATAGTATTTTCAACAAGGTCTACTGCCTTAAGTCGTAATAATTAGTTAGATAGTTGGTAAAACTAATAGGTGTAGCAATATTTCGACATCATTTATCCTTGATACGAGTTTCCTACTTAATGCGAATGTGTTTCATCAGATCATCCAAGGAGTAGTCATCAAATTTGTGCATCATTCTCTTAGAAAAGTCTTTCCACGAGGGTGGTAGTTTTTGCTATGATCGCACCAACCTAAAAGAGTTCTGATATCTAGATGGAGAGCTCGTTCAACTTGTTGACCATGGCTTGGAGTTCATGCACTTGCTCCATGATAGGTTTGTCATCAGCCATTTGAAACTCTGGGTACTTGTTGGTACCTTCCTCATATGCCTTATACTTGAGTTCCAAAGCACTCCATAACTCTCTCGGATCTTTGGCCGACACGTAAAGATCATAGAGCCGATTAGATAGTGAGTTTCAGATGTGACCCACACACAATTCCTTAGACTCTCTACGTAGAGCCCTTTGCTTTTCCAGATCAAAGATGATCGTTGGATCCACAGTTTTCCCCACCCCGAGAATTGGATTAGTATGATTTAGGGCCAGTTTTGGATCCAAAACATAGGCGAGCTTCAACACATGAAGCATGAACTTGACCTTGTCAGCCCAACGAGTGTAGTTCTGACCATCAAATTGGTTAAGCTTGTCAAATTCTTGTTTCATGTAGCGGAGACTAGCAGTTGAGATTAGAGTGTCCATTAGTCAGTTGAAATATAAACACGAGTAAAAACCTTTAATATTGTTGCAAATCAAACTAATAGAAAAGCAAGGAAACCGACAAATAATATTGAGGATTATATTTTGATTAGTTACGAATAATAGATCCATTTATTATTAATATGATTACAAATTTTCGTCCAGAAATTAATCCTTCTCGATTAGATCTGGTTATAAGAAAGGTAGAATGAGAGTGTCCTATATTGGACGTAATTAAAAGCAATACAATAATGTAAAATCGACATGTTGACGACTGATCTTGATTGTGGAATAACTGCACGGATCAGACTCTTGTCCTTAAAGGTTTTTACTTTGCTTCTATTGGCTGTAAGCAACATAGTAAAACCCTAAGATTTAATGCAAATCTATCGATTTTCCAACAACACTGGAAATCGATAAACACAAAGCGAATACTCGGAAAACTGGAAGAAATCGATAAACACAAAGCGAATACTCGGAAACTGGAGGAAAATCACACAGAGAGGGGGAGAGCTTCAAATTTTCGTGAGTGTTGAATACGACTCCTAGGGATTTATAAGTGTCGAAACCTTAGAAGGCATGAAACGGGCCCTCATAAGCCAACCCCTAGAAACCCTAGGGCGACGACTTGCTTTCCAAGCAAGCTGTTTCCTGATCCTTCCAGAATATCCCAATTTGTCCTCCACGAAGTCAACGGCGATTAACCATTGACCGGATCGGTCAAATCGGCTTGACCCGAACTCTTCAAAAATAAAAGCTCCTCAGCTCCCAACGAAGTGAGCCTAAATCGTGTCATCGGCTAGTGCTAGACACGCACGTGGGCTTGACACATTCCTTTGATCCACTAAAGCCTTTGATTGCCTATTAATGGAATAAGCTTATAAACCCACAAAGGTTTCTTCCTCCCACCAATGTAATGTGGATACAAAGGGAATTACCAACTTGCAATTCCTTTATATATATATATATATATATATATATATATATATATATATATATATATATATATATATATAAAGTTCCAACAATTACACATAAATTACGTTGGAACAAGTCATCATTGTAAATATAATTATCAACAAAGTAATCACGTACCAATAAGTCGTGTGCGACTTGACGATCTCGATTGACGACCACTCTTGAATTCGAAACATTTGAACTTTCTTCACCGTGAATGTGTTGTACAATGTTGAAGAAAGTTGAGATGAATTCTCTATCGTCATCCAAATCGAAGTTCTTAAAGAAATCCATAAATATGTTTTTTTTAAAGAGAGTGTAAAAGAGAATTGTTTGAATATATAAAGGTTGTAAAATTGTTGTGTTTATATAGGTAATGTTTATATATTAAAAAAATTAAACTATTAAAATTTTGACTATTGAACGGTCCAAAATGAAGAAAGCGATCTCATTTGTCGTATGAATCACGAGGCATCACGAGCACTTGGCCGGGGTATTGTGCACAATGGATTTATGTGGCCACGTAGACCACGAGCCGATCCGTTCTATATAATACCGAACGGTCAAACAGTCAAAGCGTGGGAAACAATTGGGTAAACACAAAAAATGCAACAAGCCTCACATTCAACAACCAACTTTAGTCTTTGTTCACAGTACCAACCACATTTAGATTAGTTCTACCGACAGTACTACCAACGCAAACCTACTGAACCACAATTATTTTGTCCACCCTAACACCCCGTTCATGAGTTTATCAAAAGAAAAGAAAAGAAGAAAAAAGAAAGTCACGAGAGAAAAGAAGAGAAATGAAAAGATTTTTTTTTTGTGTTTCCGAGTTGGAGAGAAGCGGAAGAAAAATTAATTATTTTATTATTTCCTTCCAATTCCTCCCAAATCGGAAAGAAAGATAGGAAAGAAAATGATATTTTCATTTCGTTGATCGTGAACACCAATTTCTTTTATTTTCTTTTTATTTCCACCGATATCCTTTTTCTTTCTTTCTCTCGTTAAACTCCAGAAGTGGGTGTAAGTATAGTATGTGATTTTTAATCGAGGTAGTGAACTCAAGCTGCCTCCGTTGTATTTACTATAAATGGCCAAACCTTCTCCAGGACCACCCGAGATTGATTCATCGCGAATTGCCCATGGCAATTACATCTCAGCCGTCTATCAAGCACCTGGATAGCCCGCCCAGTGTTCTGCATGACATGGCAATTAAATGCATTTAAAATCCGTATTTGAAGTCCGAAACACTCGCGCTTCAAGTAACACATCACAATCACACTCTCAACGTTCCGACTTGTCTCGAACCCAAATTCGCCCCATTTCTTATCGACACACCATTCGAACTCAAATTAGCTTACAACCTTGAATTCAGCCCCAATTTATGTAAGTTTTCGATGTTATGAACTCGTGTTTGATTCCGTCGAGTTATCGATTTCATGATCTCGTTACTCCTTTGCTTTGCTTGATTGTTTTGATACGTAGAAGTTGAATTATTTTATTTAGGGTTTGTTGTTGTTATCAGGAAATGATAAGTTTTTGTAATTAATTGATTGCTCACCGTTCTTTGCTTAATAATGTTTTTTTGTTCTGATACTTTATATTGGTTTTATTTGGTGAGTTTACGTACGTTTAAGCAGATCTTGTTATGAGTTGCTGAAATTTGAAGCTGTCTATTCTAACCAAGCAAGTTTTTATTTAAAAAAAATGATATGTTATGTTGATAAGGTCTGTATGTTAGTGGTTTGTGTATGTTAAAGAATTTCATTGCATTGTAGTTGGTAAGAAATGTGAAAAGTAATTTGTATGATATTATATGTGGCGTCTTACATTTCTGCTTGATTATATCATAAGTAGAAGGGGCAGTACTCTGTTGATGGTTTGTTGTTATCAGGAAACGCAAACTTGTTGTAAGTTGCTGAAATGTGTTTTTGATATATTTTGATTCTATCAGCACATGCTTATTTTTTCTTACTTTAGATGGCAAGATTTCTATGTGAAAGTTTTGAGGATATTAAACATGTTGGCATTGTTAATTTGTTATCAAATTGCTTATAAACATGGTGTTTAGGGATGTCTTGTCTTGTGAATTTGTTACTTGTGGTTGAATGCTGATGGTAAATGTTTACGTATCCAGTTATGGGCAAGGAAGAGGCGAACACTGAAGTTGGTAAGACAGTGGCTAATGGGACTAAACCAGACAATGCTGTAAGCGAGAATACAAAAGATGAAGGGAAGGATAAAAGTAAAGAAGTGAATGTTGACAAGGTAGATGCCAAAGAGAAAGAGATAAATGATAGCAAGGAAGAAACAGAGAGTGAGGCTATGGAAGTCGATGATTTAAAAGAGAAAGAAGATAAGGGATCAAAAAAACATGCAAGAAAGAAGGGTGGTGTAGAAAAAGGCAACAACAACAACAAGAACAAGGCAAGTGAAGAGAAAAAGGAGGATCCCAAGACTCCTGTTGCCCGGGCAATTGACCGACCAGTACGGGAGCGGAAATCTGTAGAAAGGTTGGTTGCGGTCATCGAGAAGGATACTGCCAGGGAATTTCACATTGAAAAGGTAAAACCTTTCTTCAGTTATTTATAAACTTTCTCGTTTATGCCTTCAATTGATCAAAGTAATTTCAATAAACTTCTATTTTTTTTATTTTTTTTTATTTTTGTAATAATGGTATGCAGGGCCGTGGTACTGCATTGAAAGATATCCCTAACGGTAAAGTCTTGAAGTTATCTTTTGTATTTATTTAGTGTTGTTCATTCTTTTCTGCTTTAGACATATGTTACTTTGGTTTCCAGTAAATCTCTGATGTTTGATGGCCATGAATCAGCAAATGTTATATGTATTGGAAAAGTGTTGATGGTAATAAGTTTCAGTGTGTTTGTGAAGTGAATTATTTTTTGTTCCTGTCTAAGCTGTGTTCTACTTTTCAGTTGCTTTCAAGTTATCAAAGAAGAAGGTGTCAGATGATGTACTTAAGCTGCTCCACACTGTCTTATTTGGTAGGAGAGGAAAGGTAAACGAGCTTCGCTTGATATATATATTTCTTCTGAAATAAATAATCTTTCAAACAGAGAATACAGTTTTGTGTTTAAAGTTCGTCTCAATAGATATATTCCCCAATCCATGTTATGGTTGTTATTTTCTTTTACATTAGTTGAGCTGGTGGGGATTAAGGCAAATGACCAGTGCTGTATATTATTTGTTTGTTACTTACTTGAGTCTGTAGTCTGTACTGCGTCTATACATAGTTTAGATCTGTATGAATTGCTTCTTCCATCAAAGTTTCAACATTTTCTTTATATTCATCCTAAAAGTCTCTGAGTTTTGCTTTGCTAAATTCTACTAAGGACCAGTATATATACATATAAAAAAAATATTTCAGGAGTTTCTGTTTTTAACTGAAGGACAATTGTGTGTTTGTTTGACTTGCAGGCTTTGCTGGTTAAGAGTAACATATTGCGGTTTTCTGGGTTTGTGTGGCATGAAAATGAGGTAAACAGTTGGAAAATATTCATCTTCTTGACATAAAAATATTAAATAGATCTCTTCCTTACTTTCCTATCCTAGTTGAAAAGCATTTTGTCTGCCTAGGCGATTTGATAAAGGAAAAGCCAGTCTAGAAGCATTGTATATCAAATAAAGTCAGATTCATAAAAACCATAACTAATAAACAGCAAGCAAACGTGCATGGAAGTGTTATATAGTAAAGCAAGTTCTGATGGCATGGCAAGGGCCAAGGGATGAAGGGTCTAAAAAAAAGTTAATTATTGCAGGAAAAGCAAAAAGCTAAAGTGCAAGAAAAGCTTGACAAGTATACGAAGGAGAAGTTGTTTGAGTTTTGTGATCTGCTTGACATACCAATTGTCAAAACCAGTGCAAAAAAGGTTTGTTTCACTTTCGTTGGACATGATAAGTAACATGATGCTGTTTGTGGTGAAAGCAAAGCAAAGCAAAGCAACATGATGTGTATTTTGCATGCACACAGGAAGATGTTGTTGTGAAGCTGATAGATTTTTTGTTGCTTCCTCATATCACAACTAGTGAGCTAGTTTCAGAGAAAGAACAGGTATTGATTGCATTTGAACATACCTTTTATGATGATCTCTCTTTTTATGTGTATATATATATATATATATATATATATATATATATATATATATATATATATATATATTCTTCTTCTGCAGCCAAGCAAAGGAAGCAAACGCAAGAAAAGTGCATCATCTTCTTCAAAGGTAGTTTCAGTTTGTCTTGTTGAGAAAAACATGAACCCCCAAAGTTGCCTAAACATAATAATAATAAAGGGAATGGTTTGTGGTATATAGTTTTATAGATAGTTGTGGGTGGGTTTCCCTTTCTCTTATTGGTGTGTTTGTTATTGTAGAAGCAGAAAAGTAAAAGTGCAGAGGGCTCTGAAGAAGAGGAAGAGGAAGAGGAGGAGGAGGACCATGAGAAAGTGAATGGTGGCCCAGAGAAGTCTGAAAGTGAAGGTCAATCTGGGGAAGAAGGCAGTAAGAAGCGTAAACTTTTACGGGGGGTTTCAAAAAAACCTTCTTCTAAGAAGGATTCGGCTTCGATTAATAAATCAAAACAAAAAGAAACCCAAATCCAAAAGAAACCATCCAAATCCAACAAGGATCAAGTACCAACCTCAACCTCAACCTCAAGGAAGAAGAAAAGTCACGAGGAGAAGCCTTCGACTTCTAAAGAGAAAACTGGTGCGGATGAATAAATATAATTTTTATTTCCTAAATGTTTCTTTTTCTCCATGGTTTCAAAGAAAAGAAGTTGATGAACCTTTTTGGTGACATATTCTATAAAAAAGGGAAAAAGGCTGTGACAGAGACAATGAAGGAGGAGAAACAAAAGCCTAGCGACAATGAACTCAAAGCCGCAGTATGTGAGATCCTTAAACAAGTCGATTTCAATACGGTGAGAATGAGAAGCTGCCTGTTTGTTACTGTTACAAATAGAAATTGCTTTTAACAAGATATTTAATGTCGTTTTCCACAATTAATTTTTTTGATTTTGCAGGCAACCTTCACAGATATCCTCAAACTGCTTGGTAAGTTTGTTTATAACTGGCAACTGCATAGTGCATATGATACGCTCCGGAAGTAACCTAATCTTAATCTTAATCTCTAGGTAAACGGTTCAATACAGATCTCACACCAAGAAAGGCAACCATAAAGTTGATGATCCAAGATGAACTTACAAAACTAGCCGATGTAACAGACGACGACAATCAGCAAGAAGAAGGCGGAGCTGTTAAAACCCCAAAACAAGCATCCGCGACAAAAGCATAAAAAGACCTACAACATAACATAACATGGTATTTCAATCCAATCCAATCCAATCCAATCCATCATCTAGATTCTAGTGTTTGTTTCATCTCTTCTTCTCTTGTAATTTATTGCTAACTCACATTGTAGAAATACAAGTAGAGAACCGCCACCATTACCAATGGTGTGATGTTGATGCTTTGTTTCATGTGTATGTACTATGTACATGAGTATAAATTGTAGGCATCTTTCGTTTTTATTTTATGGATCTTTTCTTTGGCTATATCATATGATGATGATGCTGATTTTCGGGGGTCTTTATACATATCAATATGGACTATGGTTGATGTTATTAAAAATTATAATCATGTTTGTTTATTAAATAATCAATAAAACGCCATGTAAATAATGAATACATGCATGTTAATGTTAGGCTGCTTACGAAACGAAAACCATTCAACACGTTTGACCGTTTCCTTTATTTTGCCATTTTGGCTTTTATACATAAGACAGACGATCCCAATTGGTCTATTTTTATTGGCAAAAAAGTTTTTTTTTTTTTAAATAAAAAAAGGGAATTTGGTTGGTGGATTCTTGTTATAAATAAAGATGTTTAGATGGTTGTGGTGGGTTTTTAAAAGCTAGACTGCAGCCTTTGAATGTTTGACTAAATAAGCTAGGTAGGTTTGATTCTTGAAATCTCAAAGGGAGTGCACTAAATAACATTAGGTTGTTTTGTTGTTAGACACTACTAGGGTACTTGGAATCTATCTATAGACCAATGGCTGAAACTAAATGTTCTACTTATATCCTTCCAAACTCAGTGGACTACAGACACACACTGCTTGCTCTGCTCCTATTCGTATTCTAAGGAAAGATAAAGGAGAACATTGACTGACTTATTATTGCATCATCTTATAACACATTCACTAACAACCATTTGTGCCTTGTTGCCTCCTTCGTATTGAAGATGCTAAAATCTGGTAAGAGTCTTGGTCTGGCATGGGTTTTACACAGCACAGACTTGTTTCATATATTTGTTTTGTTCTGTTTTATCTTCAACTATCTTTTTATTTGATTTTTACCTATCTCAACATAATCAAAATTATCATGCATAAATTTAGCTCGTACTAGATGCGCCACTGGACTGCCAAAGAGTGACTAAATTACTTGGTGATTCAAGGTTCACCGTCGGTTTCGTTTCATTCCATGCAGGGCAGGTCCAAAGATATAGTGGGCCCAGGACGAAAAGAAAAAATAACCCCCTAAAGTTGAAAATAAACAAACCTTTATAAAATTCACTATTAATATTAAAAAACAAAAATATGGCCACAACATTACAAAAACAATTAATTTAAAAAAAAAATATTTCTCCTAGCATTTTTAGATAAGTTGATTTTTTTTCTCACTATATACCATATATTCTAGCAATTTTGGGCTTCTTAGAGACATGGGCTCTGGACGACCGTCCAGATTGCCCATCGTCTGGACCGGGCCTGGTTCCATGATGGTTAATGGTTTAGTGGTGACATTATTATTTATTAAGATGATAGACACCAAAACATGCGTTCTTATGTATGTAACTCGAAAATCCCTCCCTCTTTCATCGTCTATCATACTTTATGTATTATTCCTCAATTAAAACAATCAACCTAATACTTTATTTCTCTATAAATTTAGATTAATGTTGATATATATATATATATATATATATATATATATATATATATATATATATATAATTTTTTACAATCATAACATAATAATCTAAAAATATATTAAAATATTTTTGGGTCGTAAACAAACTAAAATTTTAAAATGTCATTTGTAAACCGTTTAGGTTATGTTAATTTACATAATAAAGAAACATATATGAAAAAGAGTTTTTATTTATTTAGTTAAATGGACGGACACAAACAATGGTCTAGTATGTGATTTACGTTTATGAACAATCGGTTATGTTCTTTCGTTAATGATCATTATGTTCGGTTATTATACATATATTTGGACAAAGGGTGACGAAACATCCTAAAAATATGGTCCTAAAATTTGCTTTCACATGATAGATAAAATAATATTTTCAAATGTCAAACATTCATCACAACAAAACCAATACATCAAGTGTTATCAAAATCAGAGTGAATGTCAAATGCGGAACTCCAGTGGTGTGTGCGATGCAGTCAACTCGAACTCTTCCCCTTTGAACTGGAAGTACCTGAAACAAAACTAAAAACCGTAAGCACAAAGCTTAGTGAGTTTTCCCCAAACTACCACATACCATATATACAATAAACATATAATGGGCCCCGCCTGGTCATCGAGCTGAGCTCGGAAGTAAATCGGGCCCAACCCAACATACATATAACATATATCAAATAAACACATACACATGCAACATAGACACATATCATACAAACAGTCATCGGGCCCCGCCTGACATCGGACCTTAGCCCGGAAAGCATATAAATACGTACACATTCAAGAGTCATGAAGACAACTAGCTTACTATCATATCATAAACATGGGTCAGCATTGGTGCCTTCGACCCGCAATACCCAATGAGAAAAACTCACCTCGAAAATCTAATCGAAACGAATGATCCCTAATTGCTGGTCCTACGACTCCCCGAGCTATCAATTACTAAATAAAAGCTGATTAACATATGGGATCTACTTCATAACCAAAATCCCTATTTGGGGTAAAAAGACTATTTTATCCCTATCTTAACTTGGTCCAAGAATAAAACCCTAAATCACAAACTAATGACCCAAAAGTTAAATAATCCAACATATAGCCTAATTTCCAATTGGGCTTAATTCCTTCTCATGGGCCTTAGCCCAAGGTCCAATAATGTTTCTCTAGTCCAAATGGTCCAATTCCAGATGGTCCACCACGACCCAAGTCACCAATCTATGAAAGTGACCCAAACTGAGGCCCAATAACTCGAAGCTCAAATCAGTGAGTACGCGGGGCGTACTCAATTGTATGCTAAGCGTACAAGCTGCATGGCTTATATGCTGTGCGTAGGAGCTTGTACGCCCATCATACCAACTCATTAAGCCATAATCCCACAAAGTACTTAATTCCTTAAGACCAAGGGTTACAAATACAGATCCGAATCATATAAAGTGTCTTAGACCATAAAGCCGACAACTTGATGGCTTACATGCTCCCAAATGAACTCAAACTCAAAATAAGACAATCTACTTCCATAAAATGACCAATACTCATGCATGGATGACCAAAGGTCTCAAAGATGGCTACTTTATCATTCTAGAACCCAAATTAGACCAAGAGTAGCAACTCAAGCTCTAAAAACGGCATAGCCTCATAAGATCTCAATAATGGGACCAAAAAGGGTCCAAAACTTAACTAAGAGAGATCTAGGCTATGAAGTATCAAGTTCAAGACTTTATACCTTGCAAGAGCTTGAAATGAAGCAAACAACTCAGATCTACAAACTTCTCCTTGAACCACCACCTTGCTTCAATCTTCACTTCCTTGGAAAAATGGATTAAAACACCAAGAATGCACTCAAGGGACCTTCCAAGCACAAGAACACACAATATGGGAATTAGGGTTTCGTGGAGGCTGATTAGAAATGAGAGGGAGGCTGGTCCTTAAGGAATAATGTTCTTTATATAATGCTCAAACCCTAAAATGTAGGATTTTGGGTTTGGGCACGTACACTGCGCGTACTCCTCAGTATGCAACGCGTACGTGCATGACATTCGCGTCCAATTTCAATCAGTACGCCCAGTGTACGTAGGGTGGTACTCCTAACATACGACACCCCCTCAAGGCCCAAAATGATAAAAGTCCAAGGACTCCAAGGCCCAACCAGAAATATTTAAGCATTCAACAAATAAAATAAATACCTTGGGAATTAAGCGTTACAATTCTCCCCTACTTGGATCAGACTTCGTTCTAAAAGTTCGTCGCCTTGTACAACTCGGTATAATGCTCTCTCATTTCTTTCTCTAGCTCCCACATCCACTCAGAACCCTTGCGATGAAGCCACTGCACCTTAACCAACTCCACAACCTTGTTGCTTAAGGTTTTCGTTCTACGATCTAAAATTGCCACTGATCTCTCAATGTAATTCAGGCAGTCATCCACTTGAATATCCTCCAAAGGTACAACTGCAAAATCATATACTAAGCATTTCCGCAGCTGAGAGACATGAAAAGGTCTATGGATCTGACTGAGCTCGGCTAGAAGGTCAAGACGATAAGCTACCTGGCCCACCTGAGCCAAAACTCTGAAGGTACCAATATATCTGGGGCCCAGCTTCCCCCGATTCTTGAACCGGATGACACCCGTCTAAGGTGACACCTTCAGGAGGACCATATCCCCCACCTGGAACTCCAGGTATGATTGGCGCCGGTCGGCATAAGTCTTTTGCCGACTTTGAGCTGTCTAAAGCCTGCTCCAAACCTGCTAGATCAACTCCATGGTCTTGAGCACCACCTCAGTACTCCCCATGACTCGATGATAGACCTTACCCCAACAAATTGGGGTCCTGCACTTCCTCCCGTAGAGCATATCAAAAAAAGGTCGATCGATGCTGGCATGATAACTGTTGTTATACGAAAATTCCGCCAACGGAAGATATGTATCGCATCTTCCAACGAAATCCAACACGCATGCTCATAGCATGTCCTCAAGAGTCTGAATAGTCCGCTCACTCTGAACATCGGTCTTCGGATGAAATGTAGTACTGAAATGGAGACGAGTACCCATCTCGTCATGAAACCGCTTCCAAAATCTGGAAGTAAAGCGAACATCCCGGTCTGAAACCACTGATATTGGCACCCCATGACGTTCCACCACCTCCCGAACATAAATCTCGGCTAGCTTCTTAGCGGAAATTCTCTCATGGATCAGAATGAAATGCACGCTCTTGGTCAATCGATCCACGATGAACCAAATATAATCTACTCCATGCGCATTCGTGGGAAGCTTCGTAATGAAATCCATGGTGATGTCTTCCCAATTCCATACGGGAATCTCCAACGGCTGCATCTTGCCATGGGTCGCTGATGCTTGGCCTTGACTTTGCTGCAAGTCAAGCACCGCTCTACAAACCATGCCATGGGTCGCTGATGCTTGGCCTTCACTTCCTATACATATTCTTCTCCTCGGGATGAATGGAGAACGTCGACTTGTGAGCCTCCTACATCAGAATGTAACGCACCATCTCTGGTATGTTGTTCCCGTGGCATTTATTTAGAAGTTTTCTAGAGGGACTCGGCGAGTCTATGGCCTGACTCGTCGAGTAGGGTCGAGTTTTCGAGCACGTGTTAGTCGGCGACTCGGCAAGTCCATATTCGGGACTCGGCGAGTCTGCCTGCCAGGAAGAAACCCTAAATCCCCGGGCTGCTCATTATTTAAGCAATGTTATGTGCCCCAAACTTGCCTCCTTCACCCTCAGAGAGCTGTGAGAAACCCTAATCCATCCCTTGATTGATTTAAGTGTGTTTGTGTGGATTCTTGAAGGCTTGAAGAAGAAGAAGAAAGGAACAAGGAGAAGAGGTGTAGAGCAAAGATCCAAGGTCAAAATCAGAGTTCATTGAGGTATTTCTCGGAATCCTCCTGTTTTATGCTTAAAACCTCCATTAGATCATTTCTAGGGCTAGTTTGATGTATTTTTCCAACCTTATAGTTGTATGGATGCCTTAATAGGTTGAGATATCCCTAGATCTGTTCATTTAGGAGTTGTAGAGCCCAGATCTATTGCCTTTTTGAAGTTGCTTTGCATGAGAACCCTAGATCTAGCCTTTATCATGCTTTTTGAGCCTTATAACCTTCTTGGATGCTTTTGGACACGTAAAGATAGAATCTTTACGTGTTAATCGAACTAAGGAAGCCCAGATCTATAAGTTTTAGATGCTGGATTCAAGCAGAATCGAGTTTAGAGTAGCTGCATGGATGTGACTCGGCGAGTCGGAGGAACGACTCGGCGAGTCAAGTCGCGAGTCCCGATTTTTCCCCCTTTTGAGTGATATCGAGTGGGAACCTGTGAGTAGTAGAGTGGACTCAGTGAGTTGGAGGGCAGACTCAGTGATGGAGGGACTCGACGAGTTGTTCATACAACTCGGCGAGTCCAAGGCAATCTTCTTAGCTCAAGAACAACTCGTCGAGTTGTTCATATGACTCGGCGAGTCGGATGTAGATTGTCTGAGTTCTTGAATCGAGAGGGTACTCGTTGAAGTCGATGCCATACTCGACGAGTAGCCACGAATAGGGTTGAGAAGTGAGACTAGGGACTCGGCGAGTTGGCGGCCCAACTCGGTGAGTCAGGTCAACTGTAGATTGACTTTGACCGGGAGAGTTGACTTTGACCAGGGGTAAAAGAGTCATTTTACCCAATGCAGTGATTAGCATCTGATTGAGTGTCTTTATAAACTTGTAGCCGGGGAGATACCGGACCTGCAGTAGTTAGCTTCCAGAGCCATACACACAACAGCTAGTTCACGAGGCGAGTTTCCTTCCAGTAGGAACGGGTCTAAGGCCACAATGCCGACCCGTTCAGTTAGCCGTAGTTTCTGGACTTCGGTCCAATGCAGTAGTTAGTATGTTTGAAGCCTCCGTGGCTCAGACAGGATTTATGTGTTTATGCTAGTTGATATGTATGCTATGCTGTGTTCAGTTAGTCCGGACTTCGGCCCGATGCAGGGGACGGGGTCCCAGTCAGTTTTGGACTTCGGTCCGATGTAGGGGACGGGGTCCCAGTCAGTTTCGGACTTCGGTCCGATGTAGGGGACGGGGTCCCAGTCAGTTTTCGGACTTCGGTATGATGCAGGGGAAGGGGTCCCAGATAGTTAGTCCGGACTTCGGTCCGATGCAGGGGACGGGGTCCCAGTCAGTGGGCAAGGCCCAATATGTGCTTTATATGTATTTTATGGTATGTGGTAGTTTGGGGGAGCTCACTAAGCTTCGTGCTTACAGTTTCAGTTTTGGTTTCAGGTACTTCCGCAAGCAAAGGGAAGAGCTCAGGATGATGGCATCGCACACACCACAACTTTAGTTTTGTCTTGGGAGTTGATTCAGTTTCTTGATATGTTTAGATACAGTTGTGATACAGTTTTTTTCACAGTATTTTATTATGGTTTTTGAAACACACAACATATGGTTTTATTATGTGATACTCAGTTTCGTGGTTTTTGTTATAATAAAAATCGAAATTTTTGGGTTTATTTTTGGGTCGTTTCAAGTTGGTATCAGAGCCTTGGTTTGAGGGATTCGGATACACCTCCGGGTGTATCTGAACTCAAACTTAGGGAAAGATAAAAAGATTTTCAAAAAGGAAAAATGTTTTCAAATGGAATTTTGAAAAGCACTTAAAAAGAAAAGAATTTTAAAACAAGATAAGGGTGTGGTGCATGCGATCAGCCGAGCTCAAGTAAGTACTCCCAAATTACCCATACAAGTTTTATTATTATGATTAATTGTTCCAGTTTCAGTAGAACAGCATGCTAGTATAGGACTAAGGATCTAGGAGGATGCCTTATGTGCCTGCTATATGTGTTTCAGCTTTATGAGAATTGCATGCTAGTATTGAGTAGACAGCGGTAGGATAGCCTGTTTAGGTTATGCCTGGTAGCGTGAGCTTAGCATTGTATGCTAGTTCGGTTTCTCGTTATGAGAGTAGATTTGCTTGAGTAGTTTTCGGTGTCCGAATGCTTCTTGCTTCGTGCTTTGTAGAACTCTTGGTGATGAGAGTTAGCCGTTAGATGAATACGCCACGTCACATGTGATCAGGGTTGAATAATCTCAGAGTATTGGATTTGGCCCTATTGCGCAGCTCTTGTTTGAGTCTAACCGTTGTAGGGACGAGCCTTTTACTCGAAGGATTATCCGAGCCTCATCACATGTGATGGTATTCAGATGATGGCTAATTAGCATTACAAGGAGGCCTTCAGCAGCTGAGGACTAGTTTGAGTGGAGTCAGAGATTTCCCTAGGGCAAGCCTTGGATGAGAGTAGCAGAGATCAGTAGTAGTAGAAGTGACTTGGTGGAGTCAAGGCAGTTCTTGAGGAAAGTACGGATAGATGTGGAAGGTAGTATGGGCCCGTACTACTGAAAGCAGAGGATCCGTACTCGAATCAAGGAAGGCCGATACAAGACCAGGAAGCTAGTAGTAGTATCAATGATCCCTTGAGATATTTCAGTTTTTTGATGTTGCTATGATGTGTTTCAAAATGGTGGTTTTGCGTTCGAGGCCAGCAGCCGGCAGTGGAGGTGCCGGGGAGGGATTGGGATCAGGCTCAGGGGAAGAGCGCATGGATGAGCAGACCAGAGAGTTTCTTTCTTCAGAGATTACTCGTATCATTTTAGAGCAGACTCCTGTGATCTTCGGTTCGATCAAGGAGGGTATCCTAGAGCTGATGGATGAGAGGTTGGGCACCTTCCGTGCCGAGGTGGCGGCCATGATGGGGTCGCGCACACTTACGTTCAGGGAGTTCAGGGCATGTGGAGCTCCAGACTACCATGGGGCGCGGAACCCCATAGCGAGTGCTAGATGGTTGGCGGATTTGGCCAACGCGTTCCGCACGAGCAGGTGTCCCGAGGGGGACAAGGTTAGATTGGCGTCCTGTCTCCCGAAGGACAGGGCACGGGATTGGTGGGAGGAGGTCGGACATACCATTGGAGATGATGCAGTGTTGGATGCCATGACCTGGGCTGATTTCTCTACCAGGTTCAGGGTGGAGTTTGCACCGGTTATTGAGGTGCAGCAGTTAGCCAGAGAGTTTCAGGACCTCAACCAGACTACAGAGACCGTGGCGGAGATCACCGCCAAGTTCAGGGAGAGGGCTCTTCTTGTTCCTCAATATGCGGCCGATGAGGAGATGAAGAAGGCCCGTTATCATGAGATGTTGCAGAGCGATATCCGCCAGTTTGTGAGCCGGTACAGCTGTAAAACGCTGGATGACATGATTGCTAGGGCTCGAGAGAGGGAGATTGATCTCGAGTTGGAGAAGAAGAGGAAATCGGAGGCGGTTTCGGGTTCAGGAGGTTTGGGCAAAAAGCCCAAGGTTTTAGATCACAGATCCAGGATTCAGCCGAGCCATAGTCGATGTGGCAAGTGTGGGAGGATGCACGATGGGGTGTGCAAGGCAGGGAGTTCCGGCTGCTTCAAGTGCGGTCGGACTGGGCATTTGAGCAGGGATTGTACGACCCATGCTACTGCCATTGCAACATCAGATCTGATTTGCTTTCAGTGCAATCGGAAGGGACATAAAAAGTCCAAGTGCCCGAGTTTAGCCGCAGTAGGGAAGGTGGCTGCACCTGCCCCTGCTACTTTGAGGATTACAGATGGCCGACAGGGCCGAGCCGAGGCGCCAGTGGCGAAGAGTAGGGCTTTTCAGATGACAGCAGAGGAGGTGCGAGCGACTCCTGATGTGGTGACGGGTATGTATCTTCCCTTCATCTCTACATTATTATTGATTGATTATTGCTTATGATTATATGTTTTATATAGGGTCGTTCTCTGTGAACGGCATTTCTGCTATGGTATTATTCGATTCGGGGGCTACCTGATCATTTGTATCGCTTGCGCTTAGCAAGAGATTTAGTAGAGCTCCAGGGGAGCTGGATTGTCCACTAGAGGTTGAGATAGCAGATGATAGGACTGTGAGGGTCGCCAGAGTGCATAGAGGGTGTTCTCTTCAGTTGTTCGACGAGCAGTTTTTGGTGGACCTGGTTCCTATTCCCCTGCGAGGGAATAAGGTTATAGTAGGCTTGGATTGGCTGAGTACCAATGTGGCGGTGATTGATTGTGAGCAGCAGCTAGTGAGGGTTCGCACTCCCAGTGGGGGAGAGTTAGTGGTTCAGGGCGAGAGGCCACAACGCGAACCAACCTTTTGTTCCGCCGCGAGAGCGAGACGTTATTTCCAGCAGGGTTGCGCGGGTTATGTAGCTTATGTCTTGGATGCCCGGGAGAAGGGCAAGACGGCAATTGATGATGTTCCGATAGTGCGAGACTTCCCGGATGTATTTCCCGAGGATTTACTAGGAATACCTCCTGAGAGGCAGGTTGAGTTTAGGATCGACCTGATTCCTGGTGCGGCTCCGATAGCCAAGGCACCGTATCGTCTAGCTCCCCCCCTGAGATGCAGGAGTTGTCTACGCAGCTGCAGGAGCTGCTAGACAAGGGTTTCATTCGGCCGAGCAGTTCACCTTGGGGAGTGCCGATCCTGTTTGTGAGGAAGAAGGATGGGTCGCATCGTATGTGTATAGATTACCGGGAGTTGAATAAGGTAACGGTGAAGAACCGTTACCCACTTCCGAGGATAGATGATTTGTTTGACCAGCTTCAGGGAGCGTCTTGGTTCTCTAAGATCGATCTACGCTCCGGGTATCATCAGATGCAGGTTAGGGATGAGGATGTTCAGAAGACTGCTTTCAGGACCATGTATGGTCATTATGAGTTTGTGGTGATGCCATTTGGGCTCACCAATGCTCCAGCCGCGTTCATGGACCTCATGAATCGCGTGTGCAGGCCGATGCTGGATCAGTCAGTGATAGTATTCATAGATGATATGTTGGTGTATTCCAAGACGCAGGAGCAGCACGAGGAGCACCTGAGGGAGGTGCTGGAAGTTTCGAGGAAGGAGAGACTTTTCGCAAAGTTCTCCAAGTGCGAGTTCTGGTTGCGCGAGGTGCAGTTCCTTGGTCACTTCATCAACCAGAAGGGTATTTTGGTGGATCCGGCCAAGATAGAGGCCGTGATGCAGTGGGAGGTCCCGAAGTCTCCATCCGAGATTCAAAGCTTCCTAGGGTTGGCAGGGTATTACCGGAGGTTCATTCAGGATTTCTCCAAGATAGCAGTGCCGCTCACCCGACTGACCAAGAAGTCGGTGGTATTTCGTTGGGGGCCTGAGCAGCAGGCAGCGTTCGAGACCCTCAGACAGAGATTGTGCGAGGCTCCGATCCTTACCTTTCCAGAGGGAGTAGAGGACTTCGTAGTCTACTGTGATGCCTCAATCACAAGTATGGGAGCAGTGTTGATGCAGCGAGGCCATGTGATAGCTTACGCCTCGAGGCAGTTGAAGCCTCACGAGGCTAACTATCCTACCCATGATTTAGAGCTGGGGGTGGTTGTGTTTGCCCTCAAGATTTGGAGACATTATCTTTATGGGGTCCGTTGTACTATCTACACGGATCACAAGAGTTTGAGGTACCTTATGGATCAGCCGAGTCTGAACATGAGGCAGAGGAGGTGGTTGGATGTGCTAAAGGATTATGATTGTGAGATCCTTTACCATCCAGGGAAGGCCAACGTGGTGGCCGACGCCCTAAGCCGCAAAGTGTCGGCAGCCCCTATCAGAGATTTGTGTTTGAGGATGACAGTGATTACTCCATTGTTGGAGTGGATCAAGGAGGCTCAGGTTGAGGGCCTCAAGGAGGAGAGGCAAAAGTGTGAGAGGATAGTGGGCCGAGTAGCTTTGTTTGATTATGACAGTCGGGGATTGCTGACGCTTCATGGGAGAGTGTGGGTACCGTACTGGGGTGGAGTACGGCAGGTGTTGATGGACGAGGCTCATAAGTCTCGATTTTCTATCCACCCAGGGGCGACGAAGATGTATAGAGATCTTCGACCCGATTATTGGTGGCCCTGCATGAAGCGGGATGTCGCTTGGTATGTTGAGAGATGCCTGACCTGCACGAAGGTCAAGGTGGAGCACCAGAGGCCTCACGGAAAGATGCAGCCGTTAGACATTCCCGTGTGGAAATGGGAGGACATCACCATGGATTTTATCACCAAGCTTCCCAGGACCGCACGAGGAGTAGATTCGATATGGGTAGTAGTGAATCGGTTGACGAAAAGTGCTCATTTTATCCCGATCTAGGAGAGTATATCGGCAGAAAAGTTAGCCGATATCTATGTGCGTGAGATCGTGGCATGTCATGGAGTGCCGGTATCGGTGGTGTCAGACCGAGATGTCTGTTTTACATCCAGATTCTGGAAGCAGTTTCATGACGAGATGGGTACTCGTCTTCATTTCAGCACCGCTTTCCACCCTTAGACGGACGGGCAGAGTGAGAGGACGATTCAGACTCTCGAGGACATGCTTCGGGCATGTGTTCTAGACTTCGGTGGCAGTTGGGATACGTATCTTCCGTTAGCGGAATTTTCATATAACAACAGTTATCATGCGAGCATTGACCGACCTCCCTTTGAGATGCTTTATGGGAGGAAGTGTAGGACCCCGATTTGTTGGGGCGAGGTCGGTCAGCGAGTCGTTGGGAGCACAGAGGTGGTGCTCAAGACGAACGAGTTGATTCAGCAGGTCCGTAGTAGACTGCAGACTGCGCAGAGTCGGCAGAAGAGCTACGCTGACAGGAGGCGTTCAGACTTGGAGTTCCAGGTAGGCGATATGGTCCTTCTGAAGGTCTCACCCTGGAAGGGTGTCATCAGGTTTCAAAAGAGGGGCAAGCTGGGCCCCAGGTTCATTGGTCCTTTCAGGGTTTTGGCCCGAGTGGGTCGGGTTGCTTATCGGTTGGATCTTCCAGTAGAGCTTAACCAGATCCACAACACTTTCCATGTGTCTCAGTTGAGGAAGTGTTTGGTGGATGAGTCAGCAGTTGTTCCCCTAGAGGATATTCAGGTTGATAGCAGTCTGAATTATATTGAGAGGCCGGTCGCGATTCTGGACCGGAAGACAAAGACCTTGAAGAACAAGGCAATTCAGTTAGTGAAGGTGCAGTGGCAGCACCGGAAGGGGTCTGAGTGGACGTGGGAGGCTAAGGAGGAAATAAGAGAGCACTACCCAGAGTTATTTGTAGATTCAGCCATAGCAGACTTCGAGGATGAAGTCTGAGACAAGTGGGGGAGAATTGTAACACCCCATCTCTGGTATGTTTTTCCCGTGGCATTTATTTAGAAGTTTTCTAGAGGGACTCGGCGAGTCTGTGGCCTGACTTGTCGAGTAGGGTCGAGTTTTCAAGCACGTGTTAGTCGGCGACTCGGCGAGTCCATATTCGGGACTCGGCGAGTCTGCCTGCCAGGAAGAAACCCTAAATCCCCGGGTTGCTCACTATTTAAGCAATGTTATGTGCCCCAAACTCGCCTCCTTCACCCTCAGAGAGCTGTGAGAAACCCTAATCCATCCCTTGATTGATTTAAGTGTGTTTGTGTGGATTCTTGAAGGCTTGAAGAAGAAGAAGAAGAAAGGAACAAGGAGAAGAGGTGTAGAGCAAAGATCCAAGGTCAAAATCAGAGTTCATTGAGGTATTTCTCGGAATCCTCTTGTTTTATGCTTAAAACCTCCATTAGATCATTTCTAGGGCTAGTTTGATGTATTTTTCCAACCTTATAGTTGTATGGATGCCTTAATAGGTTGAGATATCCCTAGATCTGTTCATTTAGGAGTTGTAGAGCCCGAATCTATTGCCTTTTTGAAGTTGCTTTGCATGAGAACCCTAGATCTAGCCTTTATCATGCTTTTTGAGCCTTATAACCTTCTTGGATGCTTTTGGACACGTAAAGATAGAATCTTTACGTGTTAATCGAACTAAGGAAGCCCAGATCTATAAGTTTTGTTGGGTTGAAGATTCGTTTGAAGATTGCGTCATTGGGCTCGGCTGTTAGTCCATTTATTTTGTACTCCGGTTTTGGGCCTGTCCATACCGTGAGCTTGCTAGGTTTATTATATAAGTATATGCTTGCATGCATATTAGGTAAATGATTAATCGATCTAGAGAATAACGATTACGATAGCATTACAGATTTCTTTAATCGTTCTTGTAAACCTCCAACCCTCTACAGTTGATGTTCTTGATCGAGCTCTTCTGAGGGTTATTTTATAATCATTCGACACGTTTGATTCATTCTTGACTTGTTCTTTACTTTCGTGTTCTTGCTGTTTAATTATTATTTACCTGTTTGAGATCTAATCGATCTTCAAGATTAAGTTTTAATCTCATCAATTGGTATCAGAGCAGGAGGCTGTGTAATCGATACACTTCTTTTATGTGAAAAGGTTTCAATTAGGGTTTTTTCCGCAATTACTGATATTTATTGAGCCGTCATCTCATTATTGACGTATCTTGATATTTATTGTTTTGCCCTAATCTGATTTATTACAAGTCTGATCTTTGAACAGGTTTTTCGATCATAATGGACGAGTCGCAATCAAATCCCATCAATATTTCCAACAACATCGGTTCAACCACGAAGATTCCAATCCTATATACCCATGATTATGAAGTCTGGGCGCATCACTTCGAAGACTACGTTATAGGATCTGAGGATAATGGATACCTCATATGGGAAGCTATCATCAATGGACCTTTTTCTCATTCTGCAACGTCAAGGATTGTTAAAACTCAAAAGGAGTATAATGATCTGCTGAAGGATGTCAAAGATATTGCACAAGATGAAAAGGATAAATTCCAGTGTAATATCAAGGCGTTAAGATTGATAAGATTCGCCCTTCAGTCCGACACCTTCAGGTTGGTCAGCTCATGCACGACGACAAAGGAAGTTTGGGATAGACTTCGCGAACTGTACTCTACAGACGAGGATCTTGAACATTCTATCCAAACCTTGCTCTTATCTGAGTTTGGAGAATTCAGGCAAGGAGCCGAAGAAACTGTGACCCAAACTTTCGATCGCTTCAATCATCTTCTCAGCAGGATGATCAAACATGACATCGAAAGGAAGCTTATCGAGCAGAAGGTTACGTTCTTAAATGGTCTAAGGTCAGAATGGAGAGCAGTGGTGTCAACAGTTAAAGCCCATGAGCAGTTTAAATCATACTCTTTGGCGAAACTGGTGGGTATTCTCAAGTCTCAGGAGAAGATTGTGCTGCAAGAAAAGAATGTTGTTTCAAGCCTAGGTTCGCTGGCCCTCTTGTCAAAAAGTAAAGCTGTGATGGAGGATGAAGACCTCAACTTGGAGGAGTATGACCTCACGTCTGAGGATTATGCTATGATGGTGTCTAACCCCAAGAGGTTCATTAAGAAGAGATTCCCCAGCAACAAAAACCGAAACTGGCAGGGGAGTTATAGTTCAGAAAAGGTTAATAATGAACCGAAGGTTGAAGAGCCCAAGAAGGAACCGAAAGCAGATGGTGATTCTGGAGTAAGCTGTTACTACTGTGGAGGGAAAAATCACTATGCTAAGGATTGTGTCCTCAAAAAGATGGCTGAAAAGGATGAGGAAGCTTTGCTACAGAAAAAGCTTGATGAGATGAGGAAGAAGAAATCTACCGCTAACCCTTCCATGAATGTTCTTATTGTGCAGGGTTCGGTTGCTGATGACGAGTTCGGTGGAGTGGAAGTTTGGTCAACCGACTCTGAAGACGATGAAGTGTGAAGACGATGAAGTGAGGAAGCCTTCTCATGGAAAGGCTTGTGTGGCAAAGGAGGAGAGCAGTGGAGGAAGGTGCTTCATGGTGTCCGATGTATCTCAGATGAGGGGATACAACACTGATAGTGGAAGCAATGAACCAAAGGAGCAACAGGATATGTGCTTTACGGCCAAACCGCTCAGCGTGCAGTTCAACGAGCTCGATGAACTGATCAAGAAGGTACAATCGGTTTTCGTTTCATTTAAAGTACCACAATCCTCATATGAGAAAGAACTAAAAAATGTTAATACAAGAATTTCTCATCTAGATAGTAGTTTAACTCAAACTCGAGTCACCAATTCTAACCTAGCTGATCAATTAAGCAGGGTGTCTTCGAAGAGTGAGGAGCGGCGCATGTGGATCGAGTTGAAGGAGTCTGAATTAGTTAAAATAAGAGACGAAAACATTTATTTACAAAGAGACAATTTAAAGTTGTTAAAACAGCGGAATGTTTTTTGTTTAATTGCAAAACGTCTTTATTCTAATATTACTCAGCTTCACTTGGACTGTGAAATAGGGCAAAAGATCCATCGCATGATTTTGCACTTCCTTGAGTTTAAGGAGGATGAAATTGATGCCGAAGCTTATAATTGTGAGAGTGTGATATCATCTGATGACGTCAATCCGACCTACATGTATGGACTGGACAAAATAGAATCTTTCATTAAATCCAAGGACCACAAGAACATGCTTAAAAACCTTTTGGATGAAAATGATAAACTTAAACTGAGAACCGAAACCATACAAAAATTTGACTCTTTAAACGCCAACTTGAGCTCAGAAAACAAAATTGATGTCGAAAATGCATCTGAGCTTAATGAGGACGACAACATGAGTGAAATTTCTGTAGAGGACACGGTTGACTGCTCAGAATTTGTAAAAAGCGAACCTGAAAACCACAAGAATCTAATTTCTGAAAATTCAGTGGAGTTCGCTCGATTGTCCCAACAAAAGTCCCCGATCTTAGCAGAGAAAGCGGTTGTATATCAAAAGGTCCAGACCACTCCAAATCAAGTGTACAAGGTCACTGGAGTAACCGAACATCAGACCGCTGAACTCACAACTATTGTAAACGAAGACAATGCTGATGGCTGCGATGAGTACTTCTGGTCAGCTCCAATCGATAATGCAGATGAAACGGTGGGCTTGTCAGAAAGGACTTCATGGATTAGTAAAGGTAGATACATACCAGAACCTCTGAACAAGCCATATAATTTCAATGTGCCAAGTACTAGTGGTACGAAAGACATTCCTCAAGAGAATGGAAGTTCGGCAAAAGAAGACATTCCTTCAAGTTCCTCTGTTCAAGGTGAAACTCCCACAGTTCAAAGTGAACCAGCTAAGGAGAAACCGAAAATGAAAGCCAATATCCATCATCAACCGAAGCAGATGAGGAATCAGAAACGTGAAAGGAACCAGAGATACAGGAAGAATCTCTCTGAAAGGAAACAATTCTGGCAATCCCAGAATGCATATTTCTCTCATTAAGACAAGAATCTAAAAGTTGGGAATAATCCTGTTAAAAAACACGAGAGCCACAACAACCGAAAGCCAAGGTTCGGTTCAGAAGAGAATACCAACCGAAAGCAAAGGTTCGGTTCTGAGAATGACTCCAACCGAAAGCAAAGGTTCGGTTCTGAGAATGACTCCAACCGAAAGCATAGGTTCGGTTCAGAGAACTGCTCCAACCGAAAGCAAAGGATCGGTTCTGAAATTAAAAGAGATCAAAACTCTAAGGTCAGTCCCACCAATGATCAAAAGCAAAAGGGTCACCTAGAGTCTCCAGCCAAGAAGTCATCTCATTCTAAGCCCACTCCTTCTCATTCTTCTCATTCTTCTAATTCTTCCAATTCATCTCCATCTTGCTCTAAAGCTCATTCTGTTCATTCTCAAAAATCTCATTCGTCAGCTGAACAAAAAGGCAAACAGAAGGTTAATGCATCCAAACCAGAGTCTAAACCGAACGCACCTAATCCTAATAAAATAAAAGTTTTTACCATCAAAAAGAAAGATGAAACAACACTCATAAAACGAACATATCTTGTTGACATCTCTCTTACTATTCCTGTTCCTATGATAAGCTCACGAGGACCCAAGAAACTTTGGGTTCCTAAATCTGCTTAACTTTTGCAGGTTATAAGTGACGAGCAGTTCGACGAAGAATGGTACATCGATAGTGGCTGCTCGCGTCACATGACAGGGAGGAAAGAAGAGCTCAGGGAATACAGGTCTCTTTCAAATGGTGGCAACGTCAAGTTTGGAAACAATTCTTTCGGCATCATAAAGGGATACGGAATGATTACTAATGGTGATTTTACTATAAGGAAGGTGGCATATGTGGAAGGACTACAACACAACCTCATCAGTGTATCTCAGATTGTTGGAGGTACAGGTCTCAAAGTCTCATTCGACGATGAAGGTTCTGAAATCATTGAGAAGAAGACAAAGAAAGTAATCCTCAATTCGGAGCGTAAGGGTGAAATGTTTCCTCTAAATCTTAAACCCATCAAAGGAAACCCAACTATATGTCTGTTATCAAAAGCTCAATCTGACGAAAGCTGGTTGTGGCACCGAAGACTTTCTCATCTCAACTTTAAAGATATTAACAAGCTTGTCACTGGAGGTCATGTTCGAGGCCTTCCACTGCTCAAGTTCGACAGAGATCATTTGTGTGCTGCATGCGAAATGGGGAAGCAGAGTCGTCAAAGTCATCCATCTATAATTAACACAAAAGTTGTTGAACCACTCGAATTACTTCATATTGATTTGTGTGGTCCATCATCTATTGAAAGCATCGGTGGTAGCAAGTATATTCTTGTTATTGTTGATGACTTTTCACGATTTACATGGGTGTTCTTTCTAAAGCTCAAATCTGAAGCGACTCATAAGCTGAAAGTGTTCATCAAGCAGATTGAAGTACAGCTCAAGAAGGTCGTTCGCAACATCAGGAGCGACAATGGTCTGGAATTCAAGAACAGGGAATTTGAAGAATTTCTAGCAGAAAAGGGAATAAGTCACAACTTCTCAGCTCCCTACACACCTCAACAGAACGGAATTGTTGAAAGACGAAACCGATCTTTGTGTGAAGCTGCCCGAACCATGCTAAGTTTCGCTTCCTTACCTCTTTATTTTTGGGCTGATGCTGTTTCTGCTGCTTGTTTTACACAGAACAGGTCCTATCTCAACAAGCGATTCACGCTCACACCTTATGATATTCTCAACAACAGGAAGCCCAATGTGAAATTTTTCCACGTGTTCGGCTCACGGTGTTTCATCTTTAACTCTAAAGAACACCGCAACAAGTTCGATGTCAAAGCCGACGAGGGAATCTTTCTGGGCTACTCTCTCACATCCAAAGCATACAGAGTCCTAAACAAGCGTTCGAGAAAAATCGAAGAAACCTATTACGTGACTTTTGACGATAGCTATGTCAAAAAGCTACAGGCCAAAGAAGACACCGCTGGGGAAATCTTTCCTCAAACTGGCCAGGTCACAGTCTCGATCGCTAATCTATTCGAGAAGTTTATGGAGCTGTTTGACGAACCAGAGAAAGCTACTCTCTCAAAAGCAGGCGCAGCAGACAACAAGGCAGACCATATGAAGCAAATTGTCGAAGAAGCTGCCAGGAGAATGAACGAAGGAGCATCGAATTCTGATGACCCTCCATCCAACGATGCTTCAGTCGAGGGGGAGCCAAGCTCACATGTTGAGGGGGAGCCAAGCTCTATAACTGCAACCGAAAGAACTTCTCCAACCGAAAGTGCTTCACCAACCGAAGGTGCATCAACGCCTGAATACCAAGCACCACAAGAAACCTCTGGACCTCAAGTTTCTCCAAACATTCCAGAAAGCTCTTCTATTGAGGGGGAGCAAGCTGATATGACGCTCGACCACGAAAGCCAATCCGAGCCAGAAGAAATGATCAACGCTGAACTAGACCCCACCTTTGATCCAAACTACCCTCCTCTTGTTAAATGGACCAAAGATCATCCTATCTCTCAAGTGGTTGGTGATGTCTCTGAAAAGGTCCTGACCCGATCACAACTCAAGGCAAAACAGACATCCTTATTTTCCAAAGTTGAGTTTTGTATGTTTAACTCATTCGTATCAAAAGTTGAACCGAAGACAGTTAACACTGCTCTCGATCACTCCGATTGGGTTCAAGTAATGCAAGACGAACTGAACGAATTTGAAAGGAACAAAGTCTGGCGCCTCATTCCAACTCCTCCAAATGCCTCGGTTGTTGGTCTCAAATGGGTCTTTAGGAATAAAATGGACAAGGAAGGGAATGTTATAAGGAACAAAGCTCGTCTGGTGGTAAAGGGATATTGTCAGGAGGAAGGAATTGATTATGAAGAGACTTTCGCTCCTGTAGCTAGGCTGGAATCTGTAAGAATATTTCTTGCTGACGCTGCCCACAAAAACTTTGAAGTTTTCCAAATGGACGTCAAGTGTGCATTTCTTAATGGAGAACTCGAAGAAACCGTGTATGTGGAGCAACCTCCTGGGTTCGTGAACGAAAAATATCCAAATCATTGCTACATTCTGGATAAAGCTGTGTATGGCCTCAAACAAGCTTCGAGAGCCTGGTATGAAACGCTAACTAAATTCTTAAAGATGTCTAAATTCAAACAAGGTTCGGTTGACCCAACCTTCTTTCGCAAAAAGGAAGGTAACCACCTTATGATAGTTCAAATTTATGTCGATGACATCATCTTTGGCTCAACGAATCCCAGCCTAACAGCTGAATTCAGAAAGTTGATGGAGACTAAATTTGAAATGAGCTCAATGGGTCCTATTAACTTTTTCCTTGGTTTAAATATTAGACAGGGACCCGAAGGCATCTTTATCAATCAGGAAGCTTACACGAAGACTCTCCTAGCAAAGTTTGGTATGATGGGAGACTCCAAAGTCAAAGTCCCAATGGCATTCGGCACCAAGCTAACTCCATCCCTAGACAAACCGGCTGTTGATATCACGCTCTATCGTCAAATGATAGGCTCACTAATGTATCTTACTGCTAGCAGGCCTGACATCATGTTCTCTGTATGTTACTGTGCTAGATTTCAGGCAAACCCACGCGAACCTCACATGCTTGCAGTGAAGAACATTTTACGCTATCTCAAGCGAACTGCCTCCTTAGGTCTATGGTATCCTTCCAACTCAGGCTTTTTCGTTCAAGCCTATTCAGATGCAGACCTTGGAGGATGTGGACTCGACAGAAAAAGCACCACTGACGGCTGTCAATTCCTTGACGGGAAGTTGGTTAGCTGGCAAACCAAGAAACAAACGTGCGTGTCGTTGTCTACTGCCGAAGCGGAATACATAGCCGCTGCATCCTGCACCTCTCAAGTGATTTGGATCCAGAGTCAACTTCGAGACTATGGACTCAATATGAAGAAGATCCCACTATATTGTGACTCTGAAACTGCAATTAGGATCTGTCATAACCCAGTGCAACACTCTAAAACCAAACACATAGCACTGAGGTATCACTTCATCAAAGATCACGTGGAAGATGGAAACGTCGAAGTTCACTTCGTAAGAACCACTGATCAACTGGCTGACGTCTTTACCAAAGCTCTTCCTGAAGCGTCATTCAACAGAATATTGCAAGGGCTAGGTATGATGGAATCAGAGTCAGTACCTCAAACTACCTCTCAACCTCAAACGTAAGAAGCAAAATTGACCAAACGTTCAGGTTCGGTTACATCATCTGACTTGCTCATCACCACAAAGGTAGTTTTCTTGGTTGTATATTTCTTGTACAAAGTTGTTTATCTTATTCTTAAAAGTATTTTCTGATTGCATGTCTAAATTCCTTGGTTTTCTAAAATTTTCCAAAACCGAAACCTACCGAAGGTTCGGGTTCGGTTTCTCAAAATTTTCCAAAACCGAATTCTACCAAAGGTTCGGGTTCGGTTTTTCAAAATTTTCTTGAACCGAAACCAACCGAACGCTCGGGTTCGGTTTTTCATAATTTTCTTGAACCGAAACCAACCGAACGCTCGGGTTCGGTTTTTCAACTTTTTCCAACCAAAACCAACCGAACGTTCGGGTTCGGTTACCAAATTTTTCCAAAGTTTTTTTTCTCTTTCTAAGTCTATTTTTTTCTTGCTTATTTTTTTTATTTTATTTTATTATTTTATTTTATTTTTTCTCTATTTCAAAAACTCCAAAAATATTTTTCTCTTTTAATTTTGTTTGTGTGTGTGTTCGTTTATGGGGATATAATTGTTGGATTACTTAAGTGTCCCTAGAAGCATGCTGCTGTATGTGTCGCAAGCCTCATAAGATTTTGAATAATAGCCTTCATGACCTGGTACAAACAAACCTTGTCTTCTCAATAAGGCTACTACATTTATTCTAATCGTGAGCTACCTCACTCTCTTCTCACATGAGTTAAGAGTTTTTCTGCTTGGTCCTTATTTTTGAAGCAGAGGTACTTTAATTTCTTACACCATCTCCATTACATTTCTCCATTACATTCGTTTCATCAACGTAACCCTTGAGACTCTCAGACATTACCACTGAGGTTTATGGTTACACAACATCTGTGTTTATGATCTTAGTTTCGTGCCACTACGAGCTGAGTGAAACCCAAAATTCAACACCTAAAGAATTGACGGTGAACAATTAATTTGCTCAAGTTTTCACCAACGAATTGACGGATATATCCTACTGAAATCTCAAATTTTTATTTTTTTTGTGTGATTCCTATGAGATTGTTAAACACCATAACATTTCTTCCCTTGGGATCCAGTTTTTAATTTTTTTTGAGATTTTATATTTTCCAAGCTACTTAAAATTAATTCCTATCTACTTGTTCAACAGACTACACCGGTCTCACAAGTACTTTGTTCACTTTCTTTCTTATTTCAAGATTAGAATTGCTGAATCAAAGCGAAAGCCACCCTTTCTCAGCCTAATTAAAAGAAGCCTTTCAACATTTCTTAATAAATGTTTGATCGTAATTCAACGGGAATCCACATAAACACTTTAAGGTCTCTCTTGATCTTGAAGGAAGAGATTCGTGCCCGGGATCACTTGTTTCGTGTCATTATTGACATCACATTTATTCCTAAAAGAGTTGCTTTATTCCTTTTTTTTTTTACACTCTTAGCACGAAAATCTTTGATTTTCCAAAATTCCGTTACTAATTATTACAGGCTGTATTATTACTTTGGTGGTTAATTATCAAGCTGTGGTCAAAAAGCATCCACGTGGGCAATTAATTCAAAAGATGCCATTTAAAAGATAAGACGAAAGGTTGCTGACTCAGGCGGGAAATAAAAGGATTGAATTTCAACCGGTGATAAAAAGGGAACGCATGTGAATTTGAAACGCCCACTCTTTTACTGACATAATGGACGCGTGTGCAAATTTCAAGCGATTCCTCTCTGGCACTTAAAGGCGCGTGAGGATTTGAAACGGTTTGTTCTGAAACGGCGCTTGTTGGGTGGCGTGATCCTAGGAATCTGACACTCTCTCTCCTACGTGATCATTGCATAGAAGATTTGAAATGATTTTTCTCTCTCCTTTTACCCACTATAAAAGGCAGTCTATACTCTCATTTACCTTTTTACTGCATCCGGATTTTCTAGAGAGCAAAAACTCCCAAAAGCTTTACTGTTCATCTTCTTCTTCCTACCTTCAACAATGGCAGAATTATCCTTAGTCCATGCTACCTCACACATCCTTCCCATTCGTCCTCAACAGTGCTTGGTGATTGACCTAACACCTCAGGCGTATGATTCTTACATGTTTCCGATCATCGAGTGCCTGAAGTACTCGCAAATCGCTCCTGCACTATCTCGGGTTGAGTCTGTGCCCATGGTGCTTCTATCGCAGGTGTATGCGACTGCTCATTACGATAAAGCAGTCGATAGGGTGTTCTTCGAGGTGTCTGATCACAAGACCTCGATTTCAAGGCAACGATTTAGTACACTGCTAGGGTTTGCTGCTGACCCTTCAAGAATCAATCCGGAGACGATTCCGGTGGGCCATCTTTACAACATGTTTTACAACATGGGGTACACGGAGGTGCTCACCTCCGTCGCAAAGTTCAAGAAATCCTGCTTGCCGCCGCAGTGGAACGGCATGTTCATAGTCCTCTTCAAGGGCTTATCTGAAAGGAGCTCAGGATCCGATGGTTCAAGTCGACTGTTCCTGTCGATTATGTATGCAATTTACAACGGAGTCAACCTAGACTTTGGGTTGGTCCTCTGGCAACAGCTCATCCAGAGCCTTTCTTCTTCATCACGACATTCCGAGGTGTCGTTTGCCCGGTTCTGGACTCTTATCACAAAGTGGGCAATGGATAAGTTCGACGTCCCCACTACTGCTGGTGCATCGATGTCTTCGGTTGGTACCTTTCATACCAAGAAGATCATCGTCTCCGATGCATCCAAGTTTTCTTTCATTGGCTCTATTCCGGAGACAATGTACGGCGATGTTCCTTCTGACAGCAGGATCATCAGGACGATTAAGGAGTTCAAACAGTCAGGACCAAGGGAACTTACACCGGAAATGCTAAAGTCCATCCATGATGCTGACAAACCGGTTAACAGGGGCAAAAAGGCGGAAAAAGGGAAGCAAGTGACCAATGCTCCTAAAGGTCCTTCTCCCAGGAAGAGGAAACAAACAAAACCTGCTCAGTCACCGCGGCCGAAGAGAAGGAAGACTCAACCGAAGCGAAAACTTCTTATCCCTTCCTCTTCGAGTGACTCAGAAAACGAGAGTTCGGGTTCGGACGGCTCTCAAAGAGGCGAAACCCCTCCAAGAGGCAACACCCCACCCCGATCTCCTACCCCAGACATGGAAATCCATAATTCACCCATTCCTTCACCTCCTCAAACCATCCCTACTTCCATTCCTACCATAACCCCCACTACCACTATTCCTCAAACCTCTTTCCCTATACCACCACCCATTTTCACAGATACAACTACAACCACTGCAAAGGTTACAACCAACGTATCTGATACGGGGGTTCATACCAGTGCAACCGAAACACCACCCGTAACCGAACCACCTCAAACCGAAACCCAGCATACAACCGAACCTACCCACACTCAACCACCACCGGAAACTACCCCCACAACCAATCAACCTGAACCTACCCAAACCACCACACCCCCAGCTTCACCACCCCCACCATCTCCAGATCATGCCTCTGATGGAGATAACCCGTTCCTTGGCGGTGACAACATGACCTTCGATTCGGTCTACTTTAGTCTGTTTCAGGTTCAAAGTGACGAAGAGGATGATGCTCCAGTAACAAAGAAACATCTAAAGGAGCTTAACGAGAAGTTTGATTTGCTTCTTGCGTCATCCACAAACACTCAATCCTCTCTTTCTGAAGCCGCTCTTCAGAAGATTGTTGATGCCTTCTCCAGGGCTCAGCATGATTCTGTAGCTTCAGCCACTGCCGCCATAGACGCCTCCACAAAAGCATGTGAGGCTGCGACCGCAAAAGTCGATAAACTATTCTCAGACGCCTCTTCCCTGTTGAAGTCCTTATAGGAGAGTGTTGATGCCACCAAGACAACTTTGGAACCAATCGTTCAGCAGTTGGCGAAGTTCGTCTCAACGGAGTTACAGTCATTCGCTACTCTTCGCCAATCCATCAGCGATGACAACTCAGCCCTTCGTGCCTCCATTGATGAGCGCCTCGCTAAGCTACAGGAGGATCTCGCAGCTGAAAACTCATTAATGGACGTTCTGGCAAGCAAAACCACCGCCCTCAAGGTCAAGAACACTCAGATTTCAAACTCACAGCAACAGCTTGAAGCTCTTCGATCCGAACGGGAGGTTATAAAAACTTGTGTTTCAGATGTACACGCTGCCCTATCTAACATCCTAGAAGCACACGATCCGATTCTCAATCATTCGGTGAGGCGAACCCTTGCTGAAAAACTTGCTCCTGCCATGGACCTTCTCAGCAAAATTGAAGGCTTACCTAGTTTCGTGTCCGATCCGAAACAAGGGGGAGAAGTGAAGTCTGGATTGAAACCACCTCCTTCCTCCAAAGCTACTCACACAACCGAACCACCTCTGACTGGTCAAGCTTCGGGTTCGGGTGTGAAGGATAAAGGGAAGAACATAGCTGAGGAAGAAGATGAAGATGAAGATGATGAAACCATTGTGGACATGTTGAAATGCAAAAACAGTCGCAATGTTGATGATGATGTCAATCGTGTGGCGCGAGAGGCTGAAGAAGCCGAACGCAAGCAGAAAGAATCCCACGATCTCCTTGAGAGCAGGAAGACTCTCTTCCCTGCCTGGACTCGGGAGAGAATGATTAAGGAGGCCATAAATACTCCTAGCATCCTATGGCTCGAGCCGGTGATCTCATTCGACTGCTATAATTCTGTCGATTCGCAGTTCGACATGCCGTTGACTCGAAAGGCGTTTATCTTCCACGCCTTCTCCAATATTTTTGAAGTCCCTCATCCAAACCCTGAGGTTGATAGGGAGTTGATCGAATTCTATCTGAAGGCTGCTCGTCCTCAATATCAAACATGGAGCGCCCAAAAGATAGTGAACGTTCGGGTCTTGAAGCCTTATACCGAAGGAAGGTTCATCAACGTTCGGTTCAAGGTGATTCGAGGGTCTGCAAGAACTGAACATCCTATATCCCTGGCAGATCTACCGAATCTAAATCCTCATGATTGGATTGTCTTGCATAATATCCTTTTGACTGATGAAGCCGAATATGGTCCAATTATAGACCATCTCAAAAGGATGTTAGTCTGTTACATCATGGAGGTTGCCCTTATGGATCAGGAGGTTGCCACAGTCTTCAAGAAGAAACCGAAGATAGCTCCTGTGGGATCGGCCAGTGATCTCAATCAAATGCAAATGGGCAAGATCAACTCGAGACGTAATTCGGTCATGTTCACTAGAGCAGAAGGACAGAAATGTCTCTTTGCTTTAGCTGACAAACATCTCTACACCACTGCTTGTCTGGAGCACGTGTTATCGATCATCCGAAGGTGTAAAGAGAATGCAACGGATGATGTCAAGTACTTCAACGACATGATCCAATGGTACATCAGGTTTAGACAGACGATACTTGCTCTCATCTCGCGTCTGTTTAATACTGTGAAGAAGAAGGTACCTGCCTCGGCTGCTGGCCCAAGTAACAAGTGAAGATCTCGCTCCAATTGACGCAAAGGGGGAGATTGTTGGGTTGAAGATTCGTTTGAAGATTGCGTCATTGGGCTCGGCTGTTAGTCCATTTATTTTGTACTCCGGTTTTGGGCCTGTCCATACCGTGAGCTTGCTAGGTTTATTATATAAGTATATGCTTGCATGCATATTAGGTAAATGATTAATCGATCTAGAGAATAACGATTACGATAGCATTACAGATTTCTTTAATTGTTCTTGTAAACCTCCAACCCTCTACAGTTGATGTTCTTGATCGAGCTCTTCTGAGGGTTATTTTATAATCATTCGACACGTTTGATTCATTCTTGACTTGTTCTTTACTTTCGTGTTCTTGCTGTTTAATTATTATTTACCTGTTTGAGATCTAATCGATCTTCAAGATTAAGTTTTAATCTCATCAAGTTTTAGACGTTGGATTCAAGCAGAATCGAGTTTAGAGTAGCTGCATGGATGTGACTCGGCGAGTCGGAGGAACGACTCGGCGAGTCAAGTCGCGAGTCTCGATTTTTCCCCCTTTTGAGTGATGTCGAGTGGGAACCTGTGAGTAGTAGAGTGGACTCAGTGAGTTGGAGGGCAGACTCAGTGATGGAGGGACTCGACGAGTTGTTCATACAACTCGGCGAGTCCAAGGCAATCTTCTTAGCTTAAAAACAACTCGTCGAGTTGTTCATATGACTCGGCGAGTTGGATGCAGATTGTCTGAGTTCTTGAATCGAGAGGGTACTCGTCGAAGTCGATGCCATACTCGATGAGTAGCCACGAATATGGTTGAGAAGTGAGACTAGGGACTCGGCAAGTTGGCGGCCCAACTCGGCGAGTCAGGTCAACTGTAGATTGACTTTGACCGGGAGAGTTGACTTTGACCAGGGGTAAAAGAGTCATTTTACCCAATGCAGTGATTAGCATCTGATTGAGTGTCTTTATGGACTTGTAGCCGGGGAGATACCGGAGCTGCAGTAGTTAGCTTCCAGAGCCATACACAAAACAGCCAGTTCACGAGGTGAGTTTCCTTCTAGTAGGACCAGTCTAAGGCCACAATGCCGACCCGTTCAGTTAGCCGTAGTTTCTGGACTTCGGTCCAATGCAGTAGTTAGTATGTTTGACGCCTCCGTGGCTCAGACAGGATTTATGTGTTTATGCTATTTGATATGTATGCTATGCTGTGTTCAGTTAGTCCGGACTTCGGTCCGATGCAGGGGACGGGGTCCCAGTCAGTTTTGGACTTTGGTCCGATGTAGGGGACGGGGTCCCAGTCAGTTCCGGACTTCGGTCCGATGTAGGGGACGGGGTCCCAGTCAGTTTTCGGACTTCGGTCTGATGCAGGGGACGGGGTCCCAGATAGTTAGTCCGGACTTCGGTCCGATGCAGGGGACGGGGTCCCAGTCAGTGGGCAAGGCCCAGTATGTGCTTTATATGTATTGTATGGTATGTGGTAGTTTGGGGGAGCTCACAAAGCTTCGTGCTTACAGTTTCAGTTTTGGTTTTAGGTACTTCCGCAAGCAAAGGGAAGAGCTCGGGATGATGGCATCGCACACACCACAGCTTCAGTTTTGTCCTGGGAGTTGATTCAGTTTCTTGATATGTTTGGATACAGTTGTGATACAGTTTTTTTCACAGTATATTATTATGGTTTTTGAAACACACAACATATGGTTTTATTATGTGATACTCAGTTTCGTGGTTTTTGTTATAATAAAAAATGAAATTTTTGGGTGGTATTTTTGGGTCGTTTCACAGAACTTGACGCACATCGCCCCAATACGGAATCCAGACTCTCCAATGTAGAGTTAACAATCCGCGGCTATTGTAACACCTGAGTTTCGGGGCTAAGCATTGTTAGACAATGTAATAGTGTAGGTCAACTATTGTAACTCTTTCGAAGTAATAAAGATGATATATTTGAATACCATGTGAATTATGTGTATTTATGTGCTCATTACTTATATATAAATGTATAATAAATAAAGGATAAGAATAAGCATCAAAATTAAAGTGTGAGATAAACCCGATATCTTTACATAAAGTTGTAGTGGTAGAAACAAGGATTCCAGAGATATATAGAACGCCGAAATCTGAGTTATAACGAAGAAGTTATGACCCGTCGAAGTTTCGCGATGGAACCGACACGATACCGGGAAGCGTAAATAGTGAATTTATGATAAAGTGAGTTTTAGCCTTAGCGATCTAAACGAAAGTCGTTGAATACGTTAAACTGAGAGCGTCCATAAAAAGAACGTCCAAATCTGACTTCGTATGAGGAAGTTATGATTTTTCGAAGTTTCGGCTTAGTAGTGTACAACTCGAAGTTTGAATATTAGATCGAGCGGTTTTTATCCGACACAACCTAAACGAGAATCGAAGATCTCGTTAATAGTATGTAACGATAAAAAGACAGACGAAAATGGACGTCAGATGAAGAAGTTATTAGAATTTAACGAACCAATCATGTCCCGGCCTGTTAATAATATAACTTTTAAAATAAAGTCAAAATTAGCCGACGGATTCTAAACGAAAGTTGTAGAGTACGTTCCCGCCTTCTCGTGGATATAAAGAACGTAAAAAACGGAGCTCGTATGCGAAAGATACGGATTTTTAAAGTTTAGACTCGAATTTGCGAAGCTTGTTGCTCGATCGATGACGTGGCACAATTTGGACCCTCCATTGCTGACTCGGTACTCGCCTCAGATATGTGACGCGTCGCTCCTCGCTACGCCCAGCGTCCGAGCTCGGAACGCGCAACGTACTGCTGTCTTCTGCGAACTGAATTAAGCCACGTCTCCCCACCGATGCTTCGACACATCGCAATCTTATCCGACAAACGCGCTGTGTACCACATTCGGTACGCTCAACGTAGACTGACGGCTCGCCCTATAAAAGGCAGCGAAGGCTACTAACTTTCTTGCACATTTTCCACTCTCTCTCTAAATTAATTTCTCTCTCTAAGTGCCCTAACCCCCCTAAAAGCCTAGGTAAACCCCCTAGCACCCGAAGGAAGCCCCGAGGCTCTCGGAGTCCCGAGAAAAAGGGTCTTTCGGTTTAGAAACGCTGCTCCGAGCAAAGTCTGGTTTTCTTTAAAACCCGCTGTAGGTGAGCTACGCTTACGCAATTTTTAATATAGCTTTTAAATAATTATACTAATGTTATTAGGACCTTAAAATAATTATTTGGGCTATTATTATCAGTTATATAGAGTGTTGTTGAACGCTTATATAATAATAATAATAATAATAATAATAATAATAATAATAATAATAATAATAATAATAATAATAATAATAGCTAAACTATTAATTAGTCGCGGTTAATGTTAGACTAAACCCTAGTGGTATTGATACTAGGTTTTGTCGATGGAAAATTATTTTGAGATAACGAAGCGCTGTTCAAGTGCAGAGTCACCACCTAATCAAGTGAGTGCATAGTCACTTTCATCTTACACATAGATATGAAGTATTTTATATAAATTACATGCTATGTGTACATATTATCTGAATACTTGCTATCTATGCTGGGTGAATGATTTTATACATGTTTTAAATGATTTAAACTGTATATGTATTTTATATCTACAAAAATGTTGGGGTAAAACATGGGTAGATGTAATAGACGATGTGTGATAAAATGATGAGAAGCCTCGATGTTGTTGTTGTTGATTCTGTCATCTAGCGGAGTATGGATGATGACCACGGACTCTTCTAGACAGTCCAGTGGAATGCTAGCAAGCTCGCAACCTGTAGGTGTTTGTGAACGATGTGCTCACCGGTGTACTCCACCCCCCTCATGGTTGCCTTTAGAACATTTATTGCTGAGGAACCCCCTTAGCAGTAGTGTCCATCCTGATGATGATCCTTAGGCTAGGTCCCTTATGATAGGTGTTTAGGGACGTAAAGTGAGGATAACAGGAACGGGTAATCGGGTTATTGTTGGTTGATTAAATTAAATAACTTATTTATTGTGGGTTGAAAACCCTATGTGCTCACCTGTAACGCCCGTAGATCCGGGCTAGTCAATTTAGAGGAAATAGGGGTCGAAAATGACTTTTCAAAAAAAGATTATATAGAATAAATAATCTTAACCAAGTTGTGGATTACGTCACAAGGTTTCCGTACATATAAGGAACGCCGAAATCCGAGTTATAACGAAGAAGTTATGGCCCGTCGAAGTTTACGGCAAAACCGGCACGGCACCGGGAAGCGTAAATAGTGAATTTACGATAGAGCGAGATTTAGCCTTAGCAATCTAAACAAAAGTTGTAGAATATGTTAAACTAAGAGCGTCGATAAAAAGAACGCCCAAATCTGACTTCGTATGAGGAAGTTATGATTTTTCTAAGATTCGGCTTAGCAGTGCACGACCCGAAACTCGAATTTTAGTTCGAGCGGTTTTTGGACTGCGTGACCTAAATGAGAGTTGAAGATCTCATTAATAGGAACTCAACGGTAAAAATATGGACGAAAACGGAGTTCGTATGAAGGAGTTACGAATTCTTCGCGGTCATTTAACAGTCTAAACTCCTCCTACTGTTAAATTTGAGATCGGTCAAGAATTAGCCGACGGAGTCTAAATGAAAGTTGTAGATCTTGATTTTACCTACGCATGGATATAAAGAACGCCGAAAACGGAGCTTGTATGCAAAAGTTATGATTTTTCTAAGTTCGAAGGCTGATACGCGATAGGGGGTGACGTGGCACCACCAGAATTGGACACGTGGCACCACCAGAAGGCCACCACATGGACCAAATCGGCGAGTAGGTCCCCCCTACTCAGCGAGTCTATAAGATTTTTGCACTATAAATAGAGGTGCCGGGTTCCCTCATTTCCTCACCCCTCAACCTTCTTCTTTCTCTCTCTATACTCTCTCTCTAAGCCTCCCTAACCCCCTAAAGCCTTGGGTAACTCCCTAGCACGAGGCGGAAGCCCCGGAGCGCCCGACGGCTCCGAGAAAAAGGGTATTTCGGCTCGGGAACGCTGCTCCAGCGAAGCCCGGTTTTCGAGAAAACCCGCTGTAAGTGAGCTACGCCTAACCTATCTTTAGTATAGCTTATGTTTTAATATAGTAACATTATTAGGAACTTATAATGAGTATTTGGGCTATTATTATGAGTTATATTGAGTGTTATTTAACGCCTATATAATAATAATAATAGTCAGACTATTAGTTTGTCGCGGTTATCGTTAGACTAAACCCTAGTGGTATTGATACTAGGTTTTATCGAAGGAAATTGTTTTGAGAGTATCGAAGCGTTGTTCGAGTATTGAGTCACCACCTACTCAGGTGAGTGCATAGTCCCTTTCATCTTACACATAGATATGAAGTATTTTAATATAAATTACGTGTTGTGTGTGCATATTGTCTGAATACTTGCTGTCTATGCTGGGTGAAAGATTTTTATACATGTTTTAAATGATTTAAACTGTATATGTATTTTATATCTACAAAATGTGTTGGGTAAAACATGGGTAGATGAAATAGTTGTTTTGTGATAACACGATGGGAGACATCAATGTTGTCAGTGATCCAGTCATCTAGTGGAGTATAGATGATGACCATGGACGATACTAGACAGTCCGGTGGAACGCTAGCAGGCTCGTAACCTGTAGGTGTTTTTGAACTAGGTGCTCATTAGGTATTTTTGAACCGAGTGTGTTCACTAGGTATCTTTGAACTGAGTGTGTTCACTACGTATCTTTGAACTGAGTGTGTTCACTAGGTATTTTGAACTAAGTGTGTTCACTAGTTACTTTTGAAGTAAGTGTTTACCAGATGTTTTGGACTACGTGTTCACCAGTTGTAATCTATAAGCTTTGGTAACGATGGACTTCGTGCCGAATCCTTAGGATAATCCTTAGGAATGAATGAACGAGAAATAGTTGATTCTTAGGGTAGATCCTTAAGAGTAAAGAAGATAATGGGGATGGGTAATTGGGTTTAATTGATTGATTGTTTAAACATAATAATTATATTATTGTGGGTTGAAAACCCTATGTACTCACCAGGTTTCCCAACCTGACCCACTCAGTTTATTTATATCACAGGTGTTGATATGAAGTCACATTACACTGAGAGATTAAAGAGATGTAGATCACTAGTGTAAATAAATGTAAGTTCTGTTTATGCTTATGTTTCTGTATTGACAATGACATCCCAAATGTTTTAAAATAAATAAAATACGTTTCTTCGAAAATGTTTTAATAACGTATTTACCATGTTTTTCTGGGAACAAATTCCGCAACATTTTTATAAAATGAAGTACTCTGATTTTTATAAAGCATAAACAAAATCGGTCTTTTCTGGCCGTGATTTTGGGGATGTCACATCACCAGGCTCCCAAGCCTGACCCACTCAGTTTCATGTATTACAGGTAGTGGCGCTCAAGCATAGATGTGATGTTTTGGATGAGGGATTACGAATATAGGCCTGTAGATATGAAATAATGTAGTAAGGCTTATGTTGTACTGTTTATGCTTTTGATCTGTATCGAACATGACATCCCGAGTCTTTTTAATGAAATACATTTCTTTGGAAATGCTTTTGATAAATCTTTATCATAATTTGTTTTGGGATAAATTCCGCAACACTTTTATTTAAAATGTTACTCTGATTTTCAAACAAGTATAAACAAAATCGGTCTTTTCTGGCCGTGAAAATGGGGATGTCACAGCTATCATAATCAAAGGAAGTCACCTGACCCACAATCCGCTCACACTTTCGGTGCTCTTCGTTCATAGCCTCAACCTGTGCCTCCCGAATCCGCTCTAACAACGGAGTAATCACTATCATCCTCAAGCATATATCTCAGATCGGTGCCGCGACCGCCTTGCTGATAAGATCATCGGCCACCACATTGGCCTTCCCTAGGCGGTACAGGATATCACAATCATAATCCTTCACTACATCCAACCATCGATGCTGCCTCATATTCAGATTTGGCTGGTCCATCAAGTACCTCAGGCTCTTGTGATCTGTGTAAATGGTACATCGGACCCCATAGAGGTAATGCCGCCAAATCTTGTGGGCGAAAACCATGGCCCCCAGCTCTAAATCATGCTTCAGATAATTCGCCTCATTAGGCTTCAGCTGCCTCGAAGTGTTGGGACAAAAATATGGTTTATACTTTTCTTTTCTAAGCAATTGGGTTTTCGGTCCATGTGGTGTGTGCGGTTAAAAGTGTTCACGGCCGTGAACTGGTTCACGGCTGTGAACCTGTTCACGACCCATGTGCCTTATATAAATAGATGTAAGGGTGAGGAGTGCGTGTGTGAGTTTGTACGGATAGAAGAAAGAGAGAGGATCTTAAGTGTGTGTACTCTAAGGTGTTCTAGAGAGAGAAAGTAGAGAAGGTGCAAGTGTGTGTGTGAATCTCATGTATTGATCATCATTCATATTATTGAATACATTAAAGATTCATCTTATTCTTCGTCTCATTCTTCTCTATTTTGATCTTGCATCATCCAATTGATTGGGATTCCACACCATCAATTAGATCTGATTGATACGTCAAGCAAATTTGGGACTTACAGTTGGTATCAGAGTTTGGAGTGTATCAATCATTTTGGCCAGATCTGGAGCATTTTTGATCGTTTTCTTAAAGGACTTTTCGTTTTTGGATAGTTTTTTGAAAAATATTGGGGGTTTATTTTTTTGTATTTTCCATAAAAACGAGTTTTGGATCGCGTTTTGGAGCAAAAAGAGGCGAGAAGGGTTTGCTGCTAGCCTCGCAAACGTTCGGTCTTCGCTCGTTCACAGTCTCGCGCGTTTACGGCTCAGCAGGAGTTCTCGGCACAGCAGCGTGTGCAGTCCTCGCACGTATAGTCTTCGCAGCAGTAGCAAATAATCAAAATGATTTTGGGGGTTTCAAGGATCGAACCCGGATGCGTTGGGTCATCAACCTCCGCCTCACCAACTCATCTAGCTTGCTAGATGTTATCTATCTTCCCTTTTTAATTCAAATATTGTATATTCGCTTCTTTAATTTTGCAATTTTAACACTTTAGCCCAAAATTAAAATTTTCAAATTTTAAAATTTCATTTTCAACCAAAATTTTTGGTTTTTAATTTTTGACTTTCATTTTGGACTTTTGACTTTAAAAATTTGACTTTGACTTTCAAGTTTGACCTTTGACTTTCTCGTTTAACGTTCAAAATTTTACTTTTAGCTTTTTGGTTTGACTTCTAAGTTTGACTTTTAAATCTGACTTTTAAGCTTGACTTTTAAGGTTGAATTTTTTGGTTTATAGTCAAAGGGTATTGTTGGTAAACAATGAGTTCTTTAAACATCCCGGTAAATGAAGTTTCATGTACTCCATCTTGTGAAACTACGATTAAATTTCTTCGCGAACAAATTGATTTGCTAAAAAGAGAAAATGAGGACCTTAAATATGAAGGATATACACTTTGGAAAGGTCAAAAACCCTTAAAAGAACAACTAGATGCCAAAATCAAGGACTTCCGAAAACTTCATGAAGAATATAGCAATAAATGTGAAAACTATAACTATGTTAAGAGACAACTTGACGAATGAACTACCGAACTTGATGCATTAAAAGCTAAATATAAAGATGCTGAATTCAACTTTAAGAAATTCGATGTATCAAGTGAGCTAGTTGCTTCTATGATAGAAAAACAACTAAAATTTAAAGATAATCAAAATAAGGGTCTAGGGTATAATAGTGTTCCACCTCCTTTCAATGAAAACTATAACCCACCCCTTGAAACCAATGAGGTAGAGACATCTGCTTAGTATGGCCAAACCCCTGCACTAGCTTCAGTTAAGACTGAACAATTAGGGCCAACTGAGGGTGTTGAGATTAAGTATACTAACGAATCTACTTCTTGTGCAGATAAAGCAGCGAAAGATGAGAACAAGGAGAACACTATTGAACAAACCAATGTCTCCTTGAACTCTGAGTATGTTGCTTCTAACTCAGTTACTTCTGATCAACCTGCTGTTGGTAAATACATGCCACCAATTCAAGCTAAACAGAGTGCCTGTTGCAACTATGCTTGTGGGAACAATAAGAGACAAGGCAAGGGCACGCCACCAGGGGAAGGAAGAAACAACATCTCGGTGAAGAAAAAGACATGTTTTCACTATGGAACACCTGGACACATTGCCAGAAATTGTCCAAATCGCACATACGTTCCCTATTACGCACAAGGATGGCGGAACGTGCTAAGAGGGAGATTCCCCAAAAGAAGCCCGTCAAGGTCACAATCGCACAATGGTGATTGGAACGCACAAAAAGCTAAGAATCAAACTCCTAAGGACAAGAAGGGAAAGTCGGCCAAGAAGCAAAGCTCAAGAGATGCTCTAGTGAAACCAAGACTGGCTAGGTCAAAGTCATCTTGGCGATTGGCTTTGAGTTCCAAAGCAAGTACTGAGGCATCCATCCACTCGAATAAGAAATATTTTAAACCCAACTACAGATGGGTACTAAAGGTTCAATATCCCAAATCTCCTAACGCTTCTAATGTTTCTTCATCTTCTGTTTGTGATAAGCAGGATATGTCATGGGAGAGAGTTCCTTGCACAGATGACAAAGGTCAACCCAGTTTCAAAATGGACTGGGTTCCAAAGACCAACTAATCCCGCACTCTGTGCTGGAGCAGCTATGGAGGCATATCATCAGACCTCGATTTGTTGGTAGTGGCTGTTCCAGGCACATGATAGGGGGCATCTCTCAGCTGTACAACATTCAGAACTTTGTTAGAGAGTATGTATCCTTTGCGGGAAGGGAAGAAAGGAAAGGATCACACATGGGGTTTGTGCTTAACGATGTGAAGAATTTTCGGATCTGTTATGAGATTATGCGTGCTGTTCTCAGACCTTATGGGTGCCAATCAATCAGTGTCTTACGGTTTGAGTTTTCTTCTCGATACTCCTGAGTTTTTCTTACGTTGATTCGTTTTAAAGATAATCTTTTTTTTCTTATAGTTTTTCGTTAGTAGGTATTGTTTGGGAAGTGATATGAAGTATAGTGCTAAAGGGAAATTTATGATGCGTGTAATGCACTAAAGCCGAGTTGTCTAGTCTCTGTGTTCAATGTGCCGGTAGGCACAAAGGATTCAAAAGGACTAGACATTGATTGACAAATGAAAGGACTTGACAATGTGAACTTAGATAGTTTCGTTTGGACTGACAATACAACACTCGGGTAGATTGAGTAGTAAAATAAACATGGGAACCTGCGAGATACACTAAAAGTTAATTATCTAGAACCGTGGATCAACGGTTTCCTTGATGTATGGACTTATGTACTTAATTCCGGTACTGATAGGGCGACTGGGGGGGTTCTGATAAAGTAGGTATGTAGGAAATTATTTTCTTGCTTTCTATCTGTCAGTCGTATGTTGCTTCTTCTGCGTGATTGGAACATATCCGACATGGACTGCAACATATGCAACTCCATCTCTATGCATCCTCTTCTATATGCAATTCTTTCTGTCTGTTAGTTATATGCTGTCCCCTCTGCGTGATCGGAAGATCAGACCTGGTACACAACATATGCACTCTACTATCTCTCTAAACCCCTATCTATGTTAGTCATATGTTGTTCCTTCTGTGTGATTGGAAGACATCCGGACTGGGATACAACATATGCACTTCTATATCTGATTTCTTTCTGAATGATTGTCTACTCACCTAAAGTAAGGAGTTATTTTGAAGTTCTTGGTTACCGGGGTATGCCGAGAAGTGAGGAACACGTTCTAGTGCATCTAAAATTGAGCAATTTAAAGGTTGCATGTAGATCTCGCTGCTTAATTTAAGTGGACAACAATATTCTTGGTTGTCGTCAGCTAAATAACCTATTTAGGAATATAGGTGCAATGTCCTGTCACTTATAATCTGTCCAATTTGCCAAATATCCTTTGTGTTTAAGTGGACCACAATACTAGTGATTGGCCAGATCCAGGCATGTAGGCGTGCGCTGATAATCAAGATTAAATTACATGACAACTTTGATTCCAAAATAGTCTTAAATTTAGCTTGGGTTTTTTTTTTTTTTTGTTTTTGTTAAATTTATACATAGTTTTCCCTATGCACAAATTTAAAGGGGAGAATTAAAAATTTAAAAAAATCAAACAAAATTCAGAAAATCAAAAATCCAAAAATAGTTTTTGTTTATGTTTTATTCTTTTTAGAAAATATGAAAAATCCAAAAATATTGTGTGCTGAGTTTGTTTTTAGTTTTTGTTTTTATCTTAACTTTTGTTTGTCTTGAAAAGTGAATTCAGATGTAGATGAGACTTATGGAGAATGTATCGAGATTTTCTGAGCCAAAGCTTCATTCGTGATTATCGAAGAATTCTCATTCAAAGGAACAAGAAATGAAGTTATTCTTTCAACATTCAATCTTTCAACCCCCAAAAGCAAGGTGAAGTTGTACTTGAAGATTATGTGACAGCTTGCATTGAAGCCTCCTCAATATATTTGTTGCTATCTATGAACCTACTGAAGTGATCCAGAAGATTAGCTCTCTCTGTTGTTCTCTCTGAAAATTCTCAAGCCGAAAGCGCAAATTTTCAAGAATCTCTACATGGAACCTCCACACCCAACGTGCGTTCAAAGTCAAATCTTGAAGAAATGCCAAACTGCTCAAGATGATGTCTTTTATTGAAGATTCATCAAGTTCATCTTGAAATTGTGAAGAATTTAAAGGTTAACATTGAAGCCAAACTCCAACTGAAGATTGACAAGAAAATCCAACTACTTTTTAGGGGGAGTTTGTTGGGTCATTTAGAAAAGAAAGCTATAAACCAAGGGGGAGATTGTTGGGACAAAAAAATGTTTTATACTTTGCTTTTCTAAGCAATTGGGTTTTCGGTCCATGTGGTGTGTGCGATTAAAAGTGTTCACGGCCCGCTGGGTGTTTACGGCTGTGAATTGGTTCTTGGTCGTGAACCTGTTCACGACCTATGTGCCTTATATAAATAGATGTAAGGTTGAGGAGTGCGTGTGTGAGTCTGTACGACTAGAAGAAAGAGAGAGAGAGAGGAGCTTAAGTGTGTGTACTCTAAGGTGTTCTAGAGAGAGAAAGTAGAGAAGGTATGTGTAACATCCCAAATTTCGAGTCCAAAAATTTCAATTTTGGTATAACAATTTAGAAAAACATTTATAAGAAAGCATCATCATGTCATATCATTTTGTAAAACCATAATCTCATGTCTGAAATCGTATTATAAAATTAGTAACAATGCCAGAGTATAATCCCAAGAAATCTCATAGTGCGGAAATCCAATGCGTGTGTATGACATTCAGCTACCGCACCGACTCCTTCCCCTTTGCTGAAGAGGCACCTGAAACAAAACTGAAAACTGTAAGCACGAAGCTTAGTGAGTTCCCCCATCGTACCACATACCATAGAATCACATAGCATATATATTGTCGAGCAATTCTGGGGTGCCTGACCTACCCAGTACGACCATTTTGGGGTGCCAACCTACCCGATACGGCCATTCTGGGGTGCGGACCCACCCGTGTCAAGCCATTATGGGGTGCTGACCCACCCGTGTCAAGCCATTATGGGGTGCTGACCTACCCGTCGGTCCTACCAACCGAACCTCAGGGACTATTCCACCCCTACTGCTACTATCAAATATATCATAACATAAACATACTATCAAACCTATCAGGGGTGTCCGACCTACCCTTCGGTCCTAACAACCGAACTTGGGGACTATTCTCCCCCTACTACCACTATCACATATAACATATCATGCTAGCATATAATGTATCAGGTAGTAGCAAACCTAGATGAATATCACAATGACAATCATCTAACACACAACTCCTACCAGTGGGCCGACATTGTGGCTGTAGACCCACTGCTACTGGAAGGTAACTCACCTCGTATGAATGAACGCTGTCGATCCGAGTAAGAAGTCTCTGTCTGCTGCTCTGGTGATTCCCCGACTATAATTCCCATAAAGACACTTAGTCAGAAGTTGATAACTACTCTTAGGGTAAAATGACTATTTTACCCCTGGCCAAAGTCAATATCCTGGTCAAAGTAAACTTCCAATTGACCTGACTCGCCAAGTTGGGCCGCCAACTTGCCGAGTCCCTATTCATTCATCTGACCCCTCCCGACTCTACTCATCGAGTTTAGCAAAGACTCGATGAGTTCTCCTTCTATAATATCATCGGATGAACCTTCATCCGACTCGCCGAGCTGTATGAACAACTCGTCGAGTTCACCTTTATCCAATGAACATGCCCAGTCTACGACTCGCCGAGTTGTATGAACAACTCGTAGAGTCCATCTTCAAAGGGTTGGGAGATTGCCTTGGACTCGCCGAATCTATTCATATACTCGCCAACTCCTATGATTCCTAGGTCCATGGCTAAGTCTAATATGTTGAGTCACTCCCCTGGACCCCTCTAAAACCCTTCTAACACTCAACTGGGTTCCTTTGAACCTCAACAGACCGGGGACTCAATCCCTGGACTCGCCGACTTCCAAGAACAACTCGACGAGTCGGTGTTGTCCGAGTCTTATATCTCGATTTCTGATGTACAACACCCATCCAAAAGACAGATCTGGGCTTCTAAGATCGATCTAGTACGTAAAGTTATGAAATTTACGTGCATACAAGGGAGTATAAGCTTAATGGATCCAAAAATGAGGTCTAAAGGTGCATGTGGATCTTTATGGCTACAAAGCTGGTCACGTAAGGACATGTAGTCCTCTAAGGACCCTGGATCTTGAGTCTTAACCCCCAACCATGCTTGTACTCATGATTGGTCACCAAAAATGGTTCCTAAGAGCCCTAACTCACTCCAATATGGTTTCTAAGGAACTGTAGATGCTGTACAAACTCGAAATCTTCTGGTTTCCCCTTGGCTCCTCAAGCTTTTCCTTCTTTCTTGTGATCACAAACCACCAAAATCACCAAAAAGGGCCTTAGATCTCACAAAAAGATTAGGGTTTTAGGATGGGGTGTTCTGGGAGCATAAAGGACGATGAAGGCTGCATTAAGACGTTTAAATAGGGAGCAATCCCTCAGATTTAGGGTTTTGTTCATACAGCGCCTACTCGTCGAGTCGGTTTGCGGACTCGTCGGGTAGGTCACTAAACTCCCCCGTCCACAGTCGATTCTACTTGACGAGTTTGACCTTCAACTCGCCGAGTCCCAAGCCAAAATGTTATAATTACTTAAATGAAAATAGGTACCAGGAACCGGGTGCTACAAATCTCCCCCACTTATTTTAGACTTCGTCCTCGAAGTCTACTACTCGATCCAGAAAAAGCTCTGGGTAATGCTCTATCATCTCATCCTCCGGCTCCCACGTCCATTCTGAGCCCTTTTGGTGGTGCCATTGCACCTTCACCAACTCGACCCTCTTGTTCCTCAGATCCTTCGACGTCCAGTCGAGGATCGCCACAGGCTGCTCAATGTAGTTCAGGCTGTCATCCACCTGAATATCTTCCAGAGGTACCACTACCGAGTCATCCACCAAGCACTTCCGCAACTGGGAGACATGGAAAGTGCTATGGATCTGACTGAGTTCCGCTGGCAGATCCAGCCTATACGCCACATTGCCCACCCGGGCTATAACCCTGAAGGGTCCAATATAATTGGGGCCCAGCTTGCCCCGCTTCCTGAATCGGATGACGTCCTTCCATGACAACACCTTTAGGTGGACCATATCCCCGATCTGGAACTCTAGGTCCGAGCGGCGCTTGTCGGTATAACTTTTCTGCTGACTCTGAGCAGTCTGAAGCCTACTCTTGAACTGCTGAATCCTCTCTGTCGTCTTGAGCACCACTTCGGTGCTCCCTATGACCCTCTGGTGTAACGCCTGTGTTTCTGGGCTTGTCATTAATGTTGATGTAATAGTCTAGGTTAACCTTTGTAACCTGTTTTGAGATAATAGAAGTGTATTATGTGTTTTGTGCTTAATTGTGTGTCTTAATGTAGTTAAGAATGAAAATAAGCGTCAAAATAAAATGTTAGAACAAAGGGATGAAATGCGACAGATGATGCATGATAATAGGGACGAACCTATCATACCTATTGTGGAACTCGAATTGATTACCGAGAAATTGGAGGAAGGGAACAATAGTCGCATGGTGAGTCAAGTTGGGACTCAAGGAGAATGAAGGAACGATCCGGAAAGGAGAAACAACAAGGATAGGTGAATGTACAAGAACTTCTTGGGCGCCAAGCTGCCAAGTCTTACTGGAAGCCTGAAGCCTGTTGATATTATGGATTGGATCTCCGAAATGGAGATGGTATTTGAAAGTTGTGACTGTAGCAACAAACAGAAGACTATCTTTGCAGTTAGACAACTGAAGACTGGAGTCTTGAGTTGGTGGAAGTTGCTGGTAGATACTATGCCACGAGGAGATGCCCTGAAAATGTCATGGGAGGAGTTCTTGGAACAACTAAGGGTGAAATATTGTTCAGAGATAGATTTGATTGATCTGAACAATGAGTTCCAAAACTTGAAGAAGGGGAGGATGATCATAGATGACTATGCTACTGCATTCACTGAGAAAATGAAGTTATTTCTGTACCTAGTGCCAACGGAACTCTCCAAGATTAAGAGGTTCGCTAATGGACTGCCTGCCGACTTTGGCCCGACAGTCAAGATGGAAACCACTCTGAAAACAGTTGTTTGAGCAGCTAAGAATGTGGAGGCCCAGCAAAAAGAAAAGGGTCTGGAAAGGATAGAGGTTGGTGAAAAGAGGAAATTCGATAGACCTTTAGGGTCCAAAAAGAAAAGCAAGTTCTCGAAGTCTGGTTCGAGGGCAGGTGGAGGTGAAGCCATGTGGTGCGACAAATGTAAGAAGAAGCATCATGGGAAATGTGAAGTGGTGGCCACATGTTTTAAATGTGGAAAGCCAGGGCACTATGCCAACGAATGCACCCTCACTAAGAAAGTTTGTTATGGTTGTGGTGAGGAGGGACACATGTCGAGGGACTGCCCGAAAAGGAAGGAGGCAGCAAGACCCAACATTCCGCCAAAGCCGAAGGCGAGAGCATTCCAGATGAAACTGGAAGCTGCTAAAGATGAAGCTGATGTCACTTCAGGTACCTTTCTCGTAAACACATTGCCTACCCAAATTTTATTTGATTCTGGAGCCAACTACTCCTTTATTTTGCTTGAATTTGATAGGAAACTAGCTTTGCCTGTTGATAGACTAGATAATGCCTTATTAGTCGAAGTTGCTAGTGGCAAGTTTGTACCTATTAGCCATCGTGTGAAAAACATCTTAATTGACTTGAATGGGAATAAGTTCCGCGAGGAATTATTGCCTATAGAACTTAATGGTTTCAACATCGTGTTGGGAATGGATTGGCTTAGCGCTAATGACGCCGAAATATTGTGCAAGAAAAAGATAGTCAAAATAAACCCGCCAGGGAAAGAGTCATTTATGGTGTATGGGGACAAACACAGAGTAAATTCTGGAATCATTTCTCTAATGAAAGCCAGAAAGTGTTTGGCCAAAGGATGTACATCATATCTAGCATTCGTGATCGATGCTAAAAAGGAGAAAAAGGTGATGCAGAGCATTCCTATTGTATGTGAGTATCCGGAAGTATTTCCCGAAGATCTTCCCGGATTACCGCCTGATAGATAAGTGGAGTTTAGAATAGACTTGTTACTAGGGACGACGCCAATAGCAAAAGCACCTTACCGATTAACACCGACGGAGATGAAGGAGATGATGATGCAACTTCAGGAGTTATTGGACAAAGGTTTCATTAGACCTAGTTCATCTCCATGGGGAGCTCCGGTGTTATTCATAAAGAAGAAAGACGGGAGCATGAGGATGTGCATTGATTACAGAGAGCTGAATAAAGCAACGATAAAGAATAGATACCCGTTGCCAAGGATTGATGACCTGTTTGATCAATTGCAAGGTTCGAGCTATTTCTCGAAGATCGATCTAAGGTCAGTATATCATCAGCTAAAAGTTAGAGAGCAAAATATCGAGAAGACTGCATTCAGAACTAGATATGGATAGTACGAGTTCTTGGTTATGTCGTTTGGACTAACCAATCCTCTTGCAACATTCATGGATTTAATGAATCGGGTTTGTAATCCATTCCTTGATAAATTTGTGATAGTGTTCATAGATGACATTCTGATTTACTCGAAAAGACAAGAGGAGCATGGCAGACACTTGCGAGAAGTGTTAGAAGTTTTGATGAAGGAGAAGCTGTATGCAAAGTTCTCCAAGTGTGATTTTTGGATTCGAGAAGTCCAATTCTTGGGTCACGTGGTCAACCAAGAAGGGATAATGGTTGATCCAGCGAATATCGAAGCTGTGATGAAGTGGGAACAACCGAAAAGTCCCACGGAGATCCGAAGCTTTTTGGGATTAGCCGGGTATTACTGAAGGTTTATCCAAGGCTTTTCTTCGATTGCTAGTCCATTGACAGCTTTGACCCACAAAGGAGCTACTTATGCTTGGAGTGATAAGCATAAAGAAGCATTCGAGAAGCTAAAGAAGAAACTATGTGAGGCACCGATACTTTCTCTACCCGATGGAGTTGAAGACTTTGCTTTTTATAGCGATGCGTTTAGGGTTGGATTGGGTTGTGTTTTGACCCAAAGAGATAAGGTGATCGCATATGCGTCTCGATAATTGAAAGAGCATGAAAAGAACTACCCGACTCATGATTTGGAGTTGGCAGCGATAGTTTTTGCTCTGAAGATATGGAGGCATTACCTCTATGGCACGAAGTGCAAACTTTTCACTGATCATAAGAGTCTCTAATATCTCTTTAATCAGAAAGAATTGAATATGAGGCAACGAAGCTGGCTAGAGTTACTTAAGGACTATGACTGTGAGATACTTTACCACCCCGGTAAAGCAAACGTTGTTGCTGATGCTATCAGTCGTAAAGTCAGTCTTGAAAGGAAAAGGCCAAGGGCGTTGAGAATAGAAGTTGTCTCGACAATTGTGGAAAGTATAAAGAAAGCTCAAGAGGAAGCTTCTGAGAAGAATGAGCGAAAGGAAGAACGTTTGGGAAAAACGTTGGTGTTCGGCATAAACAGTCATGGACTGAAGGTGTTCCAAGATCGGATTTGGATACCTAAGACAGGAGGAGTCAGAGATCTTCTGATGGAAGAAGCTCACAAGACCATGTACTCGATTCATCCCGGTAGCACTAAAATGTATAGGTACCTGAAAACCTACTACTGGTGGCCGACGATGGAGCTTGATGTTGCAAGGTATGTGGCCGAGTGTGTGACTTGTGCGAGAGTCAAGACACAACATCAGAAACCATATGGGAGTTTAGAACCTTTACCTGTGCCTATGGGTAAATGGGAAGACATCGCTATGGATTTTGTCACTAAACTACCTAGAACAAAGAATGGTCACGGCATGATTTGGGTGGTCGTTGATCGATTCACTAAGAGTGCGCATTTCATAGCAGCCAAGGAGAAATGGTCTATGGAAAAGCTTGCGAATTCTTTTGTGAAGGAAATTGTGAGGCTTCACGGTGTTACGTTAACGATTATGTCAGATCGTGACAACCGTTTCACCTCGCGATTTTGGAAAAGTCTACAGGAGGAATTGGGTACCAAGTTGTGTTTAAGTACAGCTTACCATCCACAGACTGATGGTCAGAGCGAACGGGCGATACAAACACTTGAAGATATACTGAGAGCATGTACCCTGGAATTCCAAGGTAATTGGGATGAACATTTACCTTTGGTAGAATTTTCCTACAATAATAGTTTCCACTCGAGCATTAAGATGACACCTTATCAAGCTTTGTATGGACAGAAGTGTCGTACGCCGTCTTGTTGGCTTGAGGCTAGGGAAAAGCAGTTTATGCGACCGAAGATAGTCCATCAAATTGCTGAAAGGTTGAAAATAATTAGGGAAAGAATGTTAGCAACTCAGGATCGTCAAAAAAGCTATGCTGACAACAAGCTAAGACCGATAACTGTTGAAGTTGGAGATTCGGTTTTGCTTAAAGTCTCGCCGTGGAAGGGACTTATAAGATTTGGTAAAAAGGGAAAATTAAGTCCAAGGTTTATTGGACCATTTAAAGTTCTTCAGAGGATTGGGAACCAAGCTTACAAGCTCGAACTACCAGAAGAACTGAATGGAATTCATAACACTTTCCATGTGTGTTATTTGAGGAAGTTCACGGGAGAAGTTCCCGACATGATTCCACTTTCGGAGTTGAGAATTGATGAGAACAAAAGGTTGATTGAAGAACCAGAGGCAATCGTTGACCGAAAGAGTAAGAAGTTGCGACGCAAGATGGTTGAGTTAGTGCTTGTCCGATGGAAACACACGAATGGGCCGAATCTCACCTGGGAGACGGAGAGTGACATGATGGGTCGCTATCCGCATTTGTTTGTTGATATGTGATTCTAGGGACGGAATCATTCTAAGGTGGAGAGAGTTGTAATGCATGTGTTTCTGGGCTTGTCATTAATGTTGATGGAATAGTCTAGGTTAACCTTTGTAACCCGTTTTGAGATAATAGAAGTGTATTATGTGTTTTGTGCTTAATTGTGTGTCTTAATGTAATTAAGAATAAAAATAAGCATCAAAATAAAATGTTAGATAAAGCCGATATCTATGTATAATGTTGTAGTAGTTGAAACGAGGTTTCTGAATATATAAAGAATGCCAAAATCCGAGTTATAACGAAGAAGTTATGACATGTCGAAGTTTTGCGACAGAACCGACAACGCTGAATGACGTAAAAAAGTGAAATTTACGTTAGAGCGATATTTAGCCTTAGTGATCTAAACGAATGTCGTAGAGTTCATTAATCCGAGAGCGTGCATAAAGAGAACACCCAAATCTGACTTCGTATGAGGAAGTTATGATTTTATGAAGTTTCGACTTAGCAGTATGCAGCCCGAATACTCGATTCGAGATCGAGTGATTGTTGGTCTAAACAATCTAAACGAGAATCGAAGATCTCGTTGATAGTAGTGCATTGGTGAAAAGTTAGGCGAAAACGGACGTCAGATGAAGAAGTTATGAATTTATAACGGAGTTTTCTTGTCCCGGCCTACTAAAAATAAATAACAAAAAATAAAATCAAAATTAGCCGACGGAGTCTAAACGAAAGTTGTAGAGCGTAGTCTCACCTACGCGTAGACATGAAGAACGTCGAAAATGGAGTTCATATGAAGAAGATATGAATTTTTGAAGTTTATTAAATAATTAATATATAAATTTAATTATTAATCCGATATTATCCGAAGGGGGAGTCACCGGACTTATCCGGGTTACGCCCAGCGTACAACGAAGCATGACGCGCCTCGCACTCGAGTTCTTCGGATACATAAGCAGTGACGATTTCGGAGCAGTACGCCTCGCGTAGAGTATTACGCCCAGCGTAATGCGAGGCCTCAGCCTCCTATAAAAGGCATGCGAGGGCAACCTTATTCTTTTGCCAAATTCTTCCTTTCTCTCTAGTTTTTGCCTCGATTTGTGTGCCATTTTTACCCCGAAGCCCCAGTATGATTCCCGAGCCCCGAAGCAAGTCTTGAAGCCCCAAAGATCTCGAGAAGTAAGAATCCTGAGCCGAAGCTCTGCCCGCGAGGAGCCCGGTTTTTGTGAAGATCTTCTAGATCTACCGAAGAATACTACTTCTACAAGTCGTAGTGCTGTCCGATCATCTTTTGATCAAGTGAGTGTGTAGTTACTTTCTTCTAACGCATAATTATGAAGTATTTTATATAAAATACGTGTTATGTGTATATTTTGTTGTTATAAGTGTTAATGTATATTCACTTTCTTCTATCTCATAGATCTGATTTATTCTCTATGAAATACGTGTTATGTGTGTGTGCCTCATCTGTTATATGGAATATGTATTGATTGAACATGCTATACTGGTTTTAAACTATATATAAAAATATATATTTTTATCTACTAATATTTTGGGTAGAACATGGGTAGATAGTTGATGTGTGATAAACAGATGAGAGGCCTCGATGTTGACCTAGTCATCTAGCAGAGTATGGATGACGACCACAGACTCTTTCTAGACAGTCCAGTGGAACGCTAGCAGGTTCATAACCTGTAGGTGTTGTGAACGATGTGTTCACTGGTGTACTCTATCCCCCTCATGGTTGCCTTTAGGATATCTATTGTTGAGGAAACCCCTTAGCAGTAATGTCCGTCCCGATGAAAATCCTAGATTAGGTCCCTTGAGATAGATGTTGTTTTAGGGACATAAAGTGAGGATAACGGGAATGGGTAATCGGGTTATTGTTGGTTGGTGAAATTAAATATAATTATTTATTGTGGGTTGAAAACCCTATATGCTCACCAGGCTCCCATGCCTGACCCACTCAGTTTATTCGTATTATAGGTAGTGGCGCGAGGGCATAAGATGGATGAATCATCAAGTTGTTTTGTTTACAAGTCTGTATATGTATATATTTGTTGAATGACTTGTAATGTTATCGTTTATGCTTTATGGTCTGTATCGGAACATGACATCCCGAGTTTTGATTATATAATGAAAATGCATCTTTTGATGAAATTCTTTGATAAATATTATTTTATCATATTTTGTTTTTGGGAACAATTTCCGCAACTCTTTTAAATCAAAAGGGTTTACTCTGAAATTATTTTAAAAAGCATAAATGAAATCGGTCTTTTCTGGCCGAGATTTTGGGGATGTCACATCTGGCCCACCTCACCCCAACATATCAGAGTCCTGTACTTCCTCCCATATAACATCTCAAAGGTAGGACAATTGATACTCACATGGTAGCTGTTGTTGTAGAAGAACTCAGCTAATGGAAGATAGGTATCCCAACCACCACTGAAATCTAGCACACAGGCCCACAACATATTCTCCAGAGTCTGGATGGTCCGCTCGCTCTGTCCATCTGTCTGCGGATGAAAAGCGGTGCTAAAGTGTAGACGAGTACCCAACTCATCGTGGAATTTCTTCCAAAATCTGGAAGTAAACCGTACATCTCTGTCGGAAATCATGGAGACTAGCACTCCATGCCGAGCCACCACCTCTTGAATGTAGATATCGGCTTCCTTCTTGGCCGATATACTATTCTGGATTGGTATGAAATGGGCACTCTTGGTCAATCGATCCACGATGATCCATATGGAATCCACTCCCCGCGCGGTCCTGGGAAGTTTGGTGATGAAATCCATGGTAATATCTTCCCATTTCCACATGGGAATATCTAACGGCTGCATCTTGCCGTGTGGCCTCTGGTGCTTGGCCTTGACCTTCCTGTAGGTCAAACACCGCTCCACATACCATGCTACATCCCACTTCATGTAGGGCGACCAATAGTCAAGACGAAGATCTCTATACATCTTCGTCGCTCCGGGATGGATAGAAAACCTGGATTTGTGCTCCTCCTCCATCAATATCTGGCGTATACCTCCATGATAGGGGACCCACACCCTACAGAGAAGAGTCAATAACCCTCGGCTATCATAGTCGAAGGAGGAAACCTGAACCACTATACGCTCGCTCTTCCGATGTTCCTCCTTCATAGCCTCCTGCTAGGCCTCTCGGATCTGCTCTAACAGTGGAGTCACTACTGTCATTCGCATGCAAATGTCTCTAATCGGTGCTGCCTGACGGCTAAGCGCATCGGCCACCACATTGGCCTTCCCTGGGTGGTAAGGGATCTCACAATCATAATCCTACACCACATCTAACCACCGACGCTGCCTCATGTTCAGGAATCTCCCGAGCCAATTGCTGGAGCTCCACAGCGGGTGCGAACTCAGCCCTGAACCGGGTCAAAAAATTCGTCCATGTCATAGCCTCAATAGCTGAGGCTCCCCGAGAGTCACCAACCGACTCCCACCAATCCTTGGCCCTGTCCCTCAAGCATCCCGCCGCATATCGAACCTTTGACCCCTCGGAGCAGAAGCTAGTCAACTGTGCAGATTCAATGTCTGCAATCCATCATCTGGAAACAATGGGGTCTTTCACCCCATGGAAATCCGACGCACCACTGCCCCAAAGTCCTTAAAGGATAGTGTGTGTGATCCTGATTGGCTGGTCGCCATGTCACTCCTGAACGCCCTGAGACGATCCTCCATCAGCTCTACTATCCCTTCCTTGATCGACCCAAAGATAATTGGGGTCGCATCAAGGATGTCTCTTGTGATCTCCGATGCGATAAACTCGCGTAGCCTCTCATCCACTAGTTCGGAACCTGAACCCGAACCCGATCCCTCTCCCGAACTGCCAATTGCTGGTCTAGAACGTAGTACCACCATTCTGTAAACATATAATGACAACTGTCAGAAATACTGATCTATCTAGATGTATCACATCTACCACAAGTTTCCCCGGTCTTGTCTCAGCCTTCCTCGACTTAAGTACGGATCCTATGCTTTCATTAGTACGTGCCCATACTACCTTCCACATCTATCCGTACTGTCCTCAAGAACCGCCTTGACTCCACCAAGTGCCTTCTACTACAACTGTTCTCTGCTACTCTCATCCTAGGCTTACCCTAGGGAAATCTCCGACTCCAAATCAGTCCTCAGCTGTTGAAGGCCTCTTCGTAATGCCAATTAGCTATCACCTGAATACTATCACATGCAACGAGGCTCAGATAATCCTTTGAGTAAGGGACTCATCCCTACAATGGTTAAGACTCATACAAGAGCTACACAATAGGGTCAAATCCAATACTCTAAGATTATTCAACCCTGATTGCATGTGACTTTAACGTATTCACCTAATAGCTAACTCCCATTACTCAGAGTCCCACAAAGCACAAAGCAAGCAACATTCAGACAAAAAGGGAACAAACTCAAGCAATTCTATTCACAAAACAAGCTCTACTAGCATGAGATGTAAGCTCATATAATCAGGCATAACCTAAACATGCTATCCTACCTCTGTCTAACAAACATTATCATGCATCTCAAAAGCACTTATAACAGGCACATAAGGCATCCTTCTTAGATTCTTAGTCCTAATCTTGCATGATGTTCTACTAGCTGATAATCATAACATAAACTTGTATGGGTAATTTGGGGAAAACTTACTTGAGCTCGGCCGTTCGAGCACATCACACACCTTGTTCTTTCTCAAAACTCTTTAACTTAGATTTTAGAAAACCATTTTCTTTGTAAAAATCTTTTAATCCCTCGGTTTGAGTCCAGACACTCCCGAGGGTTTGTTCGAATCCCTCAAACCAGTGCTCGGATACCAACTTGTAACATCCCAAATTTCGAGTCCAAAAATTTCAATTTTGGTATAACGATTTTGAAAAACATTTATAAGAAAGCATCATCAAGTCATATCATTTCGTAAAACCATAATCTCATGTCTGAAATCATATTATAAAATTAGTAACAATGCCAGAGTACAATCCCAAGAAATCTCACAGTGCGGAAATCCAATGCGTGTGTATGACGTGCAGCTACCGCACCGGCTTAGAGAACTGCACCTCGTGCAACCAAAAATCACACTTAGAGAACTTTACAAAAAGTCTCTCCCTACTCAACGTCTCAAGCACCTTTCTCAGGTGCTCTTCGTGCTGCCCCTGCATCTTGGAATAGACCAAGATGTCATAAATAATGACTATCACAGACCGATCTAACATCGGTCCGCACACGCGGTTCATGAGATCCTTGAACACGACAGGAGCATTGGTGAGCCCAAGTGGCATCACCATGAACTCATAGTGGCCATAGCGAGTCCGGAAGGCTGTCTTCTGCACATCCTCGTCTCGGGCCCGCATCTGATGATAACCCAATCGCAAATCAATCTTAGAGAACCAAGATGCACCCTGAAGCTGGTCGAAAAGATTATCAATCCTCGGAAGGGGATAACGGTTATTCACCATTACCTTATTCGACTCCCAGTAGTCGATAAACATCCGATGAGAATTGTCCTTCTTCTTCACAAACATAATCAGGGCTCCCAAGGCGAACTGCTTGGCCTGATAAATCCCTTGTCTAACAACTCTTGCAGCTGTGTAGACAACTCCTGCATCTCGGCAGGAGCCAATCAATATGGTTATTTGGCTATCGGAGCCGCACCTAGAATCAAATCAATTCTGAACTACACCTACCTCTCTGTAGGCACCCTAAGAAAATCCTCCGAAAAGATGTCCGGATACTCTCACACAATCAACACATCGTCCAAGGTCGCCTTACCCAAATCTCGGGTATCCATGACATAAGCGACAAAACCTGAACAAACCTGATGAAGATATCGTCTGGCTCTCGCTGTTGAACACATAATCGGCCCACATTGCGGTCTCTAACCCTTAATCACCAACTCTCCCCCACTTGGGGTCCGAACCCGAACCAACTACTGCTCACAGTCGATAACCACCCCATTAGGTATCAACCAATCCATGCCCACGATAACCTTGTTCCCACGCAAAGGAATGATAACCAAATCCACCAAATACTGCTCGCTGAATAACTGAAGGGTACACCCTCGATGAACCCTCGCAACCTGAATAGACCTATCATCGACAATCTCAACATTTAGCGGACAATCCAGCTCTCCGAGAGCTCCAACAAATCTCTTGCTAAGCGCAAGAGATACAAACGATCGGGTAGCCCCCGAATCAAATAATACCAAAGCAGAGATGTCGTTCACAAGGAACGATCCGAAAATAAAACACATGAACATAAGCAACAACTTAATATAAATAAAGAGATAAGGAGAATATGCATACCTGTCACCATATCAGGAGCTGCACGTGCCTCCTCTGCCGTCAACTGGAAAGCCCTACTCTTTGCCGCAAATGCATCTACCCGGCCCAGACGACCATCATTAATCCTCAATGCCGTAGGAGCGGGTGCTGACACTGGTCTTGCCGCACCCAACCACTGACATTGGGCCTTCTTGTGGCCCCTCTGATTGCACTGAAAGAAAATCAGATCAGACATCGGGGTAGTGGGGATGGCAACAGTACAATCCCTGCTGATATGATATGTCCGGCTGTATTTGAAGCAGCTCGAACCACCTACTTTGCACGTCCCCTCGTGCACCTTGCTGCACCTGCCACAACGATTGTGACCATGATGGCCTTTCGAATTAGAATTAGATACCTTGGGCCTCTTGACCAAACCCTCGACGCTCAACACATAATCTGGATTCCTCTTCTTCTCCGTCTCCGAGTCAATATCCCTCTCCCTAGCCCTCGATATCATGTCTTCCAACGTCTTGCAGCTGGATCAGCTCACAAACTGCCGAATATCACTCCTCAATATCTCATGGTATCGGGCCTTCTTCATTTCCTCGTCCGCCACATACTACGGAACCAGAAGTGCCCTCTCCCTGAACATAGAAGTGATCTCAGCCACCGTCTCAGTAATCTGACGGAGATCCTGAAACTCTCGTGCCAGCTTCTGCACCTTAATTGCTGGTGCAAACTCGGCTCGGAACCTGGTCGAGAAATCACTCCAGGTCATCGAATCAATAGCAACATCATCTCCTAAGCATGCCCTACCTCCCACCACCAATCACGTGCCCTATCCTTCAGGAGGCAGAAAGCTAGTATAGCCTTATCCCCCTCGGGACAACGGCTGGTACAGAAGGCGTTGGCAACATCTGCCAACCACCTGTTGCTCGCAATGGGGTCCCTCGCCTCATGATAGTCTGACACTCCATATGACCGAAACTAACTGAAGTTCAGAGAGAGCATCCCAATAAAAGCCACAATCTCAACGCGAAAGGCGCTCAATCTCTCATCAAGAATCTCCAGAATACCCTCCTTGACCGTGCCAAAGATCATAAGAGTCTGATCAAGGATACTGTGCGTAATCTCAGACGAGATTAACTCCCTCGTCTGGTCATCAAGATTCCCGACTCCAGAACCTGAGCCCGAACCCTCTCCAGTTCACTCAAGAATTGCTTTGACTCCACCAGGTCACTCAAGAGAAAACATCTAACTTCCCTCGCACAAGGCTCTCAGCACTTAGATCTCATCCTAGGTTTTCCTAGGGAAAACTCCACACGACTCTTCGCCAACAGCTGTAGAAGGAACTCACACTAACTTCCGCTAACTAGTTCTCTAATACAATTACATATTAACAAAAACTAGATAATTCTTCGAATGAAAGGTCTAACGCTACAACGGTTGGACTCAAACAAGAGCTGCGCAATAGAGCTAAACCTAGCCCTCTAAAATTATTTAGTTTCCATAATATGTAACTTAGCATATTCGCTTACAAATTAGCTGAAACTAGCTAGAATTCCTAAAAGCACAAAGCAAGCAACATTCGAGCATCAAGTAATCAGAACAAGGCATAACCTAATCAGGCCATCCTATCACTGACTAATCAGTACTAGCATGCAGATCTATAATCTCATAATCAGGCACACAAAGGCATCCCTACTAGATCCTTAGCTCTATTCTAGCATGAGATTCACATATTAACAATTCAAAATGTAACATAACATGTATGGGTAATTTGGGATAACTTACTTGAGCTCGGTTGATTGCATGCACCACACCCTTTTCTTTTCTCTTTTCGAAGTTCTTTTATAAAATATTTTTCTTTGGAAAAGTTTCTACCAAATTCTTAGTTTGAGTTCAGACACACCCAGGAGTGCCCGAATCCCTCAAACCAAGGCTCTGATACCAACTTGAAACATCCCAAAAATATGGTCCCCAAATTTCATTTTCTCATGATAGATAAAATAGTATTTTCAAATGTCAAACAATCATCACAACAAAACCACATCATCAAGTGTTATCAAAATCAGAGTGAATGTTAAATGCGGAACTCCAGTGGTTTGTGCGATGCAGTCAACTCAAACTCTTCCCTTTTGAACTGGAAGTAACTGAAACAAAACTAAAAACCGTAAGCACAAAGCTTAGCGAGTTTTCCCCAAACTACCACATACCATACATACAATAAGCATATAATGGGTCCCGCTCAGTCATCAAGCTGAGCTCGGAAATAAATCGGGCCCAACCCAACATGCATATAACATATATCAAATAAACACATACACATTTAACATAGACACATAGCATACAAACAGTTATCGGGCCCCACCCAACATCGAACCTTAGCCCTGAGAGAATATAAACACGTACACATGCAAGAGTCATGAAGAAAACTAGCATACTATCATAGCATAAACATGGGGCGATATTGGTTCCTTCAACCGACAATACCCAGTGAGGAAAACTCACCTCAAAAAGCTGATCGAAACGAATGATCCCTAACTGCTAGTCCTACGACTCCCCGAGCTATCAATTACCAAATAAAAGCTGATTAACATTTGGAATCTACTTCATAACCAAAATCCCTACTTGGGGTAAAAAGACTATTTTACCCCTATCTTAACTTGGTCCAAGAATGAAGCCCTAAATCACAATCTAATGGACTAAAAGTTAAACAATCCAACAAATGGCCCAATTTCCAATTGGGCCAAATTCCTTCTCTTGGGCCTTAGCCCAACGCCCAATAATGTTTCTCTAGTCCAATTGGTCCAATTCCAGATGGTCCACAATGACCCAAGTCACCAATCCATGAAAGTGACCCAAACCGTGGCCCAACAACTCGAAGCCCAAATCAGTGAGTACGCAGGGCGTAGTCAACAATATAATACTAAACTAGGTATTTCATATCAAGTCTACTTCTCGATCCTAAAATATCGGCTTGTCTGGTTGCGTTCCCTCAAATATTGCCCACGGTTAAAGGGAGACTAATTCAAACAACCATATACTTTTTCCTCCAATGATTACACCATTGCAACATCGTTCATATCTTTTTAAATCACCATTGTAACATCCTAAAATTCAAGACCAAAAATTTCATTTTTGATTTTGCAATTTATAAAACAATTTATAAATACCTCATCCAGTTATTTCCTTTCATAAAACCATAGACCATAAGTCTCCAAAACATGTCATAAGATAGTAATAATGTCAGAGTACAAATCCCAAGAATCTCATATACGGAAAATCGTGTATGCGATGCGCTGATACCATGTCGGCTCCTTTCGATTCGAAGAAGGACCTGAAACTAAAACTGAAAACGGTAAGCACAAAGCTTAATGAGTTCCCCCATCATACCACATACCATATAATAAACATACTACCATGCATATCTGGATTCCCGACCTACCCTGCTGAGCATATCAAGGTGCTCAACCTACCCCTGCTAGGCATACTGGGGTGCCTAACCTACCCATGTCAGACATACCAAGATGTCCGACCTATCCCTTCGGTTTATTTCAACCGGTTACGGGAACTATTTCACCCCTACTACTACCACATAACAACATAACGTAATCATACTGTCAGACATACCGGGGTGCCCGACTTACCCCTTTGATTATTTCGACTGATACAGGGACTATTCCCCCTACTACCACTATCACATAACATCATACCATACTAGTGTTGGGATTTAAGTACTCTAACATTCCTACGGTGCACATACAACCCTAATTCTTTGGATCTAAGTTTTTTCTAATTATAAATGCAATAAACATTTTCCAAAGCATGAAGCCTAAACTAGCATGCAAAGCGATATTTGAATCATAAAAACTAGTTAGAATATTACCTTGTGTTGTAGCTTCAACGACTTGGGATAAAGAAAGCTTAGCACCCCAAGTGTGATGCCTCAAATGGAATCACAAAACACCAAGAACAATTAGGATGAATATGGAGAGGTTTTGGAGACTCTAAAATCAATTCTTACTCTTCAAAATACAAGTGGTAGGTGTGTGTCTCTCTCTAACTGATTTTAGTTTATGAATACATACATACATACATACATACATATATATATATATATATATATATATATATATATATATATATGTCTCTGTGTGTGTGTGTGTGTGTGCGTGTAGAATATTAAGGGTCATGTGTAACCCTAATCCATACCCATAAGCTTATGATCCACCCATTTGATTTGGATAACCACTTCATGGACTAACCCATAAGCCCATCACAAATCAATCATGGACCCATAAGCCCATCACAAATCAATCATGGATCATTAGCCCAATCCATATGTATCAATTTAATTAGTCTCTTTTGATCACTAAATTAATTATTAAATTAATTACATATTCAGTACTAATTAAATAATATGATTCCTCAATTAATATATTATACTTATAATATATTAATAAATCATAATTAACTTCTTACTCAAATATCCTTCCTAACATATTGCTTTGATGAATGCAACCCAAATAGGCCATGCTACTATCGGGTCAAGTACAACACTCCATCCTTTTGGAGTTGGGCTATGCGCTTCTTGTTGACATGCCCAAGACGACAATGCCATAAGCATGCTTTATCCAAATCATTGGAAGAATCAATATGCAACACATTATTTCCTAAGTTATCTAAAACCATCACAGTTTCATATATGCCATTGCAAGGTAACGCTTCAAAATAAAATACAGCTTTAAAATTAGAATTTATTGAACCAATTTCATTGTTAAAAGAAAAGGTAAAACCTTGTTCATACAAACTGTGAAAGGAAATAATATTTCTCGCCATATCAGACGAGTAGCAACAATTATTCAAATCTAATTTTAACCCACTACTAAGCAATAAAGAATAAACTTTAATCTTGGTGACAAGTGACTTCTTCCTATTCCCCATGATTAAGTTCATCTTCCCATGCTCCACATCCCTACTTCTTTTTAGACCCTGCAAATCAGAGCAAATGTGAAAACCACATCCTGTATCAAGGACCCAAGAATTAGCATGTGATGAGTTATTAGATAAAATAGTATAAATACCTGCAAAGGAGGGTTTGATCTTCCCATCCTTTATGTCCTATGAGTATTTAGGCAGCTTTGTCTCTAGTGCCCGTTTTCATGGCAATGGAAGCACTCGACATCCTTTGGATTGGAAGAGGTTGTGACAAAACCAAATTTGGTTCCACTAGAAGAGGATCTAGCATGGAACTTTCCCTTATGACTCTTGGAAGGAGTCTTCCTCTTCCTTCCCTTTCCATGTTCAATTTCCAGGACAGGGGCAGTTGCAGTAGGAGTAGGTACAAGAGATTTGCCTTTCAAACTGCTTTCAGCAGTTCTCAAGAGACCTTGAAGCTTGCTTAGAGTGACCTCCCCCTTGTTCAATTGATAAGTCATACAAAACTGATCATAAAAATGAGGTAAAGAGTGTAAAATAATATCTATAGCCAACTCTTCATCTAAGTTGACATTCAACTTCAACAAGCGGCCCACAAACCTTTGCATCTTTTGCAAGTGGGCCATGATGGACTCTCCATCCTTCATTTTAGTCGTGATCATGGAGGCAATGATCTCATACCTCTCCCGCTGAGCACTTTGATGGTATTTTTCCATCAAATCCTGGTGCATTTCATAAGGCCAAAAGTCCTCATAGGAGTTCTGAAGCTCAGTAGTCATGGTAGAGATCATTATACACGACACTTTGGTCGCGTCCCTCTCATGAGTTTTGTACTCAGAAATCTGTTTGGGAGTAGCAGTTGATTCATCAATCTCCTTAAGCTCTTTATCAAGGACATATTCTTTGTCCTCATAATGAATAGCCATTCGGATGTTTTGAATCCAATCATTGAAATTCATCAAAGATGAATCTCCCACATACGTTCATGAGGGAGAAAGAGCCAGAAGGGATTGGGTTGGAAGCATTATTTTAAGTAGACATCTGAAATGAAAGACAAAGTTTAGACAAGATAAGGATCCTTAATACAACACCCAAAATGGAATATTAAGGCTAGGAACCAACACAATATTCTACAATTCGGAAGAGGGATGCCGTAATCCAATTGTAAAATATTTGAAGGTAGGTAAATGACGATTTACCAATTTCCACCATGAAAACCGAAATTGAAGATTAGGTTTTAAATGGTTTGAAGTTCCTAGATTCTTTTGAGATTCATTGAACTCTTCAATGGCTTGTTTAAATCTCAATTATTCCCATCAAGTTTGTGACTGGGATATCGAGGATCATAAACAAGGTGAGAATAACCATGCAAATTAGCTTGGTACTCTCGATGTTACAAATCACCTAATCAATGTGCCAGTTAACCACACACACTCCATTGAACCATGATTAACACCAAACTACCCCTTGCCACACATTTTCAGTCCCAAATTAGTGTGCCTGTTAACCACACATGCTCCCCTAACGACTTAACAAGGTGCAAAGTGCAATTTTATGGAATAGCACCATTTTCACATTTTTCGTAAAGTAACTAAGATTGGGAATTTATAAAAGTTTAGTTACTTTAATAATTTTCATTATACTTATTATTATTAATAATGAGAATTAGTGTCATATCCTACCCGTTTGGCTAACGACCCTCCACCAGTCAAGGAAGCGGTGGGTGAGAGTGGACACCCATTAAACCACTATTTTATAGGCAGTAACCTTATACCCCCTTATAGACCGGCTTCGTAAATGAGGCCTACTAACGGTAAGACTGACTTGTCTTATATATATATATATATATATATATATATATATATATATATATATATATATATATATATATATATATAAGTATTAAACGTTAATATTATAATAGTATAAGGGTTAAATTTTAAAATTTTAAAACTCTAGGGTTTGGAATTAAAGTTTCATTAATGTAACTTTTCAAGTTCCAAACTTGAGGGCAAGTTTTGTAACTTGGAAAAACTCTTGAACTTCATAACTTATGAACTTTTATGTTCCATGAATGAGACCTTTCCAATTCCAAACTTGTGTACAAGTTCTGAAAACTTTCAAGACTCTTAGAATTCTGTAACTTACATTAGTTAATGGTTTCATAAATAAAGACTTTTCACATTCCATAACTTGAGGACACGTTATGGAACTTTTTCAAGAACACATATAGATCAAACTAACTAATCCAATTATGAAATAAAGATCATTTACCAATTTGACCTAATTTGATTCATAGTACATGATAACTTCAAATTTTACAAATAACTAGTATATCACAAAAACAAGTAGTTATCTTAGAACTTGATAAAAATCATGTTATTGGATGGGGATAGACATTGCCATACTAGTAAAATCAAATTTTATGAACCAAAACAATTTTTGGTAATGTTCCTAATCCAAAACAGGCCAAAAACTCGAAGAATCGGCCCACTTAATGTCCAACTCGTCGAGTGCACTTATAAACTCGACGAGTTCATCATCATAAGGCACCTACTTGTCGAGTTCATACATGGACTCGTCGAGTAGGCCCTGGCAGAATCCAAAATTGTCATTTTTTGGCATTTGAAAATCACACAATTGCATCAATATAATAGAAAACACCCATGGCTCTGATACCACTATTGGGTATTATGTACTCTAACATTCCTATGGTGCACATACAACCCTAATTCTTTGGATATAAGTTTTCTATAATTATACATGCAATAAACATTTTCCAAAGCTTGAAGCCTAAACTAGCATGTAAAGTGATATTTGAATCATAAAAACTAGTTAGAATATTACCTTGTGTAGTAGCTTGAATGACTTGGCCACAAGAAAGTTTAGCACCCCAAGTGTGATGCCTCAAACGGAATCAAAAAGCACCAAGAACAATTAGGATGAATATGGATAGGTTATGGAGACTCTAAATTGGTTCTCACTCTTCAAAATACAGTGGTAGGTGTGTGTCTCTCTCTCTTTAACCGATTTTAGCTTATGAATATATATATATATATATATATATATATATATATATATATATATATATATATATATATATATATATATATATAGAATATCAAGGGTCATGTGTAACCTTAATCCATACCCATAAGCTTATGACCCACCCATTTGATTTGGATAACCACTTCATGGACTAACCCACAAGCCCATCACAAATAAATCATGAATCATTAGCCCAATCCATACGTATTAATTTAATTAGTCTCTTTTGATCACTAAATTAATTCTTTATCAATACTAATTAAATAATATGATTCCTCCATTAATATATTATACTTATAAAATATTAATAAATCATAATTAACCTCTTACTCAAATATCCTTCCTAACATATTGCTTTGATGAATGCAACCCAAATGAACCATGCTACTATCGGGTCAAGTACATACGAATTATAGTTATGGGATCAAACACCTTCTCCAACAACTAGCACATAAACATAACAGATAGTGGCATACCAGACAAATATCAAAAAGACAATTATCTAACCAACAACTCCTACTATTGGGCCGACATTGTGGCCTTAGACCCACTTCTACTGGAAGGTAAATCACCTCAATGTTGTGCAGCTGAATTGTCCTCAGTACCAGGGTCAACTTCTCTCAAACTCCTACACATAAATAATCTTTTTCAATTACTCTTTCATACCCATAAACCCTTTAAGGGTCAACTCTGGTCAATGGTCAAGTCAAAGGTCAACACCCTGGTCAAAGTAACATTCTGGTCAAGTCAACATTCTGGTTGACTCAACTCGTTGAGTTCCATAATTCAGAGAATCTCGAATTCGCGACCTGACTCGTCGAGTTACTCTCTAACTCACTGGGTTTCTCCTTATGATAGAATCGAGACTTTCCATTTGAAATCGTTGAGTCCTTCCTTGGACTTGTCGAGTTCTCCTTCATATAGGTTGGGACATTTGCTCATTGACTCGTCGAGTTCATCCTTAGACTCGTCGAGTTCTTGACATTTAAGTCCAAAACACGCCTAACTGGCCGAGTCACCTTCTAGACTCAACAAGTTTGCTAAGTAACAGTGAAGGTTGGGGAACCACGACCCCATTCGTCGAGTCCTAGTAACGACTCGTCGATTCCCGCATGATCCAAGTCTATCCAGTCGATTTTAGTCGGGCTTAGTGAATCCAAAACATAGATCTGACCTCCTAGGGTCGATATATGTAACACCCCGATTCTCAGGTATTGTTTAAATAAGATTTATTGAGTTAAGCTCTACTCGATGAGTTGGTTGACCTACTCGTCGAGTAGCAGCGGGGTGGGATCGCGTGTTAAGTGTCAAGGGAACCTGATTTTCTGCACCTTCTTCAGCTCATTGAAGGTAAAAAGCTGTGACCTTGCTCATTCATTTGTTAGATCCCTCTTTGGGGAGGTTTAGGGCTTTTATGAGCCATTTTTGGTGGCCAACCATGTTTGCAAACATGGTTGGGGGTTTAAGCTTCTGAATCACATCATGAAAGGAGTCAGTAGGCAGATTTGGGTTGCTTTTGCACCCATGAAAGGTCCCATGTGCCATATGAGCTTGTTTTATGTCCTTTTGAGCTCAAAGTCCCATGCAAGCACGTAAAGTTTGTAACTTTACGTGCTAGATCGATTGTAGAAGCTTGGATCTATCTTTTGATCAAAGGATGTACATCAGAAAGCAAAGATTTAAGGTATGGACGTGACCAACTCGACGAGTCTAGGGGGTTCTGTCCCATTCTGTTGAGGGTCAAAAGGACCCAGTTGAGTGTGGAAAGGTTTTAAGGGGGTCTTCGGGGAGTGACCCAACGTTCTGGACTAAGCCATTGATCTGAAAGTTCATGGGACTCGGCGAGTGCATGAAGGTGCTCGGCGAGTCCAGGGAAATCTTCATAGAACTTGACGAGTTGTTCATCAACTCGGCGAGTCGAGGACAGAACAGGTTCATTGGATGAAGATCAACTCGACGAGTTGTTCATACAACTCGGCGAGTCGGATGAAGAACCATTGAGTATCAGTTAGGAAGTGAACTCGTCGAGTCAATGCCTAACTCGACGAGTAGAGACAGGAGTAAGGACAATCGACTAGATATGGACTTGGCGAGTTGGCAAGCCAACTCGGCGAGCCGGGTCTGATTAATTTCTGATTAAGTGTTTTATGGAAATATAGCCGGGGGATCACCAGAGTAGCTGTTAGACATTTGCGGATCAGCTTTTCAGCAGCCAGCCTTTTGAGGTGAGTTACCTTCCTGTAGAGGTAGGTCTAAGGCCACAATGCCAACCCAATTAGTAGGAGTATTTAGACGATGATTGTCTTTGTGATAAATTATGGTATGGATACGTGTTTGGTTATGAGATGTGTCTGTATGATATGTTACGTGTATGATAGGGATAGTTTTCCCCTGACAGTGGTCCTTAGGACCGAAGGGTAGGTCAGTACTCGAATATGCCTGATTGTATGCTTATACCTTGTTGTTGTATGCTAGTAGTAGGGGGTGGGATAGACCCCAGTTTCCGGTCGAAAGATACCGATTATGATGATTACCGGTTGAAAGATACCGGTGATGATTACCGGTCGTAAGATACCGATGATGACTACCGGTTGAAAGATACCGATGATGAATACCGGTTGAAAGATACCGATGGTATTGTATGGTATGTGGTATGATGGGGGAACTAACTAAGCTTTGTGCTTACAGTTTCAGTTTTTGGTTTTAGGTACCTCTTCGTCTAAGGGGAAGGAGCCGGCGGCGTAGCATGACATCACACACACATATGATTTTCCGCACGAAGTTTTCTGGGATTGTACGCTGATATGATATTTGTTTATGACGTGGGTTTCGAACATGATACATTGTTTTATGAAATGACGTGTTGGCACAATATTTTCTAATGAATGCTTTTATGAAATAAATAATTAAAATGAAATTTTTGGGCTTAAATTTTGGTATGTTACAATTAAGGTCCCTCTTAATCATGAAGTTCCATTAAGAACTTAAAATAGGCATTTAGAGCCTTTATAGCCATGCATGCACGTAAAGTTTGCAACTTTACGTGATAAGCATGCCCTAGAAGCTTGGATATGTGATTTGGAGCCGCTGCATGACTCAAAACAGGTCTGTATGGAAAGAGGACTGAATGGACTCGGCGAGTCGCAAGCTTGACTCGACGAGTCACATGAAGATGGCCATAAACTCGACGAGTTGGATGAACAACTTGGCGAGTCCGATGAAGATCACCATAATACTCGACGTGTTGAAGAACAACTCGACGAGTCGGATGAGTTTTCCCTAGAATATGTATGCATTTGTATCCGTCGAGTTGCAAGGAGGGAACTCGACGGGTGGCATTAAAGTTTGAACAAGAATCGAAGGAACTCGACGAGTCACTTCGATGACTCGGCGAGTTGGATTATACTTCAAGGAACTCGGCAAGTAGCCGAGGGTACTCAACGAGTTGGGGTCAAAATGGACTGTTGACCCTGATTGAGGACTTTGACTTTGATTAGGGTTTGACTGGTGGGTTATGGAGTACCTTTTGAGGTTAAGGACTTATGAGTATATTGTACTATGATCTTAGGTGGTGGAGCCTGTGTCCAGTGATCCGAGAGTTGGAGTTTATCTTCCGAGTCGACATTTGCAAGGTGAGTTATCCTCACTATATTGATAGGGTCTACGGCACCAAGGTCGGTCCTTTATTTTTAATATTATGGTATGCTACATGTGGTTGTGATCTGTTAGATCGGAATCAGGGTAGACAGTATGTTATGCTCTTATGATCCGTAAGGATTGGTATGTCAGTGACCTGCTAGGTCGGTACTCTAGTTACAAGAGAATTCTATGATTGATGATTAGTGTGATAGATATGTTTGATGCTTGTGTATGCCAGTATATGATAGTTATGCGCACATGGTTATAGCTTGTTGGTTGGGTTGAGGCGGTCCTTCTTTGTGCTGAAGGCCAACATACCCTATGAGCGGTCCGGGGAGACTACAGGCCCACGTGGTAGATCAGTCATGCCGAAGGCTCGGGATAGATTAAGATAGACTGTAGGCCTGGTAGGGCGGTCCAGTCAGACCGATGGCCCAGTATGCATGTTGACTAATTGATTGTTACTGATATGGCATTGTCAGTGTGGTATTGGTATTTTGGGGGCAGCTCACTAAGCCCTCGGGCTTACAGTTTCAGTTTATTGTTTCAGGCACTTCAGGAGATCATGGCAATGCGAAGGCGTGACCGTACTGCTCCTCATCCTTATGTTATGATTTTGGGACACTCTGATGGATATTGATTTGAAAACATTTTTGTAAACAATGATATTTGATTTTTATTTATGATCGAAAAAGTTTAAATTTGGTGTAAAATTTATGGATGTTACAATATAACACGTAAAGTTACAAACTTTACGTTCATGAATGGGCCATTTAGCTAAAAAAAATCCCTAAAAAGTGGTTCATAGGATGCATAGGATTCCCATGGCCATAAAGTTGGCACCTTTAGCACTAAACTACTCTAAGAAGAGATCTATTTTGAGGTATAAACTTTATACCTCAAATGAGCTAGAAATGGAGCACAAAATCTGATCTACTTGCTTCTGTTTGAACCCCCAAGCTTCTTCTTTCTTCTGAAGCTCTAAAATTACCAAAAGTACACAACAATGGCTCAAGAACACTCAAAATGGTTAGGGTTTCGAATTAGGGTTTTTTGGACTAAGGGAGGCTACAATGAAGTGTTAAAGGTCTTTAAATAGGGTACAAACCCTGAAAATTTGGGTTTCACTCTGGAAGCTCTACTCGTCGAGTCGAGGCTCCTCGACTCGTCGAGTGGACTTGAAGTCATGCGTCCAAAAAGATCCGTTCCTACTTGACGAGTTTGGAGCCTCCAACTTGTCGCGTCCCTTAGCAAATATGAATAATTCTTATTTAAATACGTACCAGGAACCAGGCGTTACAAATCTCCCCCACTTATTTTAGCCTTTGTCCTCGAAGTCTGCTGCTGCATCCGGAAAAAGCTCGGAGTAGTGCTCCGTCATCTCGTCCTCTGACTCCCAAGTTCATTCTAAGCCCTTGCGATGCTGCCATTGCACCTTGACCAACTCGACCTTCTTGTTCCTCACATCATTAATTTTCCCATCGAGGATGGCTAAGTTCGGCTGCAGATCCAGCCTATACGCCACCTTGCCCACCCGGGCTGCAACCCTGAAAGGACCAATGTACCTAGGACCCAACTTTCCCGGCTTCCTGAATCGGATGATACATTTGCAAGGTGACACCTTCAGGAGAACCATATCCCTGATCTAAAATTCCAGGTCCGAACGACGCTTGTCGTCATAACTTTTCTGCCGAATCTGAGCAATCTAAAGTCTACTCCGGACCTGCTGGATCCTCACTATCGTCTTGAGTACCACTTTGGTACTCCCCATGACACTCTTTCCAACCTCACCCCATCATATCGGGGTTCTACACTTCCTCCCATATAGCATCTCGAAGAGACGACGGTCGATACTCACATGGTAGTTATTATTGTAGGAGAACTCAACCGATGGAAGCTAAGTATCCCAGCTACCACCGAAGTTTAGGACACACGCCCGCAACATATCTTCCAGGGTATGGATGGTCCGCTTGCTCTGACCATCCGCCTGCGGGTGAAAAGCCGTGCTAAAGTGTAGACGAGTACCCAACTCGTCGTGAAACTTCTTCCAGAATCTGGAAGTAAATCGCACATCCCTGTCAGAAATCACGGAAACTGGCACTCTGTGTTGAGCTACTACCTCTCTAATGTAGATGTCGACCAACTTCTTGACTGAAATGGTCTCCTAAATCGGGATACCGATCCACGATGACCCAAATCAAATCCACCTCTCGTGCAGTCATGGGAAGCTTCGTGATGAAATCCAAAGTAACATCTTTCCATTTCTACATAGGGATATCTTATAGCTGTGTCTTGCCGTGAGGCCTATAGTGCTTGGCCTTGACCTTCCTGCAGGTTGAGCACCTCTCCACGTACCAGGCTACATCGTGCTTCATGTAGGGCCACCAATAATCAGGATGAAGATCTCTGTACATCTTTGTCGCCCCGGGATGGATAGAAAACCTAGACTTGTGCGCCTCTTCCATCAAAACCTAGCATACACCTCCATGATATGGAACCCACACTCTACAGTGTAGTGTCAACAACCCGTGTGTATCATAGTCGAAGGAGGAAACCTGACCCATAATACACTCGCTCTTCCGATGTTCCTCTTTCATAGCCTCCTGTTGGGCCTCTCGGATCTGCTCCAGCAGTGGAGTCACTATTGTCATCCGTAACCAAATATCTCTGATCGGGGCTGCCTTACGGCTAAGAGCATCGACCACAACATTGGCCTTCCCCGGGTGGTAGAGGATCTCACAATCGTAATCCTTCACCACATCTAGCCACCGACGATGCCTCTTGTTCAGATTCGGATGATCCATGAGGTACCTCAAACTCTTGTGATCCGTGTAAATGGTACATCATATCCCATAGAGGTAGTGTCGCCAAATCTTGAGGGTGAAGACAACCGCCCCCAACTCCAGGTCGTGCGTCAGGTGGTTCGCCTCGTGAGGCTTCAACTGCCTCGGGGCGTAGGCAATAACATGACCTCTCTACATCAATACTGATATGGTGCTTTGGCTATCGGAGCTGCACCAGGGACTAGGTCGATCCTGAACTCTACCTGTCTCTCCGGAGGTATCCCAGGCAACTCCTCTGTGTTGGGTCTCTAAGTGTTGCGTCCTTGGGCTCAGTTCTTAGCGCAATTTTGTTATCCGGTTTGGGCCTGTCCAATCGTGATTATTTTATTAGGGTTTTGTATTTAAGGTGCATGCATGCATCCTTGGTAATTATCACTTTCATTATTATTCATAGTAATTGTACTACAAACCCTAGCTCGCCTCTATAGTGGAAGTTCTTTATCGAGCTCTGCTTAGGCGTGACTACATTTGAATCATTAAGCATTACTTTGATTCGATCTCATGTTTATTGTGTTTATTTGTTTGCTTTACTAATTAACTTGTTAAAGACCTAATCGATCTAAGAGTTTTTCAACTCATCAATTGGTATCAGAGCAGGAGACTGTGTAATCCATACACATCTCTTATGTTGAAGAAGATCTTAGGGATTTTCCGCTTTGATTGATATTGTTAGAGTCGTCATTCACTATTGACGTAGTTCTTTAATAGTCGATCTTACCCTAACATTGTTTACAAGTCTGATCTTAAGCAGGTTTTTGAACGAACATCATCATGTCCATGGAAGATTCCTAGTCAAACCCAATCAATATCTCCAATAGTATCGGATCGATGACAATGATTCCCATATTGTACACTCAAGATTATGAGGTTTGGACGCATCACTTCGAAGACTACATGATTGGTTCAGAAGACAATAGATACTTGATCTGGGAAGCGATTATAGTTGGTCCATTCACTCATTCAAGCACTTCAAGAATTGTTAAAACTCAAAAAGAGTATAATCAACTCGTTAACGATGTGAAAGACATACCCCAAGATGAGAAGGAGAAGTTTCAGTGCAATAGCAAAGCTTTAAGGATGATTAGGTTTTCTTTACAATCGGACACGTTTCGGTTGGTAAGTTCATGCACAACAGCGAAGGAAATATGGACCAGGTTGAAGGAATTGTATTCTACGGATGAAGATCTTGAGCATTCGATTCAAACTTTATTGCTCTCAGAATTTGGTGACTTCAAGCGGAAGCTTGAAGAGAAGCTTATTCAAACATTTGACTGCTTTAATCATCTTCTTAGTAAGATGATAAAGCATGGGATAGAAAGGAAAGTCATTGAACAAAAGGTCACATTTATGAATGGCCTTAGACCCGAATGGATGGCTTTGGTGTCTACTGTGAAGGCACGCGAACAATTCAAGGCTTATTCTTTGGCAAAGCTAGTGGAAATATTAAAGTCACATGAGAGTACAGTGACTAAGGAAACGAACGTGGTTTCTAGCATGGGGTCATTAGCTCTTATCTCCAAAGGAAAGAATGCTGCTGAAGAAGAAGAAGATTTAGATCTTTTTGAATATGATCTAACTAGTGAAGATTTTGCTTTAATGGTGTCAAATCCCAAGAAGTTCATCAAAAGAAGGTTCCCAATCAATAAGAACCAAATTTGGCAGGGAAGCTACAATGCTGAGAAGGTGAAGGAGGAACCGAAGAGTGTTCCTCAGTCCAAAGAACCAAAGAAGGAAGCAAAACTTGGTGGTGACTCAGGCTTTGATTGTCACTATTGTGGAGGCAAAAATCAATTTGCCAAAGATTGTATGTTAAGAAAGAAATCTGAAAAGAATGACATTGATGACGAGGACACGAACCTCATATGACGATTGGAGGAAATCAAGAAGATGAAAGCTGGATCTCATAACACTATGAATGCTTTAATTGTGCAGGGAAATTCTGTTGACGATGAATTTGGCGGTGTTGAAGTTTGGTCGACTGATTCTGAAGATGAAGAAGTGAGGAAGCCCACTCATGGCAGGGCTTTGCTGGTAAAAGAAGAGAACGTTGCAGGAAGATGTCTGATGGTAACCTCTGAGGTATCACAAATGAGAGGCTATACTACTGATGGGGGACTAGAAGAAGCGAAAGAGCGTGAAGACAGGTGTTTTGCAGTGAAACCTGTCAGTGTGCAGATCAATGAATTCGATGAGTGGATCAAGAAGGTACAATCTATTCTTGTTTCTTTAAATATCCCCATCACAAACTATGAAAAAGAACTAAATGGATTAAAATCTAAATTTATAGTATAAGTGGTAGTTTAACTCAAACTCGCATCAAAAACTCTAACCTACCTGATCAAATCAACAGGGTATCATCGAAGAGTGAGGAGAGGGGTATGTGGATAGAGCAAAAGGAGAAGGAGTTGATTAGGTCTAGGGATGAAACAATTTATTTGCAAAGATATAATTTAAAGCTTTTGAAACAACAAAATGTTTTTTGTTTGATTGCTAAAAGATTATATTCCAACATTACTCAATTGCATTTTAATTGTGATATAGGAAAGAAGATACATCGTATGATTTTACCCTTCCTTGAGTTCAAGGAGGATGAAATCGATGCCGATGCATATAACTATGAAAACATTATTTCTTCTGATGATATACCTCCCTCCTACAAAATTGGTCTTGACAAAATAGAGTCCTTCATAAAGTCAAAAGACCATAAGGATATGCTCAAAAATTTATTGAATGAAAATCACAAACTAAAAATCAAAACCGAAACTGTACAGAAATTTGACTCTCTGAATGCCAAGTTGAGTTTAGAAAATAAATTGTTATTGAAAACACTTTTGAATTTAATGAGGATGATGATATGAGTGAAATATCTGTAGAAGATGAGGTGGATTGTTCCGAATTTGTCAAGAGCGAACCCGAAACCAATAAAAATCTTATTTCTAAAAACTCTGTTGAGTTCGCTCGCTCATCAAAAGACAAGACTAAAATTATCAAGGCAAAGGCTATTGTATATCAAAAGGTCCAGACAACTCCAAATCAAGTTTATACAGTTCAAGGAGTTACACAGCAACAAACAGCCGAACTAACAACATTAGTAGAAGAAGATAATGCTGATGGCTACAATGAGTTTTTCTGGTCACCACCAATAGATAACGCTGATGAAACAGAAGGTCTATCTCAGAAAACATCATGGAGAGTGAAAGGTAGGTATGTGGCAGAACCACTTAATGATCCTACACAATTTGATGTGCTAAGCACTAGTGGTACTAAACTTGACTCGGACGAACCATTCAGGGTGTCAAGCAAAACCTCTTCGCTAAAGAGCGAAACTCATGCTCAATTACCGAAGCAAAAGGTCAACATCCATAAAACTCCAAAACATGTGTTAGAAAGAAAGTATCAATGAAATTTGAGATACAAGAAGAATCTTACTGAAAGGAAGTAGTTTTGGCGATCTCAAAACCCTAATTACGTTCGCTATGAAAAGGCTTCTGAGTCAAAAGAAGAAGCAAAAAATCAAACTCAGCTTCTCACGTTCAATAGAACCGAAAGAAGAGTTTCCGTCCTCATAATCAAGACAATCGAAAGAAGAGTTTCGGTCCTCAGAATCAAGAAAACCGAAAGAAGAGTTTCGGTCCTCAGAATCAAGACAACCGAAAGAGGAGTTTCGGTCCTCAAAATCAAGATAACCGAAAACAGAGTTTCGGTCCACAAAGGCACAACAACCAAAAGAAAAGTTTTGGTCATCAGATAGACGATAATCGGAAAAGAAGTTTTGGACCTCAAGTTGTGAGAAACCTTAAGGAAGATGAAAAGAAGGCGATGTTTGAACCCAAAGTGAAGAACCGAAAGACTGCTAACGTCGGATCAAAAACTGAACCTAAAATACTCAAATCTAATAAAATCAAAGTTTTCAACATAAAAAGAAAATATGAAACAACACAAATAAAAAGAACCTTTTTGGTTGATGTTTGTCTTACAATTCCTTGTTATGTAAAAGGCTCACAAGGACCTAAGAAACTTTGGGTTCCTAAATCTGCTTAACTTTTGCAGGTTATGCATGACGAGCAGTTTGATGATGAATGGTATATAGACAGTGGTTGCTCGCGTCAGATGACAGGAAGAGATGAGGGAGTTTCGGTCCCTTTAAGATGGTGGATGTGTCAAGTATGGTAATAATTCTTTTGGCACAATCAAAGGTTATGGTATGATTACAAATGGTGATTTCTTGATACGAAAAGTGGCATACGTTGAAGGTCTACAGCACAACCTCATCAACGTCTCTCAACTGGTGGTTGGTACCGGGTTAAAGGTTTCGTTTGATGACGATGGCTCATAGATTATTGAAAAGAAGACGAACAATATTCTGCTGAAATTGAAGCGAAAAGGAGATATGTACCCTTTGAATTTCAATCCCATATGAGGAAAACCAACGGTTTGCTTGCTAACAAAGGCTCATTCAGACGAAAGCTTCCTTTGGCACTGAAGACTCTCCCATCTCAACATCAAAGACATCGACAAGCTAGTGCTTGGGGATCATGTTCGAGGTCTTCCAGTTCTGAATTTTGACAAAGAACACTTGTGTGCTGCTTGTGAAATAGGAAAACAAAGTCGACAGAGTCACCCGATTAAATACAAAGATTATTGAATCACTAGAAAATTACTTCGCGTTGATCTATGTGGTCCATCTTCAATTGAGAGCATTGGTGGTAACAGGTATATACTCGTTATAGTGGATGATTTCTCTCGATTTACCTGGATGTTCTTTTTGAGTCAGAAATCAGAGGCTACTCCCAAGCTTAGACTCTTCATCAAGTAGGTAGAAGTTCAACTGCGAAAGGTAGTTCAAAACATCAGAAGTGACAACAGGTTGGAGTTCAAGAACAAAGACTTTGAAGATTTTATTGCAGAAAAGGGAACCACTCACAACTTCTCTGCTCCATATACTCCACAACAGAACGAAGTTGTCGAAAGGCAAAACCGATCTTTATGTGAAGCGGCCCGAACTATGCTTAGCTTCGCCTCTTTACCTCTATATTTCTGGGCAGAAGCCATTGTTGCTGCTTGTTTCACGCAGAACAGATCTTATCTCAACAAATGTTTTTCCATCACTCCATATGAGATCTTGAACAACCGAAAGCCTAATGTAAAGTTTCTCCATGTGTTCGGTTCCAGATGCTTCATCTTTAATTCAAAAGAGCACCGAAACAAGTTTGACGTCAAAGCAGATGAAGGAATCTTTCTGGGTTACTCGTTAAACTCCAAAGCATACCGAGTCTTAAACAAGCGTTCGAAGAAAATCAAAGAGTCTTACTATGTCACCTTCGATGATAACTACGTTAAGAAACTGAAGACAACCGAAGGTTCTATGGAGGAGATTTTTCCTAAATCTGGTCAGGCTACGGTACCAATCTCAAACCTCTTTGAGCAATACATGCTGCTGTTCGATGAACCAGAAAAGGCTATTCACTCTGAATCAAAAGCTGCAGATAACAAGGTCGACAACCCGAAGAAGATAATCGATGATGCTGCAAAGAAACTGGCAGAAGAACAACCACCAGCAACCGAACAACCTAACTCAAGCGAACCTCCAAGAGATAGTTCTTATATTCATGGGGAGGGTTCGTATCCTCCAAATAACCAAGATTCCTCATTCCAGGGGGAGAGTCCATCATCATCAACACCAACCGAAAGTCAAGTACAGGGGGAGAATTCTGAGCCTGAAGCTGAGGTAGTATTATCGTTCGAGGGGGAGAATGCGAATTCAAACGATGATGATATTCAATCAGAACTCGAAGAAGAAGTGGATGCTGAACTAGATACCTCTTATGATCCTAATTACCCACCACTCTCCAAATGGACCAAAGATCATCCTCAAACACAAATTATTGGTGCACCATCAGAAAAAGTTCTCACACGATCACAACTGAAAATGAAACAAACTGCACTATTCTCTAAAGTGGAATTTTGCATGTTTAATTCGTTTGTCTCCAAGGTTGAACCGAAGACGATCAACACTACACTCGATCATTCTGATTGGGTACAGGCGATGCAGGACGAACTCAATGAGTTCGAGCGAAACAAAGTGTGGAGACTGATTCCAACACGAAAGGATGCTTTTGTGGTTGGACTAAAGTGGGTTTTTAGGAACAAAATGGACAAGGCATTGATTACGAAGAAGGCATTGATTATGAAGAGACCTTCGCTCCCGTGGCATGGTTAGAATCAGTTTATATTTTTCTCGCCTATGCTGCACACAAGAATTTTGAAGTATTCCAAATGGATGTGAAGTGTGCCATCTTAAATGGAGAATTGGAAGAGGCGGTGTATGTAGAGCAACCATCGGGTTTTGTAAATGAGAAGTATCCAGATCACTGCTACATTCTAGACAAGGTTGTCTATGGTCCCAAGCAAGCACCAAGGGCATGGTATGAAACTCTAACTAGATTTCTTAAAATGTCTAAGTTTAAACAAGGTTCGGTTGACCCAACCTTCTTTCGTAAGAAAGAGGGTGACCACCTTATAATAGTTTAAATTTACGTCGATGACATTGTCTTCGGCTCCACAAATCCTAGCTTAACAACTAAATTTAGGAAGTTGATGGAGACTAAATTTGAAATGAGCTCAATGGGTCCGATTAACTTTTTCCTTGGCTTGAATATTAGACAGGGACCCAAAGGCATATTCATTAATCAAAAGGCTTACACAAAGACCTTGCTTTCCAAGTTTGGAATGTTGGGAGATTCAAAAGTAAAGGTTCCTATGGCGTTTGGCACATAGTTAACACCTTCACTGAACAAACTGGCTGGTGACATGACCCTCTATCGTCAAATGATAGGGTCCCTAATGTACCTAAAAGCAAGTCGACCAGACATAATGTTTTCTGCTTGCTATTATGCTAGGTTTCAAGCTAATACATTCAAACCTAATCTGCTAGTTGTGAAGAATATCTTCTGTTACCTAAAGCGAACCTCTTCGCTCGGTTTGTGGTACCCAGCCAAGTCAGGGTTCTTTGTCCAAGCATTCTTAGATGCTGATCTTGGGGGATGTGTACTGGACCGAAAGAGTACCACTGGAGGATGCCAATTTTTGGATGACAAACTGGTTAGCTGGCAGTCGAAGAAACAAACCTGTGTCTCACTCTCCACTGCCGAAGCAGAATACATAGCTACAACATCGTTCACATCTCAGGTCATTTGGATACAAAGTCAACTTTGAGACTATGGCCTGAACATGAAGAAAATCCCACTATATTGTGACTCAGAGAGTGAAATTAGGATTTATCATAACCCAGTGCAACACTCAAAGACGAAACATATAACACTGAGGTATCACTTCATCATAGATCATGTGGAAGATGGTAATGTAGAAATTCATTTTGTAAGAACCACTGATCAATTGGCTGACATCGTTACTAAAGCCTTGCCTGAAACCAGTTTTAATAAAATCCTACAAGGCTTAGGAATGATGGAAGCTGAATTTGTACCAAAGTCACTTTCGCCTCAATAAAAGTTGGAAGCGACATAGCGCAAATACTCGGTCCATTTCGGGTTCGATTCTTTTGGGAACCGAAATGAACCGAACGCTCAGTCCATTTCGGGTTCGGTCTAACTGGGCTCAGTTCGCTTCTCATTTTTCAAGTGATGATTTCAGTTGTATAGTATGTACACACTCTTTTCTTATAACTTATTTTATGTTTTTCCTTTTATTTTCATCAAATCTAAAAAAATATTTTTTATTTATGTTTTTATTTCTTTTCAGAAAATGAAAGCCATAATTAAAAAATATTTTTTCTTTATTTTAAATTATTCAGTCATTATCTAATCAATGTATAAGGAACTTTCTTAATGATGGATCTGGGACAGGTATACTTCTTTATCTTTATATTAGCTAAGTGTCCCTAGAAGCATGCTGCTGTATGTTGACCCAAGCCTCTAAAGATGTTGAGTGAAGCCTTAATGACTTGATAAATACCAATCATGTCTTCCCAATTAGGCTGACAAATTCACTATCATCATGAGCTACCCAACTCTACTCTAACATTAGTTAAGAGTTTTTCTGCTTGGTCCTATTTTATAGCAGAGGTACATTCATTCTTTAACTCCCTTAATCTTATTCTCCATTAATCATTCATTTCATAATTGTAACCCTTGAGACTCTCAGCACTACCACTGAGGTTTATGGTTACATAACTTTTGTGTTTATGATCTTAGTTTCGTGGCACTACGTGCTAAGTGAAACCCAAAATTCAATACCTATAATGCATTGACGGTGAACAAATAAATGTTCTAGCTTTCACCTTGAATTAACGAAACCACTTTTATGGATGTACCTTGAAATCTCCTATTCTGGTGAGAGATGCTTATGAAAATGTCTATCACCAAGGCTTTTCTTCCCAAAGGGTCCAGTTTTTTAATTTTTCGTTGAGATTTCTAATTATTTTATGTCAACAAGTCACTGAATATGATCCACACCTACTTGTTTAATAGGCCACATTAGTCTCACAAGTACTTCGTTCCACTTTTGGTCTTATATCAAGTACCGAAACCTGGATTGAAGCGAAAGCCACCCTTAATAGCCTTATTTATAAAAGATGCCTTTCAATGCTTCTTAACAAGTACTTGATCGTAATTCAACGGGAATCCATACAAGCACATTGAAGTCTATTTAGATTTTGAAGGAAGCGATTCGTGCCTGGGATCAACTGCTCTATGTCTTTTATGACATCACAAAATCCCAAAAATAGTTTGTTTTATTTCTTTATCTTTGACACTATCTTGCACGAAAATCTAGTCGGATTATTCACAAGCTATTCATAAATATATAGCTTCGGTTCCTAAAGATGTTATGCAGTGATTTCCAAATGAAGGGATGAAATCTGTACTAAGCCTTTGGTTATTTATGGAGATAACGATTCCGTTAAAAGATTGAAGAGATGATTCAGCAGGAAGCTTAATCGATTGGGATTTGAAATAGGGATAAGATTGAACAAGCGCGAGAATTTGAACGATTACCTAAGCGTGCATCATTAGCTGCTTTATCGGGGTTGCCAGTTGTCCAATCACACCTTTTTAGGCGTCATTTCCCACATTAAAGGAATCATTACCCTTGATTTTTCTCTCTCCACAAAATCGTATATAAGGGTTTTTGGTATTGTGATCTTGTTCCTTACCACACTTCTATTCTCTTAAGCAAAAAGGCGATTTTCGGCGATTCAATTGTTATTGTTCATCTTCCTCTTCCTCAAGCTTTAACAATGGCAGAGTCTTCGTCTGTTCAAGAAACTTCTGTAATCTCCACTCTTCTCACAATCAAGGCAAGCCAGAACTTGCTGATCGACCTCACTCCGTTCCTCTACGATACTTACATGTATCACGTGGTTGAATGTCTCAAATATTCGCCACTCGTCAAAGCTTTATCGACGGTGGAAGTTGTTCCAATGTCTTGTCTCTCTTAACTCTATTCCACTGCTACTTATGACAAGGGTGTAGACAAGATTTATTTTGATGTCCTCAACCAGAAGGCCTCAATCTCCAAGAACAAATTTTGCTCATTGCTAGGGCTCACATATGATGCCTCTATGGTGAATCCTGATTCAATCTCAACTGGTCAGCTTTTCATGATGTTTTACAACATGGGGTACATTGAAACCCTAACCACTATCACAAGGTTCAAGAAATCATGCCTTCCTCCTCAATGGAATGAGCTGTTCACCCTACTCTTCAAAGGGCTTTCAGAAAGGAGCGCAGGATCTGATGGTGCCAACAAGTCTTTCATGACTTTGCTTTATAGGTTGTACCATAGAATCAACCTTTATTATGGCTTAGTTCTAGGGCTTTAGCTCGTCCAAAGTTTGTCATCAGCTTCACGCCATACAGAAATTTCATGTGCTAGGTTTTGGACCATTATTACTCAATCGATAATGGAGCGTTTTCACATTCCCATTATGGCAGTTTCTCTACTCTCCTCTATTGCTACATTCCATACGACAAACATCATTGTCACTCATCCATCAAAATTTCTCTTCGTTGGCTCAATCCCAGAGTCAATGTATGCGTGTGTGTCTCCTTCTAGAAAACTTATTCTGGAGTACAAGAAGCTTCCGTCTACTGGTCCCAGGGAACTAACCCCTGAAATGTTGAAGTCAATTGAAGAAGCAGACAAACCTGCAAAAAGGGGCAAGAAACAAGAGGATAAAAAAGGAGAGAAAGGAGGAAGAGTTTCAAAGTTTAACTCTCCAAAGAAGCGAAAGTCAGAAAAGGCATCTCCCTCCCAGCCTAAGCAGAAGAAGCTTAAGAAACCTGCTCGAAGGCTTATTCTTCAATCCTCAAGGGACTTCGACCCTGAATACTTATCTTATGGTCATCAACCTCTCAATGCAAGCAATTCTGTGAGTGAAAGCTTTAAAGATGAAGGTTCGGTTCGAGGTGGTACACCTCCTCGTTCGCCTACACCTGAGGTATTCGTTCGTTCCCAAGCACCTTCTCCTCCACCTGTTTCCATTCCTACTACCCTTCCTCCCATTTCCCCTATCGTTACATCTCAAACCTCATCCACCATTCCAATTCCCACTCCTATCTTTTTAGAAGCTACAACCACTATCACCACTAGAGTGCCGACCAACATATCTAATATGGGGGTTCATACTTCAACACCCGAAACCCATTCTACTACCAAGCCTCTATCACCTACCCAATCCACTGAAAACAATACTGTCCTTGGTGGGGAGAATGTTGATTTTGATACATTTTACCATAGTCCTTACAGGGTGCAAAGTGATGATGATGAAGATGCCCCTGTCACCAAATGCCATCTCAAGGAGCTGAATGAGAAGCTAGACAAGCTTATGGCTTCTTCATCTACTCAGGGTTCTCTTTCTGAGTCTGTTGTTAAAGGCATGACGGCCTCATGGGTTAAGGAACACGATGCTTCAATCTCCAAAGCCACTTCAGCAATTGATGCATCAACGAAAGTTTGCACGGAAGCGACCGAAAAAGTCGATAAACTAATTTCTAACGCAAACATTTTTCTTGAATCTTTATAGGGTGCTGCAGCTCAAAACGAAAACACGGTTAATGCCTCTGTTCAGACTCTTACTAAATTGCTTCAAAAGGAAAATGAGCTTTTTGAGGTGCTTCGCCAGAACCTCTCTTCTAATTAAGCCAAACATCAAGCTTTGGTCAATGAATGTTTAAATCAATTTCAGGCAGATCTAGCCTTGGAAAGCAGAGTAATGGATGAACTTGCTCTAAAGACTACTCAACTCAAGACCCAGTCTTTGAAGCTTAATCAAGCGAACAAGGACCTTAATGCTCTGCGTTCGGAGCGGTCTGTCATAAAGAGCTATGTTGGGGATGTTCACTCCATTCTTCCCCATCTTCTTGAAGCCTATGATCTGGTTCTTACCATTACAGTCAGACGCCATTTAGTTGAGAAGCTACGACCTGATCTTGACATATTAAGCAGGATAGAGGGTGTTCCGGAGTTCGTTGTCCCTCCACAACAAGGGGGAGAACAAACAAAGATTTCATCCCAAACTCCAAAACCTCAATACCCGAAACCTCAACAACCAAAAGTGGTTGCCGAACCGAAAGGGAAAGATGCTTCTGGTTCAGGAATGTAGAATAAGGGTAAAGGAATTGTTGCTGATGATGATATTGAAGATACGGTCCCTATAAGGAATATTCTCAAAACCAAGCCTTCTGCTCAGGAGATTAAGCAAAAGGTTACTGAAGCAATCAACAAGGAGAATGAGGTGAGAGAGGCGAATCTGCTCAATCAGAGAAAGTTGAAGTTTCCTCTATGGACGTTGGAAAGGCTTTGAAAGGAGGTTACTGAAGCTCCAAGTTCACACTGGCTAGATCCTGTTCTCTATTTCAATGTCGAGAATTCTAAAGATTCTCAATTTGACATGCCAATCACTCGCAAGGCTTTCACCTTTCACTGTTTTGAGCCTACAGTTGCAATTCCCTCTCTAGACCCGAAGGTTGATCAAGACTTGTTGGAATATTATCATGAATTCTCTCAACCGCAGTACCTAACCAGGAGTAACAAAAAAATCACAACTGTCAAGGTGCTGAAGCCTACTGCAGCTGGAAAGTTCATCAATGTCAGGTTCAAAGTGACTCAAGGATCTGATGGTTCGTTCTATACAGTCTCACTTGCAGATGTGCCAAATCTGAATCCACATGATTGGATTCTCCTGATCAACATTCTACTCTCCAATGAAAATGAATATGACCCAATCATTGATCACATCAAGCGTATGCTAGTGTGTTACATTCATGAAATGGCTAAGATGGATCAGGAGGTTGCTGCTGCTATTTGCAAGAGACCCACAATCAAGCCAATTGGGAAGGCAGGCGACATTAAGCTGACGGTGAAGTGAAAAATTGATCCACAATCTCACACTGTCATGTTTCTTAGGGGTGAAGGTCAGAGATGCCTATTTGCTCTGGCTGACAAACATCTATTCTCCACTTCCTACCTGGAGCACATTCTTGAGCTTGTTCATGGGTGCTATCAAAATAGTGAGGCAGTCAAGAAGTTGTTTTTAGACAGATTCTTCTTTCCATTATTCCAAGACTATTCAAGGTTGTGAAGCGAACTCCTTAACCTCCACCGAAGTGAAGTCTTGCCCGAAATTGACGCAAAGGAGGGGGGGGGGGTTGCTGGGTTAACAAGTGTTGCGTCCTTGGGATTGGTTCTTAGCCCGGTTTTATTATCTAGTTTGGGCCTATCCAACCGTGATTATTTTATTAGGGTTTTGTATTTAAGGTGCATGCATGCATCCTTTGTAATTATCGCTTTCATTATTATTCATAGTAATTTTACTACAAACCCTAGCTTGCCTCTATTGTGGAAGTTCTTTATCGAGCTCTGTTGAGGCGTGACTAAATTTGAATCATTAAGCATTACTTTGATTCCATCTCGTGTTTATTGTGTTTATTTGTTTGCTTTACTAATTAACTTGTTGAAGATCTAATCGATCTAAGAGTTTTTCAACTCATGACTCTGGAAATACATCCAGGGTACTCTTGCACCACTGGCACTTCACTCATAGTCGCTTTACCCGCCTCCTGGGTATCCACAGCGTAGGTAACATGCCCTGCACAAACTTGCTGAAGGTAGCCCCTAGCCCTCGCTGCCGAACACATAGCTGGTCCAAGTTGCGATGTCTCGCCCTGAACCACCAACTTTCCCTCACTTGGGGTCTGATACATACCAACTGATACGTATAGTCGATCACCTCCCCATTAGGGCTCAACCCGTCCATGGCGATGATGACCTTGTTCCCACGCAACGGAATGGGAACCAAATCCACGAGGTATTGCTCATCATACAATCTCAACATGCAATCTCTGAAAACCTATGATACCCTGACAAATTAGTCGTTAGCAATCTCGACCTCTAGAGGACAATCTAACATGCCTGAAGATTCAGAAAACCTCTTGCTAAGAGCAAGAGAGACAAATGATCGGGTAGACCCGAGTCAAATAACACCTAAACTGGGATGCCGTTCACATGGAACGATCCTAAACAAAACACATAAACATAGCATGTAAATATCATAACTGACATGTAATAAGAGTTAGGAGAAGAAAACATACCCGTCACCACATCTGGTGTGGCACGCACCTCCTCGGCGGTTAGCTGGAAGGCTCGGCTCCTCACCACTGGAGCATCCGTCTTACCCTGTCGGCCATCCATGATCCGTAGGCTCGCTTGAGCTGGTGCTGCAGCTGTCAATCTCGGGCAGTGGCCTTTTTATGGCCCTTATGATTGCAATGAAACAAACCAGGTCTGATATTTGAAAGGTGGGGGTAGGAGCTGTATAATGCTTGCCAACGTGTCCTGTCTTTCCGCACATATAGTAGCCCGATGACCCTAGTCTTCAAACCCCCTCATGTGGCTTGCCGCACTTCCTGCAGCGGCCTCGGCCCTGATGGCCCTTCGACGTAGATTCGAATCCCTTGGGTTTCTTCCCCGAAACCCTAGTAACATGCCCAACCTCTACCTTCCTCTTCCGGATGTGCTCTATATCAATCTCCCTCTCTCTCACCCTGGCTATCATGTCCTCCAAAGTCGGGCATGCTGAGTAACTGACATGTTTTCGGATGTTAGCCCTTAGCATATCATGGTAGCGGGTCTTCCGCATCTCCTCATCCCCTACATACTGAGGCACCAATAAGGCCCTCTCCCTGCACTTGGCGGTAATCTCCGCCACCGACTCATTCGTCTGCCTCATGTCCAAAAAATCCATGGCCAGCTACTGAAGCTCCATAGCTAGCGCAAACTCAAACCTGAACCTGGTCACAAAGTCCGACCAAGTCATAGCCTCAATGTCTGGGGCTCCCAAAGAATCACTGACCGCCTCCCACCAATCTCGAGCTTGGTCCCTTAAAAAACCTAAAACATACCAGACCTTCGACCCCTCAGGGCAGAAGCTAGTCAACTGAGCAGACTCCATGTCTGCAATCCATCTCCTAGCAACAATGGGGTCCTTCACCATGTGAAAGTCTGGCGCACAACATCCCCTGAAGTCGTTAAAGGAGAGTGTGCGTGTCCCTGACCGGCTAGACGCCAAGTCACTCCGAAATGCCCTGAGGCAATCCTCCATCAGCTAGATAATCCCTTTCTTGCTCGACTTGAAAATCACCGGGGTCGCCTCAAGGATTCCTCTCGTGATATCAGACGCGATGAACTCGTGTAATCCGTCATCAGTTGGCTCAGAACCTGCGCCCGAACCTGAAACTGATCCTGACCCAGACCCTGAACCTCATGCTCCGTGTCGTGTCATCTCCATTCAGAAACAAAACATATAATCTTCAAGGTCATACATAACCTCGAGAGGTCTCACACACTCTACAAGTTCCCTGGTTCTATCTCAGCCCTCCTTGAATTGAATACGGATCCTCCACTTTCAGTTGTATGGGCTCATACTACCTTCCACATCTATCCGTACTTTACTCAAGGATTTTCTTGACTTCACCGAGTCCCTTCTACTACTACTACTACTACTACTTGCTACACTAATCTCATCCTAGGCTTACCCTAGGGTAATTCTCCGACCTACTCTCTGCCATCAGCTGCATAAGAAATCCCTTCTACCTTTACCTAACTAGCTCGCGAATACCATTACATATTACTAAGACCAGATAATTCTTCGAATGACAGGCCCTACCCTACAATGGTTGGACTCAAACAAGAGTTGCGAAATAAGGCTAGACCTAACCTTCTGAAATTATTTAGTCCATGCAATATGTAACTTAACGTATTCGTTTAATACTTAGTTAAAGATAACTAGAACTCCTACAAGCACAAAGCAAGTAGCATTCGGACATTGAGTAACCAAACCAAGCATATTCTATTCAGGCCATCATAACACTGACTATTCAGTTCTAGTGTAATTCAATAAGCGCATATGGCAGGCACATAAGGCATCTTCCTAGATCCTTAGCCCTAATCTAGCATGCAGTTCTCATACACATACAATAGGCATATAAGGCATCCTTCCTAGATCCTCAACCCTAATCTAGCATGCAGTTCTCATTATCATATCATATGTCATGAAAAACATGCATGGGTGTCCTAGGGAAAACTTACTTGAGCTCGGCCGATCGCACGCATCACACACCTTGTTCTTTCTCAAAACTCTTTATTTTAACTTTTAGAAAAACTATTTTATTGAAAAATATTTTAAACCCTCGATTTAAGTCCAGACACCCCTGAAGGTGTGTCCGGATCCATCAAACCAAGGCTTGAAGGGTTTTGAGCATTCTAACACTCCTATGATGTAGATGCAACCCTAGAAACCTTGGATCTATGCTTTACTATGATACATGAAAATTTGCTTTTCCAAGGTTCTTAACCTAACTAGCATGGCATGGGGAACTTCGAAACAAAATAAGCTAGTAAATTTACATAACTTTTAGTAGTGATTGATTTCTTGGAGTTTGAGAGCGTAGCACCAATAATGTGGATGTCTCAAATAGAAATCACAAATCACCACAAACCTTGGAAACTTGAGAGAATAGTAGAACACTTCTTGAAATTGGCCCACCCTTGTTCTCACACAAAAACTAGTGCCATTTCAAGTGCTAAGGACTCCTTTATATAGTGTGGTGGATTAGGGTTACATCCATGTAAACCCTAATACCCATGATTTTCCATGAGATCCATGGGTTAAAGCTCCATGTACTATCCATGGACTTACCATGCAAGCCTAGCCCATTCTAAATAAGCATTAGCCCACACTATATAAATACAAGAGTCCATATTTAATTAGTCATACTTTTGATCACTAAATTAATTCCAAATTAATTTTAGATCAATACTAATTAAATAATATGATTTCATATTAATATATTAGAACTTATAATATATTAATAAATCATAACTTATACTATTCTCAATATATTATCCATATAAATTGTTCGCGTGAAGTGCAACCCAAATGGACCATGTCGGGTCGGGTCAAGTACATCTCAAATATAGTTATGGACTTAGACACCTTATCCAACAGTCTCCCACTTGGATAAGTCTAATAACTATAGTTGCAATTATGACTTTAGGAACCGACCGGCAATCGTAGCTCTTAAAACTCTGTTGAACTATGAAGCGCCATTTTAGATAAGGGATCATTTAATCCTCTGTTCTAGATATCAACCGGACAAATACAAGGAACAATGTCTTAATTATTGTCCAATAGTTTGTTTCCCGATTTCCGATTTGTTTGACATAGAACTTAATTGAACACATCAACTTAGTTCTGATCGGGCCCAGTACATGGGTCAACACAAAATCATCAAGGGGCATATATATCGCTTCTAATCCAAGAAGGAACAGATAAACTTTGACTCATATGCGTGTTCTACTATTTGTTGGATTATATACAAAGGCATGTTTTATAACATCGAGTTACCAATGCGTTTTCGTACAATCAATGCATGACCAACTCATAGTCAACAACTCATATCTCTAGGTTTGAAGACTTATATGACATTACCGTCTCACGATCACTCGAGATAAATTCCTTGAAGTGATACAAGCGAACGTGGGTTGAATCCAATACTCAGAACTTATGAGCACTCATGAGTGTTGTAGCAACACTTTGCTATGTCCAACATCTTAGACATCTACAACCAACTTCATGACAGTCTTGATTCATATCTACTTCCAACATATGACGAACTGTGGAGAATTTGAATAATATGAAATACCATAACATAATTATTCTGGAAGTCAAAACATGCAAAATGAAACGACAGCAAACGATTGACAAAAGATAGCAACACTTTACTCAAAAATAAACAACAAGTTTTATTGATCATCAAATATCAATTACACTTTACACATTTCAAAGCTATCTAGGTTCCAAAACTAATATCATCCTTTAGACCTATGCGCCTTGCATGCTGAAGATGCTTAACCCTACTCAATCCCTTCGTGAGGGGACCTGTTTGGTTCTCATCCGATGACACCCTCTTTGCCACAAGGAGTCTTTGTTATCACAAAAGTATACAATCAACAAAGTAATTGAAATAAAACGAACTCAATTCTGATATATGTAATATATAAGAATCAATTTACAGAAAACATACTTGTTTGATGATTACACAGAAATATAATCACAAAATTGTAGATATTGAGGCCTGCCTTGCAGTGTCCTAAGACAGATATTTCCCTGGTAGGGATCTGTCAAGAGGATACAACAATCAACCAAGATCTTCTCTTGATTCGGTCGAAATTCACTATCTTCCCTTCATTGTATGTTGAATATGAATTTATATGAGGAATATTTTTATGGTTTTTTTGAACTCGAAATCTGTTGTTTGGTGATCTATTTATAGGTATAGATTGACTGTTTTTCCCTCCAAAAACTGCTAATCGAAAATAATTGACAAAACAATTAAAAAGAATTTAACAGAATTTTTAATAGATAATAAAAGTCAAAATCGGGATTAATATATATAAAATAATGTAACTAGTCAGTGAGATGCCAAGATCCCCAAGGCCCAAGGCCAATCTTTTGACCATTATATATATATATATATATATATATATATATATATATATATATATATATATATATATATATATATAAATCTAAGTCTTTGAGGACCATTTTGACTAGCCCAATCACCAAATCCAACTCAATCCCTCTAGTCCAAGCCTTTGATCTAATTAGTAAGCAACTAGTAGGAGGCTTTTTAAGGGAGTATAAAGTTCCTCTTTCTTCCAATGTGGGACAAGTCCAATAGAGAGAGTTTTCCATCTAAAAAAGTTCCAACAACACCTCACATTTTCTAATCAAACTCTAAGAATACCCCACATTTGATTAGATAATAAGTGAACTTTGATATTCAAATAAAGGAAGTAAGATATGACATGCATCTGAATAGGTGTTCTAAAACTTAAACGTTTCATAGTGAGTACTACTTGGATCTACTTTGTGGGTACTGAACTATATTCTTGAACTAACCACTTTTTATAGTAGATTCGAAAACAAGAAGTATCACACATATTATAGCTAAGCATAGATCATTTCTTACTGTTGTGTTCATTTCGGTCATGAACAATCCTTTCTTCATGAGACTTTTAGAGAGATTAACCATATCAGCTCCCAAAGATGTGACCTCACATCCATCTCACATAGGTAATGCTAATCTGGAACAATCCGTACTATTCCACTATAAAAGCTATCAACATTATTAAGAATAAAGAATTTATCCCTATATCATCAACGGAAAAACACAAAATAAATATCATAGGAGTGAGCATACCTTTGTGTTAGTGCTTCTTTGAGTCTTCTCCAACTAGTTTTCCTATTGAACCTAGACCATGGGATCGCCAATGTTGCAGGTTAGGTTTCCGCCAGGTGGTGACTCATTGTGTTGGCTTTAAGCCCATTCCCCTCGATGTGAAGAGAACTTGCTCTCTACTAAGGCATTTTGTCAAGGAATCAACTATATTTTCCTTTGACTTTATGTAGCTAATGGAAATGATTCCATTCTTCAGCAAGTCTCTTATGGTAATATGTCTGCGCCTAATGTGTCTCGACTTGCCATTGTATATGTGACTTTGTGCTCTAGTAAGAGCAGCCATACTATCACAATGTATGCCAATGACATTTACAAGTTGAGGCCATAGAGGAATACCTTCTAGGAAGCTTTTAAGACATTCAGCTTCTTCAGCAGCTTTGTCTAAAGCAACAAACTCTGCTTCCATTGTAGAATGAGTATTCACAGTCTGCTTAGATGATTTCCAAGAGATAGCAGCTCCACCAAGAGTGAACACATATCCACTTGTGGATTTTGCCTCTGAAGTATTGGAAATCCAATTTGCATTACAATACCCTTCAAGAACAGGAGGATATTTCATGTAATGTAGTCCATAATTCATTGTATGCTTTAAATATCTAAGCACTCTCACTAATGCATACCAATGATCTTTCCCAGGATTGTGGGAGTAACGACTCAATCTACTTACACTATAAGCCAAGTCCGGTCTAGTACAATTCATAATATACATTAAGCTACCAAGAACTTGAGTATATTCTAACTGAGCTACACTATCACCTTTATTCTTCTTAAGATGACTTGAAGGATCAAAAGAGGTGACTACCGACTTGTCATCATAGTGTCCAAACTTCTTAAGTACAATTTCAATATAATGGGACTGAGTAAGAGTATAACCATCTGATCTTCTTTGAACTCTTACACCAGGGATCATATCTACTACTCCTAAGTCCTTCATGGAAAAGGAGGAGTGTAGCATTTTCTTGGTTTGATTGATCACATCCAAATTAGTACCCATTATAAGCATATCATCCACATACAAGCATATGATGACACAAGCATTCTTGTATTGTTTGAAATAAACACATTTATCACATTTAATTCTAAATCCATCAGAGAGTAATGTGTTGTCAAACTTTTCATGCCATTGCTTTGGAACCTGTTTTAGTCCATAAAGTGATCTAACTGACTTACAAACTTTGTTTTCTTGACCCTTAACCACAAACCCTTCAGGTTGGTTCATATATATCTCTTCATCTAGTTCACCATGCAAGAAGGCAGTTTTCACATCCATTTGGTGTATTTCCAAATTGTGAATGGCTGCAATTGCTACTAATGTGCGAATAGATGTAATTCTTGTAACAGGTGAATAGGTGTCAAAAAAGTCTTGACCCTCTTTTTGACGATACCCTTTAGCTACTAAACGAGCTTTGTACTTCTCAATGGTACCATCAGGTCTAAACTTCTTCTTGAATATCCATTTGTGCCCAATTGGTTTTTGCCCAGGTGGCAAATCTACCAATTTCCAAGTGTTATTCTGCACAATGGAATCAATCTCACTTTTGATTGCCTCTTTCCAAAAGGGGGATTCAGACGAATCCATAGCATCCTTGTAGGTTTTTGGTTCCTTATTCACTACATAGGTCATGTAATCAGGTCCAAAATCTTTAGCTACTTTGCCCCGTTTGCTTCTTCTGGGTTCTAAGTTCTCTTCTTAAACCTTAGAAGAACTCTCTTCATTTGATTGTAACCTTTTTTCTGGAATGGTATCATTTATTCCATCATCTAGAGGTCTTTTCCTAGAGCAAGTAACCTCTTTCCCTTTATCCTTAAAAAAGAAAAACATTTTCAAAGAATTTAGCCTCTGCTGATTCCATGATGGCTTGGTTATGGATATCATCAACATGTGATTTAACACAAGAAACCTATAGGCTGCACTATTCATGGAAGGGCTAAGATAGATGCAATCTATGGTTTTTGGTCCAAGTTTAGTACTCTTAGGAAGAGGTACTCGTACCTTAGCAAGGCAACCCCACACTTTCATCCTTTTATAAGAGGGTAACCTCCCTTTCCACAGATGATAGGGTGATTTATCACTCTTTTTATGAGGAATTCTATTAAGTATTGAATTTCCTGCAAGACATGCTTCTCCCCACAGATTATGTGGTGCTCCAGAAGTAATTAACATTGAATTAATCATGTTTGTCAATGTTCTATTCTTTCTTTCTGCCACTCCATTTTGTTTAGGAGTATATGGAGTAGTTATTTGATGTATAATACCATTTAAAGAACAAAATTCAGTAAAGTCTTTGGGTTCATATTCTCCTCCTCGATCAGACCTTAGAATTTTGATCTTTTTGTCAAGCTGATTTTCAACTTCAGCCTTGTAGTTCTTAAAATAATTCAAGGATTCATCTATGGTATTTAACAAATAAATATAACAATACTTGCTACAATCATCAATAAAAGATGTATAATAATTCTTTCCTCCTCTTGTAGGTGTTGCTCTAAAATCACATAAATCAGAGTGGATTAAGCCAAGTATTTCATTAGATTTTTCAACTGATTTATGAGGATGTTGTGAAAATTTTGATTCTACACAAACCTCACATTTTATGTTTTCATCTCTTGAACATTTTGGTAACATGCCAACTTTTGCCATTCTTTGAATAGAACGAATATTAACATGTCCCAAACGATAATGCTACAATATTGAAGGATCACGCATATACATAGAAGAGGGGCTAGTAGTGCCCATTATTGCATTTGCATTAACATTGGTTACATCATTGTTTAGTGTTTCAATACCATAGTACAAAGGTAAGACACTGACTTTGAAGAGACCCTCACTAAGGTATCCCTTTCCAACATACATCCCACCCTTGGTGAGAACAAACTTATCAGACTCAAATACAAGTTTGAAACCTTTGTTACTAAGAATAGGACCAGAGATCAAATTCGTAGTAATTTCAGGAACATGCAAAACATCACTTAAAATGAGTTCTTTTTTAGAAGTCAGTTGCAACTTCACTTTTCCCGTTCCTTCAACTTTTGCAGTAGAGCCATTCCCCATAAACATTGGTTCAGAATCCAAGACTTTCTGGTATGTAGAAAACATGGTTTGGGAGTTGGAAATGTGCCTTGTGGTTCCGGTATCAATCCACCAATCCACACAATTGCTAACCATGTTGGTTTGAATCACAACAACAAACTGACTTGGTGATTCAACCATGTCGGCTTGACCAGAATTTCCTCCACCAAAATTACAACCATTGTTCCCTCCATTGTTCCCTCCATTATTTCCTCCATTGTTTCCTCCTTGACCCCTCCTGAATCTGTAATCTTTGGCCTTATTTTGCCACAAACATAGCATGAACCAGAATTCTTCTTGAAATTCTTCTTGTTAGGGCCATGATTTTTGCCATCTTTGGAAGAGTTTTTGGAGCCTTGCTTCCCTTTCTTGTTGTTGTGCTTTGTCCTTGAGGTACTTGCTTCTCCAACAAAGTTTTCACTTGGTTCCAAGGAATTTGCATCGGCCTTGTCATTCAAGCTGTTATCTTTTTCCACACGAATTCTCAACACAAGTTGCTCAAAACTCATGTCATCAGTTAAGTGCTTAAGATATAATTTAAAATTCTTCCAAGAAGGAGGAAGTTTTTCAATGATTGAACCAACAAGAAAGTTAGAGTTTATACCCATACCTTCAACTTCAAGATCATGTGCAATGACTTGAATTTCCTCCACTTGTTTGAGGACAGATTTGGTATCCACCATCTTGAAATTCATGAACTTTCCAATCACGAATTTCTTGGAACATGACACTTCTGTTTTGTATTTCTTTTCTAGTGATTCCCATATCTCTCTTGCAGTAGTCATGGTAGAGTAGATATCATAGAGAATCATCCAGGGCATTCAGAATATAATTTCTGCAATTATATTCATTTGTGTTCCAAGTTTCCACTGCCCTTTGATGTTCTGCCAATTGGGCTTCACTGGGTGGTGTTGTTCCTTTTGAAGTGGTTATACCAGTAGGAGGAGAGGGAGAATCATCAGTGAGAACATTGGAAACATGAAGAGTTGTTAGATAAAACAACATCTTCGGTTTCCATCTTCGGAAATCTGAGCCTTTGAATTTCTCAGGCTTTTCCACATGTGTTTTGATGATGGAATTTTGATCCATTCTTCACTCTTCGATTTCTGTCTTACATTGTTATCACAGAAGTATACAATCAACAAAGTAATTGAAATAAAACGAACTAAATTATGATATATTTAATATATAAGAATCAATTTACAGAAAACATAGTTGTTTGATGATTACACAGAAATATAATCACGAAATTGTTGAGATTGAGGCCTGCCATGCAGTGTCCTAAGACAGAAGTTTCCCTGGTAGGGATCTGTCAAGAGGATACAACAATCAACCAAGATCTTCTCTTGATTCTGACGAAATTCACTATGTTCCCTTCATTGTATGTTGAATACGAATTTATATGAGGAATATTTGTATGGTTTTTCTGAACCCGAAATCTGTTGTTTGGTGATCTATTTATAGGTATAGATTGACTGTTTTTCCCTCCAAAAACCACTAACCGAAAATAACTGTCAAAACAGTTAAAACAAATTTAACAAATTTTTTAATAGATAATAAAAGTCAAAATCAGGATTAATATATATATATATATATATATATATATATATATATATGTATATATATATATACATATATATATATATATATATATATATATATATATATATATATATATAATAATGTAACTAGTCAATGAGACCCCAAGAGCCCCAAGGCCCAAGGCCCAAGGCCAATCTTTTGACCATTATATATATATATATATATATATATATATATATATATATATATATTAATCTAATTCTTTCAAGACTATTTTGACTAGCCCAATCACCAAATCCAACCCAATCCCTCTAGTCCAAACCTTTGATCTAATTAGTAAACAACTAGTAGGAGGGTTTTTATGGGAGTACAAAGTTCCTCTTTCTTCCAATGTGGGACAAGTCCCATAGAGTGAGTTTCCATTTAACAAAGTTCCAATAGTCCTTCTTCTATTCGATGTCTGATGAAATGGTATTTTTTGTCGATGTGTCTGGATCTGCCATGATCTCTCGGTTCCTTGGCTAAGGTAACCGCACTATTGCTGTCATAGAAAATCTCTATTGGCTCCTTAATAGCTGTTACGACTCCAAGGTCTCCGATGAAGTTCTTTAGCCATATAGCCTCCTTTGTTGCCTCGCTTGTTGCTATATACTCTGATTCGCAAGTTGAATCAGCCACTGTCTCTTGCTTGGAACTTTTCCAAGTAATTTCTCCTCCATTTAAGGTAAAGACCCAGCTTGACTGAGAGCGGAAATTATTCCTATCAGTCTAGAAGCTGGCATCACTATACCCTACTACTCTCAAGTCATCACTCCCAGCGAGGGTAAGGACCCAGTCTTTAGTGATCTTTGCCAGGATTCCCCTGATATCTGCTGACCATGCTCAATGAAAAGGCCACATCAGGATGAGTACAAGTCATAGCATACATGATCGAGCCTACAACAGAAGCATACATAACTCGACTCATCTCTATAATCTCAGCCTCTGTACTCGGGCTATGAGTCTTACTCAGTCTGGCGTTACTCTGGATCGGTAAATCACCTTTCTTGGAGTTCTGCATGTTGAACGTTTTCAACACTTTATCCACATAGGTGCTCTGACTAAGTCCAATTAGTCTTTTACTCCTGTCTCTTAAAATCCTTATCCCTACGATATAGGCAGCTTCTCCAAGGTCCTTCATAGAGAAACACTTCCCAAGCCAGGACTTCACTTCCTGCAGAGTTGGGATGTCATTTCCTATAAGTAATATGTCATCCACACACAGTACCAAAAAGCTAACTATACTCCCACTAGCCTTGACATATACACAAGATTCATCTTCACTCCTCGAAAATCCAAACTCTTTGACTTTCTCATCGAAAAAAAGATTCCATCTGCGAGGTGCTTGCTTCAATCCATAGATGGATTTCTCAAGCTTACACGTTCTATTAGGGTACTTTGCGCTGACAAAACCCTCTGGCTGACTAATGTAAACATCCTCAACCAACTTTCCATGAAGGAAAGCGGTTTTGACATCCATTTGCCATATTTCATAGTCATGAAATACAACAATGGCTAACATAACCCTAATAGACTTAATCTTCGCTACTGGTGAAAAGGTCTCATCATAATCAAGTCCCGGAGTTTGAGAAAAACCCTTTGCAACTAGTCGCGCTTTATAAGTGTGTATGTTACCATCCATGTCGGTCTTCTTCTTGAAGATCCATTTTAACCCGACTGTCTTACGACCTGGTACATTTTCAACCAAGTTACAAACTTGATTGTCATACATGGATTCTATCTCGCTGTCCATAGCCTCTTTCCATTTAGCAGCCTCAGGGCCTGCCATGGCTTCCGTATAGCTGTTAGGTTCATCCAGACTTACCAGTGTGCTATCACTGATACGTGTATCACCTTCCGCAGTAATATGGAAACCATAGTAATGCTCAGGTGCATTCCTAACTCTTGTGGAATGCCTCAGAGGTACATACTCATCTGTCGGATCAACAGGAGTTCCTCCTCAGGTTGATTGCTAGGGTTTGAGGTTACTTCACCACTTGACTCTTGAATTTCTTCAAGGTCAATTTGCCTCCCACTGTTTCCTTGGCTCATGCACACTCTCACGAAAGACTCCTCTCCTTACTACAAAGACCACATTAGCACTGGGTTTGTAGAAGAGGTAACCAAGGGATCTATGTAGGTAGCCGATGAAAATACACCTCTCACTTCGAGGTTGGAGCTTACCGTGAGTCTCGCGCCTCACTAAAGCCTTGCAACCCTAGATGTTGATGTGGTCCAGATTGGGAACTTTTCCAGTCCATATCTCATGAGGTGTTTAGGCAACCTTTTTGGTAGGCACTAGATTAAGGATATGGGCAGAAGTCTCTAAGGCATACCCCCAAAATGAGATTGGTAGTGAAGCTCGACTCATCATGGAACAAACCATATCCAACAAGGTTCGATCATGCCTCTTAGCTACACCATTAAGCTGTGGTGTCCTGGGAGGTGTCAATTGTGAGACAATCCCACATTCCTTAAGATAGTCAAGGAACTCTGTACTAATTTACTCACCACCTCGATCGGATCAATGCATGTTAATGTTCCTGTCCAACTGATTCTCCACTTCCTGTTTAAACTCCTTCAACTTTTCAAAGGTTTCTGACTTATGCTTGATTAAGTAGACATATCCATATCTACTAAAATCATCAGTAAAAGTCACATAGAAGCGGTTAGCATCTCTTGCGGCGGTTCTGAAGGGTCCACACACAACAGTATGTAAGAGGTCCAACAAATCCTCACGCCTAGCACAAGTACCAGTGAAGGGTCACTTTGTTATTTTCCCAAGAAAACAAGATTCACAACTATCATATGACTTTAGGTCAAATGACTCCAAGACTCCATCCTTTTGGAGTTGGCCTATGCATTTCTTGCTTACATGTACAAGACAACAATGCCATAATGATGCTTTATCCAAGCTAGCAAAAGAATCGATACACAATACATTATTTCCTAGGTTATCAACAACCGACACAACTTCATATACACCATCACAAGGTAATGCTTTAAAATAAAGAACATTATTAAAGAAAGCATTAATACCACCACATTCATTATCAAACTAAAAGGTAAAACCTTGTTTGTACAAATAATGAAAGGAAATAATATTTCTCGCCATTTCAGACGAGTAACAACACTTATTCAAATGTAACACTAACCTACTACTTAGCAACAATGAATAAACTCCAATCTCGGTGACAGGTGAAGTTTTCCTATTCCCTATGATCAGTTTATCTTCCCATGCTCTGCACTCTCACTTCTTCTTAGTCCCTGCAAATCAAAACATATGTGAATACCACAACCTGTATTAAGGACCCAAGAATTAGAATGGGGTGAGTTATTAGACAATATGGTGTAAATACCTACATGGTTAGGTTTCACTTTCCCATCCTAAACATCTTGTAGGCACTTTGGGTAGTTTCGCTTCTAGTGCGACTTTTCTGGCAATACAAGTATTCAGCCTCTTTAGGGTTGGCAGAAGCAGTGACGAAACCTTTCTTGGTTCCACTTGAAGAGGATCCATCAAGGGACTTTCCCTTGGTACCCATCGAAGGGCTCTTCCTCTTCTTTCCTTTACCTAGCCTAATTGCCAAGACAGGGGTCGTGATAGGAGTTGGAGTAGTAACAACCGATTTACTCTTAAGACCGCTTTCGGCGGTCTTCAAGAGTCCTTGAAGTTTTCTGAGTGTAACTTCCTCCTTGTTCATGTGGCATGTCATTCGGAATTGATCATAAAACGAAGGTAAGAGTGCAAAATAATGTCAATTGACAAATCCTTGGGGAAGTTCACATTCAGTTTCAACAAACGATCCACATACCTTTGCATTTCTGCATGTGGCACATGATGGGCTCACCATCCTTCATTTGGGTTGTTATCATGGAGGAGATGATTTCATACCGCTCTTGACAAGCACTCTGATGGTAGCAGTCCATCAAGTACTAGTGCATCTCAAAATGGTAGTTGTCCTCATAGGACTTTTGGAGCTCGGTTGTCATTGTGGCCAACATGACACATGCCACTTTGGTGGCATCTCTCTCATGTGCCTGGTATTCAGCGATCTCCTCAGGAGTAGCAGACGAATCAAGTTCCTTAAGCTCCTTGTCGAGGACATATTCCTTGTCCTCATACCGAGTGACCATCCTTATGTTCTTGATCCAATACATAAAGTTGGATCCATCGAATATGACTCTCCCACAAAGGTACATGAGAGAGAAGGAGCCAGTAGGTTTTGAGCCAGAAGCAACATTGTTGGAAGACATCTAAAAAAGAAGAAAGACAAGTTTTGATTAGATATAAAGATAGTCCTTAATAAGGAACCCAAATGTAATATTAAGGCTAGGACCCAACACAATATTATATTACTTAGAAGAGGGATGCCGTAATCCAAGAAATAAAATATTTGAAGGTAGGTGAATGACGATTCACCAATTTCCACCATGAAAAACAAAATAAATTATTAGGTTTTAATTGGTTTTGAAACTCCTAGATTCTTTGAGAGTCAATGAACTTTCAATGTCATGTTTTAATCTCGAGTGTGCCCTTCAAGTTTTGTGACTGGGATGCCGAGGATCACAAAACAAGGTGTGAAGTAACCATGCAAATTATTTGGTACTCTTAATGTTTATCACCTAACCGATGTGTCGGTTAACCACACGCGCTCCACCGATCTATGATAAACCTTAAGCTACCCTTTTCCTACCTTGTTAAGTCCTGGTTAGTGTGCCAGTTAACCAAACACGCTCCACTAACGACTTAATCAAAGTGCAAAGTGTAATTTCATGGCTTAACACCTTATTCACATTTTCCTAAAGTAAATAATATTGGGAATTTATAAAAACATTTAGTTACTTTATATTCATCATACTTTTAATTGGATTTAAAGTCCTTGTCCTACCCGTTTGGCTAACGACCCTCCACCAGTCAAGGAAGCGGTGGGTGATAGTGGACTCCCATTAAGCTGCCATTTTATAGGCAGCAACCTTATACCCCTATAGATCGGCTTCGTGAATGAGGACTACTAACGGTAAAATGACTTGTTCTTATACATATATAATTATTATTAAACATATAATATTATAAAGTATAAGGGTTGAATTTTAACTTTTAAAATTCTAGGGGTTGGAACTAAAGTTTTACCAAAGTGTGTCAGACTTTACATGTTCCAAAACTTGAGGGAAAGTTTTGTAACTTTCAAAAATTTTCATCTTTCATAACTTATGAGTTAATGGTTTATTAAAATGAGAGACTTTTCATTTTATGTAACCTATGTGTTTCTTTAATGGACTTTAAAAGAGTGACTTTTGGTAATCCATATCTTGAGGGAAAATTATGGATTCCATTAAAGCACATCAAGATCAATAATTAAACTACCAAGCAAGTTGTAAATAATTCCTATGATCTTCTAAACTCATAAGTTCATGAACTCTCATATCAACAATTTCAAGAATCATAAATAATGTAACGCCCGCAGATCCGGGCTAGTCAATTTAGAGGCAATAGGGGTCGAAAACGACTTTTCGACAAAAAGATTATTTAGAATAAATAATCTTAACCAAGTTGTAGAAGATGTCACAGGGTTTCCGTACATATAAAGAACGCCGAAATCCGAGTTATAACGAAGAAGTTATGACCCGTCGAAGTTTCGCGTCGGAACCGGCACGGCGCCGGGAAGCGTAAATAGTAAATTTATGATAGAGCGAGATTTAGATTTATCGCTCTAAACGAAAGTCGTAGAATATATTAAACTAAGAACTTCGATAAAAAGAACGCCCAAATCTGACTTCGTATGAAGAAGTTACGATTTTTCGAAGTTTCGGATTAGCAGTGTACAGTCCGAAATTCGAATATTAGATCGAGCGATTTTTAGCTAACACAACCTAAACGAGAATTGAAGATCTCATTATTAGTAGCGTAACAATAAAAAGACAGACGAAAATGGACATCAGATGAAGAAGTTATGAGATTATAACGGACCAATCCTGTCCCGGCCTGTTAAAAATATAACTTTAAAAATAAATTCAAAATTACCCGAAGGAGTCTAAACGAAAGTTGTAGAGTGCGTCTCCACCTACGCATGGATATAAATAACGTCAAAAACGGAGTTCGTATGAACGAGTTACAAATTATAATAGCATATTTACATATTAAAATAAAGTATAAATCATATATACATACACATATATATACATATGTATATATCATTAGAAAGGTATCGACGATGCGGTCATTATAAGACTAATGTTGAGTTCTTTCGACATTAGTTTAGTACAAATATCTTTAAATCTATTTAAAATAGTATTATAAAGGGGTGTTTAGTTGTTTATATAACTATAAGGTCATTAAGTAATTATGGGGGGTAGTTTTTGTAAATTCAATTACTATAAATAAGAGGCTTGGGCTCTCATATTTCTTGCACCATTCTCTTGATTCAAGAGTCTTTCTCTCCTTATCCCCCGAGCATTTCGGTCCCTCGTGATTCGACTTCTCTTTCTGTAGTTTTAGTATAGTAAGGTGAGCGTTGAAGCGCTGCACGAATCTTTCTTAGAAAGATTCTGCGACGAAGTTCTACCCCTACAGAGCCCGACTCCTAGCTAAAATCCCCTTGTAAGTAAGTTATGCTTACCCTATTTTAAATATAGTTTATATTTAAAATTAGTATTGTTATTATAAATTTATAATAAATATTTGAGCTATTATTATGACTTATATAAGTGTCGTTATAATATCTTTTTAACTACTCGCGGTACGGGGAATCTGGTTTAAAGGGCCGCATAGGGTTGTTGGATTTCAGAAGTGCTATATGCCAAAATGGTCCCGCCCTCCGGTGTTTTATGTCTGGCCCCTGTCTGTACATAGTGGTTGGAAAGTATTGTTTAAACGCTTATATAATAATAATAATAATAAGACTAATAATTAGTCACGGTAAATATTAGACTAAAATCTAGTGGTAATAATACTAGGTTTCGTCAAAGGAAATTATTTTAAAGTAAACGAAGCGCTATCCGAGTACCGAGTCACCACCTTCTCAAGTGAGTGCATAGTTACTTTCATCTTACACATAGATATGAAGTATTTTATATAAACTACGTGCTATGTGTGCACATTATCTGAATACTTGCTGTCTATGCTGGTTGAACGTTTTATACATGTTTTAAAGGACTTAAACGGTATACGTATTTTATATATACGAAAATGTTGGGTATGAGATGGGTAGATGAATGATGAGAGATAGAAGATGACGTGAGTATACATTGGCAGCTACATACTTAGTGCCTATGGGACAAACACCGGTAGCTATGGACTTAGTACCTTTTAGACGTTGGTAGCTATGGATTTAGTACCTGTAGGAATTGGTAGCTATGGACTTAGTACCTGTTGAACATTGGTAGCTATGGACTTAGTACCTATTAGATAAAGACTGGTAGCTATGGATTTAGTACCCGATGAATAGACTATAGCAGCTATGGAATTAGTGCTTTATGAACGAACATTGGCAGCTATGGATTTAGTGCCAGTCCCATAACCCTGGAAGTAAGGGACTTCGGAATAAACGAATGCAAGATAGATGACTCTTAGGTTAAATCCTTAAAGAGTAAAGAAGATAATGGGGATGGGTAATTGGGTTGATTGTTTGATTGAACATAATAATTATATTATTGTGGGTTGAAAACCCTATGTACTCACCAGGTTTCCCAACCTGACCCACTCAGTTTATGTATATCACAGGTGACGAAGTGAAGTGACATTACACTGAGAGATTTAAAAGAGATGTAGATCACTAGTGTAAATCATTGTAAGTCTGTTTATGCTTATGTTTCGGTATTAACGATGACATCCCAAACATTTTAAAATGAAATAAATACGTTTCTTCGAAAATGTTTTAATAACGTATTTACCATGTTTTTCTGGGAACAAATTCCGCAACCTTTTTATAAAATGAAGTACTCTGATTTTTATAAAGCATAAACAAAATCGGTCTTTTCTGGCCGTGATTTTGGGGATGTCACAAATAAACCATACAAAACTTGCAATTTTGATAATAGCTATTGAAAATGGATTAGCATAACCATTACACCAACTAAAACAAGTTTTATAAGACCAAAACAGTTTAGGGTAATGTTTCTAGTCCATTTCTAGTAGCAAAACTCAAAAATCTGCATTCTGGGGCTCCTACTCGTCGAGTGCACGAACCTACTCGACGAGTAGGATGAATTAACTCATTGACTCGTCGAGTCCCCCATGGACTCGGCAAGTTCATGCTGCAAAATGCATAAAACTTGAGTTTTTTCAACAATTTTCATCAACTATTAAGAAAAGAAGCCTAGGCTCTGATACCACTGAAGGGCTTTGAGCAAACTAACACTCCTATGGTGTACATGCAACCCTAGAAACCTTGGATCTATGTTTTACTATGATACGTGCAAATTTGCTTTTCCAAGGTTCTTAACCTAACTAGCATGGCATGGGGAACTTTGAAACAAAAAAAAAGCTAGTAGAGTTACATACCTTTTAGTAGTGATTGATTGCTTGGAGTTTGAGAGCCTAGCACCAATAATATGGATGCCTCAAATGGAAATCACAAATCACCACAAACCTTGGAAACTTGAGAGAATAGTAGAACACTTCTTGAAATCGATCCACCCTTGTTCTCACACAAAAACTAGTGCCAATTCTAGTGCCAAGGACTCCTTTATATAGTGTGGTGGATTAGGGTTACATCCATGTAAAACCTAATACCTATTATGAGGTGGATTGTTTTTTTTACATAATATTATTTTATCCTATGAACTACAATAATATATATCCTTTGTCGTCAACCTTTAACACACATACACAATTGAAATACCAAGAAATTTACTCTAACTGACATAAAGAAAAGTAATCTAGAATATTGAAATTGAGAGAAATGGAATTGAAGCTTACATTGGTAACTGAGGTCGATATAACAGATGCATATCACGGCCTTCACCCATTGGTAAGGATTCCGTTTATTCGAATGATTCCATTTCTTCGAATTAATATTGTTCAGAGGATCTAGGATAGTTCGATTTAGGCCAACAATGGTCACCAATCTAAATCAACGTGAAGAGATCAGATTTTTTTCAACAAAGTATTGTTAAACAACCAAGAAAAAAAGATCAGTAAAACCTAACCTTATGGAGCCCAGTCCCCAATACGAGGTGGTCGATTTCACAGAGAAACCGGAACAAGGTTAAGTAGGGGTTGCGTCCGACCAAGAGTTGGAGATAGCCAAACCAAGGGGAGTTTTGGTCCATGTTTTTCAGGTACATGAGAGCCACGGTTGGTTGAAGGCAAATGTTATTAGGGATGGTGGCAACAGTTGATTGAAGACAGAACAAAGTCTGCAATTGATGGTTGTAATGTCCGGTTACTGGTACGTATTTAAATAAGAATTATTCATATTTGCTAAGGGACTCGACGAGTTGGAGGCCCCAAACTCGTCGAGTAGGAATGGATCTTTTTGGACGCGGGACTTGAAGTCTACTCGATGAGTTGAGGAGCCTCGAATCGATGAGTAGAGCTACCAGAGTGAAACCCTAATTTTCAGGGTTTTCACCCTACTTAAAGACCTTTAACACTTCATTGTAGCCTCCCTCATCGCCTCCCTTAGTCCAGAAAACCCTAATTTGAAACCCTAACCCATTTTGAGTGTTCTTAATCCACTGTTGTGTACTTTTGGTGATTTTGAAGCTTGAGAAGAAAGAAGAAGCTTGGGGGTTCAAGAGGAATTAAGTAGATCCAGAGTTTGTGCTTCATTTCCAACTCATTTGAGGTAGAAAGTTTATGCCTTGTCCATTCATCTATTAGATCTCTTCTTAGAGTAGTTTAGGGCTTTAAGGAGCCATTTTTGGAGCCATTCATGGATGCAAGCATGTTTTGGGGTATTGACTTCAGATTAAGAGTCATTGAAGGACTCCATGGCATAAAGGTGCCAACTTTATGGCCATGGGAGTCCCATGCATCCTATGAACCACTTTTTAGGGCTTTTTGAGCTAAATGGCCCATGCGTGAATGTAAATTTTCTAACTTTATGTGTTATATCAACCCTAGGAGGCCAGATCTATGTTTTGGATGCATTGAGCCCGAATGAAATCGACTAGATAAACTTGCATCATGGGGGACTCGACGAGTGAGGTCGTAGTTCCCCAACATTCTCTATTACTTAGAAAACTTGTTGAGTCTAGAAGGTGACTCAGCCAGTTAGGCGTGTTTTGGACTTAAAGGTCAAGAACTCGACGAGTCCAAGGATGAACTCGCCGAGTCAATGAGCAAATGTCCCGAACTATATGAAGGAGAACTCGACGAGTCCAAGGAAGGACTCAACGAGTTCAAATGGAAAGTCTCGATTCTGTCATAAGGAGAAACTCGACGAGTTAGAGAGTAACTCGACGATTTAGGTCACGAATTCGAGATTCTCTAAATTATGGAACTCGACGAGTTGATTGACAAACTCAGCGAGTTGATTCAACCAGAATGTTACTTTGACGGGGGTGTTGACCTTTGACTTGACCATTGACTAGAGTTGACCCTTAAAGGGTTTATGGGTATGAAAGAGTAATTGAAAAATATTATTTATGTGTAGGAATTTGACAGAAGTTTGATGTGTTTTGAGCATTCTAACACTTCTATGGTGTGCATGCAACCCTATGTGCCTTGGATCTATGTTTTCACTACTATACATGCAAAAATACAAAATTCCAAAGCATCATCTTAACTAGCATATTATGGAGCAACTATACTACAAAAGTCTAGTTAGTTGACATACCTTTTGATGGAGCTTGAAGTCTTGAACCTTTAAGAGCTTAGCCCTAATAGTGTGGAAGCCTCAAATGGAATCACACAACACCACCAACAAATAGAATAACTTGAGAAAAAGGCTACTTTGGTTCTCCCTATGAAATCGGTCCTTGCCCACACTATGTATATCCACTAGTTCCATTTCATGAACCATAGGATCCTTTATATAGTGTGTCTCATTAGGGTTACACCATGTCAACTCTAATGTGCATGACTTTCCATTTCTTTCATGATCCATGGGTTTTAACCTCCATGGAGTATCCATGGGTTACCACATAGGTTAAGCCCAACATGAAGGACAATGGATCACAAGCCCACACATATAAGAATGAATGATTTACATAATCAATCCCCATATATTTAATTAGTCTTTTTTAATCACAAAATTAATTCCAAATTAATTCTTAATCAATACTAATTAAATATTATGATTTCATTTTAATATATTAGAACTTATAATATATTAATATAAATCATAAATAACCTTTTCTCACTTGTCTATCCAATTGTTCTGGTGCCATGCAACCCAAATGGACCATGCTACTCTTGGGTCGAGTACATACCAATAATAGTCATGGGCTTAGACATCTAATCCAACAAAGTTGACCCTATTATCGAGGACAGTTCAGCTGCACAACATTGAGGTGAGTTACCTTCCAGTAGAAGTGGATCTAAGGACACAATGTCGGCCCACTAGTAGGAGTTGTTGGTTAGATAATTGTCTTTGTGATAATTTCCTGGTATGCCACTATCTGTTATGTTTATTTGCTAGTATGGTATGATGTTATGTGATAGTGGTAGTAGGGGGAATAGTCCTTGTATCAGTCGAAAGGATCAGAAGGGTAGGTCGGGCACCCCGGTATGCCTGACAGTATGATTATGTTATGTTGTTATGAAGTAGTAGTATGGGTGAAATAGTCCCCATAACTAGTTGAAATAAACCGGAGGGGTAGGTCGGACACCCTGGTATGTCTCACATGGGTAGGTTAGGCACCCTGGTATGCCTAGCAGGGGTAGGTTGAGCACCCCGGCATGCTCAACATGGTAGGTCGGGCAACCAGATATGCCCGACAGTATGTTTATTATATGGTATGTGGTATGATGGGGGAACTCACTAAGTTTTGTGCTTACGGTTTTCAGTTTTTGTTTCAGGTCCTTCTTCGAAGGGAAAGGAGCTGGCATGGTAGTAGTGCATTGCACACATGATTTTCCGCATATGAGATTATTGGGATTTGTACTTTGGCAATATTACTATCTTATGACATGTTTTTGGAGACTTATGGTCTATGGTTTTATGAAAGGAAATAACTGGATGAGGTTTTTATAAATTGCTAAATCAAAAATGAAATTTTTCATCTTGAATTTTGGGATGTTACAAGTTGGTATCATAGCCTTGCTGGATAAGGTGTCTAAGTCCATAACTATATTTGAGATGTACTTGACCCGACCCGGCATGGTCCATTTGGGTTGCACTTCACCCGAACGATTTATATGGATAATCTTTTTAGAATAGTATAAGTTGTGATTTTTTAATATATTATAAGTTCTAATATATTAATATGAAATCATATTATTTAATTAGTATTAATTTAAAATTAATTTGGAATTAATTTAATGATCAAAAGTATGACTAATTAAATATAGACTCTTGTATTTATATAGTCTGGGCTAATGCTTATTTAGAATGGACTAGGATTGCATGGTAAGTCCATGGATAGTCTATGGAGCTTTAACCCATGGATCTCATGGAAATGAAAGGTCATGGGTATTAGGGTTTACATGGATGTAACCCTAATCCACCACACTATATAAAGGAGTCCTTGACACTTGAAATGGCACTAGCTTTTGTGTGAGAACAAGGGTGGGCCGATTTCAAGAAGTGTTCTACTATTCTATCAAGTTTCCAAGGTTAGTGGTGATTTGTGATTTCCATTTGAGGCATCCATATTATTGGTACTAGGCTCTCAAACTCCAAGCAATCAATCACTACTAAAAGGTATGTAACTCTACTAGCTTTTTTTTGTTTCAAAGTTCCCCATGCCATGCTAGTTAGGTTAAGAACCTTGGAAAAGCAAATTTGCATGTACCATAGTAAAACATAGATCCAAGATTTCTAGGGTTACATGTACACCATAGGAGTGTTAGAATGCTCAAAACCCTTCAGTGGTATCAGAGCCTAGGCTTGTTTTCTTCATACTTGATGCAAATTGTTGAAAAAACTCAAGTTTTATGCATTTTGCAGCATGAATCTGCCGAGTCCATGGGGGGACTCGACGAGTCCATGAGTTAATTCATCCTACTCGCCGAGTAGGTTCGTGCACTCGACGAGTAGGAGCCCCATAATGCAGATTTTCGAGTTTTGCTGCTAGAAATGGACTAGAAACATTACCCTAAAATGTTTTGGTCTTATAAAAGTTGTTTTAGTTGGTGTAATGGTTATGCTAATCCATTTTCAATAGCTATTATCAAAATTTCAAGTTTTGTATGGTTTATTTATGATTCTTGAAATTGTTGATATGAGAGTTCATGAACTTATGAGTTTAGAAGATCATAGGAATTATTTACAACTTGCTTGGTAGTTTAATTCTTAATCTTGATGTGCTTTAATGGAATCCATAATTTTCCCTCAAGATATGGATTACCACAAGTCACTCTTTTAAAGTCCATTAAAGAAACACATAGGTTACCTAAAAAGAAAAGTCTCTCATTTTAATAAACCATTAAATCATAAGTCATAAAAGATGAAAAATTTTGAAAGTTACAAAACTTTCCCTCAAGTTTTGGAACATGTAATGTCTCACACACTTTGGTAAAACTTTAGTTCCAACCCCTAGAATTTTAAAAGTTAAAATTCAACCCTTATACTTTATAATATTATATGTTTAATAATAATTATATATGTATAAGAACAAGTAATTTTACCATTAGTAGGCCTCATTCACGAAGCCGGTCTATAGGGGGTATAAGGTTCTTGCCTATAAAATGGCAGCTTAATGGGTGTCCACTCTCACCCACCGCTTCCTTGACTGGTGGATGGTCGTTAGCCGAACGGGTAGGACAAGGACTTTAAATCCAATTAAAAGTATGATGAATGTAAAGTAACTAAATGTTTTTATTAATTCCCAATATTAGTTACCTTAGGAAAATGTGAATAAGGTGTTAACCCATGAAATTACACTTTTCACTTTGATTAAGTCGTTAGTGGAGCGTGTGTGGTTAACCGACACACTAACCTGGACTTAACAGGGTAGGAAAAGGGTGGCTTAAGGTTTATCATAGATCGGTGGAGCGGGTGTGGTTAACCGGCACATCGGTTAGGTGATAAACACTAAGAGTACCAAGTAATTTGCATGCTTACTTCACACCTTGTTTTGTGATCCTCGGCATCCCAGTCACAAAACTTGAAGGGCACACTCGAGATTGAAACATGCCATTGAAAAGTTCAATGAATCTCAACGAATCTAGGAGTTTCAAAACCAGTTAAAACCAAATAATTTATTTCGTTTTTCATGGTGGAAATTGGTGAAACGTCATTCACCTACCTTCAAATATTTTATAGCTTGGATTACGACATCCCTTCTAAGTTATAAAATATTGTGTTGGATCCTAGCCTTAATATTACATTTGGGTGTCTTACTAAGGACTAAGTTATTATTAATCAAAACTCGTCTTTCTTCTTTTTCAGATGTCTTCCAACAATGTTGCTTCTGGCTCAAAACCTACCGGGTCCGTCTCTCTCATGTACCTTTGTGGGAGAGTCATCTTTGATGGATCCAACTTTATGTATTGGATCAAGAACATAAGGATGGTCACTCGGTATGAGGACAAGGAATATGTCCTCGACAAGGAGCTTAAGGAACTTGAGTCGTCTGCTACTTCTGAGGAGATCGCTGAATAGCAGGCACATAAGAGAGATGCCACCAAAGTGGCATGTATCATGTTGGCCACAATGACAGCCAAGCTCCAAAAGTCCTATGAGGACAACTACCCTTTTGAGATGCACCAGGACTTGATGGACTGCTACCATCAGAGTTCTCTTCAAGAGCGGTATGAAATCATCTCCTCCATGATAACAACCCGAATGAAGGATGGTGAACCCATGATGGGCCACATGTAGAAAAGGCAAAGGTATGTGGACCGTTTGCTGAAATTGAATGTGAACTTTCCCAGGGAGTTGGAAATTGACATTATTTTGCACTCCTTACCTTTGTGTTATGATCAATTCCGAATGACATACCACATGAACAAGGAGGAAGTTACACTCAGCAAGCTTCAAGGACTCTTGAAGACCGCTGAAAGCGGTCTTAAGAGTAAATTAGTTGTTACTACTCCTACTCCTACCGCGACCCCTGTCTTAGAAATTGGGCTAGGTAAAGGAAAGAAGAGGAAGAGCCCTTCGAAGGGTACCATGGGAAAGTCCCTTGATGGCTCCTATTCAAGTGGAACCAAGAAAGGTTTCTTCACTCCTTCTGCCAACCCTAAAGAGGTTGAATACTTCTATTGCCATGAAAAGTCACACTAGAAGCGAAACTACCCAAAGTACCTGCAAGATGTTAAGGATGGGAAAGTGAAACCTAACCATGCAGGTATTTACACCATATTGTCTAATAACTCACCCATTCTAATTCTTGGGTCCTTAATACAGGTTGTGGTATTCACATATGTTTTGATTTGTAGGGACTAAGAAGAAGTGAGAATGTGGAGCATGGGAAGATAAACTTGATCATGGGGAATAGGAAAGCTTCACATGTCACCAAGATTGGAGTTTATTATTTGTTGCTAAGTAGTGGGTTAGTGTTAGATTTGAATAAGTGTTGTTACTCGTCTGAAATGGAGAGAAATATTATTTACTTTCATTGTTTGTACAAACAAGGTTTTACCTTTTAGTTTGATAATGAATGTGATGGTATTAATGCTTTCTTTAATAATGTTCTTTATTTTAAAGCATTACCTTGTGATGGTGTATATGAAGCTGTGTCGGTTGTTGATAACCTAGGAAATAATGTATTGTGTATTGATTCTTCCACTAGCTTGGATAAAGCATCATTATGGCATTGTCGTCTTGGACATGTAAGCAAGAAACGCATAGGCCAACTCCAAAAGGATGGAGTCTTGGAGTCATTTGACCTAAAGTCAGATGATAGTTGTGAATCTTGTTTTCTTGGGAAAAAGACAAAGTCACCCTTCACTGGTACTTGTGCTAGGGGTGAGGATTTGTTGGACCTCACACATATCGATGTGTGTGGACCCTTCAGAACCACTGCAAGAGATGCTAACCACTTTTATGTGACTTTTACTGATGATTTTAGTAGATATAGATATGTCTACTTAATCAAGCATAAGTCAAAAACCTTTGAAAAGTTCAAGGAGTTTAAACAAGAAGTGGAGAATCAGTTGGGCAGGAACATTAAGATTCTTTAATCCGATCGAGGTGGTGAGTAAATTAGTACAAAGTTCCTTGACTATCTTAAGGAATGTGGGATTGTCTCACAATTGACACCTCCTAGAACACCACAACTTAATGGTGTAGCTGAGAGGCATGATCAAACCTTGTTGGATATGGTTTGTTCCATGATGAGTCGAGCTTCGCTACCAATCTCATTTTGGGGGTATGCCTTAGAGACTTCCGCCCATATCCTTAATCTAGTATAATTAATAGGGAATTCAACCATAAACTCTCCTATATTCTATCAGAACTACCCTTGGTTACAATACTTTGGTAGAAATATTTTGTGACTTAATACTTTATTATGTAAGTTCCAGGTGAAGTTGTTATTTAGCTGATAAACTGCTCATATGTTGAGGTGATGAAGGTAAACTCTTTAGGTGACTGATCAATTAATATTATAGATGAGCCATCCTAACATAGTCAATAGGCTACAAAGGTCTTGTGTTCTCCAAAAGAGAATGGAGGTATGCATCATCATTATTTGATACACTGCTTCTATATTTTTTTCTTGTTTTTATCATTTGGATTTTTGTTGAAGCGGGGTAAGGTTTGATCCATATTCACCCAACTTAAAGTATGTTGTTGGTTGTAAATTATTATGTTGAACCAGGGTAAGAGTGAAACTTGAACTAATGTGAGCAAACTGTAAACATGCATTAGAAGGTTGTTAGGCATATTCTTGAGTAAATATGTTTTTATGCTTTTCACCGGTTTCCATATCAATATTTAAATTACTTTGTCGCTTCTTATAACAACCTTGCAAATTGTTTTCTTTGTTCAAGCATTGTACTTTGTAACAAATCCAAATAAAGGTAGGCATTTAAAGTCTATAAAACTCAGGATTTAAGCGATGTTTAATGGGTTTTTGATAATGGCTTTATGACACACATGGTGGATCAAAAGATTTTCGTAATTTTTTTTTTTTAAAACAAAACCTATGAATTGTTTAATTGATCAAGATCAAATTAATTAATTGGTTTTGTAATAATGATTTTCGGGTTCATTCATGTTCATTATCTAGTTGGTTTCGTCCATCACTATTTATTGCTGTTGTTTTGATTATCGTTGAATTGCTTGAGCGATGTAAATTTGTCCTAAACATGAAGACTTTTCCCTTGACAACGTTTTGGGGATGAGGGCATTATACAAAGTTGTTGTAATGAAGATGTCGAGGTTGTGACGGGTGGTCACGATTGTAACAACCAGGTAAGGTGTCGGTTGGTTCGGATGACAATGTCTATTAGGGGAGTTGTTATTTTTGTGGGTTAATGTCACACCCCAAAACCGGAACAGCGGAAACGTTCGGGGGTGGAGGACGTCATGTTTAGTATCACATGGCATGTATCATAGTAAGCAAGTAATGAATAACCATTTCATTTGAAAGAAAGTGTTTACAATGTGTGTGTTTACAAAACATAGAATACATATGCACATAACAAAACAAGACTTGAAGCTATACTGCTCCATCTTTTGATTTCCCAGAGCGAGTACCTGTCTACTAGTTTCCTGAGAATACAAGTTATTTGAAAGAGTTGATCAGCAATTAAGCTGGTGAGGTCATAAGATTTTAGTGATGTAAGTAAGTTGTAGAAAGTTGTTGAAAAATGTAGTTGAAATGTAGTAAGTTATAAGTTCTGTTTTAGAAAAGTTCTCCTGCTCCTCTAGAAAATCCTATATTTCCTACTTTGATGAAAGATACGTAAAAATGATTGTACAATCCTTTCTATGAGTACTAAATGGGTACTATTAATATAAAACTCAGAGTAAACAAACAATTGACTGTGCGCATCTGCCATAAGCCTACGACCAAACAAGGAACAGAAGTAAGGCAGATAGCACACATCCCACTGTTTGTTAGATCATTGTTGTATATAACCCTGACGTATTCACTTGTTACTCGTGGAGTTAATTGTAATAGTTCCTTTATATTTAATGAAAAGATTCTTTAAGAAAACCCTTATTTCTTATAATAAAATGGTGACCATAGTGATTACTTCTATAATCACTTAGTTTATACTAGCTATATATAATCTAATATCGAATAGATAGTTAATTGGGTGAATCTTCCCTAAGCCCACAACCAAACAAGGAACAGGAAGTAGGGCGAAAAGCACACATCCTACTACCTATTGGGTATTAATGATATATAACCATGATCTATAAATTAAGGAAATATATAGTTAATCACCTCAAGTCCTTTAAGTTTACACTGGTTTAATAAAATGGATTAAACCCTTTACTCGAATGTTTCTAGTTTTGAATACCAAAAGTTCTGATATGGAAAGTATGTTTTGTACTAGAAAACTATGCATTGACTTTGTTTCCTATGACTCAACCCATACCTCGTACCATTATGATGACTTAATGTATACTGAGCATATATATATATATATATATATATATATATATATATATATATATATATATATATATATATAATCGAATAGATAATAGATTGGTTGAAAACGTTCCAAGCCCACAACCAAAAAAGGAACAGGAAGTGAAGCAGAGAACACATATCCTATTATCTGTCGGATCCTATTGTTATATATATATATATATATATATATATATATATATATATATATATACACACACACACACACACATATATATATATATATATATATCCTTTGATGCATACATTAAGGAATCATAAGGTTAGCATTATGGTCCCTTTCTACTAAATGTACTAGACTTGACTGTTCTATTTGTCGTTTGTAAAATCTAAGATTTCCCTAGTTTATAACTATCTTAACTCGAAAATAGTTTGCATTTGACTTTCAAGTGGTATCGTCACTTTATGAAAGTAATGAGAAATATAAGTACACAGTTGTCGTTTAAAATGACATACGGACGTACTGATGACATTAAAACATGTTTGCTTTATACGGGTCATAATGTGAAGGCTAGTACCCCTACCATACGTTCTCCTTGCCTGGATACTTAGGGGAACCAAACACGACCTCTGCAATCAATTGCAAGCCATGTAATTCACATTAAAGTTATATGATCATGTATACCCAATATAACTATCACCTTTTGTTTAGAACAATGATTTAATGATTCATTGGTATAATTAGATCATGTAGTAGTTCCATGCTATAGCAACTTAATATGTTTGTTCTGTTTCTCATATAGTATGGTCGTTCTGTTATCATGTATTGTATCTAGTATGAACTGAATCACTAAACTATACCCATTATAGTTTACTAATGTTTTACTTGAACTGATATTGAAAAGACTCATTTATCTACTAAGTTATGCTTAAACTTTAAAAATGGAGTTTTGTTAAACTGTGAAGTAACATAACTTTAAAAGAGTTTTTGAAATGTTTTGATCACTTATAGAAGACATAAGCAATGTATATATAACAAACATTTACACAATTATCATTATGTTAAACGTGTATTCCCCCTCCCCCCCCCCTTTACAAGCATTTAAAACAGTTAAAAGATTCATTACGGGGTATGAACTCACCTGATGTGGGTGATTCAACGACTACGCGCGTAAGGGTGAGAAGTTCCACGAATGAAGTCCCGAGACACAATGAGTCCTAAATGACATATCTTGGCATGGATATAGTGTCCATAAGCAACTATATGAAAGGAAACACCTTCCGGGACTAGGAAACACTTTGACCAAGTGTTGGAATCACATGTGATTGGACTAAGGAGTGTACAATGGAACTAACAAAAGTTTAATACCATGGGATTATGGCCAAAGGGAGTTTTCGGCCGTAAACTCATGGTCAAACATGCATATGTGTTTTTTTGAAGGCTAGCGAAGCTTGAGGGACTTTTGCTCTACACAAGGATGAGAAAGATCAAACCAATGGAGGCTTTTGATGAGTTTACGGCCCAAAGGAGTTTACAGCCGTAAACTCATGGTCATTATGCATTTGAGAGTAGTCTAAGGTCCTATTAACATCCAGTAAGGGTTCAATGTTAAAGGCTTGCTTGTTGCAAGAGTTTAAGGCTCAAACATGCCATAACTTAGAGTTTACGGCCAAGGAAGATCTTGGGCCATAAACTCATGATCTTCATGGGAAAAGGCATGTTTCAATGTTGTAATTCAAGGCCTCCTAATAGATATGAAGTGTAAGGAAGAGTACTTACGATATAGAGGCTTGAAATGGCTGATTTTGGCCAAGAACACTAGTTTGTGTTCTTGGTATTTCTTGAAGATCTAAGAAAAGATGATTTCTGTGGATAAAATCAATGGATGAAGCTAGATTAAGAGATGTATTAACTAATCAAAGAAGAACACTTACAACTTTTGAAGATCTAGGATGAAAGGTTGGATGATATTTGAGAGGATTTGAAGAAAAATCAGCCAAGGAAAGGAGGAATGAGAAAAATGGAAAAGTTGTATATATAGAGAGGTGAGTTTACGGCCCCCTTGAATTTAGGACCGTAAACTCTTGGTAACTTGGCCGTAAACTCCTCTTGATGGAGTTTAAGGTTTGCATGCTATACTGTGGCTCTAGCAGGTACTTCCTAACACTCGTTTCTTGAGTGTGTTAGGCTTAAAACTCCTTAGAATGACCTTTAACCAGGCTAGAACTCATTACCAATGAGTCTGACACTCAGTTAAGTTGACTGACTGAGCTTTTAATGTAGAAATTTTTTGGATTGTCACATCATCCCCCCAGTTAGATGGAATTTCGTCCTGAAATTAGCTTTCTTACAGTGCCATAGGGTTGCTCTCCTTTGATTGGCAGAATACTCACTCGTAGACCTAGCAACTTTGCCCTAGTGTTCATCATAGGTTTTCATACTCAGTCCATCTCTCCTTACCTCGTGTATACAAGTTGTATATGATTAGGGTAAGTAAGACGGTCGGATGTGCGACTCTGCCCCAGGTCCACAACCAAACAAGGAACAGGAGATAGGGCGGAAACACACATACTAGATATGTGTAATCAAAATCATATACCAATCTCGCGTATACACTGAATAATGATAGGTGGGTTGTATTCGTCCTTAGCCTCTATGCTCGAACTTGGTCTGCAGGACGAGTGGTACTTCGTGACGGTTTGCGTACATCTGGCGATAAGGCTTTGGAGGAAAAAGTACTCTTCGCACGAGTACTTCGGGGTTTAGAATATGAAAGATAAAACTGAGGTTTAGGTCGGACTGTTGATACGAATGACGAAGGTTTCGAGAATTTGACGGTCGAGGCGATGGAAACAAATGAGCTTAATATGGTGAGGACCATGCCAATTCGTGACGACTGATAGTAATGGACTCTTTACTGAACATAGTTTTGGCCAATTTGAAAGAAACGTCTGTTATACGATGATGTACCCCTAGTGTGTTTGACAATGTACTCTTTGTAAATGTTCTAGTGCTTTCTCTTTTCCCTTTGATGTTAACACTCCTGTGTATCGTACCGCTATGTGCGCATACATACAAAAGAAAGTGCTTTGATAACTGGTGATGATACTTTATATCATGATCCTCCTCGGTACCACTACGATCGCCTGTCATATACAAGTTATGAATATTTAAGATGAATAAGAAAGTCGACTGAGTAACTCTGCCTCAAATCCACAACCAAATAAGGAACAAGAATTAAGGCGGAATCACTCACTCTAAGTCTGCAACATCTTAGTTATGCACAACCCTGATGTATATGCAAAGCCATCATAGCTTCTCTAAACAGATCTTTTAGTTCTCTTGGATATTGTGATCTTTTCCAATAAGTGAGTGATTAAAATTACTTTTAAGTGTATTCCCCTAAGTTTTAATCTTATATAAATATAAATTAATTTTTAAAGTAATTACTAGATCGAAGATGTACCGTTGCTCGTTGACGACTCTGGGGTTGATTCTCCTGCGGTGATCATCAGGATCCGTCCATCCGCGCCTGAGTTCTTTGTTATCGGGCAGTCCCTCTGGTAGTGACCAGTCTCACCATAGCCACAGCAGGCTTGGTTTTCTTTAACTCCGAGGACTTGGAAGATCGGTTGAGCTGGTGCCCAGCAGAAACGGACTGTGTGTCCCTTTCTATGGCAATTCAGACACTACATTTCCCGGCATACTTCGGTGTGGTGATAGTTGCACTTTCCACACATCGGGAGGGTTCCAGCATATCGAATGGCAAGTACTGGAGCAGCAGGCGTTGTAGCGGCGTACATAGTACTCGCTTGTGTTGTTCTCTTCTTCTTCCTTTTGTTTCCCGACTTCTGATTATAGTCCTTTCCCTTTGATGGCTCGGGAACAAGGACTTCTACACCATAGCTGACTCCATGGTCAATGAGTCGTTGGGCCAGACGTTTGGCGCTATCAAATATGGCTAGTTTAGAAGACAATACATCTCCTTAGGTTGGGGCAGTTAGACCCCAAATGTATCTTTCTATCTTCTTGCTCTCCGAGGTAACCATCCCGGGGCATAGTGCTGCCAGGTTACAAACCTGTCAGTGTAGGCCACTATGTCTGAGCCGACCATCTTGAGCTCCTATAGTTCTTTTTCCAGCTTTTGTACTTCGCCCCTTGGGCAGTACTCTTCCAGCATTAACTTTTTTTGGTTTTCCCAACCCATTGAGTTAGCCACTGTTAGGGTCAGTGACTTAACATGGCTGTTCCACCATGTCAGGGCTCGGTTGGAGAAGGTGCAGGCAACAAACTTCACTTTGCTCCCTTCTGGGCACGAACAGATTGCAAAGATCGAATCTGTTTTCTCAAACCATCGCATCAGAGCGATGACTCCACCATTTCCGTTAAAGGAAAAGGGTTTGCAGTTGGTGTTCCACCTCACTGGAACTAGTAGGATGATATTGAGCCATGACTGTTGCCACAACCACAACTACTGCATTATTTAGCGTTGCCGCATCGATTTGTGGAGAATGTGTTTGAGTTACCGGAGTAGTGCGCCTGTTTGATCTGCGAGGAGGCATCTTAGCTAAAAGAGTACAAAGATGAGATGGGAATAAGTCTATAACAGTGGATATAAGAGGAAAGCTAAAAGACAAGGTTATCCTAGTTCTGAGTGTATCTGATCCTGACTTCCACAGGGTTCTGGAAACAATTCATAAAAACTCTATACCAAATAAACTTTATGAATTAGAAATGGCTATCCTCGAATGAATATATGTTACCTGAATAACTGTTACCAGCTGCATGTAAGAAAATAATCTTAACACATAATGTGAGCAGTGTTTCTACTAACTCATTAAGTTAACCAAGATTATTATTTATTAGTGTGACGCATAAGACGTTCTAGTTACTCCGGTTGATCCTTCTTTTAAAACCTCTCATGAACTTGCCCCTATTCCTCCCTGACTCTTATGTTGTCTACTCCGAGGAAGTTGTTACATCTATCTAGGTTCGTCGTGCGAGAATGGTTATGACTAAAGAATCTATGAGATTTAGGGTAACTTTATGGGGTGATCCTTACAGAGTCCTTCTATAATTGTACAATGTATACAAGTTGTATATAATTCAAGATTAAATAGACCTTCGAATAAGTGATCCTACTCCGAAACCACAACCAAACAAGGAACAGGTAGTGAAGCGTAGATCACAAATTCTAAGTCTATAAAATCTTAATTATATATAACCTTGGGAGTATACATTGCAAGATTATAGACCTATCCGTAAGGGTCTTTTAAGTTATCACATAATTTGTTTACATGGTCTAAAATACTCCTATAGTTATTCTAACTCTAATGTACTTGATCTAGTATTCTCTTGACTGGTGTTAGGTAAGTTTTAAGACTATTGCAACACCACATCACTCCCAAACACATGTCGGTCACATCTCGAATGAATATAGTTGATCAGGCTATATTGATTCTAGCTATGATTACATAACTGTTCAGGTTTGACGACAGTGTTCAACCTTTAAATACTTTAGTTTTGTTTTTCTTGTGATACTTGGTCTACATGTATAAGCAAGTAGGTATATTTTTAGAACTTATCGTTATATTCTTAAAATATAACATTATCCAGAGCATTTAATCCGCATTGTATTTATAGTTGTATATCTTTTATCGGTTGATATACTTTGTTCACTATAAACAATGCTCTGATACCAATATGTCACACCCCAAAACCGGAACGGCGGAAACGTTCGGGGGTGGAGGACGTCATGTTTAGTATCACAAGGCATGTATCATAGTAAGCAAGTAATGAACAACCATTTCATTTGAAAGAAAGTGTTTACAATGTGTGTCTTCATAAAACATAGAATACATATGCAAATAACAAAACAAGACTTGAAGCTATACTGCTCCATCTTCTGATTTCCTAGAGCGAGTACCTGTCTACTAGTTTCCTAAGATTACAAGTTATTTGAAAGAGTTGGTTAGCAATTAAGCTGGTAAGTTCATAAGATTTTAGTGATGTAAGTAAGTTGTAGAAAGTTGTTGAAAAATGTAGTTGAAATGTAGTAAGTTATAAGTTCTGTTTTAGAAAAGTTCGCCTGCTCCTCTAGAAAATCCTATCTTTCCTACTTTGATGAAAGGTACGTAAAAATGATTCTATAATCCTTTATATGAGTACTAAATGGATACTAGTTATATAAAACTCAGTGTAAACAAACAATAGACTGTGCGCATCTGCCTAAGCCCACAACTAAACAAGGAACAGGAAGTAAGGCGGATAGCACACATCCCATTATTTGCTAGATCATTGTTGTATATAACCCTGGCGTATTCACTTTTTACTCATGGAGTTAATTGTAATAGTTCCTTTATATTTAATGAAAAGATTCTTTAAGAAAACTCTTATTTCTTATAATAAAATGCTGACCACAGTGATTACTTCTATAATAACTTAATTTATACTGGCTATATATGATCTAATATCGAATAGATAGTTAATTGGGTGAATATGCCCTAAGCCCACAACCAAACAAAGAGCAGGAAGTAAGATGGAAAGCATACATCCAACTACCTGTAAGGTATTAATGATATATAACCAGAATGTATAAACTAAGGTAATATAAACTCAATCACCTAAAGTCCTTTAAGTTTATATTGGTTTAATAAAATGGATTAAACCGTTTACTGAAAGTTTCTAGTTTTGAATACCAAAAGTTATTATTTGGAAAGTATGTTTTGTACTAGAAAATTATGCATTGACTTTGTGTCCTATGACTCGACCCATACCTGGTACCCTTATGATGACTTAATGTAAACTGAACATATATGTATGTATGTATGTATGTATGTATGTATGTATATATATATATATATATATATATATATATATAATATATATATATATATATATATATATATATATATATATATATATATATATATAATCGAATAGATAATAGATTGGGTGAATCCGTTCCAAGCCCACAACTAAACAAGGAACAAGAAGTGAAGCAGAGAACACACATCCTATTATTTGTCGGATCCTATTGCTATATATATATATATATATATATATATATATATATATATATATATATATATCCTTTGATGCATACATTAAGGAATCATAAGGTTAGCATTATGGTCCCTTTCTACTGAATGTACTAGACTTGACTGTTCTATTTGTCGTTAGTAAAATGTAAGATTTCCCTAGTTTATAACTATCTTAACTCGAAAATAGTTTGCATTTTGACATTCAAGTGGTACAATCTCTATATGAAAGTAATGAGAAATATAAGTACACAGTTGTCGTTTAAAATGACATACGAACGTACTGATGACATTAAAACATGTTTGCTTTATACGGGTCATAATGTGAAGGCTAGTACCCCTACTATACGCTCTCCTTGCCTGGAGACTTAGGGGAACCAAACGCGACCTCTGCAATCAATTGCAAGCCGTGTAATTCACATTAAAGTTATATGATCATGTATACCCAATATAACTATCACCTTTTGTTTAGAACAATGATTTAGTGATTCATTGGTATAATTAGATCATGTAGTAGTTCCATGCTATAGCAACTTAATATGTTTGTTCTGTTTCTCATATAGTATGTTCATTCTGTTATCATGTATTATATCTAGTATGAACTGAATCACTAAACTATACCCATTATAGTTTACTAATGTTTTACTTGAACTGATATTGAAAAGACTCATTTATCTACTAAGTTATGCTTATACTTTAAAAATGGAGTTCTGTTAAACTGTGAAGTAACATAACTTTAAAAGAGTTTTTGAAATGTTTTGATCACTTATAGAAGACATAAGCAATGTATACATAAGAAACATTTACACAATTATCATTATGTTAAACGTGTATTCCCCCCCCCCCTTTTAAAAGCATTTAAAACAGTTAAAAGATTCATTACAGGGTATGAACTCACCTGATGTGGGTGATTCAACGACTACGGGCGTAAGGGTGAGAAGTTCCACGAATGAAGTCCCGAGACACAATGAGTCCTAAATGACATATCTTGGCATTAATATAGTGTCCATAAGCAACTATATGAAAGGAAACACCTTCTGGGACTAGGAAACACTTTGACCAAGTGTTGGAATCACATGTGATTGGACTAAGGAGTGTAGAATGGAACTAACAAGAGTTTACTACCATGGGATTATGGCCAAAGGGAGTTTACGGCCCAAAGGAGTTTACAGCCATAAACACATGACCATTATGCATTTGAGAGTAGTTTGAGGTCCTATTAACATCCATTAAGGGTTCAAGGTCAAAGGCTTGCTTGCTGGAAGAGTTTAAGGCTCAAACATGCCATAACATGGAGTTTACGACCAAGGAAGATCTTGGGCCGTAAACTCATGATCTTCATGGGAAACGGCATGTTTCAATGTTGTAATTCAATGCCTCCTACTAGATATGAAGTGTAAGGAAGAGTACTTACGATATAGAGGCTTGAAATGGCTGATTTTGGCCAAGAACACTAGTGTGTGTTCTTGGTGTTTCTTGAAGATCTAAGAAAAGATGATTTCTGTGGATAAAATCAATGGATGAAGCTAGATTAAGAGATGTATTAACTAATCAAAGAAGAACACTTACAACTTTTGAAGATCTAGGATGAAAAGTTGGATGATATTTGAGAGGATTTGAAGAAAAATCGGCCAAGGAAAGGAGGAATGAGAAAAATGGCAAAGTTATATATATATAGAGGTGAGTTTACGGCCCCCTTGAATTTAGGACCGTAAACTCTTGGTAACTTGGCCGTAAACTCCTCTTGATGGAGTTTAAGGTTTGCATGCTATACTGTGGCTCTAGCAGGTACTTCCTAACACTCGTTTCTTGAGTGTATTAGGCTTAAAACTCCTTAGAATGACCTTTAACCAGGCTAGAACTCATTACCACTGAGTCTGACACTCAGTTGAGTTGACTGACTGAGCTTTTAAAGTAGAAATTTTTTGGGTTGTCACATCATCCCCCCCCCCCATTAGATGGAATTTCGTCCTGAAATTAGCTTTCTTATAGTGCCACAGGGTTGCTCTCCTTTGATTGGCAGAATACTCACTCGTAGACCTAGCAACTTTGCCCTAGTGTTCATCATAGGTTTTCATACTCAGTCCATCTCTCCTTACCTCGTGTATACAAGTTGTATATGATTAGGGTAAGTAAGACGGTCGGATGTGCGACTCTTCCCCAGGTCCACAACCAAACAAGGAACAGGAGATAGGGCAGAAACACACATACTAGATATGTGTAATCAAAATCATATACCACTCTCGCGTATACATTGAATAATGATAGGTGGTTTGTATTCGTCCTTAGCCTCTATGCTCGAACTTGGTCTGCAGGACGAGTGGTACTTCGTGACGGTTTGCGGACATCTGACGATAAGGCTTTGGAGGACGAAGTACTCTTCGCACGAGTTCTTCGGGGTTTAGAATACGAAAAATAAAACTGAGGTTTAAGTCAGACTGTTGATATGAATGACGAAGGTTTCGAGAATTTGACGGTCGAGGTGATGGAAACAAATGAACTTAGTATGGTGAGGACCACGCCAATTCATGACGACTGATAGTAATGGACTCTTTGTTGAACAAAGTTTTGGCCAATTTGAAAGAAACGTCTGTTATATGATGAATTGTATCTACTATGAATTGAATCGCTAAACTATACCCATTATAGTTTACTAATGTTTTACTTGAACTGATATTAAAAAGACTCATTTATCTACTAAGTTATGCTTATACTTTAAAAATGGAGTTTTGTTAAACTATGAAGTAACATAACTTTAAAAGGGTTTTTGAAATGTTTTGATCACTTAGAGAAGACATAAGCAATGTATATATAACAAACATTTATACAATTATCATTGTGTTAAACGTGTATTCGCCCCCCCCCCCCCCTTAAAAGCATTTAAAACAGTTAAAAGATTTATTACGGGGTATGAACTCACCTGATGTGGGTGATTCAACGAATACACACGTAAGGATGTGAAGTTCCACGAATGAAGTCCTGAGACACAATAAGTCCTAAATGACATAAATTGGCATGAATATAGTGTCTATAAGCAACTATATGAAAGGAAACACCTTCCAGGACTAGTAAACACGTTGACTAAGTGTTGGAATCACATGTGATTGGACTAAGGAGTGTGGAATGGCACTAACAAGAGTTTACTACCATAGGTTTATGGCCAAAGGGAGTTTACGGCCATAAACTCATGGTCAAACATGCATAGGTGTTTGTTTGAAGGCTAGGGAAGCTTGATGGACTTTTGCTCTACACAAGGATGAGAAAGACCAAACCAGTGGAGGCTTTTGATGAGTTTACGGCCCAAAGGAGTTTACAGCCATAAACACATGACCATTATGCATTTGAGAGTAGTTTGAGGTCCTATTAACATCCATTAAGGGTTCAAGGTCAAAGGCTTGCTTGCTGGAAGAGTTTAAGGCTCAAACATGCCATAACATGGAGTTTACGACCAAGGAAGATCTTGGGCCAGAAACTCATGATCTTCATGGGAAACGGCATGTTTCAATGTTGTAATTCAATGCCTCCTACTAGATATGATGTGTAAGGAAGAGTACTTACGATATAGAGGCTTGAAATGGTTGATTTTGGCCAAGAACACTAGTGTGTGTTCTTGGTGTTTCTTGAAGATCTAAGAAAAGATGATTTCTATGGATGAAATTAATGTATGAAGCTAGATTAAGAGATGTATTAACTAATCAAAGAAGAACACTTACAACTTTTAAAGATCTAAGATGAAAAGTTGGATGATACTTGAGAGGATTTGAAGAAAAATTGGCCAAGGAAAGGAGGAATGAGAAAACTGGCCGAGTTTTATATATAGAGAGGTGAGTTTACGGCCCCCTTGAGTTTACGGCCGTAAACTCTTGGTAACTTGGCCGTAAACTCGTCTTGATGGAGTTTAAGGTTTGCATGCTATATTGTGGCTCTAGCAGGTACTTCCTAACACTCGTTTCTTGTGTGTATTAGGCTTAAAACTCTTTAGAATGACCTTTAAACAGGCTAGAACTCATTACCAATGAGTCTGACACTCAGTTGAGTTGACTGACTGAGCTTTCAAAGCAAAAATTTTTCGGGTTGTCACAGTTAAGATTGTAGTTTTTTATGGTCGGTTTTTGGCTGGATTTGGTGATAGAACACGTGGGTAGACGGGTGAATGTAGGTTAGGTTTTCTACAAGTAAATATGGCTATTTGCTTACGGAAATGAGTGGTTCACGGAAAAGCAGCATGTCCGGCATGGGGGTGCTCGGCGATGAAGGAAGGTATGTAATGTTTGTGGGTTCACCGATGATGCACATATGTGTTTTACAACTATTGCACAAACACACAAGTCACTCTCACACACAATACTTTACATTACATGTAATTGCACTCTGTGAAATGTATATGAACTTTGTATTGCACTTGTGTGAAAAAGCTACTTTTATCGTATCCATATACATCCCTTTTATATCTGCTGATTAAAAAAAGAAACAACGAGAAGTTGAACTTCCTCAAAACTTGGTGAGAAACTTGCACTTGTTGAAACATGGAGAAACAAGGAGAATCATATGAAAATCAAGTGATCCGCATGTCAACGCAGCCAAAAATGATCAAAATGGTTTTTATTTTTATTTTTATTTTTATTTTTTTTAATATTAAAAACAAACAACCTCTTAAATTCTCAACATATTGACTAAGAGATATCTTTCCAACAGTTCTTTATATCATTATACCAAATTAATGACTGCATTTGGTAGCAAAACTATTTAATTTATAATGTTAATAAGATTTATCTTTTTAACTACGTCTTTTATATTGTTATGTATATTTATAATAAGATGCAACCTAAATAGAAACTTTTTTTTTGAACGGAAAAATTGAAACTATTTACACGTTACCAACAATTCACACGACAAGTATATAGGTACAAACTCGTAGACTAATATTATCTTTTGTCAAGAGAATAAAGGAACAAGAAGAGCTGATAATGTATTAAAGGGACCAAATATTATATACTTTTGCTCTACCCAAATAAAAACAAATTAAAGTAACCAAATCTCCTTCTAATAATCTAATACCAATCAATGAAAGTGCTCGAAACAAAACAAAACATACCTAAATAATTAATCATGACATACAAAAACCATACCTAAAGTCGTTATCTTTCATTACCTAAATCTATTATAATTCAGGTATATAAATATAATAGTAGTGTTTGAGATGGCTTTTGTCACGTACTGTCGTAATGTAGTCTTGTACTCTTGTATATATACTCGGGACTTTGGCGGTTATTTAATACTATTGATTTATCTCGGGGTCGGCCTTCCGTTTAATGGGCCGGATCCTGGATATCCAGCAGGGCCCATTTTCCCAGTCGGGTTTTGGCCAAACTGATAAAAACCACCCGACCCGTACAGGTGTCCTCCTCCTTGATGTTGTTGTTGATGATGCCCCATCATCGTGCCATACATCGCTCCTCCTCCTCCATTATTCTCGTGAAACCCCCCTCCGTTACTTCCAATATTTACAACACTGCCATTCCCTCCACCGCCCACACTGGCGGTGTCCTTCTCGCCTCCCTGTCGTCCCGCGAGCGCTGTCTTCTCACCCTCCATATCTCTAAATCTCTGTAAGTAAACCTTCAAGGGCTCGACGTAATCCTCAAACCCTAACGTTGTCATGGCCCATAGCAAGTCGTCACCATTGATCGTCTTTCGCTTCTCTCTCTGGCACTTATCTGATGCTTCGCCGGTGATAAAGCTGATGAACTCCGACACACACTCCTGTACAGTCTCCTTTGCGTCTTTCGAGATCTTTGCGTTTGCTGGCAGCGCTTTCTTCATGATTCTACTCACGTTTGCTATCGGAAGAAACCTATCTTGCTCCCGAAGCGAGTGATCGCCGTTGTGTCCTCCGCCGGACTCATTATCTGAATCCGCCATCTAACTACCTTTCAAATTCTAGCTTTTTGACTTTATGCTATCAATCTGCACGTAATTGAATTATGCCCAAAAACAAAAGTCCTCAGAAATTTCTGGCGCGGGAATTTTGCTGATCACAAAGTCCAAATCCTATAGGATCCTATCCTAACCAAACCACCTCAAGAAACTTAAAGAAACAATTATAATTGAAGAAAGAAAAGAGGAATTCATAATTCTAAGCAAACGCCGTGAGTCGTGAGTAAAACGTCGTCGGAAAAGTGATCGGGAAAAGACATTCAGGCGACCGGAATATGAGAGAAGGGAGAAGAAATGTTTTGTTGGAGGGAATGGGGATTGGAATACGGGATACCGTCGGATCAAATGCTATAAGAACGCCATATTTACTGCCACGTGGATGAATAAGGACCGTTATTTGTCGATAAGTGTTCATTCTTAGTGGCGAGGTGTGAACCGTTCGATTAGAAGATAGTGGAGGGATGTGGACCATCGATAGAGCATATGAGGAACATGGTCGGCCATAGCTACGTTTATTTAAGCATATAAATTAGGCACTAATAAATCGGGTTAACCCATTAATATGCACCTAATTTTGTCTCTTTTCTCTATAAATTTCTAGCATTCAGTTCAATTGTCCTTTTTATCTTTCATAATTTAGATATACTGATCATCAAATGTTTGAAGTAAAAGTATGGTAAATGTCTTATCTGCAAAAGACAAGATGGATAAAAAATAAAAAATAAATTATATATGGTATAAGAAAATATGACATCGTTTTACCAAAGAATAATAATTCCTAATCCTTTTGAGTTTTGATTGAATTTATTTAAGAGAAAATGACAAAAATAGCAATTTACACCGATTACATTACAAAAATAGCAAAAAAAAAAAAAAAACCGAAGTTGCAAAAATAACCATGAATTTCGCAGATGGAATAGTCCCATCTGCGAAATGGGCTTTGTATCTGCGAATGTACAAGCAGCTAAAGCACAACTGTGCTTTAGCTGCTTGTACATTCGCAGGTGATTTATTTATTTTTTTTATTTTTTTTTCTCTGTATATATTGAAATTGTAGGGTAAAATCGCAGATGGAATAGCCCCATTTGCGATTTACTCTGATTCCATCTGCGAAATTGTGGTTATTTTTAAAATTTTTATTTTTATTTTTTTTTATTTTTATTTTTTTTATTAGTTTGACTATGAAATAAATTGGTTTGTAGCTCGGTTATATCTAACGTACATCACCAACATCAACATAATGCCTGTAAACATGTTTTTTTATTTTTTTGACTTGAATTTTTTTTTTTTTTTTAGTTTTATCTACCACACACTTATTCATAACTTTAACTTCTTGTTTGACAACATTATTTCGTAGTCAAACCAATTGATTTCATAGTCAAACTAAAAAAAATAAAAATAAAAATAAAAAAATAACCGCAATTTCGCAGATGGAATCAGAGTAAATCGCAGATGGGGCTATTCCATCTGCGATTTTACCCTACAATTTCAATATATATAGAGAAAAAAAACTAAAAATAAACCACCTACGAATGTACAAGTAGCTAAAGCACAGTTATGCTTTAGCTGCTTGTACATTCGCAGATGGAAAGCCCATTTCGCAGATGAGACTATTCCATCTGCGAAATTCATGGTTATTTTTGCAACTTCGGGTTTTTTTGACTATTTTTGTAATGTAATTGGTGTAAGTGGCTATTTTTGTTATTTTCTCTTTATTTAAATCCGCAACGAACAAGATGATAAGTATAATATAGCACGGTATTGTTGAATATATTAGAAAAAAAAAGCTCTAGCAAGCAACTAGAGCAAAACAAGAATTACAAAGTAGAGATCAAAGTGAGGTTTTGGATCCATAAATTCCACTTAACATGAAATTTATGATTCCTATGATAAATCAGTTTTAATAATCACCTCTATGACTTGTTTCTTGACCGAAGACAGCACAAAATTTTCCAAAAATGGAATCAAATACGTGACCGACATAAGACTAGAGAAATCCACTTCGCACCATAAATCTACACGGTAAAAAAGATCTTTAGCTAGCTGGCGGCCAAGAAACACATGATTCACAGATTCCATAGACGTTGAGCATATCGGACAATTAGTGAAACTGAATCTCCAACCCTTTCAAGGAAGGTTATCTCTACTCGGTAAACGATTCAACATAATTCTCCAAGAAAAAAATATTAACTTTTTATAGGAATGATATTACACTAGAAGGTGACTCTAACATTAGTGGGTAAATATGCATCATCAATAACACCTCGGGTTTCCTTGACAGAATAATCAACACCCATTGCCAGGTCCCAAATCCATCGGTATGGTCTGTCAATAACATTCACTTACACTAATAAATCAATTAAAGATGTTAGGTGAGACCCCGTGACTCTTCCTCCTGGATCACGAATGCAACTCTAATTCAATCATTACCAACATGTCTATCAACAATGGTGCAGTCAATATCCGTTTCCAGAGCAGCCAACATAGGAAACTTAACCGGTAAGGTCTCATCTCTCAATCACACATCCTTCCAAAAACGTATAGAAGTTCCATTACCCAAAGACCACTTGACAGTGTTGAAAGGAACAACAATTAGAAACCAAACTAGCCCATACCCCTTTAATTGAAAGTTTCCTTCCTTGTAAGTCAAAACCACCACTAACACCATGAATAGATTTAATTGCTTTAACCCACAAAGCATCAATATAATTTACAAAACGCAACCTCCATTTCAACAGTAACGCTTCATTAAAATCAACAAGGCTACCAATATCCAATCCACCATTATTTTTAGAAGCCATCACGACTTTCCAATTCACCAAAAAAAAATCTCTCTCCAGCACCGGCCTCCTCCTTTCTCTCCCCCCCCCCCCCCCCCTCGAAAAAATAGGCCCTAGCCGATTCCAACATATCACCGAATTTAACTTGCATTTTAAACGAAGAGAAAAAATAAATTCATCACGAACCAGAACATATTTAAAGTGCGTGGGTCTCCTTCCTATAGAAAGCATTTTAGGTTTCCACCCATTTAATTTAGATTTAAATTTATCAATTATTGGTTCCCAACTTTTAATATGATTCATCTTAGCCCCATTAGACACCCCAAGGTACTTAAAAGGAATAGGTTGTGTAGTACACCCAACTACTTTAGCAAACTCGTGAACTTCCTCCTCTATCATTCCGTGACCATTCATTTTAGATTTATGAAAGTTTATTTGTGTAACATCCACAAAATTCATGAAAATTTTAAACTTCTAAAACCAAACCACAAATCATCATTGTTTACAAAATTATTTTTAAAAGCATGTTTAATATCAGAGTTTTCCTAAAATCATAAAACAAAACACGAGGAGTTTCCCCAAAATACCACGATCATATGAGGTACCTGAAACATAACCGAAAATTGTAAGCCCGAAGCTTAGTGAGTTTCCCCAAAATACCAACACATCATAACCATAATAATAACAATAAATAGAATGCATACAGAGCCTTCAGTCTGACTAGAACGCCCCACCGGCCTACAATCTACCTGGTACGCTCACGGAACTTTCAGCATGACTGGTACGCCACACCAGACCTTCAGCCTATCTGGACCGTTCCCCACTGGCGTTCAGTCTATCCAGGCCGCCCTGGGTCCGTTGGCCTTCAACATAAAGTATAACCGCCTCAACCCAACCTCACACACACACACCGTGTCGACGCACATATATATAACATGCAAGCATATTAATAATCACCAAATAACAAACAGATAGATCTTACATATCACTAATCATAACATCATCCTATCTACCAGGATACAGATGTAACAGATCACTACATTACTCAATCATAGGATAAACTAGGATAACAATCCAAAGGGCTGACCTTGGTGCTTTCGACTCGTAAGTATGGTGAGGAAGACTCACCTCACATTACTAAATCACACTAAAAGTCTCTGGCTACTGGCCCACTAAATCCTCGCGCTATCACAAACAAAGTAATAGGTGTGTGCACTGCGATCAATCCAAGCTCTTCATTTCCAAATCGATGATACCAAAAACCAAAACTCTAAACCATAAGCACAAAGTTTAGTGAGTCCCCCGGACCATACCCCATACACAATACACATAACACATAACTTGTTAGCTATAAAAGCTACCTCTACCACATAATACAGAACAATTAGCTACAAGCTACCTCTACCATACATCACATGTCCATTAGCTATAAAATCTACCTCTACCACATATCACATATCAATTAGCTATCAAGCTATCTCTACCATTAGCCACATATCAATTAGCTATACAAGCTATCTCTACCGTTAGCCACAAAGGCTATCTCTACCATTAGCCACAAGGCGATCTCTACCGTCAGCCATAAAGGCTATCTCTACCATTAGCCAGATGGCTATCTCTACCATTAGCCAGAAGGCTATCTCTACCCCATATCATGTATACATACATATCACACACGTCTACTTAGCAAGTATACCAACTATCATAAAATGGGCCGACCTTGGTGCCTTAGACCCATTAGTATGGTGAGAAGACTCACCTGAAACTGCTGAAGTCCCGCGAATAAAATTCCAGCTGCTGGTTCACAAATTCCCAAACTGTCAACATCAAACAATACCCAATTAATAATTAAGTACCAAGCCCAAGGTCCAAATCACACTCCAAAGGCCCAAAAGACAAGTAATGGGCCAAAGCCCAACATATGGCCTAATTTTCCAAATTGGGCCCACACCTCTACATGGACTCATTTTAAGGCCCAACCAATCATTCTAGTCCAAACATTGGGCATTTCTAATGGCCCAATATCTCATAATCATAAAGGCCTAATTATGGCCCATCTGTGGCCCAATTTTCCAAATTGGGCCCACGCCTCTCTAACGGGTCCTATCATAAAGCCTAATGATTTACTTAGTCCATATCATGTTCCCAATTGGTCCATTAAGGCCCACAACAACTTAGTCTAATAGGTGGCCCGATAAGAACCCAAATCCAATTAGGGTTTTTTCACATACAATGTCGATTAGGGTTAACTGTTCCTAGTTAACCCACTAAGGACTTAATCCATTAAGTGCAATATTGCCTTTAGGTCAATTTGCCAATGATTGTTAATTAATATTTTAGGTTTATTAAATAATTCCCAAGCGTGTCCCGATCAACCCCAAAATAAGGGTTTCATGGCATTAGGGTTTTCCAAACCCTAATTAGGGTTTTCCAAACCCTAATTAGGGTTTCCAACCCAATACTAGCCCATTAGTCCCATGTTTGGGCTTTAATGTCCATTAGGGCCTCATTAGGCCCATTGGGGTTTCACTAGGCCCATTAGGGTTTCGCTAGTAGGGCACCATCCACTACCACCTCGGGTAGTGGTGGTCATCGGCGGCCACCACCTCTCGGTGGTGGTTTTGAGTTCCTTTTCATTAATCCTTTATTGATTACAATTACAATGTTACCCTCAATTAACACACACACACATTCATCTAACACACACAACCACCTTGGCGACAGCCGGCGGTAGAGAGCGGCAGCCACCACCTCACGGTGGTGGTAGTGGGGTCTTTCTTTGGATCTCCGGCCAAGCAGTACTCATGTAGCCTCAAACCACCACATCATATGAGCACAAACATCACCATGCGCACTTCTGGCCGTAAATGAGTCCAGCCACCCCTCCAGGTGGCGCAAACGACGACGAAGGTATAAAACGACGACGGCAACGGTGACACACGATAGAGACAACCGTAAATGGAAATGGAGGGGCGTTTAAGGTGGGGAAAATAGGGGCAATCCACCCCGAAAAGAATAATCACAGCAGCAACAAAAGAAGAAAAGGGAATACGACGTTTATTGCTCGATATTGGCAACAGAACACGGTCGAAATCCACCGTAGCAGACGATGGCGGCGCATCATCAATAGCAGCAACACAAGACAACGGTTCACATCGAAGGCGACATCTCGTTCGGTGGTACCAGTGGTGTGGCTGACGAAGGATAACAAAGGAAGAAAAGGTTGATTACGGCGGGGAGGCAGTGAGGGTACACAACCACAAACGAGAGTCATGACAGTCGGGACGCTTCCTTTTCGTCTCTCTTCGTTGGTATGTTGAAGCAATAACGACGCCAGATGATCTGGTGTTTCCTGGTGGCTGGTGACTTTGCACTCCAGTTTCAACAAGCGAGGGAACACAACTGGTGGGGGGGGGGGGGGTGACGGCCGACCTCTCTAGTAGGGTTAGGGTTTGACAACCTTTAAATACCCGCTCCATTCTAAAAGTTTGCCATAATGGCAGAACTGGTCCCTCATTCTTCATTTTCTTTCAAAACAAAACGACAACTTACCCTTTTAACCCCAGCCATCCGATAACCCTTCAAATTAGGTCCATATTTTACCAAGCAACCCCTCCCTTTGCAAATGGTTTTCATATTAGGTCCAAAATTTATTCTCTAGCCCCTGCTTCCATAAATCCTTTCATATTAGGTCCAAATGAACAGGATGCTACAGATTCTAGGTTGAAGGGTCAGTAGGGTCGGAGCTGCTGTGGGAAATGCGGCAAGGCGCATGAGGGATTATGTAGATTAGGGGGATTGGGCTGCTATAAGTGCGGCTATTCTCTCATCAATTTTTATCTATTTATTTATTAAATAAACAGGATGTTACAGATTCTAGGTTGAAGGGTCAGTAGGGTCGGAGCTGCTGTGGGAAATGCGGTAAGGCGCATGAGGGATTATGTAGATTAGGGGGATCGGGCTGCTATAAGTGCGACAATCTTGAGCTCTTTAGTAGGGATTGTACCGACCCTACCCCCACCCACCAGACATTAGACCTAATTTGCTCTCATTGCAATCAGAAGGGCCATAAAAAGGCTAACTGCCCGAGATTGACATTAGGAGCGCCGGTGGTGGTGCCAACTCCAGTGACCCTGTGTATCACGGATGGTCGATAGGGCAAGACAGATCCTCTAGTGGTGAGGAGACGAGCCTTCCAGTTGATCGTCGAGGAGGCGCGTGTCGCATCGGATGTGGTGACGGGTATGTTTTCTTCTCCCTAACTCTTATTACATGTCGGTTATGATATTTATGTTATATGTTTTATGTGTTTTGTTTAGGATCATTCCATGTGAACGATATCCCAGTACATGTGTTATTTGACTCAGGGGCTACCCGATCATTTGTCTCTCTTGCACTTAGCAAGAGGTTTCTTGAGTGTTCAGGCATGTTGGATTGTCCTTTTAAGGTCGAGATTGCTGACGATCGATCTGTCTGGGCATCAGAGGTCTACATGGATTGTGTCTTGAGGATGTATGACGAGTGTTACCTCGTGGATTTAGTTCCCATTCCGTTGCGTGGGATCAAGGTTATCAGCGGCATGGATTGACTGAGCCCTAATCGGGCGGTGATCGACTATGCGCAGTAGTTGGTACGTGTAAGGACCCCAAGTGGGGGAGAGCTTGTGATTCAGGGCGAGAGGCCGCAGCGTGGACCAACTTTGTGTTCGGCTGCGAGGGTTAGGAACTACCTTCAGCAAGGTTGCACATGTTATGTCGCCTATGTCACGGATACCTGGGAGGCGGGTAAGGCGACTGTGAGCATTGTGCTAGTTGTAAGGGAGTATCCGGATGTGTTTCCGGAAGAGTTTCCTGGGATAACTCCATAGAGGCAAGTGGAATTTAGGATCGACCTAGTCCCTGGTACGGCTCCGATAACCAAGGTACCATATCGGTTGGCTCCTCCCGAGATGCAGGAGTTGTCTACATAGCTGCAGGAGTTGTTAGACAAGGGATTCATTAGGCCGAGCAGTTCGGCTTGGGAGCCCCGATCCTGTTTGTGAAGAAGAAGGACGGGTCACATCGGATGTGTATAGACTACCAGGAGCTAAAAAAGGTAATCGTGAAGAATCGTTACCCACTCCCGAGGATTGATGATCTCCTCAACTAGCTACAGGGGGCATATTGGTTTTCCAAGATAGATTTGCGTTTAGGCTACCACCAGATGTGAGTTAGAGATGCGGATGTAGAGAAGTCTGCTTTTCGGACTCGCTATGGCCACTATGAGTTCGTTGTGATGCCCTTTGGGCTCACAAATTCCCATGTCGTGTTCATGGACTTCATGAACCGCGTATGCAGACCGATGTTGGATCGGTTTGTGATAGTCTTTATAGATGACATCTTAGCTTACTCCAAGACACAGGAGCAGCACGAGGAGCACTTGTGGTAGGTATTGGATACCCTCAGGAGGGAGAGCTTATACGTCAAGTTCTCAAAGTGTGAGTTCTGGTTGCATGAGGTGCAGTTTCTAGGGAACCTTGTCAAACAAAACGGTATTTCGGTCAACCCGGCCAAAGTGGAGGCTGTGATGAGATGAGAGGTTCCGAAATCTCCATTTAAGATTCGAAGTTTCCTCGGGTTAGCAGGCTATTACCAGAGATTCATACATGACTTCTCCAAGATAACAGTACCCTTGACCCAGATGACGAAGAAGGCCGTTGTATTTTGTTGGGGGCCTGAGCAGTAGACAACATTCGAGATGTTGAGACAGAGGTTGTGCAAGGCGCCGATTTTAGCCCTGCTAGAGGGCATGAAGGATTTTATAGTATACTGCGATGCGTCCATCTCGGGTTTGGGCACAATGTTGATGCAGAGGGGGCACGTCATTACCTACGCCTCGAGGCAACTGAAGGCTCACGAGGCAAACTATCCGACGCATGACCTGGAGTTGGGGGTTGTTGTTTTTTCCCTCAAGATTTGGCGACCCTACCTCTATGGGGTCAGTTGTACCATTTACACGGACCAAAAAAGCTTGAGGTACCTTGTGTATCAGCCGAATTTGAACATGAGGCAGCGCCGGTGGTTAGATCTGGTTAAGGATTTCGACTGTGTGATCCTCTACCACCTAAGGAATGCCAATGTAGTGGCTGATGCGGTTAGCCACAAGGCATTCGCAGCCCCGATCAGAGACATATGTTTGAGGATGACAGTAGTGACTCCGTTTCTGGAGAAGAATCAGGAGGCCCAACAAGAGGCTATGAAGGAGGAACACTGGAAGAGTGAGCGTATTATGGGCCAAATTTCCTCCTTTGATTATGATAGCCGTGGGCTGTTGACACTTCACCGCTGAGTGTGGCTTCTATACGCAGGCGGTGTGTGCCAGATCCTGATGGAGGAGGCGCACAAGTCTAGATTTTCCATCCATCCCAGGGTGACAAAGATGTATAGAGATCTTCTCCCTGATTACTGGTGGCCCTGCATGAAGCGAGATGTAGCCTTGTTAGGTCCGAAAGATGTTGCATCTTGGGCTTGCTATTTAGTCCATTTAGTCTCCGATATGGGCCTGTCCATCCGTGAGTTATTTTATAGGGTTTTGTATTTATAGGTGCTTGCATGCATCCTAGTACGTAAGATTTGAAAGTTATTTTGTCAAGTATTTGATGTTTATCCTGTGTAACCCTAATATCCTCTACAGCGGAAGTTCTTTATCGAGCTCTGCTGAGGATTGAATCAATTGAATCATTCGACATATTCTGATTCATTCTTGTGTTTTATATTACTGTTTACGCTTTAGTGATTAACCTGTTAAAAGATCTATACGATCAAAGAGTTTCTTAACTCATCAATTGGTATCAGAGTAGGAGGCTGTGTAATTCATACACATCTCTTCTGTGAAAGAAGTGATTAAGGTTTATTCCACATTTACTGATATTTATTGAGCCGTCACTCCATAATTGATGTATCTCATTATTTATTCATCTTTCCCTAATATTACGTATTACAAGTCTGATCTTACAACAGGCTAAACGATCAAGCATGGACGATTCTAAATCCAATCCTATCAACATCTCAAACAACATAGGATCTACAACTAAGATTCCAATTCTCTACACTCAAGATTACGAGGTTTGGGCGCATCATTTTGAAGACTACGTCATTGGATCAGAAGATAATGGGTATCTGATATGGGAAGCCATTGTGTCTGGACCATTTGCTCATTCAGGAACATCCAGAATTATTAAAACTCAAAAGCAGTATAATGATTTGTTGAAAGATGTCGCTCAGGATGAAAAGGAGAAGTTTCAGTGCAACATCAAGGCATTGAGACTAATTCGATTCGCTCTTCAATCTGACATGTTTAGATTGGTAAGTTCCTGCAGTACTGCTAAAGAAATCTGGGATCGGCTGCGAGAGCTGTATTCCACAGATGAAGATCTGGAGCACTCAATTCAGACCTTGCTTCTGTCTAAGTTTGGAGAGTTCAAGCAAAATCCTGATGAGTCAGTTACATAAACATTTGATCGCTTCATTCATCTTCTCAGCAAGACGATCAAACATGATATTGAAAGGAAGCTTATTGAACAGAAGGTCACTTTTCTGAATGGTCTAAGATCCGAATGGAGAGCAGTTGTGTCAACAGTTAAAGCTCACGAGCAGTCCAAATCGTACTCGCTGGTGAAACTGGTGGGAATTCTGAAATCCCAAGAAAAGATAGGGCTGCAAGAGAAAAGCGTGGTTTCTAGTCTGGGGTCTCTGGCGCTTCTGTCCAAGGGTAAAAGTGTTGAAGAAGATGAAGAGGATCTTAATCTTGGAGATCACGTTCTGATAGCCAAAGATTATGCTTTAATGGTGTCAAATCCTAGAAGGTTTATCAAGAAAAAGTTTCCTTCCAACAAAAATCGTAATTGGCAAGGAAGCTATAGTTCTGAAAGAGTGAAAGATGAACCGAAGGTTGAGGAGTCGAAAAAGGAAGCAAAGGGTGAAGCTGACTCTGGTGTCAGTTGCTTCTACTGTGGGGGAAAGAATCACTACGCAAAGGATTGCGTGCTGAAGAAGATGGCTGAGAAAGACGAAGAAGCAAGTCTTATGAAAAGACTGGAAGAAATAAAAAGGAAGAAGGCTGCCACTAATCCTTCTATGAATGCTCTTATTGTGCAGGGTTCGGTAGAGGATGACGAGTTCGGTGGCGTACAGGTGTGGTCAATCGATTCAGAAGATGATGAGGTGAGAAAGCCTTCGCATGGAAAGGCTTATGTTGCAAAAGATGATGAAACCAGTGGAAGATGTCTGATGGTGACTGACGTATCTCAGATGAGGGGATATAATATTGATGGTGGAAATGAAGAGGCCAAGGAGCGAGAGGACTTATGCTTCACAACAAAACCTCTCAGTGTGCAGATCAGTGAGCTTGATGAACTGATCAAGAAGGTACAATCTGTTTTTATTTCGTTTAAAATTCCACAAAAATCATATGAAAAGGAATTAAATAACTTGAATTCAAGAATCTCAAATCTAGATAGTTGTTTAACTCAAACACGGGTCACAAATTCTAATATGACCGACAAATAAGCAGGGTGTCATCCAAGAGTGAGGAGAGAAGGATGTGGATTGAGCAGAAGGAGTTAGAGCTAATTAAGACTAGAGATGAAAACATTTATATGCAAAGAGACAATTTGAAATTGTTAAAACAAAGGAATGTTTTTTGTTTAATCGCTAAAAGGCTTTATGCTAACATTACTCAACTGCATCTGAATTGTGAAATAAGGCAGAAGATACATCGCATGATTCTACCCTTCCTTGAGTTTAAGGAGGATGAAATCGATGCTGAAGCATACAACTGTGAAAGTGTTGTATCTTCCGATGATGTGAATCCTACTTATATGTATGGTCTGGACAAAATAGAATCTTTTATAAAGTCCAAAGACCATAAAGACATGCTTAAAAATCTTTTGGGTGAAAATGATAAGCTGAAACTCAAGACCGAAACCATACAAAAATTCGACTCATTGAGTACCAATTTAAGTTCAGAAAACAAAATTGATGTTGAAAACGCATCTGAACTTAATGAGGACGATGATATGAGTGAAATTTCTGTAGAGGATGAAGTCGACTGTTCTGAGTTTGTCAAGAGCGTTTGTCAAGAGCGAACCCGAAAACCACAAAAATCTTATTTTTGAAAATTCAGTAGAATTCGTTCGCTTGTCCAAATCTAAGTCCCTAGTCCTTAAAGAAAAAGTTGTTGTGTTTCAGAAGGTTAGAACTACTCCCAATCAGGTGTATAAAGTCATAGGAGTAACCGAACATCAAACAGCTGAACTCACTGCCATGGTGAACGAAGATAATGCAGATGGCTGTGATGAGTTTTTCTGGTCAGCTCCCATAGACAATGCAGATGAAACGGTTGGTCTGTCGGAGCGAACATCCTGGAAGACCAAAGGAAGATATGTGCCAGAACCGCTGAATAAGCCTACCAACTTTGACGTACCAAGTACAAGTGGCACAAAAGAAATTCCTGTAGAAGAAGTCGCCTCCACAAGCGAAACCTCATCTATGAAGAGTGAACCGGCTGCCAAGAAGCTGAAACAAAAAGCTAATATCCACAGACAACCGAAACAGGTGAAAAATCAAAAGCAGCAGAGAAACCTAAGATACAAGAAAAATCTTTCAGAGCGAAAGCAATTTTGGCGCTCTCAAAATCCTCACTTCTCTTAACATGACAAAGATTCTAAGTCGGAGAGAAAGACTTTCGGGCCACACGAAGAACAGAACCGAAAGGATAGGTTCGGTCCCGAAAGCAACAATAACCGAAGAGCTAATTTCGGTCCGCCAAATAACAACAGGCAAAGACCTGACTTCAGTCCATCAAGTTTTTATAATAAAAGACCAAGTTTCGGACCACCAACCAACAACACTAAAAAATCCAAGTCTGGCGCATCATTAAGCGGCTACCGAAGGTCTAGGTTCGGTCTCTCTAATGACCATAAACGAAAGGGTCATTTCAAACCTCAAGTCAGGAAAAACTCTCATTCTTCTCATTCTTAATCCTCTTCTAAACCCAATTCAGTTCCTACACAAAATTCAAGATCATCAATGAACTTGAAAGGAAAAAGGAAGATTTCCTCAGCCAAGGAAGACCGAAAGCAGACTAATGCCCAAAAACCAGAATCTGAATCCAAAACACATGTAGCTAATTCTAACAAAATCAAAGTGTTTACTATTAAAAGAAAAGATGAAACAACCTTAGTAAAACGAACATATCTTATTGATGTTTCTCTTACTATTCCTGTTCCTGTGAAAGGCTCACGTGAACCCAAGAAACTTTGGGTTCCTAAATCTGCTTAATTTTTGCAGGTTATTAGTGACGAGCAGTTTGACGAAGAATGGTACATTGACAGTGGCTGCTCACGTCACATGACAGGAAGGAAGGAAGAGCTAAGGGAGTTCCGATCGCTTCAAAATGGTGGCAATGTCAAGTTCGGTAACAACTCCTATGGAACTATAAAGGGTTATGGAATGATAACCAATGGAGACTTCATAATCAGAAAGGTGGCGTACGTAGAAGGGTTGCAGCATAATCTCATCAGTGTATCTCAACTGGTGGGAGGTAACGGTCTCAAAGTTTCATTTGACGACGAAGGTTCAGAGATTATAGAGAAGAAGTCCAACAAGGTCATTCTCAAATCAGATCGAAAAGGCGAGATGTTTCCTCTGAATCTCAGACCAATCAAAGGAAATCCTTCCATATGTCTTTTGTCCAAAGCTCATTCTGACGAAAGCTGGTTGTGGCACCGAAGACTCTCACATCTCAACTTCAAAGACATCAACAAGCTTGTCACCGGAGGTCATGCTCGGGGTCTTCCCTTGCTCAAGTTTGATCGATAACACTTGTGTGCTGCATGCGAAATGGGGAAACAAAGTCGTCAAAGTCACCCATTAATTATAAACACAAAAGTTGTTGAACCACTTGAGCTGCTTCACATCGACTTGTGTGGTCCATCATCAATCGAAAGCATTGGCGGTAGCAAGTATATTCTTTTTATTGTTGATGATTTCTCATGTTTTACATGGGTATTCTTTCTGAAGCACAAATCTGAGGCTACTCCTAAGCTAAAGATGTTTATCAAGCAGGTTGAAGTGTAACTGAGAAAAATCGTTCGAAATGTTAGCAGCGACAATGGACTGGAATTCAAGAACAAAGAATTCGAAGACTTTTTGGCAGAAAAAGGAACCAGTCATAACTTCTCAGCCCCTTACACGCCTCAATAGAATGGTATTGTCGAAAGGCGAAACTGATCCTTGTGTGAGGCGGCCCGAACTATGCTAAGTTTTGCTTCTCTTCCCTTATATTTCTGGGCTGATGCTATTGCCGCAGCATGTTTTACGCAGAATACGTCTTATCTCAACAAGCGTTTCACTCTCACTCCTTATGAGATCATCAATAACAGGAAGCCGAACATAAAATTCTTCCATGTGTTCGGTTCAAGGTGCTTCATCTTCAACTCCAAAGAACATCGTAACAAATTTGATGTTAAAGCTGATGGGTTTTAGCCATAAGAACTTTCCTATGTGTGCATGCAAAACCCTAATGCTTGGATCTAGGCTTTCTAATAAACATGCTTTGAATCCAAGACTTCTAATGACTAATTAGGTTAAATAATAACATTGAAATAGATCTAGAACCATACCTTTGAGTTCCTTGTTGATCTTGAGGTCTTGGAGCTTCTAGAGTCACAAATGTCACTCCTCTAATGGCTTACAAACACCAATAGAAAGGAAGATGATTTAGGAGAGAGGAGAGGGAAGGAAATCGGCCAGGGTTCTCTTGCCTTTTGAGAGGTGCCGATTTCCCTTAGCTATGGGGTCTATTTATACTTGTAGACTCCTTAAGGGTTACAACCTAAACCCTAATTTGATAATCTTCTCTTACGGTTATCCAAATCCTTTCCATAGATAAGCCTTGGACGATTTTGAAGCTATCCTAGCTTCTAGAATCCGTCCCTAGCATATCCATAAGGATTTATAGTCTAAAGCTTAACTATCAAACAGTTGACAGTTTATACCCCTTTATTTAATTAACCTCTTTAAGTCACCAAATTAATTCTAATTAATTCTATGACTTATATTAATCAAATAACAATATATTATTCATTATATTATTCTCATAATATATAAATAATATTTACTCTCTCTTAATAAATCATCCTATCAAGTTGCTATGGTGAAGGCAACCCAAAAGGACCATGCACAACCGGGTCAAATACTTGCCTAATATAGTTGCAGCCTTAGACACTATTCCAACAGTCTCCCACTTGGATAAGTCTAGTAACTATATACACAAGTAAAATTTGGTTTGCAATCATAGCTCTCAAAGACGCTGTCAAACTCTGATCTAATCAATCTTGTCCTTTAGATAAGGGATCGTACAGTCCTCTGTTAGATATCATGCTGACAATCCTATGGAATGGTGAGTCAAGCATTTAGGTTTCTCGATCTCTGATTTATTTGACATAGAACTTAATCGAACACATCAATTCAGTTCTGACCGGGCCCGACACATAAGTCAAATCAAATCATCGAGCGGCCGAGATATCGCTTTTACCTTCTTAGATAAAAGTTACAGATAAACTTCGACTTATATGCATTTACTTATTCATTAACCAACTATACACAACAATACGTTTTATAACACCGAGTTACTGATGCGTTTTCATATTATCAATGTACAATCAATTAACAAATAACAAATCATATATCTAGGTTTTAAGACCATATGATATTATCGTCTTGTGATCACCCTTTATATCATATTCCATAAGGTGATTCCAGCAAGCGCGGGTTTGTTCCAATGCTCAAAACTAGTTCATAAGCACTCATGAACGTTGCAACAATCCTTTGCTATGTCTAATACCATTTAGACATTCTACACACCAATTCATGACAATCTTCATTCATATCTACTCCCAACATATGAACGATTGTGGACCATTTGAACAATTTCTATTATTCTTAATAATCTTAATTATTCTGGAAGTCAAAACATGCAAAATGAAACAATAGCTAAACAATTAACATAAGATAGTAACATTACTCATAAATAAAACTCCTTTATTTAATCATCAAATGTTAATTACATTTATCTATTACACGTTTCTAATACTATCTAATCTATGCTAATATCATCCTTCAACCCAATACTCCTAGCATGCTTCAAGTGCTTAACCCTACTCAATCCCTTCGTAAGCGGATCTGCTGGGTTATCTTCTGATGATATCCTCTTCACTACGAGTTGTCCTTCTTCTACACGATGTCTTATGAAGTGATATTTTCTGTCGATATGTCTTGATCTACCATGATCCCTCGGTTCCTTGGTCAAGGCAACCGCTCCTTCATTATCACAGAAAATCTCCATGGGCTCCTTTATGGAAGGTACAACTCCAAGATCACCGATGAAGTTCTTTAGCCATGTTGCCTCCTTCGACGCTTCGCTCGCTGCAATGTACTCTGATTCGCACGTTGAATCAGCTACGGTCTCCTGCTTGGAACTCTTCCATGTCACTGCTCCTCCATTTAGGGTAAAGACCCAGCCCGACTGTGAACGGTAATTGTCCCTTTCGGTCTTAAAACTGGCGTCACTATACCCTCGCACCTTCAAGTCATCACTCCCTCCGAGGACTAAGAACCATTCCTTCGTCCTCCGAAGGTACTTAAGGATGTTCTTCACCGCAATCCAATGTGCTCTGCCAGGATTCCCTTGATATCTACTAACCATGCTCAAAGCGAAGGCTACATCAGGGCGAGTACAAGTCATAGCGTACATGATTGAGCCAACTGCGGAAGCGTATGGTACTCGGCTCATTTTTGCTATCTCAGCTTCGGTACTCGGACTTTGAGTCTTACTCAACTTGGCATTACTTTGTATCAGTAATTCTCCCTTCTTTGAGTTTTCCATACTAAAACGTTTTAGTACCTTCTCTAAGTAAGTATTCTGACTAAGTCCAATTAGTCTCTTACTTCTTTCTCTTACTATCCTTATTCCTAAAATGTAAGAAGCCTCTCCGAGGTCCTTCATAGCGAAGCACTTCCCGAGCCAGGACTTAACCTCCTGCAGAGTCGGGATGTCGTTTCCTATGAGTAATATGTCATCGACATATAGAACGAGGAAGCTTACTATACTCCCACTGGCTTTGACATATACACAAGACTCGTTTTCGCTTCGTACAAATCCAAACTCTTCGACTTTCTCATCGAAGCAAAGATTCCATCTGCGAGACGCTTGCTTAAGTCCATAAATGGACTTCTCAAGCTTACACACTCTATTTGGATGCTTCGGATCCACAAACCCCTCTGGCTGAGCCATGTAAACATCCTCAGCCAACTTTCCATTAAGGAAAGCGGTCTTGACATCCATTTGCCAAATATCATAATCATGAAATACGGCAATAGCTAGCATCACTCTAATAGATTTAATCTTCACAACTGGTGAGAAGGTCTCATCATAGTCAACTCCAGGAGTTTGAGTAAAGCCCTTCGCAACCAATCGCGCTTTATATGTGTGTACGTTTCCATCCACGTCGGTCTTCTTCTTGAAGATCCATTTGCACCCAACGGTCTTACGTCCGGGCACATAGTCAACCAAATTCCAAACTTGGTTATCATACATGGATTGGATCTCACTATCCATTGCCTCTTTCCATTTTGCAGACTCCGGGCCTGCCATGGCTTCCTTATAGCTATTAGGTTCATCAAGATTTATTAGTGTACCATCACTAATATACGTGTCCCCCTCGGTAGTAATATGAAAGCCATAAAACTGGGGATGAACACTAACTCTATCGGAACGTCTAAGAGGTAAGGATTCGTTAATCGGTTCAACCGGAGTTTCCTCCTCGGGTTGAGTGCCAGCGATAGAGGTTCCTTCATCTATTGAATCTTGAATCTCTTCAAGTTCGATTTGCCTCCCACTGTCTCCTTGGCTTATGAGTTCTTGCTCTCGGAAAACTCCTCTCCTCGCAACAAAGACAACATTGTCCTTCGGTCTATAGAAGAGATATCCAAAGGATGTCTGCGGGTAGCCGATGAAAATACATCCCTCACTTCGAGGTTCAAGCTTGTCGTGAGTATCTCGTCTTACAAAAGCCTCGCAACCCCAAACCTTGATATGTGCCAACGAGGGAACTTTCCCTGTCCACATCTCGTGAGGTGTTTTGGCAACCTTCTTAGTAGGAACTCGGTTAAGGATATGGGCGGCAGTCTCTAAGGCATACCCCCAAAAAGAGATAGGTAGTGAAGCACGACTCATCATAGAGCGAACCATATCCAATAAGGTTCGATTACGCCTTTCTGCCACACCATTCAACTGCGGTGTCCTAGGAGGCGTCAATTGTGAAACTATTCCACACTCCTTGAGATAATCGTGGAATTCAAGACTTAGGTACTCTCCTCCTCGATCGGATCGAAGCATCTTGATTTTCCTGCCCAATTGATTCTCCACTTCATTCTTAAACTCTTTGAACTTTTCAAAGGTTTTTGACTTTTGCTTGATTAAGTAGATATACCCATATCTACTATAGTCATCGGTAAAAGTCACGTAGAAGCGGTTCCCATCCTTCGTGGTTGATCTAAACGGACCACATACATCGGTATGTATTAGGTCCAATAGACCCTTGCCCCTTTCACATGTACTCGTGAAGGGTGACTTAGTCATCTTTCCAAGCAAACAAGACTCGCATGTGTCATCTTCCCTAAGGTCGAATGACTCCAACACTCCATCCTTTTGGAGTTGGGCTATGCGTTTCTTGTTGACATGTCCAAGACGACAATGCCACAAGGATGCTTTATCCATACTAGTGGAAGAATCAATATTCAAAACATCATTTCCTAAGTTATCAACAATCATAACGGTTTCATATATTCCATTACATGGTATAGCTTCAAAGTAAAAGACACCATTTAGATAAGCCAAAATAGAACCATTCTCATTATTAAAAGAAAATCTAAATCCTTGTCTATATAAACCATGAAATGAAATGATGTTTCTAGCCATTTCTGGCGAATAGAAACAATTGTTCAAATCTAAAACCAAACTATTCTTAAGCACTAAAGAATACACTCCAATCTTGGTCACAGGCGACGATCTTCTGTTCCCCATGATTAGATTGATCCTTCCTTGCTCCACATCCCTACTTCTTCTTAGTCCCTGCACATTAGAACAAATGTGGTAACCACAACCGGTATCAAGAACCCAAGAAATAACATGATTAGAATCGTTAGATTTAATTGTATATATACCTGCGAAAGATGGCTTGATCTTTCCTTCTTTGATTGCTTGCAGGTACTCTGGGCAGCTTCTCTTCCAATGTCCTATCTTGTGGCAGTGGTGGCACTCTGCCTCCTTCGGGTTAGGACAGGGCTTAGCGGGATCAACTTTGGTCCCACTAGAAGAGGCACCATCTCGGGCTTTCACCTTGCGATAGTTCTTCGATGAAGCTTTCCTCTTCTTTCCCTCTCCTTGACCAATAGCCAAGACAGGAGCAGTAGTCGGATTGGGAGTAGGTGCAACAAACTTGTCCTTGAAGTTGCTCTCAGCGACCCTCAAGAGACCTTGGAGTTTGCTTAGGGTGACCTCTTCTTTGTTCATGTGGTAGGTCATCCTAAATTGGTTGTACATCGGAGGCAAAGAGTGAAGCACCATGTCGATCGCCAAGTCTTCACCAAAGTCAACGTTTAACTTGCGAAGGCGGTCGACATACCTTTGCATCTTTTGCAGGTGCACGGTAAGAGATTCTCCATGACCCATCTTGGCGGAAATCATGTTGGTGAAAATCTCATAACGCTCTTGTCTCGCGTTTTGGTGGTATCTCTCTAATAAGTCTTGGTGCATCTCGTACGGGTACATGTCCTCGTAGGACTTTTGGAATTCGGAGTTCATGGTGGCAATCATGATGCAATGTACCTTCGTTGCATCTCGCTCATGAGTCTCAAAAGCGGTGATTTCGGCCGGAGTAGCGATTTCGGGGTTGATTTTCTCGAGCTTCTCATCGAGGACATACTCCTTATCCTCATAGCGAGCAATGGTGCGAATGTATCTTATCCATTCGCTAAAGTTCGTTCCATTGAAGGTGACCTTTTGGCAAAGGCTCATCAACGTGAAAGAACTAGCAGCAGCGTTGTTAGCGTTCGACATCTATAAAAGAAAAGGACAAAGATGGATTAGAATAAGAATCCCTAATTATCACCCAATAAGAAAAATTAGGGCTAGGATCCAACAATAACATTTACATACTAGAAAAGGGATGCCGTAATCTAACATGCAAATAAATTGAAGGTAAGTGAATGACGATTCACTAATTCTCCATCACAAAACTTAAACTATTAGACCTAAGTGTTTTGAGAATTCCTAGGTTCGGATGAGATTCATTGAAACTATTCAATGGGATGTTTAAATCTCGATATGCCCCTCTTGTTTGTGACTGGGATGCCGAGGATCACAAAGCGGGTGTGAATTACCATGCAAATTCACATGGTGCCTTCATTGTAACGATCACCTATTCGATGTGCCGGTAAACCACACACATTCCATCGAACTATGACAAACAATGAATCACCCTTTGCCACCTTTGCTTAGAACCAATTAGTGTGCCGATAAACCACACACGCTCCACTAACTTCTTAGCAAGGGTGCAAAGTGTAATTTCATGGGATTGCATCAATTCACTTTTCCTAAAGTAACTAAGATTGGGAAATTTAAAAAAAAATGTGTAGTTACTTTGTATCACTTATTATACTTTTAATGAGAGGATGAGGTTGCCTTATCCTACTCGTTCGGCTAACGACCCTCCACCAATCAAGCAAGCGGTGGGTGTGAGTGTACACCCATTAAGCGCCATTTTATAGGCCGCAACCTTATACCCACCTTATAGATCGACTTCGTGAATGAGGCCTACTAACGGTAAGACTAGCATTTAGTTATACATATATATATATATTATTCTAGTAATATCATATTAGTATAGGGTTGTATTTTAAAACCTTTTAAAATCTAGGGTTTGAAATTTAAGTTGTCTAAATTAAAACTTTTAATCACAAATATAAATTTCAAAACTTGTGGGTAAGTTTTAAACATTATAAAACATGGAGGATCAACTAACAAATAATTCCAATTAACAATTAATATCCTAATTATCTATATTTGATTTTATTCAAGATTTCTTTGAAAGATAATTACCAAAATAATTAAAATAATTAATTAATTATCATATAAGGAAATTAAATATTTTATTAGTTGATAAATACCTTTTACTAGATCAAGATAATAGTCATATATATCAAAAAATCGGATTTAGATTGATCTATTATGATTAAGGTAAGTTTCCATAAGATAATTATGAAAAAATCCCGAATCTGGCCATTCCTGACGCCTGGACTCGCCGAGTGCACAAAGGGACTCGCCGAGTCAGGCCTACTCGCCGAGTCCACTTTGGAACTCGCCGAGTCCATGACTTAGAAACCAAAAAATCGAATTTTGAAGGTTTGTTTCAGTTAATCAAGCAACAATTTAAAGAAAACCAAGCTAGGCTCTGATACCACAAATGGGTTTTAGCCATAAGAACTTTCCTATGTGTTCATGCAAAACCCTAATGCTTGGATCTAGGCTTTCTAATAAACATGCTTTGAATCCAAGACTTCTAATGACTAATTAGGTTAAATAACAACATTGAAATAGATCTAGAACCATACCTTTGAGTTCCTTGTTGATCTTGAGGTCTTGGAGCTTCTAGAGTCACAAATGTCACTCCTCTAATGGCTTACAAACACCAATAGAAAGGAAGATGATTTAGGAGAGAGGAGAGGGAAGGAAATCGGCCAGGGTTCTCTTGCCTTTTGAGAGGTGCCGATTTCCCTTAGCTATGGGGTCTATTTATACTTGTAGACTCCTTAAGGGTTACAACCTAAACCCTAATTTGATAATCTTCTCTTACGGTTATCCAAATCCTTTCCATAGATAAGCCTTGGACGATTTTGAAGCTATCCTAGCTTCTAGAATCCGTCCCTAGCATATCCATAAGTATTTACAGTCTAAAGCTTAACTATCAAACAGTTGACAGTTTATACCCCTTTATTTAATTAACCTCTTTAAGTCACCAAATTAATTCTAATTAATTCTATGACTTATATTAATCAAATAACAATATATTATTCATTATATTATTCTCATAATATATAAATAATATTTACTCTCTCTTAATAAATCATCCTATCAAGTTGTTATGGTGAAGGCAACCCAAAAGGACCATGCACAACCGGGTCAAATACTTGCCTAATATAGTTGCAGCCTTAGACACTATTCCAACAAAAGCTGACGAAGGAATTTTTCTGGGATATTCTCTTACTTCAAAAGAATATCGGGTTTTAAATAAGCATTCTAGAAAGATTGAAGAAACATATTATGTGACTTTCGATGACAGCTACGTCAAGAAACTAAAGACTACTGAAGAAGCAATTGGAGAGATTTTCTCTCAAACAGGTCAAGTCACAGCCACGATTGCTAATTTGTTTGATCAGTTCGTAGATCTGTTCGATGAACCTGAGAAAGCCACTCTCTCGGAAGCCAAGGCAGTAGATAATAAAATCGATCGTCTGAAGCAGATTGTCGAAGATGTAGCCAAACAAATGGGAGAAGAAGAACAAGTTCGAAATGAATCTCCTCAGCACGGTACTTCAGTTGAGGGGGAGAATCAATTTTCTTCAAATGAACCGGACTCACATTTTCAGGGGGAGAATTCTATTCCTGTAGCACCCGAAAGCCAAGCTACACCCGGAAGTCCTGTAGCACCCGAAAGCCCGACTACACCCGAGAGCTCTGTTGCACCCGAAGGTCCAAATCAACCTGAAAATCCTAATGATTCATCATCTTTCGAGGGGGAGAATTCCGATATGTTCTATGATGATGATAGTCAATCTGAGTTGGAAGAAATGGTCAACGCCGAATTGGATCCATCCTATGATCCAAACTATCCTCCACTCACTAAATGGACTAGAGATCATCCTGTATCTCAGATAATAGGTAATGTATCTGAAAAGGTCTTAACCAGATCCCAAGAGAAGGCAGAGCAAACCTCCCTATTCTCCAAAGTAGAGTTCTGCATGTATAATTCCTTCGTATCCAAAGTTAAGCCGAAGATAGTCAATACTGCTCTTGATCATTCTGATTGGGTCCAGGCAATGCAAGATGAACTCAATGAGTTTGAAAGAAACAAGGTATGGCGCCTCATTCCAACACCTAAAGATGCCTCAGTCGTTGGTATCAAATGGGTATTCAGAAACAAAATAGACAAGGAGGGTAATGTGATTCGAAATAAAGCTCGTCTTGTGGTGAAAGGATACTGCCAGGAAGAAGGAATTGATTACGAAGAAACATTTGCCCCGGTAGCAAGGCTGGAATCTGTTCGAATATTTCTTGCCTACGCTGCACACAAGAACTTCGAGGTCTATCAAATGGATGTGAAATGCGCCTTTCTGAATGGAGAACTTGAAGAAACGGTTTACGTGGAGCAACCTCCAGGTTTTGTGAATGAAAAGCATCCAAATCACTGTTACATTCTAGACAAGGCAGTTTGTGGTCTGAAACAAGCGCCTAGGGCATGGTATGAAACACTAACTAAGTTCTTAAAGATGTCTAAATTCAGACAAGGTTCGGTTGACCCAACCTTCTTTCGAAAGAAGGAAGGTAACCAGCTTATGATAGTTCAAATCTATGTCGATGATATCATCTTTGGCTCAACGAATCCTAGCTTAACAACGGAATTCAGAAAGCTGATGGAGACTAAATATGAAATGAGCTCAATGGGTCCGATTAACTTTTTCCTTGGTTTAAACATTAGACAGGGACCCGAAGACATCTTTATCAACCAGGAAGCATATACCAAGACTCTTCTTGCTAAATTCGGCATGATGGGAGATTCAAAGGTCAAAGTTCCAATGGCATTCGGCACCAAGCTCACACCATCCTTGGAAAAACCGGCGGTCGATATAACGCTATACCGCCAAATGATTGGTTCCTTGATGTACCTCACAGCTAGTAGGCCCGGTATAATGTTTTCTATGTGTTATTGTGCTAGGTTTCAGGCGAATCCTCGTGAACCGTACATGCTAGCAGTGAAAAACATTCTCCGGTATCTGATGCGAACCACCTCCCTTGGTCTCTGGTATCCATCAAACTCAGGTTTCTTTGTTCAAGCTTACTCAGATGCAGACCTTGGAGGATGTGGTTTTGACAGGAAAAGCACTACAAGAGGATGTCAATTCCTCGACGAAAAGTTGGTGAGCTGGCAATCTAAGAAACAGACATGTGTTTCACTGTCTACAGCCGAAGCAGAATATATTGGAGCCGCTTCTTGCACATCTCAAGTGATTTGGATCCAAAGCCAACTCCGGGATTATGGACTCAATATGAAAAAGATCCCACTATATTGTGACTTAGAAAGTGCAATTAGGATATGTCATAACCCAGTGCAACATTCCAAAACCAAACACATTGCATTGAGGTATCACTTCATTAAAGATCACGTAGAAGACGGAAACATAGAGATTCATTTTGTTCGAACTACTGATCAACTGGCTGACATCTTCACCAAAGCTCTTCCTGAAGCAAGTTTCAATAAAATTCTACAAGGGCTAGGTATGATGGAATCGGAGTCAGTACCAAAAACTACTTCTCGAAACTAAAAGTTGGAAGCGAAATGAAGCGAACGTTCGGGTTCGGTTCACGTGAGTGCCGAAATGAACCGAGCACTCGGGTTCGTTCCTATTCTCTTATCTTCGCTTATCACTTAAAGGTAGTTTCTTTGGTTGTAAACTTTTTGTACTCTTATTTCTCAATTATATCTTTCTTATTTTCCAAGGTTTTTTTTTTCTTCTTTCTTTTCCAAAGTTATTTTTTTAACCGAAATGAACCGAGCGTTCGGTCTATTTCGGGTTCGGTTCCAAAGTTTTTTTTTTTTTTATTTTTCTTTGTCTGCTTTATTTTTTTATATATCAAAAACTCCAAAATATTTTGTTTGTTTTTCTCTTTAAATCAAAAACTCCAAAAACAATTTTTTTTTATTATTGTTTGTTTGTGTTCGTTAATTTTTATTTGTGGATAATTGTGGGGCAATTATTGTTCTCACGTTTTTAATAGTTAAGTGTCCCTAGAAGCATGCTGCTGTATGTTGTCCAAAGCCTCACCTGATTCTGAATAATAGCCTTACTGACTTGGTATATACAAACTTGTCTTCCCAATTAGGCTTTTATATTTATTCTAATCATGAGCTACCTTACTCTCTTCTCACATGAGATAAGGGTTTTCTGCTTGGTCCTTATTTTAACAGCAGAGGTACTTTTGGTTTCTTTACACCATCTCCAATACTTTTCTCCATCCTATTCGCTTCATACACGTAACCCTTGAGACTCTCAGAAATTACCACTGAGGTTTATGGTTACACAATTTCTGTGTTCATGATCTTAGGTTCGTGCCACTACGTGCTAAGTGAAACCCACAATTCAATACCTACTATGCATTGACGGTGAACAATTAAATTTGCTCTAGTTTTCACTAAAGAATTAACAAATTCACCCATGGGGCTGTACCTTGGAATCTCTGAATTTTCTCTTTGTGTGATTCTTATGAAATTGTTAAAACCCATAACATTTCTTCCCTTAGAATCCAGTTTCAATTTTTTTTTTGAGATTTCACCTAAAAGTATTTTCAAACTGCCAGTTAAATTTTCTTCACACCTACTTGTTCAACAGACTACATTGGTCTCACAAGTACTTCAGTCGATTTACGTCTTATGTCAAGATCAGGAATTCTGCACTGAAGCGAAAGCCTCCCAAATTAGCTTTATTAAAAGATGCCTTTCAACACTTCTTAATAAGTGTCTGATCGTAATTCAACGGGAAACCACACAAACACTTTAAGGTCTCTCTTGACTTTGAAGGAAGAGATTCGTGCTCGGGATCCATTGTTTCGTGTCTTTATTGACATCACAATTTCCCACATATGTGTTGCTTTATTTCCTTTTCTTTTACACTCTATGCACGAAAATCTTTTTGATTTTCCATAATTCTGGTTTCATTACTTACAAGCTATTTTTAGCTATGGGGTTTGAGGTTATAAAAGAGATGTGGCTCACAATGTTACATGTGGTTATTTTGCTCTATGACGACAGCTCACTCTAAAGGGATAAGTTGCTGACTCAGCCGAAAGTCTAATCGCTTTGATAGTTCAAACGGCGCTTGATGGGAAGGCGTGTGAAGTGGAACCGTTTTTGACATTTCAAACGGCTCCTGATGGGAAGGCGTGTGAATCGGGACAGTCTTTCTCTCTCCCGCGTAATCATCGGGGTTCTAAACTGTCACGTGTCAATCACCTAAGGAAACTCTTTGCTTTTAGGGTTTGAACCCGACGAATCTAGGGTTAACCCTGAATCCATCCCGATGGGACAGTTGTTTTCCATGTTCTATAACATGGGATACCCTGAAATTCTAACGACGGTGACCAAATTCAAGAAATCTTGCTTACCTCCTCAGTGGAATGGCTTCTTCACCGTTTTGTTCAAGGGGCTATCAGAACGCAGTGCTGGTTCAGACGGGGCGAGTCGTCTGTTTATGACCATTCTTTATGGGTTGTACCACAGCATCAACCTTGATTATGGGCCAGCTTTATAGCAACAGCTGATTCAGAGTCTAGCGTCTACTTCTCTTCATTTAGAGATCTCCTATGCCAGACTCTAGACGCTGGTCACAAAGTGGGTGATGGACAAATATCACGTTCCAATTGTTGCTGATTCTCCACTTTCTTCGATAGGTACTTTCCACACGACGAAGATAATCGTCTCTGATTCCTCAAAATTTTAGTTTGTTGGCTCAATCCCTAAGTCAATGTATGGGGATGTTCCAAGCGACAGCCGGATCATCAGAACTTACAAGGAGTTTCGTCGCTCTGGTCCTAGAGAGCTCACTCTTGATATGATTCAATCAATTCATGATGCTGATCGGCCTGCTCCCAGGGAAAGAAAAATGACAAGGGAAAAGACAAGAAGGTTGTCAAGGGAGGGAAAGGTCCTTCTCCGAAGAAACGCAAACCTACCAAAGCGGCTCAATCTCCTCCACCAAAGAAGAGGAAGACTCAACCTAGGCAAAAGCTGATTCTTGCCTCCTCCTCCAGTGAATCTGAGGAAGAGAGTTCAGACTCCGAAGAGTCCCTACATGGTAACACTCCTCCACATTCGCCTACCCCTGAGGTACATGTTTCCACTAGACCTGTCTCTCCTCCTCCAATGTCCATCTCTATTTCCATTCCCCCCATAACCTCCACTACTCAAATACCACCCACCTCTATCCCTATACCACCTTCCATTTTCACTAAAGCTACCACAACAACCACCGCTGGAGTTAGAACCAATGTATCTGATACGGGGGCTCCTACTTCAGCACCCGAAACCACTCCCACTACCGAACATACATCCGCACCCGAACCCACTTCCACAACCGAGCCTCCACCCTCACCCTCATCTCCTGCTCACTCAGCAGATAATGAAGAACCTTTTCTTGGCGGAGAGAACATGACATTTGACTTGGTCTATTACAGTCCGTATCAAATGCAAAGTGATGATGACGATGATGCTCCAGTCACCAAGAAGCATCTCAAGGAGCTTCATGAGAAAATCGATTCTCTCATTGCTTCCTCCTCTTCTTACTCAAAATCTACTATCTCAGAGGCTGCTATTCATGGGAATATTGATACATTTACTAAGGCTCATGAAGCCTCTATCAACTCTGCCACTGCCGCTATCGATGGCTCTACCAAGGCATGTGCTGCTGCGATCGAAAAAGTCGACAAACTATTTGTTGATGCTTCTTCTCTTTTGCAGTCTTTACAGGGAACTGCTGACTCCAATGCAGAAAGGCTTGACTCTCTTGTCAACAAGCTGGCTACCTTAGTTGCCTCCGAACTGCAGTCATTTGCCAGTCTTCATCAATCTCTCAGTGAAGACAACAAATTGTTTCAGGTGACTGTTGAGGAACGCCTGAATAAGCTGCATGAAGACCTAGCATCAGAGAACTCCGTGATGGACACTCTCGCTCGCAAGACCACTGCTGTCAAGGTCAAGGGTCTTCATCTTTTCCATTCTTAAAAGGAAGTTGAATCTCTTCGATCTGAGCGAGAGGTTATTTCTTCATGTGTTTCGGATGTCCACGCCGCCCTTTCCAACATCATTGAAGCCCATGATCCGATTCTGAATTACACAGTGAGGCGCACTCTTGCAGAAAAGCTTGCTCCTGCCCTTGCTCTCTTAAGCAAACTTGAAGGGCTCCTTGAGTTCGTGTCCATTCCGAAACAAGGGGGAGAAGATGTATCTCAACCGCCTCCCACTTCTACAGCAACTAAAGCAACCGAACCTCCTTCAGCAGGTCAAGCCTCAGGTTCGGGTGTCAAAGACAAAGGAAAGAAAATTGCTGAAGACAGTGATGATGATGATAAAGAGACTCTCGCAGATCTCTTAAAGAAGCAAGGTTGTGATAAAGATGATGACATGAGCACTCGTGTTGCCAGAGAGTTTGAGGCAAACGAAAGAAAAATGAAGGAGGCTCACGACCTTCTTGAGAGTAGGATAACCCTTTTTCCTCAGTGGACTCTTGAGAAGCTTTTGAAAGAGGCTATTGAAACTCCCAGCATTCTGTGGCTCGAACCAGTGATTTCATTGGATCGAATCAATTCTGTCGATTCTCAGTTCGACATGCCACTGACCCGAAAAGCCTTCATCTTCCATGCCTTTGATAACGTTGCTGATGTCCCTCATCCTCATCCAAAGGTTGATAGGGAACTCGTCGAATTCTATCTGAAGTCTGCTCAACCAGAATATCAAACTTGGAGTGCTCAGAAGATCATCAACGTTCGGGTCCTCAAACCATTCCGTGAGGGGAACTTCACGAACGCTCGGTTCAAAGTGCTAAGGGGTTCTGCTAAAACCGAACATGCCATATTGCTTGCTGATCTTCCCACCCTGAATCCACATGACTGGATTAATTTGCACAACATCCTCCTCACCAATGAAGCTGAGTATGGTCCAATTATTGATCACTTCAAGAGGATGCTCGTATGCTACATTATGGAAGTTGCCAAGATGGATCAGGAGATCGCTAGCATCTTCAAGAAAAAGCCCACTATTCTCCTGTCGGCTCTGCTAGTGATTTGAACATGATACAGATGGGAAGGATCGACCCGAAACGGAATTCTGTCATGTTTACAAGGAACAAAGGCCAAAAATGCCTGTTCGCCTTGGCTGACAAGCACCTTTACACCACTGCATGCTTAGAACATGTTCTGGGAATCATTCATCGATGCAAGCAGAATTCAGCAGACGACAAGAAGTACTTCCATGACATGATCCAGTGGTACATTTGCTTCAGACAGACCATCCTTTCTCTCATCCCACGCCTGTTTGAAACCACTAAGAAAGTTCCTGCAGCTGGACCGAGCAAGCCGAAGTGATAGTCTCGCTCCAATTGACGCAAAGGGGGAGATTTTTAGGTCCGAAAGGTGTTGCGTCTTGGGCTCGCTATTTAGTCCATTTAGTCTCCGGTATGGGCCTGTCCATCCGTGAGTTATTTTATAGGGTTTTGTATTTATAGGTGCTTGCATGCATCCTAGTACATAAGATTTGAAAGTTATTTTGTCAAGTATTTGATCTTTATCCTTTGTAACCCTAATATCCTCTACAACGAAAGTTCTTTATCGAGCTCTGCTGAGGATTGAATCAATTGAATCATTCGACATATTCTGATTCGTTCTTGTGTTTTATATTACTGTTTACGCTTTAGTGATTAACCTGTTAAAAGATCTATACGATCAAAGAGTTTCTTAAGTCATCAAGCCTGATATGCCAAGAGATGCCTGACCTGCAGGAAGGTCAAGGCCGAGCACCAGAGATCTCACGGAAAGAAATAGCCATTGGATATCCCTATGTGGAAATGGGATGATATTACTATGGATTTCATCATGAAGCTTCTAAAGACCGCACATGGAGTGGATTCGATATGGGTCATCATGGATCGGTTGATCAAGAGTCCCCATTTCATCTCGAGCCACTAGAGCATTTCGGAAGAGAAGCTAGTCGACATCTACATCAGAGAAGTAGTAGCCCGACACGGAGTGCCAATTTTTGTGATTTTCTGACTGATATGTATGGTTTACTTCCAGATCCTGGAAGAAATTTCATGACGAGTTGGGTACTCGTCTGCATTTTAGCACGACTTTTCACCCCCATATGGATGGCCATAGTGAGCGGACTATCCATACCTTGGAGGACATGCTGCGGACGTGCGTATTAGACTTCGGTGGTAGCTGGGATACCTACTTTCCCTTGGCTGAGTTTTCCTACAATAATAGCTACCACACGAGCATTGACAGTCATCCCTTCGAGATGTTATATGGGAGGAAGTGTAACCTCGCTATGTTGGGGTGAGGTTGGACAGAGGGTCATGAGGAGTACCGAAGTGGTACTCAAGACGACAGAGAGAATCCAACAAGTCCGGAGTAGACTCCAGACGACCCAGAGTCGGCAGAAGATCTACGCCGAAAGACAACAATCAGACCTGGAGTTTTAGGTAGGTGATATGCTCCTCTAGAAGGTGTCACCTTGGAAAGGTGTCATCCGGTTCATGAAGCAAGGCAAGTTGGGCCCCAGATACATTAGACCGTTCAGGGTATTGGACCGGGTGGGTTGGGCTGTGTATTGACTGGATCTGTCAGCCGAGCTTAGTTAGATCCACAACACCTTTCATGTCTCCCAACTGCGGAAGTTCTTGTTAGATGACTCCATAGTGGTGCCTCTAGAGGATATTTAGGTGAATGACAGCCTGAACTACATCAAGCGACCGGTAGCTATCCTCGATCGGAAGACAAAGGATCTGAGGAACAAGAGGGTAGAGTTGGTGAAGGTAAAGTGGCAGCACCGCAAGGGCTCAAAGTGGAAATGGGAGCTGGAGGATGAGATGAGATGAGGGAGCACTACCCCGAGCTATTTCCAGGCACAACAAACATCGAGGAAGAAGTCTAAAATAAGTGGGGGACATTTGTAACGCCCGTCATTTGAGGTAATTTTTATTTTAAAAATATTTGTAATTTATTTGTTTGGACTAAGGAATGAGTAATGTATTATTAAGTGGTCTTAGCAAGTGGGCCAATAAGAATGGGCTACCCGAAGATGTATGCTGGGCATAAGTCTGGTGTACGCAGGGTGTAAAGTTACACTGGATGTGGGGGGCGAAGGTGCATACGCGCAGCGTACCAAGGTGTACGCGCAACGTTGGCAAGCAGAACCCAAAACTTCATCTTTAGCGTTTAAGCCATATAAATACAACATTATGACTCAAAACCTAGCCTCCTTACCATCCCCTCATCCTCAGAAATCCTAGACAGCCTCCCTTTTCGCATTCCCGTGTGTGTTTGGCCTTGTGAAGATTGTTTTGGAGCTTAGAAGCTTGAAAGAAGGAAGGAGAAGCTAGTGAAGATGAACTTGAGTATCTTGAGTTCATAGATCCGGGATAACATCATCATTTGGGACTCATTGAAGGCATAAAGTTCACAACTTTCCTCAAGTATGCTTAGATTTAGTGTGGTTATGTTTTGGACCTTTTTAGTCCCAAGAACGGATCTTTATGACTCAAATTTCGTTTCTAGGCCTAGGGTTGCCACCCTTAGTGATATATGAGTCTCATAAATAGTAAAGTTTCGATATTTAAGGTCCTTTTGTGACCATGCATGAGTTTTGATCATTTCCATGGAAGTTAGTTGCTATATTCGTTTCTAGGCCTAGGAGTGCAAAAAATGTGGCAAGGATGAGCATTATGCCAAGGACTATTGCTAGCATGTCTATAACACCCATAAAAATTGAGCCAAATTAAAACATTTGAATTCATTCAAAAACCATTAAGTTCATACATCTCGTTTTAAAAATAGTTTAAACATCAAAGTATCCCCCAGAACCATATTACATAAATCATAAAACATGAGGAGCGGTATGATCACGCCTTCGCCTTGCCACGATCTCCTGAAGTACCTTAAACAATACACTGAACTGTAAGCCTGAAAGCTTAGTGAGTTACCCCCAAAATACCAACCACACATAAACATACTCATAACATATCACAAATAAAACAGCCATGCACATCAGGTCTACTGTGTGACTGGTCCGCCCGCATCGAGCCTTCAGTCCACCTTGTCCACCCTCCGAGTCTAGCCATGTACATCGAGTCTACAGTGTGATTGGTCTGCCTGCACTGGGCCTTCAATCCACCTGGTCCACTCTCTGAGTCTACAGTATGACTGGTCCGCCCACACCAGGCCTTCAATCGGCTTGGTCCACTCTCCGAGCCTCGGCACGTCTGGTTCGACCTCTTGGGCCTTCAGCATATCCAGACTGCTCGCTGGGCCTTCAGCGTATCCATGCACATCGGGTCTACTAATTGACTGGTCCGCCCACACCGAGCCTTCAGTCCACCTGGTCCACCCTCCGAGTCTAGCCATGTACATCGAGTCTACAATGTGATTGGTCCGCCCGCACCGGGCCTTCAATCCACCTGGTCCACTCTCTGAGTCTACAGTATGACTGGTCCACCCACACTGGGCCTTCAGTCGTCCTGGTCCACTCTTCGAGCCTCGGCATGTCTGGTCCGCCCTCTTGGGCGTTTAGCCTATCCGGACCGCTCGCTGGGCCTTCGAAATATCCGGTCTGCCATGGGTATGTTGGCTTACAGCACAAAGTAGGACCCACCTCAACCCAACCCCCGTCAAACAACCATGTGCACATAAAACAATTAATCACATAACAAATCCTTAACCAGACAAACAATCTAACAGATTACATAGCATATCAACATCCTAACCATGATTCCGACCTAACCGGTCACTAGCATAACATTACGCTAAATACCGGGTACTGACCTTAACCAGGTTACTAACATAACACCATCCTAAATACCAGGATGCAGATCTAGCAAAGCAATAACATAACAAACAATACCCAGATTTCCATTCGATAAAGGGTCGGCCTTGGTGCTGTAGACCCTGTCGATATAGTGAGGATAACTCACCTGCAATTGCCGATTGAAGAGATAAGACCAATCAGCTCCGAGTACTGACACGAACTTCACCACAGAACACTACCAAAGGACCAATTCCAAAAATACCAAAATTACCAAAATACCCTTGGAAGTCAAACTAGTCAAAGTCAAAGTCAACCTTCATGGTTGACTCTACTCGCCGAGTCAACCCGTTGAGTTCTTATACTCAGAAAACTCCCATAACACGAATCAAATCTTCGAGTCGCCCCAAGGCTTGTCGAGTTCAACGATCTCAGAATTCCATCCTGTCCAACTCAGCGAGTCGCCAACCGACTCACTAATCCAAAGCTTTAACCAAAATAGGTTGGCTTCTGCGACCAGACTCCCCGGGTCCAAGAACAGACTCGCCGAGTCCAAGGCAATCTTCAACAGACTCGCCGAGTTGTTCTTCCAACTCGCCGAGTCAATGCACATGTTCATATAACTCGTTCGAGTACAACCATGTGACTCATCGAGTCTCTCCAGTTCTCAATCCATATAGTGACTTTTCAATCCAAGTAGGGGCTCCAATCCATAGATCCACTCTTCTACAGTCTAACCCTCACATAAAGTTACAAACTTTACGTGAAACTAAGGAGATATAGGCCCAAAACACACTAGGGCTAGGGTTAAGGATTAGGGGGCTTCACCAACAACTGTTAAACAAAAGCTTTATGACAATTTGGACCATCACAAGCCTAAATCTGGAGTAGCAGCCTAAGATCTAAAATCCAAACCCGAAATAGATCTCAAACAAGCTAAGGAACTCCAAATCAACCACCAAGGATGAACCCAAAAAGGAAATAGCTTAAGATAATGGCTCCTTACCTCTGAGATTTGCCCAAACTAATGTAGATCCCAAATCTACACAAGCCCCTTGATGCTAGCCTCTAATTTCTCAAACTCCTTCCACCAAATTCCTCTTCCAAGCTCTAATTGCCTCAACAATGAAGTCTCACATGAAAATTATGGTGTTCTGGAACTCTCTGGGGGAATAGGACGCTGGGAGAAGGACATAAAGTCTTTTAAATAGGGCGCAACCCTCGGGATTAGGGTTTTCTCATTCCAGCACCAACTCGTCGAGTACATCTTCCGACTCGGCGAGTTGGCCACTTAACCCATGTTCAAATCCCGCTCCAACTCGATGAGTAGCATACTTAGTCGTCGAGTAGCTTCCTTAATTTACACTTAGCACCCTTCAACTTCTTGCTTCCGAACTTGGGATGTTACAATTCTCCCCCCTTAAATTAGGCTTCGTCCTCGAAACCTGCGACAACACAAACTTCCGGATGATACTACCACAATGCATCCACTGATCTCAAACCGACCCAGATTCCTTCAAACACTGCTATCAAACCCTAAAATCCATCTCTTCCCTTGCATGGTCCTGATCAACTGCTTCAAGCCGGCCACCGGCTTCTTTTCTCTGATGACAACACTCATCAACTAAGTGCCACCTGAAGACACTACCTTACTTCGTCTTAAATACTCATTTGCCACCTACGAAACTGGATACCATTCTAAACCACCGGGTCTTGACCCAGTATTAACTCGCTATCTTTCGCCCAACTGGTGTGACCTTTATTAACTTGTACCAATGGAAACTCATCCCGTTTCCTCCCCGGATCAAGTCCCTTATTGTGCTGCCATGATGGAACATTTCACAGCTTTCGAGCAACCCTCCTGAACACCCAACTATAACGTTCATACACGTCGTACTTGGACCAATCAGCCTCAGGCTGGAAAACCAGGCACGCCTAAGATGGTCCGGCCATCTCTAGGATGGAACACCGCTACATCCATTGCTCATGACCACAACCATAATTCGGAATTCAAGGATCTAATCACTTCCGAGCTCCCCTGACTCTGTGTCAGTGCTAACCGTTCCACAACCTCAACGGGCATCCAACCCGTATGTGCTTCCATACATCTGGTACACTCTCGGTGCTTATCACCAACAACGGAAGCACTTTAGATCATCCTTTTACTCCACTGCCTTCCCTTCAGAGGACCCACACTCCTTCCGGAGCTACATACCCTTCCTTTCCAGGAAGTCTACTCAACAACCCTTACCGCACCCATAAGTGCCACTGAGCTAAACTCCACTCTACACTATCCATGTAGAGCAACTGCTACTCTCGAACTCCCATATACTTCGAATCCGATCACATAACTAACAAGGCCCACACACAGCCTCCAACCAACTCCATCATCATGATCAATACTTGGGGCCAGACCATATCGATTACTATTGTATGGCGACATATTCACTAATTCTCCACATATAGATATACTAACACCTACAGAGTCTTCAGCATGACTGGACTGCCTTACCAGGCCTTCAGCCTATCTGGACCACTCTCATAACGTTTAGCATATCTGGACCGCCCTCCTGGGCCTTCAACTTGTCTGGACCGTTCCCCGAGCCTTCGGTCTGACTGGTACGCCTTCCGACCTTCAATCTATTTGGACCGCTCAAAACTATCGTACATCACCCTGAACCATCCTTTTCAGGAATCTCTCCCATGTAGTCTGTTCTATCCCTCTTGGGGTTCCGAACTCCAGTTCTGTTCCTGGAATCCTTTCCATGGCCTAAACCCAGGCCTCACATCGACCAACTACATTTCCCGAAACCATGGTCTGTTCCCTGCCCCACTTGTCTATCACTTGCTCCAATCATGCCACACTCTTGGCTAACAACATTGATAAATCTAAGCAGCTAACCAACCCTGGATACTTGCTGTTTTACCGGACAATTTTTCAACTCTCCCCACTTAGTGTACCAACTACTAACTTCTACTGACAAACCGACATAACTCGATCGACCTTACTTGATAAAGTTATCCCTATTTTCCCGGAACTAAATCTATCCGGAGTGAGAAATCTCCACAGAACACTCTCCCGACATCTCACATCCCGAACTCCAAGGAAGTTCGAATCCCAACTGAACACTTCCCCCATCGCAGTTGCTATTCCTAGCAACGAGATCGTATATCCTATCTTTCGACTCCTATCCTCTTGGATGCTAACCGACTACAACCCCTAACTACTAAGATCCTCAATCATACCATGAATCATGCGAAAAAGGCTAACATATTTACAATACCACATAATCAACAAGATAAAAAGATAACAAAATGGAAACATACCCGCAGCTGCACCCGACTTTGCTCTGACCTCCTCTGCTGTAAGCTGGAAAGCGCATCGCTGAGCCCCCGGAGGCTCCGCCTCACCCGTAATCCTCAAAGTGGCCGGTGCTGGAGCCTGCACCGGTCTTGCAACAAGTTGTGGACAGTTGACCCTCAAGTGTCCAACCTGATGACAATGATAACTGATCCTCATATCCTTTGCCAGGACCGATTGACGACAATCCCTCGCATAATGCCCCTCTTTCCCACACTTGCGACACGCACCACCGGACCTACAAACTCCGGCATGACCCTTCCCATACTTCTCACAAGTGTGGCTGCTCTGACCTCCAACCCTAGATTCTACGGGTTTGGACCGTTTCGGCGCCTGCTGCGACTGCACCGGGGCCTGCCTCTGTTCTCGCAACTGCAAGTCCATCTCTAACTCCCGCCGCCTGGCGGCCTCCTGCAACTCTAACAAGGTATCACACCTCTGTGTGGACATAAACTGCCTGATGTCCCTATTGAGCATACTCAGATATGAGGACATCTGAGCCTGCTCCGAAGCAAACTCCGGGTAAAACATCACCCTCTCAGTGAACATCCTGGTGATCTCCATCACCGACTCTGAATCCTGCTTCAGCTCCAGGAACTCCTAAGCCAACCTCTCTCTCTCTCTCTCTCTCTCTCTCTCTCTCTCAACCCGTGGAACACAAAGAGTGCTGAACATCTCCCGGAACTGATCCCAAGTAACCGCAGCCCGCTGGGCATCCGAATAAGATCCCATAGTCAACCTCCACCAATCCTTCGCCCTGAGCCACAAATGGTTCAGAGCACACCTCACCCTCTGATCAGCAGGGCATGAACACGTGAAGAAACATCCCTCCACGTATGACAACCATCTCATAGCGACAATCGGATCCTGAACTCCATCGAAAGTAGGGGGCTTCGTATTATCGAATTCCTGATACTGAAAACCTCGACCGGTTCCTCCCCACGCCGATGTTACAGCCGCTGTAGCTGCCATGGTAGCCGCCTCCGCAATAGCGGCATAACGCTCATCAATGTACTTAACCATGGCGGTCTTGATCGACCCAAACATCTCCGAAAAGTCAGCCCGGAACATAGCAACAACCTCATCATGCAGGATCTCACGAATCCTAGCATCCAACTCATCCGTACTCATCTGACCAATGACCTCGGGTGGTACTGATCCATCCTGATCACCGTCTCCTGATCCCGATCCCGAACCGGATCCTGTCCCGAGACATCTCGTAATCACCATACTGAAAATACACCACAAGATATTAGGCATTCCTCATAATAACCCCGAGAACTAGCTCCCAATAAAACCCTAGGGGTTTTGACTTCCTTGATACGCGTATGGGTCCTGTGCTTTCAGTAGTACAGGCCCATACTACCTTCCACACCTACCCATATTTGTATCAAGTATCACCACAACACCCTAACAATAGCATATACATAACGGACACTCAATCCCCACTCCTAGAGGAGCACCACTATCCCATAACCGACCTACCGGTCTCACGCAACCTTCCCATCCATGAAACTTCCACCAACCCTGCAGCACTAGTGTATGCTAGTCATACATAATGCTGGACCCTATAGACTTTCGAATATCCAATCCTACCCTAAGCTCCCAATCATACAAGAACAGAACATAAGGCCAAATCAAACATTCTCAGGCTATAAGATATTAATTATGTATAACCATGATGCATACACTAACTAACTACAGTAATGATGTCAATTTCATACAAAGGAAACCCTAGGCTAGCAGGCATCATATAATCAGACAATTCTATCATGAAATTCCTGAAGATCCCTAGCCTAGTACTAGCATGCTCTTCTAACATATCACATAATCAATAACTTGTATGGTATTTTAGGGTCTACTTACTGGCTCTGGCTGATTGTACCCTCTGCATCCTCCTTTAGTTATTTGAAAAAACTTTTGACAACCATTTTGAAAATCCCTCCTTGGTTTGAGACTGGATTCGCACGAATGTTCCTCCAATCAACTCAAACCAAGGCTCTGTTACCAACTTGTAACACCCATAAAAATTGAGCCAAATTAAAACATTTTAATTCATTCAAAAACCATTAAGTTCATACATCTCATTTTCAAAATAGTTTAAACATCAGAGTATCCCCCAGAACCATATTGCATAAATCATAAAACATGAGGAGCGGTACGTCACGCCTTCGCCTTGCCACGATCTCCTGAAGTACATGAAACAATACACTAAACTGTAAGCCCGAAAGCTTAGTGAGTTACCCCCAAAATACAAACCACACATAAACATACTCATAACATATCACAAATAGAACAGCCATGCACACCAGGTCTACTGTGTGACTGGTCCGCCCGCACCGAGCCTTCAGTCCACCTGGTCCACCCTCCGAGTCTAGCCATGTACATCGAGTCTAAAGTTTGATTGGTTTGCCCGCACCGGGCTTTCAATCCACCTGGTCCACTCTCTGAGTCTACAATATGACTGGTCCGACCACACCAGGCCTTCAGTCGGCTTGGTCCACTCTCCGAGCCTCGACACGTCTGGTCCGACCTCTTGGGCCTTCAGTGTATCCAGACCGCTCGTTGGGCCTTCGAAATATCCGGTCCGCCCTGGGTATGTTGGCTTACAGCACAAAGCAGGACCCGCCTCAACCCAACCCCCGTCAAACAACCATGTGCACATAAAACAATTAATCGCATAACGAATCCTTAACCAGACAAATAGTCTAACAGATCACATAGCATATCAACAGCCTAACCAGGATTCTGACCTAACTGGTCACTAGCATAACATTACCCTAAATATCGGGTACTGACCATAACCAGGTTACTAACATAACAACATCCTAAATACCAGGATACAGATCTAGCAAAGCAATAACATAACACACAATACCCGGATTTCCATCCGATAAAGGGTCGGCCTTGGTGTTGTAGACCCTGTCGATATAGTGAGGATAACTCACCTGCAATTGCCAACTGAAGAGATAAGACCAAGCTGCTCCGACCACCGACACGAACTTCACCACAGAACACTACCAAAGGACCAATTCCAAAAATACCAAAAATACCCAAAATACCCTTGGAAGTCAAACTGGTCAACTCTTGTTCAAAGTCAAAGTCCTTAGTCAAAGTCAACCTTCCTGGTTGACTCTACTCGCCGAGTCAACCCGTCGACTCGTCGAGTTCTTATACTTAGAAAACTCCCATAACACGACTAAACTCGTCGAGTCGCCCCAAGACTCGTCGAGTTCAAAGATCTCGGAATTCCATCCTGTCCAACTCACTGAGTCGCCAACCGACTCACTAATCCAAAGCTTTAACCAAAAGAGTTTGGGTTCTACGACCAGACGCGCCGAGTCCAAGACCGGACTCGCCGAGTCCAAGGCAATCTTCAACAGACTCGCCAAGTTGTTCTTCCAACTCGCCGATTCCATAGACATGTTCATACAACTCGTTCGAGTACAACCATGTGACTCATCGAGTCTCTCCAGTTCTCAATCCATACAGTGGCATTTCGAGCCATGCAAGGGCTCCAATCCATATATCCACTCTTCTACAGTCTAACTCTCAGATAAAGTTGCAAACTTTACGTGAAACCAAGGAGATATAGGCCCAAAACACACTAGGGCTAGGGTTAAGGATTAGGGGGCTTCACCAACAACTCTTAAACAAAAGCTTTATGAAAATTTGGACCATCACAAGCCTAGATCTAGAGTAGCAACCTCAGTTCTAAACTCCAAACCCGAAATAGATCTCAAACAAGCTAAGGAACTCCAAATCAACCACCAAGGATGAACCCAAAAGGAAATAGCTTAAGATAATGGCTCTTTACCTCTGAGATGTGCCCAAACTGATGTAGATCCCAGATCTGCACAAGCCCCTTGATGCTAGCCTCTAATTTCTCAAGCACCTTCCACCAAATTCCTCTTCCAAGGTCCAATCTCCTCAAAAATGAAGTCTCACACGAAAAATTATGGTTTTCTGGAACTCTCTGGGGGAATAGGAGGCTGGGAGAAGGACATAAATTCCTTTAAATAGGGCACAACCCTCGGGATTAGGGTTTTCTCATTCCAGCACCAACTCGTCGATTACATCTTTCGATTCGGAGAGTTGGCCACTTAACCCACGTTCAAATCTCGCTCCGACTCGACAAGTAGCATACCTACTCGTCGAGTAGCTTCCTTAATTTAGACTTAGCACCCTTCAAATTCTTGCTTCCAAACTTGGGATGTTACAATGTCCCTGCATCGACCACCAGGATATGTTATCACTGTGAGCACGCTAGCAATATTAAGGCCAACTGTCATATACTCACGGTGGGACCGACGCAGGGTCCAGTGACAGCTACCTTGAGGATCACCGATGGGCGACATGGTAAGGTGGAGACCTCGAGGGATAGAGGTCATGCTTTTTAGCTCACAGTAGAGGAGGCCAGGGCGGCGCCAGACGTCGTTACTGGTATCTTCTTAGTGAATTCTTTTCATGTTCTTGTTTTATTCGGCTCGGGCATGAGTTGGTATTTTTTGTCTCGATCTTTTAATAGGGATTTTGATATGACCCTTAGCGATTGGAGTGTCCGTTGCTGGTTTCTTTAGCCAAAAAACATGGGATTTCTTCATCTAAAGTGTATCAGGATTGTGTTTTGGAGATTTTCGGGGTGCCTTATTCGATTGATTTGATTCCTATTCCCACGGGGGATGAATGTGTAGCATCTATAAAATAAGGCCAAATTTAAACTTTTTAAAACATTTCAAAACGAATAATTATTACAAAACTTGTTTTCAAAATGTTTTACTGTCAGAGTATCCCATAATCAAATCATGAAACATAAGGAGGTGTACGATCACACCTTCGCCTTCCCGTGATCATCAGAAGTACCTGAAACAAAATCAACAACTGTAACGCTAAAGCCTAGTGAGTCCTCCCCCCCCCAAATACCAACGCCATACAATCATAACCATATCATATAAACAGACAACATGCATATAGAGTGTACAATAAGACTGAATTGCCCATACCGGGCTTGCAGTTTAACTGACCCACTCTCATAACCTTCAGCATGTCTGGTCCGCCCACCCGGGGCTTCAGCCTGTCTGGACCGTTCTCCGGGCCTTCAGCCTGCTGATATTCCCCTAGGTTCTGCAGTCTATCCGATCCTCCCTAGGTGTGTTGGCCTTTAGCAAAAAGCAGGACCGCCTCAACTCAACCAAACACAATATGTCGACATATAAACAATTATGATCACGTAGGCACAGAATATAAGCAACAAAAATCATACAACTCACTACTGCCTACTAATCCTCTCACCACATATAGTCCCGCTAACAACTAAACCTCATAGAATGCATAACCATAAGTAACCATAGGTAAGATAGCCACCCGAACAGATAGTCCTACTCTAGAGCCACAACCAAACAAGGAATTGGCAAGAGAGCCTAGACCAAGAGTTCTCAGGTTATCCCACATGACCATTAATAGTCCCTAAGGGCACTCCATAGATGATAACCAGCAAGAACAAATAACATACAATTCTACAGGTTATTACCACAAAGCAACAAACTCAATACCAGAGCACAGATCTAGCAGATCACTACAACATAACATCATATTCAATACCAGAACACAAATCTAATAGATCACTACAACATAACAACTTACTCAATACCAAAACATAGATTTAATAGATCACTATATCATAACAACATACTAAATATCTACAATCCAAGGAATGCATAACCATATATACTCAGAGGTGAGATAGTCACCCGGACATGTGATCCTACTCTAAAACCACAACTAAACAAGGATCAGGTAATAAAGCTTAGATCACGAGTCTTTAGTCTATCCTACACGACTATATACAGTCCCTAGAGCATCCCTTACTAGCAGATAATCATTACTAGTAGGTCAGCATTGGTGCCTTCGGCTCGTGGGTATAGTGAGGCGAAACTCACCTCGATGTGCGTACAGAAACCACTGTAGCAATGAAGGACTCTACCAGCTTCAACTCACATCCAATCACCTACAGGAAGATACTTGAGTCAATACTCGATCATAGGTCACAGTCACATGCAACAGTGACCACTTCACATGAAATGACGATTAGGGTTAGGTAAGAACACTTAACCCATTAAGGACATAATCACTTAAGGCTATGACTGATTAATGTTTGACTTTGTCGTTTTCGGTTGAAATAATAATCCAGTCAACATCCCAAATACGTGCCCGATTATTTCCTGAAATAAAGCTCCTCGATTCTAGGGTTTTTATATAAAATGATAATTAGGGTTAGTGATCCTCACTTAACCCATTAAGGACTTATTCCATTAAGTCTAATATTGCATCGAGTTAGTTGTAGGGAATTATTAAGTTATTATTTTAGGTTCAATTAATAGTTTTAATGCGGGTCCTGACCAACTCTAAAATTAGGGTTTCTTGATATTAGGGTTTTCTAAACCCTAATACGGGTTTCCAACCACTAAAGTTAAATGATTATCTAATTAAATAAATGTATAATTAATAAATTGGGCACCACCCACTCCTACCTCGGGCAGGGGTGGTCGACGGCGGTCCATGGCGGCAGGAGGCGGCAGCCACCCGCCAACGACGACGGTTTGAGTAATAATTCCAACAATCCAACACACATACAGTTTCTTACAACACACACATGCACACTAGCACCAAAAAGAATAAGAAAAATCCCAAAACAACCACCAAAAACGGTGGTCGGCGGCGGCAGGAGGTGGCAGCCAGGTGATGGTGGTTTTTCTTTAGTTTCCGGTCAAGCAATGCACACAACGTCATTTAACTGAAATAACACACACTTAAACAACATTTCACACACACACACACAACCACCTAACACGGTGGATGGTGGCGGCAGAAAGAGCATCACGGGCGGCAGCCACCATGGTTGGCTGCCATGGTGGCCCCTTGCGTTTTTTGGCCAAAAAAACAAACCCACATCACGACTCCGATGGAAGCCCGTACACACATCGACCTAAGCTAAAACACATACACATGTGAAATTACAAACAAACACAGCCACCCATGTGATGGCAGGTGGTGGCAACGGAACAACAAAACAAAACGGAGGCGGAGAGGAGAAAGGTTCGTATGTCAGCCCGTGGTTCGTCGTCGTCAGCAACAGTGGGAGCAGTGGCGGCATCGGCTTGGCGGTTCACCACAGCGGCAAGGGGTTGGCTGTAATGCCTCGTTTCTGCTACACATTTATTTATAAATTATTCATTTTTATAGAGCTACTCGACGAGTTGGAAGCCCTAGACTCGTCGAGTAGAATCGAGTCTTGGACGTGGGTTTTTGGCCATCTACTCGACGAGTCGAGAGCCCTTGACTCGGCGAGTAGGTCTGCCAGAGTGAAACCCTAATTTCGGGGTTTTGCACCCTATTTAAGCATCTTAATCCTCACCTTTTGGCCTCATTTCCAGCCTCCAAGTCATAAACCCTAATCCACGAAACGCTAGAGCATTTTGTGAGTGTGTGAGCCATTCTTTAGTGATTTTGTGTGTTCTTGAAGCTAGAAGAAGAAGAAGGAGCTAGAAGGTTCAAGGAGAAGATTATAGATCCATGGATTTCCTTCCATCCTCATCACCTTCTGTTAATCAAGTCCCTCACTTGATTATTCATTCATTAGATCTACTTCCATTTTATGAGGGTTTTGGTTCAAGAACCATGGTCCTTGGGACGTGGACATCCCAAGTGACTTACATTTCAGATATGGGATCTTGAAGGGGTTCCATTGCATAATGGTGCAAACTTTATGACCATGGAAGCCCCATGCAAGCTTAATAACGTTTTTATGGCCATTTCAGCCCTAAAAGGCCATGCATGGAAGGAAAGCAAGGAACTTTACGTACCCAAGTGATGTCCAAGGCCTAGATCTAATATAGCGTGCTTTGGTTTAGAGTATTATGGCTTGTAGACCAAGATTTATGTTCTAGAGAGTTAGGGTTTGAATTAAAGTCTTTAAGAAGGAATAATAGCAGGTAAAGTTGGAAAAAATTTACCCTTAAAAGTGTATTCCCAGTGTGTATATGAAGTATGGAGTCTGGAGCTGAAGGGTAAGAGCTTAATATATTGAGATGGATCAATCAGATAGAGGAACTCAGCGTGTCCATAGAGGGACTCGACGAGTTGAGTTGGTTTGTCCCGTTTTAGCTTATGCTAGAAATCGACGAGTTAGTGAAGGGTCTCGACGAGTTGATTCGGTAGATCGTGACTATGAGTAGCGTGGGAAGTCGACGAGTTGGGGGTGACTCGATGAGTTAGATCGTGATTCTAGGTTTTAGGACTCGACGAGTTTTTGGTGTAACTCGACGAGCTGGGTCAACCAAAAGGTTGACTTTGACCAAAGCGTTGACTTTGACAAGGGGTAAAATGGTCATTTTACCGTAAGGAGAATTATCAGGTTTTGACTAAGTGTTATTGTGGTAATAATAGTCGGGAAGTCGTAGGAGCAGCCGTCAGAGATTCCTCACTCAATATTTCAGCAGTCAGCTTTGCGAGGTGAGTCCTCTTCCAGTAGGAACGGGTCTAAGGCACCAAGGTCGGCCCGTCTATGTTGGTTAGCAATGTCGGGGTTAGCCTAATGTAGTTATATGTTTCCGGACTTCGTTCCGATGCCGGGGCAAGCCTAAGGAATGTTTGTATGCTTGATGTCTTCGTGATTCTTGCATGTGTTAGTTTATATGTTCTGGACTTCGGTCCGATGTCGGGGAAAGCCCGAGGAAGTTCTAGCTTATATGTTATGTGTTATATGTTCCGGACTCCTGTCCGATCACGAGGCAAGCCCAAGGAATGTTTATATGTTTATGTGTTATATGCTTGTTGCTATGTTATATGTATACCAAACTTCGATCTGATGTCGGACGGGGCCCGATGTTGGCGGGGCCGATGCCGGGTGGGGCCCGATGAAGTGGGCAAGGCATACCATGTCTTCCAAGTTGTTATGCAGCTCACCAATACAGATCATGAACTTTCACTGATCAAGGTCCTTCGCCTTATGCAAACAATTGAGAACTCATAGAACTCACATGCATAGTTAACTTTTAACTAGAATGGGCAGAAAAACAAGAATATGTCAACACGATAGGTTACAAACCTCAAGTCGTGTGCTAGTGATAAACGATAGGTTTATTCTTGATTAGTTCTTGAAACTTTTCAAGGTCTTTAAGACTCCCACTAACTTCTTGACATATAAGATTCTCTTGTCCAGAAACACTCCTTGACAAACAAATATTCGAGAGTCAGTGCAAATTCTTATCAAGGAAAAACACTTCATACAATTGGTCTTAGTTGGTCTTTGTCTTAAAGACATCACAAATACCAATTCTAAATGTGTTATACACCTACTTAAGATATGTCACTCAAGGAACAATCTTGGAGTATGACTCTAAGACTTGATTTTGGAACGAAGTATGATTCACCTTATCCATTTCAACAATTCTCTATTCCTCTTCTTAGCCATACAAGTGCACTAAGGTGTCCTTAGAGGATCAATTATGATATGGTTTTCATAATCATTAAGATGATCATAAAACACGATACTAAAGTACTCTCCTTTCCTTTCAGATTGGAGAAAATTTTATCTTTCTGCCTAATTTGATTCTTCTTATTCGTTCTGCTATACCTTGAAACTTTTTCAATGTTTTAGAATTACACTTAAACTTGTAAGGATAACCATATTTACTAAAATTTTCGTAAATCATGGCGAATAGTCTTATCGTTCTTTGTGGTGGACCCGACCAGTGCACAACAATTTGTACTAGATCCCCTAGTCCTTCACTTGACTCACATCTATATGTGAACAAGTAATTAGTTTTAATTTCCCAAAGATGAAGGTTCTCATTTATCATACAATACAAGTTGCATGATTCCAAGTTTCTATCCAATTGAAACTTAGTGATAAGAATCTTTCCTTATTTGGTAAATTTAGACACTACTACAAACGAATGAATCAAATTCATATTGCTAAAAATAGAAACATACAAACATCAATTTTCACAAATGCCATTGCAAGGAAATATAAAATAAGATAAAATCAAAATTTTCTTTATTTATAAAATTGCGGTATATCTTGTTCTTACAATGCAATTACAAATGAAAACTATGTTACTACATATTTCTAAGCAATCTATCCTAACTCCTAAGTAGCAGCTCATAATTCTGATCACCGAATCATGCGATCAAAATCCATCTCTTCGCGATCAGACTCAGCCTGCTCTTTCTTTAAGCTTCATTTCTCTTCTTCGATCCTGAAGCAGAGTTATGCACTTTGACTTTAACATCCTTGTGATCTCTCAGGTAAATAAGGCAGCTTCGCAACCAATTCTCTTTCTCTTGGAAGTAGTAACAAACATACTCTTTTGAAAGACACATGGGACAATATCAGACTTAGCCTTTCTCTTTACCATTTGGTCTAAGGGTTCAACCATGGCTGATCCCTTTCCATTGGCAAGAGAAGACTTTTCTGGACTTCCAATGTTACCATTTGGGAAGTAGATCTTCCAATCAAATTTGCATTACCAGTGCGCCAACTCATTGCTGATTAAGCATCATTTAGCAAATAGGTAAGATCGATGAGGGCCATGTCATGATCTGTCACATAGTAGTCTTTAACAAACTGACTATACGACTCGAAAGTGATTGAAGAACCAAGTCAACAACCAACTTTCTCGAAACAACAATACCTAACATTCACATCTTGTCAATGTGTGACTTCATCGCCAAGACATATACACACAAACCTTCCATCTTGGTGTTTGCTTACCAATAGGGTTTGAGTGACCTTGAACTTTTCAAGTCGACGAACATGTGGGTCAGGGATAATTATTGGAGGAGGTGGAGGAAGTGAAGTGTGATTTCTAGGAACATCATCTTCATGAGGAAAGCCTTTTCCAAAAGATCCGGGAAGACCATAGTTATCAGAACTAGACATCTACAAGGGAGAAATTCAAGTTTAATTCTTTTATGTCCTTATTATAACAACCAAATGAAATATTAAGGTTAGGACCCAACACAATATTCTGCAATTCGGAAGAGAGATGTCGTAATCGAATTGCAAAATATTTGAAGGTAGGTAAATGACGATTTACCAATTTCCACCATGAAAAATGAAAAAGAATATTAGGTTTTAAATGAATTGAAATTCCTAGATCTTTTGAGATTCATTGAACTTTTCAATGTCATGTTTAATCTCGATTATTCCCTTCAAGTTTGTGATTGGGATACTGAGGAGCACAAAGAAGGTGTGAATAACCATGCAAATTAGCTTGGTACTCTCGAAGTCAATTATCACTTAATCAATGTGTCGGTTAGCCACACCCGCTCCATTGATTTATGAAAAACTACGAGCTACCCATTGCCATCCTTTATAAGAACACATTAGTGTGTTGGTTAACCACACATGCTCCACTAACTGACCAATAAGGTGCAATGTGCAATTTCATGGATTAGCATCAAATTCCCATTTTTCCTAAAGTAACTAAGATTGGGAATTTATATAGTGTTTAGTTACTTTGTATTTCATTATACTTTTAATGAGGATTTAAGTGTCTTATCAAACCCTTTCAACTAAGGACCCTCCATTAGTCAAGAGTGCGGTAGGTAAGAGCGGATACCCAATGGCGGTCACTTTACAGGCCACTTCCTTAAACACCCCTTATAGACCAGCTTTGTGAATGAGACCTACTAATGTTAAGACTGACTTTTTACTTATACATATATAATTTATTAAACTTTTAATTTTATATAGTATAAGAATGTATTTTAAACTTTTAAAATACTAGGTAGTTTAATCTATTAATATATTATACTCTTAATTTAATTAATCTTAAACCAGGTGATTATGGATTTAATAATACTCTCTTAATTAAATATTTAATTAACTTAATAGAATCCATAAGAGTGTAATTGAACTATTCAAAAACACCAAGGTTCCAAATATAAAAAATTCAAAATTAAAAAGTATTTAATTAATTTTTAAGTTATGAACCCAAGAGTTTCACCTTTTGAAACATTTCAATTACTAGAGTTAATGTTTCATAAAAGAGACTTTTTATGTTTCAAAACTTGAGGGCAAGTTTTGTAACTCTTGAAAAACTTTTCGATTCCAAACTTGATTGTTGGGCTGAAAAGAGTTTTGATGTTGCGTCTTTTGGGCTCGTTAGATTAGCCTTTTATTCTCCGGTTTGGGCCTGTCCAACCGAGAGCCTTTTATGTATTGTATATAAGTTAAATGCTTGCATGCATATTAGGTTAAGATTCTAGAGGTTATCGATACAGCGATAGATCAAGAGTATTATATTTTTCTGTAATCGTTCTTGTAATCTTCTAATCCTTTACAGTTGATGTTCTTAATCGAGCTCTTCTAAGGATTTTATTTAATCATTCGACACGTTTGATTCAAGCTGTTTGTTCTTATTATTGCATTTTTAACTGTTTTATATTCATATACTTGTTCAAGATCTAATCGATCTTTGTAGATTAAAAGTTGTTTTTAATCCCATCAATTGGTATCAGAGCAGGAGGCTGTGTAATCGATACACATCTTTTCTGTGAAAAAGATTTCCATTAGGGTTTTCCGCAATCATCGATATTTATTGAGCCGTCATCTTAATTGACGTATCGTAGTATTTATTGTTTTTCCCTAATCTGCTTTATTACAAGTCTGATCTTTGAACAGGTTTTTACGATCATTATGGACGCAACGCAATCAAACCCTATTAATATTTCCAACAGCATCGGTTCGACGACAAAGATTCCAATCTTGTACACCCATGACTATGAAGTATGGGCGCATCATTTCGAAGATTATGTGATTGGATCGGAGGACAATGGTTATCTCATATGGGAAGCCATCATCAGTGGACCGTTTTCTCATTCTACGTCGTCCAGAATCATTAAGACGCAAAAAGAGTACAATGATCTGCTCAAGGACGTGACGAATATCGCGCAAGATGAAAAAGACAAACTCCAGTGCAATATTAAGGCACTTAGGTTGATCAGATTCGCCCTTCAGTCTGACACATTCAGGCTGGTTAGCTCATGCACTACGGCGAAGGAAGTGTGGGATAGACTTCGCGAACTGTATTCCACAGACGAAGATCTTGAACATTCCATCCAAACCTTACTTCTATCTGAATTTGGTGAATTCAGGCAAGGGGCCGAAGAAACTGTGACCCAGACGTTTGATCGCTTCAATCATCTTCTCAGCAAGATGATCAAACACGACATTGAAAGGAAGCTTATCGAACAAAAGGTTACTTTCTTGAACGGACTGCGATCTGAATGGAGAGCAGTTGTTTCCACAGTCAAAGCCCATGAACAGTTTAAATCATATTCTTTGGCGAAACTGGTGGGTATTCTAAAGTCCCAAGAGAAGATTGTGGTTCAAGAGAAGAATGTTGTCTCCAGTCTTGGTTCGTTGGCCCTCCTATCTAAAAGTAAAGTTGTGGTGGAGGATGAAGAGCTCAACTTGGATGAATATGACCTCTCAACTGAGGATTATGCCATGATGGTATCCAATCCTAAGAGGTTCATAAAGAAGAGATTCCCCAGCAACAAAAACCGAAACTGGCAGGGGAGTTACAGCTCAGAAAAAGCAAACAATGAACCGAAGGCTGAGGAGCCCAAAAAGGAACCGAAAGCAGATGGCGATTCCGGAGTAAGCTGTTTCTATTGTGGTGGCAAGAACCACTACGTTAAGGACTGTGTTCTTAAGAAGATGGCTGAAAAGGACAATGGAAATGATGAGGAAGCGGTGCTGCAGAAGAGATTGGATGAGTTAAGAAAGAAGAAGTCTACCGCTAACCCTTCTATTAATACTCTTATTGTGCAGGGTTCGGTCAATGACGATGAGTTCGGTAGCACTGAAGTTTGGTCTACTGACTCAGAAGACGAAGAAGTGAGAAAGCCTACTCATGGAAAGGCATATGTGGCTAAGGAGGAAAGCAGTGGTGGAAAATGCTTCATGGTGACTGAGGTGTCTCAAATGAGGGGATACAACACCGATGGAGGAAGCAATGGACCGAAGGTGCAGGAGGATATGTGCTTTACGGCCAAACCACTCAGCCAGCAGTTCAATGAACTCGATGAACTGATAAAGAAGGTACAATCTGCTTTTATTTCATCTAAAGTATCACCATCCTCTTACGAGAAAGAACTAAAAAATATCAATACAAGAATTTCTCATTTAGATAGTAGCTTAACTCAAACTCGAGTCACCAATTCTAACCTGACTGATCAATTAAGCAGGGCGGCGTCGAAGAGTGAGGAGCGGCGAATGTGGATTGAGTTAAAAGAGTCGGAATTAATTAAAGTTAAAGACGAAAACATTTATTTGCAGAGAGACAATTTGAAATTGTTAAAACAACGAAATGTTTTTTGTTTAATAGCTAAACGTTTATATTCCAATATTACTCAACTTCACTTGGACTGTGAGATAGGTCAAAAGATCCATCGCATGATTTTGCCCTTTCTAGAATTTAAGGAGGATGAAATCGATGCCGAAGCTTACAATTGTGAAAGTGTGATATCGTCTGATGATGTCAATCCAACCTATATGTATGGACTGGACAAAATTGAGTCCTTCATTAAGTCCAAAGACCACAAGGACATGCTCAAAAACCTTTTGGACGAAAATGACCGACTTAAACTGAGAACCGAAACCATGCAAAAATTTGACTCTCTTAACGCCAACGTAAGCTCAGAAAACAAAATCGATGTTGAAAATTCATCTGAGCTTAACGAGGACGAAAACATGAGTGAAATTTCGGTGGAGGATACGGTTGACTGCTCAGAATTTGTTAAAAGCGAAACTGAAAACCACAAAAACCTTATTTCTGAAAATTCTGTGGAATTCGCTAGATTGTCCCAACAAAAGTCCCCGAAATTAGTAGAAAAAGCTGTTGTGTATCAAAAGGTCAGGACCACTCCAAATCAAGTATACAAGGTGACTGGAGTAACCGAACATCAAACAGCTGAACTCACAGCTATTGTTAACGAAGACAATGCTGATGGTTGTGATGAGTATTTCTGGGAAGCTCCTATTGATAATGGAAACGAAACCGTTGGTCTTTCTGAAAGAACCTCCTGGATGAAGAAAGGGAGGTACATACCTGAACCCTTGAACAAGCCTGATAATTTCAGTGAACCAAGTACAAGTGGTACCAAAGAAATTCCTCAAGAGGATGATTGTTTAGCAAAAGAAGACATTCCTTCAACACCTACAGCTCGAAGCGAAACTTCATCAGATACTCCTTCCACTTCCTCAGGGCAAAATGAATCTTCTTCAGATATTCCATCTGTTCCTTCTGCACAAAGAAAAACTCCTGAAGTTCAAAAGGAATCAGTCAAAGTTACAGCAAAAACAAGAGCGAACGTTCATCATCAACCTAAGCAGATGAGGGATAAGAAGATAGAGAGGAACCAAAGATACAGGAAAAATCTTTCTGAAAGGAAACAATTCTGGCACTCCCAGAACGCATACTATACACACAAGGACAAGAATCTGAAGTATGAAAACAATCCTGTACGAAAGCCTGAAAGTTCCACTAACCGAAAGCCAAGGTTCGGTTCGCAAGAAGATACTAACCGAAAGACAAGGTTCGGTTCACAAGAAGATACCAACCGAAAGCCAAGGTTCGGTTCTGAAAAGGACTTCGACCGAAACCAAAGGTTCGGTTCCAAGAACAACACCAACCGAACACAGAGGTTCGGCTCCAAAATGAAAAAGGAACAAGACTCAAAGGTTAACCCCACCAATGATCAAAAGCAAAAGGGTCACCTAGAGTCATCAGCAAGGAAGACATCTCCATCCAAATTCAAATCCAAATCCTCTCTTCCTAATTCTTCTCGTTCTTTTACTTCCACTCATTCATCTCCATCTAGTTCCAAAACTAATCCCGCTTGCCCTCAAAAACCTCATTCTTCAGCTGAACAGAAGGGAAAGCAAAAGGTCGATGAATCCAAACCTGAGTCCAAAACGAACATCCCTAATGTTCATAAAATAACAGTCTTTACCATTAAAAAGAAAGATGAAACAACTCTAATAAAACGAACATATCTAGTTGACATCTCTCTTACTATTCCTGTTCCCATGAAAAGCTCACATGGACCCAAGAAACTTTGGGTTCCTAAATCTGCTTAATTTTTGCAGGTTATAAGTGACGAGCAGTTTGACGAAGAATGGTACATCGACAGTGGCTGCTCGCGTCACATGACAGGGAGGAAAGAGGAGCTTAGGGAATACAGATCCCTTGCAAATGGTGGCAACGTTAAGTTTGGAAATAACTCTTTCGGCACCATAAAGGGATATGGGATGATAACGAATAGTGATTTTACCATAAGGAAGGTGGCCTATGTGGAAGGACTTCAACACAACCTCATCAGTGTATCTCAACTTGTCGGAGGTACAGGTCTCAAAGTTTCATTCGACGATGAAGGTTCTGAAATCATAGAGAAAAAGACAAAGAAAGTGATTCTGAAGTCAGATCGAAAGGGTGAAATGTTTCCTCTGAACATGAAACCCATCAAAGGAAACCCAGCCATATGTCTACTATCAAAAGCTCAATCCGACGAAAGCTGGTTGTGGCACCGAAGACTCTCTCATCTCAATTTCAAAGATATCAATCGACTTGTCACTGGAGGTCACGTTAGGGGTCTTCCATTGCTCAAGTTTGACAGAGAGCATTTATGTGCTGCATGCGAAATGGGAAAGCAGAGTCGTCAAAGTCACCCATCCATAATTAACACAAAAGTTGTTGAACCACTCGAATTGCTTCATATCGATTTGTGTGGTCCTTCATCTATTGAAAGCATCGGTGGTAGCAAGTACATTCTTGTTATCATTGATGACTTCTCTCGATTTACATGGGTGTTCTTTCTAAAGCTCAAATCTGAAGCGACTCAAAAGCTGAAAGTGTTTATCAAGCAAATTGAAGTCCAGCTCAAGAAGGTCGTTCGCAACATTAGGAGCGACAATGGTCTCGAATTCAAGAACAAAGAGTTTGAAGAGTTTCTTGCAGAAAAGGGAATCAGTCATAATTTCTCAGCTCCCTACACACCACAACAGAACGGAATAGTCGAAAGACGAAACCGATCGTTGTGTGAAGCTGCCCGAACTATGTTAAGTTTCGCTTCCTTACCTCTTTATTTTTGGGCTGACGCTATTTCTGCTGCTTGTTATACACAAAACAGGTCCTATCTCAACAAGCGATTCACGCTCACACCATATGAGATAATAAACAACAGGAAACCCAATGTGAAATTTTTCCACGTTTTTGGCTCAAGGTGTTTCATCTTTAACTCTAAAGAACACCGCAACAAGTTTGATGTCAAAGCCGACGAGGGAATTTTTCTGGGGTACTCACTCACAACCAAGGCGTACAGGGTCCTAAACAAACGTTCAAGAAGGATTGAAGAGACATACAATGTGACCTTCGACGATAACTACGTCAAGAAGCTGCAGGCCATAGATGACACTGCCGGGGAAATATTTCCTCAAACTGGCCAAGTCACAGTCTCAATCGCCAATTTGTATGAGAAATTTCTGGAACACTTTGATGAACCGGAAAAAGCTTCTCTCTCAGAAGCAGGTGCAGCTGACAACAAAATTGATCATATGAAACAAATTGTCGAAGATGCTGCGAAAAGAATGCATGAAGGAGAATCGCTCACTGATGAATCTCCAACCAACACTGCTTCTGTCGAGGGGGAGCCAAGTACTCAAGTCCAGGGGGAGCTAAGCTCACAAGTCCAGGGGGAGCAAAGCTCTGCCACTTCACCTGAAGGTCCTTCACCAACCGAAGGTACCTCTCCAACCGAAGGTGCCCCTCCAAACGAAGGTGCTTCAATGCCTGAAAGTCCAGCACCGCAAGAAACCCCTGAACCTCATGTTTCTCAAGATTCATCAATTGAGGGGGAGCATGATGATATGTCGCTTGATGACGATAGCCAATCTGAGCCCGAAGAGATGATCAATGCTGAACTAGATCCAACCTTCGATCCGAATTACCCTCCTCTCACAAAATGGACCAGAGATCATCCTATCTCCCAAGTAGTTGGTGATGTATCTGAAAAGGTTCTGACCCGATCTCAACTGAAGGCAAAACAGACATCCTTATTCTCAAAGGTTGAGTTTTGTATGTTTAACTCATTCGTATCAAAAGTTGAACCGAAGACAGTGAACACTGCCCTCGATCACTCTGATTGGGTTCAAGCGATGCAAGACGAACTGAACGAGTTTGAAAGGAACAAAGTCTGGCGCCTCATTCCAACTCCTCCAGATGCTTCGGTTGTTGGTCTTAAATGGGTTTTTAGAAACAAAATGGACAAGGAAGGTAATGTCATAAGGAACAAGGCTCGTCTGGTTGTCAAGGGATACTGTCAGGAGGAAGGGATAGATTACGAAGAGACGTTCGCTCTAGTAGCTAGGCTAGAATCTGTTAGAATATTTCTGGCTTATGCTGCTCACAAAAACTTTGAGGTTTTCCAAATGGACGTCAAATGTGCGTTTCTCAATGGAGAACTTGAAGAAACTGTGTATGTGGAGCAACCTCCTGGGTTCGTGAATGAAAAGCATCCAAATCATTGCTACATTCTGGATAAAGCTGTGTACGGCCTCAAACAAGCTTCGAGAGCCTGTATGAAACGCTTACAAAATTTTTGAAGATGTCCAAATTCAAACAAGGTTCGGTTGACCCAACCTTCTTTCGCAAAAAGGAAGGTAACCACCTTATGATAGTTCAAATTTATGTCGATGACATCATCTTTGGCTCCACGAATCCCAGCTTAACAGCTGAATTCAGAAAGTTGATGGAGACTAAGTTTGAAATGAGCTCAATGGGTCCTATTAATTTTTTCCTTGGTTTAAATATAAGACAGGGACCCGAAGGCATCTTTATCAATCAGGAAGCTTACACGAAGACTCTCCTAGCAAAGTTTGGCATGATGGGAGACTCAAAAGTCAAAGTCCCAATGGCATTCGGCACCAAGCTGACCCCTTCACTAGATAAACCGGCTGTTGACATCACGCTCTATCGTCAAATGATAGGCTCATTGATGTATCTAACTGCTAGCAGGCCTGATATCATGTTTTCTGTGTGTTATTGTGCTCGATTTCAGGCTAACCCACGCGAACCTCACATGCTGGCAGTGAAGAACATCCTACGCTATCTCAAGCGAACCGCCTCCTTAGGTCTATGGTATCCATCCAATTCAGGCTTCTTCGTTCAAGCCTATTCTGATGCTGACCTTGGAGGATGTGGACTCGACCGCAAAAGCACAACTGGTGGCTGTCAATTTCTTGACGGGAAGTTGGTCAGCTGGCAATCCAAGAAACAAACATGTGTGTCGCTGTCTACTGCTGAAGCGGAATACATTGCCGCTGCATCCTGCACATCACAAGTGGTTTGGATCCAGAGTCAACTTCGAGACTATGGACTCAATATGAAGAAGATCCCACTATATTGTGACTCTGAAAGTGCAATTAGGATATGTCATAACCCAGTGCAACACTCTAAAACCAAACACATAGCACTGAGGTATCACTTCATCAAAGATCATGTGGAAGATGGAAATGTCGAAGTTCACTTCGTAAGAAACACTGATCAACTGGCTGATGTCTTTACCAAAGCTCTTCCTGAAGCATCATTCAATAAAATATTGCAAGGGCTCGGTATGATGGAATCAGAGTCAGTACCTCACACTACCTCTCAATCTCAAACGTAAGAAGCGAAACCAACCGAACGTTCGGGTTCGGTTCAACCATCTGACTCGCTCATTACTTCAAAGGTAGTTTTTCTGTGTTGTATATTTCTTGTGCAAAATTTATTTTTCTTTATGTAAATTTTTTTTTTTTTTTTTGCATATCTAAACTCCTTGGTTTCTTAAAAATTTTCAAAGACCGGAACCTCAAGAAGGTTCGGGTTCGGTTTTTCAAAATTTTCAAGAACCGAAACCAACCGAAGGTTTGGGTTCGGTTTTTCAAAATTTTCCTGAACCGAAACCAACCGAAGGTTCGGGTTCGGTTTTTCAACTTTTTCCAACCGAAACCAACCGAACGTTCGGGTTCGGTTTTTCAATTTTTTTTTTGGGTCTTATTTTTATTTTAACTCTTACTTTTTTTATTACTGCTTTTAATTTTTATTTTATTAAAAATTTCAAAAACTTCAAAAATATTTTATTTATTTGTGTGCTTATTCGTTTATGGGGATATATTTGATGACTTACTTAAGTGTCCCTAGAAGCATGCTGCTGTATGTGTCCCAAGCCTCATAAGATTTTGAATAATGGCCTTCATGACTTGGTATACACAAACCTTGTCTTCCCAATAAGGCTAACTCATTTATTCTAATCGTGAGCTACCTCACTCTTTTCTCACATGAGTTTAGAGTCTCCTGCTTGGTCCTTTTGTTCGCAGCAGAGGTACTGTGTCTTCTTTCACCATCCCCATTACACTTCTCCATAACATTCGCTTCATCACTGTAACCCCTGAGACTCTCAGAAACTACCACTGAGGTTTATGGTTACACAACATCTGTGTTTATGATCTTAGCTTCGTGCCACTACGAGCTGAGTGAAACCCAAAATTCAACACCAATGAATTGACGGTGACCAATTAACTTGATCAAGTTTTCACCAATGAATTGACGAATGTACCTTCATGAAATCTCAATTTTTTTTCTGATTCCAATGAAATTGTTACACACCATAACATTTCTTCCCATGGGATCCTGTTATAATTTTTTTTATCTGAGATTTTATACTTATCCAAGTCACTTAAAAATCAACTCTAACCTACTTGTTCAACAGACTACACCGGTCTCACAAGTACTTTGTTCACATTCGTTCTTATATCAAGAATTGAATTGTTGAATCAAAGCGTAACCACCCTTAATTAGCCTTATTAAAAGAAGCCTTTCAACATTTATTAATAAATGTTTGATCGTAATTCAACGGGATTCCACACTAACACTTTGAGGTCTCTCTTGATCTTGAAGGAAGAGATTCATGCCCGGGATCATCAGTTTCGTGTCATAATTGACATCACAGATTATCCCAAAAAGAGTTGCTTTATTTCCTTATCTTTTACACTCTTTGCACGAAAATCCTAGATTTTCAAAATTCCGTTACTAATTATTTTACAGGCTGGTTTATTACTGAGGGATTACTAATGAAGTTGTGGCCAAAAATTAGCCACGTGGGTCCTAAATTGAATACAGCTGATTAAAAAGGGGAAAAGACAAAAAGTTGCTGACGCGGCGGAAGTTCAAAGGATAGAAATTCAAACGACGGTAAAAAGGAGGGCGTGTGAATTTGAAGCGGCCGCGCTTTTTCTGACACTTTTGGACGCGTGTGCAGTATTGAAGCGTCATCCATCTGGCATTAATGGCGCGTGTGGAAATGGAAACGGTTCCTCTCTCTGAACCGGCGCTTATTGGGCGGCGTGATCCTAGGAATCTGACACTCTCTCTCCTACGTGATCATCGCACGTCCCAACTGCCACCAATCAGTCACTCAAAAACCCTTCCGTATTTCCATAAGAGATTTGAATCGATCTTTCTCTCTCCTATCACCTACTATAAAAACCCATCCAGACCACCTTTTACCTCTTTACTGCCCCATAATTTCCAAAGCAAAAATACTTCCAAACTCTCTCCCGGTTATCTTCTTCTCCAACCTGCAACAATGGCTGAATCCTCTTCCGTCCATGCTACTTCTCAAATTCTTCCAATCCGTCCTCAGCAATGCCTTGTGATTGATCTGAACCCACTAGCCTATGATCCCTACATGTCGCCGGTTATCGAATGCCTCAAGTACTCCCAGCTTGCTCCGGCATTGTCCAGAATTGCAACGGTGCCAATGGTGGCTCTATCTCAGGTCTATGCGACGGCCTACTACGACAAGGGCGTCGACAGGATATTTTTCGAAGTGGCGGAACACAAAACGTCGATTTCTCGTCCCCGCTTCTGCACCATGCTTGGGTTTGCTGCTGACCCATCGCGTGTTCACCCGGAGACGATTCCGGTTGGTATGCTCTACAACATGTTCTACAATATGGGCTACACAGAAGTTCTTACCTCCGTCGCCAGGTTCAAGAAGTCATGCCTACCGCCCCTGTGGAATGGGTTATTTACAGTTCTCTTCAAGGGACTGTCTGAGAGGAGCTCAGGATCGGACGGGGCCAGTCGTCTTTTCCTGTCAATTATGTATGGGGTGTACAACGGGATCAACCTCGATTATGGGTTTGTCCTTTGGCAACAACTGATTCAGAGCCTTTCTTCCACTTCTCGCCACTCTGAAGTGTCGCTGGCCCGGTTCTGGATCTTGATCACAAGATGGGCCATGGACAAGTTTGAGGTCCCAACTGCTGACGGTGCACCGATGTCTTCTGTTGGTACGTTCCATACCAAGAAGATCATCGTATCCGATGCATCGAAATTCTCCTTCATTGGCTCTATCCCGGAGTCGATGTATGGTAGTGTGCCATCAGACAGCAGTATGATGAAGGCGATCAAGGAGTTAGGGCCATCTGGTCCGAGGGAACTGACACCGGACATGCTGCGATCAATTCATGATGCCGACAAACCGGTGGCCAGGGGTAAGAAGGCAGACAAGGGGAAGAAACCATCCAAAGCCCCAAAACCTTCTCCCAAGAAGCGCAAACAACCGAAGGCTGCTTCGTCACCACAACCGAAAAGGAGGAAGACCCAACAAAAGCGAAAGCTAGTCCTTCCCTCCTCATCAAGTGAATCCGAAGGTGAGAGTTCGGACACTGAGGGATCACAAGGAGATGAATCTCCTCTATGAGGCAACACACCCCCTCGGTCCCCAACCCCAGAGATGGAACTTCACCAATCCCCAGTTCCTTCCCCTCCACCCACAATACCTATTTCCATTCCCACCATAACCCCTACTATACCACCAACCTCATTCCCTATACCTCCACCCATATTCACCACATCAACCGAAACACCACCTGTAACCGAAACCCCTCCCGTAACCGAACCTCCACAAACCGAAACCCATATACCACCACCACCCGAAACTAACCCCCCACCCACTCAACCTGAACCAACCAAACCCACAACACCCCCTGCTTCACCCCCACCTCAATCTCCAGAAGACGCCTCCGATGGCGATGATCAATTCTTTGGTGGTGATCACATGAACTTTGATTCGGTCTACTATAGTCCGTTTCAAGTTCAGAGTGATGAGGAGGATGATGCTCCAGTGACAAAGAAGCATCTCCGCGATCTTAACGAGAAGGTTGATCAACTTCTCGCCTCCTCCTCCAACCAGCAGTCATCCCTATCTGAAGCTGCCCTTCAGAAGATTGTTGATGCCTTCTCCAGGGCTCAACATGACTCAGTGGCCTCAGCTACTGCCGCGATAGACGCCTCCACCCGAGCCTGTGAGGCAGCGACCGAAAAAGTCGATAAACTATTCTCCGACGCTTCTGACCTGCTGAAGTCTCTGCAGGAAAGTGCCAATGCCACAAAGACAACTCTGGAACCGATTGTTCAGCAATTGGCCAAGTTCGTCTCGACGGAGTTGACTTCGTTCGCTACCCTCCGACAAAATATCAGCGACGACAACTCGGCACTCCGTGCCTCCATCGATGCCCGTCTGGAAAAACTACAAGAGGATCTTGCGGCAGAGAACTCTCTGATGGACGTTCTGGCAAGCAAAACAACTGCCCTAAAGGTCAAGAGCACGCAGCTTTCCAACTCTGAACAACAATTGGAAGCTCTTCGATCCGAGAGGGAAGTCATCAAGACGTGTGTTTCGGATGTCCACGCGGCTCTATCCAACATCCTGGAAGCACACGACCCCATCCTTAATCATTCGGTGAGGCGCACCCTCGCTGAAAAGCTCTCCCCGGCCATGGACCTCTTAAGTAAAATTGAAGGCCTTCCGAGTTTCGTGTCCATTCCGAAACAAGGGGGAGAAGAGAAGAAAGGATCGAAACCACCTCCGTCCTCCAAAGCTACTCACACAACCGAACCAACCCCAACTGGTCATGCCTCGGGTTCGGGTGTGAAGGACAAGGGCAAACACATAGCAGAGGATGGAGATGAAGATGAAGATGAAGACAAGGAGACCATTGCGGACATGTTAAAAAGAAAGAACAGTCGCAATGCTGAAGACGATGCCAGTCGTGTGGCGCGTGAGGCTGAAGAAGCCGAACGAAAGCAAAAAGAAGCCCACGATCTCCTTGAGAGCCGAAAGTTGCTCTTCCCTGCCTGGACCAGGGATCGTTTGATAAAAGAGGCCATAGAGACTCCAAGCATACTATGGCTCGAGCCGGTGATATCGTTCGACTGCAACAACACCATCGATTCGCAGTTCGATATGCCACTGACTCGAAAGGCGTTCATCTTCCACGCCTTCTCCAACATCTTTGAAGTCCCGCATCCGAACGATGAGCTTGACAGGGAGCTCATTGACTTCTACCTGGAGGCCGCTCGCCCTCAATACCTTACATGGAGTGCCCAGAAGATTGTCAATGTTCGGGTGATGAAGCCTTTTGCCGTGGGGAGATTCACAAACGTCAAGTTCAAGCTTATCCGAGGATCTGCAAGAACTGCTCACATGATCTCTCTGGCGGATCTGCCCAATCTGAACCCTCATGATTGGATAGTCTTGTACAATATCCTGCTGACAAACGAAGCCGAATATGGTCCCATATTAGACCATGTCAAAAGGATGCTGGCATGCTATATCATGGAGGTGGCCCTAATGGATCAGGAGGTTGCCACAGTTTTTAAGAAGAAACCGAAAGTCAAGCCTGTGGGATCGGCCAGTGATCTGAATCAAATGCAAATGGGCAAGATAGATTCGAGGCGAAACTCTGTGATGTTCACTAGAGCCGAAGGACAGAAATGTCTCTTCGCTTTAGCTGACAAACATCTTTACACTACAACTTGCTTGGAGCACATCTTATTCATCATCAAGCAGTGTAAAGACAATTCGGCTGATGATATCAAGTACTTCAATGATATGATCAATTGGTACATCCGGTTTAGACAGACTATCCTTTCCATAACCAAGTGTCTGTTTAGTACCGTGAAGAAGAAGGTACCAGCTTCAGCCGCCGGCCCAAGTAGGAAGTGAAAGTCTCGCTCCAAATTGACGCAAAGGGGGAGATTGGTGGGCTGAAAAGAGTTTTGATGTTGCGTCTTTTGGGCTCGTTAGATTAGCCTTTTATTCTCCGGTTTGGGCCTGTCCAACCGAGAGCCTTTTATGTATTGTATATAAGTTAAATGCTTGCATGCATATTAGGTTAAGATTCTAGAGGTTATCGATATAGCGATAGATCAAGAGTATTATATTTTTCTGTAATCGTTCTTGTAATCTTCTAATCCTTTACAGTTGATGTTCTTAATCGAGCTCTTCTAAGGATTTTATTTAATCATTCGACACGTTTGATTCAAGCTGTTTGTTCTTATTATTGCGTTTTTAACTGTTTTATATTCATATACTTGTTCAAGATCTAATCGATCTTTGTAGATTAAAAGTTGTTTTTAATCCCATCATTGATAACAATTTTTGTAAATCCTTAAAAAAACTTTTGATTTCCAAAACTTGATGACAAGTTTTGTAACCTCTTAAAAACATTTAGATCAAATTTAAAACTAATAAAGTAATCATATTATCTTTTACCAATTTGACCTAATTACACTCATATGGCAAGATAATTTCAAATTCTACAAATAATTAGTTTTTCATAAAATCAAGTAATTATCTTAAAAATTGACAATCGTCATTTTATTGGATGGGGATAATCATTACCATATCATTAAAACCGAATTTTATGAGCCAAAACAGTTTGTGGTAATGATCCTAATCCAAAACAGGCCAAAAACTCGAAAAATCTGCCAACTGATGATCCAACTCGTCGAGCTAGGCTATGGACTAGTCGAATTCATGGTCATATGAGTCAACTCGTCGAGTCCACTCATGGGACTCGTTGAGTCCCTTAGCCAGACAACAAAAATCATAATTTTTCAACTTTGAAAACAATACAGTTGCATCTATATAATAGAAAACACCCATGTCTCTGATACCGCTGTTGGTTTTTATGTACTATAACACTCCTATGGTGCACATAAAACCCTAATTCTTTGAATCTATGTTTTCTCTACTTATACATGCAACAAAAATTATTCAAAGCATGAAACCTATAACTAGCATACAACTTTGTTACTTGAAACATAAAAAATAGTTAGAAGAACACCTCTTAGTTGTAGCATGTAGAATTTTGGCCTTTCAAGAGCTTAGCACCTCAAGTGTAATGACTCAAAAAAGTCACAAACACCATGAACAAGTGGAGGAGAATGAGATAAAGGCTAGGAGCCCTAAAAATGGCTAGGTTTAAACCTTGGAGTACTAGTGGCTGATTTTGTAAGGTTAGGAGTTTAAGTTATAGTTTGGAATTCCTAGGGTTTCAACTTGTAACCCTAATTCACTTGGGCTTTAGGACTAATAACTTATTAGCCTTTTGGATTAACTCTTCGTGGACTCTCACAAAGATTTAGTCCAATCCTAGTCAAGATGGATCATTATCCCAAACTATAAATATTACTGATTTACCTAATTAGTCCCTGTAAATTTAATCAGTCTGTTTTGATCACTAAATTAATTCCAAATTAATTCTTGATCAATACCAATTAAATAATATGATTTCTCAATTAATATATTATTCACATAATATATTAATAAATCACAAATAATCTCTTTCTCAAATATCCATCCTATCAAATTGTTCTGGTGAAGGCAACCCGAAATGGACCATGCTACTCTCGGGTCAAGTACATATCAATTATAGTTATGGGCTTAGACACCTAATACAAAAATTATGTGATTATGTGTATGGTATGAGGTAATTTGGGGAGACTCACTAAGCTTCGTGCTTAGAGTTTTTAGTTCGGTTTCAGGTACTTCAGCTAGGAAAGGGAAGAGCTCTGGATGACTACATGGCACACACCACAGTTTTAACCTGGGATGAGTCACTCTGATATTTGATATGATTTTGATACATTGATAGATATTATGTTATTTTGAGTTACACGACTTATGGTTTCTATACGATGATTGGTATTCATGTTTCCTTTGTTAATGATTTTAAAACGAAAATTTTGGACTTTATTTTTGGGATGTTTCATTGGCAGCGTCCCTCTCCGGTCTCGACGGATCCTCCCGATAACCCTCTACGTCGCCGTCAATAGGAGCAGCAATGGTTTGGCGTAGTAGAGGGTAGATGGTCGCGACAACTGGAATTGGGTGGCGGCGGCCGAGATCGTTTAGGGTTGTGGGTGCGGTTCAAAAATGAAGGGACGATGGAAAGGGTAACAGGTATTAACCCGTCTCTTATCAACATCTGCCAAAATTTCACTTTCAGTCACCCCCACATCCATTTTTTTCCAATTCAAGTACATAAATTACCAAACAAACCTTGCTTCTTGAATGTCTTTACATTTCAAGTCCAATTGATACAATTTAGACTCCAATTTCCTGAAATTATAACATTTAACTCCCCTGCTAACACTGGTCAATTATTACTACTTCAGGGCTATTATTTATTTAATTATTATTTATGTATTTAATTATTATTTATTTATTTAATTTTATTTATTTATTAAATTTTAAACGGAATGTTACAAATGCATGATAGTGGGGATGGATTGGATGAGCAGGTTTGGTGCTATGATAGACTGTAAGGGTCAATGAGTAGTGATTTGAACCCCAAGTGGGGGAGAAATAGTTATTTATGGAGAGGGTACCCGGATTGGGTCAGGTTTTGTTGGCGGCCAGGGCTCGGAAGTACATTCAACATGGCTGTATGGGTTATCTTGCCTATATGGTTGATACACGGGTTGTGGAGCAGAAATCAGTTTTGGATGTGCCAGTTGTCATGGAGTTTGCTAATGTGTTTTCGAAGGAGCTACCCAGTGTACCTCCCGAGAGGCAGGTTGAGTTTAGGATTGACCTAGAGCTAGGTGCGGCACCAATAGCCAAGGCGTCATACTGCTTGGCACTGGATCAGATCCAAGAGTTGTCCTCTCAACTTCTGGAGATGTTGGGAAAACAATTAATCCAACCGAGTAGTTTTCCATAGGGAGCACCGATATTGTTCGTCTAGTAAAAGGATGGTTCACACCGGATGTGCACTAATTACCGGGAGTTAAACAAGTTGATGGTGAAGAACCGTTATCCCTTTCCGCAGATTGATGACCTCTTTGATCAGTTTCAAGGTGCATCTTGTTTCTCCAAGAACGATCTAAGGTCGGGGTATCATTAGGTGAGGATGAGAGAGGATGACGTGGAGAAGAGCGCGTTTCGAACTCGTTATGGTCATCACGAGTTCGTGGTGATGCCATTTGGGCTCACCAATGCGCCTATAGTGTTTATGGACTTGATGAATCGGGTATGCAGGTGATATGTGCATATATATACATATAATTTTACATCATATCTTAATATTTCTAATTATTTTTATGCCCTTTATAGAACTAAAGGTACTTAATTGGTTATGTATTGTGTTTTAAGGGTAAAAGACATGCTTGGAGAAAAAAGGAAGTTGGAAGCTGGAAGCTAGGAGGATGAAAGAAGACTTTAAATTGAAGAAAAAATGCACTCTCCACGTCGTGTTGACCCTACCATGACGTGGTAATTTGGACTTTCCCGGTGGATTAAAGCAACATGCTGAATACGGGATAACAACGATGACCACAATGTAGTGGCCTTACCACGTTGTGGTGATATGTTTTTCGGGAAACTATAAATATATGTCATTCTCCTCCAAAATTGGAACCTTTCTCTAGAAGCAACTATCGATGTTTGAAGGCTAAGTATCTGATTTGAAGCTTGGAGGTGAAGGAGTCGATTATAGCTAAGGCATTGGGAGCATTAAGGCAATACAATTCTAAATTATGACTTTCTACTTAATTAATCATGTCTATTACTTTGAAATTCATTTTTTTTGTTTGATTGTTGAAATCATGGGCTAAAACCCTACGAATTTCGTTTAGTGTAGGGTTACTTGACTATTTATGGTTTTATCTATGGTATGGATTTAGTTTTATTGGTTATTTGTTGGTTTAGCTTATTAAAGAACCTTCAATGTTTATGATAATCACTTTTTCTGTTTATTGTTGAATTTAATTAATTTTTTATGACCATCTTTCTTAATCGAATTTAAATCTTATGATCTTGTGAATTGCAAAAGTGTAGGACTAGAGTTTTGAACAAAACCTAGGGTTAAGTAGAAAAGTAGGTAAATAAACGTAGGAGGTAATATATGAAGACCAAACATATATTGAATTGAGCTAATTAATAAAATTAATCAATTTCTTATAAGTCTAAGTTAACTCAAGCTGAACACTATTAAATTTGTTAGTTTATCAGCCTGATCAGTGTATGAATGAGCTTCTTTGCTGAAGGATTAGGATTAGTGAAAATTAACCTAGTCATTTTAGGAATCGGTAACCAATGAAACAAAAATCCGTTGCACTTCCATAAATCAATCATAATAGCAAGTAAATCCAAAACTAAACGAAAATTCTTTCAATTACCTTGGTTTAATTCGTCCTTTGTGCTCTTTGCTTTAGTTTAATATTTACTTTAAGAATTGATAGTTAGTTAGGTTGGTAAATTAAGTTTCTAGTCTTGCAAAAATAGAGAAAACCCTTTTACTAAATTTATTAGTAATTTAGTTAGTAGTAGATAAGAATTAGCGAATAATCCCATTCCCTGTGTTAGATACCTGTGTATTATGCTATACTATCTTCAACAAGGTACACTACCTTAGGAAATAATTACTCACATTAGTAGGATTAACTACAACATATTATTTTATGCATCAAGTTTTTGGTGCCGTTATCGGGGAACGGTCCATTTATAGATAATTTGAATATGCTATTTTATTAGGATTTTTCTTTTTATTTGCTTTTAAATTTTCGTATTAGGTTTTTCTTTTATTTGAGTCACCATGTCGTGGTCATTAACACCACGCTAACAGTTAATTTTCAGTTTTTGTTTTTGTTCTTTTTAAGCGTTTGATTTGTTTTTGTTGCAACAGTTTATGACCCGTGGATTCAATACACCTTTGATTCCACCACTTAAAGAATCGAAGTTAGCTTTTTTTAAAAGCACGGATAAAACCGTAGGAAAATCAAACACACCAAAGAAATCACCTTTCAAGAAACTCAAATTGGTTTTCAGTAAGAAGAAGGGAAAGAAAGTGTGAGAATCCAACAAAATCCCGAAAGAGGAAGGCATTGAGAACAATCCAACGAAAGAGGACATTGATTACAAAACAGACAAGGGAGAAGGTGTGACAACCCGATATTTCGAGTCAATGTAATGTAAAACCAATCAAATTTAGGTCAAAATGTAACCTTCCTAAAATCTTATTCGGATTAAATAAAGTAGTAGGAATCATATCAAGGTTTGCGTACATAAAAAGAACGTCCAAATCTGACCTCGGATGAGGAAGTTATGAATTTTTGAAGAAATTCCTTAATCATGTCATTTTAATAAATAAATAATAAAAATAATTTCGGAATTTGCCAACGGAATCTAAACGAAAGTTGTAGATCATGGTCTCACCTTCGCGTGGATATAAAGAACGTCAAAAACGGAGTTCGTATGAGGGAGATATGAATTTTTGAAGTTTATTTAAAATAAATATGAATTTAATTATAAATTCCTGGTATTATCCGAAGGGGAGTCATCGGATTGGACCGAAGTACGCCCTGCGTACCTTCGTACACCCCGCATACTGAGATCGAGGGTCTCGGATCGTCCACGTCGCACTATCCGAAGAATTTAACCCGTCCGACCTGTCCGAAACTCCGACCCGTCCGACCCGCTGTCCCGTCCGACCCGCCGTCCCATCCGACCCGCGTACCCAGCAACCCATCCCATCCGAACCGAGGCAGTCGAGGCTTCGGTCATGCATGACGTACGCGTACGCATTGTGTACGAGCGTACGCCCCGCGTACCGAGGCGGTTCAGCCTTCCTATAAATAGAATGCGAGGCTTTCCGAAAATGTTGCTCATTTCTCTCCTCTCTCTCACAACCTTGCCTCGTTTTCCGTGCCCGTTATAACCCGAAGCTCTGGTCTTTTTGCTCAAGTCCCGAGGGTCGATTTTACTCCCGAGATTCCCGAGAATCCCGAGAAAAATCCGTTTTCCGAGACGAAACTCTGCCCGGTTTTCCATCTTGCTTTCTTCAATCAATCAAGTGAGTTCATACCCCTAAATTTACCTTTTAAATACTTTATAAAATCTTTTATATGCTTTCAAGGGGGGGATACAAGTTAAATGCTTATAGTTATTGCTTCAATCACATGTGATTGCATTAATCACATGTGATTAATAACTAGGGAAAACCAGTGATTTTATCACTGCTCAAACTGTCTATCGAACTGTTTTACTTCAAAATGTTTTCCAAACCTATTTGCTTTTCAAATTTATACTACGACTCTGATTTAAACAAATGTTCCTTTTACTTAAACCGTTTTAATCAAATCTATGCCTTCAAATTGTTTTATAGATTGACATCAAGTCAATCTTTCTTTAAAAATAATACTTATGTTCCAAATGTCTTATAAATACTTAATTATGATTTTATATTATGAATTGCATGCCCATATATGTATAGATGTATAAATAATGTTTAAAGGGCTTAGGAAGGCCATCCACCCTATTTCCTTTTCCTCGATTTGGATGTGGTCTGGTGGGATTTCGGGTGACCATCCGAAGGTCGTTTCCATACTAATTATATATCAAATATACATATATAGACATAAAAGTACTTCCATAATCATACGTACTAGACACACCGTTAACAAGTTACCATCGGGGTAACACAGAATCATACTATTACAACTGCTAGATCAATGAGTCAGTTCATTCATGAGTCTATACTAGGAAGAGAATATATACAACTATACTATGAGAACATATACAACTATACTAGAACAAGAAACATTTCATCACATATGCAAGAATACGATAACAAATGTGATCCACTGTATCGGAGCATGCCTTAAATGTCATGGCCCGAGTTGTAGCCAGAATTCTCTTGGAGGGAGAGCGTTGAGTTTGCGTATAGATCTATACTGGATTGACTATCCTACACCTTGCTGCTAGCTATAGCCGGACCTGCAGGTCTGCGGGTGCCAAACGTCATTCCGTTATTACGACCGTTCTTTATGTCGTTGTTATCAGTCGATAGTATGGTGCAATTATCACATTATACCTTAATATAAATCCGGTTTAAGGTAGTAGTAATTAGTACAACAGTAGTTCTTATATTACAAAGCTACAGTACTACAAAGATTTACCCATTACATATTTTGGTGATAATCTCACTTAAGCATTAATGTACAAACTATATTTTATCAAATGATAGTTATACTTGGGTAATTACACACTTTTACAACAGACGAGTTTACAAAACAGTTAAGCCTTGGTAGAAGGTTACTTTTATAGAAAATATAGGATTTTCTGAGAGATTCAAACTTTTACAAACTTATACATTGAGACAGGTTCAAACATTTTTGACAACGAACATTGACACTAAAATACTTATGAACTCACCAACTTAATGCTGATAAACTCTTTCAAAATAACTTGTATTCTCAGGTCATCAGTAGACAGGTACCGATGCCAGCTTTTAAGATGATGGAGCGTACTCAAGACTCATCATTTTATTATTTTGATTTACGTTATATTTTTGGTGTCTAACACTGTACAGAACACGCATGTATTAAATTTATATATTTAATGTAATGGATGATGTTGTTTGCCTATTTACATTTACTGTGTTGTGATTACCTTACATGACGTCCTCCGCCCCAGAACGTTTCCGCCATTCTTGGTTTTCGGGTGTGACAGATTGGTATCAGAGCATTGTTTATAGTGAATTGAGTATATCAACCCATAAAAGATATACTAAACTATAAACCCATTAGGGATTAAAACTCTGACCAAGAGTCTATACTTTAAATAATAAAATATTTAACTAAGTATACTAGTCTGCATTCATACTAAAATAAGTGTCACAATGACAAGAACAAAAGTATTACGATTGTTAAATATCACAAGTGAGCTCGGGGATGTATGGTCAGTCCTGGGAATGGCATAGCCCGATCAACTATGCTGGTCCTAGGAGTGATTAGCACATGCCTTAGAATGGTTGTGATAGGTTAACAAGTCTAAAAACTTACCAACAAAACCACAAGGAGATCAATAGAACTTAAACTTAAAATACTATAGGAGTATTTTGTGCTACTAGTCACACGTATACTATATTCTTATACCTCTATTCTCGCGTAGATCTTGATGGCTAAATATCCATCATGGCGACCCGTATTTTCCCAATGAAGGCAATGTCGGGTGGATCGATGTAGAGCCTGAAGTTGAGCATCCAATCCCTTTGGATGATCACTTCGCAGAAGGCTTTTCGGATGGATCCGACTCCCAGCCTGAAGTCAACAACCTACCGATTGTAGGTCAAGCCCCGAACAACAACCCTCGACCAGCGTTTCCAGGTCCTACTCCCTTGTGGGCAAACAACCTAAACCGCTGGAGTGATGATCAGGGTCAACCCTTACCATACTTTGGGGACCGAACCTTTTACAACGTCAGCGATGGTGGCTCTACTGACCGAGTTCTGCCTGTCATTATCCGCAGAATAGCTCGTATTGTCGAGCAAGGTGGAGCAGCCATCGACCGGGTCATAGAGATTGATGCCGACTCAGGTGTCAACACAGTCAGCATCCGCCGTCTTGAAGAAGACATGGAACGGACCCGGAGGATCAATAAAACCCTGCAGTAGCAGTTGGCTGCCTCACGAGCTGAAATATTGGAACTTCGAGCTCGTCAGAGGACTCAGGATCGACACCTTAAAGAGGTGTTTCGTCAAGGGTCCGACCGCAGTACTCACCCGGGATTTTCCCATCGCCGTTGGTTGATGTCTAGTACATCTCCGTCTTTTAATTAAAGGATAGCCTTTAACATCTGTGCTCCAAGTAGCACTTGTGTGTAAAATATTCCTAACTTGCCGTACTCAAATTTGAAATCTAAGAACTATCAAACTTTTCTATATGGTATGATGTATGACCTACGGTTAGGTCGATTTTCCCTGAACTTATTACATCAGTAATACCAGTATTTTTCTTTGATCTATCTATCTGGGGAAAAATCTATACACTTGTGCTTCCCTACTAATATTTCATATTGTGGTTCCAAGCACTCTTTCAACTGTTGGACTATGTTTAGTTAGTCCATGTGTCACTCTCATGTTGCTTACAAATTGATTCTTACCGTTTTCTTATCTTTATAAACTTATAGCTGAAAGATGCCTCCTCGCAAATCTCCCAGGAATAATCCTGCACCACCACCTCCTCCGCCTCCGGTCATCGATACTGTAGCCCTGAATGCTGTCGTAGCTGCAGCAGTGGCAACTGCCATGGCTCAGTATCACTCTTATGATGCCAGCAGAGGTGGAGCCCCTGTGGAATCTATTCCGATCGAAATCCCTGTGCGCTCAAGGGAGTGCTCTTACAAGGATTTTGCAAACTGCAAGCCGAAGCCTTTCTATGGCACCGGCGGAGTCATTTCTCTCTCGCAATGGTTCGAGAAGACTGAATCAGTCTTCAAAATCTGTTCATTCCCTGCTGCGTGCAAAGTGAAATATGCCGCATGCACCTTTGAGGGTAAAGCCCTAACGTGGTGGAACGGCCACGTCAAAGCCCTAACTCTCGTCGTAGCCAACGACATGGGCTGGGAAACAATGAAAGACCTCATGACTGAGGAATACTGCCCGAGGGGCGAGATCCAGAAACTGGAGCAGGAACTCTGGAACTTGTCGATGAAGGGCACCAATGTGGTCGCTTATACTGCCCGATTCAGCGAGCTGGTGGCCCTCTGCCCCAATATGGTTCCCACCGAGGGGAAGAAGATCGAGAGGTACATATGGGGTCTAGTGCCTCCGTATCAGGGGAATGTGCTAGCGTCAAACCCCGCTACCTTCGACAGTGCCAAACGATTGGCACAACGACTCATTGACCATGGAGTCAAAACCCCTGCAACCACAACCACCCTAGCCATCCCGGAACCCTCCAAACCCGCCGATACTAAGCGGAAATTCTGGGATGAAAGGAAGAAGCATCAGGCTGCCAAAAAGCAGCAATTGGTGGCAATTCATGCCGCAGTAACCCCTACTGCTGCTACTACTGCTCCGGTGAGTCGGTATGCTGGAAGTTCGCCCAAGTGCAACAAATGCAGCTACCACCACAATGGCCCCTGCCGTGATATGCAGTGCTCTAACTGCAACAGGAAAGGACACACCGTCCGATTCTGTAAGTTCCCGGCACAACCTATCAACCAAGTCCCTGGCTCTGGCGCGAGCCCAACCTGCTATGGATGTGGCGAAGCAGGCCACTTTAAGAGAGACTGCCCCTAAGCGAGGAATGCGGGAGGAGCAGGGAGGGTACTAGCTATAGGCCACGGGGAAGCAGTTGCTGACCCGACAGTGGTGACCGGTACGTTCCTCCTCGATAACTCCTATGCATGCATTCTGTTCGATAGTGGAGCGGAGCGAAGCTTCGTAAACCATAAATTTTCTCGCATGCTTAATCAACCACCGCACGCACTCAAAGAACTATTCACAGTAGAAGTGGCTAATGGAAAAACTGAAAATACGAGTAGAATATACTTATGTTGTACCCTAACTCTAGATAACCATTCATTTCCAATCGACCTCATGCTAGTCTCAATAAAAAGTTTCGACGTCATCATTGGCATGGACTGGTTAAGCCTTCATCGTGCCGACATCATGTGCTTCGAGAAAGCAGTCCGTCTAAACCTTCCGTCTAATGAAACTCTTATAGTCTATGGCGACAAACCCGGTGCAAGTCTTCGCATCATATCAAGTATTCAAGCACAGAAATACCTGCGTAAGGAATACCACGCATTCCTTGCTCACGTCGTCGACACGAACCTAGAAACGAAAGAACTAAAGAACCTCCCAGTAGTGAGCGACTTCCCCGACATTTTCCCAGAAGAACTACCCGGGTTGCCTCCGCAACGACAAGTCGAGTTCAGAATTGACTTAGTCCCAGGAGCTACCCCAGTAGCCAAGTCGCCCTACCGTTTAGCACCAGCCGAGATGCAAGAACTCTCTGGTCAACATAACGAACTGCTCAGCAAGGGCTTTATAAGGCCAAGTTTCTCACCTTGGGGAGCTCCGGTCTTGTTCGTTAAGAAGAAGGACGGATCCTTCCGTATGTGTATTGACTACAGAGAACTCAACAAACTGACGGTCAAGAATCGTTATCCTCTACCACGCATAGATGACCTATTCGACCAACTGCAAGGGGCGAACTATTTTTCTAAGATTGATCTGAGATCCGGATATCACCAGTTACGAGTGCTAGAGGAGGATGTGCCGAAGACCGCCTTCCGAACTCGTTATGGACATTACGAGTTCGTGGTGATGCCATTTGGATTGACCAATGCGCCCGCAGTCTTCATGGATATGATGAATAGAGTATGCCGACCTTACTTGGATCAGTTCGTCATCGTTTTCATTGACGACATCCTAATCTACTCCCGAAGTAAGAAAGAACATGGCGATCATCTGCGACAAGTTCTAGGGACATTACGAAAGGAGAAACTTTATGCGAAGTTCTCGAAATGTGAATTTTGGATCCGAAGAGTCGAATTCTTAGGACACGTGGTAAGCGAAGAGGGAATCCACGTGGACCCATCCAAACTTAAAGCCATTGAGAACTGGTCAGCACCGAAGACGCCTACAGAAATTCGACAATTTCTGGGTCTCGCTGGCTACTACCGCAGATTCATTCAGAACTTCTCACGAATAGCGAAGCCTCTTACGACCCTGACCCAGAAAGGCGTGGCCTTTGACTGGGAAGAGAAACAAGAAAGAGCGTTCCAAACGCTCAAACGAGCCTTGTGCACCGCACCAATACTATCCCTTCCAGAAGGAATAGAAGACTTCGTAGTCTATTGCGATGCATCAAACCAAGGACTCGGATGTGTTCTGATGCAGCGAGGTAAGGTCATCGCCTACGCCTCGAGACATTTGAAGACACATGAGGTTAACTACACGACCCACGATCTTGAGCTAGGAGCATTAGTTTTTGCTCTAAAGATCTGGAGACATTACTTGTATGGAACGAAGAGCACTATCTTTACCGACCACAAGAGTTTACAACACATTTTCGATCAGAAGGAGCTCAACATGAGACAACGACGGTGGGTCGAGCTACTCAGTGATTACGAATGCGATATTCGTTATCATCCGGGTAAAGCCAACGTAGTAGCAGACGCCCTAAGTCGGAAGGAATATTCTGGTCGCAAAGTCAAGTCATTATCGATAACCATCCATTCACACCTGACTAAGCAAATTCAGGCGGCTCAACTTGAGGCCATGAAACCTGAAAATGTGTCAAGTGAATCCCTTAGAGGAATGGACAAGAATTTAGAAGCCAAGGGTGACGGAGCTTTATATTTCATGAACCAGATCTGGACACCGAAACATGGTGGTTTCCGAGACTTGGTCATGACCGAGGCGCACAACACTCGGTATTCCGTCCACCCAGGTTCAGATAAGATGTATCTGGATCTTAAGAAGCTATATTGGTGGCCTAATATGAAAGCAGAGATTGCTACCTTCGTAAGTAAATGCCTTACTTGCGCAAAGGTTAAGGTCGAGTACCAAAAGCCCTCTGGTTTACTGCAACAACCAGAGATCCCGGAATGGAAGTGGTAGCGGATCACTATGGATTTCATAACCAAGTTGCCCAAGACGACGGGTGGACTTGACACCATATGGGTCATTGTGGATAGATTGACCAAGTCTGCACACTTCCTGCCTATCAAAGAAACCGACAAGATGGAGAAACTTACGAGAACATACATTAGGGAAATTGTACGGCTACATGGTGTACCTATTTCCATTATCTCCGATAGAGATAGTAGGTTCACCTCGAGATTTTGGCAATCACTACAACATTCCCTAGGAACGAGGCTAGACATGAGCACGGCCTACCATCCACAGACCGACGGACAGAGTGAGAGGACCATCCAAACTATGGAAGATATGTTGCGAGCCTGCGTGATTGACTTTGGGAAGGCATGGGATACTCATTTACCCCTTGTCGAGTTTTCCTATAATAAAAGTTATTACACGAGCATCAAGGCTGCTCCATTTGAAGCTCTCTACGGCCGTAAGTGCAGATCCCCTCTGTGCTGGGCTGAGGTGGGTGATACCCAATTAGCCAGGGGGCAAACTTCCGACAGTACTCTCACCGGTCCGGAGATCATTCGGGAAACAATAGAGAAAATAGTTCAGATCCGTGAACGATTGAAAGCCTCTAGAGACCGACAGAAGAGCTACGCTGATAAGCGAAGGAAACCTTTGGAATTTCAGGTGGGAGACCGAGTCCTCCTGAAAGTCTCACCCTGTGTCACAACTGTGAATTTTAAGCTATGTAATCTATACATTCAAATTAATGTGAATCAAAAACTCTAACCAAATACAAGATACAAGTACTATAAATAGTCATCAAACAATTGGAGACCCTAGAAGTTTTGGTTAAGTCCATTTTGGACTAAGACTTCCTTATTGGATCCAAATGAACCAATAAGCTTCCAATTAGACTATCATGGGCTTAGGACCCTAATTGGGCTCTAATTGGACCCACATTCGTTTATTCCAATATTTTGGGCTAGGTAGAACCTAGAAGGAACTAAAACACAAGTTTGACCCATAATTTAACCTAACCTAGCTTAATAAAGCATAAAAATCACAATTTTATTTTATAAGTCCAATAAACACCCTAAACTACCTCTAATGTTGGACTTAGGGGCAAAAGCCCAAACTTTTCCTCTCTCCCCTTCATATTCTCGGCCCAAGGCCCAAATCCAAGGGAGGTTGACTTTGGTTGCCACCTCACTATTATCTAATGGATTTCTAGGCACATATCACATACCTCCATGCATGTATCACTTCAAGAGTCACTTCTTTCTCTTTTCCCTCCTTGCTCTCGGCCAAGCATCATCACACACACCAAAATATCTCAACTTTCTCTCTAGAACACTCAAAGAACTCTCCTTCCCTCCCCTCTCCAAAAATCTCGAAATTTAGGGACTTTCCAAGAGGATTTTGCAAGTAAATCATCATCTAAGGTAAGATTATGCATAGATCTATGGTTTAAATTCTTTTGTTATCAAAATCTCTTCCTAATCCATGTAAAAACCGTGATCTTGCACTCTAGAAACCCCATAATCTCGAAAAGTTCATCAAGGAGTGCAAGGGCCAAAAATCACTTCATTTCTTCCAATTTTTCTTCAAGAACCGAAACTACCCACTCAAGGTGAGATTCATACCCCTATTTTCTGTTTTTAAGAGTTTTTGTGGGGGGGAATACAAGTGAAAGTGTAGATCTATATGTATTTGTATGCCTTGTATGATTTCCATGCTTATATGTATGCTTATATGTGTTTTAATGTTGGATCTAGCCATTAAACCCCTCAAAACCGAGATATAACTCATGTTTTATGATATTAGCTTCAAATATGTTCCTACATAATAAGTGATACTAGATAAATAGCCAAGTGGTTAGCAACAATTTTCTTTAAGCTAAAAACACACATTTTGGGCCAAAAATGTGAAAAATACAAAATTAAGGGCCCAAATTGACATTTTACAGATTCTGATGGTTGGAATGTGCCAAAACAGTTTTCATAAAACTATTTCTGGAATTCTATTCAATTAATGGATTAAAAACATAAATTTCAAGCCTATTGGGCTAAAAATGAAAATTTCGGCCCAATAAGGCCCATTATGCGAATTTTTCTGTTTTGAAGGGCCAAAACTGTGAAATTCTGTAAAACAGTGGACTATAAGTGTCCCAAACCCTTTTCAAAGGTTTAAAATGCTTTTTAAATTTAAAAAGGACCAAAGTTGCAAAAATTTTCCATTTTGGGCCAAAATTGTCAAAATTGCGAAAAGATGGGCTAAAACCGAGAAAAACTGCATTTTCAGGGACTTAAACTGTTTCTTTGAAAAATATGCTGGAAAATATTAATTTCAATAATTTTTGGTGTTAAAATGTCAAGAAAAAATAGTTTAAGGACCAAACCGGGAAATATTTAAATAAAAGGGTTGAAAATGTAAATTTTACAAATAATGAGGGGCTGAAAACAGAAATATTTCAAGGCTGATTCAATGTGTACAATTTGATCAAATAATGACACCTCGACTATCAACGAAATACAACTCATTACAATACCAAAAGTCGTTGCTAAACGAATTGGCTCGGTCTCGAGCCAATGGAAATCTACAACTACTAACTCTTTGATACATACAAATAACGATTGGTAATACATATACATACGAGTGTGCACAGACGTCTACGCACCATCTTCGGGCCCCAAAAGTGTAAAATCTTGTTTGTTGGGCCTAGCTAGCCCAATGACCTGATCTTAAGGCCCGAAGACATTTTTTTCTACGAAGTGTTGAGTTTTACCGACTTGGCACAACGTAGGGTGACTTTCAATGGCTTGTACCACTGGTCCCCAAGGGTCCATGGTATTGCTAGAAAAGTCTACACATTTTACGAGGCGGGTCGGGGACCCCTCGCACGCATATTTTCCCCAGCCGGTTAATAGAGTTACCGGGGTCTTCGTGATCTCTTTCTCTTCGGATGTGGGACTACACATAGTCCGGGCGATTGGATAACGTGATTAGTACGGACGACGCCTTCGGGTTCGTTAGTATAACTACAAACTGGGCGTTTGTGTAATGCGGGTTTGTAGTAAATAATCAATGCTCGAGAACCTTCCAACGTCGCTTGGGACCGATACTGCTATTTTCATAATGTTTTCAACGCAACTCAAGAGATTTCAAAAGAACTAGGGGAACATCGGGTTTCCCTAGGGTTTTCATTACATACAGATTTGAAACGCATACATCTTCAACGAACATTTTTTTTTCAAGTATAGAAACAAACAAGCATACCTATGGATCTTCACAAACGTTTTTGAAAGCTTTTCTTTCCAGAAAATATCGGATTTTCTGGTGGTTTTTCAAACAATATAAACATTCGATTTCAAACACTACTTATGAACTCACCAACATTTCATATGTTGACGTTTTTCCAAAATACTTGTATTCTCAGGGAACCAGTGAATCAAGGGAAATCATGCTCAGTGACGGTTGCAGTTTATTTTTGAATGAACCAAACAATATTAATTTTTGGAAATGTAATATCTTAAGTAATGTATGTCATGAAAACACTACTGGTTGTACTATGTTGATGAATGGTGACGATTATTGTTTTGTTTCATATATATACAACGTTGTGGTATTCAATTGAGTCACGACAGCCCCCGGACGATTCCGCCGTCTGGTTCGGGGGTGTGACAGGTTGGTATCAGAGCTTTGTTTATAGTGAACTAGCATGTCGAGCCATACATTGATATGCAACTATAAACCAAAAAGAGGGACTAACATAACTCTGAACAAAACAAATGAATAAAATACACTTGCTTGCATTAGGAGTAAGGACCTAACGCTGAATCAAACACCATAATGCTGGTATCTCGGTTAATTCGGGACTGTTCTTAGTGATACCAAGGGGTGAATGTAGCCTGATCAACTACAATCTCTCCAAGGTAAAACTAACACATATCTTGATGAGATCGGAATAGCCAGGGAACCTAAAAATTATACCCTCTATCACCCAAAAAGAGAATGTTTGCTTAGTCTGTGTAATAGTCATAGTACCCTAGGAATAATGTAGCATAATTACGTACTCGCGCAGACAGCATGGCTGGTTTTCATCACCCTGGAGACCCCTACTTCCCTAATCAGGGAAACAACGGGTGGCTAGAGGAGGAGGAGCCTGAGGAAGGGCCTGAAGAAGAACCTGAGGAGGACCCCGAAGAGGAATCAGACGGGGAACCGGAGGCAGAAGTCGAGGGCGAGCCTGCCGAACCCGAGGAAGACGAAGAACCTTTCGGAGAGGAGCTTGATGACAGCGAAGGGGGTGATTCGGACGCAGAGTCCGAGGTCATCGATCCCCCTTACCCGGTCAGGGTGCCCGCTTATCGTGTGGGACCCACTGGACCTACCCCTCCTTGGGGCATTGATCTTTGGAGATGGAGCAGACATCAGGGACAACGACCCCCGTTTGGCATGTCACGTGAGTTCTTTGACTTGAGGGACGGAGGACCGGCCGACCGAGCCCTACCGGTCATGGTGAGACGGTTACGGGACACCGGCGACCTTGCTCAGGACACTGCTGATCAAGTACGCCAGCTGTGGACTAGGGTCGAGCGTGCGGAACAGGAGACGCGTGACGTCCTCCGGGAGTTTCACATGAGGCAGGTAAGGTGGGAATCTCGACTCCAGGATGCAGAACGCTTGGTGGCTCGTCTTCAGGGAGCGTCCACATCTTCGGCACCACCTCCTGACACAGCTCATCGCGGTTAGGGATAGACCTATCGTAGTAGGATATTAGTAACTATGTTATGTACTCCGGCTCTATGTTTAAGTGACTACACTACTCATGGAGCCGTTATGCTGTCGGATTAGTGTTACTTATGTATGCTCTTACGAGCAAATTTTCTTGTACGAAATGCGGATAATATTAATAAACTTTTGTGTGTTTTGCTAAATTATTCTCAGTTGCTATGTGTTGAGACATTATGATTGCATGCTTGATGATAGTAATGCTTAGGTTCGTACCCTACACCTAGTTAGTAGGATCATAACCTCACCGAAACCACGTACACTCAACATCTTTCCGTTTCATGACAGAAAGATGCCTCGCCCAGCTACTCGTGGAAATCCCGAACCAACCCCGCCGGAAGTTGACTCTACTGCTTTCCAGGCAGCCGTGTCTGCTGCGGTCACGGCAGCTATGGCACAACTTCACCGAGGGAACAACGGAGGAGGTAACGGGCAAGGATCCGGAAGTTCGAACAACGGGACGAACCAAGGACTCACTAAAACGTGCACCTACAAGGATTTTGCGAACGCTAAACCCCGAACTTTCAACGGTACCGGAGGAGTGATCGCCCTGAAGCGATGGATCGAGAAGGTAGAGTCGGTATTCGAGATATGCGAGTGCCCCGAGCAGATGAAAGTGAAGTTCGCGGCCTGCACTTTTGTGGACCAAGCACTCACTTGGTGGAATGGTCATGTGGAAGCTATGACACTCCCTGTCGCCAACTCTATTCCCTGGGCAGAGATGAAAGAGATGTTGACGGCTGAGTACTGCCCCCGAGGCGAAATACAGAAGATGGAGCAGGAACTATGGAATCTCACGGTGCAGAATGGGAACATCGATGCTTACATATCGAGATTCAGCGAACTATCTCTGTTGTGCCCGGGTATGATCACATCAGAGGGGAAGAAGATTGAACGATTCATTTGGGGACTGACATCCCCCATTCAAGGGAACGTGATAGCTGCTAACCCTGAAACGTTTGACAGCGCGAAGAGATTGGCAAAGAGGCTCTATGATCATAACCACAAAAAGGGCGAGAAACCGGTAGAGACTGAGAAGAAGAAGGAGAGCGATGGTAAGAAGGGATGGAACAACAAGAGGAAGGGGCGTCAAGGTCCCGAGACCTCTAAAAAGCAGCAAACGGTGGCAGTTCACGCTGTCACTGCGCCGGTACCAGTCACATCACATGCTCCAGCCTCAGCTACTTCAAATACTTCAAGACCCTATTCCGGCACTCATCCCAAATGCAACAAGTGCGGTTTCCATCACCAAGGAGAATGTAGGGAGTTCCATTGCACCAGTTGCAACCGAAGGGGACACACTGCAAAGTTCTGCAGGACTTATCCTTCTCAGAACCAGAGTCAGGGAAACAACCAGAACAACAACAACAATCACCGCAACACCAACAACACCAATGCTGGCGGCAACAACACAGGGCCTAGCCACACCTGTTTCGGGTGTGGAAGGACGGGACATTTCCGTCGAGACTGCCCTAACAACAACAACAACTCAGGAAACAGAGGAGCAGGAAGAATGCTGACTATGGGTCAGAGTGATGCAGTTCAGGACCCCGCAGTTGTGACCGGTACGTTCCTCCTAAACCACACTTATGCATGCATCTTATTTGACACCGGAGCGGAGCGAAGTTTCGTAAGCGAGAAGTTTAAACATCTATTAAAACAACAACCCCAAAAGCTAAATGAAACCTATACGGTGGAAATGGCCAATGGGAAGACCGAATCCACTAGGGAAATCTACACTGGATGTACCCTAACCCTTAACCAGCACGTCTTTCGAATAGATCTAATGCCAGTATCAATTAGGAGTTTTGATGTGATTATCGGCATGGATTGGTTAAGCCCCCACCATGCTGAGATTATGTGCCACGAGAAGGCCGTTCGCCTTCGTCTCCCGAATCACGAAACCCTAGTAATTTACGGAGACAAACCTAGCACGAATCTTCGTCTTATCTCGTGCATCAAGGCACAAAAACATCTGCGAAAGAACAACTTAGCGTTCTTGGCCCACATAGTGGACAAGACAAAAGAAGAAACTAACATTCAAGACATTCCGGTAGCGTGTGAATTTCCGGACGTGTTTCCCGAAGATCTTCCAGGAGTACCCCCAGAGAGACAGGTTGAGTTCCGAATCGACCTCGTCCCAGGAGCAACTCCTCTCGCTAAATCACCATATCGACTGGCTCCTGCTGAAATGCAGGAATTGTCCAGCCAACTCAGTGAGCTTCTGGACAAGGGATTTATCCGACCTAGCTACTCGCCATGGGGAGCTCCGGTGCTCTTTGTCAAAAAGAAGGATGGATCTTTCAGAATGTGCATCGATTACAGAGAGTTAAACAAACTCACTGTCAAAAACCGCTACCCACTCCCGCGAATCGATGATCTATTCGACCAGCTCCAAGGAGCTAGCTACTTTTCTAAAATAGACTTACGGTCCGGATACCACCAACTCAAGGTCCGAGAAGAGGATATTCCTAAAACCGCTTTCCGAACCCGCTATGGACATTACGAATTCGTCGTAATGCCCTTCGGTCTAACAAATGCACCTGCCGCATTTATGGACCTAATGAACCGAATCTGTCGACCGTTCTTGGACAACTTCGTCATTGTGTTTATCGATGACATCCTCGTCTATTCTCGAAGCAAAGAGGAGCATGGCCAACATCTCCGACAAGTCCTAGAGACGCTGCGATCGGAAAAGCTTTACGCCAAACTCTCCAAGTGCGAGTTCTGGCTTCGGAGTGTGAATTTCTTAGGCCACGTAGTTAGCCAAGACGGGATTCATGTGGATCCCTCTAAGGTCAAAGCTGTGGAAGGATGGGCAACTCCGACTACTCCCACGGAAATTCGTCAGTTCTTAGGCCTAGCAGGCTACTATAGAAGATTCATCCAAAACTTCTCAAAAATCGCCAAGCCACTTACCTTGCTTACGCAAAAGAGTGTGCCATTCAAGTGGACAGACAGGCAAGAGATTGCGTTTCGAACCTTGAAGCAAGCTCTTTGTAGCGCTCCTGTATTATCTCTACCCGAAGGAACAGAAGATTTTGTAGTATACTGTGACGCGTCAAATCAGGGCTTAGGTTGCGTTCTCATGCAACGAGGAAGAGTAATAGCATATGCGTCCCGTCAACTAAAGACGCACGAAGTAAATTACACAACCCATGACCTAGAACTGGGAGCTGTGGTCTTCGCTCTAAAAATTTGGAGGCACTACCTGTACGGTACAAAGTGCACCATCTTTACGGACCACAAGAGCCTCCAGCACATCTTGAATCAGAAGGAGCTGAACATGAGACAACGAAGATGGGTGGAATTGTTAAACGACTACGAATGCGAGATCAAGTACCATCCAGGCAAGGCCAACGTGGTAGCTGACGCATTAAGTCGGAAGGAATACACAAATCGCCGCACGAAAACGCACTCGATAACCATTCAGTCTCATCTGACCACTCAAATTGCATCAGCCCAGGCAGAGGCTGTGAAAACGGAAAACAGAACTAGCGAGGCATTACGCGGAATGGAGAAGAACCTGGAAGTCAAAGAGAATGGGGTATACTACTTCATGAACCGTATTTGGGTTCCAAAAATCGGAGGATTCAGGGAGATCGTTATGAAGGAAGCCCACAAGACACGATACTCCATTCATCCTGGTTCGGACAAGATGTATCTGGACATTAAGCAGCACTATTGGTGGCCTAACATGAAGGCGGAAATCGCAACCTATGTTAGTAAGTGCCTTACGTGTGCCAAAGTAAAAGTGGAATACCAGAAACCTTCCGGATTGTTACAACAACCGGCAATCCCTGAGTGGAAATGGGAGGGGATTTCTATGGACTTCGTGACCAAGCTGCCCAAGACGTCGGACGGATTGGACACCATATGGGTAATAATCGACCGACTGACGAAATCTGCCCATTTCCTGCCCATCAAAGAGTCCTACAAGATGGAGAGGCTGACGCGTTTGTACCTACGAGAGATTGTAAGACTTCATGGAGTGCCAAAATCCATCATTTCGGATAGGGACAGTAGGTTCACGTCACGCTTTTGGCAGTCGCTCCACAAGGCAATGGGAACTCATCTTGATATGAGCACCGCGTATCACCCACAAACGGACGGTCAAAGCGAACGAACTATTCAGACGCTTGAAGACATGCTTCGTGCATGTGTGATAGACTTCGGAAAGTCTTGGGATACCCACCTACCGTTGATCGAGTTTTCATATAACAATAGTTATCATTCGAGCATTAAGGTGGCCCCTTTCGAAGCACTGTACGGGCGTAAATGTAGAACACCGTTATGTTGGGCTGAAGTAGGTGACACCCAGCTAGCAAGAACACATACGTCGGATAGGGCAATGACAGGACCGGAAATCATTCGCGAGACCACAGAAAAGATTGTCCAGATCAAAACTCGATTACAGGCATCGCGCGACCGGCAAAAGAGCTACGCTGATAAACGGCGAAAGCCCTTAGAATTCCAGGTCGGTGATCGTGTATTGTTGAAGGTCTCACCCTGGAAAGGGGTTATACGTTTCGGAAAACGAGGAAAGCTAAACCCACGGTACATTGGACCTTTCGAAATCGTCGCCCGAATAGGTCCGGTAGCCTACAGACTACAACTACCCGCGAAGCTAAACGGTGTACACCCCGTGTTTCATGTTTCTAATCTGAAAAAGTGCCTATCAGATGAAACTCTCGTCATTCCTCTTGACGAAATCGAAATCAATGAGAATCTCCTGTTCGTCGAAGAGCCAATCGAAATCATGGACAGAGAGGTGAAGCGTACTAAGCAGAGTCGCATCCCGATCGTGAAGGTACGGTGGAACGCAAAGCGTGGGCCAGAGTTCACATGGGAACGCGAAGATCAAATGAAGCAGAAGTACCCCCACCTATTCTAGCATTCTCAAATCTGGCTTTCAAACAGAATTTCGGGACGAAATTCCCTTTAACGGGGGGATGATGTCACAACTGTGAATTTTAAGCTATGTAATCTATACATTCAAATTAATGTGAATCAAAAACTCTAACCAAATACAAGATACAAGTACTATAAATAGTCATCAAACAATTGGAGACCCTAGAAGTTTTGGTTAAGTCCATTTTGGACTAAGACTTCCTTATTGGATCCAAATGAACCAATAAGCTTCCAATTAGACTATCATGGGCTTAGGACCCTAATTGGGCTCTAATTGGACCCACATTCGTTTATTCCAATATTTTGGGCTAGGTAGAACCTAGAAGGAACTAAAACACAAGTTTGACCCATAATTTAACCTAACCTAGCTTAATAAAGCATAAAAATCACAATTTTATTTTATAAGTCCAATAAACACCCTAAACTACCTCTAATGTTGGACTTAGGGGCAAAAGCCCAAACTTTTCCTCTCTCCCCTTCATATTCTCGGCCCAAGGCCCAAATCCAAGGGAGGTTGACTTTGGTTGCCACCTCACTATTATCTAATGGATTTCTAGGCACATATCACATACCTCCATGCATGTATCACTTCAAGAGTCACTTCTTTCTCTTTTCCCTCCTTGCTCTCGGCCAAGCATCATCACACACACCAAAATATCTCAACTTTCTCTCTAGAACACTCAAAGAACTCTCCTTCCCTCCCCTCTCCAAAAATCTCGAAATTTAGGGACTTTCCAAGAGGATTTTGCAAGTAAATCATCATCTAAGGTAAGATTATGCATAGATCTATGGTTTAAATTCTTTTGTTATCAAAATCTCTTCCTAATCCATGTAAAAACCGTGATCTTGCACTCTAGAAACCCCATAATCTCGAAAAGTTCATCAAGGAGTGCAAGGGCCAAAAATCACTTCATTTCTTCCAATTTTTCTTCAAGAACCGAAACTACCCACTCAAGGTGAGATTCATACCCCTATTTTCTGTTTTTAAGAGTTTTTGTGGGGGGGAATACAAGTGAAAGTGTAGATCTATATGTATTTGTATGCCTTGTATGATTTCCATGCTTATATGTATGCTTATATGTGTTTTAATGTTGGATCTAGCCATTAAACCCCTCAAAACCGAGATATAACTCATGTTTTATGATATTAGCTTCAAATATGTTCCTACATAATAAGTGATACTAGATAAATAGCCAAGTGGTTAGCAACAATTTTCTTTAAGCTAAAAACACACATTTTGGGCCAAAAATGTGAAAAATACAAAATTAAGGGCCCAAATTGACATTTTACAGATTCTGATGGTTGGAATGTGCCAAAACAGTTTTCATAAAACTATTTCTGGAATTCTATTCAATTAATGGATTAAAAACATAAATTTCAAGCCTATTGGGCTAAAAATGAAAATTTCGGCCCAATAAGGCCCATTATGCGAATTTTTCTGTTTTGAAGGGCCAAAACTGTGAAATTCTGTAAAACAGTGGACTATAAGTGTCCCAAACCCTTTTCAAAGGTTTAAAATGCTTTTTAAATTTAAAAAGGACCAAAGTTGCAAAAATTTTCCATTTTGGGCCAAAATTGTCAAAATTGCGAAAAGATGGGCTAAAACCGAGAAAAACTGCATTTTCAGGGACTTAAACTGTTTCTTTGAAAAATATGCTGGAAAATATTAATTTCAATAATTTTTGGTGTTAAAATGTCAAGAAAAAATAGTTTAAGGACCAAACCGGGAAATATTTAAATAAAAGGGTTGAAAATGTAAATTTTACAAATAATGAGGGGCTGAAAACAGAAATATTTCAAGGCTGATTCAATGTGTACAATTTGATCAAATAATGACACCTCGACTATCAACGAAATACAACTCATTACAATACCAAAAGTCGTTGCTAAACGAATTGGCTCGGTCTCGAGCCAATGGAAATCTACAACTACTAACTCTTTGATACATACAAATAACGATTGGTAATACATATACATACGAGTGTGCACAGACGTCTACGCACCATCTTCGGGCCCCAAAAGTGTAAAATCTTGTTTGTTGGGCCTAGCTAGCCCAATGACCTGATCTTAAGGCCCGAAGACATTTTTTTCTACGAAGTGTTGAGTTTTACCGACTTGGCACAACGTAGGGTGACTTTCAATGGCTTGTACCACTGGTCCCCAAGGGTCCATGGTATTGCTAGAAAAGTCTACACATTTTACGAGGCGGGTCGGGGACCCCTCGCACGCATATTTTCCCCAGCCGGTTAATAGAGTTACCGGGGTCTTCGTGATCTCTTTCTCTTCGGATGTGGGACTACACATAGTCCGGGCGATTGGATAACGTGATTAGTACGGACGACGCCTTCGGGTTCGTTAGTATAACTACAAACTGGGCGTTTGTGTAATGCGGGTTTGTAGTAAATAATCAATGCTCGAGAACCTTCCAACGTCGCTTGGGACCGATACTGCTATTTTCATAATGTTTTCAACGCAACTCAAGAGATTTCAAAAGAACTAGGGGAACATCGGGTTTCCCTAGGGTTTTCATTACATACAGATTTGAAACGCATACATCTTCAACGAACATTTTTTTTTCAAGTATAGAAACAAACAAGCATACCTATGGATCTTCACAAACGTTTTTGAAAGCTTTTCTTTCCAGAAAATATCGGATTTTCTGGTGGTTTTTCAAACAATATAAACATTCGATTTCAAACACTACTTATGAACTCACCAACATTTCATATGTTGACGTTTTTCCAAAATACTTGTATTCTCAGGGAACCAGTGAATCAAGGGAAATCATGCTCAGTGACGGTTGCAGTTTATTTTTGAATGAACCAAACAATATTAATTTTTGGAAATGTAATATCTTAAGTAATGTATGTCATGAAAACACTACTGGTTGTACTATGTTGATGAATGGTGACGATTATTGTTTTGTTTCATATATATACAACGTTGTGGTATTCAATTGAGTCACGACAGCCCCCGGACGATTCCGCCGTCTGGTTCGGGGGTGTGACACCCTGGAAGGTCTTGATACGCTTCGGCAAGCGTGGAAAGCTTAATCCGAGGTACATAGGGCCTTTCGAGATTCTTGCAAGAGTCGGCCCCGTAGCTTACAAACTCGAACTACCAGACGCACTTCGTAACGTACATTCTACATTCCACGTATCTAACTTGAAAAAGTGTCTATCCGATGAGACTCTTGTAATCCCACTCGACGAGATCGAAATCAACGAGAGCCTCAACTTCGTGGAAGAACCTGTAGAGATCATGGACCGTGAGGTCAAGCAGACAAAGCAAAGCCGTATCCCTATCGTGAAGGTTCGCTGGAATGCCAAGCGAGGACCGGAATTCACTTGGGAACGTGAGGATCAGATGAAACTGAAATACCCTCACCTTTTTGCTTAGTTATTTGTAATTTCTAACTTGCTTAAAATTTTAATTTCGGGACGAAATTCCTTCTAACGGGGGGATGATGTGACAACCCGATATTTCGAGTCAATGTAATGTAAAACCAATCAAATTTAGGTCAAAATGTAACCTTCCTAAAATCTTATTCAGATTAAATAAAGTAGTAGGAATCATATCAAGGTTTGCGTACATAAAAAGAACATCCAAATTTGACCTCGGATGAGGAAGTTATGAATTTTTGAAGAAATTCCTTAATCACGTCATTTTAATAAATAAATAATAAAAATAATTTCGGAATTTGCCAACGGAATCTAAACGAAAGTTGTAGATCATGGTCTCACCTTCGCGTGGATATAAAGAACGTCAAAAACGGAGTTCGTATGAGGGAGATATGAATTTTTGAAGTTTATTTAAAATAAATATAAATTTAGTTATAAATTCCCGGTATTATCCGAAGGGGAGTCATCGGATTGGACCGAAGTACGCCCTGCGTACCTTCATACGCCCCGCGTACTGAGATCGAGGGTCTCGGATCGTCCACGTCGCACTATCCGAAGAATCTAACCCGTCCGACCCGTCCGAAACTCCGACCCGTCCGACCCGCTGTCCCGTCCGACCCGCCGTCCCATCCGACCCGCGTACCCAGCAACCCGTCCCATCCGAACCGAGGCAGTCGAGGCTTCGGTCATGCATGACGTACGCGTACGCGCTGCGTACGAGCGTACGCCCCGCATACCGAGGCGGTTCAGCCTTCCTATAAATAGAATGCGAGGCTTTCCGAAAATGTTGCTCATTTCTCTCCTCTCTCTCACAACCTTGCCTCGTTTTCCGTGCCCGTTATAACCCGAAGCTCTGGTCTTTTTACTCAAGTCCCGAGGGTCGATTTTACTCCCGAGATTCCCGAGAATCCCGAGAAAAATCCGTTTTCCGAGACGAAACTCTGCCCGGTTTTCCATCTCGCTTTCTTCAATTAATCAAGTGAGTTCATACCCCTAAATTTACCTTTTAAATACTTTATAAACTCTTTTATATGCTTTCAAGGGGGGGGGGGGGGATACAAGTTAAATGCTTATAGTTATTGCTTCAATCACATGTGATTGCATTAATCACATGTGATTAATAACTAGGGAAAACCAGTGATTTTATCACTGCTCAAACTGTCTATCGAACTGTTTTACTTCAAAATGTTTTCCAATCGCATTTGCTTTTCAAATTTATACTACGACTCTGATTTAAACAAATGTTCCTTTTACTTAAACCATTTTAATCAAATCTATGCCTTCAAATTGTTTTATAGATTGACATCAAGTCAATCTTTCTTTAAAAATAATACTTATGTTTCAAATGTCTTATAAATACTTAATTATGCTTTTATATTATGAATTGCATGCCCATATATGTATAGATGTATAAATAATGTTTAAAGGGCTTAGGAAGGCCATCCACCCTATTTCCTTTTCCTCAATTTGGATGTGGTCTGGTGGGATTTCGGGTGACCATCCGAAGGTCGTTTCCATACTAATTATATATCAAATATACATATATAGACATAAAAGTACTTCCATAATCATACGTACTAGACACACCGTTAACAAGTTACCATCGGGGTAACACAAAATCATACTATTACAACTGCTAGATCAATGAGTCAGTTCATTCATGAGTCTATACTAGGAAGAGAATATATACAACTATACTATGAGAACATATACAACTATACTAGAACAAGAAACATTTCATCACATATGCAAGAATACGATAACAAATGTGATCCACTGTATCGGAGCATGCCTTAAATGTCATGGCCCGAGTTGTAGCCAGAATTCTCTTGGAGGGAGAGCGTTGAGTTTGCGTATAGATCTATACTGGATTGACTATCCTACACCTTGCTGCTAGCTACAGCCGGACCTGCAGGTCTGCGGGTGCCAAACGTCATTCCGTTATTACGACCGTTCTTTATGTCGTTGTTATCAGTCGATAGTATGGTGCAATTATCACATTATACCTTAATATAAATCCGGTTTAAGGTAGTAGTAATTAGTACAACAGTAGTTCTTATATTACAAAGCTACAGTACTACAAAGATTTACCCATTACATATTTTGGTGATAATCTCACTTAAGCATTAATGTACAAACTATATTTTATCAAATGATAGTTATACTTGGGTAATTACACACTTTTACAACAGACGAGTTTACAAAACAGTTAAGCCTTGGTAGAAGGTTACTTTTATAGAAAATATAGGATTTTCTGAGAGATTCAAACTTTTACAAACTTATACATTGAGACAGGTTCAAACGTTTTTGACAACGAACATTGACACTAAAATACTTATGAACACACCAGCTTAATGCTGATAAACTCTTTCAAAATAACTTGTATTCTCAGGTCATCAGTAGACAGGTACCGATGCCAGCTTTTAAGATGATGGAGCATACTCAAGACTCATCATTTTATTATTTTGATTTACGTTATATTTTTGGTGTCTAAAACTGTACAGAACACGCATGTATTAAATTTATATATTTAATGCAATGGATGATGTTGTTTGCCTATTTATATTTACTGTGTTGTGATTACCTTACATGACGTCCTCCGTCCCAGAACGTTTCCACCGTTCTTGGTTTTGGGGTGTGACAGAAGGTGACAATGAATCTGAAGATGAAAGTGAACAAGACATCGAACCCGACGAGATCATGGCAGACATTTCCGACATTTCCATGGAGGCATACAAGAAAAGAATTCGTGACGACACCGGTCCAAGGCTTGTGCAACCCGCCATTATAGCCACTACCACATTTGAAATAAAAGGGCACATCTTTTCCGTGCTAAAAGTGATCCCATTCACCAGAAAAGATCATGAAGATGCGTAAAAACATCTTGATGAAGTCAATGAGATCGCCGATTACTTCAACATCCTGAATGTTCCACGTGAAACGGTGTTATTGAGAATGCTTCTGGTCACGTTCAAAGGAGCTGGCAAGGACTAGTTGAAGGCATTTCCACTTGTCATAATCACTACGTGGGCAAAAATGCATGAGGAATTTTTGGAACAATTTTTCCCACCATCAAAGGTGGCTAAACTCAAAAAGGCCATAGCTGACTTTAGGTCGCTATTTGAAGCATGGGAGCACTACAAGGGATTACTTCGACATTGTCCCCAAAAGGATCTTAATGTGCAACAAGAAATTTCAATATTTAATGATGGGGTCAATGTCATGACAAGGCAACTCATTGATTCTCAAGGAACATTAACCAAGAAGAATCCCACTCAAATTAAGGAGCTTATTGAAAAATTTTCTAAGCATTCGAGAGAGTACCATAACCTACGAAATGATGTAGCAAGGGGATTAGTAAATTCAGCTTCGGAGGACATGTCTGCAGTCTTAGCAATGTTGCATAACATGGATAGGAGGATGACTAAGATGGATGAAACAATCCATGCTATACAAGTGGGGTGTGAAAATTGTAATGGGCCGCATTTAACAAAAGACTGTGATCTTGATGAAAATGGAAACCGAAACGTTCAAGCTTTCTACTCGAGTGGGGATCGATATGATGAGGATTGGAGAAAACCCAAGAAAATGTGGTTACCTTATGATGAGTACAAGAAAGCCAAGGAAGAAAAGAATGAAAAAAAGGAAGAGGCTTTTACCAAAGAGAGGAACGAACTTCTGAAAAGAAACACAATTTCGAGTCAATGCTAACCCATTTTGCAACCGCATATGAAAATAGGCACGAGGAAACCGAAGCAACAACTGGAGAACAAAAAGTTTTAATGAAAGATCAGCATGTTTTAATAAGAAATCAGCAAGCTTAAATCCTCAACATTGGAAAACAACTTGGGCAACTAGCTAAGCAATTTAATGAACAAACACTGGGTGGACTTCTAGGAAACACCCAACAAAACCCGAAGGGACCTCACATCCAAGCAATTACGACTATCAGTGGGAAAATTGTTACCCATCTGACTCCTATTAACAGAAACAACTCGGATGTTGAGCAGGATAATCAATAAGAAAGTCAAAGAAGAGAGTCTGAACAGTCGCCACGACACGGTGGTGATACCACGATGTGGTGGTGGTACCACAACGTGGCCGAAAACCGAAAAGAAAAATGTTGATCCTGTTAAGCCATACTGCCCACCGCTTCCCTTTCCAAGTAGAGCAAAACAATAAAAGAATGTTGAAGACTACCTAAAGTTCTTAGCTCATATCAAGTCCCTTGAAATCAATATTCCTTTCCTTGAAGCCTTGGCTCAAATGCCAAAATATGCTTAAGTTTCTCAGCGACCTCTTAAATAGAAAGAAGATGGAAGGGATGTCTAAGGTAGTACTAAATGAAACCTATTCAACTAAAATGTTAAATATTGTACCTAAGAAGATGGGTGATTCGGGAAGCTTAACACTTCTTTGTCAATTTGAAAATCTAGCCACTAGCCACGCTCTTGCTGACTCGGGAGCAAGTGTTAATTGATGCCATATTTGTTCTTCAAGAAGCTTGATCTTCCCGAACCAAGACCAGTTTGTATGGTCATTCATTTAGCGAACAAGACAATAACCTTTCCAAGAGGAATATGTGAAGATTTATTAGTGAAAGTTGAGAACCCCCCAAGCCTTGGTTGATATTTGAGAGTCCAAACTCAGTCTTCGAGTTGGAGAGGAAGCTGTCACTTTTGGAGTTAATAGAGCAATCTAACACTCAAGGATTAGTGATGATATGGCTTTCTCAGTTGATGTGTTTGAAGAATTACTAGAGAAGGAGCTTGGAGGTTGGAAAGAAAAAGAAACCGGGGAATATATGGTGCTAAAAGAAGAAGACTTTAATGTTGAACTTGATATACAAGAGTTAGAAAAACTACTGGAAGAAAGTGAATAGAACGAATTAATAAAAGAAGATAAAGAAACATCACAACGTGGTCATCCAATTTTTCACGATATGACAATAATAATAGCGACAACACAACGTGGAAGGAGGCCCACATCGTGGTGGTTGATCAAAAACCTAAAATTGAGTTGAAAGCTTTGCCTGAACATCTAGAGTATGCATTTTTGGAAGAAGATCAACAACAACCGATCATCATAGCAGCTGATCTTGCTAAACATGAAAAAGAAAGCCTAGTGGAGGTACTCAAGAAAAGACAAAATGCCATAGCATGGAAGATTACCAACATCAAATGCATTAGTCTGACATATTGTTCACATAAAATCAATCTAGAAGAAGGGACTAAGCCAGCGGTGCAACGCCAAAGAAGACTAAACCTGAACATGCAAGAATTAGTGAAGAAGGAGGTAATCAAACTTTTGGATGCTGGTATCATTTATATAATATCCAATAGCCAATAGGTGAGTCTGGTGCACGTGGTATCCAAAAAAGGAGGCATGCCGATAGTTACCAATGAAGAAAACGAGCTAATTCCAACGAGTATGGTAATTAGCTGGCGTATGTGCATTGATTATCGTATGCTAAATGATGCCACATACAAATATCATTTCCCTTTACCTTTTATTGATCAAATGCTCGAAAGGTTATCCTGTCACCTCTATTATTGCTTTTTAGATGGTTTTTTAGGATACTTTCAAATTCCTATCGATCCAAAAGACCAAGAAAAAACCACATTCAGTTGCCCAAGTGGTACTTTTGCATATAGACGAATGCCATTTGGATTGTGAACCGCACTAGCCACATTCCAAAGGTGCATGATGGCCATCTTCCGCGATATGATTGAAAAATTTATGGAGGATTTCATGGATGAATTCTCGGTTTTTGGGTCCTCTTTTGGATGATTTCTGGGTTTTTGGTCCAACCTTGATCTAATGCTTGCAAGATGTGAAAAGACCAACTTGGTTTTAAATTAGGAAAATTTTTTACTTTATGGTCAAAGAAGGAATTGTATTGGGACATAAAGTATCAAAATTAGGGATAGAGGTGGACCACAAAAAGGTGGATACTATAGCCAAGTTGCCACCTCCAACAATTGTAAAAGGGGTGAGAAGTTTTCTTGGCCATACGGGATTTTACTGTCGATTCATCAAGGATTTCTCTAAAATCTAAAGGCCATTAACCCAACTTCTCTTGAAAGACGATATATTTGATTTCTCCAAAGAATGCCTTGAAGCTTTTCAACTATTGAAATAGAAGTTGACCAGTACCCCTATTATGATCTCCCCAAATTGGAGCCTTCCTTTTGAGCTAATGTGTGATGCAAGTGACTTTGCAGTTGGAGTTGTTATGGGACAAAGGGTTGATAAGCATTCCCAACCTATATATTATGCAAGCAAGACTCATAACCCAACTCAAGAGAATTATACAATTACCAAAAAAGAACTACTTGTTGTGGATGCCAAACCAAGATTGATACGTTGGGTGTTACTTTTACAAGAATTTGAAATAGAAATTTTAACAACATGTTATTTCAGATCAATGTAAGTCAAAACTACAAATAGTATATGTGACAACCCGAAAAATTATTTCCTTCTAGCCTTGTTAAGGGTCATTCTGTTGGGTTTTAGGCCTGATACACTTAAGGAATGAGTGTTAGAATGTACCTGCTAGAGACAATTTGCAACATTCAAGCGTTAAGACCACCAAAAAGGAGTTCACGGCCAAGGCACATGAGTTTACGGGCGTAAACTCTTGATTGGCCGTAAACCCCTCCTATATATGTGAGAGCACTTCATTTTCCTCATTCTTTTCCTTCCTTGGCCGAAATCTCTTCAAACTCTCTCAAGTATCATCAAGTTTTTCATCTAAATCCTCCAAAAACGTAAATGTTCTTTCTTCTAGTTGTTATCCTTCTTAATCATGCCTCGTCATCATGATTCATCCATGAAAACATCCCTTTTTGTCTAGATCTCCTAGAACACCAAGAACACACTAGTGTTTTTGGACCGAAATCAACCCTTTCAAGCTTCAATATCGTGAGTACTCCTTCCTTAACTTGTTGTATGCTAGAAGCAGTTGATTTACACTTTGAGAACATCTATTTCTCAAGAAGAATAGGAGTTTACGACCAAGAGCATCTCCCTTGGCCGTAAACCCTTATAAAGGTGCCATTTTGTCCATAAAAGCTTCTAGAAGCTAAGCTTGTGACCTAGAACACTTCGTTGATGCAAAGAGGAACTTGTCACACACTTGGGTACAAGATGCCTTGAGTTTACGGCTGTAAAATCATAGGGCCGTAAACCCTATGGCTGTAAACTCCATGAGATATATCACTTGGTCCGTAAAGTCCTCTTTGTGTGCTTTCCGCTTCATTTCCTGTTCCTTGTTTGCTTGTGGGCTTAGAGCAGATTCACCCAACCTACTATCTATCCGATCTTAGCTACATATATGTTCCATATACACTAAGTAATCATAAGGGGTACCAGGTATGCGCCAGGTCATAGTATATGAATTCAATACATTGTTTTCTTGTACAAAAAATACTTTGCAAATAGAACATTTGGTAGACAAAACTAGAAACTTACCAGTAAAGGGTTTAATCCATTTTATTAAACCAGTATAAACTTAAAGGACCTTACATGGTTAAATCTATAATACCATAGTTTATACATCATGGTTATATATAATTAATACCCGATAAGTAGTTGGATGTGTGCCTTCTGCCTCAGTTCCTGTTCCTTGTTTGGTTGTAGGCTTAGGGTAGATTCACACAATTAACTATCTTATTCGGTATTAGATTATATATAGCTAGTATATAACTAAATGATTATAGAAGGAACCACCGTGGTTACCATTTTTACTAAAAGAAATAAGGGTTTTCTTAAAGGATATTTTCATCAAATATAAAGGAACTATTACAGTTAACTCCGTGATCACCAATTGAATACACGAAGGTTATATATAACGAAGATCTAACAAACAATGGGATGTGTGCTTTCCGCCTCATTTCCTGTTCCTTGTTTGGTTGTGGGCTTAAGGTAGATACACATAATCAATTGTTTTTTTTACTCTGGGTTTTATATAACTTGTATCCATTTAGTACTCATAGAAAGGATTGTTGAGTCATTTTTACTTATCTTTCATCAAAGCAGGAAATATAGGATTTTCTGGAGGAACAGACGAACTCTTCTAAAAGAACATACAACTTTCTACAACTTACTTACATCACTAAAATCTTATGAACTCACCAGCTTAAATGCTAATCTACTCTTTCAAAATAACTTGTATTCCAGGACACCAGTAGACAGGTACGTGCACTGGGATTCAGAAGATGGAGCAGTATAGCTTCAAGTCTTTTTTTATTATTTACTTTATAGTCTATGTTATGTGAACCACATACTTTGAAAACACTTTCTTTTTAATGAAATGGTTGTTTATTACTTTGATTAATATGATGCATGTCTTATGATACTAAAATGACGTCCTCTACCCCCGAACGTTTCCGCCGTTACCGTTTTGGGGTGTGACAGATTTGTATTAGAGCATTGTTTATAGTGAACTAAGTATATCAACCGATAAAAGATATACAACTATAAATACAATGGGGCAAAGTGCTCTGGTTAATAATATATTTTAAATATATAAAAATACCTTGTAAAAGTATACATACGTGCTTATACATATATACATACTAGAACAAGTATCACAAGAAGAACAGAACAGAAGTATTTAAAGATTGAACACTGCGGTCAAACCTGGACAGTTATGTAATCATATCTAGGGTCAATATAGCCTGATCAACTATCTTCATTCGAGATGTGACTGACATGTGTTTAGGAGTGATGTGTTGTTGCAACAGTCTTAAAACTTACGTAACTCTATCCAAGGGATTTCTAGATTCAGTACATAAAGTTAGAATACTATGGGAGTATTTTATGATACTATAACACGATAAAAATTCTAAAGCATACCAAGTTCATTACATTAAAGTACTATAGGAGTATTTTAGACACTATAAATAACTTATGTGGTAACTTAAAAGACCCTTACAGATAGATTTATAATTTTGGAGTGTATACTTCCAAGGTTTTATATAATTGAGATTTTATAGACTTAGAATTTGTGATCTATGCTTCACTACCTGTTCCTTGTTTGGTTGTGGTTTTGGAGTAGGATCACTTATTCAAAGGTCTATTTAATCTTGAATTATATACAACTTGTATACATTGTACAATTATAGGAGGACTCTGTATGATCACCCCATAATGTTTCACTTAAATCTCGTAGATTCTTTAGTCACATGCATTCTCACACGACAAACCTAGATAGATGTAACCACTTCCTCATAGTAGACAACATAAGAGTCAAGGAGGAACAAGAGCAAGTTCAAGAGAAGTTTTCAAAGAGGGGTCAGCTGAAGTAACCAAAATCTCTTATGCGTCATACTAATAAATAATAATCTTGGTTAACTATGGAGTTAGTGGAAACACTGCTCTCATTATGTGTTAGGATTATTTTTCTTACATGCAACTCGTAATAGTTATTCAGGTCACATATAGTCATTCTAGGATAGCCATTTCTAATTCATAAAGTTTATTTGGTATAGACTCTTTTATGAATTGTTCCTAGAACCCTGTAGAAGTCAGGACCAGATACCCTCGGAACTAGGATAACCTTGTCTTTCAGCTTTCGGCTTATATCCACTGCTATAGATTTATTCCATCTCATCTTTGTATTCTTTTAGAAAATATGCCTCCACGCAGATCAAACAGACGCACTACTCCGATAACTCCAACTCCAACTCCATAATTCGATCCAGCTGCTCTCCAAGCAATGATATCCTCTGCAGTGGCAACTGCTCTAGCTCTGATGTGATGGTTCGAGAAAACAGATTCGGTCTTCGAAATCTGTTTGTGCCCAGAAAGCAGCAAAGTGAAGTTTACTGCCTGCACCTTCTCCAACAGAGCCCTAACATGGTGGAATAACCATGTTAAGTCTCTGACCCTATAATTGGCTAACTCAATAGGTTGGGAGAACCTAAAAGAGTTAATGCTGGAGGAATATTGCCCGATGGGCGATGTTCAAAAGCTTGAGGAAGAACTATGGGAGTTCATGATGGTCGGCTCAGACATAGTGTCCTACATTGATAGGTTTAGCGACCCAGCAGCGGTATGCCCCGTGATGGTTACCCCAGAGAGCAAGAAGATACAAAGATACAACTAGGGTCTGACTGCCCCGATCCAAGGAGATGTACTGTCTTCTAATCCATCCACATTCGATAGTGCCAAACGCCTGGCCCAACGACTCATCAACCATGGAGTCCGCCATGGTGATGAAGTCCCCATTACTGAGCCATCAAAGGGAGAGAACTATAAACAAAAGTCGGGGAACAAGAGGAAAAAGAAGAGAACAATCTAGGAAATGGTACAGGAGGAACAAACGAGTACTATGTACGCCGCCACAACACTTGTGTAACATTCCGAAATATCAAGAGTAGAGTAGAAGGGCTAAAAGAGTAAGTTGGGAAAGAGTGACTCGGCGAGTCCATGGGTGGACTCGGCGAGTAGAGTCGCGACTGGGTCGCGTGTTAAGTAGCCGACTCGGCGAGTCATTAAGGAGGACTCGACGAGTAGGCACTGAGTGGAGAAACCCCTAATTCCCGGGGTTGAGCCCTATATAAAGAACATAACAGCGCACACTCAGCCTCTTTATTCATCCTCAAGTCCAGAAACCCTTAGCCTTCGTGTGTGAGAGATCATATCTCATTTGGGAGCATGAAGGAGGTGTTTGTTGAAAGAATTTTGGGAGTTTGAAGGCTTGGAGCAAGGGGCTTTGCTTGGATTCGAGTTTCATTGCAGTTGGGGCGTTCCTTAGAGGTAATATCTCGTTCTTGGGCTGTTGTAATGTTGTTTCTTCATTTTGGGGTTTGTGGGAACTTGTCTATGGATGTAATTGGAGTCTAGAGGTTAGATCTGAGGTTGCTACCTCAGATCTGGAATGGAGAAGGAACAGAGAGCATGAAAGTCCCTGTGTTGGAATGTTTTGTGGAGCCATCATGTCCCAAACCCAAGCCCAATGTGCAAAAATGCATAGATCTCTTGGGATTCACGTAAAGTTTGCCACTTTACGTGATGGATGAGTTGTTGGAGGCTAGATCTATGTTTTGGATCAATTGCATGGTCTGGAATGCTTTTGTATGGATTCAGACCGGTGGTACTCGGCGAGTCACATGGGTGAACTCGACGAGTTGCTTGAAGATGAGCTGGGACTCGACGAGTTGGAAGAACAACTCGGTGAGTCGGATGAAGATGGCCTGAAACTCGGCGAGTTGTATGAACAACTCGACGAGTAGGTTGATGATAGCCTTAGACTCGGCGAGTCTGTTCTTGGACTCGGCGAGTCTGTTCTTGGACTCGGCGAGTCTTGTCGAAGATTCCCAGTATTTTCTGGTTGAGTCGAGAATCGGTGAGTCAAAGGATGACTCGATCAGTTGTGTGCGAGTGGACTCAAAGTTGTTGGACTCGGCGAGTCGCGAGGTGACTCGGCGAGTTAGGTCGCGGATTGAGTGAAGTTCTGAGTATGGGAACTCGGCGAGTCATCGGGTTGACTCGACGAGTAGGGTCAGTCAGGGGTTGACTTTGACCTTGTATTTGGCCAAGGGTTAACCAGTGGTTTCCAGGGGTATTTTGGTAATTGTTGATTATTGTTTTGAGTTCAGTGCATTGGTGGCTGTCCAGTGGTGGAGCTCGTATCAGTGATCGGAGCAGCTTGGGTTATCTGTTCAGTCGGCAGTTTCGAGGTGAGTTATCCTCACTATATCAATAGGGTTTAAGGCACCAAGGCCGACCCTTTTAGCGGATGGAAATCCGGGTAGTTGTCTGTTGTTATGATATTGCGGGATATGGGCCGGAAGGCATTATGTTATGGGCCGGAAGGCATTATATGTTGTGGGCCGGAAGGCATTGTGATGTGGACCGGAAGGTCATGGCCTGGAAAGGCGTATGTGCGTAATTAGTATGTTGGATGAGTCGTAGGGTGATGTTATGCTAGTGATCGGCTAGGCCGATATCTTGGTTGGGGTGATGATATGTTATGTGATCTGTTTGACCGATTTGCTGACTATGAACTGTTATATGATTAAATGCTATGTGCACACGGTTGCTTGGACTGGAGTGTGACCTGGTATGCATGGTTGTTCTATGTTCTGTTATGTTATGTATGCTTAATATGTTATGGGCCGGAAGGCAATATGGTATGGGCCGGAAGGCGATATGTTTTGGACCGGAAGGTGGTGGCCTGGAAGGGCGTCTATGTAGTTGGTATTTTGGGGGTATCTCACTAAGCTTTCGGGCTTACAGTTGTGGTTTCATGTTTTTCAGGTTCTTCAGGAGACTGTGGCAAGGCGAAGGCGTGATCGTACCGCTCCTCATGATTTCGTAGTATTGTGATTTTGGGAACACGTTAAATGTTTTGTATTGAAAACCTTTTTGTAAAGATTTACTGGAATCGAGATGTTTTTGAAAAATTTAAAATTGGTTGTATTTTTCGGTCGTTAGAAGTTGGTATCAGAGCCTTGGTTTGAGTGAATTGGAGGAACACTCGTGTAACTCCAGTCTCAAATCGAGGAAGGTTTTACAAGAGAAATTAAAATGTTTTTTTTTTTAAAATTAAGTAAAAGGAGGACGCGGAGGTACGATCATCCGAAGCCAGTAAGTAACCCCAAATTACCATTCATGACATTTGTTTTATTGAGCTTTGATAGAACATCATGCTAGAGTTAGGCTAGGGATCTTCAGGAATTCATGATAATGTTGCCTGATTGTGATGCCTATAGCCTAGGGTTCCTTATGGGAGATTCTCAGTGTTCCTCTAGCGGGGAGGGTTGAGCGTTGTTATGCATGTTTCTCTAGGGTGTTGTGGTAGTACTTCATACAAATATGGGTAGGTGTGGAAGGTAGTATGGGCCCGTACTACTGAAAGCACAGGACCCATACGCGTATCAGGGAAACCATGATCTCTAGGGTTGGGTTGAGAGAGTTGGATCCCAAGATTGGGGGAAGTGTCTGAGATTTTGTGTTGTTTTTCAGTATGGAGGTCCCGAGGCATGCTGGGAGTGGATCCGGATCAGGATCGGGAGCTAGAGAGAGAGTTCCGGGTGGATCGGTGCCGCCCGAGGTTATCGGTCAGATGAGCACGAGCGAGTTGGATGCAAGGATTCGCGAGATCCTGCGTATTGAGGTTGCTGCATTTTTCCGGGCTGAGTTGCCGGAGTTGTTTGGGTCGATCAAGACCCCCATGGTTGAGTATTTTGATGAGCGCTATGCGGCTCTCGCGGATGCGGCTGCCGCAGCGGCTACAGCGGCTGTAGCAGCGGCAGGGGGAGGAGCTGGTAGGGATTTTCAGTATTGGGACTTCGATAATACGGAGCCTCCCACCTTTGATGGAGTTCAGGACTCGATTGTTGCTATGAGGTGGTTATCGGACGTGGAGGGGTGTTTCTTCACGTGTTCATGCCCTGCTGATCTGAGGGTGAGGTGTGCTCTGAACCTGTTGAGGCTCGGGGCACAGGATTGGTGGATAGTGACCATGGGGTCATACTCGGATGCGCAGAGGGCTGCGGTTTCGTGGGATCAGTTCAGAGAGATGTTCAGCACTCCTTATATTCCGCAAATGGAGAGGGAGAGATTGGCTCAGGAGTTCATGGAGCTGAAGTAGGATTCAGAGTCGGTGACTGAGATCACCAGGATGTTCGCTGAGAGGGCGATGTTTTGCCCTGAGTTCGCTTCGGAGCAGGCTCAGATGTCTCGATATCTGAGCATGCTCAAGAGGGACATCAGACATTTCGTGTCTGCACAAAGGTGCGAGACCTTGTTGGAGTTGCAGGAGGTCGCCAGGCGGCGTGAGTTAGAGGTTGAGTTGCAGTTGCGTGAGCTGAGGTAGGCTCCGATGCAGTCGCAACCGGCGCCGAAACGGTCCAAGACCGTTGATGTTAGAATGGGGGATCTGAGCAGCCACACTTGTGGGAAGTGTGGGAGGAGTCACGCCGGAGTTTGTTGGTCCGGTGGTGCATGCCGCAAGTGCGGAAAGGAGGGGCATATGCGAGGGATTGTCGGCAGTCAGTGCCGGTTCGGGATTTGAGGATATGTTATCATTGTCATCAGGTTGGACACTTGAGGGTCAACTGTCCACAGCTTGCTGCAGGACCGGTGCAAGCCCCAGCATCGGCCACGTTGAGGATCGCGGATGGAGGTCTGAGTGGAGCGAAGCCCCCAAGGGCTTAGGGTCGTGCTTTTCAGCTTGCAGTGGAGGAGGTTAGAGCAGTGTCGGATGCAGCTGTGGGTTGTGGTTTGTTAATGAGTTATTGTTTTGAGAAATTTAGTGGTTATCTTCTATGAGAGTTATTAGTGGGAATCTGGCATGGGTTTGAAGGTCAGGTAGCATCGACTTTCCAAGGAGTGGTTAGATGCAATATGAGTTTCTTTCGAGCAAGTTAATCAGTGTTGATGTGAGATCTCGTTAAGGTTGTTTATGCTTGTGGGAATCAGTCTGTGTGTAAGTGTTTTCTTTGTGCAGGGTTATTCTGGAAGGTCGGTGATGGCGACCGATGATTGTTGTTTAGTGCTATAAGTGGGGGAGAATTGGAGAATTCTCCGGAGAATCGTCGAGTATGTGAAATTGTTGAGCTGTCTGGAGTTCAGCAGTGATCTGTCAGCCAAAGTATAGGCTGATAGGAGCTAGTGTCGGGCATGCGGGGCGAGTTTCAGACCTAGGGCATTTGATTGTGGAGGGCCTGGGATCAGGCCGGGATCGATTGTGTGGAATGGAGATAGAGTTCGGAACCCCTAGGGGTAGGGCTTTAGCAGTATGCATGGGAGGATTTCCCGGAGAGATGACTCGGACGAAAAATGCTAGTTGAGCGGTCCGGTTAGATTGGAGGCCGGTAGGCGTACTAGACAGGCCGAATGCCTGGCGAGGCGGACCAGTCATGCTGAAGTCCTTGCAGGTATTGTTGGACCGGTTCGAGGATATGGATTGTGTATATTGCAGTGTGATTGTATTAGAAGGTTTGGTCCCTGGTGGTGATCTTGATTAGTTGAGGTAGTGCATGGGCTTGAGAGTCCCTGCGAAGAGGGTCAGAGTAAGTGTGTTGGATGGATAGCAGACACGCTAAAAGGGGTGGTGTAGCGTTAGGCGAGCACCGTGGCACTTGTCGGAGTGACAATGTGGTCGAGTGGATTCCTTGGTAAAGGAAGAGAGAGTGAGGTGTAACCCCGAGAGGGAGTGTAAGTTCTCGGAAGTGAAAGCGGCAGAGTAGAGTTATGATTAGAGTAATTCGAGTATGGTTTTTGAGCAGCGTGTTGCGGCAGTGGAATAAGAACTCATCCGGTTTGGGATGTCTGCTGAGGTTGCGGAGGGAATTCCGCAAGTGTAGAGCCATGAGGCTCAGAAGGGATGTAGGGAGAGAGTCTTGGACTCTCAGTGTGATTCTGATCAGGGTATGGGGTATGTATTAGTGGTTTATCCTGGGGGATGTTTGAGGATATTATCAGTGTGTCAGGTTTTCCCAACCTGAGGGTGTTAGAGCTAGTTCATCATGGGTATGCGGTTGCAAGAGGGGAACTCGTGAGAGTTGCTCTGAGATTGAGAATGGGTCTTTCTGTCGTCACAGAATGGATAGAGTGGGATTCGGATTGGGGATTCGATGGTTCATGGTTTTCTAGCCCTGATGGGTCGAGTGATTGTTGAGATTTGGAGCAGAGTTGCATCTTGGGTAATTCTCGGATATTGTGTATGATTATCAGAGGGTACAGCCGGTGCCCGGTTCGAGACGGTGGTCAGGACACCGTATGGAAAGAGAAGTGTATTTGAGTTTCGATGGGTATGCCTTGAGGGACTTGGCTCGGTTAAGGCCAGGTGGCGCGTTGTGGGAGTATCTTTGGGATTGAATTGCTGTAGGCTTCGAGGACGAAGCCTAATTTAAGTGGGGGAGAATTGTAACATCCCGAAATATCAAGAGTAGAGTAGAAGGGCTAAAAGAGTAAGTTGGGAAAGAGTGACTCGATGAGTCCATGGGTGGACTCGGCGAGTAGAGTCGCGACTGGGTCACGTGTTAAGTAGCCGACTCGGCGAGTTAGTAAGGAGGACTCGGCGAGTAGGCGCTAAGTGGAGAAAACCCTAATTCCCGGGGTTGAGCCCTATATAAAGAACATAGCAGCCCACTCTCAGCCTCTTTATTCATCCTCAAGTCCAGAAACCCTTAGCCTTCGTGTGTGAGAGATCATATCTCATTTGGGAGCTTGAAGGAGGTGTTTGTTGAAAGAATTTTGGGAGTTTGAAGGCTTGGAGCAAGGGGCTTTGCTTGGATTCGAGTTTCATTGCAGTTGGGGCGTTCCTTGGAGGTAATATCTCGTTCTTGGGCTGTTGTAATGTTGTTTCATCATTTTGGGGTTTGCGGGAACTTGTCTATGGATGTAATTGGAGTCTAGAGGTTAGATCTGAGGTTGCTACCTCAGATCTGGAATGGAGAAGGATCAGAGAGCATGAAATTCCCTGTGTTGGAATGTTTTGTGGAGCCATCATGTCCCAAACCCTAGCCCAATGTGCAAAAATGCATAGATCTCTTGGGATTCACGTAAAGTTTGCCACTTTACGTGGTGGATGAGTTGTAGGAGGCTAGATCTATGTTTTAGATCAATTGCATGGTCTGGAATGCTTCTGTATGGATTCAGACCGGTGGTACTCGGCGAGTCACATGGGTGAACTCGACGAGTTGCTTGAAGATGAGCTGGGACTCGACGAGTTGGAAGAAAAACTCAGTGAGTCGGATGAAGATGGCCTGAAACTCGGCGATTTGTATGAACAACTCGACGAGTAGGTTGATGATAGCCTTAGACTCGGCGAGTCTGTTCTTGGACTCGGCGAGTCTTGTCGAAGAGTCCCAATATTTTCTGGTTGAGTCGAGAATCGGTGAGTCAAAGGATGACTCAATCAGTTGTGTGCGAATGGACTCAAAGTTGTTGGACTCGGCGAGTCGCGGGGTGACTCGGCGAGTTAGGTCGCGGATTGAGTGAAGTTCTGAGTATGGGAACTCGGCGAGTCATCGGGTTGACTCGGCGAGTAGGGTCAGTCAGGGGTTGACTTTGACCTTGTCTTTGGCCAAGGGTTAACCAGTGGTTTCCAGGGGTATTTTAGTAATTGTTGATTATTGTTTTGAGTTCAGTGCATTGGTGGCTGTCCAGTGGTGGAGCTCGTATCAGTGATCGGAGCAGCTTGGGTTATCTGTTCAGTCGGCAGTTTCGAGGTGAGTTATCCTCACTATATCAATAGGGTTTAAGGCACCAAGGCCGACTCTTTTAGCGGATGGAAATCCGGGTAGTTGTCTGTTGTTATGATATTGCGGGATATGGGCCGGAAGGCATTATGTTATGGGCCGGAAGGCATTATATGTTGTGGGCCGGAAGGCATTATATGTTGTGGGCCGGAAGGCATTGTGATGTGGACCAGAAGGTCATGGCCTGGAAAGGCGTATGTGCGTAATTAGTATGTTGGATGAGTCGTAGGGTGATGTTATGCTAGTGATCGGCTAGGCCGATATCTTGGTTGGGGTGATGATATGTTATGTGATCTGTTTGACCGATTTGTTGACTGTGAACTGTTATATGATTAAATGCTATGTGCACACGGTTGCTTGGACTGGAGTGTGACCTGGTATGCATGGTTGTTCTATGTTCTGTTATGTTATGTATGCTTAATATGTTATGGGCCGGAAGGCAATATGTTATGGGCCGGAAGGCAATATGGTATGAGCCGGAAGGCGATATGTTTTGGACCCGAAGGTCGTGGTCTGGAAGGGCGTATATGTGGTTGGTATTTTGGGGGTATCTTACTAAGCTTTCGGGCTTACAGTTGTGGTTTCATGTTTTTCAGGTTCTTCAGGAGACTATGGCAAGGCGAAGGCGTGATCGTACCGCTCCTCGTGATTTCGTAGTATTGTGATTCTGGGAACACGTTAAATGTTTTGTATTGAAAACCTTTTTGTAAAGATTTACTGGAATCGAGATGTTTTTGAAAAATTTAAAATTGGTTGTATTTTTCGGTCGTTACAACCTGCTACTCCAGCACCTGCAAGTCGATATGCTGGAACCCTCCCAAAGTGTGGAAAGTGCAATTACCACCACACCAGAGTATGTAGGGAAATGCAGTGTCTGAACTGCCACAAAAAGGGACACACAGTCCATTTCTGCAGGGCACCAACTCAACCGATCTCCAAAGATCATGGAGCTGAAGAAAACCAATCCTGTTATGGTTGTGGTGAGATTAGACACTACCAGAGGGACTGTCCGATAACAAACTCAGGAGCGAATAGACGAATTCTGATGATCACCGCAGGAGAATCAACCCCGAGGTCGTCAACAAGCAACGGTACATTTCGAAATAGTAATTACTTTAAAACTTATTTTATATTTATATAAGATTAAAACTTGGGGAAAACACTTTAAAGTAATTATAATAACTCACTTTTCATTAAACAAGTCACAATATTCAAGAGAACTTAAAGATCCATTCAGAGAAGCTATGATGGCTAAGTATGTACATCAGGGTTGTGCATAACTAAGATTTTGCACACTTAAAGTGAGTGATTCCGCCTTAATTCTTGTCCCTTGTTGGGTTGTGGGTATGAGGCAAAGTTACTCAGTAGACCGTCTTATTCATCTTGAATATTCATAACTTGTATATCGCAGGCGATCATAGTGGTACCAAGGAGGATCGTAGTATGAAGTATCAACACTAGTTATCAAAGCACTTTCACTGTATGTCCTCGCTCATCGCGGTACGCTACATAGAAGTGTTAACATCGAAGAGAAATCAGAAAGCACTAGAAAGTATATAAAGAGTACATTGTCGAGCACATTAGGGGTACAACATCGTATAACAGACGTTTCTTTCAAATTAGCCAAAACCTTGTTCAGTAAAGAGTCCGTTACTATCATTAGTCATGAGTTGGCATGGTCCTCACCATACCAAGTTCATATGTTTCTATCGCTTCGACCGTAAAATTCACAAAACCCTCGTCATTCATAACGACAGTCCGACCTAAACCTCAGTTTTGTCTTTCTTATTCTAAACCATGAAGCACTCGTGCGAAGAGTACTTTTCCCTCGGAAGCCTTGCCGCCGAATGTTCCGCAGACCTTCCCGAAATACCACTCGTCCAGCAGACTAAGTGTGAGCACAGAGGCTAAGGACGAATACAACCCACCTATCGCTATTCAATGTATACGCGAGAGTAGTATATGATTATAATTACGCAGATCTAGTATGTGTGTTTCCGCCCTATCTCCAGTTCCTTGTTTTGTGGTGGACCTGGGGAAAATTCGCACATCCGACCCTCTAACTAACCCTAAATTATATACGACTGGTATACACCATATAATGATAGATGGACCAAGTATGAATCCTATCATGAATAGTAAGGCAAAGTGCCAGGTCTACAAGTGGGTATTCTGCCAATCAGAGGAGCGCAACCCCAGTAGTACTGCTAAGGAAGCTAATTTCGGGACAAAATTCCATCTAACGGGGGGATGATGTAACAGCCCGAAAAATTATTGCCTTCTAGCCTTGTTAAGGTTCATTCTATTGGGTTTTAGGCCTGGTACACTTAAGGAATGAGTGTTTGAATGTACCTGCTAGAGACAATGTGCAACATTAAAGCCTTAGGACCACCAAAAAGGAATTCACGGCCAAGGCACATGAGTTTACAGTTGTAAACTCTTGACTGGTCGTAAACCCCTCCTATATATATATGAGAGCGCTTCATTTTCCTCATTCTTTTCCTTCCTTGGCCGAAATCTCTTCAAACTCTCTCAAGTATCATCAAATTTTTCATCTAAATCCTCCAAAAATGTAAGTGTTCTTCCCTCTAGTTGTTGTTATCCTTCTTAATCATGCCTCATCATCATGATTCATCCATGAAAACATCCCTTTTTGTCTAGATTTCCTAGAACACCAAGAACACACTAGTGTTTTTGGATCGAAATCAACCCTTTCAAGCTTCAATATCGTGAGTACTCCTTCCTTAACTTGTTGTATGCTAGAAGCACTTGATTTACACTTTGAAAACATCCATTTCTCAAGAAATATAGGAGTTTAAGACCAAGAGCATCTCCCTTGGCCGTAAACCCTTATAAAGGTGCCATTTTGTCCATAAAACCTTCTAGAAGCTAAGCTTGTTACCTAGAACACTTCCTTGATGCAAAGAGGAACTTGTCACACACTTGGGTACAAGATGCCTTGAGTTTACGGCTGTAAAATCATAGGGTCGTAAACCCTATGGCCGTAAACTCCATGAGATATATCACTTGGGCCGTAAACTCCTCTTTGTGGTCGTACACTGTGACAACCCGAAATTTCTATTCTAAATCAAACCATTTCAATCCAATAGAAGTAGAGCAGTTACAGTGAAAATTCAGACTTATGGAATAAGTTTGGCAGTTTTAGGGTTTTACACCTAAGGAGTTATTAGGAGAGTGGATGCACTAGGATTTTGTGCAACATTGTAATTCCATTTCTCTAGGTCATTGGAATCCATTCCGAGAATAGAAATATTTTCTGCCAAAAATCTCAGGACTATAAATAGAATTCTGAACCAAATTGGTTCATTAGTTAAATTCCAAATAGAGAAAAGTCAATTTCTCTCTCACGGATCTTCGGGTTTTCATCCCAGATTGTGAGTCTACTTTCATAGATGTGTTTTAATACTTGTTATATGCTTAATAACATTATTTACATGTCCAAAGTACAAGATCCGGGAGTTTACCGCCCAAGAACGTTCTTGGGGAGTAAACTCCAAAATCAAGCCTAAAGGCCACCTAGTCCCATTTCCGTGTTAGGCATCTAGCTAAGGACCTTAAGTATGAACATTAGAGGCTAGAAACAAATCAAAACCACTTAGTTTGAGGAGTTTACGGCCAAGGAACCACCTCTTGGGCCGTAAACTCCAAGTAAAGGGCACAAATGAGTGCCTAGTGTTCCTTTAGCCTTAGAACAAGAACCTAGAAGCCTTAAACTCATGATTTAGACCAACAAAACAATTAGAAACCAACTTTGGAAGGGAGTTTACGGCCAAGATGCTCCTTAGGCCGTAAACTCCAAGATTTAGGGCCAAAATCCCTTCAAACTCTTCCTAAGGCTTAGTCTTCATTTTAGGCAAATACCTTAAAGTGTTTAGGACCTAGAAAACTCATGAAAAGCTCAAGTGTTGAAGAGTTTACGGCCAAGAGTATTTCTTGGGCCGTAAACTCCTATTAAGGGGTCAAAGGACACCCTAGACACTTCCTTAGGCCAAGAGACTTTTAGGGCAAGTACCTAGATGAGTTTTGGACTAGTTAAAATTCTTAGAACCTCATGTGTGAGGGAGTTTACGGCCCAAAGAGTTCTATGGCCGTAAACTCCATCAAATGGTTCCATTTAGTGCCATAAACCTTCCTTAAGCCAAGTGTTGAAGCCTAGACTTGTTCCTTGAAATGTTGGAGACTTGAAAGAACAATAAGAACCCTCCCAAGGGAGTTTACGGCCGTAAACTCCAAGGGAAAAGGGTCTTTGGGCCGTAAAATCCCCAAAGGAGTCAATGTGGTGCCCAAACACTTGTATAGCCTTGAAACAATTCCCCTCTAAGGTTGTAGTACTTCTAAACTCCATTTCATGACTTGGTTGAGAGTTTACGGCCAGGAGCTTACTCCCCTGGGCCGTAAACTCCAATGAATATGGTCTTTTGACCTTAAACTTCCACTAGGGGCATTGCACTTCTTTGTTGCAACCCATTAGCCTCCTAGCACTTGACCAAAAGTGTTGTCCTCGCGCTTAAATGCTTATACTTGTATAATTAGTGATTTAATCTCTAATTATTTATATACATATGTCTTCATATGTAATTAGGATCATTGTGTGTGTCTAAGACTTCACTTGACACAAAGCACTTGTCCGATCCTTCCATACGATAACATTCCATTCAATCACAATCACATACTGCAGGTGAGTTCAGACCCCTTAACTAAAGTTTTAAACTATTTTAAATGTTTTATGGGGGGGGGATACAAGTAGAATCATGCTACTTTTTATGTCAATCACATGTGATTAGTAAGTAGGATTATATTACTTATTACATCAATCACAAGTGATTAATATACAGCATTCAAAAGATTTGGCTACTCATTAGCCGTTTTACCAAATAGTTTCCTTCAAATGATTTTTATAAACATTTTATATGTTTTAAACTACTTATTACACTGTACATCTTACTCTGTACATTGCCTTTCAAACTTATTTACAAACTGTGTTTCAAACGATGTTTTCCTTATACTCAAAACTGGTTTATCATACTTATGCCTTTAAATTGTTTTATAGATTGACATCAAGTCGATCTTTTCTTAAAAATAATACTTATATTTCAAATGTCTTACAAAATTTATTTATTCTTTTATATTATAAATTGCATGCCTCTATATGTATAGTTATATAAGAAATGTTTAAAAGACTTAGGAAGACTATCCACCCTATTTCCTTTTCGCGCCTTGAGATGTGGTCTGGTGGGATATTGGGTATTCGTCCGAAAGTCGTTTAAAGATTAGTTATATATCATATGTACATATATAGTCATAAAAGGTCTTTCCAGTTTCATCCTATGCCCTTGGGTAGCAAGGGTATACATCCACGTCCATACGTACCACTTAGATTACTAGTAAGCTATCGTATGGGTAGTTTAGGAAGATACTAGAACCATTACTAGCACGAGATATCATACAATGAGTCAGTTCATTCATGAGTCAATACTTTCTAGAACATTACTGTACATTACATGTACAACTATACTAGGACGAGAACATATACATCTATACTAGAACGTTTACATTACTATTTAGACGGACTACTTTCTCGTAGCACATGATGTCGGTGCGATGAAGACTTAACCAATCCATGCCGATAATAACGTCGAAGCTTTTTATTGAGACCGGCATAAGGTCGATTGGGAATGAATGGTTATCTAGAGTTAGGATACAACCTAAGTATATGCTATTAGTACTTTCAGTTTTCCCATTGGCCATCTCTACTGTGAATTGTTCATTAAGTGCGTGTGGTTGTTGCTTAAGCATACGAGCAAAATTGTGGTTTACGAAGCTTCGCTCCGCTCCACTATCGAACAGAATGCATGCATAGGAGTTATCAAGGAGGAACGTACCAGTCACCACTGTCGAGTCAGCAACTGCTTCCCCGTGGCCTATAGCTAGTACCCTCCCAGCTCCTCCAACATTCCTCGCTTTAGGGCAGTCCCTTTTAAAGTGGCCTGTTTCGCCACATCCATAGCAAGTTGGGCTCGTGCCAGAGCCAGGGACTTGGGAGATCGGTTGTGCTGGGAATTTACAGAAACGGACGGTGTGTCCTTTCCTGTTGCAGTTAGAACACTGCATTTCACGGCAGGAGGCGTTGTGGTGGAAGTTGCATTTGTTGCACTTCGGCAAACTTCCAGCATACTGCTTCCCCAGAGCAGTAGCAGCAGTAGGGGTTACCGCGGCATGCACTGCCACGATTTGCTGCTTCTTGGCAGCTCGCTGCTTTTTCTTGTCATCCCAGAACTTTCGCTTAGTGTCAGCGGGTTTGGAGGGTTCTGGGATGACTAGGGTTGTTGTTGTCGCAGGGGTTTTGACTCCATGGTCAATGAGTCTTTGTGCCAATCGCTTGGCACTGTCGAAGGTAGCGGGGTTTGATGCTAGGACATTCCCCTGATACGGAGGCACTAGCCCCCATATGTACCGTTCGATCTTTTTCCCCTCAGTGGGAACCATATTGGGGCAGAGGGCCACCAGTTCCCTAAATCGAGCAGTGTAAGCGATCACATTGGTGCCCTTCATGGTCAGGTTCCAGAGTTCCTGTTCCAACTTCTGGACTTCGCCCCTCGGGCAGTATTCCTCAGTCATGAGGTCCTTCATCGTTTCCTAGCCCATGTCGTTAGCCACGACGAGTGTTAGGGCTTTAACGTAGCCGTTCCACCACGTTAGGGCTTTTCCCTCAAAGGTGCATGCGACATATTTGACTTTGCACGCAGCAGGGCATGAACAGATTTCGAAGACTGATTTAGTCTTCTCGAACCATTGCGAGAGGGCAATGACTCCGTCGGTGCCATAGAAAGGCTTCGGCTTGCAATTTGTGAAATCCTTGTAGGAGCACTCTCTCGAGCGCACCGGGATTTCGACCGAAATAGATTCAACAGGGGTTCCACCTCTGCTGGCATCGGATGAGTGATACTGAGCCATGGCAGTTGCCACTGCTGCAGCTACGGCAGCATTCAGGGCTGCGGTATCAATGACTGGAGGCGATGGAGGCGGTGGAGGTGCAGGGTTATTCCTGGGAGATTTGCGAGGAGGCATCTTTCAGCTATAAGTTTATAAAGATAAGAAAAATTGTAAGAATCAATTGGTAAGCAACGTGAGAGTGTCACATGGACTAACTAACCATAGCCCAACAGTTGAATGAGTGTTTGAAATCACAACAAGGGATATTAGTAGGAAAACACAAGTGTACAGATTTTTCCCACAGATAGATAGATGTCAATCATACTGGTATTACTGATGTAATAAGTTCAGGGAAAATCGACCTAACAGTAGGTCTTGCATCATACCATACAAAAAGTTTGACAGTTCTTAGATTCCTAATTAGAGTGCTGAAAGTTAGGAATATTTTACAGACAAGTGCCACTTAGAGCATAGATGTTCAAGGCTATTCCTTAATCAAAAGACAGAGATGTACTAGACATCATCTAACGGCAATGGGAATTCCTCGGGCGAGCCCTGAGGTCCGACACTTGACGAAACATCTCCTGAAGGTGTCGATCCTGAGCTCTCTGACGAGCTCGAAGTTCCATGACCTCAGCTCGGTCAGCAGAGCCACCATCGCTGATGTTGTAAAAGGTTCGGTCCCCAAAGTATGGTAAGGGTTGACCCTGTTCATCACTCCAGCGATTCAAGTTGGTTGCCCACAAGGGAGTAGGACCTGGAAAAGCTGGTCGGGGATTGTTGTTCGGGGCTTGACCTACAAGCGATAGGTTGTTGACTTCAGGCTCGGAGTCGGATCCATCAAAAAAGCCTGGTGATCATCCAAAGGGATTGGATGCTCATCTTCGAGCTCTTCATCGATCCACGCGGCATTGCCTTCATTTGGAAAGTACGGGTCGCCGTGATGGAATCCAACCATTTAAATCTACGCGAGAAGAGAGGTATAAGAAGATAGTATACGTGTAACTAGTAGTACAAAATACACCTATAGTATTTTAAGTTTAAGTTCTACTGATCTTCTTGTGGTATTGTTGGTAAGTTTTTAGACTTGTTAACATATCACAACCATTCTAGGGCGTATGCTAATCACTCCTAGGACCAGCATAGTTGATCAGGCTATGCCATTCCCAGGACTGACCATACATCCCCGAGCTCACTTGTGATATTAACAATCGTAATACTTTTGTTCTTGTCATTGTGACACTGATTTTAGTATGAATGCAGACTAGTATACTTAATTAAATATTTTAATATTTTAAGTATAGACTCTTGGTCAGAGTGTTTTAATCCCTAATGGGTTTATAGTTTAGTATATCTTTTATGAGTTGATATACTTGATTCACTATAAACAATGCTCTGATACCAATCTGTCACACCCCAAAACCAAGAACGGCGGAAACGTTCTAGGGCGGAGGACGTTATGTATAGTATCACAACACAGTAAATGTAAATAAGCAAACAACATCATCCATTGCATTAAATATTTAATTTTAATACAAAGCGTGTTCTGTACAGTTATAGACACCAAAATAATGTAAGTCAAAATAATAAGATGAGTCTTGAATACGCTCCATCTTCTCAAAAGCTGGCCTCGGTACCTGTCTACTGATGACCTGAGAATACAAGTTATTTTGAAAGAGTTTATCAGCATTAAGCTGGTGAATTCATAAGTATTTTAGTGTCAATGTTTGTTGTCAAAAACGTTTGAACCTGTTTCAATGTATAAGTTTGTAAAATGTAAGTAGTTGTTTGAAAGTGTTTGTAAAAGTTTGAATCTCTCAGAAAAACCTATATTTTCTATTAAAGTAGCCTTCTGCCAAGGCCTAACTTTTTTGTATGCTCGTTTGTTGTAAAAGTGTGTAATTTACCAAGTGTAACTATCATTTAATAAAATATAGTTTGTACATTAATGCTTAAGTGAGGTTATCACTAAAATATGTAATGGGTAAATCATTGTAGTACTGTAGTTTTGTATAATAGGAACTACTGTTGTACTAACTACCTTAAACCGGATTTATATTAAGGTCTAATGTGATAAATTGCACCATGCTATCGACTGGTAACAACGACATAATGAATGGTCGTAATAACGGAATGACGTTTGGCACCCGCAGACCTGCAGGTCCGGCTGTAGCTAGCAGCAAGGTGTAGGATAGTCAATCCAGTATAGATCTATACGCAAACTCATGCTCTCCCTCCAAGAGAATTCTGGCTACAACTCGGGCCATGACATTTAAGGCATGCTCCGACACAGTGGATCACAATTGTTAACGTGTTCATGTATATGTAATGTTTCTTGTTCTAGTATAGTTGTATATGTTCTCCTTCTAGTATAGTTGTATATGTTCTGTTTCTAGTATAGTTGTATATGTTCATGTTTCTAGTATAGTTGTATATGTTCTACTTCTAGTATAGTTGTATATGTCTTGTTTCTAGTATAGTTGTATATGTTCATGTTTCTAGTATAGTTGTATATGTTCCTGTGTTACCCCGATGGTAACTAACTATTGATGTACTGATAAGTATGAATATGGAAGTACTTTTATGTCTATACATGTATATATGATATATAACTAATATTGAAACGACCCTCGGAGGGTCACCCGAAATTCCACCAGACCACATTCAAATCGAGAAAAAGGAAATAGGGTGGATGGCCTTCCTAAGCCCTTTAAACATTACTTATATATCTATACATATATTGGCATGCAATTTTATAAGGAATAAACTAAAGGTTTAATAAAAGCATTTGATAAGTAAAAGAGTTTGTAAAACATTTTGAAGTGAAACAATTTGATAAACAGTTTGAACAGTGAATAAATCATTGGTTTTCTAGTTATAAATCACATGTGATTAATGCAATCACATGTGATTGATGCAATAACTATAAGTATTTAACTTGTATCCCCCCATAAAGTATTTAAAACATTTAAAAGCATTTCAAAGGTTGATTAAAGGGGTATGAACTCACTTGTGGTGAGTAGATTGGACTGTAGTATCGGATACCGTGCTAGGTGGCAAACGGAGACTTGCTTACACGCACGAGCCTAGTTATTATATAATAAGCATATATATAACTAATTAGCCAAATAATAACTTAACAAAATAAGTTAGGACACTTAGGAACATGTAAAACACTTTGCATAAGTGTTAAAGGTCCTAATGGTTGCATGTAAGTTGCTACGGGACAAGGCAAAAGGGTTTGAAGCTTCCAAAGACCTTGTATAAGAGCTTACCTCCCAACAAAACCCACCTTTGGAGTTTACGGCCGTAAACCCATGAGATTACGGCCGTGAACTCCTCACTTGGTGGTTTTGGTGTTTTAAGGTGCTATATTAATCCTAGAATAAGCCTAGCACTTGTGGAATAATTCTTGAAGTAGTTTAAGGCCCTAGAATGCTCCATAGAGGAGTTTACGGCCTAATGACCATATCCCCTAGAGTTTACGGCCGTAAACTCCTATGGGGTGTTGGTTTTAATTCATTTAAGGCACTTGCACATGTAGGATAACTTCCATGATTTTGCTTAAGGCTAAAGGGGACAATAGGCACACATTTGTGCCTTCAATTGGATTTTACGGCCCAAGTGATGTTCCTTGGCCGTAAACTCCCTTTAAGGGATGATTTTTATGTAAAGTACTCCCCATTCAAGTCCTAAGTATCAAAGGGTAATTGTCTTAAAGCCTTAGGGGTGTTTGTTGGGCTGAAAAGAGTTTTGATGTTGCGTCTTTTGGGCTCGTTAGATTAGCCTTTTATTCTCCGGTTTGGGCCTGTCCAACCGAGAGCCTTTTATGTATTGTATTTAAGTTAATGCTTGCATGCATATTAGGTTAAGATTCTAGAGATTATCAAAATAGCGATTCATTAAGAGTACAACATTTTCCAGTAATCGTTCTTGTAATCTTCCAATCCTTTACAGTTGATGTTCTTAATCGAGCTCTTCTAAGGATTTTATTTAATCATTCGACACGATTGATTCAAGCTGTTTTGTTCTTAATATTGCGTTCTGCTTTGTTTTTAATATTGTGTTCTTGCTGTTTCATATTCATATACTTGTTCAAGATCTAATCGATCTTCATAGATTAAAAGTTGTTTTAATCCCATCAATTGGTATCAGAGTAGGAGGCTGTGTAATCGATACACATCTTTTCTGTGAAAAAGATTTCCATTAGGGTTTTCCGCAATCATCGATATTTATTGAGCCGTCATCTTAATTGACGTATCTTAGTATTTATTGTTTTGCCCTAATCTGCTTTATTACAAGTCTGATCTTTGAACAGGTTATTACGATCATAATGGACGCGACGCAATCAAACCCTATTTATATTTCCAATAGCATCGGTTCGACAACAAAGATTCCAATCTTATACACCCATGACTATGAAGTATGGGCGCATCATTTTGAAGATTACGTGATTGGATTGGAGGACAATGGTTTTCTCATATGGGAAGCCATCATCAATGGACCGTTTTCTCATTCTGCTACATCCAGAATCATTAAGACGCAAAAAGAGTAGAACGATCTGCTTAAGGACGTGACGAATATTGCGCAAGATGAAAAAGATAAATTTCAATGCAATATTAAGGCACTAAGGTTGATCAGATTCGCCCTTCAGTCCGATACATTCAGACTGGTCAGCTCATGCACTACGGCGAAGGAAGTGTGGGACAGACTTCGCGAACTGTATTCCACAGACGAAGATCTTGAACATTCTATCCAAACCTTGCTTCTATCTGAGTTTGGAGAATTCAGGCAAGGGGCCGAAGAAACAGTGACCCAGACGTTTGATTGCTTCAATCATCTTCTCAGCAAGATGATCAAACACGATATTGAAAGGAAGCTCATCGAACAAAAGGTTACTTTCTTGAACGGACTGAGATCTGAATGGAGAGCAGTTGTTTCCACAGTCAAAGCCCATGAACAGTTTAAATCATACTCCTTGGCGAAACTGGTGGGTATTCTAAAGTCACAAGAGAAGATTGTGGTTCAAGAGAAGAACGTTGTGTCTAATCTTGGTTCGTTGGCCCTCTTATCTAAAAGTAAAGGCGTGATGGAGGATGAAGAGCTCAACTTGGAAGAATATGACCTCACAACTGAAGATTATGCCATGATGGTATCCAATCCTAAGAGGTTCATAAAGAAGAGATTCCCCAACAACAAAAACCGAAACTGGCAGGGGAGTTACAGCTCTGAAAAGGCGAACAATGAACCGAAGGCTGAGGAGCCCATCAAGGAACCGAAGGCAGATGGCGATTCCGGAGTAAGCTGCTTCTACTGTGGTGGCAAGAACCACTATGCTAAGGACTGTGTTCTTAAGAAGATGGCTGAAAAGGACGATGGAAAGGATGAGGAAGCCGTGCTGCAGAAGAGATTGGATGAGTTGAGAAAGAAAAAGTCTACCGCTAACCCTTCTATTAATGCTCTTATTGTGCAGGGTTCGGTTAATGACGATGAGTTCGGTAGCACCGAAGTTTGGTCTACTGACTCAGAAGACGAAGAAGTGAGGAAGCCTACTCATGGAAAGGCTTATATGGCTAAGGAGGAAAGCAGTGGTGGAAAATGCTTCATGGTGTCTGGCGTATCTCAGATGAGGGGATACAATACCGATGGAGGAAGCAATGGACCGAAGGTGCAGGAAGATATGTGCTTTACGGCCAAACCACTCAGCCAACAGTTCAATGAGCTTGATGAACTAATAAAGAAGGTACAATCAGCTTTTATTTCATCTAATTACCATCATCCTCATATGAGAAAGAACTAAAAAACGTTAACACAAGAATTTCTCATTTAGATAGTAGCTTAACTCAAACTCGAGTCACCAATTCTAACCTGACTGATCAATTAAGCAGGGTGGCGTCGAAGAGTGAGGAGCGGCGTATGTGGATTGAGTTAAAAGAGTCGGAATTAGTTAAAGTTAAAGACGAAAACATTTATTTACAGAGAGACAATTTGAAATTGTTGAAACAACGAAATGTTTTTTGTTTAATAGCTAAACGTTTATATTCCAATATTACTCAACTTCACTTGGACTGTGAGATAGGCCAAAAGATCCATCGTATGATTTTGCCCTTCCTAGAATTTAAGGAGGATGAAATCGATGCCGAAGCTTACAATTGTGAGAGTGTGATATCGTCTGATGATGTCAACCCAACTTATAAAATTGGACTGGACAAAATTGAGTCCTTCATTAAATCCAAAGACCACAAGGTCATGCTTAAAAATCTTTTGGATGAAAATGACAGACTTAAACTGAGAACCGAAACCATACAAAAGTTTGACTCTCTAAACACCAAAGTAAGCTCAGAAAATAAAATCGATGTTGAAAATGCATCTGAGCTTAACGAGGACGAAAACATGAGTGAAATTTCTGTAGAGGATACGGTTGACTGCTCAGAATTTGTTAAAAGCGAAACTGAAAACCACAAAAATCTTATTTCTGAAAATTCTGTGGAATTCGCTAGATTGTCCCAACAAAAGTCCCCGAAATTAGTAGAAAAAGCTGTTGTGTATCAAAAAGTCAAGACCACTCCAAATCAGGTATACAAGGTAACTGGAGTAACCGAACATCAAACAGCTGAACTCACAGCTATTGTTAACGAAGACAATGCTGATGGCTGTGATGAGTATTTCTGGGAAGCTCCTATTGATAATGGAAACGAAACCATCGGCCTATCTGAAAGAACCTCTTGGATGAGAAAAGGGAGATACATACCTGAACCCTTGAACAAGCCTGATAATTTCAGTGAACCAAGTACAAGTGGTACAAAAGAAATTCCTCAAGAGGATGATCGTTTAGCAAAAGAAGACATTCCTTCAACACCTACAGTTCGAAGCGAAACTTCATCAGATACTCCTTCCACTTCCTCAGGGCAAACTGAATCTTCTTCAGATATTCCCTCTGCTCCCTCGGCTCAAAGAAAAACTCCTGAAGTTCAAAAGGAACCAGCCAAGGTGACATCAAAAACGAAAGCGAACGTTCATCATCAACCTAAGCAGATGAGGGATAAAAAGATAGAAAGGAACCAAAGATACAGGAAAAATATTTCTGAAAGGAAACAATTATGGCACTCCCAGAACGCATACTATACACACAAGGACAAGAATCTGAAGTATGAAAACAATCCTGTACGAAAGCCTGAAAGTTCCACTAACCGAAAGTCAAGGTTCAGTTCACAAGAAGATACCAACCGAAACTCAAGGTTCGGTTCTGAAAAGGATTTCAACCGAAACCAAAGGTTCGGTTCCAAGAACAACTCCAACCGAATGCAGAGGTTCGGCTCTGAAGTCAAAAGAGAACAAGACTCGAAGGTCCGCCACTCTAATGATCAAAAGCAAAAGGGTCACCTAAAGTCATCCGCCAGGAAGTCCTCCCCATCCAACTTCTCTCGTTCTAATTCTTCTCGTTCTTCTACTTCCACTCAATCATCTCCATCTAGTTCCAAAACTAATCCTGCTTGCCCTCAAAAACCTCATTCTTCAGCTGAACAGAAGGGAAAGCAAAAGGTCAATGAGTCCAAACCTGAGTTCAAAGCGAACAAACCCAATCTTAACAAAATAAAAGTCTACACCATTAAAAAGAAAGATGAAACAACTCTAATTAAAAGAACATATCTAGTTGACATCTCTCTTACTATTCCCGTTCCCATGAAAATCTCACATGGACCCAAGAAACTTTGGGTTCCTAAATCTGCTTAATTTTTGCAGGTTATAAGTGACGAGCAGTTTGACGAAGAATGGTACATCGACAGTGGCTGCTCGCGTCACATGACAGGGAGGAAAGAGGAGCTCAGGGAATACAGATCTCTTGCAAATGGTGGCAACATTAAGTTTGGAAATAACTCTTTCGGCACCATAAAGGGATATGGGATGATAACGAATGGTGATTTTACCATAAGGAAGGTGGCCTATGTGGAAGGACTTCAACACAACCTCATCAGTGTATCTCAGCTTGTCGGAGGTACAGGTCTCAAAGTTTCATTCGATGATGAAGGTTCTGAAATCATAGAGAAAAAGACTAAGAAAGTGATTCTGAAGTCAGAGCGAAAGGGTGAAATGTTTCCTCTGAACATGAAACCCATCAAAGGAAACCCAGCCATATGTCTGCTATCAAAAGCTCAGTCCGACGAAAGCTGGTTGTGGCACAGAAGACTCTCTCATCTCAATTTCAAAGATATCAACCGACTTGTCACTGGAGGTCACGTTAGGGGTCTTCCATTGCTCAAGTTTGACAGAGAGCATTTATGTGCTGCATGCGAAATGGGAAAGCAGAGTCGTCAAAGTCACCCATCCGTAATTAACACAAAAGTTGTTGAACCACTCGAATTGCTTCATATCGATTTGTGTGGTCCTTCATCTATTGAAAGCATCGGTGGTAGCAAGTACATTCTTGTTATTGTTGATGACTTCTCTCGATTTACATGGGTGTTCTTTCTAAAGCTCAAATCTGAAGCGACTCAAAAGCTGAAAGTGTTTATCAAGCAAATTGAAGTCCAGCTCAAGAAGGTCGTTCGCAACATCAGGAGCGACAATGGTCTCGAATTCAAGAACAGGGAGTTTGAAGAGTTTCTTGCAGAAAAGGGAATTAGCCATAATTTCTCAGCTCCCTACACACCACAGCAGAACGGGATAGTCGAAAGACGAAACCGATCTCTGTGTGAAGCTGCCCGAACTATGTTAAGTTTCGCTTCCTTACCTCTTTATTTTTGGGCTGACGCTATTTCTGCTGCTTGTTATACACAAAACAGGTCCTATCTCAACAAGCGATTCACACTCACACCATATGAGATATTAAACAACAGGAAGCCCAATGTGAAATTTTTCCACGTTTTTGGCTCAAGGTGTTTCATCTTTAACTCTAAAGAACACCGCAACAAGTTTGATGTCAAAGCCGACGAGGGAATTTTTCTGGGGTACTCACTCACAACCAAGGCGTACAGGGTCCTAAACAAACGTTCAAGAAGGATTGAAGAGACATACAATGTGACCTTCGACGATAACTACGTCAAGAAGCTGCAGGCCATAGATGACACTGCCGGGGAAATATTTCCTCAAACTGGCCAAGTCACAGTCTCAATCGTCAATTTGTACGAAAATTTTCTGGAACTATTTGACGAACCGGAAAAAGCTTCTCTCTCCGAAGCAGGTGCAGCTGACAACAAAATAGATCATATGAAGCAGATTGTCGAAGATGCTGCAAGAAGAATGCATGAAGGAGAATCGCCCACTGATGAATCTCCAACCAACAATGCTTCAGTCAAGGGGGAGCCAAGTTCTCATGTCGAGGGGGAGCAAAGCTCTACCACTTCACCCGAAGGTCCTTTACCAACCGAAGGTACCTCTCCAACCGAAGGTGCCCCTCCAAACAAAGGTGCTTCAATGCCTGAAAGTCCAGCACCGCAAGAAACCCCTGAACCTCATGTTTCTCGAGACTCATCAATTGAGGGGGAGCATGATGATATGATGCTTGATTTTGATAGTCAATCTGAGCCAGAAGAGATGATCAACGCTGAACTAGATCCAACCTTCGATCCGAATTACCCTCCTCTTACAAAATGGACCAGAGATCATCCTATCTCTCAAGTAGTTGGTGATGTATCTGAAAAGGTTCTAACCCGATCTCAACTGAAGGCAAAACAGACATCCTTATTCTCAAAGGTTGAGTTTTGTATGTTTAACTCATTTGTATCAAACGTTGAACCGAAGACAGTGAACACTGCCCTCGATCACTCTGATTGGGTTCAAGCAATGCAAGACGAACTGAACGAGTTCGAAAGGAACAGAGTCTGGCGCCTTATTCCAACTCCTCCGGATGCTTCAGTTGTTGGTCTCAAATGGGTTTTTAGAAACAAAATGGACAAGGAAGGTAATGTCATAAGGAACAAGGCTCGTTTGGTTGTCAAGGGATACTGTCAGGAGGAAGGGATAGATTACGAAGAGACGTTCGCTCCAGTAGCTAGGCTAGAATCGGTTAGAATATTTCTGGCCTATGCTGCTCACAAAAACTTTGAGGTCTTCCAAATGGACGTCAAGTGTGCATTTCTCAATGGAGAACTTGAAGAAACTGTGTATGTGGAGCAACCTCCTGGGTTCGTGAACGAAAAGTATCCAAATCATTGCTATATTCTGGATAAAGCTGTGTACGGCCTCAAACAAGCTCCGAGGGCCTGGTATGAAACGCTTACAAAATTTTTAAAGATGTCCAAATTCAAACAAGGTTCGGTTGACCCAACCTTCTTTCGCAAAAAGGAAGGTGACCACCTTATGATAGTTCAAATTTATGTCGATGACATCATCTTTGGCTCTACAAATCCCAGCTTAACAACTGAATTCAGAAAGTTGATGGAGACTAAGTTTGAAATGAGCTCAATGGGTCCTATTAACTTTTTCCTTGGTTTAAATATAAGACAGGGACCCGAAGGCATCTTTATCAATCAGGAAGCTTACACGAAGACTCTCCTAGCAAAGTTTGGCATGATGGGAGACTCAAAAGTCAAAGTCCCAATGGCATTCGGCACTAAGCTTACCCCTTCTCTAGACAAACCGGCTGTCGACATCACGCTCTATCGTCAAATGATAGGCTCACTGATGTATCTAACTGCTAGCAGGCCTGATATCATGTTTTCTGTGTGTTATTGTGCTCGATTTCAGGCTAACCGACGCGAACCTCACATGCTGGCAGTGAAGAACATCCTACGCTATCTCAAGCGAACCGCCTCCTTAGGTCTATGGTATCCATCCAATTCAGGCTTCTTCGTTCAAGCCTATTCTGATGCTGACCTTGGAGGATGTGGACTCGACCGCAAAAGCACAACTGGTGGCTGTCAATTTCTTGATGGGAAGTTGGTCAGCTGGAAATCCAAGAAACAAACATGTGTGTCGCTGTCTACTGCTGAAGCGGAATACATTGCCGCTGCATCCTGCACATCACAAGTGATTTGGATCCAGAGTCAACTTCGAGACTATGGACTCAATATGAAGAAGATCCCTCTATATTGTGACTCTGAAAGTGCAATTAGGATCTGTCATAACCCGGTGCAACACTCTAAAACCAAACACATAGCATTGAGGTATCACTTCATCAAAGATCATGTGGAAGATGGAAATGTCGAAGTTCACTTCGTAAGAACCACTGATCAACTGGCTGACGTCTTTACCAAAGCTCTTCCAGAAGCATCGTTCAATAAAATATTGCAAGGGCTAGGAATGATGGAATCAGAGTCAGTACCTCACACTACCTCTCAATCTCAAACGTAAGAAGCGAAACCAACCGAACGTTCGGGTTCGGTTCAACTATTTCACTCGCTCATTACTTCAAAGGTAGTTTTTCTGTGTTGTATATTTCTTGTGCAAAATTTGTTTTTCTTTATGTAAAAAGTTTTTTTTATATTGCATATCTAAACTCCTTGGTTTCTTAAAAATTTTCCAAAACCGAAACCTCCAGAAGGTTTGGGTTCGGTTTTTCAAAATTTTCAAGAACCGAAACCAACCGAAGGTTCGGGTTCGGTTTTTCAAAATTTTCAAGAACCGAAACCAACCGAAGGTTCGGGTTCGGTTTTTAAACTTTTTCCCACCGAAACCAACCGAACGTTCGGGTTCGGTTTTTCAATTTTTCTTTCTAATAATATCAAAAATCCAAAAATGTTTTTATTGTGTGCTCATTTGTTTATGGGAATATATTCAATGCCTTACTTAAGTGTCCCTAGAAGCATGCTGTTGTATGTGTCCCAAGCCTCATAAGATTTTGAATAATAGCCTTCATGACCTGGTATACACAAACCTTGTCTTCCCAATAAGGCTAACTCATTTATTCTAATCGTGAGCTACCTCACTCTTTTCTCACATGAGTTCAGAGTCTCCTGCTTGATCCTTTTGTTCGCAGCAGAGGTACTATGTCTTCTTTCACCGTCCCCATTACACTTCTCCATAACATTCGTTTCATCACTGTAACCCTTGAGACTCTCAGAAACTACCACTGAGGTATATGGTTACACAACATCTGTGTTTATGATCTTAGCTTCGTGCCACTACGAGCTGAGTGAAACCTAAAATTCAACACCAATGAATTGACGGTGACCAATTAACTTGATCAAGTTTTCACCAATGAATTGACGAATGTACCTTCATGAAATCTCAATTTCTTTTCTTTTTGCGTGGTTCCAATGAAATTGTTACACACCATGACATTTCTTCCCAAGGGATCCAGTTTTATATTTTTATATGAGATTTCATATTAATCCAAGCCACTACAAAATCAACTCAAACGTACTTGTTCAACAGACTACACTGGTCTCACAAGTACTTTGTTCACGTTCGTTCTTATATCAAGAATTGAACTGTTGAATCAAAGCGAAACCACCCTTAATTTGCCTTATTAAAAGAAGCCTTTCAACATTTATTAATGAATGTTTGATCGTAATTCGACGGGATTCCACACTAACACTTTGAGGTCTTTCTTGACCTTGAAGGAAGAGATTTGTGCCCGGGATCATCAGTTTCGTGTCATTATTGACATCACAGATTATCCTAAAAAGAGTTGCTTTACTTCTTTATTTTTTTTTTACACTCTTTGCACGAAAATCCAAGATTTTCAAAAATTCCGTTACTAATTATTTTACAGGCTGGATATTTACTGGATGGTTACAAATGAAGTTGTGGTAAAAAATTAGCCACGTGGATCATTAATTGGAAACAGCCGTTTAAAAGGGGATAAGACAAAAAGTTGCTGACTCGGCGGGAGTTAAATGGATAGAAATTCAAACGACGGTAACAAACATAAAAAGGATGGCGCGTGAATTTGAAACGGCCGCGCTTTTTCTGACACTTGAGGACGCGTGTGCAATGTCGAAGCGTCATATCTCTGAAGTTACAGGCGCGTGTGGAAATGGAAACGATTTCTTTCTCTGAACCGATGCTTATTGGGCGGCGTGATCCTAGGAATCTGACACTCTCTCTCCTACGTGATCATCGCACGTCCCAACTGTCACCAATCAGTCACTCCAAAAAAACCCGTTTCGTATTTCCATAAGAGATTTGAAACGATTTTTCTCTCTCCTATCACCTACTATAAAAACCCATCAACACCACCTTTTACCTCTTTACTGCCCCATAATTTCCAAAGCAAAAATACTTCCAAACTCTCTCCCGGTTATCTTCTTCTCCAAACCTGCAACAATGGCTGAATCCTCTTCCGTCCATGCTACTTCTCAGATTCTTCCAATCCGTCCTCAGCAATGCCTCGTGATTGATCTCAACCCACTGGCGTATGATTCCTATATGTCGCCGGTCATCGAATGTCTCAAATACTCCCAGCTTGCTCCTGCACTGTCACGGATTGAAACGGTGCCAATGGTGGCCTTATCTCAGGTCTACGCAACGGCTTACTACGACAAGGCCGTCGACAGGGTCTTTTTCGAAGTGGCAGAACACAAGACGTCGATTTCTCGTCCCCGCTTCTGCACCATGCTTGGGTTTGCTGCTGACCCATCGCGTGTTCACCCGGAGACGATTCTGGTTGGTATGCTCTACAACATGTTCTACAACATGGGCTACACGGAAGTTCTTACCTCCGTCGCAAGGTTCAAGAAGTCCTGCCTACCGCCCCAATGGAATGGGTTATTTACAGTTCTCTTCAAGGGACTGTCAGAAAGGAGCTCAGGATCGGACGGGGCCAGTCGTCTTTTCCTGTCAATTATGTATGGGGTGTACAACGGGATCAATCTGGACTATGGATTTGTCCTTTGGCAACAACTGATTCAGAGCCTCTCTTCCTCTTCCCGACACTCTGAGGTGTCGCTGGCCCGGTTCTGGATATTGATCACCAGATGGGCTATGGACAAGTTTAACGTTCCCACAGCCGACGGTGCACCGATGTCTTCTATTGGTACCTTTCATACCAAGAAGATCATCGTATCCGATGCATCGAAATTCTCCTTCATTGGCTCTATCCCGGAGTCGATGTATGCTGATGTGCCAGCAGATAGTAGATTGATCAGAACGATCAAGGAGTTTCGCCAAACTGGTCCGAGGGAACTGACACCGGACATGCTGCGATCAATTCATGATGCCGACAAACCGGTGGCCAGGGGCAAAAAGGGTGACAAGGGAAAGCAAGTGTCCAAAGCTCCAAAGGGACCTTCTCCAAAGAAGTGTAAACAACAGAAACCTGCTTCATCCCCACAACCGAAAAGGAGGAAGACCCAACCGAAACGAAAGTTCCTCATACCCTCCTCTTCAAGCGAATCCGAAGGTGGGAGTTCGGACTCTGAGGGCTCACAAGGAGACGAATCTCCACAACAAGGCAACACACCCCCTCGGTCCCCAACCCCGGAGATGGAACTTCACCAATCCCCAGTTCCTTCCCCTCCACCCATAATACCTATTTCCATTCCCACCATAAACCCTACTATACCACCAACCTCATTCCCTATACCTCCACCCATATTCACCACATCAACCGAAACACCACCTGTAACCAAAACCCCTCCCGTAACCGAACCTCCACAAACCGAAACCCATACACCACCACCACCCGAAACTAACCCCCCACCCACTCAACCTGAACCAACCAAACCCACAACACCCCCAGCTTCACCACCACCTCAATCTCCAGAAGACGCCTCCGATGGCGATGATCAATACCTTGGTGGTGATCACATGAACTTTGATTCGGTCTACTATAGTCCGTTTCAAGTTCAGAGTGATGAGGAGGATGATGCTCCAGTGACAAAGAAGCATCTCCGCGAGCTTAACGAGAAGGTTGATCAACTTCTCGCCTCCTCTTCCAACCAGCAGTCATCCTTATCTGAAGCTGCCCTTCAGAAGATAGTTGATGCCTTCTCCAGGGCTCAACACGACTCAGTGGCCTCATTAAATGCTGCGATAGACGCCTCCACCCGAGCCTGTGTGGCTGCGACCGAAAAAGTCGATAAAATATTCTCCGACGCTTCTGACCTGCTGAAGTCTCTGCAGGAAAGCGCCAATGCCACAAAGACAACTTTGGAACCGATTGTTCAGCAATTGGCCAAGTTCGTCTCGACGGAGTTGACTTCGTTCGCTATCCTCCGACAAAATATCAGCGACGACAACTCGGCACTCCGTGCCTCCATCGATGCCTGTCTGGCAAAACTACAAGAGGATCTTGCGGCAGAGAACTCTCTGATGGACATTCTGGCGAGTAAAACAACTGCCCTAAAGGTCAAGAGCACGCAGCTTTCCAACTCTCAAGAACAATTGGAAGCTCTTCGATCCGAGAGGGAAGTCATAAAGACGTGTGTTTCGGATGTCCACGCCGCTCTATCCAACATCCTGGAAGCACACGACCCCATCCTTAATCATTCGGTGAGGCGCACCCTCGCTGAAAAGCTCTCCCCGGCCATGGACCTCTTAAGCAAAATTGAAGGTCTGCCGAGTTTCGTGTCCATTCCGAAACAAGGGGGAGATGAAAAGAAAGGATCGAAACCACCTCCTTCCTCCAAAGCTACTCACACAACCGAACCACCCCCAACTGGTCATGCCTCGGGTTCGGGTGTGAAGAACAAGGGCAAAAACATAGCAGAGGGAGGAGATGAAGATGAAGATGAAGATGAAGACAAGGAGACCATTGCCGATTTGTTGAAACGGAAAAACAGTCGCAATGCTGAAGGTGATGCCAGTCGTGTGGCGCGTGAGGCTGAAGAAGCCGAACGAAAGCAAAAAGAAGCCCACGATCTCCTTGAGAGCCGAAAGCTGCTCTTCCCTGCCTGGACCAGGGATCGTTTGATAAAAGAGGCCATAGAGACTCCAAGCATACTATGGCTCGAGCTGGTGATATCGTTCGACTGCAACAACACCATCGATTCGCAGTTCGATATGCCACTGACTCGAAAGGCGTTCATCTTCCATGCCTTCTCCAACATCTTTGAAGTCCCGCATCCGAACGATGAGCTTCACAGGGAGCTCATTGACTTCTACCTGGAGGCCGCTCGCCCTCAATACCTTACATGGAGCGCCCAGAAGATTGTCAATGTTCGGGTGATGAAGCCTTTTGCCGTGGGGAGATTTACAAACGTCAAGTTCAAGCTTATCCGAGGATCTGCAAGAACTGCTCACATGATCTCTCTGGCGGATCTGCCCAATCTGAACCCTCATGATTGGATAGTCTTGTACAATATCCTGCTGACAAACGAAGCCAAATATGGTCCCATCTTAGACCATGTCAAAAGGATGCTGGCATGCTATATCATGGAGGTGGCCCTAAGGGATCAGGAGGTTGCCACAGTTTTTAAGAAGAAACCGAAAGTCAAGCCTGTGGGATCGGCCAGTGATCTGAATCAAATGCAAATGGGCAAGATAGATTCGAGGCGAAACTCTGTGATGTTCACTAGAGCCGAAGGACAAAAATGTCTCTTCGCTTTAGCTGACAAACATCTTTACACTACAACTTGCTTGGAGCACATCTTATTCATCATCAAACAGTGTAAAGACAATTCGGCTGATGATATCAAGTACTTCAATGATATGATCAATTGGTACATCCGGTTTAGACAGACCATCCTTTCCATAACCAAGTGTCTGTTTAGTACCGTGAAGAAGAAGGTACCAGCTTCAGCCGCCGGCCCAAGTAGGAAGTGAAGGTCTCGCTCCAAATTGACGCAAAGGGGGAGATTGTTGGGCTGAAAAGAGTTTTGATGTTGCGTCTTTTGGGCTCGTTAGATTAGCCTTTTATTCTCCGGTTTGGGCCTGTCCAACCGAGAGCCTTTTATGTATTGTATTTAAGTTAATGCTTGCATGCATATTAGGTTAAGATTCTAGAGATTATCAAAATAGCGATTCATTAAGAGTACAACATTTTCCAGTAATCGTTCTTGTAATCTTCCAATCCTTTACAGTTGATGTTCTTAATCGAGCTCTTCTAAGGATTTTATTTAATCATTCGACACGATTGATTCAAGCTGTTTTGTTCTTAATATTGCGTTCTGCTTTGTTTTTAATATTGTGTTCTTGTTGTTTCATATTCATATACTTGTTCAAGATCTAATCGATCTTCATAGATTAAAAGTTGTTTTAATCCCATCAGTGTTTAGGGTACACTTTGCCCTTGAAAAAGGGGTTTACGGTCCAAGAGCATATCCTTGGCCATAAACTCCTAAAACTCTATGATTTTGAAGTGTTTTGGTGTCCAAATTAGCTACAAGCATTAGAGGGTAAATGTCTTTAAGCCTTAGGGGTGATTTAGGGCACTTATAGCCCTTAAAAAGGGGTTTACGGCCCAAGAGATATCCTTGGCCGTAAACTCCTATAACTAGTGGTTCTTGATTGATTTCTAGCCTCTAATGTTTATACATTAAGTCCTTAACTAGTTGTCTAACAAGGAAATGGGACTAGGTAGCTTTTAGGCCTTGTTTTGGAGTTTACTCCCCAAGAACGTTCTTGGGCGGTAAACTCCCGGATCTTGTGTTTTAGACATGTAATCTATGTTATAAAGCATAAAACAAGTAATAAAACACATCTAGGAAAGTAGACTCACAATCTGGGATGAAAACCCGAAGATCCGTCAGAGAGAAAATGGCTTTTCTCTAGTTGGAATTGTGAATAATGAATTAATTTAATTCAGAAATCTATTTATAGTCCTGAAATATTTTGGCAGAAAATATTTTTATTTCGGAAATTGGACTATGACATTATGAAACTTGGAATGTTCAAGTTTCACAAACCCAGGAGCATCCACTCTCCTGATATCTCCTTAAACGTAAACCCTAATGTACACAAACTTGTTCGGAAAAGTATGAAAATCACTGAAACTGGACTAGCCTCTATTGAATAGATAAAGTTTGTACAAATGGAAATTTCGGGTTGTCACATCATCCCCCCGTTAGAAGGAATTTTGTCCCGAAATTAGAATTTAAGCAAATAAGGAGTTACAAATAATTAAGCGAAAAGATGAGGGTATTTCAGTTTCATTTGATCCTCGCGTTCCCAAGTGAGTTCCGGTCCTCGCTTGGCGTTCCAGCGAACCTTCACGATAGGGATACAGCTTTGCTTCGTCTGCTTGACCTTCACGATAGAATTTAAGCAAATAAGGGTTTACGGCTTTGCTTCGTCTGCTTGACCTCACGGTCCATGATCTCTACTGGTTCTTCCACGAAGTTGAGGCTCTCGTTGATCTCGATCTCGTCGAGTGGGATTACAAGAGTCTCGTCGGACAGACACTTTTTCAAGTTAGATACGTGGAATGTAGAATGTACGTTACAAAGTGTGTCGGGTAGGTCGAGTTTGTAAGCTACGGGGCCGACTCTGGCAAGAATCTCGAAAGGCCCTATGTACCTCGGATTAAGCTTCCCACACTTGCCGAAGCATATCAAGCCTTTCCAGGGTGAGACTTTGAGAAGGACTCGGTCTCCCACCTGAAATTCCAAAGGTTTTCTTCGTTTATGAGCGTAGCTCTTCTGTCGGTCTCTAGAGGCTTTCATTCGTTCACGTATTTGAACGATTTTCTCTGTCGTTTCACGAATGATTTCCGGACCGGTGAGAGTACTGTCGGAAGCTTGCCCTCTTGCTAATTGGGTATCACCCACCTCAGCCCAGCACAGAGGGGATCTGCACTTTCGGCCGTAGAGATCTTCAAATGGAGTAGCCTTGATGCTCGTGTGATAACTGTTATTATAGGAAAATTCGACAAGGGGTAAATGAGTATCCCATGCTTTCCCAAAATCAATCACACAGGCTCGCAACATATCTTCCAGTGTTTGGATGGTCCTCTCACTCTGTCCGTCAGTCTGTGGATGGTAGGCTGTGCTCATGTCCAACCTTATTCCTAGGGAATGTTGTAGTGATTGCCAAAATCTTGAGGTGAACCTACTATCTCTATCGGAGATAATGGACATAGGTACACCATGTAGTCGTACGATTTCCCTAATGTATGTTTTCGTAAGGTTCTCCATCTTGTCGGTTTCTTTGATAGGCAGGAAGTGTGCAAACTTGGTCAATCTATCAACGATGACCCATATGGTGTCAAGTCCACCCGTTGTCTTGGGCAACTTGGTTATGAAATCCATAGTGATCCGCTCCCACTTCTATTCTGGAATCTCTGGTTGTTGCAGTAAACCAGAGGGCTTCTGGTACTCGACCTTAACCTTTGCGCAAGTAAGTCATTTACTTACGAAGGTAGCAATCTCTGTTTTCATATTAGGCCACCAGTATACCTTTTTAAGATCCAGATACATCTTATCTGAACCTGGGTGGACGGAATACCGAGTGTTGTGCCCCTTGGTCATGACCAAGTCTCGGAAACCACCGTGTTTCGGTGTCCAGATCCGGTTCATGAAATATAAAGCTCCGTCACCCTTGGCTTCTAAATTCTTATCCATTCCTCTAAGGGATTCACTCGTCACATTTTCAGGCTTCATGGCTTCAAGTTGAGCCGCCTGAATTTGCTTAGACAAATGTGAATGGATGGTTATTGACAATGACTTGACTTTGCGACCAGAATATTCCTTCCGACTTAGGGCGTCTGCTACTACGTTGGCTTTACCCGGATGATAACGAATATCGCATTCGTAATCACTGAGTAGCTCGACCCACCGTCGTTGTCTCATGTTGAGCTCCTTCTGATCGAAAATATGTTGTAAACTCTTATGGTCGGTAAAGATAGTGCTTTTCGTTCCATACAAGTAATGTCTCCAGATCTTCAGAGCAAACACCACGGCTCCTAGTTCAAGATCGTGTGTCGTGTAGTTAACTTCGTGTGTCTTCAATTGTCTCGAGGCGTAGGCGATGACCTTACCTCGCTGCATCAGAACTCATCCGAGTCCTTGATTTGATGCATCGCAATAGAATACAAAGTCTTCTATCCCTTCGGGAAGGGATAGTATTGGCGCGGTGCACAAGGCTCTCTTGAGCGTTTGGAACGCTCTCTCTTGTTTCTCTTCCCAATCAAAGGCCACGCCTTTCTGGGTCAGGGTCGTAAGAGGTTTCGCTATTCGGGAGAAGTTCTGAATGAATCTGCGGTAGTAGCCAGCGAGACCTAGAAATTGACGAATTTCAGTAGGCTTCTTAGGTGCTGACCAGTTCTCAATGGCTTTAATTTTGGATGGGTCCACGTAGATTCCCTCTTCGCTTACCACGTGTCCTAAGAATTCGACTCTTCGGATCCAAAATTCACACTTCGAGAACTTCGCATAAAGTTTCTCCTTTCGTAAGGTCCCTAAAACTTGTCGCAGATGATCGCCATGCTCTTTCTTACTTCGGGAGCAGATCAAGATGTCGTCAATGAAAACGATGACGAACTGATCCAAGTAAGGTCGGCATACTCTATTCATCAGATCCATGAAGACTGCAGGCGCATTGGTCAATCCGAATGGCATCACCACGAACTCGTAGTGTCCGTAACGAGTTTGGAAGGCTGTCTTCGGCACATCCTCTTCTAGCACTCGTAACTGGTGATATCCGGATCTCAGATCAATCTTGGAAAAATAGTTCGCCCCTTGCAGTTGGTTGAATAGATCATCTATGCGAGGCAGCGGGTAACAATTCTTGACCGTCAGTTTATTGAGTTCTCTGTAGTCGATACACATACGGAATGTTCCGTCTTTCTTCTTAACGAACAAGACTGGTGCTCCCCAAGGTGAGAAACTTGGTCTTATAAAGCCCTTGCTGAGCAGTTCGTTAAGTTGACCAGAGAGTTCCTGCATCTCAGCTGGTAATAAACGGTAGGGCGACTTGGCTACTGGGGTAGCTCCTGGGGCTAATTCGATTCTGAACTCGACTTGTCGTTGCGGAGGTAACCCGGGTAGTTCTTCTGGGAAAATGTCGGGGAAGTCTCTCACTACTGGGATGTTCTTTAGTTCTTTCGTTTCTAGGTTCGTGTCGACGTCGTGAGTAAGGAATGCGTGGTATTCTTTGCGCAGATATTTCTGTGCTTGAATACTTGATATAATGCGAAGACTCGCACCTGGTTTGTTGCCGTAGACTATAAGAGTTTCGTTAGATGGGAGGTTTAGACGGACTGCTTTCTCGTAGCACATGATGTCGGTGCGATGAAGACTTAACCAATCCATGCCGATAATAACGTCGAAGCTTTTTATTGAGACCGGCATAAGGTCGATTGGGAATGAATGGTTATCTAGAGTTAGGGTACAACCTAAGTATATGCTATTAGTACTTTCAGTTTTCCCATTGGCCATCTCTACTGTGAATTGTTCATTAAGTGCGTGTGGTTGTTGCTTAAGCATACGAGCAAAATTGTGGTTTACGAAGCTTCGCTCCGCTCCACTATCGAACAGAATGCATGCATAGGAGTTATCAAGGAGGAACGTACCAGTCACCACTGTCGGGTCAGCAACTGCTTCCCCGTGGCCTATAGCTAGTACCCTCCCAGCTCCTCCAACATTCCTCGCTTTAGGGCAGTCCCTTTTAAAGTGGCCTGTTTCGCCACATCCATAGCAAGTTGGGCTCGTGCCAGAGCCAGGGACTTGGGAGATCGGTTGTGCTGGGAATTTACAGAAACGGACGCTGTGTCCTTTCCTGTTGCAGTTAGAACACTGCATTTCACGGCAGGAGGCGTTGTGGTGGAAGTTGCATTTGTTGCACTTCGGCAAACTTCCAGCATACTGCTTCCCCAGAGCAGTAGCAGCAGTAGGGGTTACCACGGCATGCACTACCACGATTTGCTGCTTCTTGGCAGCTCGCTGCTTTTTCTTGTCATCCCAGAACTTTCGCTTAGTGTCAGCGGGTTTGGAGGGTTCTGGGATGACTAGGGTTGTTGTTGTCGCAGGGGTTTTGACTCCATGGTCAATGAGTCTTTGTGCCAATCGCTTGGCACTGTCGAAGGTAGCGGGGTTTGATGCTAGGACATTCCCCTGATACGGAGGCACTAGCCCCCATATGTACCGTTCGATCTTTTTCCCCTCAGTGGGAACCATATTGGGGCAGAGGGCCACCAGTTCCCTAAATCGAGCAGTGTAAGCGATCACATTGGTGCCCTTCATGGTCAGGTTCCAGAGTTCCTGTTCCAACTTCTGGACTTCGCCCCTCGGGCAGTATTCCTCAGTCATGAGGTCCTTCATCGTTTCCTAGCCCATGTCGTTAGCCACGACAAGTGTTAGGGCTTTAACGTAGCCGTTCCACCACTCTAGGGCTTTTCCCTCAAAGGTGCATGCGACATATTTGACTTTGCACGCAGCAGGGCATGAACAGATTTCGAAGACTGATTTAGTCTTCTCGAACCATTGCGAGAGGGCAATGACTCCGCCGGTGCCACAGAAAGGCTTCGGCTTGCAATTTGTGAAATCCTTGTAGGAGCACTCTCTCGAGCGCACCGGGATTTCGACCGAAATAGATTCAACAGGGGTTCCACCTCTGCTGGCATCGGATGAGTGATACTGAGCCATGGCAGTTGCCACTGCTGCAGCTACGGCAACATTCAGGGCTGCAGTATCGATGACTGGAGGCGATGGAGGCGGTGGAGGTGCAGGGTTATTCCTGGGAGATTTGCGAGGAGGCATCTTTCAGCTATAAGTTTATAAAGATAAGAAAAATTGTAAGAATCAATTGGTAAGCAACGTGAGAGTGTCACATGGACTAACTAACCATAGCCCAACAGTTGAATGAGTGTTTGAAATCACAACAAGGGATATTAGTAGGAAAACACAAGTGTACAGATTTTTCCCACAGATAGATAGATGTCAATCATACTGGTATTACTGATGTAATAAGTTCAGGGAAAATCGACCTAACAGTAGGTCTTGCATCATACCATACAAAAAGTTTGACAGTTCTTAGATTCCTAATTAGAGTGCTGAAAGTTAGGAATATTTTACAGACAAGTGCCACTTAGAGCATAGATGTTCAAGGCTATTCCTTAATCAAAAGACAGAGATGTACTAGACATCATCTAACGGCAATGGGAATTCCTCGGGCGAGCCCTGAGGTCCGACACTTGACGAAACATCTCCTGAAGGTGTCGATCCTGAGCTCTCTGACGAGCTCGAAGTTCCATGACCTCAGCTCGGTCAGCAGAGCCACCATCGCTGATGTTGTAAAAGGTTCGGTCCCCAAAGTAGGGTAAGGGTTGACCCTGTTCATCACTCCAGCGATTCAAGTTGGTTGCCCACAAGGGAGTAGGACCTGGAAAAGCTGGTCGGGGATTGTTGTTCGGGGCTTGACCTACAAGCGGTAGGTTGTTGACTTCAGGCTCGGAGTCGGATCCATCAAAAAAGCCTGGTGATCATCCAAAGGGATTGGATGCTCATCTTCGAGCTCTTCATGGATCCACGCGGCATTGCCTTCATTTGGAAAGTACGGGTCGCCGTGATGGAATCCAACCATTTAAATCTACGCGAGAAGACAGGTATAAGAAGATAGTATACGTGTAACTAGTAGTACAAAATACACCTATAGTATTTTAAGTTTAAGTTCTACTGATCTTCTTGTGGTATTGTTGGTAAGTTTTTAGACTTGTTAACATATCACAACCATTCTAGGGCGTATGCTAATCACTCCTAGGACCAGCATAGTTGATCAGGCTATGCCATTCCCAGGACTGACCATACATCCCCGAGCTCACTTGTGATATTAACAATCGTAATACTTTTGTTCTTGTCATTGTGACACTGATTTTAGTATGAATGCATACTAGTATACTTAATTAAATATTTTAATATTTTAAGTATAGACTCTTGGTCAGAGTGTTTTAATCCCTAATGGGTTTATAGTTTAGTATATCTTTTATGGGTTGATATACTTGATTCACTATAAACAATGCTCTGATACCAATCTGTCACACCCCAAAACCAAGAACGGCGGAAACGTTCTGGGGCGGAGGACGTCATGTATAGTATCACAACACAGTAAATGTAAATAAGCAAACAACATCATCCATTGCATTAAATATATAATTTTAATACAAAGCGTGTTCTGTACAGTTATAGACACCAAAATAATGTAAGTCAAAATAATAAGATGAGTCTTGAATACGCTCCATCTTCTCAAAAGCTGGCCTCGGTACCTGTCTACTGATGACCTGAGAATACAAGTTATTTTGAAAGAGTTTATCAGCATTAAGCTGGTGAATTCGTAAGTATTTTAGTCTCAATGTTTGTTGTCAAAAACGTTTGAACCTGTTTCAATGTATAAGTTTGTAAAATGTAAGTAGTTGTTTGAAATTATTTGTAAAAGTTTGAATCTCTCAGAAAAACCTATATTTTCTATTAAAGTAGCCTTCTGCCAAGGCCTAACTGTTTCGTATGCTCGTTTGTTGTAAAAGTGTGTAATTTACCAAGTGTAACTATCATTTAATAAAATATAGTTTGTACATTAATGCTTAAGTGAGGTTATCACTAAAATATGTAATGGGTAAATCATTGTAGTACTGTAGCTTTGTAAATAGGAACTACTGTTGTACTAACTACCTTAAACCGGATTTATATTAAGGTCTAATGTGATAAATTGCACCATGCTATCGACTGGTAACAACGACATAATGAATGGTCGTAATAACGGAATGACGTTTGGCACCCGCAGACCTGCAGGTCCGGCTGTAGCTAGCAGCAAGGTGTAGGATAGTCAATCCAGTATAGATCTATACGCAAACTCATGCTCTCCCTCCAAGAGAATTCTGGCTACAACTCGGGCCATGACATTTAAGGCATGCTCCGACACAGTGGATCACAATTGTTAACGTGTTCATGTATATGTAATGTTTCTCGTTCTAGTATAGTTGTATATGTTCTCCTTCTAGTATAGTTGTATATGTTCTGTTTCTAGTATAGTTGTATATGTTCATGTTTCTAGTATAGTTGTATATGTTCTCCTTCTAGTATAGTTGTATATGTCCTGTTTCTAGTATAGTTGTATATGTTCATGTTTCTAGTATAGTTGTATATGTTCCTGTGTTACCCCGATGGTAACTAACTATTGATGTACTGATAAGTATGAATATGGAAGTACTTTTATGTCTATACATGTATATATATGATATATAACTAATATTGAAACGACCCTCAGAGGGTCACCCGAAATCCCACCAGACCACATCCAAATCGAGAAAAAGGAAATAGGGCGGATGGCCTTCCTAAGCCCTTTAAACATTACTTATATATCTATACATATATTGGCATGCAATTTTATAAGGAATAAACTAAAGGTTTAATAAAAGCATTTGATAATTAAAAGAGTTTGTAAAACATTTTGAAGTGAAACAATTTGATAAACAGTTTGAACAATGAATAAATCATTGGTTTTCTAGTTATAAATCACATGTGATTAATGCAATCACATGTGATTGATGCAATAACTATAAGTATTTAACTTGTATCCCCCCATAAAGTATTTAAAACATTTAAAAGCATTTCAAAGGTTGATTAAAGGGGTATGAACTCACTTGTGGTGAGTAGATTGGACTGTAGTATCGGATACCGTGCTAGGTGGCAAACGGAGACTTTCTTACACGCACGAGCCTAGTTATTATATAATAAGCATATATATAACTAATTAGCCAAATAATAACTTACCAAAATAAGTTAGGACACTTAGGAACATGTAAAACACTTTGCATAAGTGTTAAAGGTCCTAATGGTTGCATGTAAGTTGCTACGGGACAAGGCAAAAGGGTTTGAAGCTTCCAAAGACCTTGTATAAGAGCTTACCACCCAACAAACCCCACCTTTGGAGTTTACGGCCGTAAACCCATGAGATTACGGCCGTGAACTCCTCACTTGGTGGTTTTGGGTGTTTTAAGGTGCTATATTAATCCTAGAATAAGCCTAGCACTTGTGGAATAATTCTTGAAGTAGTTTAAGGCCCTAGAATGCTCCATAGAGGAGTTTATGGACTAATGACCATATCCCCTAAAGTTTACGGTCGTAAACTCCTATGGGGTGTTGGTTTTAATTCATTTAAGGCACTTGCACATGTAGGATAACTTCCATGTTTTTGCTTAAGGCTAAAGGGGACAATAGGCACACATTTGTGCCTTCAATTGGAGTTTACGGCCCAAGTGATGTTCCTTGGCCGTAAACTCCCTTTAAGGGATGATTTTTATGTAATATACTCCCCATTCAAGTCCTAAGTATCAAAGGGTAATTGTCTTAAAGCCTTAGTGGTGTTTAGGGTACACTTTGCCCTTGAAAAAGGGGTTTACGGCCTAAGAGCATATCCTTGGCCGTAAACACCTAAAACTCTATGATTTTGAAGTGTTTTGGTGTCCAAATTAGCTACAAGCATTAGAGGGTAAATGTATTTAAGCCTTAGGGGTGATTTAGGGCACTTATAGCCCTTAAAAAGGGGTTTACGGCCCAAGAGATATCCTTGGCCGTAAACTCCTATAACTACTGGTTCTTGATTGATTTCTAGCCTCTAATGTTTATACATTAAGTCCTTAACTAGTTGTCTAACAAGGAAATGGGACTAGGTAGCTTTTAGGCCTTGTTTTGGAGTTTACTCCCCAAGAACGTTCTTGGGCGGTAAACTCCCGGATCTTGTGTTTTAGACATGTAATCTATGTTATAAAGAATAAAACAAGTAATAAAACACATCTAGGAAAGTAGTCTCACAATCTGGGATGAAAACCCGAAGATCCGTCAGAGAGAAAATGGCTTTTCTCTAGTTGGAATTGTGAATAATGAATTAATTTAATTCAGAAATCTATTTATAGTCCTGAAATATTTTGGCAGAAAATATTTTTATTCCGGAAATTGGACTATGACATTATGAAACTTGGAATGTTCAAGTTTCACAAACCCAGGAGCATCCACTCTCCTGATATATCCTTAAACGTAAACCCTAATGTCCACAAACTTGTTCGGAAAAGTATGAAAATCACTGAAACTGGACTAGCTTCTATTGAATAGATAATGTTCATACAAATGGAAATTTCAGGTTGTCATAGAATACAAGTTGAACACAATGATAATTGTGTAAATGTTTGTTATAAACATCTTTCAAAAGATTGCTTATGTCTTTTATAAGTGATCAAAAATTTTCAAAAACTCTTTTAAAGTTATGTTACTTTATAGTTTAACAAAACTCCGTTTTTAAAATATAAGCATAACTTAGTAGTAAAATGAGTCTTTTCAATAACAGTTCAAGTAAAACACTAGTAAACTATAAGGGGTATAGTTTAGAGGTTCAGTTCATACTAGATACTAGAGCATACTATAAAGAGACACAGGGATGTAGATACAATACATCTAAGAGACATACTATACACTATACATGATAACAGAAAAATAACATACTAAGATACTATAACAGAACGAACATACTAAATGCTATAGAAGGAGAACACTACAGGATCTAACTATACCAATAATCATCAAATCATTGTTATAATCAAAAGGTGATAGTAAATTGGGTATACATGATCATATAAATTTAATGTGAATTTACACGGCCTAGCAATTTGTTTGCGGATGTCGCGTTTGGTCCCTAGAATCTCTTGCAGGGAGAGTGCATAGTATGGGTACAATCCATCATATTATGACCTTAATAAAACATACATGTTTTAAGGTAATCAGTACGTCAGGATGTCAATTCAAAAGACAACTAGGTACTTACATTTTCCCATTACTTTCATATTGTGACAGTTCCACTTGAAAGTTAATGCAAGATATTTTCGAGTCAAGATAGTTATAAACTAGGGAAAACTCACATTTTACAAATGACAAACAGAACAGTTGAGTCTAGTACATTTAGTAGAAAGGGGGCCTGTAATGCTACCTTTACGATTCCTTAGTGTATACATCAGGGATATATATTAATCGGATCTGACAGGTAGTAGGATGTATGCTTTCGGCTTCATTTCCTGTTCCTTGTTTGGTTGTGGGCTTAGAGCAGATTCACCCAACCTACTATCTATCCGATCTTAGATACAAATATGTTCCGTATACACCAAGTAATCATAAGGGGTACCAGGTATGGGCAAGGTCATAGTATACAAATTCAATACACCGTTTTCTAGTACAAAACATACTTTTCAAATAGAACATTTGGTAGAAAAAACTAAAAACTTAACAGTAAAGGGTTTAATCCATTTTATTAAACCAGTATAAACTTAAAGGACCTTAGGTGGTTAACTCTATAATACCTTAGTTTATACATCCGGGTTATATATAATTAATAACTGATAAGTAGTTGGATGTGTGCCTTCCGCCTCATTTCCAGTTCCTTGTTTTGTTGTGTGCTTAGGGCAGATTCACACAATTAACTATCTATTCGGTATTAGATTATATATAGCGAGTATAAACTAAGTGATTATAGAAGGAACCATTGTGGTTACCATTTTTACTAAAAGAAATAAGGGTTTTCTTAAAGGATCTTTTCATAAAATGTAAAGGAACTATTACAGTTAACTCCGTGAGCACCAAGTGAATACACCAGGATTATATACAACAAAGATCTAACAAACAATGGGATGTGTGCTTTCCACCTCATTTCCTGTTCCTTGTTTGGTTATGGATTTAAGATAGATACACACAATTGATTGTTTGTTTACTCTGGGTTTTATATAACTTGTATCCATTTAGTACTCATAGAAAGGATTGTAGAGTCATTTTTACTTATCTTTCATCAAACCAGGAAATATAGGATTTTCTGCAGGAATAGGCTAACTTTTCTAAAAGAACTTACAACTTTCTACAACTTACTTACATCACTAAAATCTTATGAACTCACCAGCTTAAATGCTGATCTACTCTTTCAAAATAACTTGTATTCTCAGGAAACCAGTAGATAGGTACGCGCACTGGGATTTAGAAGATGGAGCAGTATAGCTTCAAGTCTTGTTTTGTTATTTACTTTGTACTCTATGTTATGTGAACCACATACTTTGAAAACACTTTCTTTCTAATGAAATGTTTGTTTATTAGTTTGATTACTATGATGTATGTCTTGTGATACTAAACATGACGTCCTCCACTCCCAAATGTTTCCACCGTTCTGGTTTTGGGGTGTGATAGTATACAATTGATTTAACATCATAACATTTATATAGTAAGAACTTTGAATGCTATAGGGCATGTTTATATAAGCTATTGTATAAACATACCTTGAAAACCTTACTTCTATGAATTATATATATAATGAAACATATATTGATTTAAGTTCTAGTTTAAATAAAAGGGCTTATACTTAACTTAAAATATGAAAATGTAAAGTGTATATAGGTTTACGGTTTAGGGAATATAATACCAAAAACCAACCCTGAACACCCCTTTGGAAAAAAGATCAAAACGTGACCACCCATGGAACAAAGATCAAACCGTGAACCTCTTTTGAATAAGAAATTCCAAAAACCCCTAACAAAGACTTCCTAGAACCGTAAACCCTTCACCATTTGATTTTCTAGACCGAATATTCCCTCTTCTTTGACTTGAAGGACGGAAAACCCCATTTGTTGTTGATCTAAGATCGTAAAGACATCATTTTGGAAGTGTATAACTGTAAACCCCTCTTCAAATATCTTCAAATCTTATCCAAACTTAGCCTCCCAATTTGATTACTACCGTAAACCTCACATTCACCTCCTCATGAGTTTCCTTCATATTTAAGATACAAACGAATTCATTTGACACATACACTAAACTAATTTCACTCATATGCTCTCAAAACACATAGAAAATCCTTCGCATCTGCAAGCAGTTTCCTAGAAACCTTCAAACTTTCATAAGAACTTCTTCACAATTAGTAAGTAGTCTATACAATCTAGTGTGTATTATCATGTTCAATTATTAGTTAGCTAATTTATGGATATAATTATGTGTAAAATATAATTAGGATACGGTTAGTCACACGTATTCTATACCGGGAATCATCACAACCACATCGAATCTAACCAGAAACACGTACACGAGGTGAGTTCATACCCCTACGTTTTCATGATTTTTCACTGTTTTAGGGGGGAGGGGGAAATACAAGTGTAACCCAAGAAATTTATGTTAACATATAAACTTTTTCAATATTTATTAATTGTTGTCGTTAATAAAATTATATATATATATATATATATATATATATATATATATATATATATATATATATATATATATATATAATTAGTATTCAACAAGCTTAGAATGATAATTTGGCTCCATTTCCTGTTCCTCGTTTGGTTGTGGGCTTGGGGTAGAATTATTTATTCGACCGTTTGTTTAATCAAAATTATATAAATAATATATTTATATAAGTATAAATTCATTTTATTACCATTCGGGTATAAATATTGAATTACACTGGACAACCGTATCACATATTTTCATTTTAAACTTACTAAGTTATTTTCAATACAAAAGTTTTCATTTCGGCAAAACACAAACATATGAACTATAATACGTATAGTTAATGGAACTTATATGTTACTTTTCATAGTTCAGATTACAATAAGGAAACCAAACGTACAAACTATAATAGATATAGTTTGTGGATCATATATACTACTTTACATATTCAGAATAACTTATAGATATCAAACCTATAAACTATATTCAATATAGTTTATGAGATATATTTATAGTTTATTTATTTCAAAGTAACTTTTCATTATTCTACATGTAACCGTCAATATAGCATTTTTAAGACTTACTTCAAGTACTTATCCAAGTACCAACCAAGTCCTGAAATTATAAGCAGAGTCTCCTAGAGGGAGAGAGTGACACTTGTGTATAGATCTATAAGGGACTGACAATCCTGCACCTTAACTGTTCGCTACAGTTAGGCCGACAGGCCTAGGGTGACAAATGTCGTACCGATAGTGACGCCTAAAAAACGTCATATTCAGGCCATCTTAGGTAGCATGGTTATGATAACTCACAATTTGGTATTGAACAATACGATTAGTGTAAGAATAAGTAAATATCTTCACATAGTCTTATTAAAACTATAATACCGTATTTTACAATTACAAATACAGAATACTAAGTTAGTACAGAGAAAACATACTTTTCATGGTTTCATATGGATTGATACTATAACATACTATATCAGAGTACGATAACATTTACACGTTTTGAGTACAACAAATTACAATAGAAAATATAGGATTTTCTGGGAAAAACATGTTTACATTTTCAAAGAACAACAACAAATTTCAATTACAAACATGCTTATGAACTCACCAACTTATATGTTGACACTCTTTTCAAAACTAATTGTATTCTCAAGAAATTAGTAGACAGGTACATCCACAGATTTTTGAGAAGACGGAGCTTCATAGACTCATGTCTTTTAACTTTTGATATACATTTTGGTGTCATATATACAAAGACTTGAACACATATGTAAAATGTTATACTTTTTCAATACATGCTTGTTGTACTTTGATTACTATTATGCAATTGTTGTGATACTGTACATCACGTCCTCCTCCCTCGAACGATTCCGTCGTGCTGGTTTGGGGATGTGATAGAAATAAGCGATAAAAAAGAAATGGAAAATGTGGCGGCCAATTCTCTTGAGAAAAGAAAACCCAAACTTGGAAGAGTTGGAGGAAAACAAGATTGGAGACGACTTTCCAGAAGAATATTTGATGGTAATTGTAGGAGAGGTACTTTGATATGCAGATATAGCCAATTTCTTGGCTAGTGATTATCTTCCAAAAGAATTGACTTGACAACAAAAGAAGAAACTATTTTCAGAAGTCATGTACTACTTTTGGCATGAACCATACCTCTTTAGGAATTGTGCAGACGGAATGATAAGGAGATGCGTGTTCGGGAAAGAAAGTATAGAGATCTTGAAACATTGCAATAACGGGCCCACCAGAGGATATGACTGAGCACAATACACGACAAAGAAGGTCTTTGATTCTGGATTCTATTGGCCTATGATTTTTAAAGATGCTACACAAATTGTTAAAGAGTGTGGTTCGTTCCAACGGTTGGGAAAAATTCCATCCCAAAACGAGATGCCCCAAAATAGCATCCAAGTGTGTGAAATATTTGATGTTCGGGGGATTGACTTCATGGGACCTTTTCCAATGTCACGAGGAAATAAATATATATTGGTGGTGGTCGATTACGTATCTAAATGGGTGGAAGCACAAGCATTACCTACAAATGATGCTTGAGTAGTGGTTCGTTTTCTTAAAAAAATAGTTTGAAGATTCGATGTCCCGAAGGCTCTTATAAGTGATCAGGGGTCTCATTTTGCAAATGAACAACAGGCCAAGCTATTAGAAAAATATGGTGTACACCATAGATTTGCAACACCATATCATCCACAAACAAGTGGGCAAACTAAAGTCACGAATCGGGCGTTGAAAAGAATATTGGAAAGATCGGTTGAAGCTAACAAAAAGGAATGGTCAAAAAAGCTTGATGATGCACTATGGGCATTTTGTATGGCCTTTAAAACATCTGTTAGTACTACACCATATAGGTTGGTATATGGAAAAATTGACATTTTCCAGTGGAGATTGAACATAAAGCGTTTTGGGCTTTGAAGATTTGTAGCTTTGAATTAAGTGAACCTTGTACCAACATTTTGATGCAAATGAACACTCTTGAAGAATTGAGAAAAGAAGCATACACTAACTTTTTAATTTACAAAGATAAAACAAAGAAATGGCATGATGCAAGGTTAAGAGGACAAAAAGATTTTCAAGAAGGGCAAAAGGCTCTACTTTTTAATTCAAGGTTAAAACTTTTTCCCAGAAAATTAGAAACTCGTTGGGATGGACCATTTATTGTAAAAAAAGTTTTCCCACATGGGACCATAGACTTAATATCAAGAGATGGAACTCCCTTCAAGGTTAATGGCCATAGAGTAAAACACTATGAGGAAGGCCTGCAAAATGAAAAAAAATAAGAGGAAATCGTGAAATTTTCACGAGCCGAATCCACATAAACCGGGAAGGATTCTAGCTCATGACTCCTCCAAAAGAAGCACTTGCAGTTGGCAACCTGTTGTTTTGAGTTTGCATTTTCTTTCCTTTCGTTTTTATTTTCTCTATTTTTTCTTATTTTTGCTTTATTTATGCTTTATTTTTTATTTTTCATTCCTTTGAATTTTTATTTGGGCTTTGTTGGGAGAAATAGCATGCAATGAGTGTGGGGTGGTAGTTTTTATGAAAAATTGGTCAAAAATAATTTCCTTTTAACACAACAACATTGTGAATTACACCACGAGGTGGTGACTTTCCAAAATCCAATTTCACTAATTTCAAGAAAACACCACGATGTGGTGGATTCAACACGACGTGTTGTCGGTTTGACATCAGTCAAAATTAGGATTTTAATTCTTACCATTTGGTCATTTCTTTACTTTCCACCCATCACTCCCATTGTCGTGCTATCTGTCCCATGAAGAACTATTACCTCCTACATTCGATTTCTTGCTTGTTCTAGTAAAAGGTTTGATTTTTAACTTAGTTTCTTAGTAGTAATTGAGTAAATAGTAGTTATTGGTGCACATTTACTAATTTGAACAATTATTTGGCCCGATTTCATGAGTTAGGGTTCCGATTATTGTCAAAATCGTACCTAGTTTTCAATGATTTTACTTTGCATTTGACGTTAACTTACACGGTTTTATGTCATTAGAAAACCCTAGACTTCATTGGAATTGAATATGGTTAGAAATTGTTCGATTTGTACCTCGTTCCTCGACCATTTCGTCGACCACAACAAATCGTCGTGGTCAGTGTAAATTGATAATTTTCTTTTTTATTTTGCTTCTGAACTTGTATTTGGTGGTTGGGTTTGTTGTTTTTGTTTCTTTTGCAGATTATGGCCAGCCGAGGAAGAATGAACCAACTCGAGAGTCACCCCGACTTCCCGTGGTACAGTTTCCCATAAGTCACGAGTCTGGGGAAATTTGTGTGTATGGTGTGGAGGTGTTTATTCCACATCCAAGAAACGGTTTACAAAGAGTTGGTGGTTGAATTTTTGGCCGCGGTTTCATTCAAAAGACAAATTGGTGCGCTTGAGGAAAAAAATCTTACCTTTTGTTTGGGGAGAGAGAGTGTAACGACCCAATTTTCATGTCCAAAAATTTCATTTTAATTAAACATTCGTAGGAAAATATTGTCGAATCATAACATCTTAAAAACATTGTATAATGTCTGAAAACGCAAATCATAAAATAGTGATAATGTCAGAGTACAATCCCAAGGAATCTCATAGTGCAGAATCTGAGGTATGTGTATGATGTGCAGCTACCACGCCGGCTCCTTCCCCTTCGCTGAAGAGGTACCTGAAACACAACTAAAAACTGTAAGCACGAAGCTTAGTGAGTTCCCCCATCATACCATATACCATACGATCACATAGTATACATACTTATGGGCAACTCTGGGGTGCCCGGCCTACCCGGTATGACCATTCTGGGATGCCGACCTACCTGGTACGGCCATTCTGGGGTGTTGGGGTGCCGATCTACCCGTACGGTCATTCTGGGGTGCCGACCTACCCATGTCAAGCCATTCTGGGGTGCTGACCTACCCGTCGGTCCTAACAACCGAACTTGGGGACTATTCCCCTCCTACTACCACTATCACATATAACATATTATGCCAGCATATAAACGTAACATCACATACTGTCAGACATATCTGGGGTGTCTGACCTACCCTTTAGTCCTAACAACCGAACTCTACTACTATCACATATAACATATCGTGCCAACATACAACATATCAGGTAGTAGCAAACCTAGATGATATCACAAAGACAATCATCTAACATACAACTCCTATTGGTGGGCCGACATTGTGGTCGTAGACCCACTGCTACTGGAAGGTAACTCACCTCGTATGAGTAGCTGCTGATAATCTGTGTGGGAAACCTCTGTCTGCTGTTGCTCCAGAAATCCTCAGGCTATAATCCCTACAAAATACTCACTCAAAATCTGATATCTACTCTTAGGGTAAAATGACTATTTTACCCCTAACCAAGTCCAAGTCAAAGTCAACTTCCAGTTGACCCGACTCGCAGAGTTGGGCCACCAACTCGTCGATTCCCTAACCCTTTATCCGTCCTTTTCCACAACTCCACTCGTCGAGTTTAGCAACGACTCGACGAGTTCCTCATCTATATGATCATCAAATGAACCTTCATCCGACTCGCCGAGTTGTATGAACAACTCATCGAGTTCACCTCCTTCTGATGAACAAGTCCTGTCCTTGACTCGTTGAGTTGTATGAACAACTCGTCGGGTTCATCTTCAACCATTAGTAGATTGCCTTGGACTCGCCGAGTCTGTTCTAGCACTCGTCGAGTCTTATGAACTCCAGGTCTCCCAACACGTCTAAACAACTATGGGACTCCCTTTTCTAACAACTGACCATTGCAGAAGGGTTTAAGATGGGTGAAAGTGCACCGACTCGCCGATTCCAACCTTGTTCATTTCTATACAGTCGATCTAAATGGGATTTACCACACCAAAACCATAGATCTGGCCTCCTAATGTCCATATTATACGTTAAGTTCCAAACTTGATGCACATGCATGGGGATTTTAGCTCAAAAGTCCATAGAAGGTGCTCCACAATGTGCATGGGGCTCTCATGGCCATAGAGTTGGCATCTTTATGCCATGAGACCCCTCAAATGGCTCAGATCTAGAAGTAGTACCCCATGAATCACCTTACAAATCCAAAAATAGCTTAAGAAGACCTGATTGCACCATGAATCTAAGCCCTAAAGATGAACAACCCAAAAGGAAGACCAAAACATGGGGCATTTACCTTGCTTAAGCAGAAGATGAAGTAAGATCTCTGAATCTACAAGCCCCAACTCGAATTTCCCAGCTTCTTCCTTCCTTCCAAGCTCCACAAACCAACCAAGAGCACCAAAATGGCCTTAACACACACACACATAAATGGCTAGGGTTTCGATATCCAACTCTAAAGGAGTGTTAGGGACAACAGAGGCTGAGTTAAGGTGTTTATATAGGTGCAAACCCTCAGATTTAGGGTTTTACTCGTACATCGCCTACTCGTCGAGTCCGTCTCCCGATTCGTCGAGTAGATCACTTAAGATGTCTGCGGATCTCGACTCTACTCGATGAGTGGGTCCTCCGAATCATCGAGTCCCATAGAAAAACATAAAAATGCTTGAATTAAATGCATACCAGGAATCGGGTGATACAGAGAGAAGGGCACGAGCTAAGCATAGCCGTATTCTCAATGCGGACGAAGATTTATCTCTTGTCTGAAGTTCGTACTGAGTCCTATCTTGATTTCATTGCAAGCTGTATCCGAACCACTAAAGGTTTCAAGGATGACACGTATTGGCCAACAATTGCAAATGGTACGTACAATAAGGGGACCGCACAAGAGAAGGAGATTCGGTCACCTATACACTGCCTCCTGCACAGATTAATCACAAACACCATCAATCAAAGGTAGGAGGGAGACAATGTCCCGACGTCGGATGTCTTTTTATTATGGAGTCTCATCACACCGGATATTCGTGTGTACATTCCATATTTGTTGGCAGAGTTTCTAGCAGTTCGGGTGAGCAAGGACCGTTGCGGCTTTCCTCCTTATGGTTGGATGTTAATAACCCGCTTGGCATGCTCTTTTGGAATCCTTGAAATACAGGAAGCCTCTTTTCTCACAATCGAGCACAAAATTTTGTTTTTTGCCGTTACTTTACAAATGGGCCCATATTGTTGAAGATCACAGGTACGGTAATTATGCCATTCCCAATGACACCCCCCGAAACCAACCCGAGAGACGGGTCAGGCAGAAAGGTGGTGATGAAGGTGAAGAGGAGCCTCCCATAATTCCAACCAATAACGAGCTCTTAATGGACCTGTAGAATTTGGCTTTGAGGAGGGATCAAGACAAATTGGGACGAGGTGTCAATTATATGAACATGCATTTGGATTTAATGATGCAACAAATGAACATCCATAGACTCTATGCTTATCCAGTTACATATCCGTACGTCCCAAGTTGGGAAGAGTTGTGGCGGGAGCAACAGGGAGGTGCAAGCGGAAGTGGAGGTGGTGCTTATGATGACGAGGAGGAACGAATGATTTTTATCCTTTATTTGCTAAGTGGATTTAAGACAATTGTTTTTGTTTGTTTGGTTGGTTTATTTTGTTTGGTTGTTTATGTTAAATAATTGTAGTTTAGAATTTGGTTGCTTTGGTTGAATTCCTTGTGTTATCACTTTTTCTTGTTTTTAGATTACAGGAAGTTTAAGCTAGAGTACGGAGTTATTTTTATGAGAGAGTGATGCTTGTTAGAGAAATATTAGAGAAACGGAGATAGGGGTGAGATTTGAGAATATTGAGTATCTTTTTGACCCACCGAGTAATGAGCCACGTGTCTAGAAATGAATATCTTTGTTGGTGACAATTTACTGCAGAAATCTGATGCAGAAAGCCCATACTTTTGCGAATTCATGACCACCACGACATGGTACCTAAGACCATAATATTGCACAAAGACCACCACGATGTGTTCTCTTTCACCACGAGGCGGTGCCATTTCAAGTTCAATTTTCAAGTTTTGTTCTATATATTGCAATTATTAGTGTCCAATTGTTAAACTCAACTTCTGTAACAGTCAACCACTTCCATTTTCACACTTAAGAGCAAGCGCGCGATTGTATACACAAGCAACACGATTCACAATGCATATTCTTTCCCAGGGGAGTCTGTTCCTTTTTCTCTCTCTCTTTACTTTTATGTATTTCATAGCATGCAATGAGGGCATTGCATGAACTAAGTGTGGGGTATGGGGTATACTGCATTAGAGAAAAAAACCATTTGAGTTTTTTTTTTTTTTTTTTTTTTTTTTTTTTTTTTTTTTTTTTTTTTTTGCGTTGCTAGTTTTCACAAATATGCATTCATATAGATTTGAAATAATATTTTAATTTAGGAAAGCCTAGTTAATTAAAAATTTTGCTAGTATTGGATGAGATGATCCGATGACAGCCCAAATGTTTACCCGAGCCAACACATGTTATAGTGTATTTGTGGCTTCCCATTTCCTAGTGAAAAGTCAAGAGGTATGAAAGGTAATCTGGTAGCTTATATGATGTAACAAGTTATGTAGCCTATACATGAAAACCATCCAGGAGAGAATAAAGTTAAGCTCCTTGCTTAATCATGTAGGACTTTGAGTGAAAAAAAAGTGAGATATGTAAAAAAAGAGAAATTACCAAAAAGTTGAAGAAGTGTGGAGATGACAAAGTATGAAATCCAAAGATCAATTTTTTTTGAAGAAATTTTAAAGTTGAAGACACTAAAAAATCAAACATAAAGGTGGTGAATTCAAAGAATTAAAAGGCAAATATAAAAGAAGAGGTGAATTCGAAAGATACCTTGAGGTTAAGAAAGATTTATGGGGATGGATTCAGAGGGTTGCAAAAATGAGTGTCATATAAGCTAAGGGGTGGCGGTTCATATGGATTGTGAGTATTTTAGGAATGGGATGTTTTTAGGAATTATAGACATAAATACATGCATTCTGATCGTGGGATAGTGGTTGGGTTTGAAATGGATTGTTTTATACGATATTGGTGATATAATAAAAATCAAATTGCTTGGGGGGAAAACAAAGAATAAGTGTAGTCATTTTCGATATATGCGTATCTATACATATAACTTTACATAATATCTTAATATTTCTAATTATTTTTATAAAACAAAACGTACTTAATTTGTTATGTATTGTGCTTTAGAGTTAAATGAAATGTTTGGAGCAAAAAGGAAGCTGGAAGATGAAAGCTAGGAGTATGAAAGAAGACTTTAAATTGAAGAAAAAAATGCACTCTTCATGTTGTGTTGACCCTACCACGATGTGGCAATTTGGACTTTCCCGGTGGATTAAGGAGACTTGCAAAATACGGGATAACAATGAAGACCATGACGTGGTTATCTATTTTTCAAGAAACTATAAATATATATATTCCATTCTCCTTCGAAATTGGAACCTTTTTTTGGAAGCAACTATTGATTTTTGAAGGCCAAGTGTCTGATTTAAAGCTTGGAGGTGAAGGAGTCGATTATAGCTAAGGCATTGGGAGCATTTAGGAAATACAATTCTACGACATTCTACTTAATTAATCATGTCTATTACTTTGAAATTTGTTTTTATTTGTTTGATTGTTGAAATCATGGGCTAAAACCCTATGACCTTAATTTAGTGTAGGGTTACTTGACTATTTAAGGTTTATCTATGGTATGGATTTAGTTTTATTGGTTATTTTTTATTTAGCTTATTAAAGAACCTTTCGTGTTTATGATAATCGCTTTATCTATTTATTGTTGAATTTAATTAAGTTTGTATGACCATCTTTCTTAATTGAATTTGAATCTTATGATCTTCTGAATTGCAAAATTGTTGGACTAGAGTTTTGAACAAAACCTAGGGTTAAATTGAAAAGTGGGTAAATAAACATAGGAGATAATATATGATGACCAATCATATATTGAATTGAGATAATAAACAAAATTAATCAATTTATTATAAGTCTAAATTAAATCGAACTGAACACTAGTAAATTTGTTAGCTTATCCGCCTGATCACCGTATGAATGAGCCTGTTTTCTAAAGAATTATTATTAGTGAAAATTAAACTAGTCATTTTAGGAATCAGTAACCAATGAAACAAAATTACATTGAACTTCCATAGATCAACCATAATAGCAAGTAAATCCAAAACAAAATGAATATCTCTCAATTACCTCGGTTTAATTTGTCTTTTGTGCTCTTTTATTTAGTTTAAAATTTACTTTAATAATTGATAGTTAATTAGTATAGTAAATTAAGTTTCTAGTCTTGCAACACTAGAGAAAACCCTTTTACTAAGTTTATTAGTAATTGAGTTAGTAGCATACAAGAATTAGCTAATAATCCTGTTCCCTGTGTTCGATACTTGTCTATTATGCTATAATATCTTCAACAAGGTACACTGACTTAAGAAATAATTAGTCACGTTAGTAGGATTAGCTAGTGCATATTGTTTTACACATCATCAGGACGATGATCTATTACTCAATTATTGTTTTTATTTATGATATTTTGGTATATTCAAAGACCAGAGAACAGCACGAAGATCGCCTTCGAGAGCTTTTGGGAGTATTGAGGCGGGAATGAGTGTATGCCTAGTTCTCAAAGTGTGAGTTTTAGTTACGAGAGATCCAGATCTTGGGGCATCTCGTTAATCAAAACGGGATTTTGGTCGATCCGGCCGAGACTGAGGCTGTGTTGTTGTGTGAGGTTTCGAAGTCTCATTCAGAGATCAGGAGTTTCTTGGGTTTATCAGGATATTATTGGAGATTTATCCAAGATTTCTCCAAGATAGGAGTTTCTTGGGTTTATCAGGATATTATTAGTGATTTATCCAAGATTTCTCCAAGATTGTTGTACCCCTTACTCATCTGATGAGGAAGGGCGTGGATTTTTGATGGGGCCCGAACCAGCAAACGACGTTTGAGAAACTGCGATAGAGATTATGCGAGGTCCCAGTATTGACCCTTCTAGAGGGTGTTGAGGATTTCGTTGTATTTTGTAATGCATCCATCACTGGTTTGGGGGTGGTTCTTATGCAAATGGGGCGAGTGATTATGTATGCTTCTAGGTAGCTGAAGCCGCATAAGGCATGATATCCTACTCATGACATGGAGTTGGGGGTAGTCGTCTTTGCCCTCAAGATTTAGAGACATTATCTGTATGGGGTCCATTATACGTTTACGCAAATCACAAGAGTTTGCGATATCTTATGGACCAACCAAATCTGAACATGAGGTAGCACAGGTGGCTTGATGTGGTCAAGGATTATGACTATAAGATTCTTTACCATCCGGGTAAAGTGAACGTGGTCGCAGATGCTTTGAGCCGCAAGTCCACTAGATCTTCAACTGGGGATATGTGTATGAGGATATCCATTTATTGTCCACTTTTGGATTTGATCAGAGGGGCACAAGCAGAAGGAGTCAAGAAAGAGAACTAGGAACATGAGAGGATCAGGGGCGATATCAACATATTTGTAACTGATAGTCAGGGATTGTTGACCTGCTGTGGTCGGGTATGGGTTCCGGTTTCTGGTGGGATCATGCAGATGGTTTTGGCAAAGGCACATAAGTATCGCTTTTTGATACACCCGGGAGCCACCAAGATGTATCAGGATTTGAGACTAAGCTACTAGTGTTCGTGCATGAAGAGAGAGATAGCTTGGTATGTTGAGAGTTGCCTGTGGAAGTTCCCATGTGGAAGTGGGAACATATCACCATGGATTTTATCAACAAGCTACCAAGGATTTCCAAGGGTTTTGATGCTATTTGGGTCATCGTGGATCATTTGACCAAGAGTGACCACTTTTTGGCACACCAGGAGAGCTCCTCGGCTGAGAAATTGGCTGATGTGTATGTTCGGGAGATTGTTGCTCGTCATGGGGTTCCAATTTCCATTGTTCTAGACCGAGATATTCGGTTCACTTCTCGATTATGGCAGAAGTTCCACGAGGAACTGGGTATGGACTACATTTCAACACTGCTTATCATTCGCAGACTGAAGGCCAGAGTGAGCGGACCATTCAAACACTTGAGGATATGTTGCGGGCTTATGTCATAGATTTTGGTGGGAGTTGGGATTCCTACCTACCTGTTGTGGAGTTTTCCTACAAAAAAAACTATCACTCTAGCATTGATGCTCCGCCTTTCGAGCTTTTGTATGGTCGGAGATGTCGTACCCCAGTTTGTTGGGTGGATGTTGGACATAGAGTCATTGGGAGGATTGAGGTGATCCTAAAAACTATAGAGCTCATACAACATATTAGATAGAGATTGCAGACATGTCAGAGTCGGGAAAAGAGCTATGCTGACCGATGTCGGACAAATTTGGAGTTCCAGGTCGACGATATGGCACTAAAAAGTCTCACCCTAGAAGGATGTGACACATTTTAGGAAGATGGTAAAATTGGGTCCTCGGTATATTAGACCATTCCGTATGATCACCAGAGTAGGCAAGGTAGTCTACTAGTTTGATTTTCCAAGTGAGCTCAGCCATATCTACTACACTTTCCATGTTTCGCAGTTATAGAAATGCATGATAGACGATGAGGCAGTGGTTCCTTTGGATGATATTTAGGTCGATGAGTTCTTGAACTATATTGGGAGGCATGTAGCAATAATGGAGAGAAATATAAAGGTTTTGCACAACAAAAATACACCTTTGGTAAAGGTTCAGTTGCAGCATCGGAAGGGCTCCGAGTGGACTTGGAGTTGGAGGCGGAGATGCGGGAGCATTATCCTAAGTTATTCACAACAACGGACTATGAGGACGAAGTATATTTCAATTGGGGGAAAATTTTAGTATCCCGATGATGAGGTATTTTCAATTTTAACCCTACGTATGAAAGAATATTGCATTTTGACCCTTGGGCTTGAAATTTTTTTCAATAATGACCCATAGTGGCATTTTGGTGATATTAGCCAAAAGCCTAGTACGTTGGTCGTATGTTGTGTACGCTGAGCGTACTAGGGCGGACCTTAGTACGATAAGCGTACACCGCGTACGCAAGGTGTACGTAAAGAAACCTTAAACCCTAATTTTTAGGGTTTGGTCCATATATAATCATCATTATCACCTCATTTCTCATTCCTTCATCAGCCTCCATCTAAGAAAACGTCCCTCTAGCAAACCCTAAGTGAGAAGAGTGCATTTTGATGTGCTTTGGTGGTGTTCTTGATGAAGAAGGTAGTTCAAGTACCTTGAAGAGCAACTTAGATATGGGATTCTTTCCTTGCTAGCAACCTCCATGAGGTAAAAAGCTCTGTGTTTGATTATATTATCTTGTAGGTCTACCCATTTCATCATTTAGGGCATTTTTGGTCCCAAGTATGGTGATTCTTGAGCATGGCATGCTCTTAACCAAATAAGTCATCCTCTCAGACGTAATGAGGGGTCTTGAGTTATAAAAATGTAATCTTGATGCTTAGTTTTTCTCCATGCATGCTCTAGAAGGTCTTAAGGTGATAACAAGTTGGGATATAGTGTATTAAGCACTTATTGGACATGAAAAGTCATAAAGTTGGAAACTTTACGACTCTTAGTGGTATTTTAGCCTTAAATTTGCATTTGCATATTAATTCGAAGTAATAAGCTCTCAAAAGATTAAGAAGGGAAACTGCTACGTACGCAAGGCATACTGAATGGTACACTGCGCGTATGCAAATTTGGCCCCAATGCATCAGAAGTACACCCCACGTACATCCAGAGTACAGCCCGCATAGGATCCCTAAGTTGACTCAGTTGAGTTGATTCGGATGGGTTGACTCGGCTGACTAATTGATTTTGACCATTTTTGACCAAGGTTATTTTGGGAAAATGTTATTAATTTAGAATGAGAAATGCTTTGACATTTGGGATTTGGGTTAAGATGGTTGTCGTAGCATGGAGTTATTCAGACTACATTCATACTGTAAGGTGAGCTTTCCTTACTATACCCATGGGTCGATGTTGTAGTTGTTTAGTAAATCTGTATGATTATCTGTATTTGTTAGCTCTGTGTTTACGTTTGTTTGTTGCATATGTTGACATGTTGTGCTGGGTTGAGGTGGTCCTACTTTGTGTTGTAGGCCAACACACCCGGGGACGGCTGGATAGGTTGTCGGCCATGTGATGCGGTCAAATCAGGCCGGCGGCCCATAGAGCGGTTCAGATAGGCTGTAGGCCCTACAAGGTGGTCCAATCATGCCAAATGGTCATAGAGCGGTGCAAATATACTGTAGGTCTTGCGAGGTAGTTCAGTCAGGCTGGTTGTTCATATTTTATGCTTGTTTGTTGTGATGTGTTGGTACTTTTGGGGGAACTCACTAAGATTTGGCTTACAGTTTTAGTTTATGGTTTCAGGTACTTTCGAGGACCATGGGAAGGCAAAGGCGAGATCATACATAACTTCCTATTTTTATGTCTTCGGGTCTTGGGAAAACTCTAATTTAAAATAATGCTTTTGAAATAATGAGTCTTTTTTGTAAACAATATTAATTCATGGTTGGTTTTAAAAATTTTAAATTTATTATGATTTTTGGAGTATTACATTAGGCCTTAAAATGCTACTTAGGAATTTGGGCCATTTGGGTAAATAGGTTGGGCCTTGGTTTTGGGCCAAGTAAGGAAAAGGGTAAAATAGTCTTTTACCGAGGATGTTGGGCAAGTAATTTAGATTCCGTATAATGGGTCGAGATCCGATATTAATTGGATATTATTTGATGGTGTTGGTGGGTCGAAGGTGTTGGATTTGGTGTCTAAGCCTATAACTATAATTGGTATGTACTTGACTCGAGAGTAGCATGGTCTATTTGGGTTGCATATGACCATGACAATTTTATAGGATGGACTTTTGAGAAGAGGTTAGTTATGATTTATTAATATATTATAAGTTCAAATATATTGAAATCTTATGATTTAACTAATATTGATCAATAATTAATTTCAAATTAATTTAGTGATGAAAAGAGACTAACTAAATTAATGGGGACTAATTGTGTAAATTACATATATATATATATATATATATATATATATATATATGTATATATATATATATATATGTATGTATTGGGCTTATGATACATGAGGGACTAAGTTTGTGGAAGAATCCATAAAGATTTAGCCCACTTGAATCATGGATCATGGATAATAAGCCCAAGAGTATGAATTAGGGTTTACCCATGACTCTTGGATTCATAACATATATATAGAGCACCCCACAGCTAAAATCGACACCCTAATGTTCTAAGAGTTCATGGAGACGATTTTTAGTGTGCATAAACTCTCTCAAAAGTCACCCTTTGTCTAAGGTGTGTTGTGAACCATTTGAGGTGTTACACTTGGGGCACTAAGTTCTTAAAGGCCAAATACAGCAAGTTCTACAAGCTACATAAAGAGGTAAACTCCTAACTAGTATTTTTATGTTGTTTATGTCAATTGCATGCTAGTTGTAGGCTTAATGCTTTGGAAACAAAATTGCATGTATAATTAGAGAAAACATAGGTCCAAAGCATTAATGGGTTGTATGTGCACCATAGGATGCTGTTTTATACAAAACCCTTCAGTGGTATTAGAGCCTAGGATTGTTTTCTATTATATTTGATGCATTGCTTAAGTTTCAAAGCTGGAAAAATCGTTTTTTTGCATTCTGACTGATAAACTCATTGAGTCCACTGGGCGACTTGACGACTCCACTTCATGTACTCGTTGGGTTGGTGCCCCAGTGTGTAGAATTTCGAGTTTTGGCCAGAAATTGGATTAGGATCATTACTCTAAACTATTTTTTGAACCATGAAATCTGTTTTTTCATAAGGTAATCATCATGCTTGTCCAATTTAAAGATAATTGTCATAATTTCAACATTTGTATTGGTTTATAGGATTAGGCTAATTTCTTGAAGATTGATGATTTGGATTATCTTGTACTTATGAGTTTAGTTAGATCATGAATAAATTACTTGATAATTTTTGTTAGTTAAAAAATGATCTAATTTCCTTAATGAAATCCATAACTTGTCCTCAAGTTATGGAAAATGTAAAGTTTTCTTTTAAAAGGTTATTAAAACTCATAGGTTATGGAAAAATGAAAGGTCTCATTTTTAAGAGTTATTTTAAATGGTTTTAAAGTCTTTCATAACTTGTCCTCGAATTATGGAACATGAAAAGTTTTTCATAAAAACCACATTAAACTCATAAGTTATGGATACCAAAAGTTTTCACAAGTTTCAAAACTTTCCCTCAAGTTTTGGTATTTGTATAGTCTCACTTTTGAATACTTTAATTCAAAACCCTAGAGTTTTAAGAGTTAAAATTCGACCCTTATACTATTATATTATTATAAGTTTAATATATATATATATATATATATATATATATATATATATGTACGTATGTATAATACAAGTCAATCTTACCATTAGTAGGCCTCATTCACGAAGTCGGTCTATAAGGTGTTGGATTAATGTCTAAGTCCATAACTATAATATGTATGTATTTGACCGGATTTGGCATGGTCCATTTGGGTTTCATGGCATCGGAACAATTGGATAGACAAAATGAGAAAAAGGATACTTATGATTTATATTAATATATTATAAGTTCTAATATATTAATATAAAATCACATTATTTAATTAGTATTGATCAAGAATTAATTTAGAATTTATTTAGTGATCAAAAGGAACTAATTAAATATGGACTCTTATATAAATGGTGGGCCAAGTTCATTTAGGTTGGGCTAAGCTTTCCTGGATAGTCCATGGAGTGTTTAACCCATGGATCCTATGGAAATGAAAGGTCATGGGTATTAGGGTTTACATGAATGTAACCCTAATCCTCCACACTATATAAAGAGGTCCCTAGTTCATGAAATGAGAACTAGTACATAGTACACAAGAGGGAAAAACTGATTTTGGTGCAAGTATCCTTACTCTCAAGTTATTCCATGGGTTCTTGGTGTTGCGTGAACCATTGAGGTGAAGTACTTGGGGCACTAGGCTATTAAAGGTTCAAGACTTCAAGCTCCATTAAAAGGTATGTCATTCTAATAGATTCTTGTAATATAGTTGCTTTATATTATGCTAGTTAGGATGAAACCTTGGAATATTGAATATTCGCATGCATTGTAGAGAAAAAAATTGATCCAAGGTTTATAGGGTTGAATGTACACCATAGGAGTGTTAGAATGCTCAAAACCCATCAGTGATTAGAGCCTAGGCTTGTTTTTTAATTATACTTGATGGAAATTGCTAAAAAATGCTAACAAAATCGATTTTATGTTGTTCTGGATAGTGGAATCGGCGAGTCTACTGATGGACTTGCCGAGTCCATGCATAAAATCATCCAACTCGTCGAGTTGGTTCATGCACTCGATGATTTGGACCCCCAAATAACATATTTTCGAGTTTTTTTGGTTGGAATTGGACTAGGAACATTACCTTAAACTGTTTTTGAACTTGTAAACTTGTTTTTGATGTGGTAATGTTCATTGCTATTCCAATTTCATAGATAATTGTCAATAGATTCATGTTTTGTATTAGTTTAGTGGTTAGGCTAATTTCATGAAAATTGTTTGATTTGAATTATCTTGTTCTTATGAGTTGATTTAGATTAATAGAAAACTTATGTGATAATATGTTTTCAATCCAAATTGATCTAAAAATTGTTCATAATATGTGTTTTTGTAACTTTTCCTCAAGTTATATGAAAAGTCACATTTATGATTATTAAAATTCTTAAGATTTCCATAAGTTATGAAAATGAAGAGTTTCACCTTTTAAATGTTTTAAAGTCTTCCATAAGTTGTCCTCAAGTTATGAAACTTGAAGACTTTTTCATTAAAACTACTTTAAACTCATAAGTTATGGAATTGAATAGTTTTTGAATTGTTCAAAACTTGACCTCAAGTTTTGTAATTTGTGAAGTTTCCCCTCATGAATACTTTAATTCCAAGTTAAACCCTTAGAATTTTAAAAGTTAAAATTCAACTCTTATACTATTATAATATTAATAGTTAATAATTATATATATGTATAAGAACAAAGTCAGTATTATCGTTAGTAGGCCACATTCACGAAGCCGATCTATAAAATGGCAGTTTAATGGGTGTTCACTCTCACCCACCGCTTCCTTGACTGGTGGAGGGTCGTCAGCCGAACGAGTTTGACAGGACTCTAATTCTCCCATCGTTATAAGTATAATGATAAATATAAAGTAACTCAACCTTTTATAAATTCCCAATATTAGTTACTTTAAGAAAATGTGAATTTGGTGCTAACCCATGAAATTACACTTTGCACTTTGCTTAAGTCGTTAGTGGAGCATGTGTGGTTAACCGACACACTAACTTGGATTTAACAAGGTTGGAAAAGGGTGGCTTAAGGTTAATCATAGAATCGGTGGAGCGCATGTGGTTAACCGGCACATCGATTAGGTGATAAAAATTAAGTGTACCAAGTATATTTGCATGGTTATTAACACATTGTTTGTGATCCTCGACATCCCGGTCACAAAATTGAGAGGGCACAATCGAGATTGAAACATGCCAATGAAAAGTTCAATGAATCTCAAAAGATATAGGATTTTCAAATCCAATTAAAACCTAATAAATTATTTCGTTTTTCATGGTGGAATTTGGTGAATCGTCATTCACCTACCTTCAAATATTTTATAGCTTGGATTATGGTATCCCTCTTCCAAGTTATAAAATATTGTGTTGGGTCCTAGCCTTATTATTTCATATTAGGTGTTATATTAAGGACTTAAATCAACTAACTTGAATTTCTCCCATGAAATATGTCTGGTTTACACAACTATGATCTTCCCAAATCTCTTGGAATAAGCTTTCCAAATGAAGATGATGTTCCATGGTTGGATAATGGAAATCATACTGACAAGACGGTAGAGTTGGGTGTCAAGGTCTTGAGAAAGTTGGTTGCTGACTAGGTTCTTCAATCACTTTATATGTCACATAGTGAGTTCTTTAAGGACTACTATGTAACAGACTATGACATGACCCTTAATGATCTTACCTATTTGCTTGATGCTACTGAATTAGCAATGATTTGGAGCACTGATAAAGCAAATTTGATTAGAAGATCAACTTCATAAACTTCAAGGGACATTGACAATGGTAACATTGAATATCCATAAAAGCTTTCTCTTCCCAATGGAAAGGGATCGGCCATAGTCAACTCGGTTAATCAAATGGTAAAGAGAAAGGCTAAGTTTGAGATAGTCCCATGTACCATTACCAAAGAGTCCATATGTTTCTGTTGTCAAGAGAAAGGGCATTGGTTGTGAAGCTGCCCTGGCTACCTGAAAGATTTGAGAGAAGGAAGAATCAACAAGTTTGACTCTACTTCAGGTAAGTCCACTATCTGACTCTGTTAAGTTCCTAATTGATGATTCTTAATACAAAATGTGACTCGGTTACATTTTGATGTTTGGCAGGATCAAGAAAAGGGAAGGAAATTAAAGAAAGAGTATGTTGAATCTGATCACGAAGATGGATTTCAATCGCATGGTTTGAGGATCGGATTCTTGAGCTACTACTTAGGAGTTATAATAGATTGCCAGAAAATATGTAATAGCATAGTTTTCATTTAAATTTGCATTGTAAGGAAAAAGTTTTTTCCACATTTTATAAATAAATAAAATTTTGTTGTATTTTATTATATCTCCTTGCAATGGCATTCATGAAAAAATGATGTTTGTATGTTTCTAGCAGTATTGGAAATATGAATTTTGTAACACCGAAATTTTCAAAACAAAATTTTCAGTTAAAATAGTTTATCTCTTTAACACTTTTCATAAAAATCTCCTTTTTGTTTTAATTACAATACATGACTCTTTTGTTCAATCAATTAAAAAACCAGGATCCTCAATACAAACTCTTCCTCGGGTTTGTACAATCGAGCTGGTGTCGTCCCGTGATCCTGAGAAAACCTGAAACATATAACACAGAACACTGTAAGCACGAAGCTTAGTGAGTTCCCCAAAATACCACACATAACACGTACTAGCCACTCGAGGCTATAACTCTGCGGGCCCTTGAGCCCTAACTCTGTGGACCCTCTGGTCCTAGCTTTGTGAACCTTCCGGTTCTAACTCTGATATACTCTGATATACACATGGCATAAATCACATAGAAATAATACATCCCAACACATAAATAGCATACGAATACACTGGCACATCTAACTCTGTGGACCCTCTGGTCCTAGCTCTGTGAACCTTCCGGTTCTAACTCTAATATACTCTGATATACACACGGCATAAATCACATAGAAATAATAAATCCCAACACATAAATGGCATACAAATACACTGGCACATCTAACTCTGTGGACCCTCTAGTCCTAGCTCTGTGAACCTTCCGGTTCTAACTCTAATATACTTTGATATACACCCGACATAAATCCCATAAAAATAATGCAGTGCAACACATCACATAAATATAATACAATAACTCTGTCACATAACTCTGTTACCACTCAAGGTAAGGTATAGTGAGAAGACTCACCTTAGATATCTCGCTAAATCTCTGACTCGGTTGAAATATGGCCTAGCCTCCTCCTGATCACATAAAGTAAATACTCTCATAAATATAATTCTCGAGACTAGACTCAACTCTCTCTTGGCATCCTCAGAAGGGTAAAAGACCGTTTTACCCCTCTCTTGACACAAAGACCCCATTGTTGACCAAACCCTAAAAGTGAATAAAGTCAACGGTCAAGCTTTGACCCGACTCGTCGAGTGCACTTGGGCAACTCGGCGAGTCTACACGTGTCCACTATATCTCTAGTCTCGCTTGGCACGTCGAGTGTTTCCCCTTGCTCAACAAGTTACACCTGGCATGAATCGTGGGGCCACCCCGACTCAACTCGCCAAGTCTCAAGATCAACTCGGCGAGTTCCGCCTTGAACTCTAGTCCTCTATCCCCCTTCTGACTCATTGAATCATTCCCCCAAATCGACAAGTTGCTCACTGAGTGATTTACGGGAAACCCTAACCCTACTCGCCGAGTCTGCCCTTAGACTCGGCGAGTTCATGCTATGCACATACTCAATTGACCTCCTGAGGTCAGATCTGTTCCATTGATCCATAGATCTGACCTTCCCAAGCCTGCTAATCACGTAAAGCTCGTATCCTGACACTCATGTGACGTCTATGAGGTTTCACTTGGTGATTTAGCCCCAAATACAACACCCTAAGCCCATTACCTCCATAGCTCAACATAAAGCAAGCTGGAATAAGATCTTTAGACCACTATGGGTCCAGTTCTGAAGTCTCAATATGAATAAGGGCCATATTCTCACAATTCGTTCCAATAAAGGACATAAAAACTCTACATCTATGGATTCCTTCAACAAAACAGATAAAGGGGCGATATAATACCTCAAAGATGAAGTCTTTTGTTCGAAATCCCTAGATGCACAACCTCCTTGGTCTCCTCTAAGCTGGAATCACCTCCTTCTTGCAAGAATCAACCAAAAAGATCAAGAAATGGCTCCTTTTGTCTCACAAACGCTCTAGCTCTTTTAGGGTTTCTCTCTGGGGTTTGGTAGCCGCAAATGACGGCCCTAAGGGCCTTTAAATAGGTCCCAAACCCGGTAAATTAGGGTTTCATTAAAAAGCACAGACTCGCCGAGTCCACTCATGAACTCGCTGAATTCGGTCATTAATCCGGATGAGAAATCGCGACCCTACTCGGCGAGTCTAAACACCAAATCACCGAGTCCCTCCATAAACTCCAAAATAAATGAATAAAATAATATACCTGGGAATCCGGATGTTACATTTCTTCCCCACTAGAATCAGACTTCGTCCTCGAAGTCTCACTCTACAAACAACTCTGGATACTGCTCACGCATCTCTTGCTCCGGCTCCCAAGTCAACTCTGACCCTTTCCGATGCTGCCACTGGACCTGCACCAAAGGCACTTCCTTGTTCCTCAGCACCTTGATCTTCGGATCCGTGATCGCCACCGGTTTCTCAACATAGTTCAGGCTCGCATTCACCTGAATATCCTATGATGGTACCACTGCCGACTCGTCGGCTATACACTTTCTCAACTGCGACACGTGGAAGGTGTCATGTATCTGACCCAACTCTGCAGGTAGCTCCAAACAGTAGGCTACCCTGCCTACTCTTGCGATCACCCTGAAAGGTCCAATATATCGGGGCCCCAATTTGCCCCTCTTCCTGAATCGGGTCACTCCTTTCCAAGGAGAGACCTTTAGGAGCACGAAATTGCCATCCTGAAATTCGAGCTCGGACCGGCGCCTGTCCGCATAACTCTTCTGGCGACTCTGAGTGGTCAACAACCTCTGTCTGACCTGCTGAATTTGCTCGATCGTCAGAAGCACAATCTCTGTACTACCTATCACACGTTACCCTACCTCTCCCCAACAAATGGGGGTCCGACACCTCCTCCCATACAACAGCTCAAAGGGTGGCATACCGATGCTCGAATGATGGTTGTTGTAATAGAAAACTTATAGAACCTCAACCCCATAGTTGAACTTCCATGGTTACCCATGACATGATTCAGAGTGTCTCACTAACCTCATACGAAAACTATAATCCAACCGAAGATAGACTCAACCCCGACCTCTGATGTCTGCTACGCATATCTCATGTGCATCTCGTGGTATCTCCCGTACCCGATTACTGACCTATACAGGTTTTAGACATCGGACGACAACAATACCCTCATCCAAGAATTCACCTCAGAATTCCATAATTTCATCTCGTTTACCCATGCACCATCAAAGCCAAACTCAACTCAAGAGTTTGGTCCAACCCAAAGTTGGAACCTCGCTACCCAATAAGATACTCTTGTCATGACTCGGCCTGCGCCTCGTGCAATACCACTTTTCCAAATTCCTCATGTTGCGACAATCACCACTCAAAACAAAATATAATGATTCCTGATAGAGACGGAGATCCCAGTCTCACCCCTGGTTCAACCACCAGGCTCCAAAAACACAATACTAGGGCTACTCAAGCCTAAAACTCTTTTGCATTATACATTGATCGGATAACACTCGATCATCACACTCTCTTGCCGTCTAGTGAGTACTAGGGCTCCCCGCAACATCACGACAGCCTCTGACTAGTGAGTACTAAAGCTCCGCATAGCACCACAACACCAACTAACTAGTGAGTACTATGGCTCCCCACAGTACCACGACTCCCTCTCTGAATTGTGAGTACTACGGCTCCCCGTAGCATCACAACACCCTCTGACTAGTGAATACTATGGCTCCCCGTACCTTCACCCCTTACTCTCATTCTCATCACAACGCCACACTACGTCCACTAACCTATGCTCCGTAGACTATCATAGATAGCTACACACCCTTGTCCCACATATGCATCACAGACTCTGGCGGTAACCGCTATAACAAAATACCCACCTCTACGGAGATCCACTTTCTTAATTAATCCCTCTTGATGCCAAAACCCGTAGGGCTCCCACTGGAACTGTAGATACGTGATACACCACTAGTCGTCTCAAACTCAAGATTCTAAGTAACTCCGAAATCGGAACATTATACCCGGGTATTACGGAACACCATTACAGAACATCACAATGTCCTGCCTCAACCACTGATCTCCTACTCCCAGCACCATACAGATACAACAATACATTTCCTCTGAACCCCATAAATAATTCTTCATTTTACCCAATGCGCAACTTCAGTGTATCCAAACACTCAAATGAAATAAGAAGAAAGCGCTAACGCTTCAGAACACGCTGATGATCCTCCGAAACCCTTTTCCCTACTACTCAAAATCCAAGCAAAAATACATATACCGGTCCGGGAGTTGGCTGCTCGATAATCTTCTATCCATAATTCGACCCAGAAGTTCTCAACTGCCCATACCATCATTACGAGCCTCCCACTCGGAACGGCCCTGACCACCACCAGATTCCTGACCATCCGCCACCTGCCGTGGAGACACTCATCCTTCTTCAGACACGCACCACATGTATTATCTCTCTTTGCACCTCTCCTTGATCACCAATGACCATGGTCTCATGAATTTGAGCCTCAGGTCTCTGTATCCAACCCCTAACCGCTCTTGCTCAAATCTCTGGTTTCCCTAATAAAATACCCGGTTCTCCCCCACATAGGGTTCGAACCATCACCAATTGACGCATCAACAATCTACCCCACAAACGGTTTCCGTCAGAAACTTCGAACCTACGCTTGGAAGGTGCCACACAACACCCAATGATCTCCCCACGTAGGGATCAAGAAACCTCAAATACCCTAAATCTCCGATGAAATCCTCAGGAATTTCTCATCACGACTGCCTCTAGCCGTTCGAAGCATCATACCATCCCAATACCGAACATCTCAACTGTCCAATACTATCACTGACTCTTAGACTGAAACAATAAATCATCATACTCCTCATCCTTGACTTCTCAACTCCCATCCCAACACGTGAATCATCACAAGAACAAGGACTCCACTACCTTACTCAATACCCATCATTGAAAAAATAGCCACCGCTATGATATACTCGTTTGGATTAACCGCTGATACCGCTACCACACGCCCTACTATACCCAATTAGGGTGTAATGTGGTCCTTGTCCATCTCAGTTCCCGCTGACTACCTGCTCGTGGTAGATCATTTCCTCGCAGCAGACCTGCTGCATGCTGCCTGATACACTAGTGGAAAAATTGACATCAATGTCAACCCATAGGGTTTACTCCTAAACCCAGAACTGAAATCTCACGTTTCTCCTGTTTCCCACATAAACATAAATAACACCCATCAGATCATAGAAGGTGACATCTCCTCCATTGATTGATCGCTCACTTAGGCCGTAATCCCCCATAAATGCCTTCTCTACAAATCCCTGAGTCTTGCGACTACATCTGACATCTTACCAATAATACTCTGAAATGCTCCCGACCTCCCTCTCAAGGGATGCCTCTTCGGACTCAAACATGGCCCTCAGGCCTAAAACCCCATCGCGTCCAAACTCCACCAATCAATCGTAACCGGAAAACCGGAGAATCACAAGCATCATATGCTAAGAACCATGGTACTCATCCCATGACATCTCTCCTCAATCGGCTACAATACATGGCACTCGAACTATAACATCACCCCTCGATCTACTAAGATGCATGGTACTCGAACCATGACATCACTTCCTAATCTGGTCGGATGTATGGTACTCAAACCATAACATCACTACTCAATCTGCTCTCGAACCATAACATTATTCCTCAATCTGCTACTTAGAACCTTCAGAATACTCCCTGTATCGAGTATGGGTCCTCTACTTTCGGTAGTACGGGCCCATACTACCTGCCACATCTACCCAAACTTTCCACACGGACCATCCCAGAGCTCCTAAGTTGCTGCTCAAACTTCTCGTTCACCAATTCCGTCACGTGTGCTCGCTCCTCAGTGAATTGCTGTACTCCACCAGTGTACTCATCTGGCTAAGCTTACTCCTTAGGCTCTTCCTTGGTCCTCCCACTTCTCTGCCATCAGCTGCTGAAAAGCTCCTAATGATGCCATCCATCTACCTCCTGGATATTGTCATATTCACTTGGTAGCTAACTCCCATCATCGAGAGTTCCACAAAGCACGAAGCAAGCAGCATTCGGGCATCGAAGAATACATAGAACTCACTATGGGTGATAGCTCCGCTTGCTCTGCTCATTCTCCCAAAGTACCACCGAACTCTGCAACTCTACCCTCGCGAGTTCTAACTATTCTCTCGATAAGCACCACAATACTCATCTAGGCGTCTCTCCTAGATTACTCCTCTACTCAAATCACCTAGAAGGATTCCAACTGAATACTCTCACTCATACTCAAAAGCGCATCACATATAACAACAACTCCTAGGCTAAGGCATCACAAATCAGGCCACTCTAGTCCTAAGATATGAAATACCTAGCTTGTCACTAGCATGCATAATATCTCATAAAATGTAACATAAATATCTCATAACACAAAAGCAGGGGTATTTTGGGAAATCACTCTTCGGGCTCTGGCTGATTGTACACACTAACTCTGTGGACCCTCTGGTCCTAGCTCTGTGAACCTTCCGGTTCTAACTCTAATATAATCTGATATACACACAGCATAAATCACATAGAAATAATAAATCCCAACACATAAATAGCATACAAATACACTGGCACATCTAACTCTGTGGACCCTCTGGTCCTAGCTCTATGAACCTTCCGGTTCTAAATCTAATATACTCTGATATACACACAACATAAATCACATAGAAATAATGCAGTGCAACACATCACATAAATAGCATACAATAAATCTGTCACATAACTCTGTTACCACTCAATGTAAGGTATAGTGAGAAGATTCACCTCAGATATCTCGGTAAATCTTTGACTCGGTAGAAATATGGTCTAGCCTCCGCCTAATCACATAAAGTAAATACTCTCATAAATGTAACTCTCGAGACTAGACTCAACTCTCTCTTGGCATCCTCAGAAGGGTAAAAGACCGTTTTACCCCTCTCTTGACACAAAGACCCTATTGTTGACCAAACCCTAAAAGTCAACAAAGTCAACGGTTAAGCTTTGACCCGACTCGTCGAGTGCACTTGGGTGACTCGGCGAGTCTACACGTGTCCACTATCTCTCTAGTCTCGCTTGGCACGTCAAGTCTTTCCCCTTGCTCGACGAGTTACACCTGGCATGAATCGTGGCGCCACCCCGACTCAACTCGCCGAGTCTCAAGATCAACTCGGCGAGTTCCGCCTTGAACTCCAGTCCTCTATCCCCCCTCTGACTCACTGAGTCATTCCCCCAACTCGGCAAGTTACTCACTGAGTGATTTACGGGAAACCCTAACCCTACTCGCCGAGTCTACCCTTGGACTCGGCGAGTTCATGCCATGCACAAACTCAATTGACCTCCTGAGGTCAGATGTGTTCCTTTGATCCATAGATCTGACCTTCCCAAGCCTGCTAATCACGTAAAGCTCGGATCTTGACACTCATGTGACATATAGGAGGTTTCACTTGGTGATTTAGCCCCAAAAACAACACCCTAAGCTCATTACCTCCATAGCTCATCATAAAGCAAGCTGGAATAAGCTCTTTAGACCACTATGGATCTAGATTTGAAGTCTCAATATGAATAGGGGCCATATTCTCACAATTCATTCCGATAAAGGACATAAAAACTCTACATCTATGGATTCCTTCAACAAAAAAGATAAAGGGGCGATATAATACCTCAAAGATGAAGTCTTTTGCTCGAAATACCCAGATGCACAACCTCCTTAGTCTCCTCTAAGCTGGAATCACCTCCTTCTTGCAAGAATCAACCAAAAAGATCAAGAAATGGCTCATTTCCTCTCACAAATGCTCTAACTCTTTTAGGGTTTCTCTCTGGGGTTTGGTAGCCGCAAATGATGGCCATAAGGGCCTTTAAATAGGTCCTAATCCCAGGAAATTAGGGTTTCATTAAACAACGCGGACTCGTCGAGTCCACTCATGAAATCGCCGAGTCCGATCATTAATCCGGATGAGAAATCGCGACCGTACTCGGCGATTCTAAACACCAAATCGCCGATTCCCTCCACAAAATCCAAAATAAATGAATAAAATAATATACCTGGGAATCTGGATGTTACAAATTTGTTTCTTTCTTTTGTGGTGATGTCTAAATTTACCAAATAAGGGAAGATTCTCATCACGCAAGTTTCAATTGGACAGAAACTTGGAATCATGCAAGTCGTATGATGAATGAGAATTTTCATCTTTGGAAAATTAAGATGAAATCCTTGTTCACATGTATATGTGAGTCAAGTGAAGGACTAAGGGATCGAGTAAACATTTTGGTGCACTGGTCAAGTCCACCACAAAAGATCAATAAGACTATTCTTCATGATTTACTAAACTTTAGTAAATATGGTTATACTTACAAGTTTAAGTATAATTCTGAATAATTGGAAAAGTTCAATGTATGGTAGAACGAATGAGAAGAATCAAATTAGGCAGAAAGATAAAAGTTTCTCAAATCTGAAAAAACTGGAGAGTACTGTAGTATCATGTTTTATGATCATCTTAATGATTAAGAAACCATATCACAATTGGTCCTCTAAGGACACCTTAGTGCATTTCTATGGATAAGAAGAGGAATCATGAATTGTTGAAATGGTTTAATCAAAAAGGATGATTCATACTTCGTTCCAAAACAATTCATAGAGTCATACTCCAAGATTGTAACTTGAGTGACATATCTTAAAATAAGGTTTATGACACTTTTCAAATGTAAGAGTAAAATGTGTTCTACTCTTGTACATTTGAAATTGGTAAGTTGTGATGTTTTGGATAAAAAAAGGCCAACTAAGGCCAATTGTGTGAAGTGTGTGTCTTGATAAAGAGTCCAAACTATCCCTTAAATATTTGTCTGTCAAGGAGTGGCTCTTGGCAAGGGAGTCTTATATGTCAAGAGGACAGTGGGAGTCTACAAGATCCTGAAAGAGTTTCAAGATATAATCAAGATTAAAACCTATAGTTTATCACTAGAAAACGACATGAGGTTTTTAACCTATCATGTTGACATATTCCTATTTCTGCACCCATTCCAGTTAAAGTTGGCTTTGGATATGAGTTCTGAGAGTTCTCAATTGGTTGCATAACAACTTGGAAGCAATGGCAGACCCTTGTGCTGCCAGGTGGCAAGAAGTTAAAATAGCACAAGTTCAGTCCATATGAGTTTGGATTTGTCACTAGCCTTCTCTTGTGATTATGGTTATGACAAATTTACATGGATAGGAGCATATACACCATAGAAATCTAAGTGTCATTAGGTTTCTCTCCGATTCATGAAAATGATGGTGAGGAAACGCTTTCACTAAGTAGATTTTAAGTAGCTAACAATTATGATATTTGCATTCTCAAAGTCGTTATTGGAGCGTGTGTGGTTAACCGGCACACTAACATGGACTCGTGAGAAATGGAAAAGGTCGAAACGATTGTGACTATGATTACGACATCCCTTTTCATAGTTCTAAAATTGTTTAAACACACATATGTGTTATCTTAGGAAATGTGTGATTTTGATAAAGTTTTATCAAAGCATCTGATATCAGAAATCTGAACTTTGGTAAGAAAGTCAATAAAGTATTGATTTCTAGAAGTCCAGCTGATTTCTGAATAAATGTCAAAGCTAGTAGGAGCATAAGTGTTATGCTAATAATCATCATTTAGTAGGAGCATGATAATTATGGTAAGTGTTGCAAGTTAGCAATGTTAATTACAGAAAACAAAAAGTTTGAATTGGGAAAAAGTTATTTTGCTATAATTAAGGGAGAGGAAATTATACTTCATTTCAATTCTAAAAAATTAGATTGAGATTTTAATCATCTCTAGTCAAGGATCTATATGTGAATTTTATGTTGGGATGGTTCAACATAAGGAAATTGTATATACATATATTGTGTTCTCAAATTCGATTATGATTATGTCATCCCTCTTCATAGTCGAATTATGAAAACATGGAAAATAAAAAAAAATATTGTAGCAAAAGACTAATCTAAGATCATGTCTTTATGTGAGACATCATGAACTGTGTCCCATATGCTTCGGGTATATGATCGTTTACATGTACTATAATATTTATCATTTCTAAATTTTCAAAATGCCCAGGGCATTAAGAGGGGAAAAGGTCTAGAATTGGATATGATTAAGATGATTAAGAAATTGTTGAGGACAATCTAAGGTTTACCAAAGATTGGTTGCTCAAGGACAGTTGGAAGTATGGTGGAAGTTTTTGGAAAAGGACCATATTGACATATTCTGAAAAGAGGTAGCTCTTGTTCAGAAGTGATAGTCAGAATGGGAATATGGAAATGTTTCATAGGTAGAAGTTATCCATTTAATATGTATAAGATTAGAAAACTTAATGCAAGAAGGATGCTCAAAGCAATGTACTTTAAATTTGAGATTTCGTTTCCATGGAATTGATCTCCATTGGAATGCTTTGTAATGTCTGTTGAGAAGTCTTTGTGACTTTGTGCATAGTCATTACAAGAGGATCAATGCATATATGTTTAGAATCTAACAGATTTTGGTAAATGGCAGGAATTTAGAATTCTTACATTTACGGTAAGGATTTGAGATTGTGAAATGAGTATCATTGGAATTATGTTCAATTGATCTATTCCACAAAGTAAGGATCATAGAAAAACATAGTGTACATACTTGGTGTATGACATAACTATAGTTTGGATAAACTTAGTGTGCATGCTTAGAGCATGGCATGACTATTGTTATGATTCAAGTATAAATTTGATGATTTGAAACATTATGCAATGAATAATGTGTAATCAATATGGTGAAAAATAAAAGGTGTTCTATTTATATTCCTATGTTCTGAGACCATATTGGATTCAATTATTCTTGTTGCATGTTTTGACTTCCAGAATAACTAGGTCATTCTTCCCGAATGACTAAGTTATTCAAACCATCCACAGTCGATAATACGTTGGAAGTAGGTATTAAGGCAAGACTGTCATGAAGCTGGCTTGTAGATGTCTAAGGTTTTGGATATAGCAAGATTTACTACAACATTCATAAGTGCTCATAGGTTCTAAGTATTGGATTAAACCCATGATCATTAGAATCACTTCATGGATTTTATCATGAGTGATCATGAGACGATAATATCTTATTTTCTTCAAACCTAGATGTCACACCCCGAAAACCGAAGGCAGAAACATTTCCGGGGTTGACTCCACGTTTAGTATCAAATCCAATGTAGATAGTAAGTAAAGTAAATCAACCATTACATTACATATATGAAAGTTTTACATTTTTTTCAAAAGCATAAGTTATACAAGTGATACATAGTATATATGAACAACACGAATCAAGTCTTCTGAGAACTCCGTCTTCGCACAAAAGGATCTTCGGGTACCTGTCTAACACGGACCTGAGAATACAAGCGGTTTGAAAATCAGCATAAAGCTGGTGAGTTCATAAGCGTTTAGTTTTTCTGAAAATGTATGAGTTCCTTTGGTTTCCTGAAAAAGTAGTTATCCAAGAAAATCCCATATTTTCTTATGTAAAGTTAGTTTCCAAATCCGAAAGTAAAGTAAACGATGTACAATGAAAACATGATTGTTCTTGTGAATTGTAGTTCAGTTGTTTAACTTGTTACACTTTTCTAGATACGTACTACTGTTACTTAGGAAGAACCCCATGTTCTCCTAACTGTGTGTGTGGGAACTATTACCAAATCTGATTATGTTCGGTGTCCTTCCCAGGAAAACCCCATGTTTTCCTGACTGTGTGTGTATATCTTCACCGGTTCTGGTTATGTTCAATGTTCTCCCCAGGAAAACCCCATGTTTTCCTGAATGCGTGTGTATGAATATCATTACTAATTCTGGTTATATTCAGTGTTCTTCCTACGAAAACCCCATGTTTTCCCTGACTATGTATGTATGTGTGCCTGCCATTCTTGAACGTACATTAGCTTTACTACGAACATAAAGCTAGCAAATGAGTCTAAAACGTTAATAATCTAGATTGCGAGTCCTTAACCATACTCAGACAGGATATGAGTCGGACCATGGCCAATATCCTTTTTATGACTTTCGTCACCCTTGAACCATTTGGTTCGGCTGTAGCTAGCAGGCAGGTGTGGGATTGTCAGTCCCGTATAGATCTATACACTCAAGCCACGCTCTCCTACGAACGGAGATTCTGGTTACAAGGTTAGTCCTCCACTATCTCGTGCCATGGAAGTGTTACAAGGACGTGTCTCCAATCATTAATATTACTCTTTACTTTTCGACTAGGAAAGTAGTATTTACGATTGGCTATGTTCTACGTACCTGTCCTTTACACTCGAGCCTATGTGTTTTATTAAGGACATTACACTCGAGCCTAGGTGTTATTTAATGAATACTGTCCTTTACACTCGATCCTAGGTGTATTATTAAGGACATTACAGTGATTTATGTGTTCTGATGGTGTTTATCTATCACACTCGAGCCTAGATGTATTGTTAAGGACGTACAAATGTTTTATGTTTTCTGATGGTGTCTGTCTCTAACACTCGAACCTTAGTGTTTTATTACAGACATTACAATGGTTTATGTATTCTATCAGTTTAAGTGTGAACAATCAAATGTAAAGTAGACAATATACAGTGTATAATAAGAATTGAAAATCGGGTTATAACAAACAATTCTGCAAGTTAAAACAGTTTGTTAAAAAGTTTTCAATTCTTAAAAATGTACAATTATTAAACCATTTAACAGAAATCATGTAATTGAGTACAAGATATTCTTGTACTTTTGCTTGTATTCCCCCCTGAAAACATTGAAAAACCATTGAAAAAGGGTAGGGGTATGAACTCACCGGACGCGGATATGTGTTGATTTCGGATGCTAAACGTTAAATCGAGGCCTGATATCACGCGAGATTCCTATGTAAAATGAAATGGCATACAAATATATCTAATTAGATTTTACAAACTCTAATTAGACATGAAGTTACACTCCAACGAACGAAAACACCTCAAAACGGGTGTTTGGAGTGACCCGGGTGACATCTACGGACGGGAATTGAAACGAGGGACTTGGGATTTGAGTTTACTCCCCAAGAGTAAACTCCCTAATGATGTTTACGGCCTAAACACCCATTCCCCATGAGTTTATGGCCGTAAACTCATGGTGGGGTGGTTTATGGTGTTTAATGGGTCACAAATGGATATTAACACTTGGAAATGTTTGGAATAATTTTACCTAAGGCTTGGATTGAATTAAAATTACCAAATACAACACTTAAGGGAGTTTACGGCCTAAGCATGGGGTCTATGGCCGTAAACTCTCATATCATCTTGAATAAGTGTTTTTAAGGTCTCAAAATTAATCACATGTGATTCTAAAAATTCTAACAAGCCTAGAAATGAATTTTGGGCACCATTTGACATCCTTTTAGGAGTTTACGGCCATGGGAATGTTCTATGGCCATAAACTCTCAAATGCGGGGGTTTTGATGTGTTTAAAGCCCTTAATCTATTTTTGGTTGGTTCTATGATTTATTCCAAGGCTTTTGGTGGTGTTGGATGGCTTTCTAACACCTTAGAAGTGAGTTTACACCCTTGTTTAAGAAGTTTACGGCCCAAGCACAAGCCTTGGCCATAAACTCACACAAACCCTTCAAAATTTATGTTTAAGGTGTTCTAGGTCCATTTCCAATATTCTAAAAATCATATCTAAGTCTTGTTTGTGTCTTGGAAGGGTTAAATGGCTTAAAACCCCTTTAAATATGTGTTTACGGCCTAGGCACCTTCCAGGGCCGTACAATCATATACAAGGCTTTAAATCTTGGTTTGAGGCATTCTAATTCCATTTCATAAAGTCCTCTAGCCATATCCAAGGTCCAATTGAGGTTTGGAATGGTTTTATTGCTCCAAAAACCCCCTTTATATGAGTTTACGGCCTAGGACTGTTCTAGGGCCATAAGCTCATGATAATGGTCCTATCCCATGGTTTGAACTCGAATTTGAAGGCTAAAGAGGTTGTATAACAAATTAGGGAAGGTACCTTGGTGATTCGAAGCCTTAAACTTGAGATTTTGACCCTTAAATCTAGTTTGAGGAGAGAGGTTGGAGTGATAGTTGAAAAATGGAGAAAAAGCTTCAAAATGGAGACTTGGATCACTTTAAATAGTGTCCAAGTTCGGGACACGATAGAATTCTACCCGATACCGGTGTTAGACGGGGCTTTTGGTCGCACCCGGCCAATTTGCCGTAACCTGATATGGTTGATTCTAGAAATGTTCCGATCATTAATATGAGACGTTAGAATGAGTTCTAAGGGTATTAAGACACTTATTAAGTCATAAAATAAAACCCACATTAACGACTTAATAAAAGGTCGGAAACGGAAACGAAATCGGAAACGGCGATTGGATGATCGGAACGAGTCGCGAGAAGGGTTACATTTAGGGATATGAATTTCGGGTTGTTACATTATCCCCCCGTTAGAGGGAATTTCATCCCGAAATTCAAAGATTCGAACACAGATCACGAAGTGGAAAGAGATATGGGGATGAATTTACTGCATTCGGGTCTCCGCTTAACATTCTAGCGAACCCTCACTGTCAGGATGTGGCTTTGTTACGCATGATTAATCTCTCAATCTACGATCTCAATTGATTCGTACATGAAAATTCGGATTTTCATTTCCTCAAAGGAATTTACTAGGGTTTCGTCAGGTCGGCAAGCCTTACGAATAAAGATGCGGAATACCAGATGGTTGCTACTGAGTCCTTAAGATAGCTCGTAGAGGGCTTTGGAATCGATTCCTAACGAAGATCTCGCAGGGTCTAAGGTTCCACAAGTTAAGTTTTCCGCACTTCCCAAGACGTACTATGTCTTTCCAGGGTAAAACCTCCAACAAGTGGGTACGCTTTCACATGACAGAGTAACTAAGGGTCCAATGGTTCTAAGGGAAACTTCTACGTGAGTCTACGATCGTAGCCGACGGGACCCATAAATCGACAAGTTTCCATGGGTGTTCCCGGTGTCGACTAATTCTTTATTGCCTTAGCTTTTGGAAAAGTTTACGAGTATGACTGCTTTGCTTATCTACATGACCAAGAGAATGGTTCGACCGAAGGGCGCCACTACCTCCTCGTAGTGATCGTATCATGCCCTGATTGCTGACTTGCACACATCGTGCTTACTGAGGTTTGGTTACGAGGAAATTCCCGGGATTAGGTCGATGCGAGACTGGACTACACGTTCAGAAAGAGTTCTCAAGAATTCTTTAGATACAGCATCAGGAAAGGATCGTAGACTTCTCATTTCTCGATGATCACTCGGACGAGAGATACATGGGAAGACTTTTTAAGCTTTGTTGTACAAAGATCATGAGAGTCAAGTCGGAGGAAGTTTAGAACAAATGGCTCTCTCGAAACTAGGAAAGACAACATGAATGAGGCTCGGTCATTACATGCTAAGGGTGGCATCAGAGCATTTCATAAAAAGTTTGCCAATAGGTCGAATGGAAAGAATAATCGCTCGGATTGAGAATACAATTTATGGATACGACACAAGCGTTCTCGTTCTCACGTGATAATCATCTCGAAGACATACATTTTCGGTTACTCGCAAACGACGGGGGTTAGAAAATATTCAAATGGATGGTTAACGAATTTCTTTCGGTGCTAGAATCGAAAAGAATCACAGGCATATAAATTTAACGAGGGGAAATATACCTGTGGCAACGGTGGGATCGGTGGCTGTCTCCTGTTGTCCTATCGCTAGAACTCTTCCAGTGTTACCAGGTGTTACAGTCTTAGGACAGTTTCGCTTGAGATGCCCCACTTCTCCACAACCATAGCAGGCCTGACCAATGCCCGCTCCGGAAGTTTGACTTGTTGATTGAGTTGGTGTCTTACAATTTTTCGCCATGTGACCCTTTATGCCACATTTGTTGCAAATTATGTCGATACATGGACTGGAAGGAAGATGATGATAGTTGCACTTGTCACAACTAGGAAGGGTTCCAGTATACCTACTGGTAGGTTTCCGAGTTGAGGATCCAACAACAGAAACAGTCACAGGGGAAGTGGCAGCGTGAACTGCCACCGATTGCTGTCTCTTTGAAGACTCGTGTGATGTTTGACTTTTCTCTTTCTTCCCAAATTTTCTTTTCTCCCCACTCTTCACTGTTGGCTCAGGAGTGGTAGTTGCCTCCTAAAGGTCTTCACTATGATCAATTAGGATCTGCGCTAAGCGTTTGGCGCTGTCGTATGTATCTGGCCTCGCAGCTATGACGTTTCCTTTAGTTGGCGGGGTCAGCCCCCAGATGAATCTCTCTATCTTCTTACTCTCCGGGGTAACCATTCCCGGGCAAAGTGATGCCAAGTCGTCGAATCTAGAAGTATAAGCAGTGATGTCGGAACCTTTCATCTTCAGGTTCCAAATTTCGTGCTCTAACGTCTGCATTTTGCCCCGATGGCAGTACTCAGCCAACAGAAGTTCCTTCATGGCTTCCCAACCCATGGCGTTGGCTACAGGTAAGGTTAGGGATTTGAATCGGCCATTCCACCAAGTCAAGGCTTTGTTAATAAAGGTGCAGGCGGCAAACTTCACCTTATCTGAATCTGAACAGGCGCAGATTTCAAGGATGGATTCGATCTTCTCGAACCATCAGATGAGGGAAATGACACCTCCAGTGCCATCAAAGGACGGGGGTTTTGCGTTCATGAAATCCTTATAGGAACCCTCTTTCCGGCGTCCCTGACTACTTTCATGGTTTTGGGTTTGGGTACCACCTCCCGAACCACCAGAACCGCCAGAGTTCTGTTGAGACATGGCAGCTGTCACTGCGGCTGTAACAGCTGCCTGGAATACTACATGATCAATTTGGGGAGGAGGTGGTGGCGGAGGGTTGTTATCAAGAGATATGACAGATATGTGTTGAATAAGCAATAAAGCAGGATAGAGTTATCAAGACAAGAAGATTATCGCTAAGAGAATGATCAAAGAACAATGTATGGACGAGGATTTTTACCAAGGATTGGCTCGAGAAATACTCCCATAGTATTTCATGATTCGTTACGATACTAGCTCGATGTTTGTGGTATTAGGGTAAGTTTTAGGCATGCCGCTTACCACAGTGACTCCCAATCACATGTTGGCCGTGTCTCGAATGAATATAGTTGGCCAGGCTATATTGATCCTAGACACGACTACATAACTGCTCAGGTTTAACCGCAGCGTACAACACCCATTTACATATGTTATGTTCTACTTGTAGTTACGGATCTCGACGAGTCGGTACACTTATATACTTTCGAAAATACTTATACATTGAAGGATACTTTAAGTTCAGAGCACTTAGGCCCCTTAATGTTTATAGTTTTATACCATGTAAGGTTTGGTATACTTCATTCACTATAAACAAGGGCTCTGATACCAATCTGTCACACCCCGAAAACCGAAGGCGGAAACATTTCTGGGGTTGACTCCACGTTCAGTAGCAAATCCAATGTACATAGTAAGTAAAGTAAATCAACCATTACATTACATATATGCAAGTTTTACATTTGTTTCAAAAGCATAAGTTATACAAGTGATACATAGTATATATGAACAACACGAATCAAGTCTTCTGAGAACTCCGTCTTCGCACAAAAGGATCTTCGGGTACCTGTCTAACACGGACCTGAGAATACAAGCGGTTTGAAAAATCAGCATAAAGCTGGTGAGTTCATAAGCGTTTAGTTTTTCTGAAAATGTACGAGTTCCTTTGGTTTCCGGAAAAAGTTTTTATCCAAGAAAATCCCATATTTTCTTATGTAAAGTTAGTTTCCAAATCCGAAAGTAAAGTAAACGATGTAAAATGAAAACATGATTGTTCTTGTGAATTGTAGTTCAGTTGTTTAACTTGTTACACTTTTCTAGATACGTACTACTGTTACTCATGAAGAACCCCATGTTCTCCTAACTGTGTGTGTGTGGGAACTATTACCAAATCTGATTATGTTCGGTGTCCTTCCCAGGAAAACCCCATGTTTCCCTGACTGTGTGTGTGTATCTTTACCGGTTCTGGTTATGTTCAATGTTCTCCCCAGGAAAACCCCATGTTTTCCTGAATGCGTGTGTATGAATATCATTACTAATTCTGGTTATATTCAGTGTTCTTCCTAGGAAAACCCCATGTTTTCCGTGACTATGTATGTATGTGTGCCTGCCATTCTTGAACGTACATTAGCTTTACTACGAACATAAAGCTAGCAAATGAGTCTAAAACATTAATAATCTAGATTGCGAGTCCTTAACCATACTCAGACTGGATATGACTCGGACCATGGCCAATATCCTTTTTATGACTTTCGTCACCCTTGAACCATTTGGTTCGACTGTAGCTAGCAGGCAGGTGTGGGATTGTCAGTCCCGTATAGATCTATACACTCAAGCCACGCTCTCCTACGAACGGAGCTTCTGGTTACAGGGTTAGTCCTCCACTATCTCGTGCCATGGAAGTGTTACAAGTACGTGTCTCCAATCATTAAGATTACTCTTTACTTTTCGACTAGGAAAGTAGTATTTACGACTGGCTATGTTCTACGTACCTGTCCTTTACACTCGAGCCTATGTGTTGTATTAAGGACATTACACTCGAGCCTAGGTGTTATTTAATGAATATTGTCCTTTACACTCGATCCTAGGTGTATTATTAAGGACATTACAGTGATTTACGTGTTCTGATGGTGTTTATCTATCACACTCGAGCCTAGATGTATTGTTAAGGACGTACAAATGTTTTATGTTTTCTGATGGTGTCTGTCTCTAACACTCGAACCTTAGTGTTTTATTACAGACATTACAATGGTTTATGTATTCTATCAGTTTAAGTGTGAACAATCAAATGTAGAGTACAAGATATTCTTGTACTTTTGCTTGTATCCCCCCCCCCCTTGAAAACATTGAAAAACCATTGAAAAAGGGTTGGGGTATGAACTCACCGGACGCGGATATGTGTCGATTTCGGATGCTAAACGTCGAATCGAGGCCTGATAACACGCGAGATTCCTATGTACAATGAAATGGCATACAAATATATCTAATTACATTTTACAAACTCTAATTAGATATGATGTTACACTCCAACGAACGAAAACATCTCAAAACGGGTGTTTGGAGTGACCCGGGTGACATCTACGGACGAGTATTGAAACGAGGGACTTGGGATTTGAGTTTACTCCCCAAGAGTAAACTCCCTAATGATGTTTACGGCCTTAACACCGATTCCCCATGAGTTTACGGCCGTAAACTCATGGTGGGGTGGTTTATGGTGTTTAATGGGTCACAAATGGATATTAACACTTGGAAATGCTTGGAATAATTTTACCTAAGGCTTGGATTGAATTAAAATTACCAAATACAACACTTAAGGGAGTTTACGGCCTAAGCATGGGGTCTATGGCTGGAAACTCTCATATCCTCTTGAATAAGTGTTTTTAAGGTCTCAAAATTAATCACATGTGATTCTAAAAATTCGAATAAGCCTAGAAATGAATTTTGGGCACCATTTGACATCCTTTTAGGAGTTTACGGCCATGGGGCATGTTCTATGGCCGTAAACTCTCAAATGTGGGGGTTTTGATGTGTTTAAATCCCTTAAACTATTTTTGGTTGGTTCTATGATTTATTCCAAGGCTTTTGGTGGTGTTGGATGGCTTTCTAAGACCTTAGAAGTGAGTTTACACGCTTGTTTAAGGAGTTTACGGCCCAAGCACAAGCCTTGGCCGTAAACTCACACAAACCCTTCAAAATTTATGTTTAAGGTGTTCTAGGTCCATTTCCAATATTCTAAAAATCATATCTAAGTCTTGTTTGTGTCTTGGAAGGGTTAAATGGCATAAAACCCCTTTAAATATGTGTTTACGGCCTAGGCACCTTCCAGGGCCGTAAACTCATATACAAGGCTTTAAATCTTGGTTTGAGGCATTCTAATTCCATTTCATAAAGTCCTCTAGCCATATCTAAGGTCCAATTGAGGTTTGGAAGGGTTTTATTGCTCCAAAAACCCCCTTTATATGAGTTTACAGCCTAGGACTGTTCTAGGGCCGTAAAATCATGATAATGGTCCTATCCCATGGTTTGAAGTCAAATTTGAAGGCTAAAGAGGTTGCATAACTATTTAGGGAAGGTACCTTGGTGATTCGAAGCCTTAAACTTGAGATTTTGACCCTTAAATCTAGTTTGAGGAGAGAGGTTGGAGTGATAGTTGTAAAATGGAGCAAAAGCTTCAAAATGGAGACTTGGATCAGTTTAAATAGTGTCCAAGTTCGGGACACGATAGAATTCTACCCGATACCGGCGTTAGACGGGGCTTTTGGTCGCACCCGACCAATTTGCCGTAACCCGATATAGTTGATTCTAGAAATGTTCCGATCATTAATATGAGACGTTAGAATGAGTTCTAAGGGTATTAAGACACTTATTAAGTCATAAAATAAAACCCACATTAACGACATAATAAAAAGTCGGAAACGAAACGAAATCGGAAACGGCGATTGGATGATCGGAACGAGTCGCGAGAAGGGTTACATTTAGGGATATGAATTTCGGGTTGTTACACTAGAGATATGAGTTGTTGACTATGAGTTGGTTATACATTGATTGTAAGAAAATGCATTGGTAACTCGATGTTATAAAACGTACCTTTGTGTCTGATTCAAGAAGTAGTAGAACAAGCGTATGAGTCAAAGTTTATCCATTCCTTTTACCCTTGGAGGGATAAAAGCAATATCTGTGGGCCCGTCGATGATTTAGTGATGACACTCCTAAGTGCTTGGCGAAGCCTGGACTGATTTGATTTTTTCAATTAGTCAGTCGCTAAATCGGAAATCGGGAAACAACAAATAGATAGAGAGAATGATTATAATCCATGTCTCAGTCCATATGATATCTAGAATGGAGGAATATATGATCCCTTATCTAATGGACAAGTCATTGACTAGATTAGAGTTCGACAGCGGCTTTAAGAGCTACGATTGCTAGTCGGGTTTTGGAGTCATACGCAATAATAGTTTTAGACTTATCCAAGTGGGAGACTATTGGATTAGTGTCTATGTCCATAACTATAATTGATATGTATTTGACCCGATTTGGTATGGTCCATTTGGGTTGCATGGCATTAGAACAATTGGATAGACTAAATGAGAAAAAGGATACTTATGATTTATATTAATATATTATAAGCTCTAATATAGAAATATGAAATCACATTATTTAATTAGTATTGATCAAGAATTAATTTAGAATTAATTTAGTGATCAAAAGGAACTAATTAAATATGGAATCTTATATAAATGGTGGGCCAAGTTCATTTAGGTTGGGCTAAGCTTTCATGGACAGTCCATGGAATGTTTAACCCATGGATCCTATGGAAATGAAAGGTCATGCGTGTTAGGGTTTACATGAATGTTACCTTAATCCTACACACTATATAAAGAGGTTTTTAGTTCATGAAATGAGAACTAGTGTATAGTACACAAGAGGGCAAAACCAATTTTGGTGCAAGTATCGTTACTCTCAAGTTATTCTAAGGGTTCTTGGTGTTAGGTGTACCAAGCTAATTTGCATGGTTATTCACACCTTTTTTGTGATCCTCAGCATCCCAGTCACATACCTGAAGGGTACAATCGAGATTTCAACATGCCATTGAGAAGTTCAATGAATCTCAAAGGATCTAGGAATTTCAATCCATTTCAAACCTAAAATCAATTTCGTTTTTCATGGTGGAAATTGGTAAATCGTCATTTACCTACCTTCAAATATTTTTTAATTGCATTACGGCATCCCTCTTCCGAATTGTAAAATATTGTGTTGGGTCTTAGCCTTAATATTTCATTTGAGTGTTATATTAAGGACTTAAATCAACTAACTTGAATTTCTCCCTTATAGATGTTTAGTTCAGACAACTATGGTCTTCCCAAATCTTTTGGAATAAGCTTTCCTCTTGAATATGGTCTTCACACCTTGACAGGCTGGGAATGTTAGGATTCGTTGTGTCGAGGAAGTTGGCTATTGATGGGGTTCTTCGGTCACTCCCCGTGTCGTATATGATAGATCGCGACATGTCCCTTACCGATCTTGCCCATTTGCTTGTTGATGCTGAACCATCAATGATTTGGCGCACCGGTAAAGCAAATTTGATTGGAAGATCTACTCCCCAAACTTCCTTGGACACTGACAATTGGAACATTGGAAGCCCAGAAAAGCTTTCTCTTCCCAATGGAAAGGGATCAGCCATAGTCAAGTCATTTGACCAAATGGTAAAGAGAAAGGCTAACCCTGAGATAGTCTTGTGTACCATTCCCAAGGAGTCCATATGTTTCTATTGCCAAAAGAAAGGGCACTGGTTGCGAAGCTACCATATTTACCTGAAAGATTGCAAAGATGGTAAATTCATAAAGTTTGACTCTACTTCAGGTAAAATCCACTATCTAACTCTATTAAGTTCCTAACTAGAGATTCTTAATACATGATGTAATGTAATTACATTTTGATGTTTTGTAGTATCGAAGAAATGAAAGGAAACTTAAAGGAAGAGTAAGGTGATTCTGATCGTAAAGAGATGGATTTCAATCGCATGGTTCGATGATCAAAATTTTGAGCTACTGCTTAAGAGTTATGATAGATTGCTTAGGAATAGATAACAACATAGTTTTCATATCTATTTGCATTGTAAGGACAAGTTTTTTGCACTTTTATAAATAAAGAAAAGTTTTTTTTTTATTTTTATCTTATTTTAAGATTCCTTACAATGGAATTTGTGAAAATTGTTGCTTATATGTTTCCATTGATAGCAATATTGGAAAATGGTTTTGATTCTTTCGTTTGTGGTAGTGTCATAATTTACCAAATAAGGAAAGATTCTCATCACCCAAGTTTCAGTTGGATAGAAACTTGGAATCATGTAACATGTATTGTGTGATGAATGAGAACCTTCATCTTTGGGAAATTAAGAATAGTTCCTTGTTCATACGTATATGTGATTCAAGTAAAGGATTATGGGATCGGGTACACTAGGTGTGTGCTGGTCAGGTCCAGGACAATGAACGATATGACTATTCATCATGATTTACTAAAGTTTAGTTAATATGGTAATGCTTACAAGTTTATGTATAATGTTGAATCATTGGAAGATAGAAGTTTTTCCTATCTGAAAAGACGGGAGAGTACTTGAGTATCGTGTTTTATAATTATCTTATTGATTATGAAACCATATCACAATTGATTCTCTAAGGACATCTTAGTGCATTTGTACAGCTAAGAAGAGGAATAATGGATTGTTGAAATGGTTAAAGCTATAAGATGAGTCATACTTCGTTCCAAAACAAGTGTTAGAGTTATACTCCAAGATTGTGCCTTGAGTGACATTAAATTAAGAAGGTTTATAACACTCATCAAATGTAGAGTAACACGATTCTACTCTTTTACATTTGAAATTGGTAAGTTGTGAGGTTTTGGATAAAACAAAGACCAACTTAGGCCAATTGTGTGAAGTATTTGTCTTGATAAGAAAGCATACTAACTCTTGAATATTTTGTTTGTCAAGGAATGTTTCTTGATCAGAGAATCTTATATGTCAAGAGGTCAGTGGGAGTCTTAAAGATCTTGAAAGTTTCAAGAACTAATCAAGAGTAAACCTATTGTTAAACACTAGCACACGACATGAGGTTTGTAACCCATCGTGTTGACATATTCTTGTTTCTGTGCCCATTCCAGTTAAGTTGACTATACATGTGAGTTCTATGAGTTCTCATTTGTTTGCATAACTACTTGGAAACAATGGTAGGCCCTTGAGCTACCAGGTGGCAAGAAATTAAGAATGAACAAGTTTAGTCTGTATGAATTTGGATTTGTCACTAACCTTGTCTTGTGATTACGGTTATGAAAAATTCACATGGATAGGAACACATATACCATAAAATGTAAGTGTCATAAGGTTTCTCTCTAATTCATGAAAATGATTGTGAGGAAACGCTTTCACTAAGTAGATTTTAAATACTTAGCAATTGTGATATTTTCATTAAATTCAATTATGATTATGGCTTCCCTCTTCATAGTTCGAATTGTGAGAAATGGTAAAAGGTCTAAACATTTGAGACTTATTGCTCTAAGTTCTAAAATTGTTTAGACACACAGGTGAGTAACTTAAGGAAAGGTGTATGATTTTGAGAAGCCTAGATAAAGTCTTATCGAAGCATCTCGTATCAAAAATCTGAACTTTGGTAATAAAAGTCAATTAGTATTGATTTCTAGAAGTCCATATAATTTCTGAATACATGTCAAATCTAGTGGGAGCATAAGTGTTATGCTAGTAAGATAATAATTATTATACTAGTGGGAACACAATTATTATGGAAAATGTTGCCAGATAGCAATGTTAATTATAGAAAAACAAAAAGTTTCAAATCGCAAAGTTGCAGGGTTTGAAAACCTGTTTTGCTATAATAAAGGGAGAGGAATTCTAAAAGCTTAGATTGAGGTTTTAACCAGATTTAGTCAAGGATATATATGAATGCTATGTTGGAATGGTTCAACATAAGGAAATTCAATATATATATATATATATATATATATATATATATATATATATATATATATGTGGAAATGTAAATTGCATTCTCAAATTTGATTAAGATTACAGCATCCCTCTTCATAATTCGAATTATGAGAACATAGAAAATATAAATATTATAGCAAAAGACTGGTCAAGTATCATGTCTTTATGAATTTTGTCCAATATGCTTCGGGTATAGGATCGATTACATGTGTTATAACATTTATCCGTTTTAAATTTTCCAAATGCCTAGGGCATTAAGAAGGAAAAAGGACTAGAACCAGATATGACTAAAGTGGTTCACAACTGTTAAGGACAATCTAAGGTTCGCCAAGGATTGGTTGCTTGTAGTTGGAATTATAAAAATGGATGGACCATATTAACATATTCTAAAAAGTGGCAACTCTTATTTAGAAGTGATAATCAAAATGGAAATGTGGAAATGTTTCCATAAGTGGAAGCTATTCTTTAAATATATGTAAGATTAGAAAACTTATTGCAAGAAGGATGTTCAAAGGAATGTACTTTGAATTTGAGACTTCGTTTCCATGGAATTGCTTTGCGTTGGAATGCTTTGTAATGTCTGTTGCCAAGTCTCTATGACTTTTCTGCATAGTCATTACAAGAGGATGATTGCATATAAGTTTAGAATTTAACAGATTACAGTATATGTCAAGAATTTGATATTCTTACATTTACTGTAACGATTTGGAATTGTGAAATGAGCATCATTGAAATGTTGTCAATTGATCTATTTCACTAAGTAAGGATCTTAGATAAACATAGTGTGCGTGCTTGGAGCATGGGCCAACTATTGTTTTAATTAAATTATGTAGTTGATTATTTGAAACATTATACAATGGATAATGAGTAATCAATATGGCACTCAAATGTTTTGGGGCCATATAGGATTAGTGTTATTCTTGTGTTTCACTTTTTATGTTTTGACTTCCCGAATAACTAGGTTATTCAAACCATCCACAATCGATCATACTTTGGAAGTAGGTATTGAGGCAAGACTGTCATGAATGGGTCTGTAGTTTGTCGAGGTGTTTTATACATAACACAAGTTTGCTGCGGTGTTCATGAGTGCTCCTGGAATAAGATTCGAGTATTGGATTCAACCCACGCTCATCTAAATCACTTCATTGATTTTATCATGAGTGATTGTGCGACGATAATATCTTATATTCTTGAAACCAAGACATGTGAGTTGTATTTTAGAAATTGGTTGCACGTTGACGTATGTAAATGCACTAGTAACTCAGTGTTATAAAACATATTGTTGTGTGTGATTTGATGAGTAAATACAATCAAGCGTTTGAGTCAAAGTTCATCCATTCCTTTTACCCTTAGAGGGATAAAAGCAATATATGTGGGCCCCTCTATGATTTAGTGATGACAACCATAAGTGCTTGGCCAAGCCAGGACTGATTTGATTTGTTCAATTAGTCAGTCGTCATAACTCGGAAATCGGGAAACAATAAATGGATAGAGAGAATTATTATAATCCATGTCTCATGTCCAGATGATATGTAGAATGGAGGAATATATGATCCCTTATCTAATGGATGTGTAATTGACTAGGTCAGAGTTCGACAACGGCTTTTAAGAGCTACGATTGCTAGTTGGGATTTTGGAGTCGTACTTGCAATAATAGTTTTTAGATTTATCCAAGTGGGATACTATTGAATTAGGTGTTTAAGCCCGTAACTATAATTGGTATGTACTTGACCCGAGAGTAGCATGGTCCATTTGGGTTGCATATCAACACGACAATTTAATAGGATGGACTTTTGAGAAGAGGTTAGTTATGATTTATTAATATATTATAAGTTCTAATATATTGAAATCATATGATTTAACTAGTATTGATCAAGAATTTATTTGGAATTAATTTAGTGATCAAAAGAGACTAATTAAATTAATGGGGACTAATTGTCTAAATTAGTTGTATATATGTTTTGGGCTTATGATACATGATGGACTAAGTTTATGGAAGAATCCATAAAGAGTTAGCCAACTTGAATCGTGGATCATGAATAATAAGCCCAAGAGTATGGATTAGGGTTTACCCATGACTCTTGGATTCCTAACATATATATAGAGCACCCCATATAAAAAATTGACACCCTAATGTTCTAAGAGTTCATGGAGACGATTTTTATTTTGCATAAACTCTCTCAAAAGTCACCCTTTGTCTAAGGTGTGTTGTGAACCATTTGAGGTGTCACACTTGGGGCACTAAGCTCTTAAAGGCCAAATACAACAATTTCTACAAGTTACATAAAGAGGTAAGATCCTAACTAGTATTTTTATGTTATTTATGTCAATTTCATGCTAGTTTTAGGCTTAATGCTTTGGAAACAAAAGTGCATGTATAATTAGAGAAAACATAGATCCAAAGCATTTAGGGTTGTATGTGCACCATAGGATGTTGTTTTATACAAAACCGTTCAGAAGGTTGCAATGTCGGACCATGGTTTATTATGATTAGGATTCTAGTTGTCTGTGTGACTTTGTATGTATGTTCTTCTGATATGTTTACCGGGAGGTGCCCGATAACTGGTGAGGCCCAATGATTACATCATATGCTATTTATCTTTGTGATTATTGCATGTGTTTATGTGTTTGTATGTATATCGGGTGGTGACAAATGCCATGAGGGGCCTGATGACTGACAGATCTGTTCCAAGCAGGGATCGATGTTGGGTGGGGCCCATTATATGTTTGATATGTTGGTATGTGGTATTTTGGGGAATTCACCAAGCTTTGTGCTTACAGTTTTCAGTTTATGTTTCAGTACTTCTGGTTCAAAAGGGAAGAGCTCAGGATGATTGTAGTGGACACACCACATTGTTTCACATTTTACATGACTCTGATGTTTTTGGATGTTGTTTGAAATATTCTAATTTCACTATGGTTTTGTGATATTGTTATGGATAATGGTTTTATTAATATAAAAATCAAAATTTTTGGTCTTAATTTTTGTGATGTTACACCCGAGCCTGCTATGAACAATACTTCCATAACCAACAATTGAGGGTACCCAAACCCATAAATCAAAAGGTACAATGTACATATTTTGACGAGTGATTGACACATCCATTGAACTTTAACTGATAAAGCTCGAAACTTTTGAGGACCCTCAACTATTGATGATGAACGAAATGACTAACGATTGACAATGCATTGAAAACTAATCCAATGATCCAATTCACTATTAAACAAAAGCCACGTGGAGCTAATCATAAAAAACTATGAAGCTGATTTCCCGATCAACAACTGCCCAACCTAGACTATAGCTATCAATCAATACAACGAGCTGACAAATCCCCCAAAAATCGACTCTCAGCTTGCGTCAACCAAACGCCTTTCAATTTATACATCGACATTCCCGAAAGGAATCATTAGATACAACGAGCTCCCTAACAAACAACTTCTTGTCGCGAAGAAAACTCGTGCATTCCTGAGCACATACATCTGATGACAACTTAGTCCGTACCCCCGACTTGACCAAATCTTGAACCAAAGTCTTGCATACCTGAACTGCAGATTCCTGTGACCCATTATTCTGAGACCAACTATCCGAACATATTGATGATCTTTCAAGCAGAATACCCAATTCTCCCCCAATTAGGGTTTGAACTACGACCAACTAACATTGCAAACTGACCGAAACTCTAATCAGCTCAACCAGATACGTAACATTCGTTATCCTTAGAATGTATAATACAATGTAAGATGATCTTCTAGATAAATACAAAGAAAATTCTATGAGATTCAAAATCTCGGATGGAGACCTCGGAAACCTCCCAATCATAACCTCCTCTAACATCAATAATCTCGTGTAAATGCACAAACAATAATTTTGACAGTCCATTCATAACACTGACTTTCTATCTAGAAACAAATGGACTACCACACTCCCCGCCTATAAATCCCCAACTATCAATTCATTGTGAGGATCATTCATAAATACAAGGGGAAATGTCCTCATAATTGAGATAAATCAGAGACAACAAAAAATTTCGCTCTCAATTCACCTTCCTTGATCACCTAGAACAATCAACTAGCACCCGATCTAACCAAATTCAAAGGAAGCAGACCCTTGATCTCATCTCAAGGCAACCATACCACAAGAATCCACTTGTGTATTCCTACACTGCCATACTTTTTGCTAACAAACCACAACCATCTAGCCCCATGTTGGGTCTACATCCCAACTCTGAAAATATCATGTCTTCTCTCTCTTTCCTCCGAATACGGAAAGATGGAAGAACATAACTCCCATTGAAGATAGTGACATCCCAATCTGTCTGCCAATCACTCAGCCTCTAACTGTAATCATCGAGCAGATCATCACAATCGCTTCCTTCTTGAGTCCTACGAATCATCTGGCACTACCTCCAGCAAGTCCCTCGAGACCTCAAAATCAACTAACTCACCTTGGTATGCACCATTCAATCGCAATCTGACAATACCACTAAGTCCTAAACAATCAACAGGCCCATCCTAAGCCTAAACGTTCATAATCGATAAACCAAAAAGACGAACACAGATTATAATGAACCATGGTGGAAAATCATACAATATACCCTCAATCAAGTCCTTAGAATCCCCAAACAATTTCCTCGATTCGAGTACGGATCTTATGCTTTCAGTAGTACGGACCCAATTCTACCTTCTACACATCTACTACCCGATCGATCCAACCACATATACCCATTCTCAAATGAATACCCACCTCTAAACAATGCATCAATTCCTCTAAGTCACTTCCTAGGATTTCAACCTCACCTTGCACCAGCTGCTAAAGAATCCCTTCTAATATCAGCTAAGTACTTCATGAATACAATTATATGTAACAAACCATAAATAATTGTTCGAATAAAAGACCCAACCCTACAATGGTTAGACTCAAATGAGAACTGCATAATAGGGTCAAATCAATCAAACTATAATTATTTAACCTTTATAGCATGTAACTTAACGTATTAATTAATAGTTAGCTCACATCAATATAGGTACCACAAAGCATAAAACAAGCAACATTCAGGTAGTAACACTTTATGGCCCACAAAACATAAAAGGCATCCTCCAACTAACTTGCTTTTGCAGTTCTAGGAACTTCAACTAACATTTTCGGTTGCCTTATGCATGCAAACTATAGACAAAACAGGATCACATAGACTGTCGAATGAATGATTCTACCCTAAGCCCACCCCCAAATCGGAACGGCGGAAACGTTCGGGGGCGGATGACTTCATGTGGTAGCATAACAGATGAATACATAGTAAAGAAAGCAATACAACCATCATATATATAATTGAAAGTTTACATTGTTAAAAAGTACATGTTCAAAACCAATTACAATATGTTGCCAAAATATGAATTTAAACTGACGACGCAGCGTCCCTTCTTCAAAAGCTATTTTGATACCTGTAATTACTGAATCCCTGGGACATACAAGTAGTTTTGAAAGAGTAGATCAGCATTTAAGCTGGTGAGTTTCATAAGTATTAAATGACAATGTTTGTATCAAAATGAAATGTTTTGTTTTTGTTTGTTTGTTTCTAGAAAATCCCATATTTTCTACTAACATAAATGTAGCCTTCTAACAAGACAAATGTTTGTTTCTAGAAAATGTATGTACGTGTAAAATAACCAATATATTTGAAAACCTCGTAAATCAATGTATTTTAATACCCCATGTGAGTTTTATAACCATACTATTGACTCGGAATGCCTATACACAACGTTCTTCTGGCGTTGGAATGTTATGACGTTTGTCACCCCAAATGGTGGACTGTAGCTAACAGTCAAGGCGCGGGTTGTCAAGCCCGTATAGATCTATACAAAAACACCATTCTCCCCCTCCAAGGGATTCTGGTATATAATACAGGACTTGAAATGCGTACTCGAACGTACGTGAAATTAATGTCTCACAAATCTTAGTATAAAAACAGATTTACGTGTTAAAATGTTCATTTGTTCTTATATATGAAAGTGACTTCTTGAAAATCATGTTTCTATTATGTAAAAGTTAGCAATATTCTCGTAAAACTATACCTATTATAGCTTTCTAAAAGTGTGTCTCATTTGTTTAGAAATCCCTAGAAAATGAATCACTTGATATGAAAGTAAAGATTTTTATAGTGTCTAAGATAGACACGTATACATATAATCTAAGCTAAATGTTTAGTTTATACATGCATTAAAACAATTTATATTTCAAAAGATAGAATGCTATTGTAATATATTTTATAATAGGGTTCCCTATAAAGTTTATAAATCACATATGATTTGCTTAAATAAAAGTATATAATAATTCTTTAAATAACACAAGATGATACTCGTGTGGTTTACTTGTATTCCCCCCTTGAAAGCATATAAAAGCATTTATAGAACATTTAAAAGGTTAATTAAGGGGTATGAACTCACTTGAAAGTTTGAAGAAAGCGAGATGGAAACCGGGCAGAATTTCACAACTTTGTGACTGTCAGGTTGAATCTTTTGAAGGAGTCTTCCAAACTTTCACCAGCATGAGCTTTGAAGTTGTTGAAGTCATTGAGTGTGGTAGTGAGCTTCTTATCTTGTGCTTGTTCTGAGCCTTCGTACAAGTTTTTGAGTACATCCCATATCTCTTTTGCTGATTTGCAGTTTATGATAATATCAAAGTTGTCAGGAGCGACACCACAATAAATTTCATAAAAAGCAATTCGTACAAGTTTTTGAGCACATCCCAGATCTCTTTTGCTGATTTGCAGTTTATGATAATATCAAAGTTGTCAGGAGCGACACCACAATAAATTTCATAAAAAGCAATAGCATCATTTTCCATTTTATCGAGATCATCCTTGGTAGGACGGCTCATAGTTGGTTGACCTCCTCCTAGTCTGGTTGTCGCGCCGTCAGTTTGAACTGGTGTGAGGACTGGAATGTGTGGTCCTTCTTCCACGGATCGCCATACATCTCTACCCAGTCTTCTTAAGTACCTCTCCATTCTTTGTGACTAGTGATGATACTCATTTGCTACCAGTATCGGAGCTCGGTTAGAACCACCAACACTATTTCCATTTTTTGTTTTTTTTTTTGATAAATGAGCTTTAGTGGTATAGAAAGCTTAATGAGAAAATCAGAGTTCCGATATCCAAAAAGCAACCACTTTGGCTCTGATACCAATTGTTGAGAGAAAAACTTGGAGACACACTTGAACAAATGTTAGTACAAGTATATTGCGGAATAGAGTTAATTTCAAAGGATCTAAAAGCTCAACAATAATATAGTTAGATAGTTAGATTGTTAGTTGCGGAAAGTAAAGAAATATAAATGACAACAGTTGTTATATCAAGAATACACTTAAACAAATTCATAACAAGGAATGCATTCACTCCGAGTTAGTAAGCGAGATCAATTTTAGTGATTAAGTCTAGAAGACTTGCTCCGAATATTCCAGTAGCAGTTTGAGTGTGAAGAGTAATAAGATAGAGAAGTGAAGAAGATAAGAGAGATGATTGAAGGAGAAATCTTGTGTATTAAGGAGTTAAGAAGCGTAGTCAGAAGTTGTTTTGATACAAGAGAATGAGTCTATTTATAAAGACTCTGAAACAAACTACTCTATAAGCAGCGGTGCAAGGCATGCTGGACCATAGAGTACATTACATAAGATAAGTAAAGGAAATAACTAAGACTGCGGATGCTGAAGACTTGATGACTCCGGATGCTGAGATTGACTGCAGGAGCTGAACCGTTGCGGTAGTAAAGAGAGGATTGTGGTAGTTGAGTTTAAGAGGGTCACTTTTATGATTCAACAATGTAGCCTGATCAACTACATTTCCTTAGGAGTGACTAGCATGTGCCTAAAAGTGATTGTGATGTAGCAACAAGTCTAAAAACTTACCAACACTACCACAAGAACGTTAGGATAAGAATACTATAGGAGTATTCCGCATTCTATTAACTACATATGTGATAACTAAAAAGGGTCGTTATTAGTAGGACATTAGTTGCTAAGTGGATACACCACAGTTACATGTGACTAAGGCGCTATAGACTTAGAATCTGTGACCTTTTCTTCATTTCCTGTTCTTGTTTGATTGTGGATTTAGAGTTAGGGTCACTTATTCGAAGGTCTATCCTGCTTCGGTTACATGTAATTGGTATGCACTATGCAAGTATTGGGTCGGCTAATAACGATCATCTTATAAGTATCCTAGATTAGTGTGTCTATTAATCTTCCTTTCCCTATTCTCGCGTAGATAGCATGGTTGGCTTCCACCATCCCGGCGACGCGTACTATCCAAACCAAGGCATTGGAGGATGGCTCGAGGAAGAGTCGGAACATGATCACCCGATCCCTTTGGATGATCACCGTGCAGAAGGCTTTCCGGATAGCTCTAATTCCGAACCAGAAGTCAGCAACCTGCTCCCAGTAGCTCCGAACCCTAACCCCCGCCCAACATTTCGAGGTCCCACTCCCATGTGGGCAATAACCTTGAACCGATGGAGCGATGATCATGGTCAACCTTTGCCTTTTAACGGAGACCGAAGCTTCTACAACATAAGAGAAGGAGGTTCGGCGGACCGAGTCTTGCCCATCATGGTCCATAGGATTGCCAGGAACGTCGAGCAAGGTCAAGCAACCATTGCCAGAGTTGTATAACTTGATGCCAACTCCAACCTTAACACTTTTTGTATCCACCAACTGGAAGAAGCTATGGATAGGACGAGGAGAACCAATGAGGCTCTGTAGCAACAGCTAGCGGCATCCCGAGCCGAAATTAAGGAACTCCGAGCGTGTCAGAGGGCTCATGAACGACATCTTTAGGAATTTGTGCGCCAACTAGCCGATCTGAGGGTTCGCCTAATGGGTACCCGTCGCCAGTAGAAGATGTCAAATCATCTCACTCTTTTGTTCAAGGACTAGCTTTTCCTTTTCTATGCTAAATAGAGCACTTGTTTGTAAACATTCCTAACTTTGAAAGTACTTTACCTAGGCTCCTAGACTGCTAACATTTTCCATTATGGTTTGATGTAAGACCTACTGTTAGGTCACTTTTCCCAAACTCATATTACATCATTAATACCAGTAATATTGGCAGTTACCTACTCTGTTGCTATGACTCTCTCGGATTTTTGGGCTATGTTGATTTAGTCCATGAAACGCTCTTATCATACTTGCAATAGACTCTTACTATTGTCATCATCTCTATGAATTTTCAGTAAAAGATGTCTCCTCGCGAGCGCCAGAACAGAGGCAGACCCGCGACTCAAACCCCACATCCATCACCTCCTCCTCCGCAATTCAATCCGGTGTTTCTCAGATAGCTGTGACGACAGCCACGACCCAAATGAATTCTGGCGATGCTAGTGGAGCCGAAATGGGCACCAACTCCAGACATGGCGAAATCCATTCACGTACACAGGGGTGTACTTATAAGGATTTCATGAACTGCAAACCAACATTTTTCAATGGGACCGGAGGAATTCTTGCTCTGTCCCAATAGATCGAAAGAGCTGAAGCCGTCTTTGAAATGTGCTCATGCCCCGAAGAAAGCAAAATAAAGTTCACTGCTGCCACTTTCACTGAAAGGGCCCTGACGTGGTGGAATGGCCATGTCAATTCACTCTCTTTAGTAACAGCCAACACCATGGGTTGGGACACGCTAAAGGACCTACTGAGAAGGGAGTACTACCCTAAAGGTCAGGTTCAGAAGCTCGAGGAGGAACTCTGGAACCTCAAGATGAGGGGGACAGACATAGTAGCTTATACGGCCAGGTTCTGCGAACTGGTAGCTATGTGCCCTAACATGATCCCTTCTGATTGCAAGAAGATCGAACGATACATTTGGGGTTTAGTGCCCCCATATCGAGGAAACGTTCTATCTTCACATCCTACAACCTTTGACTGCGCCAAGGAATTGGCCCACATGTTGATTGATCCTGAAACTCCTTCCACTCCATCAACAACAACAACAACTGCCACTGCACCGCCCAAGACATCCGACAACAAGAGGAAGCATGTGACAACCCGAAATTTCCATTCTGAACAAACCATATCAAGCCAATAGAAGTAGAACAGTTACAGTGAAAATTCAGACTCCGAGTGTAAGTTTGACAGTTTTCAGGATTTACACTTAAGGAGATATTAGGAGAGTGGTTGCACTAGGGTTTTGTGCAACACTGTTATTCCAATACTCTAGGACATTAGAGTTCATTCCAGAAATAAAAATATTTTCTGCCAAAAATATCTCCGGACTATAAATAGAATTCTGAACCAAATTGTTTCATTTGTTGAATTCCATTTAGAGAGAAAGTCAATATTCTCTCTCACGGATCTTCGGGTTTTCATCCCAAATCGTGAGTATACTTCTCTAGTTGTTTTATAATTCTTTTTATAAGCTTAATAACATATATTACATGCCAAATATGTGAGATCCGGGAGTTTACCGCCCAAGAATGTTCTTGGGGAGTAAACTCCATTTTAAGGTCCTAAAGGGTTCCAATGACCCTCAAAGCTTTAGAACTCAAACTAGAAGCCTCCAATTCATGCTTTAGACCACAAAACAATTAGGAATCATGGCTAGAAGTGAGTTCACGGCCAAGGAGCTTCTTAGGCCGTGAACTCCATGTTTTAGGTGCCAAAATGCTTTCAAACACTTCCTAAGGCTTAAGATTAAAGTAGAACATGTACCCTAAAGTGTTTATAACCTAGCAAACATAATGAAATCACAAGGAAAAAGGAGTTTATGGCCAAGACAAACTCTTGGGCCGTAAACACCTACAAAGGGGTCAAATCACACCCTAACTCCTTCCTTAAGCCAAGAGACCAATTTGGGCATGTACCTAAATGAGTTTTGGACTAGTTAACACACTTAGAACACCAAGAGTAAGGGAGTTTACGGCCCAAAAGGTTCTAGGGATGTAAACTCCATAAAATGGTGCCAAATGGTGTCATAAACTCTTCTAAAGACAAGTACAAAAGCCTAGTTTAGTTCCTAGTTAATTTAGAGACTTGAAAACACCATAATCACCCTCCCAAGGGAGTTTACGGCCGTAAAATCCAAGGGAATATGGTCTCTGGGCCGTAAACTCCCCAAAGGAGTTGATATGGCACCCAAACACTTGTTATAGCCCAAAAGCAATTCACTACATGAGTTGTACAATTAGTAGACACCATTTAGGGACTTGATTGAGAGTTTACAGCCAGGAGTTTACTCCCCTGGGCCATAAACTCCAAAGTATATGGTCACTAGACCTTAAACTCCCATTGGGGGCATTGTACTCCTTTGTTGCAACCCATTAGCCTCCTAGCACTTGACCAAAAGTGTTTTCCTCGTGTTTAAATGTTAATACTTGTATAATTAGTGTTATAATCACTAATTATTTATATACATATGTTTTCATATGTAATTAGGATCATTGTGTGTTTCTAAGTCTTCACTTGACACCAAGCACTTGTCCGATCCTATCGTACGATAACAGTCCGTTCAATTCCAGTCACTTACTGCAGGTGAGTTCATACCCCTTAACTAATGTTTTAAACTATTTTTAAATGTTTTATGGGGGGGGGGATACAAGTAGAATCATGCTACTTCTTATATCAATCACATGTGATTAATAAGTAGAATTATGCTAGTTATTACATCAATCACATGTGATTAATATACAGCATTCAAACGATTTGGCTACTTATTAGCCGTTTTACCAAACAGTTTCCTTCAAATGATTTTTATAAAAATTTTATATGTTTTAAACTCCTTATTACACTGTACATCTTACTCTGTATATTACCTTTCAAACTTATTTACAACTGTGTTTCAAACAAATGTTTCCTTATACTTAAACTGTTTTATCAAACTTATGGCTTCAAATTGTTTTATAGATCGACATCAAGTCGATCTTTTCTTAAAATAATATTTATGTTTCAAATGTCTTACAAAACTTATTTATGCTTTTATATTATAAATTGCATGCCTCTATATGTATAGTTATACAAGAAATGTTTAAAAGACTTAGGAAGGCTATCCACCCTATTTCCTTTTCGCGCTTGAGATGTGGTCTGGTGGGATATCGGGTATTCGTCCGAAGGTTGTTTAAATATTAGTTATATATCATGTGTACATATATAGTCATAAAAGGTCCATCCAGTTCATCATATGCCCTTGGGTAGCAAAGGTATACATCCATGTTCATACGTATCAGTTAGATTACTAGTAAACTACCATATGGGTAGTTTAGGAAGATACTAGAACAATTACTAGAACGCGATATCATACAATGAGTCAGTTCATTCATGAGTCAATACTTTCTAGAACATTACAGTACATTACATATACAACTATACTAGGAATAGAACATATACAACTATACTAGAATGATTACATTACTATACTTGCTAGGTAGAGAGCACGTACATTACAGCTAGAACAATTCATTACAGTACATATACAAGAATACGTTAATTATTGTGATTTAAATCGGAGCATGACTTAATTGTCATGACTCGAGTTGTAGCCAGAGTCTCTTGGAGGGAGAGCGTGAGTTTGCGTATAGATCTATACTGGATTGACAATCCTACACCTAGCTGCTAGCTACAACCGGACCTGCAGGTCTGCGGGTGCCAAACGTCATTCCGTTATTACGACCATTCGTATGTCGTTGTTATCAGTCGATAGTATGGTGCAATTTATCACATAATGCCTTAATATAAATCCGTTTAAGGTAGTTAGTACGGCAGTAGTTCTTACAACACTACACCATAGTACTATTTCATTTTTCCCATTACATTCACTTCGTGAACATTCACACGACGCACGGTAATGTAGAAACTATATTTTTGGATAATGATAGTTATAATTGGGAACATACATACTCTTACAAGGGACACACATTCAGAGCAGTTAGGTCTTGGTAGAAGACTACATTCAGAACAGTTAGGTCTTGGTAGAAGACACCTTCAAGTACTAGTAGCAAATCATAGGGATTTCTAGGGTTTTTCAAACACTTACAGTTAATATACACTTTCAATACTTACTACACATATACATACAATTTCTTACATACAAATTAAGACACTAAAATACTTATGATCTCACTAGCTTCAAAGCTGATACTCGCTTTCAAAATTACTTGTATCCTCAGGTCATGATAGACAGGTACCGATGCAAGGAGAAAGGAAGATGGAGCTTGTTCAAGACTTATCTTTCATTTTGATTTATGCTTTAGTGTTTATCAAAATTTGACAAAACACATTTGTATAATAATTATATTATTAATGCAATGGAAGATGTTGTTGCTTTTAACTACTTTACATTGTTGTGATATTATACATGACGTCCTCCGCCCCAGAACGTTTCTGCCGTTCTTGGTTTTGGGGTGTGACAGATTGGTATCAGAGCATTGTTTATAGTGAATTAAGTATATCAACCCATAAAAAATATACTAACTATAAATACATAAGGGATTAAAAATACTCTAACCAAGAGTTTATACTTTAAATAGTAAAATATTTAAGTAAGTATACGTGCTGCATTCATACTAAAATCAGTGTCACTAGGACAGTACAAAAGAATTACGATTGTTGGGCAACACAGGTGGGCTTAGAGACATATGGTCAAAACTGGGAAGATATAGCTTGATCACCTATATTATTCGAGGGTTGACTAGCATGTGCCTAAGTTCAATTGTGTGGTTGCAACAATGCTAAAATCTTACCAACCCTACCACCATGAGAACAGTAGAACATAACATTAAAATTCAAATACTATAAGAGTATTTGGTGTTACTATGAGTACTTTATACTTGAGAATTTAAAACGGGATCTTCATTACTAAGTTGATAGTTGCTAAGTGGATACACTAAGGCTATATGTAATTAGGATGTTATAGACTTAGAATCTGTGAAAATTTTGCCTTACCCCTATTTTGTGTGAATTTGGAATTAAGGTCACTTATTCGAAGGTCTATCCTGTTTAGATTACATATAACTGGTATGCACTTCACAAATGGCGATGTAACTGATGAAGATTTTCTAAATAATTATCTAGATAGTTCGTCTAATAATTATTCTCTTACCCTAAATTCTCGCATATAAAACATAGCTGGACTCCATTCCCTCGGCAACCAATACCTTCCGAATGAGGTCATTGTTGGTTGGTTTGGAGAAGAACCAGAGAGTGATCATCCTGTCCCTTTGAATGATCACCATGATGAAGACCTTCCGTATGATGCTAACTCCGAACCAGAGGTTGAGAACCTACCCAGAGCAGCTCCCTTTCAAATTCCTAACCCTCGTCCGGATTTTCCATGGCCCGACCCCTGAGTGAGTGGAATGCTTGGAAACATGGAGCCAAGGACAAGATCAGTCCATGCCATTTAATGGCGACCAAAGCTTTTACGACTTGAGCAATGGGGGCTCAGCAGATAGAGTCTTGCCAATCTTGGTCCTCAAAGTGGCCCGAAATGAGATTCAAGGCAGGACAGCCCTACATCAGGTTACCGAAGTTGTCGCCAATGCGAGAATGCATACCCTCCGCACCATTCGTCTAGAAGATGCTCACGGGAGATCAGAGAGAAACCATGAAACCCTACTGCAAGCACTAGCTGAATTACGAGCCGAAGTCATAGAGCCCCGAGTACGCCAGAGGGTGTATGAAAGATGCATACTTGACATGGAACGTCAATTGGAGGAACTAAGAGTTCACCAGAGGGATGACCGTCGCCAGTAGTAGACCCTTTACTTTAAATTTTCCTTATAAAAAGGAATCATGTTTTTCTGTATATGCCTGATATGGCATTTTCTATGAAATTATCTTGTACCGTAAGTACTTTAGTTAGGTCTTTATGCTGTCACGAACTATCTTCTGTGGATATGATGTAAGACCTTTACAAGGCCATTTTCCTGAACCTTTACGTCGTGAATATCCAAGATATTGATAGCCGGCTAACTTCTGTGTCATTCTTCATTCAAGTACTCTTATCATTCTTTCATTGGGGTCTATCTGAAACATGCTTTAGTCAAGTCATTGGACTATAGTGATTTATCTCCGAAGACATTTCCAAGTCTCTTTCAGTGGATGGATCTTGTTATTCACCAGCCCACGATACCTTAGCTCGAACGTCAAACGTCTTGAGACCATTCTACGAACTTAATCTACTCTTTACTAGGACTGCATCATAGGGATGTAGGTCAAACCTTCGCGAACATACTTTCATTCTGTACTAGGACTGCATCATAGGGATGTAGGTCAAACTTTCGAGAACATACTTCTACTCTTTACATGAACAATCTAAGTACATCAGGGTCAACCAGAATCGCTCACAAAATCCTTATCTTTCGTGTTACAGAATCATGTCATCATCCGGAAGCAACCAGTCGAACAGGGAAACCTCCATTTTTCCTATGGACGCCACTACCTTTCCAACGACAGTTACAGCTGCCATAGTGGCTGCCGTAACCGCGGTCCTTGCGCACCGTAGCGCTATCAGCATAGTCAATGCTGCTGATGGGAATGAAGTTTCCAATCGTGATATCCATCCAGGAAGTCACCAAACAGTAACAGTCACAGACTCGCAAAGCCGAAAAGCAGAGAACAAGAAACGAAAGCGTCAAGCCCGGAAAGAACGCAAGAGATCCCAAAAGCTGGCTACACAACAACAGCAACTGGAAACCCATGCCGTTCCCGTACCGAGCAGACCCTACAAAGGAACACTCCCGAAGTGCGACCGGTGCAACTACCACCACGAGGGAATGTGTCGAGTCTTGCAATGCGATAATTGCAACAAGATAGGGCACATTGGTCGTTTCTGTAGAACTACCTCCACCACTGGGGCAAGCCTAGCTTGCTATAATTGTGGTGAGTTTGGGCACTATAAAAGAGATTGCCCGAAGAAGGAAATCAAGGAAAGAACCCGTGTCCCCATAAATCCCACTCGACACTTCACTTCCACCACCAATATTGGTGTTGTCCAGATATGTCACCAATGCGGTGAAATTGGACACTTCAAGAAAGATTGCCCGATAACAAAGAACTCGGGTGCTGATGGGAAGATTCTCAGGATCACAGCTGCAGGAGAGCTTACTCCGGAACCCTCGTTAATGTAATTTAGGCATTTTGTTGTAACAGACTTATGAACTATCCAGAACTAGTGCAACTAGAGTCTTACTTTTTGCGAGATCCTGTCTGTATAGGGATTCTCGTGCTGCGTATACTTGTCTTTTGTACTATATCTTATTCGCAGCAATAGTCTTGTGGTAAATCTAAAGTACTGTAACTCTGTTCATGGTTGCACGGTTGTGTTTTGTCTGTAAACGTCTTATGTTCAAATCTAATGTCTTTAAGTTTCAGTATGATTTCGACATTATCATACGAATCGATTAAATTTGATCCTCACGAAAACAGCTTCATACGTACATCTCTTTCTTCTAGATCACTTTTCCATCAAAGCCGTCATATCAGAACACAGAAGTACTCATGCCAGGAGTACCTCTTAGTTATTTTCTTTCCGAAGAAATCCCCGAAGTACCACTCGTGCAGTACGTCAAGTTCAATCCAAGGATTCATGCGGATGATCTATCACTAAGGAATGAATACATAAGAGTGTTATATAATCAAGGTTCTACAAGTTTAGAATTGATGATTTCGCTTTAACTCTTTTCCTCATTGGGATGTGAGGGTAAGGAAGAATCAGTTATTCGACTACCTTTTCAATCTTGATTATATATGACTCGTATACACAAGATTGTGATCGTGAAGCCATGTATGAGTTCTAAAATGAACTTCAGGACGGAGAACTGCCTAATTTTACGAGTAATGACATCTTCAAGTGAACAAACTTAGAACCCAATACGACTCCCATAAACAGATCACCCTATAGTCTAAACACCCACGGAGATACAAGAACAGTCCAGACAACTTAGCGAACTACACAAAAATAGAATTAGAAGACTAGGTTTCTCACCCTAGAGAACCTCGGTCATATTCTCCCAGAGATTGATGGATTGCATAGTATGTACCTCGGTTATCGAGGACTCTGTCAAGATTTTTCATTAGAAATCGTTATCTCTACCGTACATAGATGAAATGGTTGAGCAAACGCAAGGAAATAATTCCTTTCAGAAATAGATCTGATATCCGAATATCACCAGTTCGAGTGTTATGGAAGGGTGTCCGAAAGACTAACTTCCGAATTCGATGCGAACACTTCGAGTCCGTAGTGATACCTTTCAGATAGGACCAATACGCCCATAGTTTTCATGAGCTAAATGAATAGGGTACGACTTTCTTACTTGGATCAGTACGTCCTTTCCCCAAGAAATGACTTACTTATCTACCCTCGTAGTAAGAAGAAAACCCATGGAAACATTTCCTACAGAGGAACTTTAGCGAAGTTCTCTAGGCACAAGTTTTGAAATTGAAGAGTCAAATTTCTATGACACACTGATAGTAATGTGACAAATTAAGAGCACTCTTTCAATTTGTCAGAACCGTTGAGCATTTATCGACACCAGAGACGCAGACACACTTTCGCCAAATTCTAGGTCTTACCGACCTACCGTCTGTGACAACCCGAAATTTTCATTTGTACGAACAATATCTATTCAATAGAAGTCAGTCCAATTTCAGTGATTTTCAGACTTTTCCGAACAAGTTAGTGTACATTAGGGTTTACACTTTAGGAGATATCAGGAGAGTGGATGCTCCTGGGTTTGTGAAATTTGAACATTTCAAGTTTCATAATGTTACAGTCCAAGTTCGAGAATAAAAATATTTTCTGTCAAAATATTTAAGGACTATAAATAGTTTTCTGAATTAAATTAATTCATTATTCACAATTCCAGCTAGAGAAAAGCCATTTTCTCTCTGTCAGATCTTCGGGTTTTTATCCGAGATTGTGAGTAACTCTTTCTAGTAGTGCTAGAATACATATTAGATGCTTAAAACATGATTTAGATGGCTAAATCATGAGATCTAGGAGTTTACTCCCCAAGGTTCTCTTGGGCGGTAAACTCCCGAAACAAAGCCAAAACTGACATTGGTGCTAGGATAAGGCCTTAGAACATTAGGTATACATGTTAGGGACATGAAAACAGACACAAAACCACCCAAGATTGGGAGTTTACGGCCCAGAACTCTCTTAGGCCGTAAACTCCATTTCCTAGCCCTAAATGGTGATTTGAGGACTTAAGGACATTAAGGCTTGCATCTAGGTTATTTTCCCAAGTAGCTTAAGGTCTTAAACACATCAAATGACACAAATGAAAGTGAGTTTATGGCCCAGAACTCTCCTAGGCCGTAAACTCCATGTAAATAATCACAAAGCGTGTCTTCATGACACCTAAGGCCCTAGACCTTTACAAGAAATTGTACCCACTAAATGGAAGGACCAAACCACACCAAAATCACTTAACCAAGTGAGTTTACGGCCAAGACATGGTTCTTGGGCCGTAAACTCCTAAAAAGGGCACTAAGTGGTGCCTAATGCCTTCATATGCTAGGATTAAAAGTCTAGAACACATCCCACTAGTACAAGAGGCTTGAAAGCAACCAAGGAATCACCCCAAGGGAGTTTACGGCCGTAAACTCCAAGGGGAAATGTCCTTGAGGCCGTAAACTCCTATTTGGAGTACTTCTAGACCTTAAACCCTTCCAAGAACATAGCCACTAGGTTAGAATAATTCTAGAAAACATATGGGACTTCAAAACACACCAAACACACATGTTTGGGAGTTTACGGCCGTAAACTCAAGAGTTTACAACCGTAAACTCCATGTGTGATCGTTTATGGAGAGTAAACTCTCATATAGGGTCCTTTGGAAACCCTAAACACAAGTACCCTGTCCCACAATAGCTTAGATGAAGTCCTTACGGCTTAAAACACTTATATAAAGTGTTATCTATGTCTAGGATGTCTTAAACATTATCAATTAGTCTTTTGTGTCTAATTGAGTGCATATATGCGTGATTATATGTTCATTAGGATCGTAGTGTGTGCACAAGTCCTCGCTTGACACCTAGCAATCCGATATCGTTCAGTTCATTCCAATCACCAACTACAGGTGAGTTCATACCCCTTAATCAATGTTTTAAAGGATTTTAAATGCTTTAATGGGGGGGGGGGGAATACAAGTAGAAAACAATAAGTTATTAAATCAACTTTATGTATTTTATAACTGTATTTTCACTCAGTAGATTTCACATATTTCAAAAGGAGTCACATGAAATGGTTTTCTATCTTAAAATACTTGGACAACAGAAGTATTAGTTTTGAAGTGTATACTGACTTCAAGTCACTTTAAATTATTGTTCAGAACTCCTAGATATCTTGCAAAACCAGTATATTTTACCTTTTTGAATCAAACTATACTTACACGTATATGTTCATTTATATGTTAGAGATTATAGTTTTCATCCTTCGTTTAGTTTCCCGCACCCTGGCGTTGCGAGGGTGCATAAACCTACTTGAACAACCACATACTTTCCAGTTAGCTATCATAGGGATAGTCAGAAGATATCAAACAAGAGTCAGTTCATTCATGAGTCCATACTAATGCCTTACATGATACATGAGTACACGTACTTAGGATTATATGATACATTAATATGTTTACATATACTTACCTGTTACATGAACACACTTACATGAATACCATACAGGGACACTTCTTCATAGGTGCATTATCCTGTATTTACTTACCTTGGATACTTGAACTTAGATCTAAGAGGATGATTTATTAGTATTTACTGTGTAAATTGTCTTTCCTATCCCCGTTCAATGGGATGTTTCGGCGGGACTTACCATTCTGAATCTCACTAGTTAGCACCAGTGGTCGATGACGTCTACGGATGTCTAAGGTAGTCACTTGATTAGTAGTCAGTGACGGGACTAACTATCCCTCTGTCCACTGTTGCAACAGTGGATGAGATGTGAATCTTCGGAGGATCATTAGGTTGACGATCTGCATCAAGAGATCGATTCAGGGACTAACCCTCCTTCCACTCTGCTGCTGCTACAGAGGATGAGGGGACACTCTTCGGATGTTCCTTAGGGTCTATCTTTCGCTTCAGCGATGTCGTGTTTGTCCTGGTAATCCAAGACAATAACACTTACATGATTTTATTTTCCCTGTTTACTTTATTTTGTGATTACTTTCACATAAACAAGGAGTTAGACTAAGTGCTTTAGTACTAGTCAACAGAAAGGAAAAACTATACTTCATTCATACAAAACATTCGAGTCTTGGTAGAAGACTACACTTCATACATACAAAACATTCGAGTCTTAATAGAAGACTACCTTTCATACTTATAGAAAATAAGGGTTTTTCTAGGGATTTCATACTTACCTCAACATTTTCACTTAAGGGTTTACATGGAATTCATAGCAGATTTTCACAAACAAAGCAATGACACTTATATACTTATGAACTCACCAGCTTTAAAGCTGATACTCTGTTTCAAAATAACTTGTGTTCTCAGGTCGCCAGTAGACAGGTACGGAGGACAGGTTTTGAGAAGACGGAGCAGTCAAGTCTCATCTTTTATTTTGATTGTATATTTTTGGTGTCTTATTACAATGAAAGAACACACATGTATAAAACTTTACTTATAATGCAATGGATGATGTTGTTGCTTGTTTATTATATTACACTGTTGTGATACTGTACATGAAGTCCTCCACCCCTGAACGTTTCCGCCGTTCGTGGTTTTGGTGTGTGACAGATTGGTATCAGAGCATTGTTTATAGTGAATTAAGTATATCAACCCATAAAAGTTATACTAACTATAAATACATGGGATTAAAACACTCTGTCTCAGAGTTATACTTTTAAATAATAAAATATTTAACAAAGTATACGTGCCTGCATTCATACTAAAATCAGTGTCACAACGACAAGAACAAAAGTATTACGATTGTTGGATATCACAAGTAAGCCTGGGGATATATAGTCAGTCTTGGGAATGGCATAGCCTGATCAACTATGCTGGTCCGAGGAGTGATTAGAATATGCCCAAGAATGGTTGTGATGTGGCAACAAGTCTAAAAACTTACCAACACAACCATAAAGAAATACCATATGGGTATTTGATCTTACTGTAATTATCTTAGTTAGTTCGTCTATTTTAGCTATTTCTTATATCCCTTTTCTCGCGTAGATTAAGATGGCTGGATTTCACCATGGCGATCCGTACTTTCCGAACCAAAGCAATGCTGGTTTGCTAGAGGCAGAGCCAGAAGATGATCACCCAATCCTTTTGGATGATCACCATGCTGAGGGATTTTCCGATAGTTCTGACTCGGAGCCAGAAGTCAACAACCTACCACCAGCTGTTCAAAACCCAAACCTAAACCCTCGCCCTGTGTTTCAAGGACCCACACCCTTGTGGGCCATTAACTTGACTGAATGGAGTCAGGAACAAGGTCAGCCCATTCCTTACAATGGCGACCGAAGTTTCTACAACCTCACTGAAGGAGGTTCTGCTGATAGAGTCCTACCAATCATGGTGCGTAGGATTTCTCGGAACACGATAATGGCTCAAGCGACTATCAATCAAGTCTTGGAAGTTGACGGCAACTCTGGTGTTAACACTGTCCACATTCGCCGACTAGAGTCTGCTCATGAAAGGACTCTGGTCCGCAATGCAAATCTGCAAAGGGAACTTGCTGAAGCCCGAGCTGAAGTGAGAGAACTTCGAGCTCAACAAGCAAGGTCGGACAGGCGTATAAGGGACATCGAACGCCTACTGACGGGATCGAGGACTCATGCTAGTAGTTCTCGTCGCCGATAGAATATCGTCATCTCATCTTTTGGATATAACTTAGTTTATGTAAAACTTTGGTCTAATTTCCTGTATGTATAAATCTTAGACCTGTTAGGTCTTTGTCCAATCTTAAGTCTGTCAAAATTTTCCATCTTGGTTGATGTAAGGCCTACTCCTAGGCTACTTTTCCCGAACTTGTTACATCTGTAATTCCAGTATTATTGACAGATATCTAATCTTATAGAAATTATTATCCAAATGCTATCTTCTTCATCTAGTCATGCTATTCTTTCTGTTGTTGGACTATGATGATTTAGTCCATGAGACACATTCATTTATCATTTATTCTTATCCATGTCGTCATCTTTTAAACGTACAGTTAAAGATGCCGCCACGTAGGAATCCAAGGAGGAACCCAAACAATGCAGCACCAATACCACCACCTCCACCACCACCTGTACCTCTTCAACCACCAAATCCTTTTGATGCCACTATGTTCCAGGCAGCTTTCACAGCAGCAGTTGCAGCTGCTGTGTCAGCAATCAACGCTCCTGCCCCTAGTGGATCAGGAACAGGTGCACTACCCTCGAACCACGGCGAAAGCCATGGACACCCTCGGGAATGCACCTACAAGGACTTCACTAACGGCAAACCCCGCAGCTTCAATGGAACTGGTGGTGTTATGGTGTTGAGACAATGGATCGAGAAGATGGAATCTGTCTTCGAGATCTGCGCATGCCAAGAAGGCAGCAAGGTCAAGTTCGCAGCTTGTACCTTCTCTGACCGAGCACCAACATGGTGGAACAGCCATGTTAACTATCTAACTCTGGTGGTGGCGTATTCCATCAGCTGGGATAAATTGAAAGAGATGCTCATGAAAGAATACTGTCCTCGAGGCGAAGTACAAAAACTCGAGCAGGAATTCTTGGGTCTACAAATGGTTGGATCCGACATCACTACCTACACAAATAGGTTTTGTGATTTGGCAAACTTATGCCATGACATGGTTGCTCTCCAGAGCAAAAAGATCTAGAGGTATATCTGGGGACTGTCACCCCAGATCCAGTCAAGTGTGATCGCTTCCAGGCCTATTACTTTTGATAGTGCCAAAGAACTGGCACAATCCCTCATCGATCACCGGAAACCCCAGAACATAACAATCCCTACCCCTGTACCACAAAAGTCCAACCCCGACCATGACAAGAAAGGGTGGAATAAGAGGAAAAGACGGGCCTCACAAGGGTCCTCCAGGAAACAACAACTTGTGGCAATCAATGCTGCCACAGTCACTCATGTTGCCCCTGCCAACCTCTTACCAGCAAGAGCATATGCTGGAAACCTTCCGAAGTGCACCAAGTGCAACTTCCATCACCTCGGACCTTGCAGGGAGATGCAGTGCTCTAACTGCAACAAGAAGGGACACACCGTCCGTTTCTGCAAAACTCCAACAGCTCAAGCTGCTCAGGTTCCTAACACCGATATGGGCCAAGCTTGTTACGGATGTGGCGAAGTGGGCCACTACAAGAGGAACTGCCCTAAAGCAGGGATGGCTGGAGGAGTGGGAAGAGTTATGGCCCTAGGCCACGAGGAAACAGTAGCTGATCCTACGATAGTTACTGGTACGTTCCTCCTCGATAACTCTTATGCTTGCATACTTTTCGATAGTGGAGCCGAGAAAAGTTTTGTAAGTCACAAATTTGCACACCTGCTTAAACAAAAACCATGTGCATTAGATAGTTCATTCACAGTAGAAATGGCTAACGGGAGAACAGAGAGTACAAACTGCATATACGTAGGTTGTACCTTAACTTTAGATAGCCATACTTTCAAGATAGATCTCATGCCAGTTACCATTAAATGGTTCGACGTTATCATCGGTATGGATTGGTTGAGTCTTCTACATGCCGACATTATGTGCTTCGAAAAAGCAGTTCGTCTTAACCGTCCTAACAACGAAACCTTAATTATCTACGGCGACAAACCTAGTACGAGCATTCGCATCATTTCGTGCATTCAAGCACAAAAGTTCTTGCGGAAGGAGTATCATGCGTTCCTCGCACACGTCGTCGATACCAGCCAAGAACAGAAATACATCCAGAAAATCCCAGAAGTACGCGACTTTCCCGACATATTCCCAGAAGAACTTCCCGGTTTACCACCACAACGCCAAGTCGAGTTCAGAATCGACTTAGTGCCAGGGGCTACCCCCGTAGCCAAATCTCCTTATCGTCTTGCACCGGCTGAAATGCAGGAACTTTCCAGTCAACTTAACGAACTTTTCAAGAAGGGATTCATTCGACCAAGCTTCTCACCATGGGGAGCACCGGTCTTGTTCGTCAAGAAGAAAGATGGATCGTTTTGCATGTGCATCGACTATAGAGAACTCAACAAACTTACCATTAAAAATCGTTATCCCTTGCCCCGCATTGACGATTTATTTGATCAACTTCAAGGAGCCAACTACTTCTCGAAGATAGATCTGCGATCCGGATACCACCAACTACGAGTGTTAGAGGAAGATGTTCCCAAGACAGCCTTCCGAACTCGTTATGGGCACTACGAGTTTGTAGTGATGCCATTCGGATTAACTAACGCGCCTGCAGTATTCATGGATCTGATGAATAGGGTGTGTCGTCCTTACTTGGATCAGTTCGTCATCGTCTTCATTGATGACATACTCATCTACTCTCGAAGTAAGGAGGAGCATGGTCAATATCTCCGAAAAATCTTAGAAACATTGCGAGCGGAGAAGCTCTACGCAAAGTTCTCGAAGTGCGAATTTTGGATTCGGCGAGTCGAATTTTTGGGCCATGTGGTTAGCGAAGAAGGTATACACGTGGACCCTTCCAAAATTAAGGTCATCGAGAACTGGTCAGCACCAAAGACACCTACTGAAATTCGTCAATTTCTAGGTCTAGCTGGCTACTATCGCAGGTTCATTCAGAACTTCTCCAGCATAGCGAAACCTCTTACAACCCTGACCCGGAAAGGCGTGGCCTTCGACTGGGAGGAGAAACAGGAAAGAGCATTCCAAACGCTCAAACGAGCCTTGTGCACCGCCCCGATACTATCCCTTCCCGAAGGAATAGAAGACTTCATTTTCTATTGTGATGCATCCAATCAAGGACTCGGATGTGTTCTGATGCAGCGAGGTAAAGTCATCGCCTATGCCTCGAGACAGCTGAAGACACATGAGGTTAACTACACAACCCACGATCTTGAACTAGGAGCAGTTGTGTTTGCTCTGAAGATCTGGCAACATTACCTATACGGTACCAAAAGCACGATCTTTACAAACCATAAGAGTCTGCAACACATTTTCGACCAGAAAGAGCTCAACATGAGACAACGACGGTGGGTCGAGCTACTTAGTGATTATGAATGCGAAATTCGTTATCATCCGGGTAAAGCCAATGTAGTAGCCGACGCCCAAAGTCGGAAAGAATATACTGGTCGTAGGGTCAAGTCTTTGACTCTAACTATCCATTCACACTTGTCCACGCAAATAAAGGAAGCTCAGCTCGACGCTTTGAAACCTGAAAACGTGGCGGGTGAATCCCTTAGAGGGATGGATAAGAACTTGGAAGTCAAGGGTGGCGGAGCCTTATACCTCATGGATCGGATCTGGACACCGAAACACGGTGGCTTCAGAGACTTGGTCATGACAGAAGCTCACAACACTCGTTATTCCGTCCACCCGGGTTCAGATAAGATGTATCTGGATCTTAAAAAGCTATACTGGTGGCCTAACATGAAAGCAGATATTGCTACCTTCGTGAGTAAATGCCTTACTTGCGCAAAGGTCAAGGTCGAATACCAGAAACCCTCCGGTCTTCTACAACAACCGGAGATACCAGAATGGAAGTGGGAGCGGATCACTATGGACTTCATAACCAAGTTGCCCAAGACGACGGGTGGACTTGATTCCATATGGGTCATCGTCGATAGACTGACCAAGTCTGCACACTTCCTACCGATCAAGGAAACAGACAAGATGGAGAAACTTACCAGAACTTACATTAGGGAGATTGTAAGACTGCACGGTGTTCCTTTATCTATCATTTCAGACCGAGATAGTAGATTCACTTCGAGGTTCTGGCAGTCATTACAAAGTTCCCTAGGAACTAGGCTGGACATGAGTACAGCCTATCATCCACAGACCGACGGGCAAAGTGAGAGAACTATCCAAACCATAGAAGATATGTTGCGTGCCTGTGTGATAGACTTTGGAAAAGCTTGGGACACTCATTTACCCCTTGTTGAATTTTCCTACAACAACAGTTATCACACGAGCATAAAGGCAGCTCCATTCGAGGCCCTCTATGGCCGAAAGTGCAGATCCCCTCTGTGCTGGGCTGAAGTGGGTGATACCCAGTTAGCTAAGGGACGAGTTCCCGAAAGCACTCTCACGGGTCCGGAGATCATCCGGGAAACGACAGAGAAGATCGTTCAAATTCGTGAACGACTAAAAGCCTCTAGAGACCGACAGAAAAGCTACGCCGACAAGCGTAGGAAACCATTGGAGTTCCAGGTGGGCGACCGAGTCCTACTGAAAGTCTCACCCTGGAAGGGCTTGATACGCTTTGGAAAGCATGGGAAGCTCAATACAAGATACATAGGGCCTTTCGAGATTCTCGCAAGAATCGGCCCTGTGGCTTACAAGCTCAATCTACCGAAAGAACTCAGTAATGTACATCCTACCTTCCACGTGTCAAACTTGGAAAAGTGCCTATCCGACGAGACTCTTGTTATTCCACTCGACGAGATCAAGATCAACGAGAGCCTCAACTTCGTGGAGGAACCAGTAGAGATCATGGACCGAGAGGTCAAGCAAACAAAGCAGATCCGTATCCCGATAGTGAAGGTGCGCTGGAACGCAAAGCGTGGACCGGAATTTACTTTTGGAACGAGAGGATCAGATGAAATTGAAATACCCTCATCTTTTCGCTTAATTATGTGTAATTTCTTACTTGCTTAAATTCTAATTTCGGGACGAAATTCCTTCTAACAAGGGGATGATGTGACAACCCGAAATTTCCATTTGTAAGAACAATATCTATTCAATAGAAGTCAGTCCAACTTCAGTGATTTTCAGACTTTTCCGAACAAGTTAGTGTACATTAGGGTTTACACTTTAGGAGATATCAGGAGAGTGGATGCTCCTGGGTTTGTGAAATTTGAACATTTCAAGTTTCATAATGTTACAGTCCAAGTTCGAGAATAAATTTTTTCTGTCAAAAATTTCAGGACTATAAATAGTTTTCTGAATTAAATTAATTCATTATTCACAAATCCAGCTAGAGAAAAGCCATTTTCTCTCTGTCAGATCTTCGGGTTTTTATCCCATATTGTGAGTAACTCTTTCTAGTAGTGTTAGAATACATATTAGATGCTTAAAACATGATTTAGATGGCTAAATCATGAGATCTAGGAGTTTACTCCCCAAGGTTCTCTTGGGCGGTAAACTCCCGAAACAAAGCCAAAACTGACATTGGTGCTAGGATAAGGCCTTAGAACATTAGGTATACATGTTAGGGACATGAAAACAGACACAAAACCACCCAAGATTGGGAGTTTACGGCCCAGAACTCTCTTAGGCCGTAAACTCCATTTCCTAGCCCTAAATGGTGATTTGAGGACTTAAGGACATTAAGGCTTGCATCTAGGTTATTTTCCCAAGTAGCTTAAGGTCTTAAACACATCAAATGACACAAATGAAAGTGAGTTTATGGCCCAGAACTCTCCTAGGCCGTAAACTCCATGTAAATAATCACAAAGCGTGTCTTCATGACACCTAAGGCCCTAGACCTTTACAAGAAATTGTACCCACTAAATGGAAGGACCAAACCACACCAAAATCACTTAACCAAGTGAGTTTACGGCCAAGACATGGTTCTTGGGCCGTAAACTCCTAAAAAGGGCACTAAGTGGTGCCTAATGCCTTCATATGCTAGGATTAAAAGTCTAGAACACATCCCACTAGTACAAGAGGCTTGAAAGCAACCAAGGAATCACCCCAAGGGAGTTTACGGCCGTAAACTCCAAGGGGAAATGTCCTTGAGGCCGTAAACTCCTATTTGGAGTACTTCTAGACCTTAAACCCTTCCAAGAACATAGCCACTAGGTTAGAATAATTCTAGAAAGCATATGGGACTTCAAAACACACCAAACACACATGTTTGGGAGTTTACGGCCCTAAACTCAAGAGTTTACAACCGTAAACTCCATGTGTGACGGTTTATGGAGAGTAAACTCTCATATAGGGTCCTTTGGAAACCCTAAACACAAGTACCCTGTCCCACAATAGCTTAGATGAAGTCCTTACGGCTTAAAACACTTATATAAAGTGTTATCTATGTCTAGGATGTCTTAAACATTATCAATTAGTCTTTTGTGTCTAATTGAGTGCATATATGCGTGATTATATGTTCATTAGGATCGTAGTGTGTGCACAAGTCCTCGCTTGACACCTAGCAATCCGATACCATTCAGTTCATTCCAATCACCAACTACAGGTGAGTTCATACCCCTTAATCAATGTTTTAAAGGATTTTAAATGCTTTAATGGGGGGGAATACAAGTAGAAAACAATAAGTTATTAAATCAATTTTATGTATTTTATAACTGTGTTTTCACTCAGTAGATTTCACATATTTCAAAAGGAGTCACATGAAATGGTTTTCTATCTTAAAATACTTGGACAACAGAAGTATTAGTTTTGAAATGTATAATGACTTCAAGTCACTTTAAATTATTGTTCAAAACTCCTAGATATCTTGCAAAACCAGTATATTTTACCTTTTTGAATCAAGCTATACTTACACGTATATGTTCATTTATATGTTAGAGATTATAGTTTTCATCCTTCGTTCAGTTTCCCGCACCCTGGCATTGCGAGGGTGCATAAACCTACTTGAACAACCACATACTTTCCAGTTAGCTATCATAGTGATAGTCAGAAGATATCAAACAAGAGTTAGTTCATTCATGAGTCCATACTAATGCCTTACATGATACATGAGTACACGTACTTAGGATTATATGATACATGAATATGTTTACATATACTTACCTGTTACATGAACACACTTACATGAATACCATATAGGGACACTTCTTCATAGGTGCATTATCCTGTATTTACTTACCTTGGATATTGAACTTAGATCTAAGAGGATGATTTATTAGTATTTACTATGTAAATTGTCTTTCCTATCCCCGTTCAATGGGATGTTTCGGCGGGACTTACCATTCCGAATCTCACTGATTAGCACCAGTGGTCGATGACGTCTACGGATGTCTAAGGTAGTCACTTGATTAGTAGTCAGTGACGGGACTAACTATCCCTCTGTCCACTGTTGCAACAGTGGATGAGATGTGAATCTTCGGAGGATTATTTGGTTAACGATCTGCATCAAGAGATCGATTCAGGGACTAACCCTCTTTCCACCCTGCTGCTGCTACAGAGGATGAGGGGACACTCTTCGGATGTTCCTTAGGGTCTATCTTTCGCTTCAGCGATGTCGTGTTTGTCCTGGTAATCCAAGACAATAACACTTACATGATTTTATTTTCCCTGTTTACTTTATTTTGTGATTACTTTCACATAAACGAGGAGTTAGACTAAGTGCTTTAGTACTAGTCAATAGAAAGGAAAAACTATACTTCATTCATACAAAACATTCGTGTCTTTGTAGAAGACTACACTTCATACATACAAAACATTCGAGTCTTGATAGAAGACTACCTTTCATACATATAGAAAATAAGGGTTTTTCTAGGGATTTCATACTTACCTCAACATTTTCACTTAAGGGTTTACATGCCATTCATAGCAGATTTTCACAAACAAAGCAATGACACTTATATACTTATGAACTCACCAGCTTTAAAGCTGATACTCTCTTTCAAAATAACTTGTGTTCTCAGGTCGCCAGTAGACAGGTACAGAGGACAGGTTTTGAGAAGACGAACCAGTCAAGTCTCGTCTTTTATTTTGATTGTATATTTTTGGTGTCTTATTACAATGAAAGAACACACATGTATAAAACTTTACTTATAATGCAATGGATGATGTTGTTGCTAGTTTATTATATTACACTATTGTGATACTGTACATGACGTCCTCCACCCCTGAACGTTTCCGCCGTTCGTGGTTTTGGGGTGTGACACTGTCTTAGTTCATTCAGAACTCCTCGCAAGCTATAGAAACCCGTACGACTTTGACCCAATAAGGGGTGGCCTTTGACTGGGAAGTTAAGCAAGAAAAGGAACCTTAGAATTCGAAATGAGTGACCAAGCTCTTTAGGTTAACTCACTCTGGGAATGGCTTAATACGCTTCGTAAAGCATGGAAAGCTAAATCCAAGATAGACAGGACCTCCGAGATTCTTATCAGAATCGGTCTTGTGCCTCGCACAAACTAGACCTACTCCGCGAACTCAGTAACGTACATTCTACTCTTCGCATCTTGATCGTGAAACCATATCTTTCCGTTAGGACTCTAGTAAGTCCACTTGTCGAGATCCTCGCCTTCGTATTAGAACCGTAGTGACCCTCGACCGAGAGGTCAAGCGGACGAAGCAACGCCGTCGCCAGTTAGTGAAGGTTCGTTGGAATGCCAACCGAGAACCCAATTTCACTTAGGTGCGCTAGAACCAATCGATTAGGAAGTTTTCTCCTCATGACTCGATCATTCGTACATACTTCCTTGCTTAAATTCTAATTTCGGGACGAAATTCCCTTCAACAGGGGGATGATGTGACAACCCGAAATTTCCATTCTGAACAAACCATATCAAGCCAATAGAAGTAGAACAGTTACAGTGAAAATTTAGACTCCGAGTGTAAGTTTGATAGTTTTCAGGATTTACACTTAAGGAGATATTAGGAGAGTGGTTGCACTAGGGTTTTGTGCAACACTGTTATTCCAATACTCTAGGACATTAGAGTTCATTCCAGGAATAAAAATATTTTCTGCCAAAAATATCTCCGGACTATAAATAGAATTCTGAACCAAATTGGTTCATTTGTTGAATTCCATTTAGAGAAAAGTCAATATTCTCTCTCATGGATCTTCGGGTTTTCATCCCAAATCGTGATATACTTCTCTAGTTGTTTTATAATTCTTGTTATAAGCTTAATAACATAGATTACATGCCAATTATGTGAGATCCGGGAGTTTACCGCCCAAGAACGTTCTTGGGGAGTAAACTCCATTTTAAGGTCCTAAAGGGTTCCAATGACCCTCAAAGCTTTAGAACTCCAACTAGAAGCCTCCAATTCATGATTTAGACCACAAAACAATTAGGAATCATGGCTAGAAGTGAGTTCACGGCCAAGGAGCTTCTTAGGCCGTGAACTCCATGTTTTAGGTGCCAAAATGCTTTCAAACACTTCCTAAGGCTTAAGATTAAAGTAGAACATGTACCCTAAAGTGTTTATAACCTAGCAAACATAAGAAATCACAAGGAAAAAGGAGTTTACGGCCAAGACAAACTCTTGGGCCGTAAACACCTACAAAGGGGTCAAATGACACCCTAACTCCTTCCTTAAGCCAAGAGACCAATTTGGGCATGTACCTAAATGAGTTTTGGACTAGTTAACACACTTAGAACACCAAGAGTAAGGGAGTTTACGGCCCAAAAGGTTCTAGGGCCGTAAACTCCATAAAATGGTGCCAAATGGTGCCATAAACTCTTCTAAAGACAAGTACAAAAGCCTAGTTTAGTTCCTAGTTAATTTAGAGACTTGAAAACACCATAATCACCCTCCCAAGGGAGTTTACGGCCGTAAAATCCAAGGGAATATGGTCTCTGGGCCGTAAACTCCCCAAAGGAGTTGATATGGCACCCAAACACTTATTATAGCCCAGAAGCAATTCAGTACATGAGTTGTACAATTAGTAGACACCATTTAGGGACTTGATTGAGAGTTTACAGCCAGGAGTTTACTCCCCTGGGCCGTAAACTCCAAATTATATGGTCATTAGACCTTAAACTCCCATTGGGGGCATTGCACTCCTTTGTTGCAACCCATTAGCCTCCTAGCACTTGACCAAAAGTGTTTTCCTCGCGTTTAAATGTTAATACTTGTATAATTAGTGTTATAATCACTAATTATTTATATACATAAGTTTTCATATGTAATTAGGATCATTGTGTGTGTCTAAGTCTTAAGTTGACACCAAGCACTTGTCTGATCCATCTGTACGATCACAGTCCGTTCAATTCCAGTCACTTACTATAGGTGAGTTCATACCCCTTAACTAATGTTTTAAACTATTTTTAAATGTTTTATGGGGGGGGATACAAGTAGAATCATGCTAATTCTTATATCAATCACATGTGATTAATAAGTAGAATTATGCTAGTTATTACATCAATCACATGTGATTAATATACAGCATTCAAACGATTTGGCTACTCATTAGCCGTTTTACCAAACAGTTTCCTTCAAATGATTTTTATAAACATTTTATATGTTTTAAACTCCTTATTACACTGTACATCTTACTATGTATATTACCTTTCAAACTTATTTACAACTGTGTTTCAAACAAATGTTTCCTTATACTTAAACTGTTTTATCAAATTATGCCTTCAAATTGTTTTATAGATTGACATCAAGTCGATCTTTTCTTAAAATAATATTTATGTTTCAAATGTCTTACAAAACTTATTTATGCTCTTATATTATAAATTGCAAGCCTCTATATGTATAGTTATATAAGAAATGTTTAAAAGACTTAGGAAGGCTATCCACCGTATTTCGTTTTCGCGCTTGAGATGTGGTCTGGTGGGATATCGGGTATTCGTCTGAAGGTCGTTTAAATATTAGTTATATATCATGTGTACATATATAGTCATAAAAGGTCCTTCCAGTTCATCATATGCCCTTGGGTAGCAAGGGTATACATCCATGTTCATATGTACCAGTTAGATTACTAGTAAACTACCATATGGGTAGTTTAGGAAGATACTAGAATAATTACTAGAACGCGATATCATACAATGAGTCAGTTCATTCATGAGTCAATTATTTCTAGAACATTACAGTACATTACATATACAACTATACTAGGAAGAGAACATATACAACTATACTAGAATGATTACATTACTATACTTGCTAGGTAGAGAGCATGTACATTATAGCTAGAACAATTCATTACAGTACATATACAAGAATACGTTAATTATTGTGATTTAAATCGGAGCATGACTTAATTGTCATGACTCGAGTTGTAGCCAGAGTCTCTTGGAGGGAGAGCGTGAGTTTGCTTATAGATCTATACTGGATTGACAATCCTACACCTTGCTGCTAGCTACAGCCGGACTTGCAGGTCTGCGGGTGCCAAACGTCATTCCGTTATTACGACCATTCTTATGTTGTTGTTATCAGTCGATAGTATGGTGCAATTTATCACATAATGCCTTAATATAAATACGGTTTAAGGTAGTTAGTACGGCAGTAGTTCTTATAGCACTACACCATAGTACTATTTCATTTTTCCCATTACATTCACTTCGTGAACATTCATACGATGCACAGTAATGTAGAAACTATATTGTTGGATAATGATAGTTATACCTGGGAACATACATACTCTTACAAGGGACACACATTTAGAGCAGTTAGGTCTTGGTAGAAGACTACATTCAGAACAGTTAGGTCTTAGTAGAAGACACCTTCAAATACTAGTAGGAAATCATAGGGATTTCTAGGGTTTTTCAAACACTTACAGTTCATATACACTTTCAATACTTACTACACATATACATACAATTTCTTACATACAAATTAAGACACTAAAATACTTATGATCTCACCAGCTTCAAAGCTGATACTCGCTTTCAAAATTACTTGTACCCTCAGGTCATCATAGACAGGTACCGATGCAAGGAGAAAGGAAAATGGAGCTTGTTCGAGACTTATCTTTCATTTTGATTTACGCTTTAGTGTTTATCAAAATTTGACAGAACACATTTGTATAATAATTATATTATTAATGCAATGGATGATGTTGTTGCTTGTTTACTACTTTACATTGTTGTGATATTATACATGACGTCTTCCGCCCCAGAACGTTTCCGCCGTTCTTGGTTTTGGGGTGTGACAAAGCGGTGGGACAAAAAGAAGGAAAAGAAAGCTCAATCCTCTTCCAAAAACCAACAAATGGTGGCTATCCATGCTGCCATCACTCCTGCTACCCCTATACCAGCAAAAACATACGCTGGAAACCCGCCCAAGTGCCCAAAGTGCCCTTTTCTTCATAACGGCCCCTGCCGGGAAATGCACTGCACTAATTGTGACCGGAAGGGCCATACCGCCCGGTTTTGCAGATCTCAACCCAAACCCATTTCTCAGGTCTCCGGTTCGGGAGTCAGCCATGCCTGTTGTGGTTGTGGCGAAGTGGGGCATTTCAAGAAAAACTGCCCAAAAGCTGGAAATGCGAGAGGAACAGGGAAACTACTTGCTATTGGCCACAATGAAGCAGTATCAGACCCCACAGTAGTCACGGGTACCTTCCTTCTCAACAACTCTTATGCTTGTATTTTATTTGATAGTGGAGCAAAAAGAAGCTTCATAAACCAAAACGTTAAACACTTACTTAACCAATCCCCACAACAACTAAAAGAAACCTTCGTCGTAGAAATGGCTAATAGAAAGACAGAGAGTTCTAACGAGATCTACATAGGTTGTACCCTCACGCTAGATGATCATTCGTTCCTAATCGACCTCATATCAGTATCGATCAAGAGCTTCGATGTCATTGTGGGCATGGACTGGTTGAGTCTCCATCATGCTGACATCCTGTGCTTCGACAAAGCAATCCGTCTAAACCAACCGAATAACAAAAACCTGTTAATTTACGGGGAACCCCCGTACGAGCCTTCGCATCATCTCGAGTATTCAAGCCCAGAAGTACGTGCGCAAGGAATATGGCACATTCCTTGCACACGTTGTCGACACGAGCCAGAAAACGAAAGATCTAAAAGACTTCCCCGTCATATGCAAATTCCCCGACGTCTTTCCAGAGGTGCTACCAGGTTTGCCTCCCAAACGTCAGGTTGAGTTCAGAATCGATCTAATTCCAGAAGCTACTCCCGTAGCCAAATGGCTCTATCGTCTAGCGCCTGTTGAGATGCAAGAACTGTCGAGTCAACGTAACGAGTTGCTCAGCAAGGGCTTTATAAGACCGAGTTTCTCACCCCGGGGAGCACCGGTCTTGTTCGTAAAGAAGAAGGACGGATCGTTCTGTATGTGCATCGATTATAGGGAACTCAACAAACTCACGGTTAAGAATCGTTACCCTCTTCCCCGTATAGACAATTTATTTGACCAATTGCAAGGGGCGAGTTACTTCTCCAAGATTGATCTAAGGTCTGGGTATCATCAATTGCGAGTGCTTGAGGAGGATGTCCCGAAAACAGCTTTCCGAACTCGTTACGGACACTACGAGTTCGTAGTGATGCCCTTCGGACTTACCAACGCACCTGCAGTATTCATGGACTTAATGAATAGGGTGTGTCGTCCTTACTTAGATTAGTTCGTCATCATGTACATTGATGACATACTTGTCTACTCTCGGAGTAAGAAGGAGCATAGCGATCATCTACGACGAGTCCTAGAAACCCTACGATCGGAGAAGTTATATGCGAAGTTCTCTAAGTGTGAATTCTGGATCCGAAGAGTCGAATTCTTAGGACACGTGGTTAGCGAGGAAGGAATCCAAGTGGACCCATCCAAGATTAAAGCTATCGAGAACTGGTCAGCACCAAAGACGCCTACAGAAAGTTATCAATTTCTAGGCCTCGTTGGCTACTACCGCAGATTCATTCATAACTTCTCTAGGAGCGCGAAACCTCTTACAACATTAACCTATAATGGCATGGTCTTTGACTGGGGAGAGAAACAGGAGAAGGCATTCCAAACCCTGAAACAAGCCCTATGCACCACGCCGATACTATCCCTTCCCGAGGGGACAGATGATTTTGTGGTCTATTGTGATGTGTCCAATCAGGGGCTCGGTTGTGTTCTGATGCAACGAGGTAAGGTCATCACCTACGCTTCGAGACAGCTGAAGACACACGAAGTCAACTACACCACACACGACCTCGAGTTAAGAGCGATTGTGTTCGCCTTAAAGATTTGGAGTCACTACCTGTACGGTACGAAGAGCACGATATACACTGATCACAAAAGTCCCCAACACATACTCAACCAGAAAGAGCTTAATATGCGACAACGAAGATGGGTCGAGCTACTCAATGATTACGAATGTGAAATTCGTTATCACCCGGGTAAAGCCAATGTAGTAGCAGACGCCCTAATTCGGAAAGGATATTCTAGTCAAAGGGTCAAATCACTGACAATGACCATCCATTCCCACTTATCCACCCAAATCCAAGAAGCCCAGTTGGAAGCCTTAAAACCAGAAAACGTACTGAACGAAGCTTTGAGGGGAATGGATAAGAATTTTGAGATCAGAGGAGACGGAGTTTATTGTTTCATGGACCGGATCTGGACCCCAAAGTTCGGTGGTTACCGAGAAGTGGTCATGAACGAAGCTCACAAGACCAAATACTTCGTTCACCCAGGTTCGGACAAGATGTACCTTGATCTCAAAAAGTTATATTGGTGTTTGACTTGTGCCAAGCTAAAGGTCGAATACCAGAAACCCTCAGGCCTCCTACAACAGCCTGAGATACCTGATTGGAAATGGGAGATGATTTCTATGGATTTCATTACCAAATTACCTAAATCTCCGAGTGGGTATGATACCATTTGGTTAATTGTCGATCGATTGACGAAATCCGCCCATTTCCTGCCGATCAAAGAAACTTTGAAGATGGAAAGACTCACACGAATCTACATCCAAGAGATTGTTTGATTACATGGTGTTCCTGTATTCATTTTCTCCGAGAGGGATAGTATGTCACTTTGAGATTCTGGCAATCACTGCAGAGTGCCTTAGGAACGAGTTTGGACATGAGTACAGCCTACCACCCACAGACCGGCAGACAAAGTGAGAGGACTATCCAAACTCTGGAAGATATGCTATGAGCCTGTGTGATCGAATTTGGTAAGGCGTGGGATACCCACTTACCCTTTGTCGAGTTTTCCTATAACAACAGTTACCACACGAGCATCAAGGCAGCTCCATTCGAAGCCCTCTACAGCCGAAAGTGCATATCCCCTCTGTGTTGGGCTGAAGTGGGTGACACTCAGTTAGCTAAAGGACGAATTCCTGACAGCACTCTCACAGGTCCCGAGATCATTCGAGAAATGACCGAGGTAGGAGACCGTGTCCTTCTAAAAGTCTCACCCTGGAAAGGCATGATACGTTTTGGAAAGCGTGGAAAGTTGAGTCCAAGATACATAGGGCCTTTCGAGATTCTCGCTAGAATCGGCCCTGTGGCTTACAAACTCAATCTACCTCGCGATATTAGTAACATATATCCTACATTCCACGTCTCAAATTTGAAAAAGTGTCTATCCGACGAGACTGTTGTAATCCCACTCGACGAAATCGAAATCAACGAGAGCCTCAACATCATGGAAGAACCAGTGGAAATCATGGATCGAGAGGTCAAATGAATGAAGCAAAGTAGCATCCCTATAGTGAAGGTTCGCTGGAACGCCAAACGAGGACCGGAGTTTACTTGGGAGCGAGAGGATCAAATGAAACTTAAATATTCCCATCTTTTTACTTAGTTATTTGTAATAACTTAGTTGTTTGAATTATAATTTCGGGACGAAATTCCCCTAACGGGGGGAGGATGTGACAACCCGACACTTTTACACTATGCAATCGATCCATGCATCTATAATTCACTTGAATTTAGCATCTTTTGATAGAATGTTGGGTCCGCACGAGTGCTTTAGGCTGAATATATCCTAGATATGGACCTTAGGAAGGGTTAGGAAGGGTGTTGCATCACAAAATCCAACCAAACACACCAAGAGAGGTGTGTGCAGCTAGCCAGCCGCACACTGTGACAACTTGAAATTTCCATTTTGAACAAACCATATCAAGCCAATAGAAGTAGAACAATTACAGTGAAAATTCAGACTCCGAATGTAAGTTTGGCAGTTTTCAGGATTTACACTTAAGGAGATATTAGGAGAGTGGTTGCACTAGGGTTTTGTGCAACACTGTTATTCCAATACTCTAGGACATTAGAGTTCATTCCAGGAATAAAAATATTTTCTGCCAAAAATATCTCCGGACTATAAATAGAATTCTGAACCAAATTGGTTCATTTGTTGAATTCCATTTAGAGAAAAGTCAATATTCTCTCTCACGGATCTTCGGGTTTTCATCCCAAATCGTGAGTATACTTCTCTACTTGTTTTATAATACTTGTTATAAGCTTAATAACATAGATTAGATACCAAATAAGTGAGATCCGGGAGTTTACCGCCCAAGAACGTTCTTGGGGAGTAAACTCCATTTTAAGGTCCTAAAGGGTTCCAATGACCCTCAAAGCTTTAGAACTCCAACTAGAAGCCTCCAATTCATGATTTAGACGACAAAACAATTAGGAATCATGGCTAGAAGTGAGTTCACGGCCAAGGAGCTTCTTAGGCCGTGAACTCCATGTTTTAGGTGCCAAAATGCTTTGAAACACTTCCTAAGGCTTAAGCTTAAATTAGGACAAGTACCCTAAAGTGTTTATAGCCTAGAAAACATAAGGAATCACTAGTATTTAGGAGTTTACGGCCAAGACAAGTTCTTGGGCCGTAAACACCTATTTAGGGGTCAAATGACACCCTAACTGCTTCCTTAAGCCAAGAAACCAGTTTGGGCATGTACCTAAATGAGTTTTGGACTTGCTAACACACTTAGAACACCAAGAGTAAGGGAGTTTACGACCCAAAAGGTTCTAGGGCCGTAAACTCCATAAAATGGTGTCAAATGTGCCATAAACTCTTCTAAAGCCATGTACAAAAGCCTAGTTTAGTTCCTAGTTAATTTAGAGACTTGAAAACACCATAAAAACCCTCCCAAGGGAGTTTACAGCTGTAAACTCCAAGGGAATATGGTCTCTGGGCCGTAAACTCCCCAAAGGAGTTAATATGGCACCCAAACACTTATTATAGCCTTGAATCAATTCACCACTAGAGTTGTAATAATTCTAAGCTCCGTTTAGAGACTTGGTTGAGAGTTTACGGCCAGGAGTTTACTCCCCTGGGCCGTAAACTCCAAAGAACATGGTCATTAGACCATAAACTTCCGTTAGGGGCATTGCACTCCTTTGTTGCAACCCATTAGCCTCCTAGCACTTGACCAAAAGTGTTTTCCTGGCGTTTAAATGTTTATACTTGTATAATTAGTGTTTTAATCACTAATTATTTATATACATATGTCTTCATATGTAATCAGGATCATTGTGTGTGTCTAAGTCTTCACTTGACACCAAGCACTTGTCCGATCCTTCCGTACGATAACAGTCCATTCAATTCCAGTGACTTACTACAGGTGAGTTCATACCCCTTAACTAATGTTTTAAACTATTTTTAAATGTTTTATGGGGGGGATACAAGTAGAATCATGTTACTTATTACATCAATCACATGTGATTATTATATAGCATTCAAATAATTTGGCTACTCATTAGCCGTTTTACCAAACAGTTTCCTTCAAATGATTTTATAAACATTTTATATGTTTTAAACTCCTTATTACACTGTACATCTTACTCTGTATATTACATTTCAAACTTATTTACAATTGTGTTCAAACAAATGTTTCTTTATACTAAACCGTTTTATCAAACCCATGCCTTCAAACTGTTTTATAGATTAACATCAAGTCGATCATTTCTTAAAATAATATTTATGTTCAAATGTTTTACAAAACTTATTTATGCTTTTATATTATAAATTGCATGCCTCTATATGTACAGTTATATAAGAAATATTTAAAAGACTTAGGAAGGCTATCCACCCTATTTCCTTTTCGCGCTTGAGATTTGATCTGGTGGGATATCGGGTACTCGTCCGAAGGTCGTTTAAATATTAGTTATATATCAGGTGTACATATATAGTCATAAAAGTTCCTTCCAGTTCTTCCCATGCCCTTGGGTAGCAAGGGTATACATCCATGTTTATACGTACCAGTTACATTACTAGTAAACTACCATAGGGGTAGTTTAGGAAGATACTAGAACTATTACTAGAACGCGATACCATATAATGAGTCAGTTCATTCATGAGTCTATACTTGCTAGATAGAGAGCACGTACGGTACAGCTAGAACATTACAGTACATTACTATACTTGCTAGATAGAGAGCACGTACGCTACAGCTAGAACATCACAATACATTACTATACTTGCTAGATAGAGAGCATGTACGCTACAGCTAGAACATTACAATACATTACCATACTACTACATAGATATGGTCACATGATTATACTTACATGAGTACACTTACAAGAATTACTAGTACATTATGTATGTATAGATTTTGTTATATAATCCTCATTCTTATCTTTACCTTGTGATTCAATCACATAATCGACGAGATAGAATGGATTTATTATCCTAGTACCCAAGGATACATTGCGGGACTGACCGTTCCTAGAATCTCTGCTAGCTACAGAGGTAAAAGCACATCCACGGATGTCAACGGTTGATACCATTTCAGGTGTACTTTTGGGGACTGACTATTCCTATACCCAGCTGTTAGCAACAGAGGTAAATCTACATCTACGGATGTCTTCAGTTAACATTGTTATTTGCTCTAGTACCAAAGGGAAATATTATCACAGTTAGGTCTTGGTAGAAGAATACATTCAGAACAGTTAGGTCTTGGTAGAAGACTACATTCAGAACAGTTAGGTCTTGGTAGAAGACTACATTCAGAACAATTGGGTCTTGGTAGAAGACTACATTCAGAACACATAGGTCTTGGTAGAAGACTACATTCAGAACAGTTAAGTTTTGGTAGAAGACTCCTTTTGTTACTAATAGGAATCATAGGGATTTCTAGTGTTTTTCAAACGTTTACAGTTGTTTTACAAGCATTTTCAATACTTACAATCCATATACTTACAAGTTCTTACATACAAATTCATACATACAAATACTTACTTACAAATTAAGACACTAAATACTTATGATCTCACCAGCTTTAAAGCTGATGCTCGCTTTCAAAATTACTTGTATCCTCAGGTCATCATAGACAGGTACTGATGCAAGGAGAAAGGAAGATGGAGCTTGTTTAAGAGTTATCTTTCATTTTGATTTATGCTTTAGTGTTTATCAAAATTTGACAGAACACATTTGTATAATAATTATATTATTAATGCAATGTATGATGTTGTTGCTTGTTTACTACTTTACATTGTTATGATATTATACATGACGTCCTCCGCCCCAGAACGTTTCCGCCGTTCTTGGTTTTGGGGTGTGACAGATTGGTATCAGAGCATTGTTTATAGTGAATTGAGTATATCAACCCATAAAAGATATACTAACTATAAATACATAAGGGATTAAAAATACTCTGACCAGGAGTTTATACTTTATATAATAAAATATTTAAGTAAGTATACGTGCTGCATTCATACTAAAATCAGTGTCACTAAGACAGTACAAAAGAATTATGATTGTTGGGCAACACAAGTGGGCTTAGAGACATATGGTCAAAACTGGGAAGATATAGCCTGATCACCTATATTATCCGAGGGTTGACAAGCATGTGCCTAAGTTTAATTGCGTGGTTGCAACAATGCTAAAATCTTACCAACCCTACCACAATGAGAACAATAGAACATAACATTAAAATTAAAATACTATAGGAGTATTTGGTGTTATAAGTACTTTATACTTGAGAACTAAAAACGGGATCTTCATTACTAAGTTGATAGTTGCTAAGTGGATACACTAAGGCTATATGTAATTAGGATGTTATAGACTTAGAATCTGTGATAATTTTCCCTTACCCCTATTCTATGTGAATTTGGAATTAAGGTCACTTATTCGAAGGTCTATCCTGTTTAGATTACACATAGCTGGTATGCACTTCACAAATAGCGATGTAACTAATGAAGGTTATGTAAATAATTATTTAGATAGTTCGTCTAATAATTATTCTCTTACCCTAAATTCTCACATAGAAAACATAGCTGGACTCCATCCCCTCGACAACCAGTACCTTCCGAACAAGGTCATTGCTGGTTGGTTTGGAGAAGAACCAGATAATGATCATCCTATCCCCTTGAATGATCACCATGATGAAGACCTTCGTATGATGCTAACTCCGAACCAGAGGTTGAGAACCTACCCCAAGCAGCTCCCTTTCCAATTCCTAACCCTCGTCCGACTTTTCGTGGCCCGACCCTGAGTGAGTGGAATGCTTGGAAACATGGAGCCAAGGACAAGATCAGCCCATGCCATTTAATGGCGACCAAAGCTTTTGCGACTTGAGCAATAGGGGCTTAGCAGATAGAGTCTTGCCAATGTTGGTCCTCAGAGTGGCCCGAAATGAGATTCAAGGCAGGACAGCCCTACATCAGATTACCGAAGTTGTCGCTGATGCGAGAATGCATACCCTCCACACCATTCGTCTAGAAGATGCACACAAGAGATCGGAGGGAAACCATGAAACCCTACTGCAAGCACTGGCTGAATCACGAGCCGAAGTCTTAGAGATCCGAGTACGCCAGCGGGTGTACGAAAGACACCTACTTGACATGGAACGTCAATTGGCTGAACTGAGAGTTCACCAGAGGGATGATCGTCGCCAGTAGTAGACGCTTTACCTTATTTCTTTATAAAAAAGGAATCGTATTTTCTGTCTATGCCCGATGTGGCATTTTCTATGAAATTATCCTGTACCGTAAGTACTTTAGTTAGGTCTTTATGCTGTCAGGAACTATCTTCTGTGGATATGATATAAGACCTTTACAAGTTCATTTTTCAAAACCTTTACGTCGTGAATATCCAAGATATTGATAGTCAGCTAACTTTTGTGTCATTCTTCATTCAAGTACTCTTATCATACTTTCATTGGAGTCTGTCTGAAACATGCTTTAGTCAAGTCATTGGACTATAGCAAGTTAGATCCGGAGACATTTCCAAGTCTCTTTCAGTTGTTGGATCTTGTTATTCACCAACCCACGATACCTTGGCTCGAACTACAAACGTCTTGAGACCATCTACGAACTTACTTCTACTCATTACTAGGACTACATCATGGGGATGTAGGTCAAACTTTCGAGAACATACTTCTACTCTTTACATGAACAATATAAGTACATCAGGGTCAACCAGAATCGCTCACAAAATCCTTATCTTTCGTGTTACAGAATCATGTCATCATCCGGAAGCAATCAGTCGAACAGGGAAACCTCCGCTTTTCCTATGGACGTCGCTACCTTTCAAACAGCAATTACATCTGCCGTGGTGGCTGCCGTAACCGCGGTCCTTGCGCACCGTAGCGCTATCAGCACAATCAATGCTGCTGATGGGAATGAAGTTTTCCAATCGTGGTATCCATCCAGGAAGTCACCAAACAGTAACAGTCACAGGCTCGCAAAGCCGAAAAGCAGAGAACAAGAAACGAAAGCGTCAAGCCCGGAAAGAACGCAAGAGATCCCAAAGGCTGGCTATACAACAGCAGCAAGTGGAAACCCTTGCCGTTCCTGTACCAAGCAGGCCATACGAGGGAAAACTCCCGAAGGGTGATAAGTGTAGTTTCCATCACCATGGGGCTTGCCATGAGATGCAATGTTGCAATTGCCTAAACATAGGGCACCATGCTCGTGACTGTGGAGCACCGAAACGACCCATCACTCAAGTCCCTTTCATCGGGATTGACCCTACACACAAGATAAGTTATAACGCATAACGATTTAAGAAGCAATTTTCAAGGTGGAGTAACGAGGAAGGCACTCGTGTCCACATAACACTGGCTAAACACCGCTATCCCGTCCCCAAAGCTAGTACTAGCCAGTCATGCCACGAATGCGGTGAGACAGGGCACTTCAAGAAAGATTGCCCGATAGCAAAGAACTCTGGCGCATATGGAAGGATTCTCAGGATCACAGCTATAGGAGAGCCTGCTCCGGAACCACGTTAAATGTAATTTAGGCGTTTCGTTGTAACAGACTTATAAACTATCCAGAACTAGTGCAACTAGAGTCTTACCTGTTGGGAGATCCTATCTGTATAGGGATTCTCGTGTTGCGTATACTTGTCTTTTGTAGTATACCTTATTCGCAGCAATAGTCTTGTGGTAAATCTAAAGTACTGTAACTCTGTTCATGTTTGCACGGCTGTGTTTTGTCTGTAAACGTCTTATGTTCAAATCTAATGTCTTTAAGTTTCAGTATGATTTCGACATTATCATACAACTCGCTTCCATTTGATCCTCACAAAAACAGCTTCATACGTACATCTCTTTCTTCTAGATCACTTTTCCAGCGAAGCCGTCATATCAAAACACCGAAGTACTCATGCCAGGAGTACCTCTTAGTTACTTTCTTTCCGAAGAAATCCCCGAAGTACCACTCGTGCAGTTCGTCAAGTTAATCCAAGGATTCATGCGATTGATCTATCACTGAGGAAGGTATACATAAGAGTGATATATAATCAAACTTCTACAGGTTTAGAATTGATGATTCCACTTTAACTTCTTTTTCCCCGATGGAATAGGAGCTTAAAGAAGAATCAGTTATTCGACTACCTTTTCAATCTTAATTATATACAACTCGTATACCCGAAGTTGTGATTGTGAAACCATGTATGAATTCTAATATGAACTTCAGGACGGAGAACTGCTTAAGACTACGAGTAATCACATCATCATGTGAACAAACTTAAAACCCAGTATGACTTCCGTAAACAGATCACCCTATAGTTTAAACAACCATGGAGATACCAGAACAGTACAAACAACTTAGTGAACTACATAGAAATAGAATTAGAAGACTAGGTTTCTCACCCTAGAGAACCTCGGTCATATTCTCCCAGAGATCGATGGATTGCATCGTATGTGCCTTGGATATCGAGCACTCCGTCAAGATTTTCATAGAAATCATTATCTCTGCCTCGCATTGATGAAATGGTTGAGCAAACGCAAGGAAAGAAACTACTTCCAGGAATGGATCTGAGATCCGAATATCACCAGTTCGAGTGTTAGGGAAAGATGTCCGGAAGACTATCTCCTGAACTCGATGCGGACAATTCGAGTCCGTAGTGATACCCTTCGGATAGGACCAATACGCCCATAGCTTTCACGAGCAAAACAAATAGAGTATGACTTTCTTACTTGGATCAGTTCGTCATTTCCCCATGCAATGACTTACTTATCTACCCTCGTAGTAAGAAGAAAACCCATGGAAACATTTCCTACAGAGGAACTTTAGCGAAGTTCTCTAGGCACGAGTTTTGAAATTGAAGAGTCAAATTTCTATGACACACTGTTAGTAATGTGAGAAATTAAGAGCACTCTTTCAATTTGTCAAAACCGTTGAGCATTTATCGACACCAGAGACGCAGACAGTCTTTCGCCAAATTCTAGGTCTTACCGACCTACCGTCTTAGTTCATTCAGAACTCCTCGCAAGCTACAAAAACCCGTACGACTTTGACCCAGCAAGGGGTGGCCTTTTTCTAGGAAGTTAAGAAAGAATAGGAACCTTTGGAATTCCAAGTGATTGACCAAGCTCTCTAGGTTAACTCACTCTGGGAATGGCTTAATACGCTTCATAAAGTGTGGAAAGCTAAATCCGAGATAGACAAGACCTCCGAGGTTCTTATCAGAATCGGTCCTACACCTCGCACAAACTAGACCTACTATGTGAACTCAGTAACGTACATTCTACTCTTCGCATCTCGATTGTGGAACCATACCTTTCCGTTAGGACTCTTGCAAGTCCACTCGTCGAGATCCTCGCCTTCGTATTAGAACCGTAGTGACCCTTGACCGAGAGGTCAAGCGGACGAAGCAATGTCGTCGCCTGTTAGTGAAGGTTCATTGGAATGCCGACTGAGAACCCGATTTCACTTAGGTGCGCTAGTACCAATTGATTAGGAAGTTTCCTCCTCACGACTCGATCATTCGTGCATACTTCCTTGCCTAAATTCTAATTTCGGGACGAAATTCCCTTCAACAGGGGGATGATGTGACAACCCAAAATTTCCATTCTGAACAATCCATATCAAGCAAATAGAAGTAGAACAGTTACAGTGAAAATTCAGACTCCGAGTGTAAGTTTGGCAGTTTTCAGGATTTACACTTAAGGAGATATTAGGAGTGTGGTTGCACTAGGGTTTTGTGCAACACTGTTATTCCAATACTCTAGGACATTAGAGTTCATTCCAGGAATAAAAATATTTTCTGCCAAAAATATCTCCGGACTATAAATAGAATTCTGAACCAAATTGGTTCATTTGTTGAATTCCATTTAGAGAAAAGTCAATATTCTCTCTCACGGATCTTCGGGTTTTCATCCCAAATTGTGAGTATACTTCTCTACTTGTTTTATAATACTTGTTATAAGCTTAATAACATAGATTAGATGCCAAATAAGTGTGATTCGGGAGTTTACCGCCCAAGAACGTTCTTGGGGATTAAACTCCATTTTAAGGTCCTAAAGGGTTCCAATGACCCTCAAAGCTTTAGAACTCGATCTAGAAGCCTCCAATTCATGCTTTAGACCACAAAACAATTAGGAATCAAGGCTAGAAGTGAGTTCACGGCCAAGGAGCTTCATAGGCCGTGAACTCCATGTTTTAGGTGCCAAAATGCTTTGAAACACTTCCTAAGGCTTAAGATTAAATTAGGACAAGTACCCTAAAGTGTTTATAGCCTAGAAAACATAAGGAATCACTAGTATAGAGGATTTTACGGCCAAGACAAGTTATTGGGTCGTAAACACCTATTTAGGGGTCAAATGACACCCTAACTCCTTCATTAAGCCAAGAAACCAATTTGGGCATGTACCTAAATGAGTTTTGGACTTGCTAACACACTTAGAACACCAAGAGTAAGGGAGTTTACGGCCCAAAAGGTTCTAGGGTCGTAAACTCCATAAAATGGTGCCAAATGTGCCATAAACTCTTCTAAAGCCAAGTACAAAAGCCTAGTTTAGTTCCTAGTTAATTTAGAGACATGAAACCACCATAAAAACCCTCCCAAGGGAGTTTATGGCTGTAAACTCCAAGGGAATATGGTCTCTGGGCTATAAACTCCCCAAAGGAGTTAATATGGCACCCAAACACATGTTATAGCCTTGAAACAATTCACCACTAGAGTTGTAATAATTCTAAGCTTCATTTAGAGACTTGGTTGAGAGTTTACGGCCAGGAGTGTACTGCCCTGGGCCGTAAACTCCAAAGAACATGGTCATTAGACCATAAACTTCCGTTAGGGGCATTGCACTCCTTTGTTGCAACCCATTAGCCTCCTAGCACTTGACCAAAATTGTTTTCCTCGCGTTTAAATGTTTATACTTGTATAATTAGTGTTTTAATCACTAATTATTTATATACATATGTCTTCATATGTAATTAGGATCATTGTGTGTGTCTAAGTCTTCACTTGATACCAAGCACTTGTGCGATCCTTCCGTACGATAACAGTCCATTCAATTCCAGTCGCTTACTGCACGTGAGTTCATACCTCTTAACTAATGTTTTAAACTATTTTTAAATGTTTTATGGGGGGGGGGGAGGATACAAGTAGAATCATGCTACTTATTACATCAATCACATGTGATTAATATACAACATTCAAATGATTTGGCTACTCATTAGCCGTTTTACCAAACAGTTTCCTTTAAATGATTTTTATAAACATTTTATATGTTTTAAACTCCTTATTACACTGTACATCTTACTCTGTATATTACATTTGAAACTTATTTACAATTGTGTTCAAACAAATGTTTCTTTATACTAAACTGTTTTATCAAACTCATGCCTACACACTGTTTTATAGATTGACATCAAGTCGATCATTTCTTAAAATAATATTTATGTTCAAATGTTTTACAAAACTTATTTATTCTTTTATATTATAAATTGCATGCCTCTATATGTACAGTTATATAAGAAATATTTAAAAGACTTAGGAAGGCTATCCACCCTATTTCCTTTTCGCGCTTGAGATTTGATCTGGTGGGATATCGGGTACTCGTCCGAAGGTCGTTTAAATATTAGTTATATATCAGGTGTACATATATAGTCATAAAAGGTCCTTCCAGTTCTTCCCATGCCCTTGGGTAGCAAGGGTATACATCCATGTTCATACGTACCAGTTACATTACTAGTAAACTACCATAGGGGTAGTTTAGGAAGATACTAGAACTATTACTAGAACGTGATACCATATAATGAGTTAGTTCATTCATGAGTCTATACTTGCTAGATAGAGAGCACGTAAGTTACAGCTAGAACATTACAGTACATTACTATACTTGCTAGATAGAGAGCACGTACGCTACAGCTAGAACATCACAATACATTACTATACTTGCTAGATAGAGAGCACGTATGCTACAGCTAGAACATTACAATACATTACCATACTACTACATAGATATGGTCACATGATTATACTTACATGAGTACACTTAGAAGAATTACTAGTACATTATATATGTATAGATTTTGTTATATAATCCTCATTCTTATCTTTACCTTGTGATTCAATCACATAATCGACGAGATAGAATGGATTTATTATCCTAGTACCCAAGGATACATTGCGGTACTGACCGTTCCTAGAATCTCTGCTAGCTACAGAGGTAAAAGCACATCCACGGATGTCAACGGTTGATACCATTTCAGGTATACTTTTGGGGACTGACTATTCCTATACCCAGTTGTTAGCAACAGAGGTAAATCTACATCTACGGATGTCTTCAGTTAACATTGTTATTTGCTCTAGTACCAAAGGGAAATACTATCACAGTTAGGTCTTGGTAGAAGACTACATTTAGAACAGTTAGGTCTTGGTAGAAGACTACATTTAGAACAGATAGGTCTTGGTACTACATTCATAACAGTTAAGTCTTGGTAGAAGACTCCTTTTGTTACTAATAGGAATCATAGGGATTTCTAGGGTTTTTCAAACGTTTACAGTTGTTTTACAAACATTTTCAATACTTACAATTCATATACGCATAAGTTCTTACATACAAATTCATACATACAAATACTTACTTACAAATTAAGACACTAAAAACTTATGATCTCACCAGCTTTAAAGATGATGCTCGCTTTCAAAATTACTTGTATCCTCAGGTCATCATAGACAGGTACCGACGCAAGGAGAAAGGAAGATGGAGCTTGTTCAAGACTTATCTTTCATTTTGATTTATGCTTTAGTGTTTATCAAAATTTGACAGAACACATTTGTAGAATAATTATATTATTAATGCAATGGATGATGTTGTTGCTTGTTTACTACTTTACATTGTTGTGATACTATACATGACGTCCTCCGCCCCAGAACGTTTCCGCCATTCTTGGTTTTGGGGTGTGACACACACCCAACAGCAAACCCCTCCAGCCTCACACTCAACCCTATATAAAGTGGAGGACCCCCCCTCCATTCACTTTTCGCTGCATCCTTTCTCTCTCTATACTTTCTCTCTCTAGAAAACCACCCAAGAACCCTTATAAGGCCTCCAAAACGTGAAGCACATCATCATTCAGCTTGTCATAGAGGTAAAACACTTGAATCCAAGCTTCAAACTCATAATGTTCTTCGTGTTCTTCAACCCATGAAGGAGTGCGGCCGCACACCTTCATCAGGTGGTTGCACACACTCAAAACACCCTCCAAAGTGAGAGTGAACCCGCACAATCGACACATAGGACTCAAACAAGGAGTGTACGGCCGCACACACACCCTGTATGGCCACACACTCTAGTGTGCAGCCTCATACACCAGTCTGGCCGCATTCCCTAGCTGCACTCACCTTTATGGCCATACACACACCCTAATACCCATATTTGGCCTTAAACTTGCATAGATAATTGTGTCTAGCACAGGGGACACTTAGTCTTAATGATTCCAAGCCCTTAAGAGGGATTTCCCATCATGTTTAATCATGAAACACCTTAGCTCTAACATATATATGTGTCACCGTATGATTAATAGGAGCTACTTGCGTTCAGAGCATCCGTTGAGACTCGACAACCCTACGTTAAACTGTGAGTTCATATCCCTTAATTAACCTTACAAATGTTTTAAATGCTTTTATGGGGGGGATACAAGTTGAATTCAATACATTACAGTATCAATCACACGTGATTTAAAACTTGCTAACAAAAGGATTTTCTACATTTTCAAAGTACATGGTCAGTAAAGTTATTTCAAATGTCTATCAACCTCATTTTCACAAATCAATTGTCATAGAACAATTTTTCAATACTTTCAAAAATTAAATTATTATCAAATCATGTCTACACCAATATATTTACAAAAGTCAGTATTGAAGGATTTAGAACTGATAACTGACCTTATTTCTTGTTCTTGTTTGATTGTGGACTTAGGGTGTTAGGTTATCTGTCCGACTGTCATTGAATACTTAGCTATATATCTTGTATATTTGTGTTAGACATAAAAGTTTTCACTCTAGTTCGATACTTCTACATATCGAAGACACTCAATCAAGTACTCAGTTTAACTGTAATAGGTGTAGTTATGGATTACCACTCATTTCTGATATTACTATGATACACACTATGGTCAGTACAATTACAAGACTATATGTACAATACACGATACGACGAGAACACTATACACTATACTAAGTAAACACTACCCACTATAAGAAGAAATACTATAAACTACATCAAGATATCAGTACATAGTATACTAAGAGAACACTATATTCCATACGAAAGAAAATACTACAACAGAATGTGATGCACTATCTCTCTATACAACCTATCGCTATGCGATCGTCGGATAACCATCGTCTCCTGGAGGGAGAGCGACCACTATGTGTATAGATCTATACGGGAAGGATATTTCCCCCATCCCGATTGCTAGCTACAGTCCGAGCGTCTTAGGCCCAGGGATAACAAAACATTACTACACTATTGGTGACCTGGAGGGTCAGCCACTACACTACTATCACTCAGTATGGTTACATATGAGCTCACAATCAAACCTTAATTAAACACAAATCCCGAGGTGTGCACACAATTAATACTATCCAGAGTTTGCATTCACTAATACACTTAACCGGCAGTGATGCTGCTGGGGTGAAACTCTGTTATTTCTCTATAATGAACAAGTTTAAAACTGTATTTTTCATTTCTGATACTTTCATAAAAAAACTATTACATGTTCAAAGAAACAAATTTACAAATAACTAAGTCTTGGTAAAAGACTACTTTTGCTGGAAAATATGGGATTTTCTAGGGATCAAACCAACATCAAACTTTGTTAACAAATGTCATACTGTGCGATTTGCAAACATTTTTATACAATCAATGACACTAAATACTTATGAACTCACCAGATTTATGTTGATACTCGTTTTCAAAATAACATGTATTCTCAGGTCAACAATAAACCGGTACTAGTGTAGCTTTTGGAAGATGGAGCACATATAAGACTCATCTTTTATTTTGTTTATACTTTTGGTGTCTACATAAATGTATAGAACACGCTTGTATTACAATATTTATATTAATGCAATGGATGTGGTTGCATGTTTTTACTATTATGCACTTTTATGATACTGAACATGACGTCCTCCACCCCAGAACGTATTCCGCCGTTCTTGGTTTTGGGGTGTGACAAAAAGTCTCCGGACTTGATTCCAAACCTGATGCTATTCTGTAGACACTCTCTCAGCAGTCTAGACCATCAGTTGTTGAAATAGAAGCACACCTTTATCAGCTTGTCTCTATCCGGCTCAAACATACAATGGAACAAGTTGACTCAACATATGACGCATGGGTGGAAAACTATCTCCAAACCATCACCTCAATGCTCAAGGTCCATGATGAACTGGTGTCTTCTACGAATGACCTGACAAAGCAGACCCACGTTTACCATGAGAAACAGATCTAGAGGCTCGAAATGGAAATTAAGCAAAAGGTTGAGATGAACCTCATCATTCAAAAAGTCCTCATCATACTCCTGTGCTCCACTTGGAACATTGTTGATGTTCCAAACAGGAAGTTTGATGAGATGATTGCCATCCTCAGCAGCACTTTCAAGCATCTCTCCCAACAAGCTCCCACTACTGAAGCCTAGGACACTCTCACACTTCAACTCTCCCCAGGTCTTCAGAAAGTTTTCTCCAAACTTGATGATTTAAAGGAAGACCTATCTCTTGCACCGGTCTCAAGATTCACCAATTCAAGAGGGGGAGAAGGCCCAAGTAGAAGATGGAAACCAGCCTCAGCATTCTCACTCCGAGTTGAGGACCTTGATTCTGAAGAAGAAGTTGTTCAAATCATCTCCGGATTCCTGGGAATCACTGAAGGAAGCGAAGACGATAAAGAATATATTCCGGATGAAGCTCATAAAGGAGTGTTTGGTCTTCAAGCTCCAAAGCTGACCATTCCGAAGGTTATTACAGAAGAACAAAAGAGGATCTGTCTGGAGTGCAGAGCTGGTTGTTCTTCTGTCATTGGTTTCTTGCCTTTGTCTCTTTGAAGTGCAGAGATGACGAGCCTCGTGTTCTCATCGATCGTGAATTCTGGAGTAGGATTTGGAAGTGGTTCTTCCAGAATATCATCAGGGATCCGGAGAGGAGAGCCTTGATCGATCAGAGCAATTTTTGGTTCCGGAATGGGAGTGGAAGACATCATAGAAGGAGTGGCTCGGAAAGCTTGAAATCAAGCTCTTGAAGAAGGCATCCGAATCCAGGCTTTGAAAGATAATCCTGACCCAATGTGAGGGATATCTCCTCTGTGCCGTGAAGGCATCCTTCAGAATCACGAAATCATTAAAGTTATGTCCTATGACATTCCTACAGGTGACTTTGATCAACTCGATCTTCCTCTCTCTCCCTTCATCAAGTATTACACTATGTTCGCTCCACTTCATCCCATAGATCCTCCGGAAGTGATCATCCGCACAGAAAGAGAAAGACTTGATACTCTCTACTCTAAGAACGCAATGTCATTCAAGGAAGTATGGTCGAAGAAGAAGATTACTAAGGTCAATGGCTTCGGAAGAAAAATTCTGGTGAAGTTTGAACTACACTGTCCATTGTTCCGTTTTCACAGTCTCCAGAATAAACCCACTCCCCGGACAGTTACTGGTGTGGATTTCCCCTCTATGAATTCAAATGAGATACCCACTTTGGCTGCGTACTTCAGAGAGAATCAGAAGGATGACCTCAGTATGGGAGCTTATCATGTTGCACTAGGCTTCCTGAAAGATTACGTTGTAGAATTCAGCCGAAGAGATTATGAACTTGCCCATATTTATGGAACTGAGCAATTTGTTCCTAAGATCAACTTCATCCTTCCGGAAGCTGAACTCCTTGTTGATGGTCCAATTGAAGAGCCTGTTCTAGGGTTTGTCTACACTACAAGAAAAACAAACAAGAAGGACTGCTTCCGAGCCCTGGACAAACACTTTATTCCTACCAAAGCTCTAAAGAAGTTTATTTCGCGTGCATCAAAGATTAATGCTCCGGAACATGTGAAGGCAAATTTTGTAAGTCGGCTAGCATGGTACATTGCGGTGCGAGAATGGTTGTTCCGGGCCTACACCTTCATCAATGAAGAAAATATCTAAGCTTGCTGGATTGCTAAGGTCACTTAGGGGAGATTGTTGGATGCTGAAAGTGAACCTCTAGCAATCCTAAGTACATATTTCGAAGGTGTTGGTTCCTAAGGAAAAAGTGCTCAGGAACCTGTCTGGAGCTAAAGAGTATTTTGAAGAGGAAGAAGAACGCATTCCGGAGTGATCTTTACGTCCGGAATGTATGCTGATCCGGAAGAACGCTATTTTGTCTCTTGTCATTTATTAGTGTTGTATTGATGTAACGTTTCATAGGACTTAGTCTTTTGTTGTATTAGACAAGCAGAATGTTAGAAATAGTTCTATTGTCCGGTCCTATGTAAGTTACTTAGGTAATTCACTATAACATTCTCTCCTATATATATATATATATATATATATATATATATATATATATATATATATATATATATATATATATATATATATATATATATGTATATATATATATATATATATATATATATATATATATATATATATATATAGGAGCCTTCAATACAAGAATAACACAGATCTTTCACTTACTTATGGCATTGACTCTATCATATTTAAAACATTCTTCTTGTTCTTCATTTATTAACTTTACCTTGATCTTTTATTCTCATTCTTCAATTAATGTCTTGATCATTTGTTGAACTTATTATCTAAGACTTGACTGGTCTTTCCAGTCTTGACTTGAACCTCTATTAGCAAGCAAACATTGATCTCAAGCATTCACTCAAGGTTTGAGTTTTCAAACCTTTTCCCTACGTATTGATCTTGTTCTCACAATTAACATAGATTCCAAATCTATCATAGCATCTAGTTTCTCCAAGGCCATAAAGCGTCACAAATCAGGTGATTCTATCCAACATCTGAAATCTATACTCGCATGATGTTCAAAAAGCTCAATCAACAGGCACATAAAGGCATCTTTCCTAGCATTCTTTCATACAAATCCTGAGTAGATACTTATCCCCAATCTAGCATACAATTCTTACAAACTCATACCAAAACAATAAGCATAACACATGTATGGGTATTTTGGGAAATACTTAGTTGATCTAAGTTGATTGCATGCATCACACCTCTTTTTCTAAGAAGCTTATTTGGAAATCTCATTTTCTTTTAAAAGATTTTATTAACTCCACAGTTTGAGTTCAGACACACCCGTGAGTGTGTCCGAATCCCTCAATCCATGACCATGATATCAACTTGTAACGTGCCAAAAATACCGAGTAAAATTTTCATTTTAAATAAGTCAAATCCATTCATACGTTATCTTAAAAGACGATTAGAGTAAAAGTATTCTCAAAACATCAGAGCAAAATCATAACTAATCATTGGGGAATAAATCTTCGGGAGATATAGTGCGATCAAGTCGGGCTCTTCTTTTTAAATTTGGAAGTACCTGAAAATGTTTAAGCCACAAAACCATAAGCACAAAGCTTAGTGATTTCCTCAAAATATCACATACAATATATGTACAAATATAACATCACGTGGCTGTGTCGGATCCATATCAACCCTGAGTCCATAATGACTCTATGTAACAACTCATAGCTATGTTGGGTCTGTATCAACCCCTGTGTCCGTATCAACCCTGAGTCCATACTGACTCTATATAACAGCTTGAAGTTGTGTCGAGTCTGTATCTACCCCCAGGTGCGTTTCACCCCACATACATAAACATACAAACATATAAGCTTCAGTCACAAAGAAAGCAAGCATATACAGACATATCAACAAGTGTCACAAACACAACCATCATCCTACAAACATAATCCATTGGGTCGGCATTAGTGCCTTCGACCCACGAGTACAGTGAAGAGACTCACTTGAACTACTCATCAAAAGCTTAATTTCCACCTCATCAATAGAACAGCCAACCCAAGTTTCCTAAAGCCAAACCGAAATCAATCCTTAGTCAAATTCTCAATTCTACTCAAGTTTGACCAAAATTCAAATAGGGCAAAAAGTCAACGGTCAATGGTCAAAGTCAAACAGTCAACATGCAGACTATTGCCACATCGGCCTTCCTTTTTCACGTCGTGGCCATGCTAGGACAAAACAGTTGAGGTTTCAAACTCCGCTACACCGTGGGAAGTGTATGAAGTGCCATTTGCTTCACTAAGCACTTAATTCTTATAGATCTAAATCCAAAACATCATATCTACTCCTCTCAATGAATTAATGGATAATGTTTCAAACTTTATCCATAACGACCTCATCCAAAGGTAAAATCATGAGCCCTAAGTACAATAAGCACTTAATATGACCAAAATGCAAACATGAGATCAAGAACACTGAAGCTAAGACCTTTTTCTCACTAACTCAAAAGTTCGTGACCATGAGAAAACCATATCAAGCTCTAGAGTTTCTGAAACTCCAAGAGCATCCAAGAATGGGACCAAAACATCCAAAAATGGGCTCAAAATCAAACAAGAAACACAAAGGTCAAGATATTAACTTTATACCTCCAATAACTCATAAATATGGAGAAGATGTTGGATCCAAGTTTGCTACTTGCTTCCTTGCAACAAGATGAACTTCTTTCTTATTCAAGTTTCACCAAAAGAAGACAATAACCTCAAGATCAAGCCACCAAGCTCATTTCCATGGAAGAGAGGCTAGGGTTTTGAAATGAAGGTATGAAGGCTGAAGAAGATGACCTAGAATAGGGGTTAAGATGCTTATATATGGGAGAAACACTGAAAATATGTTGACTTGGGCTTGAACAGCTTCCATGTCATGGCAGCCTTATGCCACATCATGATGGCTCCGTAAAACCTGCGTTCCTTTCCAACATGGCCACGTTGTGGCACAAAGTTTTATTCAAAACTCCATCATTAGTCCTTCACGATAAAAGGCCTAACCAATCTGGAACATAGCTGTTACAACATGGTGGGGAAGGCATTTCCCAAAATAATATTGTTGGTGTACTCCCATCTATAACATCAACAAAATCATGTAGATCAATAAAGTGTTTTGCTTTTTTCATACGCTCACTATGTGGCTGTAGATTGAAATCATAGAAAAAAAAGTAGATAAGAACTAGCAAACTTCTTGATTGTGTTTTATTTGCACAATTTTTGTATTTATAAAGTCTATCTAATCTCAACTAGTCTTAAACACAAATAGCCAGTGTACCTAGTCGTGAAGTAATATAGTTATGGTAAGAAATGGTGTCGAACACATGGAACGTGATGGTTTAGATCAAATGATTCGAATGCTAATTAAACTAATAATAGTAAAGTAAAAGGCAGTTTTTGTGTAAACTAAATTAAAATAAATTTAATTATCAATTAATCAACGAAACTAAATAACTAAATGGAAATAATAGATAAAAAGTACTTCCACGAGAATACGAATCCCCCAAGTTTTTATGTTTTATTTATTAGAGTTGCAATGGATTAATAAATTGATTACCAAATTGTAATATGGATAATTATCTTGATTGGATTTCCTAGTACTAATAATTAATGAACAACTAACACAATGATCATGCAATTAGTGAACACATAATTAGTTAAATATATTTGAACTATATACGGTATGATCTAGTGATTTCTTCTCAATGATCATGACAATCAATCTAAGCATAACATGGATATCTACTGCTCTCTAGCTCAATCAAAGTCACCGATTAATATTATCTAACCCTAGGTTTATGATCAAAGTCCTAGTCGTACAAACCTAATGATCATAAATTCATATGATTCAAGTACATCAAGATAGAATGATCATGTAATCCTTATTGATAAGATTAAAAACCTTAAAGATCGTTTAGATTCAAACAAAAAGTAAAAGCAAGAACACAATGATGATTCAAATATTGCTGACTGATTAAGTGTCACGCCTCAGAAGAACTCAATGAAGAATTGCTACTGTAGAGGCGTGATTAGGGTTTATAGAATTAAATCAGAGTTAAAAAGAATATGATGCATGCATGCATCTTAAATACTCAAACACTAGAAATAAATACGAGTGGACAGGCCCAAGTCGTTTACAGAATAAAATTAATCAAGAAGGCCCAAAGACGCAATACTATAATCCAAAAAATCTACCCCTTTGCATCATTTGAGGCGAGGAAACTTCAATTCTTGGTTTGCTTCTTAACTTCAAAAACCTTTGGAATTATGTTCAACAATGCCTTACGAACCTGAATATACCAACAAATCATATCTGAAAAGCATTTATTATCACCATCATTTTTTCCTCTGAATTTATCTGTCATACTAAGAACATGCTCAAGACAAGAAGTGGAGTAAAAGTGCCTATCATCAATGAAGAAGAAGGCCTTGTGATAATAAGATTCATTACGTTCTCGTGCATGGAAAACCATATACCATCCATCCTTGTAGATCTTTCCAAGTTTCAGCTTGTGAAGATCTTTAGGACACTCTTTGGGAACTACAGAAGGATTCTTTCTAAGGACTGTAGCTATCTCAACATTTATGGTTCCCACCTCTTAAATATATGAAATTATCATCAGCTTGAGATGACTGACAACAGGTTCGTACTTCTTTTCTTCTCGCATCAAAATATTGTAGAGCATGATTCAGTCATAAGGATTGATACATGGCAGGTTTCTGAGAGTGAATTCATGAACTTCACACTCATAACCTCTGACAACTTTGAATTTTGCATTCGGAAACATGTCAGTTTCGATAGGTCCAGTGACCTTCACTTCTGTTATCTTACTCGCGCTCCATGTTTCGTATTGAGGCTTCATGTATTTGAGATAAAAGGCGAAGAGATGTTGATCAGATCCATTTTCAGAATAGGGAACATCCGCAACCTTGATGAAGGAGCGAAACTTGAAGGCCTTCGGAGTCTTTGGAAGATCCAGTTGCGAGTCCTGAGTGTTTTGAAGATCAAAGGACACAACAGGTTTCAACCAATATTGACTAGGCATATCAGCTGATTCATTTTGAAGACGCTTCAAGTCCGCGTTGGAAACAAAAGTTTTCTGCTTTTAAGTGTAAGTTGAGCTTCTTTTTCTCCCTTCTCCTTGGCTATAGCTTCTCGTATGATTCTTTGCTGTTCATTCATCTCTTCTTCACGGGCCTTTCGCCTTTTGAGTTCTGCTTCATCAGGCTCTTCTTCTTCTTCATTATTGATAATACGATCATCAGAGGAAAGTTTCTCTTTACGCTTTGGCTCAGTTTCTCTTTTAACAACACGCTTAACAGTAGGTTTTGGCTTCATAGCAGTTGGCTTTGCTTAATCTCCCCTTGTTTCAGAATGCCAGAGGATTCCAGAAAACCCTCCAAGCGGTGAATAATAACAAATGTTGGCCATAACTTTTCAGCCAGATGCTTTCTCATAGTAATTGGAATCATCAAATTCCTTGCTTCAATGAGATCCAAGAGTAAGGCACTAACATCGGTGATATAACTTCTCATGACAGCCTTCTCTGACAACAAAGCATGGACTTGTTTCTCAGGCTGTTCTAGCTTAATAAAGAGTGTTTTCACCTTCTCAGTCTTGATAGCGAGGGCTTCCATGACTTTTCTTTCCATCGCCAAATCTTCTTGAAGCTTGGAGAGTTGAGAAGTAATGGAAGATTGAAACTTGTCATGGTCATCTTTAAGACCATTGCAAATGTCTTGAAATTTGGATCTTTCAGATTTGAGAGAAGTGCTCAAGCTAGAAATCACTTTGTTTGCTGCAGCTATGTTTGACTCAAAGGACTGTTGAAATTTGTTCATAAAACCTGAGCATTAGAAATTAGTTTATCGACTTTTCCGGTCGTTTGATTGCAAACAATCATGGATGTGTCAACCTCCGTGTTCATCCGTTCAACACTGGACAAGTGTTCTTTGGTGAGGGTTTCTGGAAGAGACTTGATAGTAGCTTGAGAGCAGTCATTAGATGTGGAAGACTTGGCAGACTGAAGCAAAGAATCCAGCTTTTCATGAATAGCTTTAAGTTGTTCCTTCGTTACTGAAGATTCATCATCACTGCCAGTTCTAATGGTGAAGGGAATGAAAGTGAATCCTTGCAAGTCATCTTCACTATCCCTATAGATCATATCAGGATCATCAGTGCAAAATGGGGAAATCGGTGGAGAGATATGAGTATAGGTGAAACCTGATACTCTAGCCCATGCATCAGTTGCATTCACAGAAACAGCAGGTGTGGGTGAGGTGATTGGTGGGGTTGTGGAATTTTCAAAGTGAGGAGTAGATAGAGGAATAGTGGTTTGAGGTGTAGAAGATACTGATGGAGGGCATAGTGCAATGGTAATGGGTGTTGTAGTGGTTTTAGGTGAAGGAGGAGGAGAAGGAATAAAGTCAGTGTGAGATTGAGTTACCTCAGGATTTGATATTTCCTCTTCGTTGCGAACATTATCATTCTCGTTGTGAACATGATCTTCCTCCTCGATGCGAATGTCGGACTGAGTCTCAGACTCTGAACTTTCTCTTTAACTTTGTGTAGGGGACTTTCGCTTGCGAGTAGTTTGCTTTCGTATTTAGGAAGCAGCAACAGAAGTTCCCGTTGGGGCCTTTCTCTTGGAAGGTGGTTTTGTAGCCACAGAAGTCCCTTCCTTATCAGTAATTTTCTTTTCGCCCTTCTTTGCATCTTTATGACCCCCATTTTGGGTTTGTGAGCCTCATCTATGATTTCTTGCACTTCTGGAGTTAAAGAACGAAACCCAGACGGAGTCAGTTTCCTGTATCCCTCCAAGATTTTGCTAGAAGCTGGCACATCACGAAACATTGCTTCTGGAATTGAACCAATGAAAGAAAACTTTGAAGAATCAGAGACAATAATCCCAGTGGTATGAAAGGTAGAGATTGATTCCACCAACGCGTCTTTCATTAGTGGGATTTTGAGCTTTTCAATGGACCGTTGGACAAAGATGGTCCAAAAACGTGCACAAGAGATTTCACTGTGACGTATGGTAGAGAGTGTGCTCTGAATTACTTATGCCCAAAGAACAGAGCCATAATCGACATTTGAACCTGTGTAGAGACCATATAGAATCGCCATAAACATCTTGCTTGCACAGTTAGATTTAGTCACTCTTTAAGAAAAACCCTTAAACAGCAAGGTGAAGAGACCATTCCACTGAGTAGGCAGATTGGGTTTCCTGAACATTGAAATGACGGTTAGGGTTTCTTTGTAACCCATTTGATAAAACATTTCGAGAACAGCGGCACTAGTCACCGATTCAGGGTTGATCATGTCATCAGGTTGAGGAAGCTATAATAGAGAACATAATCGGAATTTGGTGATGGAAGTTGTGCGGTTGTGGATCTCAAACATGATCCTCTGTTCTTCATTAACATATTTTTTAGAAAAATAAGCTTTAGACAATATCGAGAGCAGAACATTCTCCATCTTGGATAGTGCGATTCTGAATGGAGAATACTTGAGGCATTCAATCATAGGAAGCATAAAGCTATCGTACTTGACGGGGTCGAGATCTATCACCATGTTTTGATGTTGTTGACTGCCAGAAGGGAAGAGTGTGCAGTTTAATCTTGAGTAGAGATGTTTCCAGAGGTACCCGCCATTGTTGAAGCTTGAGAAAGTAGATGAACAGTAGATGCTTTGATTTCCGGAAATCTTTGAGAGAAAATATGGGAGTGGTGGTAAGAAATAAATCATTCGAATCCTTATATACTATTTGTTTGGTGAGACAAATCAGGATAGAGAGTGCATTGCAAGTTGAAAATGTGCCTTGAGAAGCGTGACTGATAGCTGTTGATGTCAGAAACACGTGTCAGGCGGCGTATGTAACAACCCGTTATTTCAGGTCAATCTAATGACTAAAAGTCAAATATTATAATCTTTTTGTGAAGTAATAAAAAAATAGCGTAAAAAATGAAATGTTCACAAAGCTCAGTTTGAGTATGTTAAGTGGTAGATATCGTAACAAGTTTTCCAAAAATATAAAGAACACTAAAATCCGAGTTATAACGAAGAAGTTATGACCAATCGAAGATCCATGACAATGTTGGTAAAACGCTGTTAAGTAGAAAATGCGAAATTCCAATAAAATGCTTTTTAACCTTAGGTATCAAAATGAAATTCGTAGTTATCCCAAAACCGTAAACATACATAAAAAGAACGCCCAAATCTGACTTCATATGAGGAAGTTATGATTTTTTGAAGTTTCGAACATAACAGTAGATAGCTAAAAACTCGAATTAGAGATCGAGCGACTTTTTGCCAACACGACCTAAACGAGAATCGAAGATCTTGTCAATGATAATACTACGGTAAAAAGTATGACAAAAACGGACATTAGATGAAGAAGTTATGGATTTTTAATGGAATTTTCCTGTCCCGGCTTGTTAAAAATGTAATATTAAAAATAAAGTCAAAACTTAGCCAACGAAGTCTAAACGAGAGTTATAGAGCATAATCTCACCTACGCGTTCATATAAAGAACGTCAAAATCGGAGCTTTTATGTGAGAGATATGAATTTTTGAAGTTCGGGACACTAAATCTAAGGCTGTCAGGCAGCCCACGACGTGAGCCAGATGTTCACGACGTGAGGATTTGATTGATGGGATCCAGACGTGGCCAGCAGACGTCGCGTCTAAGGAGGAGATAAGATCAAGCTTCATGACGTGGGAGAGATTTTCACGACGTGGACTTCTTTAGGTTCACGACGTGAAGCCTGAATCAGGCCTATAAATAGAACTCAAGGGTGTTTCGAGTTTAGTTGCCCAATTCTTCTCATTCTCGTGCTTTTTCTCTGCGTTTAATCCCTCGAAGCCATCTCGAAGCCCTGGTTTTAATGTCCAATTTCTAAAGGATGTTCTATGCTCCCGAGATTTAAGAGAAATCAACTTTTTCCAATCGAAGTTCTGCTCGATTATTATCTCAACTTCTTTAAGCTACCACCTCAACTAAGTGAGTTCATATCCCTATCACTACATTTTTAAATACCTTTTTAAATTCTTTTAAGGGGGGGGGGGGGGGGAATACAAGTAAACACACGACCAAAATCGTGTGAAACGTCAATCTCGAATATACTTTTCATACTGTTGTTTTAACTATCTTATGAAGTTATCATCATGTAAAATATCTCATAACACAACTTTACCCTCTTGGGATACAATATGTTTTATAAATAGAAATATGTTTTGTTTATAAGTTTGCATATTATAGAGTAAACATTTCAACTACAACATTGTGCATTCACAAGAACATATCAATCTCTGTTATGCCTTTGTTAATATCGTTGAAAAGGATAATCGTTTCAGAAACAAATGCATTAATTTTAATATGAGACTTAATTGAGAACTCCTGAGTCGTTCATCTTCAATATACCTATTATGGTACCGCTAGAAGTCCTGCTTATAACTAGAATCTCCCATCCAAAGAACGTGACAAGTGTGTATAGATATATACGAGACAATGATCCTACGCCCTGACCGTTAGCTACAATCCCCGGGGTGACAAGTCTCATCTCATTTCGACGCCTGAAGAACGCCTCCATAGGCAAATTATGATAGTACGGTATTACGTTTTCACGGGAAAAATAACGGTTACAGTTCTTTTCGCATTCAAATAAAATCTTCTTATAGTTTTGTTTTATAACGAGACTCTACATCATTTTATTGAGCATGTCATAGTTGCTTACAGGTTACGGTCTTGGTCATTTGAGACTGCATTTCACTTTAGGAAAATATAGTATTTTCCTGGTTCAAATATATACAATTTATATAACAATCATTCATACTCATTTCATACATTCGTTAGAAATCATCAAATTTTCTGGAAAACCTACACGAACTCTCGAATGGCATTCGTTTTCTCAAAACACTACGTATGAACTCACCAACTTAATTGTTGACACTTTTTTTTTTGAAATAACTTGTATTCTCAGGAAACCGCTAAGCCATGTTTGCGACAAATTTTTGTGATTAACGCTCCGGTGTTAATAACTTCTTTTGGAACATGATTTTGTATTTAACTTTTGAACATGTGATAGATACAATCATGTAAACTTTACTATATATATATATATATATATATATATATATATATATATATATATATATATATATATATGATATGGTGGTGTGTACTTTATTTACTATTCAATTGTTATGATACTCAACATGACATCCTCCACCCCCGAACGTTTCCGTCGTTCAGGTTTGGGGGTGTGACAGATTGGTATCAGGGCATTGTTTATAGTTAACTAAGTATATCAAAACCATTTTTGATATACAACTATAAACACAACTGGGAAAAAACACTCTGAGTGAGAGTGATACTTTGAAAATGAAGTTTTTATAAAGTATACATGCATATATTATATAACAGGGTCAGTATCATATTGAGAACAATATAGAAGTATTATAGATGAGTTGTGTATTATAGGTATGCCTTGGAATATGTAATCAAGACTGGGATAAATATAGCCTAATAACGTATATTTACCCGAGAGCCGATTAACATATGTCGGGGAATAGTTGCAGTGGATAACAAGTCTAAAACTTATCAAACTTATAAACTTTAGAATCAAACATAACATCTAGAATACTATAGGAGTATTTTGTAAATACAATACTTTAACTTACATGTTTAGATTTACATGTTTTATTTTTTAGACAATTCTAATATATCTATTCTCGCACAGACACAATGGTTGGATTCCATCTACCAGGGGACCCCTACTACCCAAATCAAGGCAACAGAGGGTGGGTGGAGGATGACCCAGAAGAGGATGAGGAACCCATGGAAGACGAAGGCTCGGGTGGGACAGACTCAGAGCCAGAGGTAGTCAACCCACTAGTCGTCCGACCTCCTGCTGTTAGGATAGGTTTTCAGGGACCAACTCCCATTTGGGGAAGTCACATTCACCACTGGAGTCAACAGCAAGGGTTACGTCCTCCATATGGGATGTGTCGGGACTTCTACAATGTTAGCAATGGAAGGTCAGCTGACCGGGCACTCCTAATCATTGTGGGAAAGCTAGCTAACTAGGCCTACCAATCCGGAGTCTCAATGAACCGGGTTCGTGAAATCAACGTAGAGGTACAAGATAACGCTGCCGACATTCGTCGTCTGGACGGATTGCAGGAAAATGCCCAACTCCACACCGATGTACTCCAAGGCAGAATGGATGTAGCCCTCTCCGAGATAAGGGAAATGAGGGAGCAACAAGCCATCTTTGAGAGGCGTCTAATGGAAGCCAAACAATCAGACGCGGAGTCTAGATTTAAGCACCACCCGCGTCGCAAGTAGTACTTACTCAACCCCAAAATTTTGTTATAGAATAGGATCTCAGCTAAAAGTCCTACTTTTCTTTAACTTCTGTATCAGAGACTTTTAGAAAGGTCAAAATTTTCCTAACACTATGATGTAACTAGACTTATATATATATATATATATATATATATATATATATATATATATATATATATATATATATATATATATATATATATATGAAGTATTTCCTTTGTGTGTAAAAATTTCTTGGTTATCACTCAAATTCATAATTTTATCTATTAATATATAAACTCTCATTATGAATCAAACTCAAAACCTTGTTTAGGTCAAATCCAATTCATGAAATCTTTAAAATAGCTAACTCATGAACACGTGACTTTCAATCATTAAAGACTTGTTGTCTTCATTGTTATTTATTTGACAGCATGATGCCGCCTTGCAGATCTGCTCGCAGGGTAAACAACACAAAACCAACGCCACCACCACCACCTCCCCAATATGACCCTAACATGGTGCAGGCTGCTATCACCGCAGCAGTGACAGCTACACTATCTCAAATAAACTCTAACGGCAATGGAGGGGTCGGAAGTAGTACGAATCATCTTAACCATGGCACCGGTCATGGTCATGTCAGGGAATGCACATACAAAGAGTTCTCAAACGCAAAGCCAAAGATGTTCAATGGCACTGGGGGAGTCGTTGCAGTTATGCAATGGTTCAAAAAGACCGAGGCGGTCTTTGAAATCTGTTCATGCCAAGAAACAGGCAAGGTCAAATTTGCTACTTGTACATTTAGAAACCGATCCCTCACATGGTGGAAAGGCCATGTGAAATCCGTATCTCTTCCAGTCGCCAACACCATGAGCTGGGAGGACTTAAAAGCCCTGATATTGGAAGAATACTGCTCAAGAGGCGAAATTCAAAAACTGGAGCAGTAACTATGGAACCTGAAAATGATTGGGTCTGACCTAGCTACCTACATAGCCAGGTTCAGTGATTTGTCAGCCCTGTTCCTGAGCATTGTCAACCCGAAACCAAGGAAGGTGGAAAGATACATATGGGGGTTGTCACCCCAGATTCAAGGGCATGTTTTGGATTCCAGCCCAGTCACGTTCAACAACGGGAAGCGCCTGGCACAACGATTGATCGATTACGGGGTTAAGCAGGGTACCATCACAACTGTTGCTGACCCACCAAAGGAAATACATGGTCATAGGAAGCCTTGGAATAAGAGAAGGAGGCAAACCTCGTAAGAGAACCCCAAGAAACAGCAAATAGTGACGGCCCACGATGTTACTGTCCCTACCACTCCTGCCCCAACGAATGCATACAACGACCACCTGCCAAAGTGCAACAGGTTCAACTTCCATCATCATGGGCCGTGCCGTGACTTGTAGTGCACTCGGTGCAATAGGAAGGGACACACTATCTGCTTCTACAATGAACCAACCTAACCAACCGCTCCAGCCGCAAATGTGGGAGTAGGTCCTACTAGTTACGAGTGTGGAGCAACGGGACAATTCCGAAGGGACTGCCCGAAAGCAAACAATAGGAATACTGGTGGAAGTGGCCGAGTATTCGCAATGGGCCAGGAGGAAGCCGTTGCAGACCCCACTATTGTTACGGGTACGTTTCTCCTCGATAACTCATATGCATGCATGTTATTTGATAGTGGAGCGGAGAGGAGTTTTGTGAGTCATAGTTTTAAAAATCTACGGAAACAAATCCCCCAATCATTAAGTGAAACTTTTATAGTAGAAATGGCTAACAGGAAAACAAAAGGCGCTAAGGAAATATACTTAAATTGTACCCTCTCATTAAATAATAAATCCTTTCCAATCAACCTCATGCCAATCTCAATAAAAAGTTTCGACGTCATCATAGGCATGGATTGGCTAAGTTCTCATCGTGCAGACAGTTTATGTTACGATAAGGCCGTTCGCCTTACTCTGCCAAATGGCGAAGCCCTCGTTATTAATGGTGACAAACCTAGCACCCCTCTTTATATCATCTCTTACATCAAGGCTCAAAAATATATGCGCAAGGAATGCCATGCGTTCTTGGCACATGTTATGGATGTGAAACGAGGAGTAGAAGACATCAAGAGCGTGCCTGACATCTGTGAATTTCCCGATGTCTTTCCTGAGGATCTTCCAGGAGTACCACCTGCAACACAAGTCGAATTCAGAATCGACTTAATTCCTGGAGCCACCCCTTGTGGCCAAAGCGCCGTATCGCTTAGCCCCAACAAAGATGAAAGAACTATCCAGTCAACTGAATGAACTACTCAGCAAAGGATTCATCCAACCAAGCTTTTCACCTTAGGGAGCACCAGTGCTTTTCATGAAAAACAAAGACGGATCGTTCAGAAGGTGCATCGACTACCGAGAACTCAAAAAACCTACCATTAAGAACTGGTACCCCCTACCACAAATAGACGATTTGTTCGATCAACTCCAAGGAGCAAACTACTTTTCCAGGATCTATCTGAGATCGGGATATCACTAGCTGAGAGTCCTAGAGAGTGATACTCCTAAGACGGATTTCCGAACTAGATACAGTCACTATGAATTCATACTGATGCCGTTCGGACTAACCAATGCACCCTCCGTGTTCATGGACTTAATGAATTGGGTATGTCGTTCGTTCCTTGACAAATTTGTGATAGTATTCATAGATGGCATACTCATCTGTTCAAAAAGTAAAGAAGAACATGGTCGGCACCTGAGACAAGTCTTAGAGACACTAAGAACTGAGAAGCTTTACGCAAAATTCTCAAAATGTGAGTTTTGGACTAGGAAGGTTGACTTCCTAGGTCACGTGGTCAGCAAAGAGGGAATCCATGTGGTCCCTTCCAAGATAAAGGCTATCCAGAATTGGTCTGCGCCAACAATGCCAACCGAAATTTGCCAATTTCTAGGCCTTGCTGGCTATTACCGCAGATTCATACAGAACTTCTCCAGCATTGCAAAACCTCTTACCTCCCTGACTCAGAAGGGTGTAACCTACAACTATGGGGAAAAGCAAGATACCGCATTCCAAACCCTAAAGCAAGCCCTGTGCAGTGCACCCATTTTGTCTCTTCAAGAGGGGAAAAAAGACTTTGTAGTATACTGTGATGCATCCAAACAAGGGTTGGGTTATTTACTAATTTCGCGAGGAAAGGTTATTGCATATGCCTCACGACAACTAAAAACGCATGAGGTCAACTACAGCACTCACGACTTAGAGCTTGGAGCAGTGGTGTTCGCCCTAAAAATCTAGAGGCACTACATATACGGTACAAAGTGCACCATCTTCATAGACCACAAGAGCCTTCAACACATATTCAATTAGAAGGAGCTCAATATCAGGCAAAGACGTTGGGTTGAGCTACTCAACGACTACGAATGTGAGATTCGTTATCATCCGGGAAAAGCCAATATGGTGGCAGATGCCCTTAGTCGTATGGAGTGCTTTGGTCGAAGAGTGAGTCATTAACCATGACGATCCATTCACACATGTCAACAGAAATCAAGGAAGCTCAACTGGAAGCCTGGAAACCCGAAAAGCTGAAAGGTGAAGCACTTAGACGGATGGACAAGAAATTTGAGATAAAGAGTGACGGAGTTCGTTACCTCATAAACCGAATCTGGACACCGAAGTTTGGTGGATTCAGAGAGATAGTTATGAACAAAGCACACAAGGCCCAATACTCCGTGCACCCAGGTTCATATAAGATGTATCTGGATCTCAAACAACTCTACTAGTGGCCAAACATGAATGCAGAAATTGCTACCTATATGGGCAAGTGGTTGAGTTCTGGCAAGGTCAAGGTAGAACATCTGAAGCCATTGGGTCTACTCCATCAGCCCAAAATACCTGAGTGGAAGTGGGAGAAGATTTCCATGGATTTCATAACTAAACTACCCAAGACGCAGGGTGGTCACGATACTATTTGGGTGATCGTCAATAGGTTAACCAAATCTGCCCACTTCTTGCCAATCAAAGAGACCAATAATATGGAGAAACTAACAAGAACCTACATCCAAGAGATCGTGTGAATTCATGGAGTGCCAATATCTATCATCTCGGATAGAGACAGTAGATTGACTTCAAGGTTCTGGAAAACGCTACAGAACGTCTTAGGTACTAAGCTAGATATGAGTACAGCCTATCACCCACAAACTGACGGGCAGAGTGAGAGAACGATCCAAAGCCTAGAAGACATATTAAGAGCATGTGTAATCGAATTCGGTAAAGCATAGGACATCTACTTTCCATTGGTTGAGTTCTCTTATAACAACAGTTATCACACTAGCATCAAGACTGCTCCAATCGAATCCCTTTACCGCCGCAAGTGCAGATCACCTCTATGTTGGGCGGAAGTGGGTGACACGCAGTTTGCGAAAGGTCTAGTGTGACATCCCCATTTTCACGGCGAGAAAAGACCGATTTTGTTTATGCTTTATAAAAATCAGAGTACTTCATTTTATAAAAAAATGTTGCGGAATTTGTTCCCAGAAAAACATGGTAAATACGTTATTAAAACATTTTCGAAGAAACTTATTTATTTCATTTTAAAACGTTTGGGATGTCATTGTCAATACAGAAGCACAAGCATAAACAGAACTTACAATTATTTACACTAGTGATCTACATCTCTTTAAATCTCTCAGTGTAATGTCACTTCATATCATCACCTGTGATGTAAATAAACTGAGTGGGTCAGGTTGGGAAACCTGGTGAGTACATAGGGTTTTCAACCCACAATAATATAGTTATTATGTTTAAACAATCAAACAATCAACCCAATTACCTATCCCCATTATCTTCTTTTAGTCTTTCGTAAAGATATTATCTCAAGGGTCATCTCCTATATCATATTTACTTCTCATCTCCTTACATCGTATTTCCTTATGTGATTGTTCCTACGAACATTACCTAAGGATCATCGCCTACATTGCATAGACAATACTAATCCAGGGATTACTCCCTCAATATGTGTCTAGCAAGAGTTAGGGTATCATCGCATGATTACACAGTCACAACATCGCCTGGACTTGTAAATCATGATAAGGGTTAGTCTATCATCGCATGAATACGTAGCCACAACATCTCCTAGACTCGGACTTCATAATAAGGGTTAGACTATCATCGCATGAATACGTAGTTACAACATCGCCTGAACTCATAATTCATCACCTATAGGTTACTAGCCTGCTGGTGTTTCCACGGGGTTGTCTATAATACTCCGTGGTCGCCATCTATTGTCTGGTAGATGACTACATCTCCAAATTGTCGGACAAGGTTGTAGTATCCTACATCACCGATTCATAATCACATATCTATCCTCACCTAATTATCATCACCTTCCTATCATCACCTATCTCTCATTATTTTATTTCATCACTCACCAACTATTTCATCTACCCATGTTTTATCCCAACATATTTGTAGATATAAAATAAATATACAGTTTAAATCATTTAAAACATGTATAAATCATTCATCCAACATAGACAACAAGTATTTAAACAATATGCACACATATCACGTAATTTATAATAAAATACTTCATATCTATGTGTAAGATGAAAGGGACTATGCACTCACTTGATTAGGTGGTGACTCAGCACTCGGACAGCGCTTCGATACTCTCAAAACGATATTCCTTCAATAAAACCTAGTACCAATACCACTAGGGTTTAGTCTAACGATAACCGTGACAATTTAATTAGTCTGACTATTATTAAGCGTTAATAATGCTCAATATAACTCATAATAATAGCCCAAATAATTATTTTAAGGACCTAATAACATTCCTATAATTATTTGAAAGCTATATTAAAAATTGCGTAAGCGTAGCACACTTACAGCGAATTTTATCGAAAACCGGAACTTAATTGGAGCAGCGTTTTGAAACCGAAAAACTCCTTTTTCTCGGGACTCCGGGAGCCTCGGGGCTTCCCTAGGGTGCTAGGGAGGTTCCCTAGGGTTTGGGGGTGTTTAGAACACTTAGAGAGAGAAAGAAGTTAGAGAGAGAGTGAAGAAAGGTGTGAAAATCCGAAAAATCTCGCATTCAATTTATAGGCCAGAGGTCCTCGGACTACGCGGGGCGTAGCCTCGGACGCGGCGCGTAACTCGGATAAGGGTGCCAACTTCGCACCAGCAGGCTCGCAACATCGGAAGGGATAAGGCGAGGGTACGCGAAGCGTACTGACCTCGGACGCGGGGCGTATGCGAGGACGACGTGTCGGGCATCCGAAGCGACTTCAGCGATCATCATCGGACGGCTGGGAAAGCGCCACGTCAGCGAATTCGTATCAGATCTCGCAAAATCGAGTACAAACTTTAAAAATTCTTAACTTTCACGTACGACCTCCGTTATCGACGTTCTCTATTTCCACGCGAAGGTGGGAACGTACTCTACAACTTTCTTTTAGACTCCGTCAGCTAATTTTGGCTCGATTTTAAATTTTATATTATTAACGAGCCGGGACAAGATTGGTACGTTAAACCCTAATAATTTCTTCATCCGACATCCGTTTTCGCCCATCTTTTTCTCGTTACACTACTCTCAACGTGATCTTCGATTCTCGTTTAGGTCGTGTTGGCTAAAAACCGCTCGATCTAATATTCGAATTTCGAGCTGTACACTGCTAACTCGAAACTTCGAAAAATCATAACTTCTTCATACGAAGTCAGATTTGGGCGTTCTTTTTATCGATGTTCTTAGTTTAACATATTCTACGACTTTCGTTTAGATCGCTAAGGCTAAATCTCGCTCTATCGTAAATTCACTATTTATGCTTCCCGGTGTCGTGCCGGTTCTGTCGTGAAACTTCAACGGGTCATAACTTCTTCGTTATAACTCGGATTTCGGCGTTCTTTTTATGTACGAAAACCTTGTGACATACTCTACAAGTTGGTTAAGATTATTTATTCTAAATAATATTTTGTCGAAAAGTCATTTTCGACCCCTATTGCCTCTAATTTGACTAGCCCGGATTTGCGGGCGTTACAATTATCTCCCCCTTAGGAGGATTACGTCCCGGAATCATCAACGAAACAGGGTCGTATAATGACTCCATACGTCATCTCTTCATCCTAGGTAATAATTATAACTTCTACATTCTATCAAGTCTATCTCTTAATCTCATTGACAGTAAGAGTATTCGATCGTGCACCTGCTCTCTACCACAGGCTAGACTCCCAATTATGACCTTTAAGTCACAATCTCAATCCTTACTAGATACGAACTTGAGATGATTTCTTTTATTACTACTCTGGATCGATGTGTCATATTCTAATGACCTATCATCGTATGTTGCAACACTTAGACTTAGGTCTCTTAGAGTTAAATTCTAAAACAAGCTATGCCTTCCTCCATGTTCTAATGTGATATAATCACACTTTAACATTTGGCATTTCTAGCTATCAACTTCTTTAACAGCGATCGCGATATTTCTATTGATCGCTTTGATTTCAATCGTTTGGTTTAAGTCGGACGCTACATCAAACTTGGTTCTTTGAACCACACAACATACTCATCGTAGTCGGACTCGATTTTGATATGACCACTAGGGTCGGAATATCAACAATCTTCTTAGTCATTACCGAAACGATGGTAACAACACACTTGAATAAAACGAAATCAATTACTAGCTTCTTGGTAACTTTGTGACTTTCCCTGATCCAAGTGTGAGTCCTGTGCTTCCGGTAGTATAGGCCTCTACTACCATTCACACCTACTCATACTCGTCCCAAGTATTGTCTCGCAGTTTCCCAAGTCACCATCTAGCAAATCATACAATCATTCAACACATCAGATAACAAAACGAAGGTTTTATATTATTTCTTGAAACGATTACATAGGTGTTCAAGTTCACCCTGGACTATGCCTCTAATAGGCTACATCATAAAATACTATGGCTACTATATAAATTGATCTTCCGATATGAAGTCCTCATCCTTGGTTCCTCGCACGGTTTTCTGCTTCGTCGAGGATCATGTGAAATGCCCTTGGCCTTGGTGGTGTTTCTGGTCTTGCTGCTTTATTTTTCTTTGGGCAGTTCTTTGAAATATGCCCATCATTTCCACATTCGTAGCACTTCTTGTTGTGGAATGTACAATCTCTAGAATAGTGACCGGTCCTACCACACTTATAGCACGTCACTTCACCATCGCATCTTCCGAAGTGCTTCTTCTTGCACTTCTCACACCACTTGGCTTCCTTCCTTCGGTCGTCCAGGTTAGACTTCAAGAACTTTCCCTTATTATCAGGTCTTGAAGATCCTTCCAACTTCCTCTTCTCACCAAATTCAACTTTCTCCAGACCCTTTTCCCTTATTTGGGTCTCAACATTCTTGGCTGCCCAGATGGCGGCTTTCAAAGTGGTTGCTTGTTTCACCATTGGACCAAAGTCTGCTGGTAATCCATGGGCAAACTTATTGATCTTGGAGAGTTTAGTTGGAACTAGATAAGGAACAAGCTTCATTTTCTCCGTAAAACTTGCATCATACTCGATGACACTCATCTTTTCCTTCTTTAGATTCTGAAACTCGTTGTTGATCTCTAGTAGATCCTGCTCAGAGCAGTACTGCATTTTTAGCTGCACCAGAAAATCCTCCCATGACATCTTGCTTGCTTCTCCTTTGGGCATTGAATCAGCTAGTAGCTTCCACCAGCTTAGTACTCCATATTTCAATAGAGGAACCGCGAGAGCGGTCTTTTGCCTGTTGCTACACTCACAACTCTCAAACATCGTCTCCATCTCGGAGATCCAGTTTATGACTTCCACCGGCGTCGGCTTCCAGATAGACTCGGTGGTTTGGACGCCATGAAATCCTTGTATTTGCATCCACGTCCATCATTTCCTCCATCCTGGTGGTTTTGCCTAACTATTGGTGGGTTGGCTTGACCAACAGTCCCACTGTAGTTTCCCTCCTCAATCTGCCCTTCGTTCAACTCGGGCTGTTCAATATGTATGGTCTCTTCCTCTCGATTTTGCTGGAGCAAACGTCTGGTTTCCTCCATTTGACGATCCAACATCACCTGGATCATTTCTTGCACTCCGGCCATCGTTATTGGCTCAGCAGCGGCTACCACAACTGGTATTTGCTCAATCACTGGGGGCTGATCTCGGTTCCCATTTGCATTCACGTTTCCGCTACGTGTTCTTACCATCTTGATCCATACACCGAATGAGATGAATCTAGACCTTTACTTAGGATTGACGTTTAAATCATCCTTATCACTCCGAAACATTTACATGCTAGTTCTAATATCGTATTCGTACGTTTAGAATCCTAAACACATAAGGTTTCCAGATCCGGTCGGCAACAGACCATAGATCCGATCAAACTATAGCATAACAAATCATTTAGCACATAAAAGCAATTTAGGCATCATTCCTAAAATAAGCTAGTGCTCACACCTCACAATCATCTCTTGGCATTCTAAGATTAAGTCTAGAAATAAATCCATATTCCTAGTTCGCTTAAACTAATGCTCTGATACCAACTGTGACATCCCCATTTTCACGGCGAGAAAAGACCGATTTTGTTTATGCTTTATAAAAATCAGAGTACTTTATTTTATAAAAAAATGTTGCGGAATTTGTTCCCAGAAAAACATGGTAAATACGTTATTAAAACATTTTCGAAGAAACGTATTTATTTCATTTTAAAACGTTTGGGATGTCATCGTCAATACAGAAACACAAGCATAAACAGAACTTACAATTATTTACACTAGTGATCTACATCTCTTTAAATCTCTCAGTGTAATGTCACTTCATATCATCACCTGTGATGTAAATAAACTGAGTGGGTTAGGTTGGGAAACCTGGTGAGTACATAGGGTTTTCAACCCACAATAATATAGTTATTATGTTTAAACAATCAAACAATCAACCCAATTACCCATCCCCATTATCTTCTTTTAGTCTTCCCTAAAGATATTATCTCAAGGGTCATCTCCTATATCATATTTAGTTCTCATCTCCTTACATCGTATTTCCTTATGTGATTGTTCCTACGAACTTTACCTAAGGATCATCGCCTACATTGCATAGACAGTACTAATCCGGGGATTACTCCCTCAATATGTGTCTAGCAAGAGTTAGGGTATCATCGCATGATTACACAGTCATAACATCGCTTGGACTTGTAAATCATGATAAGGGTTAGTCTATCATCGCATGAATACGTAGCCACAACATCGCCTGGACTCGTACTTCATAATAAGGGTTAGACTATCATTGCATGAATACGTAGTTACAACATCGCCTGAACTCGTAATTCATCACCTACAGGTTACTAGCCTGCTGGTGTTTCCACGGGGTTGTCTATAATAGTCCGTGGTCGCCATCTATAGTCTGGTAGATGACTACATCTCCAAATTGTCGGACAAGGTTGTAGTATCCTACATCACCGATTCATAATCACCTATCTATCCTCACCTAATTATCATCACCTTCCTATCATCACCTATCTCTCATTATTTTATTTCATCACTCACCAACTATTTCATCTACCCATGTTTTATCCCAACATATTTGTAGATATAAAATCAATATATAGTTTAAATCATTTAAAACATGTATAAATCATTCATCCAGCATAGACAACAAGTATTCAAATAATATGCACACATAGCACGTAATTACTGCAAGTTTTGGTCCAACAGCTTATAGACTTCAGCTTCCAATCAAACTTAACAAAGTACATCCGGTGTTTCATGTATCTAACCTGAAGAAGTGTCTATCCGACGAAACTCTCATGTTTCCACTCGAGGAAATCGAACTGAATGAAAATCTTAACTTTATGGAAGAACCTGTCAAGATCATTGATAGGGAAATCAAATGAACTAAGTAGAGTCGCATACCAATAGTGAAGGTTCGTTGGAATGCTAAGCGGGGACCCGAATTCACTTGGGAGCAAGAAGATCAGTTGCAACATAAGTACCCGCATCTTTTCCCTAGTCCATAGACAATTACTTTATAAATAATTTCGGGACGAAATTCACTCTAACGGGGGGATGATCTAACAACCTGTTATTTTAGGTCAATGTAATGATTAAAAGTCAAATATTGTAATCTTTTTGTGAAGTAATAAAAAAATAGCGTCAAAAATGAAATGTTCAAAAAGCTCAGTTTGAGTATGCTAAGTGGTAGATATCGTAACAAGGTTTTCAAAAATATAAAGAACAATAAAATTCGAGTTATAATGAAGAAGTTATGACCAATCGAAGATCCGCGACAATGCTGGTAAAACACTGTTAAGCAGAAAACACGAAATTCCAATAACATGCTTTTTAACCTTAGGTATCAAAATGAAATTCGTAGATATCCCAAAACCATAAACGTACATCAAAAGAACGCCCAAGTCTGACTTCATATGAGGAAGTTATGATTTTTTGAAGTTTCGGACATAGCAGTAGACAGCTAAAAACTTGAAATAGAGATCGAGCGACTTTTTTCCAACACGACCTAAACGGGAATCAAAGATCGCGTCGATGGTAATACAATGGTAAAAATTCTGATGGAAACGGACATCGGATGAAGAAGTTATGGATTTTTAACAGACTTTTCATGTCCTGGCCTGTTAAAATTGTAATATTAAAAATAAAGTCAAAAATTAGCCAACGAGGTCTAAACAAGAGTTGTAGAGCATAATGTCACCTATGTGTTCTTATGAAGAACACATAAATCGGAGCTCGTATGCGAGAGATATGATTGATGGGTTCCGGACCTGGCCAGCAGACGTCGCGTCTAAGGAAGAGACAAGATCAAGCTTCACGACGTGGGAGAGATTTTCACGATGTGGACTTCTTCAGGTTCACGACGTGAAGCCTGAATCAGGCCTATAAACAGAACTCAAAGGTGTTCCGGGTTTAGTTGCCCAATTCTTCTCATTCCCATGCTTTTGCTCTGTGTTTAATCACTCGAAACCATCCCGAAGCTCCGGTTTTCATATCCAAGTTCTAAAGGAAGTTCTGCTCGATTATTGTCTCAACTTCTTCAAGCTACCACCTCAACTGAGTGAGTTCATACCCCTATCACTACCTTTTTAAACACCTTTTAAAATTCTTTTAAGGGGGGGAATACAAGTAAACACACGGCCAAAAACGTGTGAAACGTCAACCTCAGATATACTTTTCATACTGTTGTTTTAACTATCTTATGAAGTTATCATCATGTAAAATATCTCATAACACAACTTTACCCTCTTGGGATACAATATATTTTATAAATAGAAATATATTTTGTTTATAAGTTTGCATATTATAGAGTAAACATTTCAACTACATTCTTGTGCATTCACAAGAACATATCAATCTCTATTATGCCTTTGTTAATATCGTTGAAAAGGATAATCATTTCAAAAACAAATGCATTCATTTTAATACGTGATTTAATTAAGAATTTGTGAGTCATTCATCTTCAATATACCTATTAAGGTACCGCTAGAAGTCTTGTTTATAACTAGAATCTCCCGTCCGGAGAACGTGACAAGTGTGTATTGATATATACGGGACAAATGATCCCACACCCTGACCGCTAGCTACAGTCCCCGGGGTGACAAGTGTCATCTCATTTCGATGCCCGAAGAACGTCACTACAGGCAAATTATGATAGTATGGTTAAAAAAAACTCACTGGATAGGCAATTACTATGGTATTACGTTTTCACAAGAAAAATAATTGTTACTGTTCTTTTCACATTCAAATAAAATCTTCTTATAGTTTTGTTTTATAATAAGACTATACATCATACTTTTGAGCATGTCATAGTTGCTTATAGGTTACCGTCTTGGTCATTTGAGACTGCATTTCACTTTTAGAAAAATATAGGATTTTCCTGGTTCAAATACATACAATTTATACAACAATCATTCATACTCATTTCATACGTTCTATAGAAAATATCGGATTTTCTGGAAAACCTACACGAACTTTTGAAATGCATTCATTTTCTCAAAACACTATTTATGAACTCACCAACGTAGTTGTTGAGACTTTTATTTGAAATAACTTGTATTCTCAGGAAACCGCTAAGCCAGGTTTGCGACAACTTTTTGGGATTAACGATCGGGTGTTAATAACTTCTTTTGGAACATGATTTTGTATTTAACTTTTGAACATGTAATAGATACAATAATGTAAACCTTACTATATATATATATATATATATATATATATATATATATATATATATATATGATATGGTGGTGTGTACTTTCTTTACTATTCAATTGTTATGATACTGAACATGACGTCCTCCGCCCCCGAACGTTTCCGCCGTTCAGGATTGAGGGTGTGACAACGTAGAAGTAGCTTCACGCGCACAATTCAAATCTTATCCGAAAATGTAATCGTTTGAAATTCTCCCCTTCGCAGTTATTACATTGCAATCCCTTTTGCAGTGAGACTAGAGCTTTCATTTTCAAGAGTTATTGATAAACCTGTGAATCTCAAAAGAACCATAAGAACCACGAACCAGACTTGGGAAAATCACTAGGATCTTCGTGCAAGAGTGTGCCGAAGATAAAGAAATAAAACAATATATGTTTGTGGGATTTTGTGATGTCTAATAAAGACACAAAACTATTGATCCCAAACAAAGATCTCTTCCTTCAAAGTCAAGAGAGACAAAGAAGTGTCTATGTGGTTTCCCGTTGAAATACGATCAAATGTTGGATAAGAAACATTGAAAGGCATCTTTTAATTAGGCTAAATGGGTGGCTAATTCTCCAACCAAACAACGAACTTGATATAAGTACGGATGTTGGATGAAGTACTCGTGTGACCAGTGTAGTCAATTGAACAAGTAGGTTTGGAATTATTTTGGTTACAAGATTAGATCTTGAAATCTCAAAAAAAAAATTGGATCTTATGGGAAGAAGTGTCTTGGGATAAGAACACATCATTAAGATCTCGAAAAAGAAAAAGATATTTCTTGGTACAAACCACAAAAATGGCTTTCGTTAATTCCATGGTGAAAATCTTCAACATTGAATTGTTCACCGTAAATTCATGTAAGTGTGTTGGATTTTGAGTTTCACTCAGTTCGCGGTGAACGAAGCTAAGATCAATAACACAGAAGTTGTGTAACCATAAACCTCAGTGGTTTAGTTGAGAGTCTCAAGGGTTACATTCATGAGAGCGAAGGCAGTGGAGAAGTGTGAAGGTGGTTCCAGATAAGCGAATGCACCTCTGTTAAACGAAAGTGACGAAGCAGATAACTCTTAACTCAAAAAGAGAAGAGTAAGGTAGCTCGTGACTAATGTGATTTTAACAACCTGGTTGGGAAGAAACGATAGGTATGATCGAATCATTAAGGCTTCACATGGAGTCGCTTAAGGCTTTGGTCAAAATGCAGCAACATGCTTCTAGGGACACTTAGCTAATACATAGATAAAGAGTTTTATACATGCCCTATCTCATGAATTGAGATATGATATGAATTTCGGCCTCCATGATCTTCTTAAGATATTTTTGGTGTTTTTGAGATTTGTTAAAATGTAAATTAAAATAAATAAAAATTTAAACACAAGTAAAATATTTTTGTATTTTTGGATTATCTGAAAAGAATTAAAAAACAGAAAAGATTGAAAGATGAAACAAAGATAAGAAATAATATACATAAAGTACAAAAGGATATTGGAAAACTCAAACCATGAATAAATAGTTGACTATGAACTATTGCGAGTGTTCGCACCGAGTCGCAGTGTAAAAGTAGACTGTGAATGAATAGTGGACTATGCACTACTGCGAATGTTCACACCGATTCCCAGTGCAATCACTATGTATGCGAAAGTGATTTTGGAACAAATTTAGCTTCCATCATTCCTAGGCCTTGAAGAATTTTATTGAAGGTTGTTTCAAGCAAGGCTTTTGTGAATATGTCAGCCAATTGATCAGAGGATCTTATGAAGTGAATTTCAACATTGTTGTCTTCTACGTGATACTTGATGAAATGATACCTCAGTGCTATGTGTTTTGTCTTTGAGTGTTGCACTGGGTTGTGAAAAATGCGAATGGCACTTTTAGAGTCACATTATAGTGGGATTCGTTTCATGCTTAAGCCATAGTCAGGAAGCTGGCTTTGAATCCAAATGACTTGAGATGTACATGAGTCAGCAACTATATATTTAGCTTCAATTGTTCATAAGGATACGCACGTCTACTTCTTGGATTGCCAACTGACAAGTTTTCCATTGAGAAATTGGCATCCTCCAGTTGTCCTTTTTCTATCTAATCCACATCCACCAAGGCCAGCATCCGAAAACGCTTGTACGAAGAAGCTTGATTTCGCAGGGTACCATATGCCAAGTGATGAGGTTCATTTCAAGTATCTGAAAATGTTCTTGACGACCACCATATGAGGTTCGCATGGATTTGCTTAGAACCTAGCATAGTAACAAACTGAAAACATAATATCTGGTCTACTAGCTGTTAGATACATCAGTGATCCTATTATTTGACCATAAAGGGTCATATCAGTAGCTGGTTTTTCCAGAGATGGTGTCAGTTTCAATCTGAATGCCACTGGAACCTTCACTTTAGAGTCTCCCACCATGCCAAACTTAGCGAGTAAAGTCTTTGTAAATGCTTCCTGATTAATGTGAATGCCGTCTGGTCCCTGGCATATATTTAATCCAAGGAAAAAGTTAATTGGACCCATGGAGCTCATCTCAAATTTAGTTTCCATCAACTTTCGGAATTCAGTTGTTAAGCTGGGATTTGTAGAACTGAAGATGATGTCATCAACATAAATTTGGACGATCATCAAGTGGTGACCCTCATTCTTGCGAAAGAAGGTTGGGTCAACCAAGCCTTGGTTAAATTTGGACATTTTGAGGAAACGAATGAGAGTTTCATACCAGGCTCTTGGAGCTTGCTTCAGACCATAGACTGCCTTGTCTAAAATGTAGCAGTGATTGGGATACTTCTTTTTTACAAACCCTCATGGTTGTTCAAGTTATATTGTCCCTTCTAATTTTCTGTTCAAGAAAGCACATTTAACGTCCATCTGAAATACCTCAATGTACTTGTGTGTTGCGTATGCCAAGAAGATGCAAACAGATTCCAACCTTGCAACAGGTGCCAAGGTTTCATCGTAATCGATGCCATCTTCCTGAAAATACCTCTTAACCACGAGTCTCGCCTTGTTTCTTATAACGTTCCCTTCTTTATCCATTTTGTTGCGAAACACCCACTTTAAACCTACAATTGTTGCATCTGGTGAAGATGGACTTAGCCTCTAAACTATGTTACGTTCAAACTCGTTTAGCTCCTCTTACATTGCTTGCACGCAATCAGAATGATTAAGAGCAACATTAACCTTTTTGGGTTCTACTTTGGAAACGAATGAGTTAAACATATAGAATTCCACTTTAGAGAATAATGTAGTTTGTTTCGCTTTTATTTGGGATCTCGTAAGAACACCTGCATAAGATTCACCAATAACTTGGGTTCTTAGGTGATCTCTGGTCTATTTGGTTAGCGGATGATAGTTTGGATCATAAGAAGGATCCAATTCAGCATTTGCTTCTTCAAATTCTAATTGGATGTCTGAATCCTCATTCACATCCTTATCCTCCCCCTCGAATGATGAGAGATCCTCTTCTTCAGGAATTGAAGTATCTCCTGTGAATGGAGGTTCGTGAGTCGTTGTGGGAGGTGAGTCATTTGTATCCGAGGGTGAATTAGAAGAAGGAGACGAAGTGTAAGCCTCCCCCTGCGATGGAATGCTTGTACGTTGTGGTGTAGATTGCTCCCCCTGAGGACTTGCATTGGAGTCAGAATTCTCCCCCTGGAATATAGTGCTCGTGTCTTGAGGTACGTTCACAGTTGATGGCTGATTGTTCATGGCTTTTGTAGTGTCAACAATTGTCTTCTTCAATTCATCTACTTTGTTGTCAGCTGCTTTCACTTCAGATGTGATATCCTTATCTGGCTCATCAAAGAGTAGCATGAATTCCTCATACAAATTGGAGATTAGAATAGTGGTTGGACTTGGCTTCAAAAAGATTTCCTTTTATTGACTCTCATTCGACTAAATCCTCTTCAAGTAGATGTCATTGAATGTAACATAGTAGGTTTCTTCCATCTTCTTTGAGTGTTTTTTGAGTACCCTATATGCCTTGGAGGTCAGCGAATATCCCAAAAATATACCCTCATCATCTTTCACATCGAATTTGTTTCGTTGTTCCTTGGAATTGAAGATGAAACACCTGGAACCAAATACATGGAAAAACTTAACATTAGATTTACGATTATTTATGTTTTCATAAGGAGTAATATAGAATCTATTATTCAGAATAGATCTATTTTGGGTGAAACAAGCAGTCGTAATAGCATCCGCCCAGAAATATAGAGGCAGACATGTGCAACTGAGCATAGTTCGTGCAACTTCACACAAAGAGCGGTTTCGCTTTTCAACTACATCGTCCTGTTGTGGAGTGTAAGGAGCAGAAAAGTTGTGTGAGACTCCCTTTTTAGCAATAAATTCTTCAAACGCTTGGTTTTTGAATTCTAGCCCATTTTCGCTTCGAACATTGCGAACTAGCTTTTGCAGTTGAAGCTCAATTTGCTTTATAAAATCCTTGAGTTTTAGAGTAGCTTCAGATTTCTATTTAAGAAAGTATACCCAAGTGAAACGTGAAAAATCATCAACTATTACAAGAATGTACTTACTACTACCAACACTTTCATTTGCAAAAGGTCCACAAAGGTCAATATGTAGAAGTTCTAATGGATCAATGACTTTTGTGTTCACTATTGTTGGATGACTCTTCCTGCTTTGTTTCCCTATCTCATAGGCTGCACATAAATGATCCTTATCATACTTCTAGAGATGAAGCCCTCACACATGATCACTAAGAACAAGCTTGTTGATGTCTTTGAAGTTGAGGTGCGAAAGTCATCTATGCCATAGCCAGCTATCATCAGAGTGAGCTTTCTAAGCAGGCATAGGATAGGCTTCCCTCGTATTAGATTCGGATTCAAAGGATACATATCTCCTTTTCGCTGCAACTTTAAGAGAACTGTTTTCGTCTTCTTTTCTATAATTTCAGATCCTTCATCGTCAAAGGATACTTTCAAGCCCGTCCCTACAACCAACTATGAAGCACTAATTAGGTTTTGTTGTAAACCTTCCACATATACCACCTTACGAATCGAATAATCTTCGTTCATTATCATCCTACAGCCTTTGATCTTTCCAAACAAGTTATTTCCATACTTCACGTTTCCACCGTCGTTGAGAGCTCGAAACTCTCGCAACTCCTCCTTCCTTCCTGTCATGTGACGTGAGCAGCCACTGTCGATATACCATTCAGTGTCAAACTGCTCGTCACGTATAACCTGCAAAAATTAAGCAGATTTAGGAACCCAAAGTTGTTTGGGTCCTTGTGAGCCTTTTGTAGAAAGAGGAAAAAGTAATTGCAAGATCAACCATATAAGTTCGTGCAACCAAAGTGGTTTCATCTTTCTTAGTTATAGTGAACACTTTTACTTTATTATTTTTCATTTTCATTTCTTTTGAATAAGATAGTTTTTGTTTGTTTTTGATTTGATTCTTGACAAATTGTTTCTCAACTTTCTTTGAGTTATTAGTCGATTTCTTGGTTTGAGCTTCAGAATGCGAGACTAATTTTCCCTTTCCTTTGATATCTTTGAGCGAAGCCTTCGTGGATTGAGAGTGATGAGATTTTGGTTTCTCAATGGGATTCTTTGAAAAAGAAGGTTTTTGAACAAATTTCCTTTTGGGTTTTTGAGGATTGCAAGAGTGATAGTGCGAAAATTGACTGGGATTAGCATGCGAATGAGCTTTTGCATTTTGATTGGAAGATTTTTCTCTATGAACATAGTTGGAATTTTGGGATTGCCAAAATTTCTTCCTTTCATTGAGATTTCTTTGATATCACATGTTCCTTTTCTGTTTTTGATCCGCAAGTTTCTCCAAGGACTTGTGGATGTTCGCCTTGGGTTTCACTTTTCTTACATGAGATTCGTTCGCCACTAACTTAGGTTCGCTTTGAATATTCTTGGTTCCACTAGAACTTCCTTTTTCAAAGCTTGAGCGATTGTTTAGTGGTTCTGCCACATATGTTCCTTTCTCTCTCCACGAGGTTCTTTCTGACAGACCCTTCGTTTCGTCTGCATTGTCTATAGGAGCAGACCAAAAGTACTCATCGCAACCATCATTGTTGTCTTCGTTGATGATGGATGTTAATTCGACAGTTTGATTTTTGTCCAGTCCTTTAGTAGCAAACACTTGATTGGGGACTATTTGTACTTTAGGAAAAACCATTGCTTTTGCTTTTAAAGTTTCAGGTTTATTTTGAGAAATACGTGCGAATTCAACAAAATTTTCAAAAATCAAAGCTTTCACAGGTTCAGTTTTGTTTTTAACAAATTCTGAGCAATCCAGCTCATCCTCTATAGAGATTTCTCTCAAATCACTGTCCTCATCGAATTCAGATGTGCTTTCAACATTTATCTTATTTTCTGAACTCAATTTGGCACTCAATGGATCGAATTTTTATATAGTATCATACTTTATTTTCTTCTTATCATTTTCATACAAAAGTTGTTTTAACATATTTTTGTGATCTTTGGACTGAATGTATGATTCAACTCTTTCCAGTCCTACCCTGTAAGCATCATAAGTCTCGTCAGATGAGACGATGGATTCACATTTATAACAGTCGGCATCAATTTCGTCTTACTTTAATTCGAGAAATGGCAAAATCATCTTGTGAATTTTCTCACCAATCTCACAATCAAGGTGCAACTGAGTAATGCTAAAGTAAAGCCTTTTAGCAATCAAACAAAAAATGTTAAGTTGTTTTAAAAGCATAAAATTTTCTCGTTGCAAGTAAATTAATTAATCCCTAGACTTAGACAAATCCGACTCGATCTTCTCAATCCATATTCGCCTATCATCGCTTTTCGACAAAACCCTGCTAATTTGATCAGTTAGGTTAGAGTTTGTCAAACGGGTCTTTTTTAAACTATCACTAATGTTTGAAAAAGTAAATTTTAGGTCATTTAATTCAGTCTCGTACCTAGACACAGGTATATTGAGAGATTCAAGAATTAGATTTACATTGTTGATCAACTGTTCACACTCGTTGATTTGTTCAGGAACTGGTCTTGCTATGAAACAGCTATCATCTCTTCTTCTATTCCTAGTAGCATACTCCTGCGTCTATGACCCATCATTTTTCACCATCAAACACCTTCCTGCAAACCACGAACTCTCCTCTTTCAAAACGAACGCTCTGCCATGTGTGGGCCTGTGAACCTCATCATCTTCAAAGTCTGTTGACCAGACCTCAATTCCGCCAAACTCGTTTTCAACCATATTTTCCTACACAATCAAATCATGCATAGAGTTATCAGCAACCTTTTTCTTCTTAATCTCTTCTAACTTTTGCATGTGGTAAGTCTCATCATCTTCTTCTTCTTTCTTCTCATTTAACCTTCTCAGCATGTACTCATTGGCCAAATGATTTTTGCATGACAATAGTTTCAGTCATAGCCAGAGTCACCCATGAGCTTCCTTTCCTTCTTATCTTCCTCCTTTTGAGAAGTGCTTTTATTCTCTTCTTTCACCTTTTCTGAGTTGTAGCTGCCTTGCCAGTTTCGGTTCTTGTTTGATGGAAATTTCTACCTTGCGAAGCACTTGGGATTTGAAACCATTAAAGCATACTCCTCGTTTGTAAGATCACACTCAGAATGATCAGACTCCGGCTCATCCTGTGCAACTACCTTGCCCTTCGCAACAAGAGCTAGATACCCCATGCTAGAAACAACTTTTGCTTCTTTTGACACGTCACTTTCATGTGCCTTAAGAATCCCAACAAGCTTGGCTAAAGTGTAATTTTTGAACTGCTCGTGCGCTTTGACGGTAAAAACCACTGCCATCCACTCAGATCTAAGCCCATTCATGAGAGTAACCTTTTGCTCGATCACTTCACGTCCAATACCATGTTTAATCATCTTGCTGAGAAGATGATTGTAGCGATTGAATATATGGCTCAGATTTCCTTCAGGATTTTATGCGAAGGCACCAAACTCTAAAAGCAAGAGTGTTTGTGTAGAATGCTCAAGATATATGTCAGTGGAGTAATGTTCCTTGAGCCTATCCCAGATGGCTTTCCCAATAACACACGAACTAACTAGACAAAAAGTATCGGCCTGCAAAGCGAATCTAATGAACCTCATTGCTTTGACTGTAACATCCACAAAATCCGAGCCAATTAAAAACTTTTTAAATCATTTAAAACCATTCAATTATTACAATTTGTTTTGAAAATAGTTTAAACATCAGACTTCCCAGAAATCATAATCATCAATAGAGGAAGTGTATGGTCATGCCTTCGCATTTCCGTGGTCATCCACTAAACCTGAAACAATAAACTGAAACTGTATGCCCGAAAGCTTAGTGAGTTACCCCAAAATACCTATACACACAATAATACACATACAATAGTTGCATTCATAGCCAGAGTCACCCATGAGCTTCCTTTCCTTCTTATCTTCCTCCTTTTGAGAAGTGCTTTTATTCTGCTCTTTCACCTTTTCTGAGCTGTAGCTGCCCTGCCAGTTTCGGTTCTTGTTTGATGGAAATTTCTACCTTGCGAACCACTTGGGATTTGAAACCATTAAAGCATACTCCTCGTTTGTAAGATCACACTCAGAATGATCAGACTCCGGCTCATCCTGTGCAACTACCTTGCCCTTCGCAACAAGAGCTAGAGACCCCATGCTAGAAACAACTTTTGCTTCTTTTGACACGTCACTTTCATGTGCCTTAAGAATCCCAACAAGCTTGGCTAAAGTGTAATTTTTGAACTGCTCGTGCACTTTGACGGTAGAAACCACTTCCATCCACTCAGATCTAATCCCATTCATGATAGTAACCTTTTGCTCAATCACTTCACATCCAATACCATGTTTAATCATCTTGCTGAGAAGATAATTGTAGCGATTGAATATATGGCTCATATTTCCTTTAGGATTTTGTGCGAAGGCACCAAACTCTAAAAGAAAGAGTGTTTGTGTAGAATGCTAAAGATCTATGTCAGTGGAGTAAAGTTCCTTGAGCCTATCCCAGATGGCTTTCCCAATAACACACGAACTAACTAGATAAAAAGTATCGGCCTGCAAAGCGAATCTAATGAACCTCATTGCTTTGACTGTAACATCCACAAAATCCGATCCAATTAAAAACTTTTTAAATAATTTAAAACCATTAAATTATTACAATTTGTTTTGAAATAGTTTAAACATCAGAGTTCCCAGAAATCATATTCATCAATCGAGGAAGTGTATGGTCACGCCTTCGCATTTCGGCGGTCATCCACGGAACCTGAAACTGTAAGCCCGAAAGCTTAGTGAGTTACCCCCAAAATATTTGTACACACAATAATACACATACAATAACAAACAACACACTATGGGTCCAATCATCCATCGGGATGGAATACCCCAGGCCCTCAACCATTTGGTTGGAATGCCAACATACTGATATACTTCACATAAACATACACAATTAACAGCATGTACTGGTTCCACAACTTTACAAACTAGATTACCGTTGGGCCCATAGTGTGAGTCTGGATTGCCTTCCGGGCCCACAACTCACATCTGGATTGCCATCGAGCCCATAATACGAGTCTCCCTCGGCTCGTATGTAGAACGCTCCCGGGTTTGTTAATTACCACACGGATCAGTTTCACCTCAACCCATCTTACACAATATGTCGACATATAACACAACTAATGCACATACAGATAATCACATAATACTACAGGTAGTCCCACAGATCTGCCTAGCTGGCATAATAACTAGCATGCAGACAGTCAGACCAACTATAGGTCTCTAAGCATAACCAAATCCGATCTACAAGGATACCGATCTAACAAATCATACTAGCATATAACCATCCTATCTACCAGGATAACGAACTAACATATCACAACAGTAATAATCCCAATAACAAAACAAAGGGCTGGCCTTGATGGCGTAGACCCTTGAGTAAAGTGAGGATAACTCACCTTGCAACTAATGCGTTGAACTGATAAGCTCCACTCTCGGATCATTGACACAAACTCCACCACCTATATTCACCATAGAACCATACTCATAATTTCGAATTTCCCAAAATGCTCCCAGAAGTCAGATTGTCTACCCATAGTCAAAGTCCAAGTCAATGGTCAAGGTCAACAGTCCATGTTGACCTCAACTCGTTGAGTACAACCAGCCACTCGTCAAGTTCCTTGCATAACTCGTCAACTCGCCGAGTCACATGAGTTACTCGTCAAGTTCCTAATGTTTGCGTCTCACAACTGAAAATTTCCAAGTCTAGAAACCAAGCCAAACGAGTCTCGTACATGTAATGTTTGTATGTTAGCTATTATTATATCATGGTAATGTAATGTTTTGAGGATTATGCTACTCTAAAACTCTTTTGAGCCCTGCAAATTAAAGCAATATTGAACTTACGTCAAATATGATCATATTAACAAACATATTAAGGATTTTACAAATCAAGACCATAAACACTTCCCTAGGATGTCCTTGACCATGAACTACATTTGGTGGAGTAGTTTTGGTCGTGAACAACTTCCTAGGAAGCTTTATAGCCGTAAACTACCCTAAGCGTTCAAGCACGGACCGTGAACTCCTTTCTAGGATCCCTTTAGGCCGTAAACCACTAAAATGGATTCCTTTTTGACAGTAAACACCTTAGGGGGATTGCTTTTCAGCGTAAACCTTGTTTACGGTCCATTTGGGCTGTGAACCCTTCCCCATTTCAATGATGTTTACAGATTATGAGTTGTAAGTGGCTAATTCCAAGAGATATCCTAATAACTCATGCATTACCCAACAGTAATCAAAGTAAACGTCTTATCAACTCCTTTTCCCATATTAGGAACCGTGAACCCCATTTCCTCATTCCACAATTCATATTTTCATTCTATAAACTTCGTGCACTCTCCCAAGAAAGCTCAAGAATTAGTCCAAGAAACTATTTTCTTCACAAGTCTCTTTAGCTTTTGGTAAGTAGTTCATGCCTTGAAATTCTTTATACATTTATTTAATGTGAATCTTCTTCTCACACAAAAACTATGTGCTCATAACCTTATGCTATAAATCCCTCAAGAAGTCCATCCAACACTTCAAGTGTTCTATGCTCTAACTCCTCATCTCATCTTTTCAACTACACTAACTCCTACCCAATGTGAGCTTCATACCCCTCCTTTTGATATTTTCATGGTTATGGGGGAGAATACAAGTCAAGGTTTTGTTTAAATCTAGTTATGCTTGCTTGTTGGACATGTATGCCAAGTTATATATTTCTTATATCTATTAAAACTCCATATCAAAATAGTTCTAGAGTTCGAAATTTGAGTAAGATTTTAAGTGTTAAAACCATAATCTACAAATGATGTGTAGAAACAAGAAAAAGCATGTCACAATATTTGAGTTACAAGTTTCTAAGACAAAACTCTAAGGATTTCATAAAAATGTGCTTAAAACAAATTGTTGGACAAAATAATTGGAAATGGTTAGAAAATGGAAATAATGATATTTTCGGGGGACCATTTTCGGCCATATAAATTTACAATGATTATTTTGGATTATGGGATAAATTTGGGGAAATCATTGGACACCTAAATTTTTAAAGGACCAAAAATGAATTTTTTGGAAAAACAAGGGCTTTTTTTGAATATTTTCACAAATATAAGTCTAAAATGAACATTTTAGAAGAAATACACCATTTTCACACATTTCACAAAGCTTTGGCTACTTACGACACGTTTTGGCAAATATGGGTCTTATTTGATACTTTATAAAAAGAAGGGCCATTTTTGCCAATACCGATAATATTGGGTCATTTTTTTTTGATAAATATGATTCCAATTGGATTATCCTCAATAAAAAAAATGATAGATCTAGTCAATGAGTATAACGATTGTTATTTATTTAATACATATTGGATTTTCACGATTTGCTCAAAAACCTATTAGTATTCTAGTCAGAAGAATCTCCACAGTACCTAAATATATAAATATTAGTGTACGGCTAAAGTCCTGTAAAGAGTTATAACTAGAGTCTCCTGGAGGGAGAGCAGGAATTAGTGATTAGATCTATACGGGGTTGACACCCCGCACCTTTGTTGTTCGCTACCGCTAGACCGGCCAGTCTAGGGTGACAATTGTCTTTTCACAAACGTGGGCGCCTGAGAAATACCACGACATGCCTTCGTCATATTTGTATGGTTATAACGAGTCACTTAGAATATAACAGTGAATTGTTTAGAAATAAACACATGTTACACCTTTCGACTATAATAACGATTGTTTTGATACTTTAAACGAAGCTTTTATCACACAACTATTAGGGTTTTAATACTACTATTTTACACATTCAAAAAATATAGGATTTTATGGGGAAAACAATTGAATACAGAGTCTAAAATTATAAACGTACACACAAGCAACTATACTTGGTTTGAAACGAGACTTACAACTATTTTGATATGAAAATATTGAATTTTCTGGTTTTTCTAACTGACACAGATTTTATACAAAATTCTTATGAACTCACCAACATATTTTATGTTGACACTTTTTAAACGACTTGTATTCTCAGGAAATCGGTAAGTAGGTTTGTGAGTCGCGGATGTTGAATTATTTTGATGTATTTTAGAACTTACTCACCATTTTTTCTTTTGTGTAATTCAACACATAAACATGATGTAAAACAATGTAATTTTGTTATATTGATCTATGATGTTTGGATTTGCTATGTTTCATTTATATTCAATTGTTATGATACTGCACAATGAAGTCACCCGCCTCCGGACATTTTCGTCATCTGGTCTGGGGGTGTGACAGATTGGTATCAGAGCATTGTTTATAGTGAACTAGTATATCTAGCCATACAAGATTTACAACTATAAATACAATGGGACTAAAACATAATCTGACTAAAAGTAAACATACTTGCTAGAACCATATCATAACAAGAACAAAACAGAAGAACTCAAAGGTTGTACACTACAGTCAAACGTAGACAGATATGTAATCATATCTAGGATAAATATAGCCTGATCAACTATATTTATTTGGGATATGACCAACATGTGTTTGGGAGTGGTAGCGGTGTTGCAACGAGTCTAAAACTTCTCAACTCGTGATCCTAAAAGTTTTAAGAACCAAACCTAACCAATTAAAAATACTATAGGAGTATTTTGTCTCTTCGAAAATTTTCTACACTCTTCTTATACCCTATTCTCGTACAGTCGACATGGCAAGATTTCATTTGCCAAGCAATCCCTACTTCCCTAATAAGGGAAATGGAGGGTGGATCGACGAAGAACCAGAGGAAGAACCCATGGGAGAACTCGAGGAAGATGATATCAATGAAGAAGAAGAAGAGGATGATGTGTCTGACGCCGAGTCCGAAGTCATCGACCCTCCCTAGGTCAATAGGGTACCTCCACATTGTCTGGGCCCTTACGGATCTATGCCTCCATGGGCTCATGACATCAAGAGATGGAGAAGGGATCAAAAACAACCACCTCCTTATGGGATGGAGCAAAGATTCTACGACTTGCATCAGGGAGGACCTGCTGACCGCGCTCTTCCAGTAGTGGTCCAACGAATTGGAGACATCAGCGATCAGGCTCAAGTGACCGCCGATCAGATGGTGCAGATGTGAGCTGCCTTGGAGCAAGCAAATGCTCGCATCCAGGACCTTGAACGGGGCTATGTCCTAATGGAGCGCTTGATTGAAGACCTTACCGTTGCACGAGCAGAGGTGGGAGAATATCAGGTGCGGCATGCTACTCTGGAGGAGAGGGTGCGTATCGCTGAGCGTCGACTAGCTGAACTTCAGGGTGCATCCTCGTCGTTAGCTGTACCATAGAATGCCCCTCACCGCAAGTAGAACCCGTTTTACTTTCTTCCGTTAAGCACAAAACTCTTTTTTTCTTATGAGTGTAGAATTAACTCTAAAAACTAAGTAACCACCCTCCTCGTCGAATCTATGTGCTAGCAGACTTTGTTTTCTCTATGTATCAAATGCCTTTCGAAGGCAAATTTTCATGTGTGTGCTAAGATATTATCGTTAATGCAACAGTTCTATGTTTTATGTCAGACGTGTCTACTATGTTCTCTAACATTAGGTTGGGTTGCATAAGCAAACCACCGTGATCTCTAAACTATCACTGATGTCTGAAACCATTGTATACTCATCATCCTTCTGTTTCATGACAGAAAGATACCGAGGAAACCAATCTGTAAGAATAACAACACAACACCATCGCCGACGCCTACGCCGGATATGAATTCTGCTGCATTCCAAGCGGCAGTTTCAGCTGCGGTGACGGCAGACCTAGCCCAGATACAAACTGGAAACAACGGTGGTGGGAATGGTCAAGGGACAGGAACCTCCCACCAAGGGATGAATCAAGGGCCAACAAAGGTCTGCTCCTACAAGGACTTTTCCAACGCAAGACCCCGTACTTTCAACGGGACTGGTGGAGTCATTGCTTTGAAAAGATGGATCGAGAAGATTGAGTTGGTATTTGAGATTTGTTAATGTCCAAAAGGGAGTAAGGTGAAATTTGCGGTCTGCACATTCATCGACCAGGCCTTGTCATGGTGGAACGGTCACATTGAGGCCATGACACTTCCCGTTGTGAACGCCAAGTCATGCGAAGAACTAAAGGAGATGCTAATCGGTGAGTACTGCCCCCAAGGGAGGTACAAAAGCTCGAACAAGAACTGTGGAACCTTACGGTCCAAAACTTGGACATTGACATGTATATCTCGAGATTTAGCGAACTGGCTCTCTTGTGTCTTGGTATGATTACGTCTGAGGGAAATAAGGTCAAACGATTCATCTGGGGGTTGATGCCTCCCGTTCAAGGTAATGTGATTGACTTGACACCTAAGACCTACGATAGTGCAAATCGCCTAGCCAAGAAGCTGTATGATCACAGCGACAAGAAGAGTACCAAAGTGAGCGAGGGAGAAAACAAGCAAGAGGGAGGGAATAAGAAGAACTGAGAGAACAACCGAAAAAGAGGACAGAAATCAGGGTCATCCCAGAAACCACAGACAATAGCGGTCCATTCTGTTACCGCTCCAGCCGCACCAACTCCACCCGCCCCAGCTTCAACCATAACATCGCCAGTCAAGTCATATGCGGGGTCCAATCCCAAGTGTGACAAGTGTAATTACCACCATTTCGGGGCATGTAAGGATTTCCACTGCACCAACTGTAATTGAAAAGGACATACTGTCCAATATTGCAGGATGCCCACACAACAAAATAAACAACCCACTGGCAACAACGTCGAAGCCAGCCGTGCATGTTACGGATGCGGAGAAACTGGCCACTTCAGACGCAACTTCCCTAAGGACAACAATTAGAATGTAGGGAGAATCCTGGCTATGGGATAGGGAGAGGCAGTGCAAGATCCAACCGTGGTGACTGGTACGTTCCTCCTCAACAACTCTTATGCATGTATTTTATTTGACAGTGGTGCTGAGCAGAGATTCGTAAGTCACAAATTCAAACACCTACTCAATTAAAATCCCCACAAATTGAACGAAAATTTCACGGTCAAAATGACCAATGGTAAAACAAAATCAACTAACGTTATCTATGTAGGGTGCACATTAGCATTAAATAATCACTCATTCCCAATCAATTTGATGTATGTTAATATTAGGAGCTTTGATGCGGTTGTTGGCATGGATTGGTTGAGCCCCCACCATGCTGAAATTATGTGTCACGAGAAGGTCGTTCGCCTTCACCTTCCTAACAACGAAACCCTAATAATGTATGGCAATAAACCCGACACAAACATCCAACTCATTTCTTGCACCTAAGCACAAAAGTGCTTGTGTAAAAAGAATCATGCATTTCTTCCTCATGTTGTGGATAAAACAAAGGGGGGAAGAAAATTGACGATATTCCGGAAGTGCGTGACTTTCCCGACGTATTTCCCGAGGATTTTGCAGGAATACCCCCTGAGCGTCAGGTCGAATTTCGAATCGATCTTGTACCTGGGGCCACTCCAATCACCAAATCACCTTATAGATTAACTCATGCCGAAATGCAAGAGTTGTCTAGCCAACTAAGTGAACTTCTCGACAAAGGATTCATCAGGCCGAGCTTTTCACCTTAGGGAGCTCCGGTCCTATTCGTCAAGAAGAAAGACGGATCTTGCAGGATGTGCATTGACTACCGGGAGTTAAACAAGCTCACTGTCAAGAATCGATACCCACTCCCTCGAATCGATGGTCTATTCAACCAGCTCCAAGGAGCCAACTACTTTTCCAAGATAGATCTGAGATCCGGATACCATCAACTATGAGTCCGAGAGGAGGATATCCCAAAGACTGCTTTCCGAACCCGTTATGGGCATTTCGAATTCATAGTCATACTTTTGGTCTCACAAATGCACCCGAAACCTTTATGGACCTAATGAACCGAGTCTGATAGCCTTTTCTCGACAACTTTGTGATTTTTTCCATCGATGATATACTCGTCTACTATCAAAGTAAGGAAGGGCACAACCAGCATTTATGACAAATTTTGGGAACCATGAGAGCAGAGAAGCTTTACGCAAGGTTCTCCAAATGCGAGTTTTGGATTCGTAGAGTGGAATTCTTAGGACATGTAGTCAGTGAAGAGGGAATACATGTGGAACCTACCAAGATCATAGCTATTGAGGGCTGAGAAACCCCAAGAACTGCAACTGAAATCTGACAATTTTTAGGCCTTGTTGGTTATTATTGAAGGTTCATCCAGAATTTTTCCAAAATCACCAAACATCTCACCACTCTCACCCAGAAGGGTGTACCTTTCCAATGGAATGACAAACAAGAAACTGCCTTCCAAACCCTAAAACAAGCCCTCTGCAGTGCCCCAGTGTTGTCCTTACCGGAGGGAACGAAAGATTTCGTAGTATACTGCGATGCTTCTAATCAAGGCTTAGGTTGTTTACGTATGCAACGCAGAAAGGTGATAGCTTACACATCTAGGAACCTAAAGACCCATGAAGTAAACTATACCACCCACAATCTCAAGCTGGGAGCGGTGGTCTTCGCCCTGAAAATTCAGAGGCACTACCTATATAGTACAAAGTGCACCATTTTCATAGACCACAAGAGCCTTCATCACATTTTGAATCAAAAAGAATTGAACATGAGACAGTGGAGATTGGTCAAGCTACTAAACGACTATGAATGCGAGATCAAGTACCACCCATTCAAGGCTAATGTGGTAACCAATGCATTAAGCCGAAAGGAATACTCGAGCCGCTAAGTAAAGACACTGACAATGACCATTCATTACAATCTATCCTCACAAATCAAGGAGGCTCAACAGGAAGCCTTCAAACCGGAGAACGTCACCAATGAACCATTGCGCAGAATGGAAAAGAATCTGATGATCAAAGAAAATGGAGCCTATTACCTTATGGACCGGATCTGGACTCCTAGATTCGGTGGGTTTTGAGACGTGATAATGAATGAGGCTCACAAAACAAGGTACTCTATTCATCCGAGTTCTGATAAGATGTACCTGGATTTCAAACAACATTATTGGTGGTCGAATATGAAAGCGGAGATTGCCACTTACGTGGGCAAGTGTCTCACTTGTGCCAAAGTTAAAGTGGAATATCAAAAGCCCTCGGGACTACTTCAACAACCCGAAATACCCGAGTGGAAATGGGAGAGGATAACCATAGATTTTATAACCAAATTACCGAAGACAGCAGACGGTCTGGATGCTATCTGGGTGATCGTTGACCGGCTACCAAGATCTGCCCATTTCCTGCAAATAAAGGAGACATACAAGATGGAAAGACTAACACGAATATACCTGAAAGAAGTACTGAGACTCCATGGGGTGCCCATATCTATTATCTCTGATAGGGATAGCAGATTCACCTCTCATTTTAGGCAGTCGCTCTAGAAAGCTTTGGGAACCCAACTAGATATGAGCACTACCTACCACCCTCAGACTGATGGCCAAAGTGAGCGAACCATTCAAACTCTACAAGACATGCTTTGTGCATGTGTAATAGAATTTGGAAAAGCTTGGAATACTCACCTGCCCGTAATTGAATTCTCATACAAAAACAACTACCACAGGAGTATAGGAGTCGCTCCCTTTGGGGCCCTGTATAGCCGGAAGTGTAGATCGCCCCTTTGCTGCTCTGAGGTAAGAGACACCTAGCTAGCAAAAGGGCAAACACCCAACAACACACTCACTGGATCCGGGATCATTCGAGAAACCACGGATAAGATAGTCCAAATCTGAGCACGACTCCAAGCATCGAGGGACCGACAAAAGAGCTATGCAGATAAAAGGCAAAAGCCCTTGGAACTCGAGGTGGGTAACCGAGTGCTGTTAAAAGTCTCCGCTTAGAAAGGGATGATATGATTTTGAAAGAGAGGTAAACTAAATCCTCGATACATCAGACCATTCGAGATCCTTGCACAGATCGGTTCGGTAGCCTACAAACTCCAACTACCCTCTGAACTCAGTAATGTACACCTTGTATTCCATGTGTCAAACCTAAAGAACTACCCTCCGAACACAGTAGATGAGATCGAAATGAACGAGAACCTTCTATTCGTCGAGCAGCCTATCGAGATTATGGATAGAGAGGTCAAACGCATGAAACAAAGCCGCATCCCCATTGTGAAGGTTAGATGAACGCCAAGCGTGGACCAGAATTCACATGGGAACGCGAGAATCAAATAATGTAGAAATACCCTCATCTTTCGCTAGTTAGTAGGAATGACTTCTAAAGAATTTCAGGATGAAATTCCCTCTAACATGGGGATGATGTCACAAATAAAAATTTCCAAGTCTAGAAACCAAGCCAAAAGAGTCCCATACAAGTAATGTTTGTATCTACGCTATTATTGTATCATGGTAATGTAATGTTTTGAGGATTATGCAACTCTAAGTCTCCTTTGAGCCATGTAAATTAAAGCAATATTGAACTTACGTCAAATATGATAATATTAACAAACATATTAAGGATTTTGCACATCTAGACCATAAACACTTCCCTAGGAAGTCCTTGACCATGAACAACATTTGGTGGAGTAGTTTTGGTCGTGAACAACTTCCAAGGAAGCTTTATGTCCATAAACTACCCTAAGCCTTCAAGCATGGACTGTGAACTCCTTTCTAGGATCCCTTTAGGTCGTAAACCAATAGAATGGATTCCTTTTTGACAGTAAACACCTTAGGGGGATTGCTTTTGAGCGTAAACCTTGTTTACGGTCCATTTGGACCGTGAACCCCTCCCCGTTTCAATGATGTTTATGGATTATGAGTTGTAAGTGGCTAATTCCAAGAGATATCCTAATAATTCATGCATTACCCAACAGTAATCAAAGTAAACATCTTATCAACTCCTTATCCCATATTAGGAACCGTGAAACCCATTTCCTCATTCCATAATTCATATTTTCATTTTGTAAACTTCATGCACTCTCCCAAGAAAGCTCAAGAATTAGTCCGAGAAACCATTTTCTTCACAAGTCTCCTTAGCTTTTGGTAAGTAGTTCATGCCTTGAAATGGTTCATACATCTATTTAATGTGAATCTTCTTCTCACACATAAATTATGTGTTCATAACCTTATGCTAGAAATCCCTCAAGAAGTCTATCCAACACTTCAAGTGTTCTAGGCTCTAACTCCTCATCTCATCTTTTCAACTACACTATCTCCTACCCAAGGTGAGATTCATACCCCTCTTTTTGATGTTTTCGTGGTTTTGGGGGGAGAATACAAGTCAAATTTTTGTTTAAATCTAGTTATACTTGCTTGTTAGACATGTATGCCAAGTTATATATGTAACGACGTAAAATCACAAAAACAATTTCTCATTACAAACATAATAAATTTCATAAAACAATTTAAAAACTCATGCAATCAAATGTTGCCTCAAAAATCTTATCCCAAAATCTCAAACACATGGATCTTCATCAGTGTGTACAGACCATGTCGGCGCCTTCCCACGATCTTCGCTAGTACCTAAAACGTATATCACACAACACAGTAAGCATAAATGCTTAGTGAGATCCCCAAAATACCACATACGTACATATGCCAGTCAAGGCTATAACTCTACAAGACCTTCCGGTCGATGTGTCTCAAGGGACTTCCATCCCATAATCCTGGTAGACCTTCCGGTCACCACTTCTCTGACCTTCCAGTCCGCATCATATTGACCTTCCGGCGCATACACTGTTGACCTTCCGGTCCATATCATAATACTCATAACATAACATAGCACATACATATAATATAACATCATACATCACATACTCATCATAGCACATAAGACCATTCGGTCACACGTAATTACTACTCTAGGTAAAGTATAGTGAGAAGACTCACCTCACATGATGTCTAGTAAACCTTCTGGCTTGATAACCTCGATCGAGCCTCTGCCTAACACATAAGGAAAACATTTCTAATTAATAAGTCCTCTTGTCCTCATCTCTATAGAATGGGTAAAAGACCATTCTACCCCTCCCTGACCTCCCTTGAATCATTTAGACCAAAACCCTAAGGTCAACTGAAGTCATCTTTGGTCAACGGCCAAACCTTGACCAAACTCGTCGAGTGCACCCGGGTGATTCAGTGAGTCCATGCACGTCCTCATAATCCTCCTAAGGCCTCACTCGACTCGTCGAGTTAACCTTTCACTTGACAGGTTACCACTGGTCACGAATCGTGGGGCAACCCGACTCAACTCGTCGAGTCCTCTTAGGGACTCGGCGAGTTCTCTCCATGGCAACACTCAAATGACCTTTTGAGCCCATAAAAGGTCCCATCTTTATACTCATGCAACATATATATGGCTCTATATGGTGAAATAGCTCTAAAAATGGCATCCTAGATTCATAACTCCAACGGAACTGCAAAAATAAAAAAAAAATAAATAAATAAATAAATAAAAAAAAAAACTGGAAGAATGGGACTCTTTGGACCTCTTATGGTCAAGATCTAAAACTTTTTCCACATTGGGACCTCATATGCATCATATACTTTCCAAGAAAGGGTAAAGAAAACCCTAGATTCAAGGATTCTACACAAAACAGAAGGAAGGGGCGAAATACTACCTCAGAATGGACATTCTTACTTGGATGTATCTGAATAACAACCTCTTTTGATCCTTCTAGCTAAATCCCTTATCTTCCTTTGCAAAATCACACCAAAATTACTTGATTTCATCACAGGAGATATGAGGCGCATCCATGGTCATAAGTTCCTTTAAAAAGGCTCCAACCCCGGAACTTAGGGTTTTCTCTGCCCAATACCTACTCGGCGAGTCCATACTTGGACTCGTCGAGTCTGCTTATTAAATCCACGTGATCAATTCGACGTGACTCGGCGAGTCAGACCTATGACTCGTCGAGTCCCTCCTAAATCCTCAAAATTGAAACACGAACTATCATACCCGAAATTCTGGATGTTACATATTTCCCCCACTTAATTTGATTTCGCCCTCGAAATCGCTTCTCAAACCACATAAATAGAAACCAACACCCGATCTGGCCTCAGAGATCCCTACTCCACACTGGGTACTAGGTCATCTCTGAACCAGCCATTAACTTCCAAAGGTTAGTCATAACATATTCCAAGTCTCACTGACTTCCTTCTCACATCAACTATCTCGGCCCAGTGACACACAAGTCACAAAGTTCTCTTTACCCCAACGAATACTATACTCCCAACTAAAATCGTCTCACCCTCGACCTCATCCGAATTAATAATCATTTGCCTCATGCACCTTATGGTACCTCCCGTACTAACGAACTGACCACACTCGGGTCTAAGATATCGGGTGACAACAATACCCCTCAACCAATAACCTGTTAGAATAGTGTCTAAGGCTGCAACTATATTATGCAAGTATTTGACCCGGTTGTGCATGGTCCTTTTGGGTTGCCTTCACCATAGCAACTTGATAGGATGATTTATAATGAGAGAAGAAATAATATAAATATATTATGAGAATAATATATAGAATAATAATATTATTATTTGATTAATATAAGTCATAAATTAATTGGGAATTAATTTGGTGACTTAAAGAGATTAATTGAATAAAGGGTTATAAACTGTCAATTGATTGATAGTTATACTTTGGGCTATAAATCCCTTAAGGAAAAGGGGGGACAGTTTGAGGACTATGGATAGGCCTTGAAATCATCCAAGGCTTATCCAATTAGGGTTTTAAGGGCGAAACCCTAGGAGCCTTACAAGTGTAAATAGACCCAAGGGGTCAAGGAAATCGGCACTCTTTCCTTTGGAAGAACCTTGGCCGATTTCTAGATCACTCCTATCTCTCTCCAATCATCCTCTTGCTAGTTGGTGTTTGTAAGCCATTAGAGGAGTGACAATTGTGACTCTAAAGCTCTAAGGACAAGAAGATCAAGCAAGTGATTCAAGGTAATCTTCTAATTCTGATTTCTTATGTTATTATACTCCATTAGCCATTAGAAGTCTTGGATTCAATGTATGTTCAATTAGAGAAACCTAGATCCAAGCATTAGGGTTTGTATGTGCATATAGGAATGTTCATATGGCTAAAACCCATCAGTGGTATCAGAGCCTAGATTGGTTTCTATTGAATTGATGCATTGGTTGCTTGTTTGATGCTTGCAAAATTCGAATTTTGTGTTTCTGCCTGATGAACTCGACGAGTCCCATAGTGGACTCGGCGAGTAGGCTCGACTCGGCGAGTCCATTGTGGTACTCGGCGAGTCCGAGCCTCAGAAAGAGCTAATTTCGGGATTTCTTGCTGTTTATCTTTTGGATACTTACCTTAATCATGTTAGGTCAATATAAATCCGATTTTATGATATATTTGAGTATATTCTTGACCTAATTGAAGATATTTATCAATTAATTAAATATTAATATCCTTATATGATAATTGATTAATTATTTTAATTAAATTGGTAAATTGTTTTGCAAGAAATTATTAAATAAATCAAACATGGATAATTATGTGATTAAATGTTAATTTAGATTATTTGTTATTTGATCCCTTATGTTTTGAAAAGTTTAAAACTTGCCCTCAAGTTTTGAAATATATGTTTTGTGATTAAAAGTTTAATTTAGACAATTTAAATTTCAAACCCTAGAATTTTACAAGTTTAAAATTCAACCCTATACTAATATAATATTACAAGATTAATATATATATATATATATATATATATATATATATATATATATATATATAATTAAAATGCTAGCCTTACCGTTAGTAGGCCTCATTCACGAAGCCGGTCTATAAGGTGGGTATAAGGTTGCTGCCTATAAAATGGCGCTTAATGGGAGTACACTCACACCCACCGCTTGCTTGATCAGTGGAGGGTCGTTAGCTGAACGGGTAGGATAGGGCAACCTCATCTCCTCATTAAAAGTATAATATGAAATACAAAGTAACTACATGTTTTTCAAAAATTCCCAATCCTAGTTACTTTAGGAAAAGTGAAGTGATGCAATCCCATGAAATTACACTTTGCACCATTGCTAAGAAGTTAGTGGAGCATGTGTGGTTTATCGGCACACTAATTGGTTCTAAGCAAAGGTGGCAAAGGGTGATTCATTGTTTATCATAGTTCGATGTAGCGTGTGTGGTTTACCGGCACATCGAATAGGTGATTGTTACAATGAAGGCACCATTTGAATTTGCATGGTAATTCACACCCACTTTGTGACCCTCGGTATCCCAGTCACAAACGATAGGGGCATATCGAGATTTAAACATTCCATTGAAAAGTTTCAATGAATCTCATCCAAACCTAGGAATTCTCAATACATTTAGAACTTAAAGTTATGTTTTCATGGTGGAGAAGTAGTGAATCGTCATTCACTTACCTTCAAATTGTTTGCATGTTAGATTATGGCATCCCTTTTCTAATATATAAATATTGTTGTTGGATCCTAGCCCAAATTTTCTTATTGGGTGATTATTAGGGATTCAAATTCTAATCTATCTTTGTCCTTTCTATTTGTAGATGTCGAACGCGAACAACGCTGCTGCTAGCTCGTTCACATTGATGAGCCTTTGCCAAAAGGTGACTTTCGATGGGACGAACTTCAGCGAATGGATAAGATACATTCGCACAATTGCTCGCTACGAGGACAAGGAGTATGTCCTCGATGAGAAGCTCGAGAAGATCAACCCAGAAATCGCTACTCCAGCTGAAATGACTGCTTTTGAGACTCATGAACGTGATGCAACGAAGGTTCATTGCATCATGATAGCCACAATGAACGCCAAATTCCAAAAGTCCTATGAGGACATGTATCCGTACGAAATGCACCAAGATTTGTTGGAAAGATACCACCAAAACGCGAGGCAGGAGCGTTACGAGATTTTCACTAACATGATCTCCGCCAAAATGGGTGATGGAGAATCTCTAACCGTGCACCTGCAAAAGATGCAAAGGTATGTCAATCGTCTTTGCAAGTTGAATGTTGACTTTGGGGAAGACTTGGCGATCGACATGGTGCTTCACTCTTTGCCTCCATGTTACAATCAATTTAGGATGACCTACCACATGAACAAAGAAGAGGTCAACCTAAGTAAGCTCCAAGGTCTCTTTAGGGTTGCTGAAAGCAACCTCAAGGACAAGTCTGTTGCACCCACTCCCAATCTGCCTGTTGGTCTTGTTTTGGCCATTGGGCAAGGAAGAGGCAAGAAGAGGAAGGCTCCGTCTAAGAGCCACCACAAGGGAAAGTCCCGAGATGGTTCCTCTTCTAGTATGACCAAAGTTTATCCTGCTAAGCCTAACCCTAACCCAAAGGAGGCAGAGTGCCACCACTGCCACAAAATAGGGCAATGGAAGATGTCACACCCCCGAACCAGACGGCGGAAACGTCCGGGGGCTGTCGTGACTCAATTGAATACCATAACATTGAATGTATATGAAACATAACAACATTCGTCACCATTCATTAACATAATACAACCAGTAGCGTTTACATATCATACATTGTTTAAACATTACATTCCCCAAAAATTAATTTGTTCAATTCATACAAAAATAAACTGCAACCGTCACTGAATATGATTTCCCTTGATTCACTGGTTCCCTGAGAATACAAGTATTTTGAAAAACGTCAACATATGAAATGTTGGTGAGTTCATAAGTAGTGTTTGAAATCGAATGTTTGTATTGTTTGAAAAACTACCAGAAAATCCGATATTTTCTGAAAAGAAAAGCCTTTGAAAACATTTGTGAAGATCCATAGGTATGCTTGTTTGTTTCTATACTTGTAAAAAAAATGTTCATTTAAAATGTATGCATTTCAAATCTGTACGTATTGAAAACCCTAGGAAAACCCGATGTTCTCCTAGTTCCTTGAATTACGTGATGTTACATTGAAACCATTGCATAGCGTATAGTGTCAGTCCCAGGCGACGTTGGAAGGTTCTCGAGCAGGATTATTTACTACAAACCCGCGTTACACAAACGCCCAGTTTATAGTTATACTAACGAACCCGAAGGCGTCGTCAGTACTAATCGCGTTATCCAATCGCCCTGACTAGGTGTAGTCCCACATCCGAAGAGAAAGAGGTCACGAAGACCCCGGTGACTCCATTAACCGGTTGGGGATAAAAATGTACGAGGGGTCCCAGACCCGCCTTGCAAAAAGGCAGACTCCACTGGCGACACTAAAGGACCCTTGGGGACCAGTAGTCTACAGCCATTGAAAGTCCGGTTACGTGGTGTCGGATTGGTAAAACCCAACACTTCGTAAGATAGAGGTCTTCGGGCCTTAAGATCGGGTCATTGGGCTAGCTAGGCTCAACGAACAAGATTTTACACTTTTGGGGCCCAAAGATGGTGCGTAGACGTCTGTGCACACTCGTATGTATAGTGAATTCCAAATCGTTAGTTGTATGAATCGTAGTGTCGTAGTGTCATAACGTCATAGGGTCGTAGTGTCATAGTGTCGTAGCGTTAGTAGTTTCGGATTTTATTGGTTCGAGACCGAACCAATTCGTTTAACAACGACTTTTGGTATTGTAGTGTATTGTATTTCGTCGATAGCCGCGATGCCATTATTTAATCAAAATGTGTATATTGAACTAGCCTTGAAATATTCCTGTTTTCAGCCCCCCATTATTTGTAAAGTTTACATTTTCAACCCTTTTTATTAAATACTTCCCGGTTTGGTCCTTGAACTATTTTCCTTGACATTTTAACACCAAAAATTATTGAAATTAATATTTTTCAGCACATTTTTCATAGAAAACAGTTTAAGTCCCTGAAAATGCAGTTTTTCTCGGTTTTAGCCCTCCTTTTCGCAATTTTGACAATTTTGGCCCAAATTGGAAAAAAAATTTTGCAACTTTGGTCCTTTTTAAATTTAAAAAGCATTTTAAATCTTTGAAAAGAATTTGGGACACTTATAGTCCACTGTTTTACAGAAATTCACAATTTTGGCCCTCCAAAACAGAAAACTTCGCATAATGGGCCTCATTGGGCCGAAATTGTCATTTTTAGCCCATTAAGCTTGAAATTTATGTTTTTAATCCTCCAATTGGGTATAACTCCAGAAATAATTTTATGGAAACTGTTTTGGCACACTTCATCCATCAGAATCTGTGGATTGTCAATTTGGGCCCTTAATTTTGTATTTTTCACATTTTTGGCCCAAAATTTGTGTTTTTAACCCAAAGAAAATTATTACTAAACCACTTAGCCATTTTTCTTGAAACACTTTGTGTGTAGAAATATATTTGAAGCTAAGATCATAAAACATAAGTTATATCTCGGTTTGAGGGGTTTTAAGGCTAGATCCAACATAAAAACACATAAAAGCATACATATAAGCATGGAAATCATACAAGGCATACAAACACATATAGATCTACACTTTCACTTGTATTCCCCCCCCCCCCACAAAACTCATAAAAACAGAAAATAGGGGGTATGAAGCTCACCTTAGGGGGTAGTTTCGGTTCTTGAAGAAAGATTGGAAGAAATGAAGTGATTTTTGGCCTTTGCACTCCTTGATGAACTTTTCGAGTTTATGGGGTTTCTAGAGTGCAAGATCATGATTTTTGCATGGATTAGGAAAGGATTTTGATAACAAAAAGAATATAAACCATAGATCCAAGCAAAACCTTACCTTAGATGATGATTTTTTTGTGGAAGATCTCCTTGAAAGCTTCTTGAAATCTCGAATTTATGGGGAGGAAATGAGAGAGTTTTCTTGAATGTTCTTTGAGGGAATTTGTGAAATGTGTGTGTGTGTTTGAGATGTGGCCGAGAGTGAGAGAGATAAGAAGAAGAAATGACTTTTGAAGTGATATGCATGGAGATATGGACTAAGGTGCATGGAAACATGTTGGGTAATAATGAGGTGGCAAGCAAATAGTCAACTCTTCCATTTCTCTTTGGGTGTGGGCCTTGGGCCGAGAATTTGAAAGAGGAAAGAAAAATTTGGGCTTTTTCGCCTTAAGCCCAAAATTAGAGTTAGTTAGGGTGTGTTTTATGCTTAAAAGAATGTAGTATGATTTTTCTATTTTTGATGAACTAGTTTAGGGTATTCATGGCTTAAAGCTTTTAAATTCATTTCATTATAGGTCCAACATGGCCCAAAATGTTGAAATAAATTAGTGTGGTTCCAATTAGAGCCCAATTAGGGTTCTAAGCCCATGATAGTCTAGTTAGAAGCTTATTGGTCCGTTTGGATCCAATAAGGAAGTTCTAGTCCAAAATAGACTTAACAAGAACTTCTAGGGTTTTCCAATTGTTTGATGACTACTTGTAGTACTTGTATGATGTATTTGATTGAAGTTTTTGATTCACATTTACTTGAATGTATAGATTACATAGCTCAAAATTTACAGTTGTGACATCATCCCCCCGTTAGAGGGAATTTCGTCCCGAAATTCTGTTTGAAAGCTAGATTTATGAATGCTAGAATAGGTGAGGGTACTTCTGCTTCATTTGATCTTCGCGTTCCCACGTGAATTCTGGCCCACGCTTTGCGTTCCACCGTACCTTCACGATCGGGATGCGACTCTGCTTAGTACGCTTCACCTCCCTGTCCATGATTTCGATTGGCTCCTCGACGAACAGGAGATTCTCGTTGATTTCGATTTCGTCAAGAGGAATGACAAGGGTTTCATCTGATAGGCACTTTTTCAGATTAGAAACATGAAACACGGGGTGTACATCGTTTAGCTCCGCGGGTAGTTGTAGTCTGTATGCTACTCGACCTATTCGGGCGACGATTTCGAAAGGTCCAATGTATCGCGGGTTCAGCTTTCCCCGTTTTCCGAAACGTATAACCCCTTTCCAGGGTGAGACCTTCAACAATACTCGATCACCGACCTGGAATTCTAAGGGCTTTCGCCGTTTATCAGCGTAGCTCTTTTGCCGGTCACGCGATGCTTGTAATCGAGCTTTGATCTGGACAATCTTTTCTGTGGTCTCGCGAATGATTTCCGGTCCCGTTAATGCCCTGTTTGACGTATGCGTTCTTGCTAGCTGGGTGTCACCTACTTCAGCCCAACATAACGGTGATCTACATTTACGCCCGTACAGTGCTTCAAAAGGGGCCACCTTAATGCTCGAATGATAACTATTGTTATATGAAAACTCGATCAACGGTAGGTGGGTATCCCAAGACTTTCCGAAGTCTATCACACATGCACGAAGCATGTCTTCAAGCGTCTGAATGGTTCGTTCGCTTTGACCGTCCGTTTGTGGGTGATACGCGGTGCTCATATCAAGATGAGTTCCCATGGCCTTGTGGAGCGACTGCCAAAAGCGTGACGTGAACCTACTGTCCCTATCCGAGATGATAGATTTTGGCACTCCATGAAGTCTTACAATCTCTCGTAGGTACAAACGCGTCAGCCTCTCCATCTTGTAGGACTCTTTGATCGGCGGGAAATGGGTAGATTTCGTCAGTCGGTCGATTATTACCCATATGGTGTCCAATCCGTCCGACGTCTTGGGCAGCTTGGTCACGAAGTCCATAGAAATCCCCTCCCATTTCCACTCAGGGATTGCCGGTTGCTGTAACAATCCGGAAGGTTTCTGGTACTCCACTTTCACTTTGGCACACGTAAGGCACTTACTAACATAAGTTGCGATTTCCGCCTTCATGTTAGGCCACCAATAGTGCTGCTTAATGTCCAAATACATCTTGTCCGAACCAGGATGAATGGAGTATCGTGTCTTGTGGGCTTCCTTCATAACGGTCTCCCTAAATCCTCCGATTTTTGGAACCCAAATACGGTTCATGAAATAGTATACCCCATTCTCTTTGACTTCCAGGTTCTTCTCCATTCCGCGTAATGCCTCGCTAGTTCTATTTTCCGCTTTCATAGCCTCTGCCTGGACTGATGCAATTTGAGTGGCCAGATGAGACTGAATGGTTATCGAGTGCGTTTTCGTACGGCGATTAGAGTACTCCTTTCGACTTAATGCATCAGCTACCACATTGGCTTTGCCTGGATGGTACTTGATCTCGCATTCGTAGTCGTTCAGCAATTCCACCCATCTTCGTTGTCTCATGTTCAGCTCCTTCTGAATCAAGATGTGCTGGAGGCTCTTGTGGTCCGTGAAGATGGTGCACTTGTACCGTACAGGTAGTGCCTCCAGATTTTTAGAGCGAAGACCACGGCTCCCAGTTCTAGGTCATGGGTCGTGTAATTTACTTCGTGTGTCTTTAGTTGGCGGGACGCATATGCTATCACTCTTCCACGTTGCATGAGAACGCAACCTAGGCCTTGATTCGACGCGTCACAGTAGACTACAAAATCTTCCGTTCCTTCGGGTAGAGATAGCACAGGTGCGCTACAGAGAGCTTGCTTCAAGGTTCGAAACGCAATCTCTTGTCGGTCTGTCCACTTGAATGGCACGCTCTTTTGCGTAAGCAAGGTAAGCGGCTTGGCGATCTTAGAGAAGTTTTGGATGAATCTCCTATAGTAGCCTGCTAGGCCTAAAAACTGACGAATTTCGGTGGGCGTAGTCGGAGTTGCCCATCCTTCTACAGCTTTGACCTTAGAGGGATCCACATGAATTCCGTCTTGGCTAACTACGTGACCTAGGAAATTCACGCTTCGTAGCCAAAACTCACACTTGGAGAGTTTGGCGTAAAGTTTTTCCGATCGCAGCGTCTCTAGGACTTGTCGGAGATGTTGGCCATGCTCCTCCTTGCTTCGAGAATAAACGAGAATGTCATCGATAAACACAATGACGAAGTTGTCCAGGAACGGTCGACAGATTCGGTTCATTAGGTCCATAAATGCGGCGGGTGCATTTGTTAGACCGAAGGGCATTACGACGAATTCATAATGTCCGTAGCGGGTTTGGAAAGCGGTTTTAGGAATATCTTCTTCTCGGACCTTGAGTTGATGGTATCCGGACCGTAGATCTATTTTAGAAAAATAGCTAGCTCCTTGGAGCTGGTCGAATAGATCATCGATTCGCGGGAGTGGGTAGCGGTTTTTAACAGTGAGTTTAATTAACTCTCTGTAATCGATACACATTCTGAAAGATCCGTCTTTCTTTTTGACGAAGAGCACCGGAGCTCCCCATGGCGAGTAGCTAGGTCGGATAAATCCCTTGTCCAGAAGTTCACTGAGTTGGCTGGACAATTCCTGCATTTCAGCAGGTGCCAAACGATATGGTGATTTAGCGAGAGGAGTTGCTCCTGGAACGAGGTCGATTCAGAACTCAACCTGTCTCTCTGGGGGTACTCCCGGAAGATCTTCAGGAAACACGTCCGGGAATTCACACGCTACCGGAATGTCTTGGATGTTAATTTCTTCTTTGGCCTTGTCCACTATGTGGGCCAAGAACGCTAAGTTGTTCTTTCGCAGATGTTTTTGTGCTTTGATGCACGAGATAAGACGAAGATTCGTGCTAGGTTTGTCTCCGTAAATTACTAGGGTTTCGTGAGTCGGGAGACGAAGGTGAACGGCCTTCTCGTGGCACAAAATCTCAGCATGGTGGGGGCTTAACCAATCCATGCCGATAATCACATCGAAACTCCTAATTGACACTGGCATCAGATCTATTCGTAAGACGTGTTGGTTAAGGGTTAGGGTACATCCAGTGTAGATTTCCCTAGTGGATTCGGTCTTCCCATTGGCCATTTCCACCGTATAGGTTTCATTTAGCTTCTGGGGTTGTTGTTTTAACAAATGTTTAAACTTCTCGCTTACGAAACTTCGCTCCGCTCCGGTATCAAATAAGATGCATGCATAAGTGTGGTTTAGGAGGAACGTACCGGTCACAACTGCGGGGTCCTGAACTGCATCACTCTGACCCATAGTCAGCATTCTTCCTGCTCCTCTGTTTCCTGAGTTGTTGTTGTTGTTAGGGCAGTCTCGACGGAAATGTCCCGTCCTTCCACACCCGAAACAGGTGTGGCTAGGCCCTGCGTTGTTGCCGCCGACATTGGTGTTGTTGGTATTGCGGTGGTTGTTGTTGTTGTTCTGGTTGTTTCCCTGACTCTGGTTCTGAGAAGGATAAGTCCTGCAGAACCTTGCAGTGTGTCCCCTTCGGTTGCAACTGGTGCAATGGAACTCCCGGCATTCTCCTTGGTGATGGAAACTGCACTTGTTGCATTTGGGAAGACTGCCGGAATAGGGTCTTGAAGCATTTGAAGCAGCTGAGGCTGGAGCATGTGGGGTGACTGGAACCGGTGCGGTGACAGCGTTAACTGCCACTGTTTGCTGCCTTTTAGAGGTCTCGGGGCCCTGACGCCCCTTCCTCTTGGGGTTCTTCCCTCTCCTGCCATCACCCTCCTTTTTCTTCTCAGTCTCTATTGGTTTCTCACCTCTTTTGTTGTTATGATCGTACAGCCTCTTTGCCAATCTCTTCGCACTGTCAAAAGTTTCAGGGTTCGCAGCTATCACATTCCCTTGAATGGGGGATGTCAGTCCCCAAATGAATCGTTCAATCTTCTTTCCCTCTGATGTGATCATACCCGGGCACAACAGAGATAGTTCGCTGAATCTCGATATGTAAGCATCGATGTTCCCATTCTGCATCGTGAGATTCCATAGTTCCTGCTCCATCTTCTGTATTTCGCCTCGGGGGCAGTACTCAGCCGTCAACATCTCTTTCATTTCTGCCCAGGGAATAGAGTTGGCGACAGGGAGTGTCATAGCTTCTACATGACCATTCCACCAAGTGAGTGCTTGGTCCACAAAAGTGCAGGACGCGAACTTCACTTTCATCTGCTCGGGGCACTCGCATATCTCGAATACCGACTCTACCTTCTCGATCCATCGCTTTAGGGCGATCACTCCTCCGGTACCGTTGAAAGTTCGGGGTTTAGCGTTCGCAAAATCCTTGTAGGTGCACGTTTTAGTGAGTCCTTGGTTCGTCCCGTTGTTCGAACTTCCGGATCCTTGCCCGTTACCTCCTCCGTTGTTCCCTCGGTGAAGTTGTGCCATAGCCGCTGTGACTGCAGCAGACACGGCTGCCTGGAAAGCAGTGGAGTCAACTTCCGGCGGGGTTGGTTCGGGATTTCCGCGAGTAGCTGGGCGAGGCATCATTCTGTCATGAAACGGAAAGATGTTGAGTGTACGTGGTTTCTGTGAGGTGGCGACTCTACTAACTAGGTGTATGGTGCGAACCTAAACATTACTATCATCAAGCATGCAATCATAATGTCTCAACACATAACAACTGAGAATAATTTAGCAAAACACACAAAAGTTTATTAATATTATCCGCATTTAGTACAAGAAAATTTGCTCGTAGGAGCATACATAAGTAACGCTAATCCGACAGCATAACGGCTCCATGAGTAGTGTAGTCACTTAAACATAGAGCCGGAGTACATAACATAGTTCCTAGTAACCTACTATGATAAGTCTATCCCTAACCGCGATGAGCTGCGTCAGGAGGTGGTGCCGAAGTCATATGCCGAAATGTTGTGCCAGTAGCTGCGCCATCTCTGCCATGTCTCCTATAACCTCATCCCTCTCATGCTCTGCTTGCACTGCCCGAGCCTCCATAGCATAAAGTTGTTGTCGCAGTGCAGCGATCTCAGCTTCGAGGGAACGGTTCTCTCTTGGGGGGTTCGCTGGTAGGGCAGGGTGATCTGGTTGTGCCTCGTCCTCGCATGGCGGGATGGGGTCCTGGTCCCCGACCCGGCCGTCTTCGTCGTCATCGTCGAGCTCTCCAAATTCGTAGTCAGTGTCTACGTATTCGTCGGGTCCGACATCGTGTGCTTCGCCTGGATTCCCTCCTGGCTCATCCATAAGCATCCCGTGAGCTACTAAGGCCTGATGAAACTGGATACCCTGCTGCTCCTCCTCGGGCTCCTCCTCCTCCTCTAGCCACCCGTTGTTTCCCTAATTAGGGAAGTAGGGGTCTCCCGGGTGATGAAAGCCAGCCATGTTGTCTGCGCGAGTACGTAAATATGCTACATTATCCTAGGATGCTATGTCTATCATACATACTAAGCAAACATTCTCTTTTTGGGTGATAAAAGGTATAGTGTTAGGTTCCCTGGCTATCCCGATCTCATCAAGACGTGTGTTAATTTTACCTTGGAGAGAATGTAGTTGATCAGGCTACATTCACTCCTTGGTATCACTAAGAACAGTCCCGAATTAACCGAGATACCAGTGTTATTGTGTTTGATTCAGCGTTGGATCTTTATTCCTAATGCAAGCAAGTGTGTTTTATTTACTTGTTCTGTTCAGAGTTATGTTAGTCCCTCTTTTTGGTTTATAGTTGCATATCAATGTATGGCTCGACATGCTAGTTCACTATAAACAAAGCTCTGATACCAACCTGTCACACCCCCGAACCAGACGGCGGAAACGTCCGGGGGCTGTCGTGACTCAATTGAATACCATAACATTGAATGTATATGAAACATAACAACATTCGTCACCATTCATTAACATAATACAACCAGTAGCGTTTACATATCATACATTGTTTAAACATTACATTCCCCAAAAATTAATTTGTTCAATTCATACAAAAATAAACTGCAACCGTCACTGAATATGATTTCCCTTGATTCACTGGTTCCCTGAGAATACAAGTATTTTGAAAAACGTCAACATATGAAATGTTGGTGAGTTCATTAGTAGTGTTTGAAATCGAATGTTTGTATTGTTTGAAAAACCACCAGAAAATCCGATATTTTCTGAAAAAAAAAGCCTTTGAAAACATTTGTCAAGATCCATAGGTATGCTTGTTTGTTTCTATACTTGTAAAAAAAATGTTCATTTAAAATGTATGCATTTCAAATCTGTACGTATTGAAAACCCTAGGAAAACCCGATGTTCTCCTAGTTCCTTGAATTACATGATGTTACATTGAAACCATTGCATAGCGTATAGTGTCAGTCCCAGGCGACGTTGGAAGGTTCTCGAGCAGGATTATTTACTACAAACCCGCGTTACACAAACGCCCAGTTTATAGTTATACTAACGAACCCGAAGGCGTCGTCAGTACTAATCGCGTTATCCAATCGCCCTGACTAGGTGTAGTCCCACATCCGAAGAGAAAGAGGTCACGAAGACCCCGGTGACTCCATTAACCGGTTGGGGATAAAAATGTACGAGGGGTCCCAGACCCGCCTCGCAAAAAGGCAGACTCCACTGGCGACACTAAAGGACCCTTGGGGACCAGTAGTCTACAGCCATTGAAAGTCCGGTTACGTCGTGTCGGATTGGTAAAACCCAACACTTCGTAAGATAGAGGTCTTCGGGCCTTAAGATCGGGTCATTGGGCTAGCTAGGCTCAACGAACAAGATTTTACACTTTTGGGGCCCAAAGATGGTGCGTAGACGTCTGTGCACACTCGTATGTATAGTGAATTCCAAATCGTTAGTTGTATGAATCGTAGTGTCGTAGTGTCATAACGTCATAGGGTCGTAGTGTCATAGTGTCGTAGCGTTAGTAGTTTCGGATTTTATTGGTTCGAGACCGAACCAATTCGTTTAACAACGACTTTTGGTATTGTAGTGTATTGTATTTCGTCGATAGCCGCGATGCCATTATTTAATCAAAATGTGTATATTGAACTAGCCTTGAAATATTCCTGTTTTCAGCCCCCCATTATTTGTAAAGTTTACATTTTCAACCCTTTTTATTAAATACTTCCCGGTTTGGTCCTTGAACTATTTTTCTTGACATTTTAACACCAAAAATTATTGAAATTAATATTTTACAGCACATTTTTCATAGAAAACAGTTTAAGTCCCTGAAAATGCAGTTTTTCTCGGTTTTAGCCCTCCTTTTCGCAATTTTGACAATTTTGGCCCAAATTGGAAAATTTTTTTGCAACTTTGGTCCTTTTTAAATTTAAAAAGCATTTTAAATCTTTGAAAAGAATTTGGGACACTTATAGTCCACTGTTTTACAGAAATTCACAGTTGTGGCCCTCCAAAACAGAAAACTTCGCATAATGGGCCTCATTGGGCCGAAATTGTCATTTTTAGCCCATTAAGCTTGAAATTTATGTTTTTAATCCTCCAATTGGGTATAACTCCAGAAATAATTTTATGGAAACTGTTTTGGCACACTTCATCCATCAGAATCTGTGGATTGTCAATTTGGGCCCTTAATTTTGTATTTTTCACATTTTTGGCCCAAAATTTGTGGTTTTAACCCAAAGAAAATTATTACTAAACCACTTAGCCATTTTTCTTGAAACACTTTGTGTGTAGAAATATATTTGAAGCTAAGATCATAAAACATAAGTTATATCTCGGTTTGAGGGGTTTTAAGGCTAGATCCAACATAAAAACACATAAAAGCATACATATAAGCATGGAAATCATACAAGGCATACAAACACATATAGATCTACACTTTCACTTGTATTCCCCCCCCCCCCCCACAAAACTCATAAAAACAGAAAATAGGGGGTATGAAGCTCACCTTAGGGGGTAGTTTCGGTTCTTGAAGAAAGATTGGAAGAAATGAAGTGATTTTTGGCCTTTGCACTCCTTGATGAACTTTTCGAGTTTATGGGGTTTCTAGAGTGCAAGATCATGATTTTTGCATGGATTAGGAAAGGATTTTGATAACAAAAAGAATCTAAACCATAGATCCAAGCAAAACCTTACCTTAGATGATGATTTTTTTGTGGAAGATCTCCTTGAAAGCTTCTTGAAATCTCGAATTTATGGGGAGGAAATGAGAGAGTTTTCTTGAATGTTCTTTGAGGGAATTTGTGAAATGTGTGTGTGTGTTTGAGATGTGGCCGAGAGTGAGAGAGATAAGAAGAAGAAATGACTTTTGAAGTGATATGCATGGAGATATGGACTAAGGTGCATGGAAACATGTTGGGTAATAATGAGGTGGCAAGCAAATAGTCAACTCTTCCATTTCTCTTTGGGTGTGGGCCTTGGGCCGAGAATTTGAAAGAGGAAAGAAAAATTTGGGCTTTTTCCCTTTAAGCCCAAAATTAGAGTTAGTTAGGGTGTGTTTTATGCTTAAAAGAATGTAGTATGATTTTTCTATTTTTGATGAACTAGTTTAGGGTATTCATGGCTTAAAGCTTTTAAATTCATTTCATTATAGGTCCAACATGGCCCAAAATGTTGAAATAAATTAGTGTGGTTCCAATTAGAGCCCAATTAGGGTTCTAAGCCCATGATAGTCTAGTTAGAAGCTTATTGGTCCGTTTGGATCCAATAAGGAAGTTCTAGTCCAAAATAGACTTAACAAGAACTTCTAGGGTTTTCCAATTGTTTGATGACTACTTGTAGTACTTGTATGATGTATTTGATTGAAGTTTTTGATTCACATTTACTTGAATGTATAGATTACATAGCTCAAAATTTACAGTTGTGACAGAAGAGAAGCAGCCCAGACTACCTGCAAGCCATCAGGGAAGGAAAGATCAAGCCGCGAAACTGACAAACAAAAAAGGAAGTGAGTTAGACAAAAAAAGAAGCAACTTTCTTTCGTAGGTATATACACAATTAAATCTAATGATTCATCTCATGCTATTTCTTGGGTCCTTGACACTGAGTGTGGTTACCACATTTGTTCTGAATTGCAGGGACTAAAAAGAAATAGGGATGTGGAGCATGGAAGAATAAATCTGATCATGGGGAACAGAAGATCATCGCCTGTGACCAAGATTGGAGTGTATTCTCTAGTGCTTAGGAATGGTTTATGTTTAGATTTGAACAATTGTTGCTATTCGCCAGAAATGGCAAGAAACATCGTCTCATTTCATGGTTTGTTTAGACAAGGATTTAGATTTTCTTTTAATAATGAGAATGGTTCTATTTGTGCTTATCTAAATGGTGTCTTATATTTTGAAGCAATACCATGTAATGGAATTTATGACACTGTGATGATTGTAGATAACCTAGGAAATGATGTTTTATGCATGGATTCTTCCAATAGTTTGGATAGAGCATCCTTGTGGCATTGTCGTCTTGGACATGTCAACAAGAAACGCATAGCCCAACTCCAAAAGGATGGAGTGTTGGAGCCATTCGACCTTAGGGAAGATGACACATGTGAGTCTTGTTTGCTTGGAAAGATGACCAAGTCACCCTTCACTAGTACATGTGAAAGGGGTGAGGTTCAATTGGACCTCATACATACCGATGTATGTGGACCGTTTAGATCAACCACAAAGGATGGGAACCGCTTCTATGTGACTTTTACCGATGACTATAGTAGATATGGGTATATCTACTTAATCAAGCAAAAGTCAGAAACGTTTGAAAACTTCAAAGAGTTCAAGAATGAAGCGGAGAATCAATTGGGCAGGAAAATCAAGATGCTTCGATCCGATCGAGGAGGAGAGTACCTAAGTCTTGAATTCTATGACTATCTCAAGGAGTGTGGAATAGTTTCACAATTGACGCCACCTAGGGCATCGCAGTTGAATGGTGTGGCAGAAAGGCGTAATCGAACCTTGTTAGACATGGTCCGCTCTATGATGAGTCGTGCTTCACTACCTATCTCATTCTAGGGGTATGCCTTAGAGACTGCCGCCCATATCCTTAACCGAGTCCCTACTAAGAAGGTTGCCAAAACACCTCATGAGATGTGGACAGGGAAACCTCCCTCGTTAGCACATATCAAGGTTTGGGGTTGCGAGGCTTTCGTAAGACGAGATACTCACAACAAGCTCAAACCTCATAGTGAGCAATGTATTTTCATCGGCTATCCACAGAAATCCTTTGGATATCTCTTCTATAGACCGAAGGACAATGTTGTCTTTGTTGCGAAGAGAGGAGTTTTCCGAGAGCGAGAACTCATAAGCCAAGGAGACAGTAGGAGGAAAATCGAGCTTGAAGAGATTCAAGAGTCGATAGATGAAGGAACCTCTACCGCTGGCTCTCAACCCGAGGAGGAAACTCCGGTTGAACCGATTGACGAGTCCTTACCTCTTAGATGTTCCAAAAGAGCTAGAGTTCAACCCCAGTTTTATGGTTTTCATATTACTACCGAAGGGGACACTTATATTAGTTATGGTACACTAATAAATCTAAATGAACCTAGTAGCTATAAGGAAGCCATGGTAGGCCCGAAGTCTGCTAAATGGAAAGAGGCAATGGTCAGCGAGATCCAGTCCATGTATGACAACCAAGTTTGGAATTTGGTTGATAATGTGCCCGGACGTAAGACCGTTGGGTGCAAATGGATCTTCAAGAAGAAGACCGACGTGGATGGAAACGTACACACATATAAGGCGCGATTGGTTGCGAAGGGCTTTACTCAAACTCCCGGAGTTGACTATGATGAGACCTTCTCACCAGTTGCGAAGATAAAATCTATTAGAGTGATGCTAGCAATTGCCGCATTTCATGATTATGAGATTTGGCAAATGGATGTCAAAACCGCTTTCCTTAATAGGAAGTTGGCTGAGGATGTTTACATGGCTCAGCCAGAGGGTTTTGTTGATCCGAAGCATCCAAATAGAGTGTGTAAGCTTGAGAAGTCCATTTATGGACTTAAGCAAGCATCTCACATATGGAATCTTTTCTTCGATGAGAAAGTTAAAGACTTTGGATTTGTACAAAGCGAAGACGAATCATGTGTATATGTCAAAGCTAGTGGGAGTATAGTAAGCTTCCTCGTTCTGTAAGTCGATGACATACTACTCATAGGAAACGACGTCCCGACTCTACAGGAGGTTAAGTCCTGGCTCGGGAAGTGCTTTCTCACCAGTTGCGAAGATAAAATCTATTAGAGTGATGCTAGCAATTGCCGCATTTCATGATTATGAGATTTGGCAAATGGATGTCAAAACCGCTTTCCTTAACGGGAAGTTGGCTGTGGATGTTTACATGGCTCAGCCAGAGGGTTTTGTTGATCCGAAGCATCCAAATAGAGTGTGTAAGCTTGAGAAGTCCATTTATGGACTTAAGCAAGCGTCTGACAGATGGAATCTTTGCTTCGATGAGAAATTCAAAGAGTTTGGATTTGTATGAAGCGAAGATGAATCATGTGTATATGTCAAAGCTAGTGGGAGTATACTAAGCTTCCTCGTTCTGTATGTCGATGACATACTACTCATAGGAAACGATGTCCCGACTCTGCAGGAGGTTAAGTCCTGGCTCGGGAAGTGCTTCGCTATGAAGGACCTCGGAGAGGCTTCCTATATTCTGGGAATAAGGATAGTGAGAGAACGAAGTAAGAGACTAATAGGGCTTAGTCAGAACACTTACTTAGATAAAGTACTAAAACGTTTTAGTATGGAAAACTCGAAGAAGGGAGAATTACCGATACAAAGTAATGCCAAGTTGAGTAAGACTCAAAATTCGAGTACCGAAGCTGAAATAGCAGAAATGAGCCAAGTACCATACGCTTCCGCAGTTGGCTCAATCATGTATGCTATGACTTGTACTCGCCCTGATGTAGCCTTTGCTTTGAGCATGGTTAGTAGACATCAAGGGAACCCTGGCAGAGCCCATTGGATTGCGGTCAAGAATATCCTTAAGTACCTTCGGAGGACGAAGGAATGGTTCTTAGTCCTCGGAGGGAGTGATGACTTGAAGGTGCGAGGGTATAGTGACGCCAACTTTCAGACCAATAGGGACAACTACCGTTCGCAGTCAGGCTGGGTCTTTACCCTGAATGGAGGAGCAGTAACCTGTAAAAGTTCTAAGCAGGAAACCGTAGCTGATTCAACGTGTAAATCAGAGTACATTGCAGCGAGCGAAGAGTCGAAGGAGGCAATATGGTTGAAGAACTTCATCGGTGATCTTGGAGTTGTACCTGCCATAAAGGAGCCCATGGAGATTTTTTGTGATAATGAAAGAGCGGTTGCCTTGACCAAGGAACCGAGAGATCATGGTAGATCTCGACATATCGACAGAAAATATCACTTTATTAGACATCGTGTAGAAGAAGGACAACTCGTGGTGAAGAGGATATCATCAGAAGATAACCCAGCAGATCCGCTTACGAAGGGACTGAGTAGGGTTAAGCACTTGCAGCATGCTAGGAGTATTGGGCTGAAGGATGATATTAGTATAGATTAGATAGTATAAGAAACGTGTAATAGATAAATGTAATTAACATTTGATGATTAAATAAAAGAGTATTATTTATGAGTAATGTTACTGTCTTATGTTAATTGTTTAACTATTGTTTCACTTTGCATGTTTTGACTTCCAAAATAATTGAGTTTATTAAGAATAATCAAATTATTCAAATTGTCCACAATCGTTCATATGTTGGAAGTAGGTACGAATGAAGATTGTCATGAATTGGTGTGTAGATTGTCTAAATGGTATTAGACATAGCAAAAGCTTGCTACAACGTTCATGAGTGCTTATGAACTAGTTTTGAGCATTGGAACAAACCTGCGCTTGCTGGAATCACCTTATGGAATGTGATAAAAAGGGTGATCGCAAGAGGATAATATCATATTGTCTTAAAACCTAGATATATGGTTTGTTATTTGTTAATTGATTGTTCATTGATAATGCGAAACCGCATCAGTAACTTGATGTTATAAAACGCATTGTTGTGTATAGTTGACTAATGAATAAGTAAATGCATATAAATCGAAGTTTATCTGTTACTTTTATCATAAGAGGGTAAAAGCGATATATCGTCCGCTCGATGATTTGATTTGACTTATGTGTCGGGCCCGGTCAGAACTGAATTGATGTGTTTGATTAAGTTCTATGTCAAATTAATCTAAAATCGAGCAACCAAATGCTAGACAAATTGGTTCCATAGAATTGTCAGCATGATATCTAAACAGAGGACTATACGATCCCTTATCTAAAGGACAAGATTGATTAGATCAGAGTTTGACAGCGTCATTGAGAACTACGATTGCTAATCGGATTATACTTGTATATATAGTTACTAGACTTATCCAAGTGGGAGACTGTTGGAATAGTGTATAAGGCTGCAACTTTATTAGGCAAGTATTTGACCTGGTTGTGCATGGTCCTTTTGGGTTGCCTTCACCATAGCAACTTGACAGGATGATTTATAATGAGAGAAGAAATAATATTTATATATTATGAGAATAATATAAGGAATAATAATATTATTATTTGATTAATATAAGTCATAAATTAGTTGGGAATTAATTTGGTGACTTAAAGAGATTAATTGAATAAAGGGGCACAAACTGTCAATTGATTGATAGTTATACTTTGGGCTATAAATCCCTTAAGGATAAGGGGGGGCGGTTTTAGGACTATGGATAGGCCTTGAAATCATCCAAGGCTTATCCAATTAGGGTTTTAAGGGTGAAACCCTAGGAGCCTTACAAGTATAAATAGACCCAAGGGGTCAAGGAAATCGGCACTCTTGCCTTTGGAAGAACCCTGGCCGATTTCTAGATCCCTCCCCTCTCTCTCCAATCATCCTCTTGCTAGTTGGTGTTTGTAAGCCATTAGAGGAGTGACAATTGTGACTCTAAAGCTCTAAGGACAAGAAGATCAAGCAAGTGATTCAAGGTAATCTTCTAATTCTGATTTCTTATGTTATTATACTCCATTAGCCATTAGAAGTCTTGGATTCAATGTATGTTCAATTAGAGAAACCTAGATCCAAGCATTAGGGTTTGTATGTGCACAAAGGAATGTTCATATGGCTAAAACCCATCATAACCCACCTCAAAATCTAGAGTCTCCTCTCGCCTACCGAACGTACTACCAAAGCCAAACTCAAACTCGAGAGTCTGGTCTGACCCAAATTTAGAACCACTTGTCCCAATGAAACAATTATCTCATGACTCAACCTGCAGTCCACGCGAATACCACTGTTTTTCCAATTCCCTCATGATGTGACAACCACCACTGAAGTCAGAAGTTAACGATTCTCGACAAATATGGGGACCCCAGTCTCTTTCCTGGTTCGACCGCCAGGCTCCCAAAAACTCAACTATTAGGGCTACCCTCGCCCAAAACTCTTCTGCGTCGTGCTTTGATCAAAGAGTACTTCCTCATAACCACCTCTCGTTGACTCAAGAGAACTATGGCTCCCCGTAGCATCACGACAACCTTTGACTAGTGAGTACAATGGCTCCCCGTAGCATCACAACAACTGACACACCCCAAAACCGGAACGGCAAAAACGTTCGGGGTGGAGGACGTCATGTCAAGTATCACAAGATATGTATATGGTAAGCAAGTAATGAACAACCATTTCATTTAGAAAGAAAGTGTTTACAATGTGTGTGTTCACAAAACATAGAAGTCATTAACAAATAACAAAACAAGACTTGAAGCTGTAATGCTCCATCTTCTAAATTCCCAGCACGAGCACCTGTCTAATAGTCTCCTGAGAATAAAAGTTATTTGAAAGAGTTGATCAGCAATTAAGGTGGTGAGTTCATAAGATTTTAGTGATGTGAGTAAGCTGTAAAACGTGGTTTAAAATGTATATGCACAAGTGATGTAAGCTGTAAGTTCTGTTTTGAAATGTTTGCTTGTTCCTCTAGAAAATCCTATATTTCCTACTTGAATGGAAGTTAAGTAAAATGACACTACAATCCTTTCTATGTGTACTAAGTGGGTACAAGTTATATATACTTAGAGTAAATAAACAATCGATTGTGCGCATCTTCCCTAAACTCACAACCCAACGGGGAACAGTAAGTAAGGCGGATAGCACACATTCCATTGGTTGTTAGATCCTTGTCATATATAACCTTGGTGTATTCACTTGTTACTCATGGAATTATTTGTAATGGTTCCTTTATATCTAATGGAGAGTTCTTTTAAGAAAACCTATATTTCTTATAGTAAAAATAATGACTACGATGATTACTTTTATAATAGCTTTGTTTATACTACTATATATAATCTGATATCGGGTAGAAAGTTAACTGGGTGAATCTGCGCTAAGCCCACAATCCAACGAGAACAAGACATCGGGCGAAAAACACACATTTAGCTATCTATTGGTTATTAGTTTTATATATAAACATGTTGTATAAACTAAGGTGTTATAGAGTTAACTTACCTAGAGTCTCTAAAACTGTACTGGCTTAATAAAATGGATTAAGCCCTTTTCTGGGAAATCTCTAGTTTTGTATACCAAATGTACTGACTTTGATAAGTGAGTTTTGTACTAGAAAAACTATGCGTTGACTCTGTGTCCTATAACCTGATCCATACCTGGTACCCTTATGATGACTTAATGTATACTAAGCATAGATATATATAAATTCGGGTAGATAATAGATTGGGTGACATCAGTTCAAGCCCACAATCCAACGAGAACAGGAAGTGAAGCGATGAGCACACATCCTATTAGCTTTCGAAATCTATTAGCATATATGTATCCTATAGTGTATACATTAAGGAATCATAAAGCTAGCATTATGATCCTAACCTTTAATCGTAGCCTTCTACCAAGGCATCTTTTGTTCTGAGTTAAACCTGACTGTTGCTTTGTCAAATGTAGGAGTATATTCTCCCTAGTTTATAACTATCTTCACTAGAAAATAGATCAACTTTCAAGTGGTACCGACACTTTTATGAAAGTAATGGGAAAAGTATGTACACATATGTCGTTTATAATGACCTGCGAATGTACTAATAAGCTAAAAACATATTTGTTTTATTACGTTCATAATGTGAAAGCTAGAACCCCTACTAAACGCTCTCAATATAAAGAGATTAAGGGAACCAAACGCGACCCCAAAAAATCCATGCAAGCCGTGTAATTCACATTAAATTTATATGATCATGTATACCCAATATAACTATCACTAATACGTTAGTGATTCATTAGTATAATTAGATCCTATTTGTGTGTTCTCATGTTATAGCAACCAAACTTGTTTCTTATGTTCTGTTCTGGTATTGTTTGATTCTCTTCACTGTTTGTTCTGTTATGGTATTGTTTGATTCTCTTCACTGTTTGTTCTGTTGTGGTATCTTTTCTTTGTGTGCTTCATTGTACTAGAAGTAATGAATATCATTCTCCTAAACTATACCTATAATAGTTTACTAATACTCTACTTGGACAGTTACTGAAATGACTCATTTCTCTACTAAGTTATGCTTTTACTTTAATAACGGAGTTTTATATAACTATAAAGTAACATAACTTTAAAACGAGTTTGAAATGTGTTGACAACTTATTAATACATAAGTAAAATTTTGAAGGATGTTTAACAACAAACATTTACATAATTATCATTGTGTTCAACCTGTATTCCCCCCCTTAAAACAGTTAAAATAGTTAAAAGATTCATTACGGGGTATGAACTCACCTGATGTGGGTGATTCAAACGGGTATGCGTGTAAGGATGAGAAGTTCCACGAATGAAGTCCCGAGACAAAATAATTCCTAAATGATATATAAGGACACATATTGACATGAATATAGTGTTTATAAACAACTATATGAAAGGAAACACCTTCTGGGACTAGTAAAGACCTTGACCAAGTGTTGGAAACACATGTGATTCAACAAAGGAAGGTAGAATGGCACTCACATGAGTTTACTACCATGGTTTTACGGCCCAAAGGAGTTTAAGGCCATAAACTCATGTCTACTCACGTGTAAGTGCAAGTTTGATGGCTAGGGAATGATTTAGGGACCTTAGCTCTACCTTAGGATGCACAAGACCACCTTCTTTGGAGTTGTTGAGGTGTTAACGGCCCTAATGAGTTTACAACCATAAAATCATGGCCATTTATGGTTATGAGGGTCCTAAAGGTCATAAGGAAGCATCCTAAATTCAAGTCTAAGCCTTAGGAAGTGTTTGTGGAATCAAAACACCCCTAACTTGAGTTTTCGGCCCTTGGACCATTTTGGCTTGAGTTTGCGGCTGTGATCACCTATGGGTGATGGTATTTTGATTGTTTTGAGTCCTAAACACATCAAGGTAAAGTGTTAGGCTAGTCTCTTGGCTTAAGGAAGGCATTTAGGGCATTTTGGCACCATAAAATGGAGTTCACGGCCTAAGAACATCCTTGGCCGTGAACTCACTTCTAGCCCCTGTTTCTTAATGATTTTAAGGCCTAGACATGTCAAGGGTTGTTCTATGTTCGGTTCCAAGGTCTATAGGGGCATAAGGCACACTTTTGGCCTCAAATTTAGTGTTCACGGTCCAAGAGGATCTTGGGCCGTGAAGACCATTTCCTTCGTGTTTTTGGCTTATTTTTCATGTTATCTAGGCATATATTACACTTTAATACACTCTAGGTTGAAGTACTTACAATTCGGGGTGATCGGGTGAAGATCCTTGAGAGAGAAATCGGCTTTTCTCTAGTTGGAAATGTAACAAATGAATAAATATGGTTAAGAACCATATATATACCGCTAGGGTTTTTGGCAGAAAATATTTTATTTAGGCATTGAACTCTAATATCAACGAGTTTTGGAAATTCAGAGTTGCACAATACCCTAGTGCATCCTCTCTCCTGATATCTCTTTAAATGTAAATCCTGAAATACTCACACTTATCCCAAAAGTTTGAAAGTTAGCAGAACGGATTTGACTTCGATTGCTGTGGATGGTTTTACAAAATGGAAATTTTTGTGTTGCCACAACAACCTCTGACTAGTGAGTACTACGGCTCCCCGTATCATCACGACAACCTCTGACTAGTGAGTACTATGGCTCCCCGTAGCATCACAACAACCTTTGACTAGTGAGTACTACGGCTCCCCGTAGCATCACAACAGCCTCTGACTAGTGAGTACTATGGCTTCTCGTAGCATCACAACAACCTCTAACTAGTGAGTACTACGGCTCCCCGTAGCATCACGACAAACCCTGATGAGTGAGTATTATGGCTCCCCGTAGCATCACAACAAACTCTTACTAGTGAGTACTACGACTTCCCGTAGCATCACAACAACCTCTAACTAGTGAGTACTACGGCTTCCTGTATCATCACAACAACCTATGACTAGTAAGTACTACGGCTCCCTGTAGCATCATGACAACCTCTGACTAGTGAGTACTATGGCTCCCCATAGCATCACAACAACCTCTGACTTATCCCTACCATCTCATTCTCACGTTAATGCCACCCTGCGTCCACTAACTCATGCTCCGTGGGCTAACATAGATAGGTGCCCACACTCAACCAAATTATGCATCATTATTCCTATCAACAACTGCCATAACCAAGACACCTCTCCCCACTGAAATCCTCATTCATAAATAATCCCTCATGATGCCAATACCCAAAGGCTCCCACTGGTACCACAGATACTCAATACGCCACTTGCAGTCTTAACCCAAGACTCAAAACTAATCCGAACTTCAGGTCATCATACTCGGATACCTCGACAAATTACCACAGAACCTCATGATGTACTGCCTCAACCCCTGATCTCCTTCATCATTCATAGATACACCCACACATTCCCTTAAAAATCTCACAACAAATTTTCCTTTCATCACACACCACTACGGAGTATCCTCACTCTCAATTGAAACATGAAGGAATCGCCAATGACTCAAAACATATTGATGACAATCCGAAACTTCCTTTTATATTTCTCAAAACTCATGCAAGAATACTCATAACGACCTCGAAGTTGTTGCTTAATCAGTTCTTGCCCTTCTCGAACCGCATCAGCCCATACAATGAACCAGAATTCTCTTCTTTGCCGGAATAATCTTATGAGCCAACCATCTCAAGTTCACCATAATAATCTTATGAGCCAACCATCTTAAGTTCACCATAGTAACTGCCTCTAATCATTCTGAATCTCATACCAATCCATTACCAGACATCTCGACTATCCAGTAAAACTCCTAACTCTTAGTTCGGAAATAATGAATCATCGTACTCCTAACACCCGATATCCATCGTTCCATTACATAAATTACCATAAGAGTAGGGACTTCACTCCCACACCCGATATCCATCATAGACCACAAGGGATACCGCCCCGATATACTCCTCGTGATCGCCCGACGTTGCGGCTAACACATGTTCTACTATACTCAAGTGGGGTACCTCTTTGCTTTTGACTGTCTCACTCCCTACTGACAAACGGTTCATGCTATACTACTGCTTTATGGTAGATATACTGTCTAGCCACCCTATTGGAAGATCGCTATCGATGCTACCCGACAGGGTTCACCCCCAGCTCAGAAACTGAAACCTCAATACTTTTTATGTTTCCCCACCGGGAACAGAAATAGCACCACTTAGGTCATAGAAGCGACATTTCCACTATCGGCTGATTGCTCAACTCGGACCACAATCCCCCATAAAACACCATCCTTACTCAGCCTTGAGTCTTACGACTCCCACTGTCATCTCATCACAGATTCCTCGGAACTAAACCAATTTCCCTCTCAAGATATGCCTCATAAAAACTTATTCAGTCTGGCCCTTGGGCCCCATACTCTATCGCATCCTATCTCGGCCATATCAATTATGACGGAATAACCGAAAAGCGGTACAAACATTATCTGCTACGAATCATGGTACCCGAACCATGACACCACCTCTCAATCTGCCACCAATCATGGTACTCGAACCATGATATCACCTCTCGATCTGCAACCAATCATGGTACTCGAACCATGACATCTCCTCTCAATCTACTACCAATCATCGTAATCGAACTATGATTTCACCTCTCGATCTGTTACTAATCATGGTACTCGAACCATGATATCACCTCTCGATCTGCAACCAATCATGGTACTCGAACCATGACATCTCCTCTCAATCTACTACCAATCATGGTACTCGAACTACGATTTCACCTCTCGATCTATTACTAATCATGGTACTCGAACCATGTTATCGCCTCTCGCGACTATCGGATCCTATCCCATCAAACCCTGGTGGCTTTGTGTTGCTGAGCTCCCGGTAAAGCAACAAGTCACCCCCTTGCGGCCTAGCAGTTGTGATAGCTGCGGTGGCTGCAGCAGCAGTAGCCTCCAAAACAGAAGCGTATCGCTCATCGAACGTCTCAATCAACATGGTCTCAATAGACCTAAACATCTCTAGTATGATCTATTGCATGGTTGCGGCCACCTCATCACGAATCATCCTGAGAACCTCATCATTGCTAACTCCGCTGCTCTCTGGTGTGTGACGTGTACCCACCATGAGGTATCTGAAACACACATAAAGATACCAGAGACTCGATCTAGTATACTCGCACTCAATCACCCAACCCTACTTGTTCCTTAGTACCCTAATGATTCTTACTTGGACTACTCACTGATCCGGTGTTTCTAGTTGTACGGGCCCTATACTATCGTCCATACCGCATCCGCATTCACCCCAAGTCCTCCTCCTAGGATCCCAGATCACAAGTACCCTACTTCTCGCTAAGCACAGGCTACCCTTCGGTAGACCCCTCATAATCTCCTCACTGCTACCTACTCACTCTCGAGGCATCTCATAGCAGCAGCAATCTTCTAGGCTAAGGCATCACAAATCAGGCCACTCTAGTCCTAATATGAATACCCAGCCTACTCTAGCATACATAGCATATCACATAGTATCTCATAACACATAATGTAAGGGTATTTTGGGAAACCACCGCTCGGGCGCTGACTGATCGAACACACTGTTCCTCTAGCTTTTCTCAAAATCTTTTATTCTTTTGGAAAAATTGTTTCTTTTATGAAAACATCCTCAAATCCTCAGTTTTATTTCAGTTACACCTGAAGGTGCATCCGAATCCCTCAAACCAAGGCTCTGATACCAACTTGTAATGACGTAAAATCTCAAAAACAATTTTTCATTCCAAACATAATAAATTTCATAAAAGAATTTCAAAACTCATTCAATCAAATGTTATCTTAGAAATCTTATCCTAGAATCTCAAACACATGGATCTTCATCAATGTGTAAAGACCATGCCGGCGCCTTCTCACGATCTTCGCTAGTACCTGAAATGCATATCACACAACATGGTAATCATAAATGCTTAATGAGTTCCCCAAAATACCACATACGTATATACACCACTCAAGGCTATAACTCTACAAGACCTTCCGATCGATGTGTCTCAGGGGACTTTCGTCCCATAATCTTGGAAGACTTTCCGGTCCGCATCATCTTGACCTTCCGGCCCATACACTGTTGACCTTCCGGTCCATATCATAATACTCATAACATAACATAGCACATACATATCATATAACATCATACATCAAATACTCATCATATCACATAAGACCTTCCGGTCACACGTAATTACCACTCTAGGTAAAGTATACTGAGAAGACTCACCTCACATAATGTCTAGTAAACCTTCTGGCTTGATAACCTCGATCGAGCCTACACCTAACACATAAGGCAAACATTTCTAATTAATACTTCCTCTTGTCCTCATCTTTATAGAATAGGTAGAAGACCATTCTACCCCTCCCTGACCTCCCTTGAATCAGTTGGACCAAAACCCTAAGGTCAACTGAAGTCATCTCTGGTCAACGGCCAAACCTTGACCAAACTCGTCGAGTGTACCTAGGTGACTCGACGAGTCCATGCGTTTCCTCTGAATCCTCCTAAGGCCTCACTCGACTCGTCGATTTAACCTTTCACTTGACGGGTTAGCACTGGTCACGAATCGCAGGGCAACCCGACTCGACTTGTCGAGTCCTCTTATGGACTCGGCGAGTTCCCTCCATGGCAACACTCAAATGACCTTCTGAGGCTAGATCTGTTTCTCTAACTTATAGATCTGACCTTCTAACACCCAATAATCACATAAAGGTCCCGTCTTTATACTCATGCAACACATATATGGCTCTAGATGGTGAAATAGCTCTAAAAATGGCATCCTAGATGCATAACTCCAACGGAACTACAAAAAGCTGGAAGATTGGGACTCTCTGGACCTCTTATGGTCCGAATCTAATACTTTTTCCACATTGGGACCTCATATGCATCATATACTATCCAAGAAAGGCTAAAGAAAACCCTAGATTCAAGGATTCTACACAAAACAGAAGGAAGGGGCAAAATACTACCTCAGAATGGAGATCCTTGCTTGGATATATCAGAATAACAACCTCCTTTGGTCCTTCTAGCTGAATCCCTTCTCTTCCTTTGCAAAATCACACCAAAATTACTTGATTTCATCACAACGACTCTCCCTTGGCTCCAATGGCAATTTAGGGTTTGTCACAAGAGATATGAGGCGCATCCATGGTCATAAGATCCTTTAAATAGTGTAACACCGTAAAAATTTAACAATTTTTTCGTGTTTTAAAAACCATATAATTTCATTAACATCCACATTTTAAAACATTGTATCATCATTATCTTAATACAAAACCCCAAGATCAAAATATATAAACTCCAGTGTGCGTGTGTATGAGTCATGTCGGTGCCTTCCCGCGATCATCGCTGGTACCTGAAACACCACACATAACACTGTAAGCATATTTGCTTAGTGAGTTTCCCCAAAATACCACATAAACACATATCAGCCACTCAAGGCTGTAACTCTGTTGACCCTCTGGTCGAATATCTCCGTGGGACCCTCTTAGTCCCATAACTCTGTGGACCCACTGGTCCTAACTCTGCAAACTCTGAATCATGCATATCTCATATCACAAAAATCACAACACATAATAACATGCAAATACACTGGCATATAACTCTAGAATAATTTGTCACATAACTCTGTTACCACACTAGGTAAAGTATGGCGAGAAGACTCACCTCAGATGTCACGGTAAATCTCTGACTCTGTAGAAATATGATCTAGCCTCCGCCTAATCACATAAAGTAAATATTCTCATAAATATAACTCTCGGGACTAGACTCAACCCTCTCTAGGCACACTCAGCGGGCAAAATACCATTTTACCCCTCTTTTAGCTCAAAGGCCACATTGTTGACCAAAACCTAAAAGTCAACAAATGTCAATGGTCAAACTTTGACCCGACTCGTCGAGTGCACTTGGGCGACTCGGTGAGTCTACACGTGTCCACTAACTCTTTAGTCCCGCTTAGCACATCGACTTCCTCCCCTTGCTCGATGAGTCACACCTGGCATGAATCGCGGGGCCACCGCGACTCAACTCGTCGAGTCTCAAGAACAACTCGGCGCGTTCTGCCTTGAACTCCAGTCGCCTAATCCCCTCTGACACACTGAGTTATTTCCCCAACTCGGCAAGTCTACTCACTAAGTGATTTACAGGAAACCCTAACCCTACTCGCCGAGTCTGATCTTTGGACTCGGCGAGTGCATGCCATGCACAAACTCCATAGACCTCCTAAGGACAGATATGTTCCTTTAATCCATAGATCTGACCTTCCCAAGCATGATAATCACGTAAAGTTCAGACCTTGACACTCATATAACATCTAGATGGTCTAACTTGGTGATTTAGCCCCAAAAATAACATCCTAAGTTCAAGGCTCTCAAAATAACTCATAATGCTCCAAGGGTTAAGGTCGTTGAACTTCTTTGAGTCCAGATCCAGAGCATAAACTCGGGAAAGGACCAATTGCTCCACATATCCATCCTCTAAAGGGGTTAGAAAACCCTAACTCTAAGAATCAACACCAAATCTGAAGAAGGTCTGAATAAATACCTCAAGATGAAGTCTTTGAACTCTGAAATCTCCAGAATCGCACCTCCTTCAACTTCCTCTTGCCTTGTTCACCTCCTTGCAATTACACCAACAAAAAGATCAAGAATGGCCTCTCCTTCCTCACAAACGCTAGATCTCTTAGGGTTTCTCTCTGGGGTTTGGTAGCCGCAAAAGACGGCCCTAAGGGCCTTTAAATAGGTCCCAAACATAGGAAATTAGGGTTTCATTAAACAACGTGGACTCACCGAGTCCACTCATGAACTCGTCGAGTCCAACTGTGAACCCGGATACAAATCCACGACCATACTCGGCGAGTCTAAACACCAACTCGCCGAGTCCCCTCTCAACCTCCAAAAAAAAAAGGAACAATTAATATACCTGGGAATCCGGGTGTTACAATTCTCCCCCACTAGAATTAGACTTCGCCCTCGAAGTCTCACTCTGCAAATAACTCTGGATGCTGCTCCCGCATCTCACGCTCCGGCTCCCAAGTCAGCTCTGACCCTTTCCAATGTTGCCACTGGACCTGCACCAGAGGCACCTCTTTTTTCCTCAAAACCTTGATTTTCCAATCGCTAATCGCCACCGGTCTCCCAATATAGTTCAGGCTCGCATCCACCTGAATATCTTCTAATGGCACCACTACCGACTCATCGGCTATACACTTTCTTAGCTGCGACACGTGGAAAGTGTCATGGATCTGACCCAACTCTTCAGGTAACTCCAAATGGTAGGCTACCCTGCCTACCCTCGCGATCACCCTGAAAGGACCAATATATCGGGGCCCCAACTTGCACCTCTTCCTGAATCGAATCACTTCTTTCCAAGGAGAGACCCTCAGGAGCACGAAGTCGCCGACCTGAAACTCGAGCTCAGACCGGCGTCTGTCCACATAACTCTTCTGACGACTCTGAGCGGTCAACAACCTCTGTCTGACCTGCTAAATCTGCTCTGTCATCTGAAGCATGATCTCAGTACTATCCATCACACGCTGCCCTACCTCTCCCCAGCAAATGGGGGTCCGACACCTCCTCCCATACAATATCTCAAAGGGTGGCATACCAATGCTCGAATGATGGTTGTTGTTGTAGGAAAACTCTGCCAAGGGCAAGTATCTGTCCTAACTCCCGCCGAAATTCAATACACATGCTCAGAGCATGCCCTCGAGCGTCTGAATCGTCCGCTCACTCTGCCCATCAGTCTGTGGGTTGTACGCGGTACTGAAATGCAGTCTCGTACCCAATTCCCCATGAAACTTCTTCCAGAATCTTGAAGTGAAACGTACATCTCGATCTGAGACAATCGAGATCGGCACTCCATGCCGCGATACCACCTCTCTCATGTACATCTCTGCCAGCCTCTCTGCGGAAGAGCTCTCACTAATAGTAAGGAAATGAGCACTCTTCGTCAACCTGTCCACAATCACCCAAATTGCATCGACACCTCTCGCAGTCCTTGGCAATTTGGTGATGAAATCCATGGTAATCTGTTCCAATTTCCACTCAGGAATCTCTAACGGCTGCAGCTTACGATGTGGACGCTGGTGCTCGGCCTTAACCCTGCGACAGGTCAAGCATCTCTCTACAAAACATGCGACATCCCTCTTCATACTGGGCCACCAATACTCCCTCTTTAGGTCCAAATACATCTTAGTGTCCCCGGGATGGACCGAGAACTTCGATCGATGAGCCTCTTCCATCAAAATGGTATGCGTCCCGCCCACAAATGGTACCCATATACGACCCTGAAATATCATAAGCCCCCGGCTATCGGTAACGAATTCTGATACCAGCCCGACAACTCGCTCTCTCTTTTGGCTTTCTGGCCCCACGGCCTCAGCCTGGGCCCCGCGAATAGTGTCCAACACCGGAGTCATCACTGTCAATCTCAAACAAATATCTCACATCGGGACGCCCTCCGCGCTACGGCTCAGTGCATCGGCTACAACATTAGCCTTGTCTGGGTGGTACAGGATCTCACAATCGTAATCCTTCACCACATCCAACCATCTCCTCTGGCGCATATTCAGGTGGGCTGATCCATTAGATACTTCAGGCTCTTGTGGACCGTGTATATGGTACACCGAACCCCATATAGATAGTGACGCCAAATCTTGAGGGTGAACACCACCTCCTCCAACTACAGATTGTGGGTGGGATACCTCATCTCATGAGGCTTCAGCTGCCTCGATGCGTATGCTATCACATGACCCCTCTGCATAAGCATCGCTCCCAGCCCAGATATCGACGCGTCACAATACACTATGAAGTCCTCCATCCCCTCTGGAAGGGCTAACACCGGAGCTTCACATAATCTCTGCCGAAGTGTCTCAAAGGAGGCCTACTGCTCTGGAACCCATGAAAAAGCAACACCCTTCTGGGTCAACTTGGTGAGTGGCACGGCGATCTTCGAGAAATCCCTGATAAATCTCCGATAATAACCAGCCAACCCTAGGAAACTCCTGATCTCGGTAGGTGACCTCGGCACCTCCCAACTCATCACTGCCTCAATCTTGGCCGGGTCAACCAATATCCCTTTCTGGTTAACGAGCTGCCCTAGGAACTGGACCTCCCGCAACCAAAAATCACACTTGGAGAATTTTGCATAAAGCCTCTTCGATCTCAGAACTCCGAGGTGATGAGTTCAAAACTCTTAGATCGTTTAGATCTTTCACAAGAACGATAAAAGAATTCAAACAGTTTAAGAACAAATTAAGAACAAACACAGAACAGAATCAAATATTAGCTTATGATTCAAAACTGAGTCACACCTCAGCAGAGCTCCATGAAGAACTTCCGCTGTAGAGGCGAGCTAGGGTTTACAAGCTATGAAAACGAAAACAATAACAGCGCTCTTTTCTATGTCTGCATGCATGCAGCTTATATACTAAACCCTAATATAAAATAATGCACGGCTGGACAGGCCCAATACCGGCATTTAATCTAGGCTATGGACCGAGCCCATGATGCAATCCACTAGACTCAACAATCTCCCCCTTTGCGTCAAATGAGGCGAGAGATTATTTCTTCTGAGCAGATCTCACCGTCTTTATAACTTTAAATAGTTTAGGAATAATGGCAAGTAGAGTCTGTCAGAATAGAATGTACCACCTCAGCATGTCGACGGACAACTTTTTATCAGCAGCACTGTTCTAGTCGCACCTTTGTATAATTTCCAAGATATGCTCGAGACAAGTCGTCGATAAAAGGTGTTTGTCAACAAGAGAGAACATACAATTTTGACCTTTGCCCCTGAGAAACATTACGGTGTGCTACTTGGAATCAACCTTCCCCTTGATCATGGAATTAACATTTCCAGCTCTGCCCATTGGTTTGATCGTTGGTCGCTTGTGTATGGCAGATGCAATTTCCTGGTCCATCTTTGCTACCTCATGAATGTAGCAAACAAGCATACGCTTGACATGATCAATAATTGGTTGATACTCCTGAGGATTTGACAGAAGAATTTTTTGAGGAGTATCCAGTCATGGGGGTTGAGGTTCGGTAGATCAGCAATGGAAAAGTGGTGAACAGAGCCTTCGGTTCCTCTAGTCACCCTGAACTTGACATTGATGAATTCCCTTGCTGAATAGGGCTTCATCACCTTGACAGTGGTTATCTTCTTTGAACTCCATGTCTGGTACTGAGGTTGAGCAAACTCCAAGTAAAACTCTAACAGATCCCTATCTACCTTCGGGTCTGGAGATGGAATGGCAGCAGTTGAGTTGAAACAGTGGAAGATGAATGCCTTTCGAGTGATTGGCATATCGAACTGCGCATCCTTGGAGTTGTCAAGGCTGGATGACATTATCAACTCAAGCCATAGAACAGCTGGCTCGTCAATCGCACACCTCTGAAGCGAATCTTTAGTCCATTCAGGGAACATGGCCTTTTTCTTTTCAAGGAGCTCCATCTCCTTTCGCTTCTATTCTAGATCAGCTCACTCCTTCATAGAAATTTCTTCAGTTTGTTTTTCAGAAGAATCAACCTTTGGGACAGGCTTCCTGGGAATATCAACGTAGACATCATCTTCATTGTCTGTATCATCTTCACCAATTTTCTTCTTTTTCTTATCCTTGTTACTGACCGAAGCTTCATTACCCTTCAGTTCAGCAGCTGGCTTGGAGCTAGATGGAGGAGGTTGATTCATCTCTTGCTTCTCTTGCTTGAACTCTTTCTCTCCCCCCTTGTTGTGGTTGGACACCAGTCACCGGAACACCCTCAATATGGCTGAGGACGTCTAGTGCCGGTCTGAGCTTGTCTGCCAAATGCCTTCGGATGGTGATAGTGACAAGTGGATCATGACCTTCAATAAGATGAAGAAGGATGGAGTGAACGTCTGCAGCAAAACTCCTTATAACCTCCCTCTCTAACTTGAGGTCATCAATCTCAGCATGAGCAGTTTGCAGCTTGTGTGTTTGCATATTAAGTTGATTTGTGCGTCTAGCAAGCTCATCCATAATCCCATTTTCCATAGCTAAGTCCGCTTGTAGTTGATATAAGCGTTCATTGACATTAGCATGGAACGCATCATTTTCCTGTTCAATAGCAAGGCGTGCTGCTTCAACCTTGGAGCACTCAGACTGAAGAGTCTGTTGAAGAGTTTCTACAGAAGAAGTAACTGTAGCAGCATTCCTGGAAGCAGCAGCCTGCAAAGAATCTAAAAATATATGAGCCTGGGAAACTAGTTTATCGACTTTTGCAGTCGTATCCTTGCACTCCTTTGTAGAGGCATCAACAGCATGAGAGGCCTGTTGACATTGAGAAGTGGAGGCTTCTATAGCCTTGGCTGCAGCAGTTAAGGAGGCTGAATGTTCAGCAACAACTTAAGAGAACAAGGCCTTCAATGCAGCATCTGAATAAGCTCCTGAGGAAGAGGAGGAAAGTAGTTGATCCAGCTTGTCGTTTAACGCTTTGAGATGACGTTTGGTGATAGGCTCATCGTCATCCTCCTCACTCTGTACTTGATAAGGACTGAAGTATATGGAGTCAAACTCCAAGTCCTCACCACCCAAAATCAGGGTTGTTTCTGTAGAAGGTGTTGGAGATAAGGGTTTTGAAGAAGTGGGAGCTTCGGTTGTAAGATGAGGTTCGGTTGTAAAAGTAGGTTCGGTTACAGGTGGTTTGGGAATAATGAAGGTAGGTTTTGTAGTGGTGGTAGAGGTTGTATCTGTGAAAATGGGAGTGGGAATAGGTATTGAAGTCAAGGGTTGAGAGGTGGTTGTTTGAGAGATAGGAGGGATAGAAGTAGGAATTGTAACAGGTGGAGGTGAAGGAGGCAAAGAACGAACCGGAATTTCTGGAGTTGGGGAGTGAGGTGGAGTATCCCCTCGGCCCAAAGCCTCTTCATCAGAACTTTTGTTCTCAGAGTCTGAAGATGGAGCGTTCTTCTGCTTAGGAGGAACGTATTCTGAATCCCACTCGCTTGAGGATTGAAGGATAAGTCTCCTAGCAGGCTTCTTCTGCTTTTTGGGTTGTGGTTGAGAAGGAGCAGCTTTATCAGTTTTCCTCTTCTTGGGAGTCTGCCCTTGGATGGTTATGTTACCGGTCCCTCCTTCTGCGATTCAGGTTTCTTGCCCTTTTTGGCTGGTTTGTCAGCTTCTTCAATGGAACGAAGCATTGTAGGAGTAAGCTCACGTGGACCAACGGACTTGCGTTTCCTGTACTGCTGAAGAAGATTGCTTGATGCTGAGATGGAACCAAGCATGGTTTTAGGAATAAAGCCAATGTACGAGAATTTGGTAGGATCAGTGACGATGATCTTCGTCGTATGAAAGGTGGCGATGGAAGAAAGCAAGGAATCCGCCATAATTGGGACACCATTGCGATCCATTGCCCACTTGGTGATAATGGTCCAGAAACGCCCACATGAAATTTCCGAGTGCTTTGACGAAGAGAGTATACTTTGAACCAGCTGCTGCCAAATAATAGACCCATAGTCATGGTTGAGTCCGTTGTACAACCCATACAGCACTGTCATGAAAGCCTTGCTAGCACCGTCAGAACCAGCACTTCGCTAAGACAAACCCTTGAATAAAAGTGTGAATAGGCCATTCCATTGAGGAGGAAGGCAGGACTTCTTGAACTTGGTAACGGTTGTTAGGGTTTCAGTATACCCCATCTGATAAAACATGGTAAACAGTTGGCCAGTTGTAATGGAGTCAGGGTTTACCAGAGACGGATCCTGTGAGAGATCGATTAGGGCACAGAATCGGCTCTTGGAGATAGAGATCTTCTCATCGTGAAGCTCGAAGTGGATACGTTCATTGGCCTTGTCGTAGAACGCTGTAGAGTAGACATGGGACAAGAACGACATAGGCACAATTTTAACCTTTGCCAGTGCATCGACAAGTGGTGAGTATTTGAGACACTCAACCACATATAGCATATACGACTCATAAACGAAGGGAGTGAGATCGATGATTAGGTTTTGTTGGGGTTTTATTGTAAGTAGGGGTTGACGAACTGAGGTATCATGAACAGATGAAGATTCTGCCATTGTAGGAGCTTGAGAATGTTGATGAACAGTTGCAGAAAATAGGCGGGTTTCTTTGAGAGCTTTTTGGAAGTGATAAAGGTTGAGAGAGTACCGTTCCAATTCCTTTTATACGTACAAGGAAGAGAGAGAAGAATCCGGATGAAATCATGGATTATCTCTAAAATCGCGCCTGAATTGATGTGGGAACAGTTGGCGTGCCGAAGATGACGCGGGAAAGATAAAAACCTTTCCCCTTTTTCACGCCTTTTGATAAAAGTCACATTTTTCAAATCGCCAAACCGTTTGAATTTATGCTAAGTCAGTGACCTTTTCATCCCAATCGTTTCACTTGATGACACTTGAGTGTTTGTGCCTTGCTAATCTGTGTAAAACTTAGAGTTTTGGAAAATTAAAAATTTTCGTGCAAAGGGTGTAAAAGATAAAGAAATAAAACTAGTATTTTGGGATTATCTATGATGTCGTAGTTAGACATGAAACAATTAATTCTTGGCAAAAATCACTTCCTTCAAAGTCAAGAGAGACATTAAAGTGCTTGCTTGGTTTCCCATGAAATAACGATCAATAACTTGTTCAGAAGTTTTAAAAGGCATCTTTTAAAGGATAAAGTGGGTGGCTTTCGCTTTAATTCATAATTTCGATACTTAACATAAGATCAAAATAGAATGAAGTACTTGTGAGATCATTATGATTTGTTGAACAAGTAGGTGAGAAATAATTTATAGTGACAAGAGAGTTTAAGAAATCTCAAAAAAAATAAACTGAATCTTTTAGGGTCAGAGACACCTTAGTGAAAGGCAATCTCATAAAGATTACTCAAAAAGAAAAAGAGATTTCATTGGGTAACAAGTAATATCTTGAATTGTTGAATTCACCGTCAATTCATTAGTGGTGTTGAATTTTGGGTTTCACTTAGTATATAGTGGCATGAAACTAAGATCATGAACGCAGATTTTGTATAACCATAAACCTCAGTGGTTAAAACTGAGAGTCTTAGGGGTTATATTGATGAAGCGAAATATAATGGAGAAAGAGGATGGAGATGGTGTAAGAAACGAATGTACCTCTGCTTATTAAAGAAAAGAGGGTCCAAGCAGACAACTCTAAACTCAGTTTGAGTAGAGTAAGGTAGCTCATGATTAGAGTGAACTTGACAGCCTGGATTGGGAAAACATGATTGGTGTTGATCATGTTATTAAGGCTTCACTCAGAATCAGTTGAGGCTTGAATCTACATACAACAGCATGCTTCTAGGGACACCTAACTAACGAAAAAAAATTACCTGTCGTAGATGTGTCATCGAGAATCACACTTAGACAAACATAAAAACGTTAGAAATAGGGAAAAAAACAAAGAAAATATTTTTGGAATTTGTGAGAATTGAATAATTGAAAAGAAAAAAATATTTTTGGGATTTTATTAGTAGAAAAGAAATATATACAAACGAATACACTTGAAACGCCTTTTAAAAAATAGCAAGTTCAGAAGGACCGAACCCGAAATAGACCGAACGCTCGGTTCATTTCGGTTCATGGACCTACTTCACCCGAAATAGACCGAACCCGAAAAGGACCGAACCCGAAATAGACCGAACGCTCGGTTCATTTCAGTTCATATAGGTTTGCTCTATTTCGCTTGTTACCTTTATGAGAGCGAAGGCGATTTCGGTACAGACTCAGCTTGCATCATTCCAAGGCCTTGTAAGATCTTATTAAAGCTTGCTTCAAGTAAAGCCTTTGTGAATATGTCTGCCAGTTGATCAGTCGTTCTTACGAAGTGAATTTCGACGTTGCCATCTTCGACGTGATCCTTGATGAAATGGTACCTCAGTGCGATATGCTTAGTCTTCGAGTGTTGCACTGGGTTGTGACAAATTCTGATTGCGCTTTCAGAGTCACAGTATAGGGGGATTTTCTTCATGTTTAAGCCATAATCCCGAAGTTGAATTTGTATCCATACGACTTGAGATGTACAAGATGCTGCAGCAATGTATTCGGCTTCTGCAGTGGATAACGAAACACAAGTTTGTTTCTTTGATTGCCAACTGACTATTTTTCCATCCAAAAATTGACATCCTCCTTTGTTGCTTTTTCGATCCAATCCACAGCCACCTAGATCGGCATCTGAAAATGCTTGCACGAAGAATCCGGAGTTGGCTGGATACCATAGACCTAGAGAGGAAGTTCGCTTTAGATAGCGAAAGATGTTCTTCACTGCTTGAAGATGAGGTTCTCGTGGGTTGGCCTGAAATCGAGCATAATAACAGACAGAGAACATGATACCAGGTCTACTGGCTGCGAGATATATCAAAGACCCGATCATCTATTGATAAAGCGTTGTATCAGCTGCTGGTTTCTCTAATGATGGTGTGAGTTTCGTTCCAAAAGCCATCGGCACTTTTACCTTGGAGTCTCCCGTCATTCCAAACTTGGTGAGCAAAGTCTTGGTATATGCTTCCTGATTAATAAAAATGCCTTCGGGTCCCTGTCTAATGTTCAATCCAAGAAAGAAATTAATTGGACCCATTGAGCTCATCTCAAATTTAGTTTCCATCAACTTTCGGAATTCAGCTGTTAAGCTAGGATTCGTGGAGCAAAAGATGATGTCATCAACATAAATTTGGACTATCATAAGGTGGTTAGCTTCTCGCTTACGAAAGAAGGTTGGGACAACCAAACCTTGTTTAAATTTAGACATTTTTAAGAAACGAGTAAGAGTTTCATACCATGCTCTGGGAGCTTGTTTCAGGCCATAAACAACTTTGTCGAGGATATAACAGTGATCATGATACTTCTCGTTCACAAATCCTGGCGGTTGCTCAACATATACGGTTTCTTCAAGTTCACCGTTGAGGAAGGCATATTTGACGTCCATCTAATAAACTTCAAAGTTCTTGTGAGCAGCGTAAGCTAGAAAGATATGAACAAATTCCAATCTAGCCACTGGAGCGAAGGTTTCTTCATAATCAATTCCCTCTTCCTGACAATATCCTTTGACCACCAACCTAGCTTTATTACGAATAACATTTCCTTCTTTGTCCATCTTGTTTCTGAACACTCATTTGAGACCGACAACCGAAGCATACTTTGGTGTTCGAGTAAGAAGCCATACCTTGTTTCGTTCAAACTCATTTAGCTCATCCTGCATGGCTTGAACCCAGTCTGAATGATCAACAACCGAATTAACAGTATTTGGCTCGATTTTGGACACGAATGAATTGAACATACAAAACTCGACTTTTGAAAATAGAGCAGCCTGTTTAGCTTTGATTTGTGATCGTGTCAACACCTTTTCAGAAGATTCCCTAATAGTTTAAGTCTGGGGATGATCTTTGGTCCATTTCACAAATGGAGGAAACTTTGGATCATAGATGGGATCCAATTCAGCATTGATTTCTTCTTCGAGTTCAGACAAATTGTCATCTTCACTAACTGTTTTCTCCCCATCGAAGAATGATTCCTGTTTAGGACCAGCATTTGTACCTCCTTCATTTGTTGGAATATCAGTGGAGGTGGATGTATTTGTTGATGAGTCCTCCCCCTGGAAAGAAGAACCTTGATCATAATGAGGAGAAGAACCCTCCCCCTCGACAGTAGGATGGTCACCAGAAGGTCCGCTTCGGTCTGCTCTTTCGGTTCCTTTGGATTGATCATCAGCCATTTTTCTAGCAGCATCATCTATAACTTGTTTTATATTGTCAACTTTGTTGTCTTTTGCAATTGATTCTGAGTCAATTGCTTTCTGAGGCTCATCAAACAAGAGCATGAATTGGTCAAAGAGATTTGAGATAGAGATGGTAACCTGACCATTCTGTGGAAATATGTCTTGTGATGCATCTTTGGTTGCTCTTAACTTCTTAACATAACTATCGTCAAAAGTGACATAGTATGTTTCTTCAATTTTCTTCGAGCATTTATTGAGAACTCTATATGCCTTGGAGTTCAAGGAGTAGCCTAAGAAAATTCCTTCGTACGCCTTGGCATCAAACTTGTTTTGATTCTCCTTGGAGTTGAAAAGGAAACATCTAGAATCGAACACATGAAAGAATTTCACATTTGGTTTTCGATTGTTCAGGATCTCGTAAGGAGTAATAGAGAACCGTTTATTCAGGTAAGATCGATTCTGAGTATAACATGCAACCGCAATTGCATCAGCCCAGAAGTATAATGGCAAGGATGCGAAGCATAACATGGTGCGAGCAGCTTCACACAAGGATCGATTTCTACTTTCAACAATGTCGTTTTGTTGTGGAGTATAGCGGGCTGAGAAATTGTGAGTTGTCCCCTTTTCAGCAAGAAAACTTTCAAAATCTTTGTTTTTGAATTCCAGGCCATTGTCGCTCCTTATATTACGGACAATCTTTCTGAGTTGTGTTTCTATATGTTTAATGAAGAGCTTGAGCTTTGTTACAGCTTCATAATTTTGCTTGAGAAAGAAGGTCCATGTGAACCTTTAGAAATCGTCTACTATAACCAAAATATATTTGTTTCCTCCAATACTTTCGATAGACGATGGACCACATAGATCAATATGCAGTAACTCCAATGGTTCTATTACCTTAGTGTTGATTATTGAAGGATGGCTCTGCCGACTCTGCTTTCCCATTTCACATGTTGAACAGAGATTTTCTTTATCGAATTTCAGAACTAGCAGCGCTCGAACATGATCGTCTAAAACTAATTTGTTGATGTCCTTGAAGTTCAGGTGTGAGAGTCTTCTGTGCGATAACCAACTTTCTTCAGAGTGAGCCTTTGAGAGTAAGCAGATGGCTGGTTTACCTCTTATCGGATTGAGGTTCAGTGGATGCATTTCTCCTTTTCGCTTGGATCTTAATAGAACGTTGCTTGACTTCTTCTCGACAATTTATGAGCCTTCATCGTCGAAAGATACTTTCAACCCGGTACCAACCACCAGTTGTGATACACCAATGAGATTGTGTTGGAGCCCTTCAACGTATGCTACCTTCCTTATGGAGAATTCGCCATTAGTGATCATTCTGTAGCTTTTAATAGATCCAAACGAGTTATTGCCATACTTTACAATGCTGCCATCTTTGAGAGAGCGAAACTCCCTTAGTTCCTCCTTCCTTCCTGTCATGTGATGCGAGCAACCACTGTCAATGTACCATTCTTCGTCAAACTGCTCGTCACGTATAACCTACAAAAAGTTAAGCAGATTTAGGAACCCAAAGTTTCTTGGGTCCTTGTGAGCCTTTTACAGGACATGGTATAGTAAGAGAAATATCAACCATATATGTGCGTTTAATTAAAGTGGTTTCATCTTTTCTTTTGATGGTGAAAACTTTAATTTTTGTTGACTTAGGAGTACTAGTGCTTTTGATAGAGGGACTGGAATTTAGGGATTTGGAATTAGGAGAGACTTTAGGTTCTTGGTTTTTGTGATTAGTCTTGTAAGCTAGAGGACTGAAACTTTTCTTTCGGTTGGAGTTGGATGAGGGACCGAAACTTCTCTTTCGGTTGGAGTTGGATGAGGGACTGAGACTTCTCTTTCGGTTGTAGTTGGAAGAGGGACCGAAACTCTCCTTTCGGTTGTAGTTGGAAGAGGGACCGAAACTCTCCTTTCGGTTGTAGTTGGAAGAGGGACCGAAACTCTCCTTTCGGTTGTTCAAGGATGTAGGACCGAAACTCTTTTATCGGTTCCTATTGTAACTGTGCTTTTGGTTCCTTTAGTTTTCTTCCAATTTAGACTTCCTTTCAATCCTTACAAAATCAGGATTCTGAGAGTTCCAGAATTGCTTTCTTTCGGAGAGATTCTTCTTGTATCTTACTTTTCGTTGATGCTTTCGATCAGCGACCTGTTTTGGATTTCTATGAATGTTGGCCTTTCTTTTAGAAGCATGAGCACAACATTCACTCTTTGTTGAAGAAGTATCACTCGTGGTTTGCATCGGTTCATCCACAGATAGTTTAGTTCCACTTGTGCTCGGAACATCGTACTTTGTAGGCTCATTTAGTGGATCAGGTATATATCTACCTTTCACTCTCCATGAGGTTTTTTGAGAAAGACTCTTCGTCTCGTCTGCGTTGTCGATTGGGGCTGACCAAAAGAATTCATCACATCCACCAGCATTGTCTTCTTCCACCATCGCGGTTAACTCTGCAGTTTGTTGTGGAGTGACTCCCGGCACAATGTAAACTTGATTTGGGGTAGTCTGAACCTTTTGGTACACAATAGCTTTAGCTTTGAAAACTTTGGACTTGTCGGTAGAGGAATGAGCAAACTCAACGGAGTTTTCAAAAATAAGGTTCTTATTGGACTTGGGTTCATTTTTGGCTAATTCAGAACAGTCTACAAAATCTTCTATAGAAATTTCACTCATATCATCATCCTCATTAAGTTCAGATGTATTTTCAACATCAATTTTGTTTTCTGAACTTAAGTTGGCATTCAATGAGTCAAATTTTTGTATAGTTTCGGCTCTCAGTTTCCATCTATCATTTTCATCTAGTAGATTTTTGAGCATGTCCTTGTGGTCCTTGGACTTTTTGTAAGATTCAATTTTGTACAGACCTATCTTATATGCTGGAGACACTTCATCAGAGGACACAACACTTTCACAGTTGTATGCTTCTGCATCGATTTCATCCTCCTTTAATTCAAGGAAAGGTAAAATCATACGATGAATTTTCTTCCCTATTTCACAATCAAGATGCAACTAAGTAATGTTAAAATAAAGCCTCTTAGCAATTAAACAAAAAACATTTCTCTGCTTGAGAAGTTTAAGATTGTCTCTATGCAAATAAATATAATCATCTTTAGATCTAATTAATTCCTTTTCCTTTTGCTCGATCCACATTCTTCGTTCCTCACTCTTTGATGAAATCCTGCTGATTTGATCAGTTAGGTTAGAATTCGTGACACGGGTTTGAGTGAGACTGCTACTTATGCTAGAGAATTTTGACTTCAAATTATTTAATTCCTTTTCATAATTATTAGCAGGTATTTTTAGAGAAGTAAGAATATCTTGTACCTTTTTGATCAACTCATCACATTCATTGATCTGAGCACTGACAGGCTTGGCAGCGAAACATCTGTCCTCTCGCTCTCTTTCTTCTTCAACTCCCCCATCAGTTGTGTATCCTCTTATTTGTGACACACCTTTGGTCACTGCAAAGCATCTTCCCATTGAGTGCTCTGCTTTTGCCATCATTGCTTTTCCATGAGTTGGCTTCCTAACTTCATCATCCTCCGAATACGTAGACCATACTTCCACACCTCCAAACTCATCACTGTTGATTGAACCCTGGGCAATTAAAGCATTCATAGTAGAGTTATTAACAGCAAACTTTCTTTTCTTTATCTCCTCCAATCTTCTCAGGAGGCTCGCTTCCTCATCATCTTCGCCTGTCTTCTCTTCTTTCTTTCTCAGCATGCAGTCTTTGGCAAAATGATTTTTGCCTCCACAGTAATGACAGTAAAATCTTGAGTCGCCTCCAATTTTAGCTTCCTTCTTTGACTCTTCGGATTTTGATCCCGCCTTCGGTTCCTCCTTGATCCGCTCGGCGCTATAACTTCCCTGCCAATTTCGGTTTTTGTTGGCTAGGAATTTCTTCTTGATGAATTTTCTGGGGTTTAACACCATCATTTGCATATTCTTCGCCGGTTAGATCAAAATCAGCAAGATCTAATTCCTCTTCTTCTTTAATCGAACTTTTTCCTTTGGAGACAAGAGCTAGAGAACCAAGACCCGAAACTACATTTTTTTCCTTTGATAAGGCATTCTCATGGGATTTTAAAATACCCACAAGTTTTGCCAAAGAGTATGACTTGAACTGTTCATGAGCTTTGACAATTGACACAACGGCCATCCATTGACGTCTGAGACCATTCATGAAAGTGACCTTTTGTTCAATCACCTTTCTTTCAATCCCATGTTTTATCATCTTGCTCAAAAGATGATTGAAACGATCAAAAGTTTGGATAAGCTTTTCTTCAGGCTTTTGCTTAAACTCACCAAACTCTGATAATAGGAGGGTTTGAATAGAGTGTTCCAGATCTTCATCTGTGGAATATAATTCCTTCAATCTATCAGATCTCCTTGGCCGTAGCACAGGAACTTACCAAACGAAATGTATCTGATTGCAGCACAAACCTTATCATCCTTAGAGCTTTGATGTTGCACTGAAACTTCTCTTTTTCATCCTAAGGAATGTCTTTGACGTCATTAACAAGCTGATTGTATTCTTTCTGCGTTTTAACAATCTTTGACGTGCTAGTATGAGCAAATGGGCCTGAAGTGATTGCTTCCCAAATTAGATACCCATTATCCTCTGATCCAATCACGTAATCTTCAAAGTGATGCGTCCAGACTTCATAGTCTTGCGTATACAAGATCGGTATTCTTGTTGTAGACCCTATGCTGTTTGAGATATTTATCGGATTGGTTTGAGAATCGTCCATAGACATTGTGAATACTTTTGATCGAAAACCTGTAAAAGATCAGACTTGTAATTTTTCGATTAGGTTTAGATTAACAATTAATGAGATATGCCAGTAAGGAATGATGGCTCAATAAATATCAATCAATGCGGAATAAAAACCCTATGAACTTCTTCGACAGAAGAGGTGTGTATAGATTACACAGTCTCCTACTCTGATACCAATTGATGAGTTCAAAACTATTAGATCGTTTAGATTTTTCACAAGAACGATAAAAGAATTCAAACAGTTTAAGAACAAATTAAGAACGAACACAGAACAGAATCAAATATTAGCTTATGATTCAAAACTGAGTCACGCCTCAGCAGAGCTCGATGAAGAACTTCCGCTGTAGAGGCGAGCTAGGGTTTACCAGCTATGAAAACGAAAACAATAAAAGCGCTCTTTTCTAAGTCTGCATGCATGCAACTTATATACTAAACCCTAATATAAAATAATGCACGGCTGGGCAGGCCCAATACCGGCGTTTAATCTAGGCTATGGACCGAGCCCATGACGCAATCCACTAGACTCAACACGAGGATTTCCATCAAATGCTCCTCATGCTGCTCTCTGGATCTCGAATACACCAATATGTCGTCGATGAACACGATCACCGAGTGATCCAACATCGGTCTACACACTCTGTTCATGAGATCCATGAACACCGCCGGTGCGTTGGTGAGTCTGAAAGGCATCACCACGAACTAGTAATGCCCATAACGAGTCATGAATGCTGTCTTCGGGATGTCCTCATCTCGGACCCTCACCTAATGATATCCAAAACTCAAATCGATCTTGGAGAACCAAGATGCTCCCTGCAACTGATCGAACAAATCGTCATCCTCGGCAACGGGTAACGGTTCTTGACCGTTAGCTTGTTCAACTCCCGGTAATCAACGCACATCCGGTGTGAACCATCCTTCTTCTTGACAAAAAGGATAGGCGCTCCACATGGCGAACTGCTCGGCCGAATAAACCCCTTCCCCAACAGCTCCTGGAGCTGCGAGGATAACTCCTGCATCTCTTGAGGCGCAAGGCGATAAGGCGCCTTGGCGATAGGCGCAGCCACCGGAACCAAATCGATATTGAACTCTACCTGCCTCTTCGGAGGCACACCCGACAACTCCTCTGGAAATACATCCGGAAACTCATGCACTATCGGGACCTCATCAACTGACCTCGGTCTCTCTGAATCAACCCTCGCATCCATCACATATGCTAGAAATCTCCTACAGCCCTGCTGTAGACTCTGTCTCGCTCTGGCGGCCGAACAAAATGCCGACCCAAAACGTGTACCCTCGCCATACACCGTAAGAACTCCCCCACTAGGGTCTCGTATGGTCACCAGCTGTCTCTCGCAGTCGATAACCACTCCCACTTTGCTCAACCAGTCCATGCCCACGATGACACAGACATCCCCCATCGCAATAGGAACCAAATCAATCGAAACTCGACGCTGAAAATTTCGAGTACACATCCTCGGATCACTTCGGCAGCATACACCGTCCTCTCGTCAGCTATGGAAACTCTCAGAGGTCGACTCAATGCCTCTCGACTAATACTGATGTTCTAACTAAAAGCCAAAGATACAAAAGACCGACTCGCACCCGAGTCAAATAACACCAAGGAAGGTACAGAATTCACAAGAAAAGTACCTACGTATAACATAAAATAAACACTATATCCCAACATCAAAATAAATACAAGAAAGGATACATACCAGCTACGACGTCGGGCGCAGCGTGGACCTCCTCTGCAGTCACCAAAAGGCTCTCCCTCGTGCCTTCGGTACCTCAGCCTTTACTGGCCGGCTCTCAGCAGCTCTAATAGCAGCAGGGGCAGATCCCTGAGGTGCTCCCTGGGCTGTCCCTCGCAACTATGGACACTCTGCCTTGTGGTGTCCGATCTGGTTGCAGTGGCAACATACTTCAAACCCCTTGGGGCAATCCTTGTCCATATGCCCCTCCTTGCCGCATTTGTAGCAAGATCCCGCTCTGCACACTCCATCGTGGCTCTTGCTGCACTTACCACAAGTGCGGCCCTTCTGACTCCCAGATCTCGAATCAGCAAGCTTGGCCCGCTTGGCTGTTGGCTGAGACTGCGCCGGTCGCCGATCCCTCCCCTGAGACTCAGCCTCCTCCCTAGCCTGAGTCTCCAGCTCTATCTCCCACTTCCGGGCATTTTCTTGAAGCTCAGCAAATGTCCGGTACGTTGAGTTCGCCACGAACTCCCGTATATCCCTCCTCAAAATGCTCAGATATTAGCTCATACGTGCCTGCTCGGAGGACACGTGCTCTAGGCCGAACATCGCCTGCTCATGGAACATCCTCGTAATCACTGTGACAGACTCAGTACCCTGCTTGAAGGTCAAAAACTCCTGGGCGAAACGCTCCCTCTCCACCTGGGGAACGTACTTGTCTCGAAACATAGCAGTGAACCTCTCCCAGGTCACTACAGCAAGCTCAACAGGCGTATAGTGCGCCGTCACAGACTTCCACCAGTCCTTCACTCCCAAGCGAAGCTGGTTCAGCGCGAACCGGACTCTCAAATGATCAGGAGATGAGCAAGTAAAGAAACACCCCTCAATGCCTGAAATCCACCTCATCGCTGCAATCGAGTCTCGGGTCCCATCAAACTCCGGTGGTTTTGTGTTGCTGAACTCCTGGAACAGCAATGCATCACCACCCTACGGTCTAGCCGTAGCTACAGCTGTAGTAGCCGTAGCAACAGCAGCATCAGAAAGAGCAGCGTATCTCTCGTGAAATGTCTCTATCAGGGTGGTCTTGATAGACCCGAACATCTCTGGAATCTCAGCGCGGATGGCAGCAGCCACCTCATCATGAATCATCTAGTGGAGCTCCTCGTCGCTCGCACCCCCTCCACTAGTCCCTGGTCTGTGGCGCGTTCCCACCATGATACCTCTCTGAAATACAACACAAGATATCAAAGACTCGCTCGAGAGTGCACACACTTGATACCCCCAATCCTACTTGGTTCCTGGTACCCTAAGGATTCTTACTTGGGTTACGCACTAAACCGGTGCCTTCGGTAGTACGTGCCCAATACTACCGACCACACCGACTCAACATTCATTCCAAGTCCTCCTCCCAGAGTCCCAAATTTCCAAGCACTCTACTCTCTTAATCATGTGCTACCCACAAAGCAGATATCTCATAAGCACCTCGCTGCTATCTAAACACTCTCAAACATTTCTAGCAGCAAAAGCCCCTAGACTAAGGCATCATATATCAGGCCACTCCAGTCCTAATAACCTAGTCTACTCTAGCATGCATATCATAATTCGTCATATAGCATAACATAGCATATCTGATAGCACTTATTGTAAGGGTATTTTGGCAAATCACCGTTCGGGCGTTGGCTGATCGTACACACGACTCTGCTCGGTTTGTCTCAAAACTCTTTTTACTCTTTTCAAAAATTTTACTTTATTATCAAAATTTTCCTCAAATCCTCAGATTGAGTTCAGATACGCCCGAAGATGCATCCAAATCCCTCAAACTAAGGCTCTGATACCAACTTGTAACACCGTAAAAATTTAACAATTTTTTCGTGTTTTAAAAACCATATAATTTCATTGACATCCACATTTTAAAACATTGTATCATCATTATCTTAATACAAAACCCGAAGATCAAAATATATAAACTCCAGTGTGCGTGTGTACGAGTCATGCCGACGCCTTCCCGCGATCATCGCTGGTACCTGAAACACCACACATAACACTGTAAGCATATTTGCTTAGTGAGTTTCCCCAAAATACCACATAAACACATATCAGCCACTCAAGGATGTGACTTTGTTGACCCTCTGGTCGAATATCTCCGTGGGACCCTCTTGGTCCCATAACTTTGTGGACCCACTGGTCCTAACTCTGCAAACTCTGAATCATGCATATCTCATATCACAAAAATCACAACACATAATAACATGCAAATACACTGGCATATAACTCTAGAATACTCTGTCACATAACTATGTTACCACACTACGTAAACTATAGTGAGAAGACTCACCTCATATGTCTCGGTAAATCTCTGACTCGGTAGAAATATGATCTAGCCTCCGCCTAATCACATAAAGTATATATTCTCATAAATATAACTCTCGGGACTAGACTCAACCCTCTCTAGGCACCCTCAGCAGGCAAAAGACCATTTTACCCCTCTTTTAGCTCAAAGGCCACATTATTGAACAAACCTAAAAGTCAACAAAAGTCAATGGTAAAACTTTGACCCGACTCGGCGAGTGCACTTGGGCGACTCAGAGAGTCTACACGTGTCCACTAACTCTTTAGTCCCGCTTAACACGTCGAGTTCCTCCCCTTGCTCGATGAGTCACACCTGGCATGAATCGCGGGGCCACCCCGACTCAACTCGTCGAGTCTCAAGAACAACTCGGCGAGTTCCGCCTTAAACTCCAGTCCCCTAATCCCCCTCTGACTCCCTGAGTTATTTCCCCCAACTCGGCAAGTCTACTCACTGAGTGATTTACGGGGAACCCAAATCCTACTCGCCGAGTCTGATCTTTGGACTCGGCGAGTGCATGCCTTGCACAAACTCTATAGACCTCCTGAGGACAAATCTGTTCCTTAAATCCATAGATCTGACCTTCCCAAGCATGATAATCACGTAAAGTTCAGACCTTGACACTCATATAACATCTAGATGGTCTAACTTGGTGATTTTTCCCCAAAAATAACATCCTAAGTTCATGGCTCCCAAAATAACTCATAAAGCTCCAAGGGTTAAGGTCTCTGAACTTCTTTAAGTCCAGATCCAAAGCATAAACTCGAGAAGGGACCAATTGCTCCACATGTCCATCCTCTAAAGGGGTTAGAAAACCCTAACTCTAAGAATCAAAACCAAATCTAAAGAAGGTCCGAATAAATACCTCAAGATGAAGTCTCTGAACTCTGAAATCACCAGAATCGCACCTCCTTCAGCTTTCTCTTGCCTTGGTCACCTCCTTCTTGCAATTACACCAACAAAATGATCAAGAATGGCCTCTCCTTCCTCACAAACGCTCTAGATCTCTTAGGGTTTCTCTCTGGGGTTTGGTAGCCGCAAATGACGGCCCTAAGGGCCTTTAAATAGGTCCCAAACCCAGGAAATTAGGGTTTCATTAAACAACGTGGAATCGCCGAGTCCACTCATGAACTCATCAAGTCCATCTGTGAACCCGGATACGAATCCGCGACCGTACTCGGCGAGTCTAAACACCAACTCGCCGAGTCCCCTCTCAACCTCCAAAAATAAAACGAACAATTAATATACCTGGGAATCTGGGTGTTACAAATAGGCTCCAACCCCGGAACTTAGGGTTTTCTCTGCCCAGTACCTACTCGACGAGTCCATACTTGGACTCATCGAGTCCGCTCAGTAAATCCATGTGATCAATTCGACGTGACTCAGAGAGTCAGACCTACGACTCGTCGACTCCCTCCTAAATCCTCAAAATTGGAACACGAACTATCATACCCGAAATTCTGGATGTTACAATATATGTGTTATATCTTTGAAAACTCCATAGGAAATAGTTCTAGAGTTCGAAATTTGAGTAAGATTTAAGTGTTAAAACCATAATCTACAAATGATGTGTAGAAACAAGAAAACGCATGTCACAATATTTGAGTTAGAAGTTTCTAAAACAAAACTCTAAGGATTTTATAAAAATGTGCTTAAAACAAATTGTTGGACAAAATATTTGGAAATGGTTAGAAAATGGAAATAATGATATTTTTGGGGGACCATTTTTGGCCATATAAATTTACAAGGATTATTTTGGATTATGGGATAAATTTGGGGAAATCATTGGACACCTAAATTTTTAAAGGACCAAAAATGATATTTTTTGATAAACAAGGGCCTTTTTGAATATTTTCTCAAATGTAAGTCTAAAAAGAACATTTTAGAAGAAATGGGCCATTTTCACACATTTCACCAAGCTTTGGCTACTTACGACACCTTTTGGCAAATATGGGTCTTATTTTATACTTTATAAAAAGAAGAGCCATTTTTGCCAATACCGATAATATTGGGTCATTTTTTTCGATAAATATGATTCCAAGTGGATTATCCTCAATAAACGAAAATGATAGATCTAGTCAACTAGTATAACAATTGTTATTTATTTAATACATAATAGATTTTCACGATTTGCTCAAAAACCTGTTAGTATTCTAGTCAGACGAATCTCCATGGTACCTAAATATTAGTGTACTCCTAAAGTCCTGTAAAGAGTTATAACCAAAGTCTTCTGGAGTGAGAGCGGGAATTTGTGTATAGATCTATACGGGGTTGACACCCCCACACTTTCGATGTTCGCTACAGCTAGACCAGCCAGTATAGGGTGACAAATGTTTTTTAACAAACGTGGGCGCCTGAGAAACGCCAAGACAGGCCTCTGTTATATTAGTATAGTTATAACGAGTCACTTAGAATATAACAGTGAATTGTTTAGAAATAAACATATGTTACACCTTTTGACTATAATAACGACTGTTTAGATACTTTAAACGAAACTTTTATCACACAAGTATTAGGGTTTTAATACTACTATTTAGACATTCAGAAAATATAGGATTTTCTGGGGAAAACAAATATATACAAAGTCTAAACCGATAAATGAACACACCCAAGCAACTATACTTGATTTAAAATGAGACTTACAACTATTTTGATAACAAAATATTGGATTTTCTAGTATTTCCAACTAACATAGATTTTTATACAAAATCCTTATGAACTCACCAACATATTTTATGTTGACGCTTTTCAAACGACTTGTAATTTCAAGAAATCAGTGAGCAGGTTTGTTAGCCGCGGATGCTAAATTATTTTGATGTATTTTGGAACTTACTAACCATTGTTTCTTTTGTGTAATTCAAAGACATAACATGATGTAAAACAATGTAAGTTTGTTATATTGATGAATGATGTTTAGATTTGCTATGTTTCATTTATATTCAATTGTTATGATACTGCACAATGAAGTCACCTGCCTCCGGACGTTTCCGTCATCTGGTCCGGGGGTGTGACATTGCAGCCGTAAACTCCTTGGCCAACTCTTCGATTTTCCCTACAAATCGTCGAGTTCATGCGTACCAAAAGTCGGGAAAACCTTAACTGACTCGTTGAGTCACCCTACTGACTCGCTGAATTCACGACAATCTTCATCGGACTCGCCGAGTTAACCACACAACTCGTCGAGTCCCTTTAGTCCTTCATCCATCCAAATGCTTTTTAAGCCATGATAAGGTCCCATATTGTAGATCCAATTCCCCAAGGCATGTTCATCACGTAAATTTGCAAACTTTACATGCGTACAAGGCTCTAAAGACTCTAAATGAGAAATCCTAGCTTGAAATGGAGTTTTACACTTAAGGATGGGTTCATACTTGCCAAAGCAGAGAGCTTTGTGGACTTAGAGACCAAAGAGAGTTCATATTTGAAGTTACAACTTCATATCTGAGCTCATACCCAAGAGTAGCTTCATAATATGCTAAAAAACCCTAATCTTCACCCAAATGAGATCTAAAAGGAAATGAGGTCAAGATAACGACTTGATACCTTCAATTGATGCTAACTGAGGTAGATTTCTGATTCTAACATGTTCCTTGCTTCTAGTCACTTGTTTTTCAAGCTCTTCCCACCAAGAATCCTCTTCCAAAGCTTAAAACACACAAATGGAGAACTCACACACGTATTAGGGTTTGTTGAGCTCTCAAAGGACTGCAAGGAGGCCAAAGGAGGCTAATGATCCCTTAAATAGGGTGCAAAACCCTGTAAATTAGGGTTTCATCCTCCAACTCCTACTTGTCGAGTCCTTTCTTGGACTCGGCGAGTAGGTCACTTAAACACAAGGACCAACTCGCTGCTACTCGGCGAGTCAGGGCACCCAACTCGTCGAGTAGACCTTGAAATCATGAAAATTAACCATAAATCAATATTTTGAGAATCAGGGCGTTACATTGACGTTGCTTAGTTTCTCTTTCTCGTCCTGAGGAACCTCCTTTGCATCAAGGAGCAGCTGATTGTATTCTTCCTGAGTTTTGATAACTCTTTTGGTTTCTATGTGAGCAAATGGACCTAGAGTAATGGATTCCCATATTAAATACCCATTATCCTCTGAACCGAGAACATAATCTTCAAAATGAAGCGCCCATACTTCATATTCATGAGGAAAGAGAATCAAGATCCTTGTTGTTGATCCAATGATGCTTGAAATATATATGCAGTTGATGTGAGAGTCATCGTGCTGCATGATGATATTTTCTTTGATACCTGTAAAGAATCAAACATGTAAACAAAGACAATATATAGGGCAATATCAAGATCACTTTATGTCGTCAAGAAAACTATGGGGATAACTAAACCAGATCATATATTAACGGACACCCTAAAAACTCAATAAACATAAGAGATACGTATAGATTACATAGTCTGAGGATCTGATACCAATTGATAGGATTAAAAACCTTAAAGATCGTTTAGATTCAAAACAAGTAAAAGCAAGAACACAATGATGATTCAAATATTGCTGAATGATTAAGTGTCACGCCTCAGAAGAACTCGATGAAGAATTAAAACTGTAAAGGCATGATTAGGGTTTACAGAATAAAATCAGAGTTAACAAAAATACAATGCATGCATGCATCTTAAATACTCAAACCCTAGAAATAAATACGAGTGGACATGCCCAACTCGTTTACAAAATAAACTAAATCAAGAAGGCCCAAAGACGCAATACTATAATCCCAACACTAATAATACTCAGCAATAAATAATAAAAATCATAAATTTAACATGATAGGTAAAGCACTCTATCGAACACAAGTAAAAAGGCAAATTCAATTAATCCTACTAACAAAATCAAAGCATATCAACGATGGTTCATCAATATCTAGTGAGAGTAAAAGTTTTTACACCATATTCAGTAAAATAAAACAAAAAACATTACCAAATGATTGCGAGACACGATCATCAACCAAACCTGAAGTGAAATATTGATACATAACGCTTGAATCTTCAAATCAGTGCTCCAATTAGCTTTCTAACGTCAAAATCGGCACTAAAGGGTTATTGGAAGGGTTTTTCTTCATCAGTCATGGTAGCCCTAAGACCTCTACCTTATGGAATCGACCTAATTTCCGGAACATATATACCTGCCAATTTTTGGCCACCACGTCGTGGTCCTCGTGTTTATCTCGTATTCTCCAAGTCAGCATCGCGAAGATTTCATTCACCACGTCGTGGTGGTGATCACCACATTATGGTCGTTGGGAATCAACATTTTCTCAAAACACAAAAGTCACCCAAAATTTTGTCTAGTTTTCAAATGATTTTGAATCTCTTCAATCGGAGTTTTGAGTCATGAGATATGGCCAAAACAATGACGAGGGGTCAAGCTGCTAGCAACATCCTTTTTTGTGTCTTTTCAGGCTCCGTTCTCCTCTTTTTACATCCCAACTCCCATTTTAACTGTAATTGAGCATTTTCAACCATATTAAGTATTATATATCTAAAAATCTATCATTTTAATCAAATGTATTAAGATAATGACCTAAAATATATAGTTAAATAGGGTCATAGTAAAAATACCCCACACTTATCTTTTGCTTGCCTCAGGCAAAATTGATTTTATTATTATCACATCAAAACTATAACATCCCAAAATTCAAGCCCAAAATTTTCATTTTTGATTAATTAATTCATAAACATTCATTAGGAAATATTGTATAAACATGTCATCTCAAAACCAAGTATCATGTTAAAAACCCACAACCATGAACAAATATCACATCAGAGTACAATCCCAGAAAAACATCGTGTAGAAATCATATGTGAGTGTGTGTGATGCCATGCTACGCCGCCGGCTCCTTCCCCTTAGATGAAGAGGTACCTGAAACCAAAACTGAAACCATAAGCACAAAGCTTAGTGAGTTCCCCCCATCATACCACATACCATAAAATCCCATCGGTATCTTTTAACCGGTAATCGTCATCGGTATCTTTCAACCGGTAATCATCATCGGTATCTTTCAACCGGTAATCGTCATCGGTATCTTTCAACTGGTAAATGGGGACTATTCCACCCCCTACCACTAGCATACAATAGCATATATAAGCACACATTCAGACATATCCGGGTACTGACCTACCCCTTGGTCCTACGGACCACTATCAGGGAACTATCCCTACCATGCAACATATCTTACAAATATAACACATAACCAAACGCAAACAAGACCAAGATAAACTATCACAAAGACAATTATCTTAAAAAATACTCCTCAATGGTGGGCCGGCATTGTGGCCTTAGACCCACCCCTACTGGAAGGCAACTCACCTCGTATCTGCTGAACTGCACGGAAATCCTCAGACTGCTTCCGCGGCTGCTCCGGAAGTCCCCCGGCTAAAAATTCCCACAAAACACTTAGTCAGAAACTGACATCTACCCTTAGGGTAAAAATGACCATTTTACCCCTTGACCAAGTCAATGTCAACGTCAAAGTCAACTTCCAAATGACCTGACTCGCCGAGTCCCTATCCTTCCATCAGACCTCATACCCGACTCTACTCGTCGAGTTAGGCGATGACTCGATGAGTTTTCCTTCTAAATGAACACCGACTGAATCCACATCTGACTCGCCGAGTTGTATGAACAACTCGTCGAGTTCATCATCAACTGATACTCATGTCCTGACCTGACTCGTCGAGTTGTATGAACAACTCGTCGAGTCACTCTTCATCCTATGAACACGTTCTGTCCTCGACTCGCTGAGTTGATGAACAACTCACCGAGTTCCATGAAGATTGTCTTGGACTCGCCGAGTCCGTTCATGCACTCGCCGAGTACCATGAATTCCCAGAACCCTTTGCTTAGTCCAGAACGTTGGGTCACTCCCCGGGACTCCTAAAAACCCTTCCACACTCAACTGGTCCTTACGACCCTCACTGATATGAGACCAAAACCCTTGGACTCGCCGAGTCCTGGAATGGACTCGCCGAGTCTATCACATTCCTTACAAGGAACTTCGATTTCTGATGTACAACACTTAGCCAAATGATAGATCCAGGCCCCTAAACTCGATTAGCACGTAAAGTTACAAACTTTACGTGCATGTATGGGAAATTAGATCTAAAAAGGCTCTAGAATGGTTCTTTTGTTGCATGGGGCCTTCCTTGGTTCAAAAAGAAACCTAGATTTGACTTGTGGCTCGTAAAATGACATCATACAGAAGCCCAAACCCCCAACCATGTTTGCAAACATGGTTGGCCACCGAAAATGGCTTATAAAAGCCCTAAATCACCCCAAAGAGGGATCTAACAAACGAATGAGCAAGGTTCAGACTTTATACCTTCCAAGGACTGCAAATGATGAACCAAACTCGAATCCTTCAGTCCCCTCTTGATCCTTCTATGCTCTTCCTTCTTCCTTGAGACCAAAACCCACAAGAATCACTCAAAAAGCCTTAGATCTTCACAAAAACGGATAGGGTTGCTATGAGGAGTGTTTGGGAGCATAAAGGGGGAAAGGAGGCTGCATAAGGTCGTTTAAATAGGGTGCAAACCCCTGGATTAGGGTTTTTGCCCAAACAACGGCTACTCGCCGAGTCCAGGACTCAACTCGCCGAGTCCGCGACTTAAACCCCACGCCTCATCCCGCTTATACTCGACGAGTCAGTCCTTCGACTCGCCGAGTCCAAGGCCAAAAGTGCAAAAATAATGAAGATTTAATAACATAACACATACCAAAAACCAGGTGCTACAAAAACCCTAGCTACTAACATCAAACAAAACTATTCATTTTGAGCCTCTCCATTACATCAACATCGCAATGCATGTATTTGTGTTTACATTTTCCTAAGAACTTCCCCAATCCTAAATGCTCACAATCTTCATAAACACTTTGTCGCTTCTTTTGAACAACATTTATTTCATGCATCCCTCCGAATATTTCCTCAAAAATCTTTCTTAACCTTAAGGTAATTTTTGGTTAAGCCCCCAAATATACATATGGAAAAATAACCTAGAAAGAAAAATTACAATAAATAATAACTTGACACATTCTCTTATTCTTAAGTCTTCAATTTTGAATTTTTCTTCATATTTCTTGATCTTCATAACTTTGTAGACTCTTATTCTCTCAAACATTTGCAGCTTTTTTATTTCTATTTTTTTTTTTCTTTTTCTAACTTTTTCACTAAAAACTAAAAATCCTTAAAAAAATGCTTAAGGAAGGGAACTTAACTTCAACACTTATTGGTTAGAGGTATTAATCTTAGTCAACAACAAGAATAAAAAAGATTCAATTCACAACATCGTTGTCGTTGGGAATCAACATTTTCTCAACATACGAAAGTCGTTTGAAATTTTGTCTGCTTTTCAAATCATTTTGAATCTCATCAATCGGAGTTACGAGCCATGAGATATGGCTAAAACTTTGACGAGGGGTCAAGCTTCCAACAACATCCTTTTTTGTGTCTTTTTCAGCTCCGTTCTCCTCATTTTGCATCCCAGCTCCCATTTTAACTCTAAATGAACGTTTTCAAGCATATTAAGTATCATGTATCTAAAAATATAACATTTTAATCAAATAGATTAAGATAATGGCCTAAAATATATAGTTAAATAAGGCCATATCACTTCTCTTTTTGTCCCATACTCTTAAGATAAGAACTAGCAAGCTTCCCCGTGTAAGACTATTTCACACACAACACTGGGATTTACAGTAAATGGTTATGTTTGATAAATTGGAGGAAACACACCGACTATTGCCCAACTGATTGGTGCATTGGAGGAACATAATGACAGAATCCCTATTGTTTGGTACATTGATGAAACATAATGACTACGCCCTACATCATCATAAAGAAGAACTCACTTTTTATAACATGTGATTTCATGTGTCCGATCTCTGGAGTTAGTATATTATCTAATTGATTACTTTTCGCACTAGACCTATTTCAACATCTATGGTGTTACTATATTCCCGCCTCCCCCCCCCCCCCCACACCCACACATAACAATTACCACCAGCTACAATCCCACTAGGCAATCTATTTGCAATACGTAAATTATTTTCAACATCAATAACAACAAAATAAAATTGTCTTATCGTTGAAAATAAATAATGAACAACACCAACAAGGTGTCTCACGCCGATACTGTCAACTATATCGGTGACACTATACATACTAGGAGGTTTGTATATGTAACATTATCTTTGCTAATCACAACTTGAACAAAATCAAACATAATTCATTTGTACTAGCAAATCTATATCATATTCATTTCATTCAGATGTTACATATTTTATAACAGTCATTTTTATTTGCCATGTGTTAGAAAATTGGGGTATGGAAAGACATGGAAATCCTGATAATCGTTTTTTATTTGCCATGTGTTAGAAAATTGGGGTATGGCATCAAAAGTTTGATGATGTTGTCTTTTCTAATGGTTTTGGTGAATCACAAGATTATGTATAGCTGCAAGAGCTAATAATAATCTAATAGTATAAATTCTGGCAATAGGAGCATAAGTATCAAAGAAATCAATGCCTTCCTTTTGTCTAAAGTCTTGGATAACCAATATGGCTTTATACTTATCAATAGTGCCATCCACCTTCATTTTTCTTTTGAGGATCCATTTACATCCTAATGCCTTGCAACCAGGAGGTCAATCAGCCAATACCCAAGTATTGTTATGCATGATAGAATGAATCTCATCATGAATTGCCTCTTTCTAGAAATGAATATCCCTAGAAGCCATAGCTTCACTGAAAGTCTTTGGATCATCTTCAATATTAAAACAATATTGACGTTGAGAAATAGTTTCATTCCTTGTTCCTTCAACTAAATATAGTTGAAAATCAGATCCAAAAGACTTAGCTTTTCTAGCTCTGGTGCTTTTCCTAGGTTCAAAACTTACACCAACAGAAACATCTTCAACTTGAGTAGTACTCTTCCTAGAAGATTTATGAACCATGTCCCTTGGTCTAGGTATAGATGTAAATCTTTCTTCATCAAAGATAGCATCTATTGACTCTATCACTGTGTTTACAGACACAGAGTCATTAGATTCTAAAACATAGAATCTATATGCTTTGGAATGCTCAACATATCTAATAAAGATACAATATATACCTCTCTCACCCAATGTTTTCCTTTTGGGTTCAGTGAGCCTTACAACTGCTCTACAACCCCAAACTTTGAGATAACTCAAATTTGGTACCTTTTTACACCAAAGTTCATAAGGAGTATTCTTACTCCTTTTATTTGGAGTTCTATTTAAGATGTAACATGTAGTTAACATTGCGTCACCCCAAAACCCTTCACTTAATCCAGAATATGACAACATGGAATTAACCATTTCTTTCAAAGTCCTATTCTTCCTTTTAGCTACACCATTTTGTTGTGGTGTATATGGAGTTGTGGTTTGATGTATTATTGCAGTTGATTCAAAATAAAATGGATCATAATACTCACCACCTCTATCAGTATGCAATACTTTTATTAATTCATTTTTATGAAGCTCAACTTGTTGTTTATAAATTTTAAATTCATCAAGTGCTTCATCCTTAGAATGTAGCAAATAGATATAACAATATCTAGATGCATCATCAATAAAAGTAACAACATACTTCTTGTTTCCAAGGGAAGGTGTTGCATGGAAATCACATAAATCACTATGTATAAGATCCAACACCTTGCTTTCCCTAACAACATCTTTGAAAGCTTGTCTAGTGATTTTAGTTAGCATGCATGTTTTACATCTTTCATTATTTTGCATATCAAAAGCAGGAATTAAACACATTTTAGACATGTCTTTTAATCTTTTGTAATGAATGTGTCCTAGTCTAGCATGCCATAATTCATATTTATTAAAATTATTGCTAGTACTAGTAGAAGCCATGCAAATAGAATTATCAATAAAAGGATAATTAATATTTAGCCTAATCATTCCATTACATACATATCCAAATCCCATAAAAGAACCTTGTCTTGACAAGATATACTTGTCACTTTCTAATACTTGTTTGTAACCACAATTATTTAATACAATTTCAGACACAGGATTCTTACGAATCCCTGGAACATATAAAACATTGTTCAAACACAAACATTTCCCAGAAGTAAAAGTAAGTAAAACAGATCCTATGCCCTTGATTGGTTCAGTTGCAACATTTCCCATCTTCACAACAGATCCATCATTAATTGGTTGATAGTCCTTGAACCAATATGGCTCTTTGCAAACATGACTTGTTGCTCCCGAATGAACCCACCATGCAACATTATCATCTAGCACATAAAATGCTTCAGACATCACAGAAATATAATTCTAAATATAGTTAGACTTCTGCATGAAAACAGAATTCTGACCTTGTTGCTTTTTAGGATCCTTGGATCCACTTGGCCCTGAACCATCCTTGTTCATTTTACGCAAACGACAATCTTTCTTGAAGTGACCCGGTTTGTTACAATTCCAACACACTACTTTAGCCTTCTTGTTGGAAGACTTGTCATCCTTTCCTTTAAAGTTCCTTTTTCCATTAGACTTCTTTTGATTCTTTGATCCTTCTCCATCCACCATGTTCATAGAAGAGGAACCAACTTGGTTCTTGCCTTTGGGATTGTTATCAAGTTCTTGAGTCCTTAAGGACTCTTCAATCCGTAAATGGCTTCCAAGTTGAGTCAAAGTTAGTTCCTCTTTGTTATGTTTCAGATTGTGTTTAAAATCCTTCCAGGAAGGGGGCAGGTTGTCAATAATCACAGCTACAACAATGGCTTCATCCATTTTCAGATTGTGTTGAGCAAACTGTCCCAGGATCCTTAACATTTCATGGTATTATTCCTTAACAGGCCTGGAGTCAATCATCTTGTAACCCATAAAGTTACTGACAAGAAACTTCTTGCTAGAAGCATCTTCAGCCATGTATTTGGATTCAAGAGAATCCCACAATTCTTTTGCAGATTCGAAATTTTGATAGATATCAAAAAGAGAGTCAGACATACCATTGAGAATATGACCACGACATATGTAATCATCATTTTCCCACTTTGATCTCCTTCTGGTTGCCTCCAAAGGTTCATCTTCAAAAGATTCTGGTAAGACTGGCATGGGTGTACTCAAAACATATACCACTTTCAGAGTGGTAAGGAGAAAGTGCAGCTTCTTCTGCCATCTACGAAAATCTTGCCCTTCAAACTTGTTCAATTTGTCAAACTTGCTTGTCATATCCTTCACATAATCGCCACTTGCCATGATCACAAAAATACTTTAATCTTTGTTAGAAAATTGGGGTATGGAAAGACTTGGAAATCCTGAGAATCGTGTTAAACACTTTCAGATTAAAGTATTTGGGTGGTACTCCCAATCTTTAATTGGATAAGACTCAGAACAGTTTCTAGAATAGAGAATATGAAGTTATGATTTCGTGATTGTTCTTGTACCAAGAAAATAATGACCAAAGAATGATTATGTATATCATTTGTCTGAAAACTGTCAAGGCAGTTTTCTTTGTCCAAAAACTACTCCAGCTGTCAAAACGGTTTATAATAGTCACAAACTATCACTAAAACCGGATCATTAAAAAGAGTTAAAACGAAGTCAAAAAACCGGGTTCATTTATAGAAAATTCAGTTGGATCCCAGCCAGGGGCTCTGCCCCTTGGACCCCGCCAGGGCCTGCCGCCCCTTGGACCCCGCTCCCAGGGGCGCTGCCCCCGGACCCCCGTTTGTTTAGGGGCTTCGCCCCTAAATGACAGTCTACTTTGAATCTTGAATAAACTCAAACAAGTGTGCACTCCACACATTCCTTACTTTTTTAATATTCATCAAGATTGATTTTTGGTCAACAAGTCAATCCATTACACTTAAATACACATTGATGATACAAAATCATCAACACCATGTTCCTTAATTGGCATGTTCCTCCCATATACATAATACATCTAAATATTTGGTGTGCGAGATCCATTATTGTTTTTTTAGGTTCCAAAGATTGTGTTATCTAAAACATTGTATTTTGCCAAATGAAACGAATATGTTTGAAAATACAAAATAGATATACATATTTTAAAAATGATTTTTCATCTTAATAACTTCGAAAATTTTATGCATGTTCGAAAATTTTGAAGTGATTCATGTTAGAAAAGTTATTTAAAAATCTTTTTCTTTATCAAAAATTTATAAAACATTGTACATGGCTAAGATTTTTTGCTCTTTAAAATCGTCACAATCTATAATTTTATTTTATTAAAGTAGACTTCACAAACAAATCCAAAAATTAAAAGGACAAAATTTTTGAATTATAAAAATTATGACATAACATTTTTCTAAAAATCATATATACATAAAATAAAAAGATTAGACATGTCTGTCAACATAAGGATGTTTTGGGATTGTTTCTTTACGATGTATATTAGTTTATTGTAGGTTATCACCATTTTTAGTCAATTTATATTTATAAACATAAATCTCAAAAACAAAAATAAGCTATCATCATATTACTTTTTGATACTGAATAAACTAATTTATTTATTTAATCGAATTTTATTTTAACACCAAATAAATACTAATATTTTTACAAATAAACAAAAACAATTTTAAACAATCTTGAACACGCGAAGATAAAATCATAAAGCGAAAGAAAAAAAAAAATACTATTAAAACACAATGCAAAATTCCATCACTGGTGACGAGGACTCAAGTATCGTGAGTCATACATTAATCGACTTTCTTTGCATTATCTTCTCCTCTTCCAAAAGGATGACTAGGAGCATTAAAAAAGGACAAAGAAATGGTTATTTAATAAAATAAGTTAATTTACCAAAGGGCTTGTAGCCCCGCGGTATCAGGTGGTGCCCTCCCTCTTTGAGATCGAGGGTTTAAGTCCCGTCGTGGACAGGGCCGGTCCAAGCATAGTTTTGGCCCAGGGCGAAAATAAACAAAAGGCCCTCACATTATAAATATCACAAAAAGTCAAAAGCATACATGCCATTATAAAAATCATTTTATAAAAAACACAAATATACCCACAACATTTAACAAGTACAACTATTTCAAAGTAAAATACTTATTCTGGATTTTTTAGATACATCGATGTCAAGATCAAATTTGTGTAACATACATTTCTCTATACATTAGATTTGCGAAACCGTCAACAAATAAGCAATGCTTTTACAAAATATTGTATGAATACAATTGGTTTCTCCCTAAAATTTTTGGTAGCCTAATATCAAGGAAAGCTGCAAAAAATCAGTAAAAAAAGTTATAAATGGAATAAGTAAAATAAAAAGAAAAATATATGATAACCAAAAATTCCGATCAAGTCATAATGATACTTTGAAGCTCAAACTTGAAGAATCAAGTTAGCAATAGACATCAGAAAATTCGGAATAGTAAAACTTACGATTATACAATTACAAATAATAATAATAATAATAATAATAATAATAATAATAATAATAAAATACAAACACATTACCTAATTGACTGAAGAATCAGAAACATAGAGCAATGAGTTTCACTATTTCAAGATGAAAATGACTTCAGAAATTTGATATATAAGCAAAAATTAGAAATATAAATTGAAAGCTTTGAAAAACGAAAGCCAAAAACAAGAATCTGATATACAACAACCAGTAATAAAAGTTAGGTGTATGTCAAGATTTGAATTGACTCAGATGTTAGCAATCCATTCAAAAACCAGGAACACAAATTAGATATACAATTCAGAATCTCATATCGTACCCGAATTGTGATATCTCTTAACTGGTCCAGTTTAATAATAAGCACATGGGATGGAGAGATTGCAAGATTCTAGAAGCAAGAAGCAGTGAACGTCTAATGTGAGAAACAGAGAAGGTCTAATGTGAGAAATAGAGAAGACCTAATAGGAATATAAGAATGCAATTCAGTTCGGAAATCATTGGGAAGGTGAGATTAGTCTTCTGATTTGTTTAGGTCTTTAGGAATGGTATTTGCCTTCTGATGAGCAAGAAAGAAACGGCTAAATAAGAATGATGATGACAAGTCTTGAATCGATAATGGAACGGTATGAGATGAATCGTGAACAATATTATCCTTAAATAATTCATCGATTCACGAGGCATTCCTGCATGATGTAGATGACGATTCAGTTATCGAGGATGTCGATTTGATTATCAGTTCAGCGCCCTAATTTGCATTTTCTTCAATCCCACTTCAGAGTTCAGACGACACACGTGATTATGGCAAGCCGGTTTGTTTAATTTGTTGGGCTAATTTTAGGTTGGACTAACTTGGTCCCCAAAAAACATATACATATATACTATATAGCCTAGCAATTTTGGGCCCCTTAGAGGCATGGGCCTTAGGCGGTCGCCCGGGTCGCCCACCGTCTAAACCGGCCCTGGTCGTGGACATAGGTAGAATAGGTGTTGTTAGTTTAGGAATAGATTAGATTTGCCGGTTCAAAAAAAAAGTTAATTTAGTAATAATTGCGTATTTTATCAACACCCAAAAAAATTAGATTCTAGCGATTTTTCTTTACCTTTTTTTTATAAATGTGATTATAAAAATGTTTTTAAAAGTAATAATTCTAAACACTATAAATTTATTATTATTATTATTATTATTATTAATTTAAATTGGATAACTTTTGTACCGTGTTCTCATCATGTATATATTTTATGGATTCTTCGTAAAGATGATTTGGCATCTTCACCACATGTGAATATCTTTTTATGGACCTCCGTAGTCGTGGTATGGCGGAGTACAATCATTTCAAGGAAGATAAGAGATATCATCCCACGGATTGTTGAAATGGTATTTTAGGCTAAGGAGTGTGATGATTTTTTACCAATGGTAAAAGGCTGTCAACTAAGCGCCACATATGATTTTATATTTTTTACCTACGAGGTAAGGTATGTTGCCTATGAAACATAAAATTAAATATTAATTAAACTAAAATAACATTTCATAAATTAAAAACATTACATTTGATTTAACAATCATACAAAACGAAAATTATATTAATTAACTTAATACAAACTTCCAGTCTGAATATTCACCGATATCATTGTCAATTAGCTCATTTAAATCAATTTCATTAACCTGATATACATGATCCGCCAAATCGTTGTGCAGCTCATGATGTTTTTGATTGTCATGTATCGTCCGTCTTCTTGCACGCCATAGGATGGAACCGGGTGGTATTGTTGCACTAGAGGATGCATCGACATTTGGTTGATACTGACAAATTATTTTATGCTCGTTTTCTAAAATCATATTATGTAAAAAGATACAAGCATACATAATACGACCGAGCTTCTCCGTTGATCGAGGACGTGTCAGATGTTGTAGTATGCGCGAACGCTTCTTTAGGACTCCAAATGTCCGTTCAACATCCTTCCTAGCCTTCTCTTGGAATGTTTTGTACTTTATGGATTTCGGATCATCTAGATATGTTAGGCTTTTCACAATCACAATAAATTATGGGTATATACCATCCGCAAGATAATACCTATAATCGTATGTTGTTCCATCCACTTGAAATGGAAAATTAGACGTAGACCATCACAAACCCTTGAATATGGACGACATGTCTAAAAAATTAATGTCATTGTTTGAACCGGGAGCACCAAAGAAAGCATGTCAAATCCAAAGATCCTGTGATGCAACCACTTCAAGTATGACTATGGGGTGGCCTTTATCACCCCGTGTAAATTGTCCTTGCCATGCATTAGGACAACTACTCCATGCCCAATGAAGACAATCCAGACTCCCAAGCATCCCAAGAAGTTCATCAACACTAGCATGATGAGCATATGAAGATTGAATGTCAGTGAAAGTTGGTTTACGCAAACACCTTGGGTCGTAAATAGTTACAACGCATCTGTAAAACTCATCCAATTGTCCCTAGCTACCTGCTCAGACATTTGAAAATATTCGTCCCACGCATCAGAAACAGAACCATAAGCTAATTGTCGAACTGCAACTACGCATTTTTGTATTTCTGAAAACCCATCTGCACCCCTTGCATCCCGTCATTGGGTGATATATTCAAAGATGTTAGTAACTTCAGCAACTATACGGAGAAATAAATGTTTCGCTATTCAAAATCGATGTCGAAACAAGTATTCTCCATAAACAGAATATTCGTTGAAGTAATGATGCATTAGTCGGGTGTTTGCATCCCAACGATTTCTAAGAAGCATCGCGTTTTAGGTGGTCTAGATTCGATTTCTTCTTCTTCTTCTTCTTCTTGCAGCGTTTCTATAATTGTTTCCCACGATTTAACAACAGTCTGACTAACGGTTAGATACAACTTACAATTGTCTAATGGATTTTCCATTTTTTGTTAGGGACTTTTTTTAAAAAGAGAAGGTAAATATAAGTTTGAGTGAATAAATTGTGATATATATGTAGGTATTTATAGTGTTTATATGAAAAATAAATAAATAAATAAAAGAAAATCAAATATATGTAAGGCAATCGACAGCGAGAGTGGAAGTTCCTAGCGTGAGTTGTAGTATGAGATTGTATGTTCTTGGTTATTCTACAGATTGGAATGTTACTACATGAATATTGCTTGCTTTGTGCTGTATGGAACTCTTAGGTGATGGGAGTTAGCTACTAAGTGAATATGTTAAGCCACATGTGACAAAGGTTGAATAATCTTAGAGTGATGGATTTAACCCTATTGTGTAGCTCTCGTTTGAGTCTAACTATTGTAGGGTTGATTCTGTGACTCGAAGGATTATCTAAGATTTGTTGCATGTGATTGTATTCATGAGGTGGGTAACTGACATTATGCGGAGTTCTTCAACAGCAAATAGCAGGGTGAGGTCGGGAACCTAGGAAAGCCTAGGAAGGTGCTTCATCGGGTTTGGTTGCGCTGTTTGGTGATCGTGTGGAGTATCAGTTTGAGAAGGTGACTTAGAGGAATTGGGATGATTCTTGAGGAAAGTATGGATAGTTTTGCAATGTAGTATTGGGCCCGTACTACTGAAAGCACATGATCCATACTCGAATCGAGGAAAGTTTCGAAGAATCTACGAAGCCTGAATGATGAGGATTCTTTGGTATGTTTTGATCATTTTCATGTTGTTTTTAAGTTGGGTGATGAGCACTTGGGAAAGAGGTTCGGGTTCGGCTTCAGGCTCAAGTACAGGTGCTGAGCCAATCAATGAGCACATGCAGGAGTTTATCTCACTGGAGATTACCCATGGTATTTTAGAATGGACTCCTGTGATCTTTTTTTAGGTTAAGGATGGGATTTTGGAGCTCTTGGATGGTCGTCTCAATGCTTTTCAGGCCGAGATTGTAGCGGGGCAGTTGTGGGCTCATCTGGAGCCCAAAGCTTGTGGAACCCTAGAATCCTTCATGAAGGAGGATCCTACTGCTAGTTCTTGTTATAAGGGATCAGAGGTGGGTTATGCACTATGTTTGTAGGTGGATAGATCCCATGATTAGATTGCCGCAAAGGTTTTGCGAGCCTTACGTGACGAGTTACTTGACCTCATTAGGAGTGTCACAGATATATTGGTTGTTGGGTTCGGGTACAACCTTGGTTGTTCAAACGGATGATGGGATGGTCCGGGTAATCTAGAAACAGAAGATTGGTTCAGATAGGCAACTAGGGAAGAGGAATCGGACTCATGGTCTGGATCGATGGTCTGATCAGTTGGACATCGCCATGGCTAGTGTTAGAGACCCGAGGGGTAGTAATTGTAACGCCGTAAAAATTAAAACAATTTTTCACATTTTCAAACACATTTTTCATTCACAATTATTAATAAAATCTCATTGTATCATATCTCTGTTCCACAAAACATTTCCCAAAATCGACATACATAAAACTCCATGTGTGTACGAATCATGTCGGCGCCTTCCCGCGATCATCATTGGTACCTGAAACACATAACACATAACACTGTAAGCATAAAAGCTTAGTGAGTTCCCCAAAATGTCATTCTAACACATATTAGCCACTCAAGGCTATAACTCTGCTGACCCTCGGGTCAGTGTGTCTCAGTGGGACCCTCTGGTCCCAACTCTCTGTGGGCCCTCTAGCCCTAACTCGAGGGACCCACTGGTCCTATCTCTAGAAACTCTGAATCATGCATATCACATATCACAATAACACATAAATAGCATACAAATACACTAGCACATAACTCAACAGTACACTAGCACATAACTCTGTTACCACTCTATGTAAAGTATAGTGAGAAGACTCACCTCAGATGTCTCAGTAAATCTCTGACTTGGTAGAAATATGGTCTAGCCTCCGCCTAATCACATAAAGTAAATACTCTCATAAATATAACTCTCGAGACTAGACTCAACCCTCTCTTGGCACCCTCAGAAGGGTAAAAGACCATTTTACCCCTCTCTTGACACAAAGACCCCAATGTTGACCAAACCCTCAAAGTCAACGGTCAAACTTTGACCCGACTCGCCGAGTGCACTTGGGCGATTCGGCGAGTCTACGCTTGTCCACTATCCCTTTAGTCTCACATGACCCGTCGAGTCTTTCCCCTGCTTGTTGGGTTACACCTGGCATGAATCGCAGGGCCACCCTGACTCAACTCGCCGAGTCCCATAATGAACTCGGCAAGTTCCGCCTTAAACTCCAATCCTCTATTTCCCTCTGACTCACTAAGTCATTCCCCCAACTCGGCAAGTTACTCACTAAGTGAACTATGGGAAAACCCTAGCCCTACTCGTCGAGTCTGTTCTTGGGACTCGGCGAGTTCATGCCATGCTCAAGTTTAAATGACCTCCTGAGGTCAGATCCGTTCCTCTAACCCATAGATCTGGCCTCCTTAAGCGATATAAACACGTAAAATATGGATCTTGATGCCCATGCAAAGACCCAATGGCTCTATTTGAAGAAATGGCCTCAATATGTCACCTAAGCTCATATTACCCAATGTTACCCCATAATGATCAAGGAGTTAAGGTCTCTGGACCTCTTTGGATCCAGATCCGAAGCCTCAACACAAGAAGGGACCAATTGCACCATCATTCACACTCTAAATGGGCTAGAAACCCTAACTCTTAAGGATTAACACCCAAAACAGAAGAAGGATCGAATATATATACCTCAATATGAAGTCCTTAGGCTCTGAAATCCACAGAATAGCACCCTCTTCAGTTCCCTCTTGCCTTGGTCACCTTCTTCTTGCAAAAATACCCACACAAGGATAAAAAATGGCCTCTTCTTCCTCACAAACGCTCTAGATCGCTTAGGGTTTCACTCAGGGGTCTGGTAGCCGCAATTGGTGGCTATAAGCCCCTTTAAACAGGTCTCAATCCCCGGGAATTAGGGCTTCATTAAACAGCACAGACTCGTCAAGTCCACTACTCGACTCGCCGAGTCTGGTCATTAAACTGTATGGAATTCACGACTCTACTCGGAGAGTCTAAGCATCAACTCACCGAGTCCCTCCAAAACCTCCAAAATAAAGAATAAATAATGTACTTGGGAATCCGGATGTTACAATTCTCCTCCACTAGAATTAGACTTCGTCCTCGAAGTCTTACTCTTAAAACAGCTCTGGATACTGCTCACGCATCTCTCGCTCCGGCTCCCAAGTCAGCTCAGACCCTTTCCGAAGTTGCCACTGGACCTGCACCAGGGGCACTTCCTTGCTCCTCAGAACCTTGATCTTTCGATCCATAATCACCACCGGTCTCTCAACATAGTTCAAGATCGCATCCACCTGAATATCCTCTAATGGTACCACTGCCGACTCGTCGGCAATACACTTCCTCAGCTAGGAAACATGAAAGGTACCATGAATCTGAGTTAACTCCGCACGTAGCTCCAAACGGTACGCTACCCTGCCCACCCTGGCGGTCACCCTAAAAAGAGCAATATACCGGGGTCCCAGATTGCCCCTCTTTCTAAACCGGATCACTCCTTTCTGTTGGATTAATGTCTAAGTCCATAACTATATTTGGTATGTACTTGACCCGACCCGGCATGGTCCATTTGGGTTGCACTTCACCGACACAATTTATATGGATAGTATTTTGAGAATAGTATATTTATGATTTATATTAATATATTATAAGTTCTAATATATTAATATAATCATAGTATTTAATTAGTATTGATCACAAATTAATTTATAATTAATTAAGTGATCAAAATGAACTAATTAAATATGGACTCTTAGATATATATATATATATATATATATATATATATATATATATATATATATATATGTGTGTGTGTGTGTGTGTGTGTGTAGTGGGCCAAGTTCATTTAGGTTGGGCTAAGTCTTCATGGATAGTCCATGGAGCTTTAACCCATGGATCCTAGGAAATGAAAGGTCATGGGTATTAGGGTTTAACCCTAATCCTCCATACTATATAAAGATGTCCTTGGTTGGTGAAATGGGTACTAGTGTGGGTACACTAAGAGGGCTAGCCAATTTCACTAGAGAGAACCAAGTATCCATATTCTCTAAAGTCTTCCAAGGTGTTTTGGTGATTTGTGATTCCATTTGAGACTTCCACACTATTGGGGCAAAGCTCTTAAAGCTTGAAGACATCAAGCTACACCAAAAGGTATGTCATCTAACTAGTCTTTGTAGTATAGTTACCTCATAGTATGCTAGTTAGGATTAAAGCCTTGGAAAGTTCTTATTTGCATGTATAATAGAGAAAACATAGATCCAAGGTTTATAGGGTTGCATGTACACCATAGTAGTGTTAGAATGCTCAAAACCCAACAGTGGTATCAGAGCCATGGGTTGTTTTCTGTTATATTGATGCAAATGTTTTATTTTCAAAGTTGAAAAAAAAGGAAAAAAACATGACGTTTGTCAAATTTTAAGATAATTACTTTTTTTGTGAAAAACTAATTATTTGTAAAATTTGAATCATTTGCTATATGAGTTGAATTAGGTCAAATTTAGTAAAGGATAAAATGATATGATTATTTTATTAGTTTTAAAAGTTTGATCTAAAGAGTTTTTTGAAACCTCCATAAGTTATGGATATGAAAAGATTTAAAAAAAAATTGATTCAAAGTTTTTATGGAGTTACAAAATTTGGTGTAAATGTTTTAAAGAATTCCATAACTTGTTCTTAAGTTATGGAACATGAAAAGTTTCATCATAAAACAAACATTTAATTCCATAAGTTATGGATTACCAAAAGTTTTATGTTTCCTTGTTTTATGAGTTATTTTTTAGATTAATGAAAAATATGTGTTAGATGTTTTCAATCCAAATCAATCTAAAAGTTGTTCATAAAATGTGTTTTTGTAACTTGTCCTCAAGTTATATGAAAAGTCACATTTATGAATCTTAAAAACTCATAAAAATGCCTTAGGTTATAAAAAAATGAAGAGTCTTTTCTTATAAATAGTTTTTATGGCTCCATAACTTGTCCTCAAGTTATGGATGTCCAAGAGTCTCTTCATTAAAAGTTTTAATACTTTAATTAAAACTCATAAGTTATGAAAATCCAAGAGTTTTGAATAGTTTCAAAACTTGCCCTCAAGTTTGGAATTTGAAAAGTTTTCTTTTATGAATACTTTAATTCCAAGTTAAGCCCTTAGAATTTTAAAGAGTTAAAATTCAACCCTTATACTTTATAATATTATAAGTTAATAATATTTATATATATGTATAAGAGTAAAGTCAGTCTTACCGTTAGTAGGCCTCATTCATGAAGCCGGTCTATAAGGGGGGTATAAGGTTACTGCCTATAAAATGACAGTTTAATGGGTGTCCACTGTCACCCACCGCTTCCTTGACTGGTGGAGGGTGGTTAGCCGAACGGGTTTGACAGGACTATAATTCTCCCTTCATTAAAAGTATTAATGATAAATACTAAGTAACTAAACTCTTAATAATACCGAATCTTAGTTACTTAGGAAAATGTGAATAAGGTGCTAATCCATGAAATTACACTTTGCACTTTCTTTAAGTCGGTTAGTGGAGCGTGTGTGGTTAACTGGCACACTAACTCGTATTTAACAAGGTAGGCAAAGGGTAATTTAATGCTTATCATAGTATCGATGGAGCGTGTGTGGTTAACCGGCACATCGATTGAGGGGTAAACACTTAAGGGTACCAAGTAATTTGCATGGTTACTTCACACCTTGTTTTGTGATCCTCGGCATCCCAGTCACAAAACCTGAAGGGCACACTCGAGATTGAAACATGCCATTGAAAGTTCAATGAATCTCAAAGATCTAGGAATTTCAAATCCAATTAAAACCTAATTAATTATTTCGTTTTTCATGGTGGAAATTGGTGAATCGTCATTTACCTACCTTCAAATATTCTATAGCTTGGATTACAGAATCCCTCTTCCAAGTTATAAAATATTTTGTTGGGTCCTAGCCTTAATATTTCATATTGGGTGTTATATTAAGGACTTTAAATCAACTATCTTGAATATCTCCAAAAAGATGTCTAGTTCAGACATCTATGATCTTCCCAAATATCTTGGAACTTCACTTCCTCCACCTCCTCCAATTATTCTCCCTAACCCACAAGTTCAAGGTCACTCAAGCCCTATTGGCAAGGCAATGTCTAGGTGTGATCACATCTTGGAGATGAAGTCACATATTGACAAGCCGGGAGAGTTGGGTGTCAAAGTCTTGATAAAGTTAGTGGTTCAATCACTTTCTAAGACACATAGTGAGTTCCTTTGGGACTCCTATGAGATAGACTATGACAAGACCCCATTTGCTTGGTTCTGCTAAATTAGAAATGATTTAGTATACTAGTAAAGCAAATTTGATTAGGAGATCAACTTCCCAAAACTTTATGGACATGGAAAATAGTGACACAGGAAATCTAGAAATGCATTCTCTTCCCAATGGAAAGGGATTGGCCATAGTCAACTTGGTTGACCAAATGGTAAAGAGAAAGGCTAAGTCTGAGATAGTCCCATGTACTATTACCTAAGGATCCATATATTTCTATTGCCAAAGGAAGGGGCTTTGGTTATGAAGCTGCCAAACTTACCTAAGGATGATAAAGTCAATAAGTTTGACTTTATTTCAGGTAAAGTCCATGGTCTAAATCTATTAAGTTCCTACTTGGAGATTCTTATTACATGATGTGGCTGGGTCACATGTTGATGTTTTAAGAATCAAAGGAAAGTAAAGAAACTTAAAGGAAGTATATGCTGATTCTGATCGCGAAGATGGATTTCGATCGCATGGTTCGATGATCATAATTTTAAGCACAGTCTTAAGAGTTATGATAGATTGCTTAGGAATAGATGACAACAAGTTTTCATATACATCTGCATTGTAAGGATTAGTTTTTCCGCAAAGTTTTAAAATAAAAGAAAAGTTTTTAATTTTATTTATTTTAAAAAAAGTATCCTTACAATGGCATTTGGGAAAAAAGATGTTGTTTATATGATTCCATTGATAGCAATATTAGAAATATGAATTTGAGTCTTTTATTTGTGGTAGTGTCTAAATTTACCAAATAAGGAAAGATTCTCATCACCCAAGTTTCAGTTGGATAGAAACTTGGAATCATGCAAGTTGTATAGTATGATGAATGAGAACTTTCGAGCATTGGAAAATTAAGACTAATTGCTTGTTCACATGGATGTGTGAGTCAAGAGAAGGACTAAGGATCAAGTACACTTTCTTTTGCACTTGTCAAAGTCCACCACAAAAGATGGATAAGACTATTCGTCATGATTTACTAAGGTTTAGTAAATATGATTATACTTACAAGCTTAAGTATAATTCTAAAGCATTGAAAAAATTTTCAATGTATGACAGAACGAATAAGAAGAATCGAATTAGGCAGAAGGATAAAAGTTTCTCAAATCTGAAAAGATGGGAGAGTCCTTTAGTATCATGTCTTAAGATCATCTTAATGATTTTGGGACCTTATCACAATTCATCCTCTAAGTACATTCTGAGAGTTAAGAAGAGGAGTTATGAATTGTTGAAGTGGTTAAATCAAGAAGATGATTCATACTTCATTCGAAAACAGTTCATAGAGTTATACTCTAAGATTGTAACTTGAGTGACATGTCTTAAAGAAGGTTTAAAACACTTGTCAAATGTAAGAGTAAAAGTTTTCTACTCTTGTACATTTGAAATTGGTAAGTTGTGATGTTTTAGATAAAACAAAGATCAACTAAGGTTAATTGTGTTAAGTGTCTGTCTTGATTAGAATCCACACACTATCTCTTGAATATTTGGCAAGAAAGTCTTATAGGTCAAGGAGACAGTGGGAGTCTAAAAGATCCTGAAAGGGTTTCAAGAAGTAATCAAGACCAAAAACCTGTACTTCATCACTAGCACACAACTAGAGGTTTATAACCTATCGTGTTGACATTTCTGTGCCCATTCCAGTTAAATTGGCTATACATTTGAGTTCTACATGTTCTCAATTGTTTGGATAACTACTTGGAAGCAATGGCAGAACCTTGAGCTGCCAGGTGGCAAGAAGTTAAGATTGCACAAGTTCAATCCATATGAGTTAGGATTTGTCACTAACCTAGTTATGTGGTTATCGTTTTGACAAATTCACATGTATAGGAACGCTTACACCATAAAATATAAATGTCATAAGGTTTCTCTTTGATTCATGAAAATAATGGTAAGGAAACTCTTTCACTAAGTAGATAGTAATTGTGATATTTGCAGTTCTCAAAGTCGTTAGTGGAGCGTGCGTGGTTAACCGGCACACTAACATTGACTTATGAGAAATGGCAAAAGGTCTAAACAATTTAGACTATGATTATGGCATCCCTTTTCATAGTTCTGAAATTGTTTAGACACACATGTCAGCTATCTAAGAGAGGTGTATGATATTGATAAAGTCTTATCAAGGCAATCTAGTATCAGAAATCTGAACTTTGGTAAGAAAGTCAATAAAGTATTGATTTCTAGAAGTCTAGTTGATTTTTGGGTACATGTCGAAGGTAGTGGGAGCATAAGTCTTATGCTATTAATCATCATGTTAGTGGGAGCATGATAAAGGTTGCAAGTTAACAATGTTAATTATAGAAAACAAAAGGTCTCAATTGGGAAAAGTTGTTTTGCTATAATTAAGGGAGAGGAAATTATACTTCATCTCAAATCTAAAAGCTTAGATTGAGGTCTTAATCGTATTTAGTCAAGTATATATATATATATATATATATATATATATATATATATATATATATATATATATATATATATATATATATATATATATAGGATATAGATCCGGTAAGAAATTTTTTTTAGTAGGAAGGTAAGAAGTTTTGTTTTTCTACATATTTTTTTGACGAACAAAAAAAATGAATCACAAGATGATTCATTTGTAAGATGATTCACAAGAAAAAATTCACTTTTATGACAATTTTAGTGAATAACAACAAAATCATTATATAAATGAATCATCGAGATGTTTTTTTGAGAATTTTTTCTTGTGAATCATCTTACAAATGAATCATCTAATGATTCATTTTGTTTGTTCGCGAAAAAAATATGTAGAAAAAAAACTTCTTACCTTCCTAACAAAAATTTCCTTCTTATTTGATCTTGACTCTCTCTCTCTCTCTCTCTCTATATATATATATATATATATATATATATATATATATATATATATATATATATATATATATATATATATATATATATATATATGAATTTCATGTTGGAATGGCTCAACATAAGGAAATTCTATGTATGGGTTCATTATTTGCGTTCTAAAATTCGATTATGATTACGGCATCCCTTTTCATAATCTGAATTATGAGAACTTGGCAAATAGAAATGGAAATATTATAGCAAAAGACTGGTTTAGTCTTTATGTGAGACATCATGAATCATGTCCCATATGCTTCGGATATAGGATCGATTACATGTGCTATATTCATCCTTTCTAAAATTTTCCAAATGCCTGGGGCATTAAGAAGGGAAAAGGTCTAGAATTGGATATGACTAAAATTATTAAGAAATTGTTGAGGACAATCTAAGGTTTACCAAGGATTGGTTGCTCAAGGACAGTTAGAAGTATAGTGTTGACTTTGGGAGGAACATATTGACATAGTCTGAAAAGAGGCAACTCTTGTTCGGAAGTGATAGTCAAAATGGAATATGGAAATGGTTCAAAGTTAGAAAGTATTCAATCTGTAAGATTAGGAAACTTAATGCAACAAGGATTTTTCCAAGGAGTTGATCTCCGTTGGAATACGCTGTAATGATTGTTGCCAAGTTTGGTTGAATTTGTGCATAATCATTACAAGAGGATCAATGCATAGAAGTTTAGAATCTAACAGATTTCAGTAAATGGCATGAATTTGGAATTCTTGCATTTGCAGTAAGGGTTTGGGACTGTGAAAATATGATTATTGGAGTTATGCTCAATTGATCTATTTCACAAAGTAAAGATCATAGACAAACATCGTATGCATACTTTGTATATGGCATGACTAGTGTTTAGAAAACATAGTGTACATGCTTGGAGCATGGGACAACTATTGTTTTAAATTCAAGTATAAAGTTGATAAAACCGAAACAATGAATAATGAGTAATCAGTATGGTGATAAATAAAAGTATTTATTTATATTCATAGGGTTTGATACCATATTTGATTCATTTATTCTTGTGTTTCACTTTGCATGTTTTGACTTCTAGAATAAACTAGGTTATTCTTCTAGAATGACTAAGTTATTCAAACCATCCACAGTCGGTCATATGTTGGAAGTAGATATGAATTAAGACTGTGATGGGTTGGCTTGTAGAGGTCTAAGATGTTGGACTAAGGGCTACAACACTCATGAGTGCTCATAAGTTCTGAGTATTGGATTCAACCCACTCTCATTGGAATCACTTCATGGATTTTATCACGAGTGATCATGACGATAATATATTATATTCTTCAATCCTAGAGATATGAGTTGTTACTATGAGTTGGTTGTACATTGATTACACGAAAACGCATTCGGTAACTCGGTGTTATAAAACGTGCCTTTGTGTATGATTCAACAAGTAGTAGAACAAGCCATATGAGTCGAAGTTTATCCATTCCTTTTACCTTCGGGATAAAAGCGATATCTGTGGGCCCCTCGATGATTTAATGATGATACATGTGAGTGCTTGGCCAAGCCAGGACTGATTTGATTTGTTCAATCAGTCAGTCATCATGAATCGAAAATCGGGAAACAACAAATGGACAGAGAGAATGATTATAATCCATGTCTCAGTCCATATGATATCTAGAATGGAGGAAATTATATGATCCCTTATCTAATGGACAAGTTCGTTGACAAGATCAGAGTTCGACAGCGGCTTTAAGAGCTACGATTGCCAGTTAGGTTTTGAAGTCATACTCAATAATAGTTTTAGACTTATCCAAGTGGGAGACTGTTGGATTAATGTCTAAGTCCATAACTATATTTGGTATGTACTTGACCCGACCCGGCATGGTCCATTTGTGTTGCACTTCACCGACACAATTTATATGGATAGTATTTTGAGAATAGTATATTTATGATTTATATTAATATATTATAAGTTCTAATATATTAATATAATCATAGTATTTAATTAGTATTGATCAAGAATTAATTTATAATTAATTAAGTGATCAAAATGAAGTAATTAAATATGGACTCTTAGATATATATATGTGTAGTGGGCCAAGTTCATTTAGGTTGGGCTAAGTCTTCATGGATAGTCCATGGAGCTTTAACCCATGGATCCTAGGAAATGAAAGGTCATGGGTATTAGGGTTTAACCCTAATCCTCCACACTATATAAATATGTCCTTGGTTGGTGAAATGGGCATTAGTGTGGGTACACTAAGAGGGCTAGCCAATTTCACTAGAGAGAACCAAGTATCCATATTCTCTAAAGTCTTCCAAGGTGTTTTGGTGATTTGTGATTCCATTTGAGGCTTCCACACTACTGGTGCTAAGCTCTTAAAGCTTGAAGACATCAAGCTACACCAAAAGGTATGTCATCTAACTAGTCTTTGTAGTATAGTTACCTCATAGTATGCTAGTTAGGATTAAAGCCTTGGAAAGTTCTTATTTGCATGTATAATAGAGAAAACATAGATTCAAGGTTTATAGGGTTGCATGTACACCATAGGAGTGTTAGAATGCTCAAAACCCAACACCTTGCAAGGAGATACCTTCAGGAGTACGAAGTCACCGACCTGGAACTCAAGCTCTGACCGACGTCTATCCGCATAACTCTTCAGACGGCTCTGGGTCGTCAGTAACCTCTGTCTGACCTGCTGAATCTGCTCTGTCGTCTGAAGAACAATCTTTGTACTACCCAGCACAAGTTGCCCTACCGCTCCCCAACAAATGGGAGTCCGACACCTTTTCCCATACAACAGCTCAAATGGTGGCATACCAATGCTCGAATGATGGCTGTTGTTATAGGAAAACTCAGCCAAGGGTAAGTACGTGTCCCAACTCCCTTTGAAGTCCAATACACATGCCCGAAGCATGTCCTCGAGCGTCTGAATCGTCCGCTCGCTCTGTCCGTCAGTCTAAGGGTGGTATGCTGTACTAAAATGCCGCCTCGTACCCAATTCCTCATGAAATTTCTTCCAGAACCTTGAAGTGAAACACACATCTCGATCTGAAACAATCAAAACCGGTACTCGATGCCACGAAACCACTTCTCTCACGTACAACTCTGCCAACCTCTCAGTAGAAGAGCTCTCACTAATAGCAAGAAAGTGAGCGCTCTTCTTCAACCTGTCCACAATCACCCAAATTGCATCGACACCTCTCACAGTCCTCGGCAATTTGGTGATGAAATCCATGGTAATCTATTCCCACTTCCACTCGGGAATCTCTAATGGTTGCAGCTTACCATGGGGATGCTGGTGCACGGCCTTAACCCTGCGGCAGGTCAAACATCTCTCTACAAACCATGCGACATCCCTCTTCATACAGCACCACTAATACTCCTTCTTCTAGTCCAAATACATCTTAGTGGCCCTAGGATGGATCGAAAACAGTACCCAAATCCGAAAGGTCATAAGCCCTCGACTATCGGTGACGAACTTCGATACCTGCCCGATAACCCGCTCTCTCTTACGGTTCTCTGGTCTCACGGCCTCAGCCTGGGCCCCTCGAATGGCGTCAAACACTAGAGTCATCACTATCAGTCTCATACAAACATCTCATATCGGGGTGCCCTCCGCCCTACGACTCAGGGCATCAGCTACAACGTTAGCCTTGCCCGGGTGGTACATGATCTCACAATTGTAATCCTTCACCACATCTAACCATCTCCTCTAGCGCATGTTCAGGTTGGGCTGATCCATTAAATACTTCAAGCTCTTGTGGTCCGTGTATATGGTACACCGAACCCCATACAGATAGTGACGCCAGATCTTGAGGGCGAACACCACTTCCCCCAACTCCAAATCGTAGGTGGGATACCTCATCTCATGAGGCTTCAGCTGCCTCTATGCGTATGCTATCACATGTCCTCTCTGCGTCAGCACCGCTCCTAGCCCCGATATCGACGTGTCACAATACACCATAAAGTCCTCCATCCCCTCCGGAAGGGCTAACACCGGGGCTTCGCACAGTCTCTGGCGAAGTGTCTCGAAGGAGGCCTACTTCTCTGGGCCCCATGATAAAGGAACACCCTTCTGGGTCAATCTGGTGAGTTGTACAGCGATCTTGGAGAAATCTCTGATGAATCTCCTATAATAGCCAGCCAACCTTAGGAAACTCCTGATATCAGTGGGGGATCTCGGCACCTCATAACTCATCACTTCCTCAATCTTGGCCGGATCGACCAATATCCCATTCTGGTTAACGAGGTGCCCAAGGAACTGGACCTCTCGTAACCAGAAATCACACTTGGAGAATTTGGCGTAAAGCCTCTCCGATCTCAAAACTCCAAGGATCTCCCTCAAATTCTCCTCACGTTGCTCTCTAGATTTCGAAGACACCAATATATCATCGATGAATACGATCATCGAGCGGTCCAACATCGGCCTGCACACTCTGTTCATGAGATCTATGAACGCCGCCGGTGCATTGGTGAGCCCGAAAGGCATCACCACGAACTCGTAATGCCCGTAACGAGTCCTGAACGCTGTCTTCTGGATATCCTCATCTCGCACCCTCATCTGATGATATCCGAACCTCAAGTCGATCTTGGAGAACCAAGATGCTCCCTGTAACTGATCAAACAAATCGTCGATCCTTGGCAACAGGTAACGATTCTTGACCGTCAACTTGTTCAACTCCTGGTAATCAATGCACATCCGGTGTGAACCATTCTTTTTCTTGACAAAAAGGATAGGCGCTCCCCACGGCGAACTGCTCGGCCGAATAAACCCCTTCCCCAGTAGCTCCTGAAGCTGCGAGGATAACTCCTGCATCTCTGGAGGCGCAAGGCGATAGGGCGCCCTAGCGATAGGTGCTGCCCCCGGAACCAAATCGATACGAAACTCTACCTGCCTCTCAGGACGCACGCCCGACAACTCCTCCGAGAAAACATCCGGGAACTCTCGCACTATCGGAACCTCATCAACTGACCTCGGCCTCCCTGAATCAACCCTCGTATCCATCACATACGCCACAAACCCATTACAGCCCTGCTGTAGACTCTGTCTCGCTCTAGCGGCCGAACAAAATGCGGACCCAGAACGTGTACCCTCGCCGTACACCGAATGAACTACCCCACTAGGGTCTCGTATGGCCACCAACTGTCTCTCGCAGTCGATAACCGCTCCAAATTTGCTCAACCAGTCCATGCCCACGATGAAACAGACATCTCCCATCACAATAGGAACTAAATCAATCGGAAACTCAACGCCGAAAATCTCGAGTACACACTCTCGGATCACCTTGGTGGCATACACCGCCCTCTCGCCAGCTATGGAAACTCTTAGAGGTCGACTCAACGCCTCTCGGCTAATACTGATGTGCTGACTAAAAGCCAAAGATACAAAAGACTGACTCGCACCCGAGTCAAATAACACCAAGGCAGGTATAGAACTCACAAGGAAAGTACCTACGCATAACATAATATAAACACAATATCTCAAACATTAAAATAAATACATGAAAGAATACATACCAGCCACGACATCGGGTGCTACGCAGACCTCCTTCGCGGTCAACTGGAAGGCTCTCCCTCGTGCCTTCGGTGCCTTGGCCTTTATGGGCTGACTGTCTGTAGCTCTCACTGTAGCAGGGGCAGATCCCTGAGATGCTCCCTGAGCTGTCCCTCGCAACTGTGGACACTCTGCCTTCCGGTGTCCAGTCTGGTTGCAGTGAAAACATACTGCAAACCCCTTGGGGCAATCCTTGGCCATATGCCCCTCCTTGCCACATTTGTAGCAAGACCCCGCTCTGCACACCCCAACGTGGCTCTTACCACACTTGCCACAAGTGCGACCCCTCTGACTCCCAGATCTCGAATCAGCGGGCTTGGCCCGCTTGGCTGCCGGTTGAGACTGTGCCGGTCGCCGATCTCTCCCCTGAGACTCAACCTCCTCCCTATCCTGGGTCTCTAGCTCTATCTCCCTCTTCTGGGCATTTGCCTGAAGCTCAGCAAATGTACGGTACGTCGAGTTCGCCACAAACTCTTGTATATCCCTCCTCAAAATGCTCAGATATCGACTCATACGTGCCTGTTCGGAGGACACGTGCTCTGGGCAGAACATCGCCCGCTCATGGAACATCCTCGTAATCACTGTAACAGACTCAATACCCTGCTTGAGGGTCAGAAACTCCTGGGCCAAACGCTCCCTCTCCACCTGGGGAACATACTCATCTCGGAACATAGCATTGAACCTCTCCCAGGTCACTGCAGCAAGCTCTGCAGGCGAATAGTGCGCCGTCACAAACTTCCACCAGTCCTTCGCTCCTAAGCGAAGCTGGTTCAACGCGAACCGGACTCTCAAATGCTCTGGAGATGATCAACTAAAAACACCCCTCGATGTCTAAAATCCATCATCACCCTGCGGACTAGTCGTAGTTATAGCTGTAGTGGCCGCAGCAACCGCAGCCTCAGAAAGAACAGCATATCTCTCGTCAAATGTCACTATCAACATGGTCTTGATAGACCCGAACATCTCTAGTATCTCTGCCCTGATGGCTGCAGCCACCTCCTCATGAATGATCCTACGGATCTCCTCATCACTAGTACTGCTGCTCCCTAGTGTGTGGCGTGTCCCAACCATGATCTCCCTCTGAAATATGACATAAGAATATTAAGGACTCGCTCGAGTATACCCACACTCGATGACTCCACCCTACTTGTTCCTTAGTACTCTATGGATTCTTACTTGGACTGTACACTGGCCTGGTGTTTTCAGTTGTACGAGCCCAATACTACCGTCCACACCGCATCAACATTCATCCCAAGTCCTCCTCCCAGAGTCCCAAATCCCAAGTACTCTACTCTCCTTAATCATATGCTACTCACTAGTAGATCTCTCATAAGCTCCTTGCTGCTATCTAAACACTCTCAAGCATCCCTAGCAGCAAAGCTCCTACACTAAGGCATCACACATCAGGCCACTCTAGTCCTAATAAGAATACCTAGTCTACTCTAGCATGCATAATATAACTCATCATATAACATAACATAATATATCTCATAACACTTATTGCAGGGGTATTTTGGGAAATCACTGTTCGGGCACTGGCTGATCGTACACACGACCCTGCTCTGTTTGTCTCAAAAATCTTTTCACTCTTTTAAAATTGTTTTGTTATCAAAATTTTTCTCAAATCCTCGGTTTGAGTTCAGATACGCCCGAAGATGCATCTGAATCCCTCAAACCAAGGCTTTGATACCAACTTGTAACGCCGTAAAAATTAAAACAAATTTTCACATTTTCAAACAGATTTTTCATTCACAATTATTAATAAAATCTCATTGTATCATATCTGTGTTCCACAAAACATTTCCCTAGATCGACATACATAAAACTCCATGTGTGTGTACGAATCATGCCGGCTCCTTCCCACGATCATCACTGGTACCTGAAACACATAACACATAACACTGTAAGCATAAAAGCTTAGTGAGTTCCCCAAAATACCACTCTAACACGTATTATCCACTCAAGGCTATAACTCTGCTGACCCTCGATTCAGTGTGTCTTAGTGGGACCCTCCAGTCCCAACTCTATGTGGGCCCTCTAGCCCTAACTCTATGGACCGACTGGTCCTATCTCCGGAAACTCTGAATCATGCATATCACATATCACAATAACAAATAAATAGCATACAAATACACTGGAACATAACTCAACAGTACACTAGCACATAACTCTGTTACCACTCTAGGTAAAGTATAGTGAGAAGACTCACCTCAGATGTCTCGGTAAATCTCTGACTCGGTAGAAATATGGTCTAGCCTCCGCCTAATCACATAAAGTGAATACTCTCAAAAGTATAAATCTCGAGACTAGACTCAACCCTCTCTTGGCACCATCAGAAGGGTAAAAGACCATTTTACCCCTCTCTTGACACAAAGACCCCATTTTTGACCAAACCCTCAAAGTCAACAAGGTCAACGGTCAAACTTTGACCTGAATCGCCGAGTGCACTTGGGCAACTCGGCGAGTCTACACGTGTCCACTATCCCTATAGTCTCGCATGACCCGTCGAGTCTTTCCCCTGCTCGATGGGTTACACCTGGCATGAATCGCAGGGCCACCCTGACTCAACTCGCCGAGTCCCATAATGAACTCGGCGAGTTCCGCCTTGAACTCCAGTCCTCTATTTCCCTCTGACTCATCGAGTCATTCCCCCAACTCGGCAAGTTACTCACTGAGTGAACTATGGGAAAACTCTAGCCCTACTCATCGAGTCTGTTCTTGGGACTCGGCGAGTTCATGCAATGCTGAAGCTTAAATGACCTCCTGAGGTCAGATCCGTTCCTCTAACCCATAGATATGGCCTCCTTAAGCAATATAAACATGTAAAGTCTGGATCTTGATGCCCATGCAAAGACCCAATGGCTCTATTTGAAGAAATGGCCTCACTATGTCACCCTAAGCTCATATAACCCAATGTCAACCAATAAAGATCAAGGAGTTAAGTTCTCTGGACCTCTTTGGATCCAGATCTGAAGCCTCAACACAAGAAGGGACCAATTGCACCATCATTCACACTCTAAATGGGCTAGAAACCCTAATTCTTAAGGATTAACACGCAAAACTGAAGAGGGATCGAATATATACCTCAATATGAAGTCCTTAGGCTCTACAATCCACATAATAGCACCCTCTTCAGTTCCCTCTTGCCTTGGTCGCCTTCTTCTTGCAAAAATACCCACACAAGGATCAAAAATCGGCTCTTCTTCCTCACAAACGCTCTAGATCGCTTAGGGTTTCACTCAGGGGTCTGGTAGCCGCAATTGGTGGCTATAAGCTCCTTTAAATAGGTCTCAATCCCCAGGAATTAGGGCTTCATTAAACAGCACGGACTCGCCAAGTCCACTACTCGTCTCGTCGAGTCCGGTCATTAACCCGGATGGAATTCGCAACTCTACTCGGCGAGTCTAAGCATCAACTCGCCGAGTCCCTCCAAAACCTCCAAAATAAAGAATAAATATGGTACCTGGGAATCCGGATGTTATAGTAATGTTTCCATGAATGATGAAGGGGCACATGAGCATGTGCATGACAAGTCTAAGTGCGACAGGTGCAGATGGACGGGCCACCTCTGCCAAGAATGCACCCTGGAGGTAGAATTGTGCCATTGTTGTCATCAACATGGTCATATCAGGGCGTATTTCCCACGCTTAGTGGTTGGGGAAGCTCAGGTTCCAACGCAGGTGCTTCGGCAAGAAGAAGAGGTCAGGATTTCATCTGGTGTGGTTGCGGGTATGTAATCTTGTTCTGTCTTCTTGTCTATTATCAGTGTTTATATTGCTTTGGAATTTTGTATTAGTTTGGATGAGTATTATCATTGGTTTAGTTCTCTGTTATGGCTTGGGGTATATCAGCAAGAATTGTTATATGCCATTTTCATGCCAAGAGTCATTAGTGGGTTGTATCTTGCTGAGCGGGTTTCATTTGTTCGGTTGTTGTTCCGTTTCTTTGATGGGGTAATTTCAAGGGTTTCATTTGGAAGGATAATGATCAGATTAGTTGCTTATTTCTCCGGTAAACTCAGAGTTCAGTGGTGTTAGTGATGTTCAGGTTGGATTAGTAGTCATCTTCGACAGGACCTTGGATCCAATCATTATTGTTGCTAGGGAAGGAACGGTAACAAGAAGGTGTGGATGGAAGCCACATGTGCTTGTTTGGTCATTGTGTTGGATTAGGTTTCTAAGCCCATAACTATAAATGGTATGTACTTGACCCGATAGTAGCATGGTTCTTTTGGGTTGCCTTCACCATAACAATTTGGTAGGATGAATTATAGAGAAAGTGGTTAATTGTGATTTATTAATATATTATAAGAATCATATATTAATTGTGAAATCATATTATTTAATTAGTATTGATCAGAAATTAATTTGGAATTAATTTAGTGATCAAAAGAGACTGATTAAATCAACGAGGACTGATATGTAAATATGTAATAGTTCTAGTTTGGGCTAACAGACCCTATTGGTATTGGGTGGACGAAAACTATATGAAAGTCCATATAGATTTCGTCCATAGGCTTACCATAAGGGATCCATGTGTTGCTTAGGGCCTAAGCAAGGGAATTAGGGTTTCATTGTTAAAAACCCTAGAAGCCTCAACCATAAAAGGAACCCCCTAGCTCATGAATTCGGACCCTATGCATGGAAAAGAAACCCTAGCTGATTTTGAGCCTCTCTAAGCTCTCTCTCATAATTCTCCATTTCTACCTGGTGTTTGTGACTCATTAGAGGTGCAACAATTGAAGCACTAAGCTCTTGAAGGTCAAGATCAACTAGCTACAAGGAAAAAGTATTCATCTAACTTGGGTTTAGTTATCAATTTCAAAATTGTGTATGCTAGTCATAGGGTTTGTGCTTTCGATGATTATCTGCATGTATAACTTGAGAAAAACTTAGATCCAAAGCATTAGGGTTGCATATACACCATAGGAATGTTGTAGTGCTCAAAACCTATCAGTGGTATCAGAACCTCGGATACTTTTTCGTTTATATATGATGCATTCATGAATTGTTCAAAGCAAAAGAAAAATCAATTTTTTGGTTCTGCTTGATGAACACGACGTGGTGATAATGGACCGCGACGTGTTGGCTCTCCACGACGTGTAATGGCATTACACGACGTGGAGACGAGTCAGATAGCATATTTTTGGGATTTTGGCTTAAATTAGGTTTGGATAATTACCATAAGTTGTTTTACTAATTAAAAATTCGAATTTCTGATATGGTAATTGATATCCTAATCTAATTGAAAGATAATTGTCAAATTTTAAGATAGTTACAAGATTATATGATAAATTAATTATTTGTAGAATTTGATTTGAATTATCTTACCATATAAAATAGATTAGGTCAAATTTTTTGATAAAGATAAAATTATATGATTAATTTAATTATTATAAATTTGATCTAGAGAGTTTTTGAAAAGTTTCAAAATTTGCCCACAAGGTTTGGAATTTAAAATTTGATTAAAAAGTTTTAATTTTGAAATATATAATTCTAAGACCCTAGTGTTTTAAAAGTTTAAAAATACACCCTCATGGATTTTATTAATTAATTAATTAAGTGTTTTAATTAAAAGACAATTAATAAATCAATAGACAGGTTTAAATTTAATTTATTAAAATATTAAACCGTTATTATTTTAAATGTATAAAATACACCCTTATACTATATTAAATTAAAAGTCTAATATATTATATATGTATAAGTAAAAGGTCAGTCTTACCGTTGGTAGGCCTCATTCACGAAGCAGGATTATAAGGGGTGTTTAAGGAAGCGGCCTATAAAATGACCGCCATTGGGTATCCACTCTTACCCACCGCACTCTTGACTAGTGAAGGGTCGTTAGCTAAACGGGTTTGATTGGAAAATTAAATCCTCATTAAAAGTATAATGAAACATAAAGTAACTAAATGTTTTATAAATTCCCAATCTTAGTTACTTTAGGAAAAATGTGAATTTGATGCTAACCCATGAAATTGCACATTGCAACTTATTGGTCGTTAGTGGAGGGTGTGTTGTTAACCGACACGCTAATACGGGACTAATGAAGGATGGCAATGGGTAGCTCGTAAATTATCATTGATTGATGGAGCGTGTGTGGTTAAACGGAACATCGATTAGATGATAAATGACATCGAGAGTACCAAGCTAATTTGTATGGTTATTCACACCTTGTTTGTGATCCTAGGTATCCCAGTTACAAAGTTGATGGGCATAATAGATATTAAACATGCCATTGAAAAGTTCAATGAACCTCAAAAGATCTAGGAATTTCATTTAAAACCTAATTCTTTTAAAATTTCATTTTTATGGTGGAATTGGTAAATCGTCATTTACCTACCAACAAATAATTTGCAATTGGATTACAACATCCCTCTTCCGAATTGTGAATTATTGTGTTGGGTCATAGCCTTAATATTTCATTTTGGTGTTATATACTTTTTTTAAATTAAATTGCAGTTTCAATAATATATTAGCATAAAATAGTTCAATACATATCGATGGAAGGCAGGCGGGCAACAAGCTATGCAGCTAGCCCTTTCTGGATGGCAAAACTAATCCTTTTCAAACAAAATCTATGGATCTTAGAGATATGACATTAGAGTGCATGACCCGTTGGACTCTGTTGAGGAGCTCCACCGCCTCTGGTGCGAGAAAACCATATGTGTCAAATGCAAAAGGCATAAACACATGTTGATTTTCTATACATGCATTCTCGTTCTTTTCCACTTTACACACAACAACTTTTAAAGAAGCATGCCTTGTTGTGAAACCCCTGCTCCTCAAACCGATGAGATGAGAGACCCCCGTAAGATCCACACACGCGTGCTTCCCTCCTACCCATCCAAAGACCAAAATGTCAGCCGGTCTAAGTGTGGATCTTCCATCCTGCGGGTCCATTAAAAAATTCACTGCCGCTTCGTTCTTCGCAGAAATACCAGCACGCCGAAAAGCATCAAAGAGAACATCCCTAACCACATCATGTCTATACTTGAAACCAGGGAGCTCTCTACAATGAACCGCATGTTCCCCAAATGTATCCAAACATGCCTTATAGCAAATTGGGCATATCTCGTTAATTGGGAATTGAGGAATCATGAGGCGGTAACGAAGGATAGTTCTGTACTCTACAGGAGACATATGCTAGCCAAGACCATCAATGGGGATAGTTAGCAGAAAATCCTGAGCATGAGGTGCACGAAGACACTCAAAAACTGATTTCTGTCTAACAATCATGTCGAAGTCGACTTCTATATCTTTGACGATTTTGCTAAAAAGGGCACACGCCAATGATTTTTGGGATTTAGAGGGGCAACGTCCTTATTAGTGAAACTGCTACAGTCGATTTAGAGGGGCAACAATTTTGCTAAAAAGGGCACACGTTATGAATAACTTTTAGATTAATTTTGATTGAAAACAACTATCACAAACATGTCTAGCAATATTCATAATGTTGATTAAATTTATATGAACAAGACAATTCAAATCAAACAATTTTCATGTAATTAGCCTAACCATTAAACTAATATAAAACATGAAACTTTTGACAATTTTCTTTTGAATTGGATTAGAATGATCATTACCACATCAAAAACAAGTTTTATAAGTCCAAAACAGTTTAAGGTAATGATTCTAGACCAATTCCAACCTAAAAACTCGAAGATATGATGTCTGGGGGTCCAACTCGACGAGTTGGATGAATTTCTGCATGGACTCGGCGAGTCCATCAGTGAACTCGGCGAGTCCACTGTCCAGAATAGCTGAAAATCGATTTTTTAATCATTTTTCAAAAATTTGCATCAAGTATAATTAAAAACAAGCCTAGTCTCAGATATCATTTTTGGGTTTTGAGCATTCTAACACACCTAAGGTGTATATGCAACCCTAAATACCTTGGATCTATGTTTTTTCTATTATACATGCAAATGTGGAGTTTCCAAGGTAATAAGCCTATAATTAGCATACAAAGATGTAAACTATACAAGATACTAGTTAGTGTAACATACCTTTTCATATGGCTGGAAGTCTTGATGCATTTGGCCTTATTAGCTTAGCCTCAATAGTGTGGAAGCCTCAAGTGGAATTACAACACATCAAGGACAAATAATTAACTTGAGAGAGAATCTTCATGCACCAAAAACTCCATGAACACTAAGACTAGAGTCAGTCCGATTTTTGGGATAGAAGCATCTATTTATATGTGTGACGAATCCAAGAGTCATGGGTATAACCCATAACCCAAATCCATACCCATGGGTTTAATGATCCATGGTTCATGTGGCCCAACTCTTTAGGTATCCATACATAAACTTGGTCCAACATGAATCATAAGCCCAACACATATAAATATAACTAATTAACATAATTAGTCCCCATATATTTAATTAGTCTCTTTTTGATTACTAAATCAATTCCAAATTAATTCTTGATCAATACTAATTAAAACCATATGATTTCATGTTAATATATTAGTACTTATAATATATTAATAAATCATATATAACCTTCTCTCAAGAGTCCATCCTAACAAATTGTCCTGATGATATGCAACCCAAATGGACCATGCTACTCTCGGGTCAAGTGCATACCAATAATAGGGCTTAGACAACTAATCCAACAGTCTCCCACTTGGATAAGTCTAAAACTATTATTTCAAGTACAACTTCATAACCCGACTAGCAATCGTAGCTCTTAAAGCCGCTGTCGAACTCTAAACAAATCAAATGACGTGTCCATTAGATAAGGGATCATATATTCCTCCATTCTAGATATCATATGGACTGAGACATAGATTATAATCATTCTCTCAGTCCATCTGTTGTTTCCAATTTTCGATTTATGACAACTGACTAATTGAACAAATCAAATCAGTCCAGGCTTGGCCAAGCACCTAGGGGTGTCATCACTAAATCATCGAGGGGCCCACAGATATCACTTTTATCCTTATGAGCTAAAAGGAATGGATAAACTTTGAATCATATGCTTGTACTAACTACTTGTTGAATCATACACAAAGGGACACTTTATAACATCAAGTTACTGATGCGTTTTCGTACAATCAATGTATAACCAACTCATAGCCAACAACTCATATCTCTAGGTTTGAAGAATATAAGATATTATTGTATCATGATTCACTCGTCATAAAATCCATGAAGTGATTCAAATGAGCATGGGTTTAATCCAATACTCAGACCTTATGAGCACTCGTGAATGTTGTAGCAACCATTGCTATGTCTAATGCACCTTAGACAAATCTTACAAGCCAAATTCATGACAGTCTTGATTCATATCTACTTCCAACATATGACCGACTGTGGATGGTTTCAATAACTTAGTCATTGAGGAAGAACGACCTAGTTATTCTGGAATTCAAAACATGCAAAGTGAAACACAAGAATAATACTTAATCCTATATGCCCCCAAACTCTTGAGTGTAAATAAAAACCCTTTTATCTAAGCACCATATTGATTACTCATTATTCATTGTTTTGATTTATCAACTTAATACTTGAATTAAAACAATAGTCATGCCATGCACCAAGCATGCACACTATGTTTACCTATGGTCCTTTCTTTTGTGAAATGGATCAATTGAACACGACTCCAATGATGCTCATTTCACAATCCCAATCCCTTTTGTAAATGTAAGAATACCCAACTCTTGCCATGTACTGTAATCTGTTAGATTCTAAACTTATATGCAATGATTCTCTGGTAATGAATATGCACAAAAGTCACAAAGACTTGGAAACAGACATAACAAAGTATTCTAATGGATATCAATTCCATGGAAACGAAGTCTCATATTCAAAGTACATTCCTTTAAACATCCTTCATTGCATTAAGTTTTCTGATCTTACACAGATTCAGAGAATAACTTCCACCTATGGAAACAATTCCATATTACCATTGTGAATATCACTTCTAAACAAGAGTTGCCTCTTTTCAGAATATGTCAATATGATCCTTTCCAAAGTTTACACTATACATCCAATTGTCTATGAGCAACCAATCTTTGGTAAGTCTCAGATTTTCCTCAACAATTGCTTAATCATTTTAGTCATATCTGGTTCTATTCCTTTTTCCCTCTTAATGCCCTAAGCATTTGGAAAATTTAGAATGGATGTAATCGATCCTATACCCGAAGCATATGGGACACGATTCATGCTATAAAATTTTTATTTTCCATGTTTCATAATTCGAACTATGAAGAGGGATCCCATAATCATAATTGAATTTTGAGAATGCCATATATATAGAATTTCTTTATGTTGAACCATTCCAACATAACATTCATATATATCCTTGGCTAAAGTTGATTAAAATCTCAATCTAAGCTTGTAGAATTGGAATGAAGTATAAAATCATGTCCCTTAATTATAGCAAAACAACTTTTCAAACCCAAATTGAAACTTTTGTTTTCTATAATTAACATTGCTAACTTGCAACACTTGACATAATAATCATGCTCCCACAAACATGATGATTATTAGCATAATACTTGTGACAACCCGAAGTTCGTTCCATTATTTGTAACCCTTTTCGTTAATACATTCGTCGTTTTCAATTTCGTTTCCGTTTACGTCATTAAATTAAGTCATAAATGTGGGATTTCCATTATGACTTAATGGGTGTCCTAACGCATTTAGAACTCATATTATCATCCCATTCTAGTAATCAGAATATTTTTAGAATCGACCATATCGGGTTACGACAACTTAATCAAGTGTGACCAAAAGCCACGTCTAACGTCGGTATCGGGTAGCATTCCACCGTGTCCCGAACTAGGAACATATTTAAAGTGGATTAAGCTTCCATTTGAAGCTTTTTCACTCTCTCAGTACTCTCTCTCTCTCTAACCTCTCTCCTCAATCCAAACTTAAGGTCCAAAATCATCAAATTAAGGCTCCAATTCATCAAGGTAACTTCCCTAACTCATAGATTAGCATCCTTAGCCTTCAAATTCGTGTTTAATCTATGGAAAAGGACCATGTTCATGTGTTTACGGACCTGGAACATGCTTGGGCCGTAAACACACATAAAGGGGGTTTTTGAGCCTTAAAACCCTTCCAATCCACCTTTGGAGCTTAGATATGGCTAAATGACTTAAGGGACGGACTTAGAACACCTTGAATCCAACTTTTGAGGAGTAAACATGAGTTTACTGCCCAAGAACATGCTTGGGCCGTAAAATCATCTTCATGGGGAGTAAACTCAAATTTGAGTGTTTAAATGCCACTTAAACACACCAATAGCCTTGGATTAAATTCTAGAACCAACCACAATCGATTTAGGGGCCATAAACATGATGAAAACCCTCCCTTTAGGAGCTTACGATCGTAAACCCCCCAAGAATGGGTTCCTGGGCCGTAAACTCACGTACACAAGTCAAATGATGCCCTAAATTCATTCTAAGGCTTGTAAAATTGGTTTGAATCACATGTGATTAATCTAGAGCCACAAAATCATGTAAGGAATGGTCACATAGGAGATTACGGCCGTAAACTCCTATTTTACAGCCGTAAACTCCATTTGGTAATGTTCTTGATAATTCGATCCATTCCTAAGCCTTAGATTAAATCATATCAATTTTTCCCAAGTGTTATTTGACCATTTGACACCATAAAAACCATCATTCATGAGTTCACGGCCGTGAAATCATGTGGAGTTGGTCTTAGGGCCGTAAACTCCCTAAGGAGTTTACTCTTGAAGAGCAAACACATTATCCGAGCCCTATACGTCCGTAGATGTCACCCGGGTCACTCCAAACACTTGATTTGAAGTGTTTTCGCGTCTTGGAGTGTATAATCATATCTAATTAGTGATTCAATGTCTAATTAGATACATTTGTATACCATTTCATATTACATATGAACCTCACGAGTTATCAAGCCCCGAACTGACGCTTAGCATTCAAACTGTCACGTTTTCTCGTCTGGTGAGTTCATACCCCTACCCTTTTTCAATGTTTTTCACTGTTTTTAGGGGGAATACAAGAAAAGTACAAGGAATACTTGTACTCAAAAACTTGTTTTACATGTGTTGTGTTTCATATTTCATATTCTTTTAACGTTGATAATCATATCAGATAACCGTTCGATCTTGCAGAACACATTTCCGTATTATTTGTGAAAAAACATTATAAAATGTTGTGTTTTATATTTTCACAAATGGTTTTCCACATTATATCAAGTTAAAAGCATAAAAATTGAACTTTGAACATGAAACTTAGTACACTGTTTTGTCCTCGGTAACACTCCACAGAGTTACGCGAGTGGAGGATCATTGTTTATAACAATATCTTTTTGTATTATTACTAGTAAATTTGTTATTCCTATAAATTGGAGACAGGTCCTCGGAGAACACTCCACAGAGATACGCGAGTGGAGCACCGCACCCGTAACCAGAATCTCTTAGATAGGGAGCATGACTTGAGTGTAAAGATCTATACGGGGCTGACTACCCCACCCCTGGCAGCTAGCTACAGCGGAACCAAAAGGTTCAAGGTGACGAAAGTCATAAGGTGATGTGGACTACTTATTGCCATATATAGTGTATCGTATGGTTATGGAATTCACAATTTGGATTACAGAGATTTACTTGATAGTAATAATGAATAAAGTAACTAGTTTAATTTGTATATATTAGTTTTATATACGTGTTAAAACTAATATATTTCACAAGGATAACCAGGTTTTCGGTATACATCTTTTACATTACAAATTCAGATTGGTAATCAACTTTTTAGGAAAATATGGGATTTTCCTGGGGTAACATTTGTACATAACTAGATTCGTGTAACAAACCAGATAACTAAACTTTACAATTCACAAGGGTAACCATGTTTTCAGTGTACATCTTTTACATTACAATTTTGATTTGATAACCAACTTTTAAGAAAATATGGGATTTTCTTGGTGCGTAACTTTTTCAGAAACCATAAGGGAACTTGTACATTTTTAGTAAACAAAACCACTTATGAACTCACCAGCTTTATGCTGATTTTCAAACTGCTTGTATTCTCAGGTCCGCATTAAACAGGTACCCGATGATCCTTTTGGCGAAGACGGAGTGTGTAGAAGACACATATCACTTTTGTCTATATATATATATATATATATATATATATATATATATATATATATATATATATATATACATATGTATAACACTTGTAATACTTTTTACTTTAAAACAAATGTAAAATATTTATATGTAATGTAATGGTTGTTTACTTCGCTTACTATGTACATTGGATTTGATACTCAACATGGAGTCCGCCCCGGAAACGTTTCCGTCTTGGGTGTCGAGGTGTGACAGATTGGTATCAGAGCCCATGTTTATAGTGAACTAAGTATACCAAACCTTACATGGTATAAGACTGTAAACTTTAAGGGGGCTAAGTGCTCTGAACTAAAAGTATACTTTTAAATATAAGTATTTTCAAAAAGTATATAAGTATACCTAACCGTCGAGATCCGTAACTACAAGCAGAACAAAACATAGGTAAATGGGTGTTGTATGCTGCGGTTAAACCTAGGCAGTTATGTAGTCGTGTCTAGGATCAATATAGCCTAGCCAACTATATTCATTCGAGACACGGCCAACATGTGCTTGGGAGTGACTGTGGTATGCGGCATGCCTAAAACTTACCCAATACGAAATATTGAGCCGTCATCACAACGAATCACGAAATACTATGGGAGTATTTCTAGAGCCAGCTTCATTATAGAAATCCTCATTCCAATGTTGCTCCTCGATCATTCTTTTAGCGATAATTTATATTCTTTGGTAACTCATTCCAGCTTTATCGCTTAATAGAATTCAATATCTGTCATATCTCTTGATCAAATTCAGAGGACTTACCATCCTCTCTTTCCTGATCTTTATAGATCAAGATGCCTCCAAGAAAAAGACCCAGCTCAAAGAACAACAATCCTCCTCCACTACCACCTCCTCCTCAAATTGATCCTGCAATGTTCCAGGCAGCTGTTACTGCGCAGTAGCAGCCGCCATGTCTCAAATGAACCCTAGTGGTTCAGGAGCTAGTCCCCAGCCTCAAAACCAGGAAGGTAGCCAGGGTCACCAAAAGGAGGGTTCCTATAAAGATTTCATGAACACAAAACCCACGTCCTTTGATGGCACTGGAGGTCTCATTTCCCTCACTCGATGGTTCGAGAAAATCGAATCTATCTTCGAAATCTGCGCCTGTTCGGAATCTGACAAAGTGAAGTTCGCAGCTTGTACCTTTATTGATAAAGCCCTGACTTGGTGGAACGGCCGAGTCAAATCCTTGACGCTACCTGTAGCCAATGCTATGGGATGGGAAGCCATGAAAGAACTCCTTATAGCTGAATACTACCCTCGGGGCGAAATACAGAAGTTAGAGCACGAGCTCTAGAACCTGAAGATGAAGGGTTCCGATATTGTTGCATGCACTTCTAGATTCGATGATCTAGCACTAATCTGTCCGGGATTGGTTACCCCGGAGAGTAAGAAGAAAGAGAGATTCATCTGGGGATTGACCCAGCCAACCAAAGGAAATGTTTTATCTGCGAGGCCGTATACATATGACAGTGCCAAAAGCTTAGCCCAGACTCTGATTGACCACAATGATGACCACGAGGAAGCAACCACTACTACTGAACCGACCAAGAGAAGTGGTGAGAAAAGGAAATTTTGGAAGAAGAAGAAGGGTCAATCTTCCCAAGGATCCTCAAAGAAATAGCAGACGTAGCAGTCCATGCTGCTACTGTCCCTGTTGCTGCTGCTTCTGTTGTGGGATCCACAACTCAAACACCTACTAGTAGATATGTTGGTAACCTTCCCCAGTGTGACAAGTGAAAATACCACCATAACCCCGACCCCTGTCGTGAGCTGTCATGCACCAATTGCAGTAAAAAGGGGTACACGGTCTGATTCTGCAAAGCACCAGCCCAATTCGCAAATCAATCTTCTGGAGCAGGTGTTGGTCAAGCCTATTACAATTGTGGAGAAGCCGGGCATTTCAAGAGAAACTGCCCCAAGAAGACGACAACTAATAATACCGGGAGAGTGCTAGCCATGGGACGGGATGAGGTAGTTGCCGATCCCACCGTTGTTTCGGGTACGTTCCTTCTCAACAACTCTTATGCTAGTATTCTTTTTGATTCGGGTGCTGAAAGAAGCTTTGTTAGTCATTCGTTCAAACATAATCTTAAACCTAATCCCCAACCATTAACCAAAACTTTTACCGTCGAAATGGCTAACAGTGAGAAAGAAAGCGCTAGCGATGGGTTCATAGGTTGTACCCTTACCCTGAACGATCATTCATTTCCCATTAATCTTATGACAGTTTCCATAAAGAGATTTGATGTCATCATTGGCATGGATTGGTTGAGTCCCAATCATGTTGATATCCTTTGTTACGAAAAAGCCATCCGTCTCAACCTTTCTTCTAGTCAGACTCTCATGATCTATGGCGATAAAATCAGCTCCAACCTTCGTATCATTTCCTGCATTAAAGCTCAGAAACTCTTGAGAAAGGAATGTCAAGCATTCCTAGTCCATGTAATCAATGAAAAATAGGAAGTTAAAGACCTCGCGAGCATCCCCGAAGTCTGTAACTTTCCTGATGTCTTTCCCGAAGAGCTCCCGGGAATTCCTCCTGAACGTCAAGTCGAATTTCGCATTGACCTAATTCCTGGAGCTACCCCCATAGCAAAATCTGCATATCGCTTAGCTCCAATAGAAATGCAGGAGATATCCAGTCAGCTCAACGAGTTACTCAGTAAAGGGTTCATCAGACCGAGTTCCTCACCCTGGGGAGCTCTGGTTTTGTTTGTGAAAAAGAAAGATGGATCCTTCTGGATGTGTATCGACTACCGTGAGCTGAACAAGTTAACTGTCAAGAACCGATATCCACTTCCTCGAATCGATGACCTCTTCGACCAACTTCAAGGAGCCAACTACTTCTCAAAGACAAACCTTAGGTCAGGGTACCATCAGCTACGAGTTTATGAGAGTGATGTTTCCAAAACAGCTTTCAAGACTCGGTATGGACACTATGAATTCGTAGTGATGCCCTTCGGTCTAACCAACGCACTGGCTGTGTTCATGGACCTAATGAATCGGGTGTGTCTTCCCTTCTTAGACATGTTATTCATCGTGTTCACTGACGACATACTTGTCTACTCCAGAAGCGAAGAAGATCACAAGCAACACTTGAGGTCAGTGCTGGAAACCCTTAGATCCGAAAAACTGTATGCGAAATTTTCCAAGTGTGAATTATGGATTCGGAAGGTAACTTTCCTCGGTTACATGGTAAGTGAAGAGGGTATTCACGTGGATCCATCCAAGATAAAAGCGATAGAGAATTGGTCGACACTGAAGACACCCACAGAAATTCGTCAATTCTTGGGTCACGCTGGCTATTATTGGAGATTTATCTAGAATTTTTCCAGAATCGCCAAACCTTTAACCACTCTGACACAGAAAGGTGTACCCTTTTGTTGGAGCGAAAAGCAAGAAAATGCATTCCAAACATTAAACCGAGCCTTGTGTAGCGCACCGGTCCTGTCCCTGCCCGAAGGAACAGAGGACTTCGTTGTTTATTGTGATGCCTCTAACCAGTGCTTAGGCTGTGTGCTTATGCATAGGGGAAAGGTGATTGCATATGCCTCGAGATAACTGAAGGCACACAAGGTCAACTATACCACTCATGACTTGAAACTAGGAGTCGTAGTCTTTGCACTGAAGATTTGGAGACATTATCTCTACGGAACCAAGTGTACGATCTTCACTGACCATAAGAGCCTGCAGCACATCTTTGATCAGAAAGACTTAAACATGAGGCAATGGCGATGGGTAGAACTACTCAGCGACTATGAGTGTGAAATCCGCTACCATCCTGGAAAGGCCAATGTGGTAGCAGATGCCCTTAGCTGAAAGGATAGTTCAAGCCGAAAAGTGAAGACCCTGACGATGACTATCCATTCCCATCTATCCATGCAAATCCGAGAAGCCCAATTAGAAGCCCTTAAACCTGAGAACATGTCAAGCAAAGCCTTGAGGGGAATGGACAAGAAACTTGAGATCAGAGGTGACGGAGTCTACTGTTTCATGGACCGAATCTGGATTCCAAAGTCCGGAGGATTCAGGGAGATTGTCATGGAGGAAGCAAACAAGACTAAATACTCTGTTCACCCAGGTTCGGACAAGATGTACTTGGATCTCAAGAAACAATATTGGTGGCCAAACATGAAAGCTGAAATCGCTACATTTGTGGGTAAGTGTCTGATTTGCGCCAAAGTGAAAGTCGAGTACCAGAAACCCTCGGGTCTGCTCTAGTAACCCGAGATACCCGAGTGGAAATGGGAGATGATTACCATGGACTTCATCACCAAGTTACCCAAATGACCGAGTGGGTACGACACCATTTGGGTAATTGTCGATCGTTTGACAAAATCTGCTCACTTCGTCTCGATCAAAGAATCATTCAAGATGGAAAGACTCGTGCGAATCTACATCCAGGAGGTAGTCCGACTACACGGTGTGCCTGCGTCCATTATCTCCGACCGAGATAGCAGGTTTACCTCAAGGTTTTGGCAGTCCCTTTAGAAATCTCTTGGAACTAGGCTAGACATGAGTACGGCCTATCATCCTCAGACTGATAGACAGAGTGAGAGAACTATCCAAACTCTGGAAGACATGCTTAGATCATGTGTCATCGATTTCGGAAAGTCGTGGGACATACATTTGCCTTTGATCGAGTTCTCATACAACAACAGTTACCACACCAGCATTAAGGCTGCTCCGTTTGAAGCCCTCTATGGTCGCAAGTGCAGATCCCCTCTGTGCTAGGCCAAGGTAGGGAACACGCAGCTAGCCAAGAGTCAATTCCCTGACAGTGCTCTCACTGGTCTTGAAATCATTCGCGAAACCACCGAAAAGATTATCCAAATCTGGGAACGATTGAAAGCTTCACGAGATAGCCAAAAGAATTATGCTGATAATCGACGGAAACCTATGGAATTCCAGGTTGGAGACTGTGTCTTGTTGAAGGTCTCACCCTGGAAAGGCATGGTACACTTCAGAAAGCGTGGGAAACTTAATCCGAGGTACATTGGACCCTTCGAGATCCTCGCCAGGATCGGTCCGGTAGCTTATAAACTTCGATTACCCCATGAGCTCAACAACATTCATCACGTCTTTCATGTCTCAAATCTAAAGAAGTGCCTATCTTATGAAACCCTAGTGATTCCCTTAGACGAGATTCAGATCAACGAAAACTTGAACTTCGTGGAACAACCAATTGATATCATGGATCGAGAGATCAAACGCACGAAAAAAAGTCGCATCCCGATAGTGAACGTTCGCTGGAATGCCAAGCGGGGACCGGAAATCACTTGGGAGCATGAAGACTCGATGAAGCTGAAGTATCCGCATCTCTTTTTGAATCCATGATTTGTATCTTAATTCTGAATTTCGGGACGAAATTCCCTCTAACGTGGGGATAATGAGACAACCCGAAGTTCGTTCCATTATTTGTAACCCTTTGCGTTAATACATTCGTCGTTTTCAATTTCGTTTCCGTTTACGTCATTAAATTAAGTCATAAATGTGGGATTTCTATTATGACTTAATGGGTGTCGTAACGCGTTTAGAACTCATATTATCATCCCATTCTAGTAATCGGAATATTTTTAGAATCGACCATATCGGGTTACGACAACTTAATCGGGTGTGACCAAAAGCCATGTCTAACGTCAGTATCGGGTAGAATTCCACCGTGTCCCAAACTTGGAACATATTTAAAGTGGATTAAGCTTCTATTTGAAGCTTTTGCACTCTCTCACTACTCTCTCTCAAACCTCTCTCCTCAATCCAAACTTAAGGTCCAAAATCATCAAATCAAGGCTCCAATTCATCAAGCTAACTTCCCTAACTCATAGATTAGCATCCTTAGCCTTCAAATTCGTGTTTAATCTATGGAAAAGGACCATATTCATGTGTTTACGGCCCTGGAAAATGATTGGTCCGTAAACACACATAAAGGGGGTTTTGAGCCTTAAAACCCTTCCAATCCACCTTTGGAGCTTAGATATGGCTAAATGACTTAAGGGACAGACTTAGAACACCTTGAATCCAACTTTTGAGGAGTAAACATGAGTTTACTGCCCAAGAACATGCTTGGGCCGTAAACTCATCTTCATGGGGAGTAAACTCAAATTTTAGTGTTTAAATGCCACTTAAACCCTCCCTTTAGGAGCTTACTATCGTAACCCCCCCAATAATGGGTTCCTGGGCCGTAAACTCACATACATAAGTCAAATGATGCCCTAAATTCATTCTAAGGCTTGTAAAATTGGTTTGAATCACATGTGATTAATCTAGAGCCACAAAATCATGTAAGGAATGGTCACATAGGAGATTACGGCCGTAAACTCCTATTTTACAGCCGTAAACTCCATTTGGTAATGTTCTTGATAATTCGATCCATTCCTAAGCCTTAGATTAAATCATAGCAATTTTTCCCAAGTGTTATTTGACCATTTGACACCATAAAACCCATCATTCATTAGTTCACGGCCGTGAAATCATGTGGAGTTGGTCTTAGGGCCGTAAACTCCCTAAGGAGTTTACTCTTGAAGAGAAAACACATTATTCGAGCCCTGTCCGTTCGTAGATGTCACCCGGGTCACTCCAAACACTTGATTTGAAGTGTTTTCGCGTCTTGGAGTGTATAATCATATCTAATTAGTGATTCAATGTCTAATGAGATACATTTGTATACCATTTCATATTACATAGGAACCTCGCGAGTTATCAAGCCTCGAACCGACGCTTAGCATTCAAACTGTCACGTTTTCTCGTCTGGTGAGTTCATACCCCTACCCTTTTTCAATGTTTTTCACTGTTTTTAGGGGGAATACAAGCAAAGTACAAGGAATACTTGTACTCAAAAACTTGTTTTACATGTGTTGTGTTTCATATTTCATATGCTTTTAACGTTGATAATCATATCAGTTAACCGTTTGATCTTGCAGAACACATTACCGTATTATTTGTGAAAAACATTATAAAATGTTGTGTTTTATATTTTCACAAATGGTTTTCCACATTATATCAAGTTAAAAGCATAACAATTGAACTTTGAACATGAATCTTAGTACACTATTTTGTCCTCGGTAACACTCCACAGAGATACGCGAGTGGAGGATCATTGTTTGTAACAATATCTTTCTGTATTATTACTAGTAAATTTGTTATTCCTATAAATTGGAGACAGGTCCTCGGAGAACACTCCACAGAGATACGCGAGTGGAGGACCGCACCCGTAACCAGAATCTCTTAGATAGGGAGCATGACTTGAGTGTATAGATCTATACGGGGCTGACTACCCCACACCTGGTTGCTAGCTACAGCCGAACCAAAAGGTTCAAGGGTGACGAAAGTCATAAGGTGATGTGGACTACTTATTGCCATATCTAGTGTATTGTATGGTTATGGAACTCAAAATTTGGATAACAGAGATTTACTTGATAGTAATAATGAATAAAGTAACTAGTTTACTTTGTACATATTAGTTTTATATACGTGTTAAAACTAATACATTTCACAAGGATAACCAGGTTTTCGGTGTACATCTTTTACATTACAAATTCAGATTGGTAATCAACTTTTTAGGAAAATATGGGATTTTCCTGGGGTAACATTTGTACATAACCAGATTCGTGTAACAAACCAGATAACTAAAATTTACAATTCACAAGGGTAACCATGTTTTCAGTGTACATCTTTTACATTACAATTTTGATTTGATAACCAACTTTTAAGAAAATATGGGATTTTCTTGGTGCGTAAATTTTTCAGAAACCGTAAGGGAACTTGTACATTTTCAGAAAACAAAACCACTTATGAACTCACCAGCTTTATGCTGATTTTCAAACTGCTTGTATTCTCAGGTCCACATTAGACAGGTACCCGATGATCCTTTTGGCGAAGACGGAGTGTGTAGAAGACACATCTTACTTTTGTCTACATATATATGTATGTATAACACTTGTAATACTTTTTACTTTAAAACAAATGTAAAATCTTTATATGTAATGTAATGGTTTTTTACTTCGCTTACTATGTACATTGGATTTGATACTCAACGTGGAGTCCGCCCCGGAAACGTTTCCGCCTTGGGTTTCGGGGTGTGACAACACTTATGCTCCCACTAGCTCTGAAGTGTATCCAAAAATCAGCTGGACTTCTTGAAATCAATACTTTATTAACTTTCTTACCAAAGTTCAGATTTCTGATACAAGATGCTTTGATAAAACTTTATTAAAATCATACAGCTTTCCTTAGATAGCACACATGTGTGACTAAACAGTTTTAGAACTATGAAAATGGATGCCGTAATCATAGTCTCAATTGTTTAGACCTTTTACATTTGTCACAAGTCTATGATAGTGTGTCGGTTAACCACACGCACTCCACTAATGACTTTGAGAATGCATATATCATAATTGCTATCTACTTAAAATCTACTTAGTGAAAGCCTTTCCTCACCATCAATTTCATGAATCGAAGTGAAACCTTATAACACTTAGATTTTATGTTGTATGTGTTCCTATCCATGTGAATTTTTCAAAATCATAATCAGAAGACAAGGTTAGTGACAAATCCAAACTCATATGGATTGAACTTGTGCGGTCTTAACTTCTTGCCACCTGGCAGCACAAGGGCCTTCCATTGCTTCCAAGTTGTTATGCAACCAATTGAGAACTTATAGAACTTACAATCATAGTCAACTTAAACTGGAATGGGCACAAAAATAGAAATATGTCAACACAATGGGTTACAAACCTCAAGTTGTGCGCTAGCGATTAAACAATAGGTTTTATTTTTGATTAGCCCTTGAAACTTCTCCAAGATCTTTTAGACTCCCACTGTCCTCTTGAGATATCAGATTCTCTTGTCAAGAACCATTCCTTGACAAAACAAATATTCAAGAGTTAGTGTGGATTCTTATCAAGATAAACACTTCTCACAATTGGTCTTAGTTGGTCTCTGTTTTATCCAAAACATCACAACTTTCCAATTTCAAATGTACAATAGTAAGAAACATGTTACTCTACATTTGATAAGTGTTATAAACGTTTCTTAAAATTATGTCACTCGAGTTACAATCTTAGAGTATGACTCTAATACTTGTTTTGGAACGAAGTATGATTTGTCTTTTGATTTGACCATTTCCACACTTCATGATTCCTCTCCTTAGCCAAACAAATGTACTAATTAGAGGATCAATTGTGATATGGTTCCATAATCACAAAGATAATCATAAAAAAGACAATCAAGTACTCTCCCATCTCTTCAGATTGGAGAAACTTTTATATTTCTGCCTAATTTGATTCTTCTTAATTATTCCGCCAATCATCGAAACCTTTCCAATGTTTCAGAATTACACTTAAACTTGTAAGCATAACCATATTTACTAAACTTTAGTAAATCATAATGAATAACTTTATTAGCCTTTGTAGTTAACCTGACCAGCGCACAACCTAATGTACCCAATCCTTTAGTCCTTCACTTGTCTCACATGTACATGTGAGCAAGGAATTAGTCTTAATTTACCAAAGATGAGAATTCTCATTCATCATACAATATAAGTTGCATGATTCCAAGTATCTATCCAACTGATACCTGGGTGATGAGAATCTTTTCTTATTATGTAAATTATGTCACTACCACAAATGAAAGAATCAAATCCATTTTCCAATATTGCTATCAACGAAATCATATAAACGACATTTTTTCACAAATGCCATTGTAAGGATACTTAAAATAAATAAAATCAAAACTTTTCTTTTATTTTAAAACTTGCGGAAAAACTTATCCTTACAATGCAAATACATATGAAAACATGTTATTATTAATTCCTAACTAATATATCATAACTCTTAAGTAGCATCTCAAAATTCTGATCATCGAACCATACGATCGAAATCTATATATTCGCGATCAGAATCAGCTTACTCTTCTTTTAAGCTTCCTTGATTTTCTTTGATTCTATAAAACATCAAAATGTAATTACATTACATCAAGTATTAAGAATCTCCAAATAAGAACTTAATAGAGTTAGATAGTGGACTTTACCTGAAGTAGAGTCAAACCTTTTTGACTTTACCATCTGTATGATCTTTCAGGTAAAATGAACAACTTTACAACCAATGTCCCTTCTCTTGGCAATAGAAACATATGGACTCTTTGATTCATATGTTTTAAGAATCTCCAAATAAGAACATCAAAATGTAATTACATTACATCATGTATTAAGAATCTCCAAATAAGAACTTAATAGAGTTAGATAGTGGACTTTACCTGAAGTAGAGTCAAACCTTTTTGACTTTACCATCTGTATGATCTTTCAGGTAAAATGAACAACTTTACAACCAATGTGCCTTCTCTTGGCAATAGAAACATATGGACTCTTTGGTAATGGGACTATCTTAGACTTTGCCTTTCTCTTTACCATTTGGTCAACCTAGTTGACTATGGAAGAACCCTTTCCATTGGGAAGAGAATGCTTTTCTGGATATCCAATGTTACCATTGTCAATGTCCATGGAAGTTTGGGAAGTTGATCTTCTAATCAAATTTGTTTTACCAGTGTTCCAAATCATTGCTGATTCAACAACATCAAGAAAATAGGTAGGATCATCAAGGGTCATGTCATAGTCTGTTACATAGTAGTCCTTAAAGAACTCACTATGTGACTTAGAAAGTGACTGAAGAACCCAGTCAACAATAAACTTCCTTAAGACTTTGACACCCAACTCTCTCGGCTTGCCAACATGTGACTTAATCTCCAAGACGTAGGCACATATAGACTTCGCTTGCCAAATAGGGATTGAGTGACCTTGAACTTGTGGGTCAGGGAGAATTATTGGAGGAGGTGGGGGAAGTGAAGTATGATATCTAGTCCTATTAATGTACAACAAAGGAATTGGTCTTTCACCTTGATTTCCATATGGGATATCATCTTCTTTAGGAAAGCTCTATCCAAAAGGATGAGGAAGACCATAGTTTTCTGAACTTAGACATATATTAGGGAGAAATTCAAGTTTCAGTTGATTTAAGTCCTTAACATAACACTCAATATGAAATATTAAGGCTAGGACCCAACAAACTATTTTATAACTTGGAAGAGGGATGCCATAATCCAAGCTACAAAATATTTGAAGGTAGGTAAATGACGATTTACCAATTTCCACCACGAAAAACAAAATAAATTATTAAGTTTTAATTGGATTTGAAACTCCTAGATCTCTTGAGATTCATTGAAATTTCAATGACATGTTTAAATCTCGATTGCGCCCTCTCAAGTTTGTGACTAGGATGCCGAGGATCACAAACAAGGTGTGAATAACCATGAAAATTGACTTGGTACCCTTAATTTTATCACCCAATCGATGTGTCGGTTAACCACACGCGCTCCACCGATCTATGATAAAACTTAAGTCACCCTTTGCCACACATTTTCAGTCCCATGTTAGTGTGCCGGTTAACCACACACGCTCCACTAACGACTTAACAAGGTGCAAAGTGTAATTTCATAGGTTAGCACCATTTCGCATTTTCCTAAGTAACTAAGATTGGGAATTTATAAGAGTTTAGTGACTTAGTATTTATCATTATACTTTTAATGAAAGGAGAATTAGAGTCCTATCCTACCTATCCAGCTAACGACCCTTCACCAGTCAAGGAAGTCGTGGGTGAGAGTGGACACCCATTAAACTGTCATTTTATAGACAGTAACCTTATACCCCCCTTATAGACTGGCTTCGTGAATGAGGCCTACTAACGGTAAGATTGACTTTACTTATATATATATATATATATATATATATATATATATATATATATATATTCATTAATTTTTAATATTATAATAGTATAAGGTTGATTTTAAACTTTTAAAATTCTAAGGTTTAATTTGGAATTAAAGTATACATGGGGAGGTAACTTTGTAAATTCCAAAACTTGAGGGAAAGTTTTGAAACTTTTCAAAACTCTTAGATTTTCATAACTTATGAGTTTAATTAAGGTTTTAAAAAGCTTTAATGAAGAGACTCTTGAACATCCATAACTTGAGGACAAGTTATGGAGTTCATAAAACTATTTATGACAAAAAGACTCTTCATTTTGTAGCTTATGGTTCTAATAACTTTTTTTTAGTGAGACCTTTTATATAGCTTGAGGACAAGTTACAAAACACACGTTATGAATAACTTTTAGATTAATTTTGATTGAAAACAACTATCACAAACATGTCTAGCAATATTCATAATGTTGATTAAATTTATATGAACAAGACAATTCAAATCAAACAATTTTCATGTAATTAGCCTAACCATTAAACTAATATAAAACATGAAACTTTTGACAATTTTCTTTTGAATTGGATTAGAATGATCATTACCACATCAAAAACAAGTTTTATAAGTCCAAAACAGTTTAAGGTAATGATTCTAGACCAATTCCAACCTAAAAACTCGAAGATATGATGTCTGGGGGTCCAACTCGTTGAGTGCATGAACCAACTCGACGAGTTGGATGAATTTCTGCATGGACTCGGCGAGTCCATCAGTGAACTCGGCGAGTCCACTGTCCAGAATAGCTGAAAATCGATTTTTTAATCATTTTTCAAAAATTTGCATCAAGTATAATTAGAAACAAGCCTAGTCTCAGATATCATTTTTGGGTTTTGAGCATTCTAACACACCTAAGGTGTATATGCAACCCTAAATACCTTGGATCTATGTTTTCTCTATTATACATGCAAATGTGGAGTTTCCAAGGTAATAAGCCTATAATTAGCATACAAAGATGTAAACTATACAAGATACTAGTTAGTGTAACATACCTTTTCATATGGCTGGAAGTCTTGATGCATTTGGCCTTATTAGCTTAGCCTCAATAGTGTGGAAGCCTCAAGTGGAATTACAACACATCAAGGACAAATAATTAACTTGAGAGAGAATCTTCATGCACCAAAAACTCCATGAACACTAAGACTAGAGTCAGTCCGATTTTTGGGCTAGAAGCATCTATTTATATGTGTGACGAATCCAAGAGTCATGGGTATAACCCATAACCCAAATCCATACCCATGGGTTTAATGATCCGTGGTTCATGTCGCCCAACTCTTTATGTATCCATACATAAACTTGGCCCAACATGGATCATAAGCCCAACACATATAAATATAACTAATTAACATAATCAGTCCCATATATTTAATTAGTCTCTTTTTGATCACTAAATCAATTCCAAATTAAATCTTGATCAATACTAATTAAAACCATATGATTTCATCTTAATATATTAATACTTATAGTATCTTAATAAATCCTATATAACCTTCTCTCAAGAGTCCATCCTAACAAATTGTCCTGATGATATGCAACCAAAAAGGACCATGCTACTCTCGGGTCAAGTACATACCAATAATAGTTATGGGCTTAGAAATCTAATCCAACAAAAACCTCGTATGGCGATTACAAACCTATACCACCGAAACGAATAGGTAAGGAAGCCAGACGCCATTGAATATATCCAAGTTAGGGGCCTCCAAATACCACCATATCCTCGATAGACCCGCGCAATCCTTTGTCAAAGAACAAAGCCACCTCTTTTATGTGCACTGGCTGGCAAGTCCTTAAACCAAAGAAAAGTTTTGCAATGGCCATACATGATCGAAAAAAAGGAGCTCATTCTGTGGGTCACATAGTTGTGGAAGAACATCCATCAAATCAACAGCATTGATAGCTCTCTTCATGGCCAGCCGACTAATAACCCTGCGTCTCTGCTAACAGCCCCCCCCCCCCCAAGGAGCTTCACCCCTCAAAGACGGTCTCCCTATATCTGTTGGGAATAAATCGGCACAAAGCTTGCTACCATCATAGGAGGGCCAAAATATCTCTATTTTCTTGATGTTCAACTCAAGACCCAAGCCTGGACCATTCAACCGAATAATGTTCAACACTCTAGCCACCTCCTTTGAATCCCCAATGAACGTCCCATCATCCAGATACCAAGCATGGAGAAGGAGCTTACAATTGTCTCTAATCTTGTGCACAAGAAGGTGCAAAACGAGGGAAAAAGAAGAGGGCCTAAGGGGTCGCCTTGCTGCATCCCAGTGGCAGACCATATATTTTGGTCTCTGATATAAAGTCTCGCTACTTGCCCATACAAGAAATTCACCAACAAAGAAATAGAAGGGCACACCCTCTTAACCTTGTGGAGCAATGTTGATCCATCCACCAGGTTAAAGGCATTCGAGAAATCCACTGTCAGCATTACAAGATGTCACACCCCAAAACCATGAATGGCGGAAACATTATGGGGTGGAGGACGTCATGTACAGTATCACAAACAATGAATAATAGTAAACAAGCAACAACATCATCCATTGCATTAATAGTATAATTTCATACATGTGTGTTCTGACAAAGTTATAGACACCAAAATATACATATCAAAATAAAAGATGAGTCTTGAACGAACTCCATCTTCTCAAAAGCCTGGCACCTGTACCTGTCTAGTGGTGACCTGAGAATACAAGTTATTTTGAAAGCGAGTATCAGCTTAATGCTGGTGAGATCATAAGTATATTAATGTCTGTCTTTGTATGAAAACATTTGTAAAATGTTTCTGTAAGATGTTTTGTACAATGTTTTGTATAATGTTTGAACTCTCCTAGAAAACCCTATGTTTCCTACTAACTGTAGCCTTCTACCAAGGCATCTAGTGTTTGTGTGTATGTCTCTTGATAGAGTGTGTGTTTTCTAGATTCTGACTATCATTAACCAAAATGTAGTTTCTACATTACCGTGCATCGTGTGAATATTCACGAAGTGCATGCAAATGGGAAAATATTATCGTATCGTGGTATTTGTAATAAGTGACTACTGTGGTACTAACTACCTTAAAACAAAAGGTGTTCCAAATAACATGTGATCGACATGTATCCTGCTACCGACTCTAGTAAAACGACGATGTAAGACGCCGTAAGAAATGACATTTGGCACCCGTAGACTTGCAAGTCCCACTATAGCGAGCAGCAAGGTGTAGGATAGTCAATCCAGTATAGATCTATACGCAAACTCATATGCTCCCCAATTAAGGAGATTCGGGATACAAGAGCGGTCATGGCAGGAAGTGCCATGACCCGCTCAACGGTTCACATAACTGGATGAATGTATATATAATGAATGTGCTAACTAAAAGTGAAATCTTTCTCCGTCTAGCTTGTATGTATTGAAATATTCTGCGTGTGCTAGCTGTAATGTATGTTCTCTCTATCTAGCATGTATAGTAATGTACTGTCTGTGTTACTCGTACTGACTCATGAATGAACTGACTCATTGTATATTTCATTGTTCTAGTAATAGTAATAGTATCCTCCTGTGCTACCCTTATGGTAACTTACTAGTGATGTAACTGGTACGTATGAATATGGAAGTATACCCTTGCTACGCAAGGGTACCGAATGAACTGGAAGGACCTTTATGACTATATATGTACACATGATATATAACTAATATTTAAACGGCCTTCGGACGGGTACCCGATATCCCACCAGACCACATCTCAAGCGCGAAAAGGAAATAGGGTGGATAGCCTTCCTAAGTACTTTAAACCTTTCTTATATAACTATACATACATAGACATGCAATTGATAATAAGTAAAACAGAGTTTAAGAAAATGTATTTGATAAGTATAAGAACTTGTAAAACAGTTTGAAGCAAAACAGTTTGATAAACAATTTGAACAATAAGGAAACCACTTGTTTTGTAGTTATTAATCACATGTGATAGATGTAATAACTATAAGTATTTGACTTGTATTCCCCCCATATAAGCATTTAAAAACATTTAAACCATTGATTAAGGGGTATGAACTCACTTGTGGTGAGTGGATAGGACTAGAGTGTCGGGTACGGTGTTAGGTGACAAATGGAGACTTGTTCGCATGCACGAGCCTAGTTATCATATAATGAACATATATGTAACTAATTAGCCAATTTATAACTAATAAATTAAGTTGGGACACTCTAGAACATGGAAACACTTTGTTTCAAGTGTTAAAGATTACAAGGATTGCATCCAAGTGTTGGTAGGGCAACGCTAGGGTGTTTGGAGTTCAAGAGTAAATTCTCTTGGAGTTTACGGTTTTGATGGATATAACCCAAGGAGTTTACGACAGTAAACTCTAGGGTTTACGATCGTAAACTATACTCCTATTGACCATGTGTTGTTTTGTGGTTTAACAAGCCTTTTGAAGCATTTCTACTAGGTGATTTGGCCTTTGGAAGGGACTAGAGCAACAAAAACACTCCTTAGAGGAGTTTACGGCCTCATGGTCATTTCCCTTTGGGTTTACTACCGTAAACCCTAATGGAAAAGGGTAGTGCCATGTTTTCAAGTCCTTAACACAACTAGGTAATAGTCTAAGTTAGTTTTTAGGCCTAAGGAAGGTAAATGACCCATTTAAACACACTTTAGGGTGTTTATGGTTTTGGGAGATCCCCAAACCGTAAACACTTATAATTGTTGGTTTTTGGTGGTTTTCAAGGCTTAAACATAATAAGGGAGGGTTTAAACTTGTCAAGGATGGCTTAAACATCAAACTAGGACTTAGATTAGGGACTTAGGCACCATTTGTGCCTTTCTTGGTGTTTACGGCCCAAGAACATTCTTAGACCGTTAACACCTTTAACCTTGTGTTCTTGGTACATTTTCTTGATGTTTAAATGTAATACTAGCTTAATAACAATCAAGGATGGAAGCACTTACTATTAGGAGGCTTGATTTGAGCTAAAAATCCAAGAACATTTAGTGTGTGTTCTTGGTGTTCTTGGTGTTTTGGAAATCTAGACAAAATACATAAATGAGTGGATGATTAGATGTACAAACACTAGATTAAGTGTTTTACTGTAACACCCGTAGATTAGGGCTAGTTAATTTAGAGACGATAAGCGTCAAAAATGACTTTTTGATAAAAGATTATTTAGAATGAATAATCCTAACTAAGTTGTAGTATATGTTACAAGGATTCCGTACATATAAAGAACGCCGAAATCCGAGTTATAACGAAGAAGTTATGGCCTGTCGAAGTTTCACGACAGAACCGGCACGACACAACACGACGTAAAAAGTGAATTTACGTTAGAGCAATATTTAGCCTTAGCGATTTAAATGAAAGTCGTAGAATACGTTAAACCATGAGCGTGCATAAAAAGAACGCCCAAATCTGATTTCGTATGAGGAAGTTATGATTTTTCGAAGTTTCAACTTAGCGGTATGCAGCCCGAATACTCGATTTGAGACCGAGCGGTTTTTAGCCAAAACAATCTAAATGAGAATTGAAGATCTCATTAATTGTAGTAAAACGATAAAAAGATAGGCGAAAACGGACGTCGGATGAAGAAGTTATGATTTTATAACGGAGTTTTCCTGTCCCGGCCTACTAAAAATAAATAATAAAAATAAATTCAAAATTAGCCGACGGAGTCTAAACGAAAGTTGTAGAGCGTAGTCTCACCTATGCGTGGATATAAAGAACATTGAAAACAGAGTTCGTATGAGGAAGATATGAATTTTTGAAGTTTATTAAATATTTTCGAAATTAAATTTAAATATAAATTTTCGATATTATCCAAGGGGGGAGTCACCGGGCTTATCCAGGTTACGCCACGTGTAACCTAAGAGTACGCCCCGCGTAAATCGCAGATCCAGACCCTATAAAAGGGAGTCGAGTGCAGCCGATTCAATTGCTCATTTCTCTTCTTTCTCTCGCGTTTTTGGATCGTTTTTCGTGCAAGAATTATCCCGAAGCCCCGGTATCATTCCCGAGCCCCGAAGCAAGTCCCGAGGCCCCGAAGATCCCGAGAGGTGAAATTCCCGAGCCGAAGCCTTGCCCGCGAGGAGTCCGGTTTTTGTGAAGATCTTCCAGATCTGCCGAAGAATACTACTTCTACAAGTCGTAGTGCAGTCCGATCATCTTCTAATCAAGTGAGTGTATAGTCACTTTCATCTTACACATAGATATGAAGTATTTTATAAAATACGTGCTATGTATATATATATATATATATATATATATATATATATATATATATATATATTGTTGTTTATATGTGTCAGTGTGTGGTTACTTTCTTCTAACACATAAATATGAAGTATTTGCTATGAAATACGTGCTATGTGTTTATATATTATTTGTCTATTTGAGATGGACATGGAATTGATGTTTTATACAAGTGTTAAATGATTTAAACTGTGTAAGTATTTATATCTATGAAAATGTTGGGTAGAACATGGGTAGATGGGATAGTTGGTGACTATGGAGTTAGCACATATTGTATAAACCCTGGTGACTATGGAGTTAGCGCCTATTATTAGATAAACCTTGGTGACTATGGAGTTAGCGCCTTTTGTATAAACCTTGGTGACTATGGAGTTAGCGCCTATTATATAAACCTTGGCGATGATGTGACTTCGTGCCTATTTGATGAACCTTGGCGACTATGGAGTTAGCGCACGCTGAGTAAACTTTGGCGACTATGGAGTTAGCGCTTGTTAAGTAAACCTTGGCGACTATGGAGTTAGCGCTTGTTAAGTGAACCTTGGTGACTACAGAGTTAGCGCCACTTGAGTAAACCCCGACGACTATGGAGTTAGCGTCTGATAAACTATGGATTTAGTACCTGATAGATAAACTTTGGCAGCAATGGACTTCGTGCCAATTCCTTAGGTAAATCCTTAGGAATAAATGAATGAAGGATAGTTGGTTCTTAGGGTAAAACCTTAAGAAGATAATGGGGATGGGTAATTGGGTTGATTGTTTGATAATTGAATATAATAACTGTATTATTGTGGGTTGAAAACCCTATATGCTCACCAGGCTCCCAAGCCTGACCCACTCAGTTTTCTTTGTATCACAGGTATCGTTACGAAGATATATTTCATGGAGAGATTAAAGGAGATGTAAAATCTTTAGTGTAAATAATGTAAGTTCCGTTTATGCTTATGTGTCTGTATCAGAACATGACATCCCGAGGTTTTATTATTTAATGAAAATACATTCTCTTTGAGAAATGTTTTGATAAATGGTTATCATATTTTATTTTGGGGAACAAATTCCGCCACTGTTTTCTCTAAACGATCACTCTGATTTATAAAACAAAGCGTAAACAAATCGGTCTTTTCTGGCCGTGAAATTGGGGATGTCACATTTACTAACTTGAAAAGGTTAGAACACTTACAACTTTGAAGATTTGGAATCAAATCTAGGATGATACTTGAAAGCCTTTTGGAGTTTACTCTTTTGGGTATTTGGGGAGTAAACACATAATGGCTTAGACTTGGGGAGTAAACTCATACATAGGTATGAGTTTACGGTTTTTGGGATGATTTTTCAACCCAAACATAATAGTTTGGCTGGGAATTTCTAAGACGCAATGTGTTTGCGGTTTCTAAAAATCAAAACCCGAGACGGCACTTTCATTCACCTGATCGTTTAAAAGTAATGTTAAAATAATCAAACGAACTTTATATTTCTTAAAAATAAGAAATAATGACATTAACTTATGATACGAAGTGGTTGACTTTTAGGGTTTGACCGAATGGAAATTTTGGGTTTTCACACAAGAGACCAATCAGCACGGTGTTCACTCAACACCCTATTGGCATTGTGTAACACAGCCTCAGCACCCCCGGACACACCAACCCCGAACTGAAAATCATTAAGGTACTTGGCCATTTATTTACCCACACCTTTCATGGAAACCTTGGAAACCAGACGTCTCAATATAGTGCCTCCTTCAATTGGACGAATCCCATTGTCTGGTTTAAGCAGAGGCGTGAGAGGATCAGGTGCAACAAACTCTGCCAAAATGGTTGGGCATCTTCCCGCTAACCATAAATTAACCACTGAAGTGATAGCACGTATGAGATCTGTAGCTATAGCAGACCCTTCTTCACAAAGGGCATCCAGTAAGTGTTGAGCCCTCAAGCCATCTCTCCCGCAAGAAGTTCCTTTAGGGAAAGATTTGATGCAACCAAATACACAGTCAAAGTCTGCTACAAGGGGAGGTTCAGAAATTATGGGGCTCGACATTTATGGGGGTGGCTTGAAAGGGTGGTTGTCCTCCAAAGCTTTAATAGTATCACCATTATATGGAGCGACACCCGATGAGCATAACACTTTCACAGCTGAGGTAAACTGCCCATCTGCAACCTTACGGAGACACTGCCTGATGTTGGTGTTACTTGATGTAGACTCCTTCTGGAGGATACCTCCACCCTGTCCCATGGCTCCAACCTTGGGATTGTCTAACATATTTTAAACTAACTTCCTGATACCATCCTCTTTCCTCTATGTATCCAAGGACTTCAGGATGAAACTTTGTTGTAAGGATTTTTTATTCCCAGACCTACATTCTTGTCTATTTTTTGGCCTAAACACCTGTAGTGTGCAGCGAGGAAGAAGTAACAAGCAAATCAAAGCAACAACCAAGCCAGGCTGGGCAATCACCTTGTAAAGAGCAGTTTTCAAAGCCAAAGAGAAAGTAAGGCGGCAACTATGGGGGTAGTCTTGACAATAGTGATAGGTGCTTTAAAAACACGATCAAGGAGCCCAACATCAAAAACCAAACCTCCACGAGCATTTTTCACCGACTCTTTAGTAGGTGACTTTAAAATACCGACAATGTACCGACTTGAGCCGTCAGCCCCTGTAACAAACCTCACACGACCATCCGGGTGATGACAATAACGGCTAAGAGCATGCAAATCCATACACTTCCCACACATCCATTGACCAAAGGCCTTCAAAGTTTCTTCCACTTCCATAAATAAACCAATATCACTAGAAAGAGCTTCATGTAAAACACATTTATAATCTTTAGTAGGTTGATGATTCCTTATGATGTGTGCAATCCTACTGTCAGTCCCCTTACTTCCCACTTCAACATTTGGGCAACAATGGAAGGTTCTAAACGAGTACAAACAAATATCACTTGAGCTTGTAGAAGAAGAATCCATACAAGAGAACAAGCCACGAGATGAAGCTTAAGCTATGAATCAATAATTAACAAGGAAAGGAAAGAAATGGAACACCAACACGCCATTGGTGTGCACAAGTAGCATCCAAACTAAGAAAACTACATTATCTTGAACAATAAGGTTGCAACAAGAGAAAAACTAGTTTGGGCATTTTATCAAACACTTGGTGTGCAACAAAAATAGCTTCTTGTAATTTCATCTTCTTCCATTGAAACATCAACCGTCTTCCATTTCAATCCCTTTTTTGATTAAATGGTCAATTAGATCATGTATGTGTGTATCCAACAGCGACAAACAAACTTTTGATGCCAATTCTCACTTCTTCAAATATTAAGGATTAAATCAACTAACTTGAATTTATCCCATTTTATAGATGTCTAGTTCTGACAACTGTGGTCTTCCTTATCCTTTTGGAAAAAGATTTCCTCATGAAGATGATATTCCACGTGACGATAGAGGTGAAAGATCAATCCTTTTTTCGTGCTTTGGTGGAACTTCTCTTCCTCCACCTCCTCCAGTTATTCTCCTTGACCCACGTATTCGTCGACTTGAAAAGTTCACGGTCACTCAAGCCCTATTGGCTAGCAAACACGAAGATGGAAAGTCTGTGTGTGCACACGTCTTGAAGATGAAGTCACACATTGATAGACTAGGGATGTTAGGTGCCGTCTTCTTGAGGAAGTTAAATGTTGACTTGGTTCTTCAATCACTTCCTGAGTCGTATAGTCAGTTCGTTAAGGACTACTATATGGCAGACCACGATGTGACCCTTATTGATTTGACATATTTGGTAATTGCTGTTGAATTAGAAATGATTTGTCACACTGGTAAAGCAAATTTTAATGGAAGACCTACCTCCCAAACTTCCATGGACATTGATAATGGCGACATTAGAAGTCCAGAAAATTTTTCTCTTCCCAATGGAAAGCGATCAGCCAAGGTTAGACCGTTTGACCAAATGGTAAAGAGAAATTCTAAGTCTAAGATAGTCCCATGTACCATTCCGAAAGAGTCTGTTTGTTTATATTACCAAGAGAAGGGGCATTGGATGCGAAACTGCCATATCTATCTGAAAGATCGCAAGGATAGTAAAGTCAAAATGTATGACTCTACTTCAGGTAAGTCCATTATCTAACTCTATTAAGATCCTAATTATAGATTCTTAATACATGATGTGATAAGATTGCATTTTTGATGTTTTTTAGGATCGAAGAAAAGAAAGGAAGAGTAAGCTGAGTCCGGTCGTGAAGAGATGGATTTCGTATCAGATTGTTTAGCTGCTGCTTAGGATATATGATAGATTGTTTAGAAACATAGTTTTCATATGAATTTGCATTGTAAGGAAAAGTTTTCCGCATTTTTATAAATAAAGAAAATTTTGATTTTTGTCGTATTTTATGATATCCTTGCAAAGGCATTAGTGAAAATTTGTGTTTATATATTATTAGCAATGTTGGAAACAAATTTGATTGTTGGTTATATCATTTGTGGTAGTGTCGTAACATACAAAATAAGGAAGGATTCTCATCACCCAAGTTTCAATTGGACAGAAACTTGGAATCATGCAACTTGTATTGTGTGATGCATGAGAACCTTCATCTTTGGGAAATTAAGACTAATTCCTTGATCACATATATATGTGAGTCAAGTGAAAGACAGAAGGATCTAGTGCACATTGATGTGTATAAGTCAAATCCACCACAAAGAATGATAAAGGCTATTCGTCATGATTTACTAATGGTTTACTAAATATGGTTATGCTTACAAGTTTAAGTAGAATTCAAATACCTTGAAAAGTTTCAAAGTATAAGAAGAATGAATAAGAAGAATCCATTAGGCAGAAAGATAAAAGTTTCTCCAGTCTGAAAGGAAAGGAGAGTACTTTAGTATCATGTCTTATGATCATCCTATTGATTGAAGAACCATGTCACAATTGATCCTCTAAGAATACCTTAGAGCATTTGTATGGCTAAGAAGAGAAATCGGGAATTGCTGAAATGGTTAAATCAAAAGGATGAGTCGTACTTCATTCTAAAATCAAGTTTTGAGTGATACTTTAGTTACTTCAAAATTGTGCCTTGAATGACACATCTAAGTTGGTTTATAACACCTCATAAAATGTGAAGTAGAAGTCTTCTTACTCTTGCACATTTGAAATTGATAGTTGTGGTGTTTTGGCTAAAACAAAGACCAGCTAAGACCAATTTGTCACACCCCCAAATCGGAATAGCGGAAACGTTCGGGGGCGGATGTCGTCATGTACAATCTCACAAAAATTGCATAATAGTAATCATAGTACAACAACCATGTATTGAAAAAGTATAAGTTTTTACATATGCGTTCAAGTCATTGTATACATGACACCAAAAAGTTAAAAGACATGAGTCAATAAAGCTCCGTCTTCTCAAAAATCCGTGGATGTACGTGTTTACTGATTTCCTGAGAATACAAGTTTTGAAAAGAGTGTCAACAATTAAGTCGGCGAGTTCATAAGCATGTTTGTAATTGAAATCTGTTGTATGTTCCTTGAAAACTGTAAACGTGTTTTTACCAGAAACCCTATACTTTTTGTTATAATATGTTGTACTCAAAGTGTGTAAAAGTTATAGTACTCTGATATAGTGTGCTATAGTTTAAACCCATATGAAATCATGTAAGGTATGTTTCTTTGTACTGACTTAGTATACGTGAACACGACGTTCCTTAGGAGTCACTATTAGTACGACATTTGTCACTCCAGGCATGCCGGCCTAACTGTAGCGAACAGTTAAGGTGCGTGATTGTCAGTCCCGTATAGATGTATACACAAGTGTCACACTCTCCCTCCAAGAGACTCTTGATATAATTTCAGCACTTGGTTGGTACTTTGATAAATACGTGAAGTATGTCTCACAAATGTTATATTTATGGTTACGTGTAGAATAATGAAAAGTTAATTTGTAGTAGATAAATAGTAACTATATCTCATAAACTATACGTAATATAATTTATCTGTTTGTTTTCCATAATGTATTCTGAACTTTGAAATGCAACATGTAAGTTCCATAAACTATACCTATTATAGTTTATATGTTTGTGTTTTACAGAAACGAATACCTTTGTTAAATTTGTAAAATCTAAAATACGGTTATCCCTTGGAATTCAATATTTATGTCCAAATGGTACTAAAATAGTTTGCAAAAATTATATTTTTGTTTAACAACTTTGAAATCATTTAATAATTTGTATTTTCTAAGCCTATTGAACCTTAATTATATACTTTATACATATATAAATATATATATTTTTAACAATGGCAACAGTTAATAAAATATTGAAAAGATTTAGATATTAACACAAATTTTATTATGTTACACTTGTATTCCCCCCCCCCCCCCCCCCCCCCCCCCCCCCGTAAAACAGTGAAAATTTTTGAAAACGTAGGGGTATGAACTCACCTTTTGTGTAGGTTCCTGGTTGGTTACGATGTGATCGTGAAAATTCTCGGATTAGAACATTTATTATAATTGTAGCCTAATGATTTTAAACATATAATAATGTGTGATTAACATGTTATAAGTAATATAAGTGTTGATTATACTAGTTTTAGGAGTAAAACTTATAAATACTTTGTAAGAGAAACGAAGCAAAATACTTCTTGAGGTTGTTTTTGTTCATGGAAGTGAAAGTGGATTTGAGAAAGAACAGGATTGATTTCGGTTTAAAAGCGTATGAAATGATTAATATGTGCTTTAAATATGAAGAAAAGTGTGGCAGTTTAAGGGTCTTCGGTCAATAACATAAACCGAGGAAATAGGTTCTCAGTCAAGAACTCCATAAGAGAAGGTTTGTTTTAGCCCAAAAAGGGAAACCCACCGAGGAGGTTTTCTGCTGGAATTGGATTGCGGTCTCGCGTGTTTGCGGTCCGAGGTTCTCGGCCATAAATGGTTCTCGGTGTGATGTAATTGGTCAATTCTGAGGGTTTTCGGTTGAAACCCATTTTTGGTCCGAAAGAGGGCATGGCTTGCGAAGATTCTCGGTTGCAAACTGTTTCCGGTTTGAGACTTAGAAGATACATGCAAGAATTCTTGATTTTGAAACATTCTAAATTTATAATTTTTACAATACTTTGAATAAAGATTTATACATATCAAGATTATTAATTTAACTCTCATAAATTAACAAATCAATAAATTTTGACGTATATTTGACATGTTTGATGTTTCTTGACTTTAGATTCACTTTTACAGACTTGAAAATAACGGGTCGTTACATTATCCCCCCATTAGAGGAATTTTCATCCTGAAATTGTTTCTAAAGTGGTACTCATGAACTAGGGAAAAGATATGGATATTTTTGTTTGATTTGGTCTTCCTATTCGCAAGTAAATTCAGGTCCTCGCTTGGCATTTCATCGAACCTTCACTATTGGTAGACGGCTTTGTTTTGTTCTTTTGATTTCCCTATCCATGACTTCTACTGGTTCTTCTATGAATTATAAACTCTTGTTTAACTCGATTTCGTTGAGTGGGATTACAAGAGTCTTGTTAGACAGACACTTCTTGAGATTAGAGACGTGAAAAGTGAAGGGTTTTGAGCATTCTAACACTCCTAAGGTGTACATGCAACCCTAGAAACCTTGGATATATGTTTTACTAAGATACATGCAAATTTGATTTTCCAAGGTTCTTAACCTAACTAGCATGGCATAGGGAACATGAAACATAAAAGCTAGTAGAAGAACATACCTTTCTTGTTGCTTGGATTCCTTGAGAACTTTGTGAGCCCAGCACCCCAAATGTGAGTCCTCAAATGTCTCACACAACACCACGACTCTTGGAATAACTTTGAGAGAAGTTCACACACACTCAAAATAGGCTAGCCCTCTTAATTCTTCACTAAGTGCCAATTTTGGTAGCCCATGGGGTCCTTTTATAGTTGTGTCACCAGTAAGGTTACATCATGTAAACCCTAATTGACATGGCTTTTCATTTCCTCCATGATCCATGGGTTTTAACCTTCATGTAAACCCTATGGGTTTTAGCCCAATTCAATAAACCATGGATCATTAGCCCACTATAAAAGAATGGATGATTTGCACAATCAACCCCATATATTTAATTAGTCTTCTTTTTTATCACCAAATTAATTCTAAATTAATTCTTGATCAATACTAATTGAATAATGTTATTAATATATTAGACCTTATAATATATTAATAAACCATAAGTGTCCTTTCTCTCATTTTGTCTATCCAAGTGTCATGATGCCATGCAACCCAAATGGACCATGCCAACCGGGTCAAGTACTTTCCAGAAATAGTTATGAACTAACACACCTAATCCAACAATCTTCCACTTGGATAAGTCTAATAACTATAACTGCAAGAATGACTTCAGGAATCGATCAACAATCGTAGCTCTTTCAAAGTCTCGCAGAACTAAGATGATGATGATACACCATTTAAGATAAGTGATCATATAATCCTCTATCTAGATATCAGCCGAACAAGTACATGGAAAAATGTGGTACTTATTGTCAAGCAGTTTGTTTCCCGATTTCCGATTTGTTTGACATAGAACTTAATCGAACACATCAATTTAGTTCTGACCGAGCCCTGTACTTAGTTCAAAACAACATCATTGAGGTACCCAGATATCACTTCTAATCCTAGAAGGAACATATAAACTTTGACTCATATGCTTGTTCTACTACTTGTTGAATCATACACAAAGGCACGTTTTATAACATCGAGTTAACAATGCGTTTTCGTGAAATCAATGTATAACCAACTCATAGTTAACAAATCATATCTCTAGGTTTGAAGACTTACATGATATTACCGTCTCACGATCACTCGAGATAAATTCCATGAAGTGATACAAGTGAGCATGGGTTGAATCCAATACTCAGAACTTATGAGCACTCATGAGTGTTTGTAGCAACTCTTGCTATGTCCAACACCTTAGATATCTACAAGCCAACTTCATGACAGTCTTGATTCATATCTACTTCCAACATATGACCTACTGTGGAGAATTTGAATAATATGATATACCATAACATAATTATTCTGGAAGTCAAAACATGCAAAATGAAATAATTGTAAACAATTGACAGAAGATAACAACACTTTACTTTTAAACAAACAACGACTTTTATTTATCATCAAATGTCAATTACACTTTACAAATTTCAAAAGTTATCTAATTTCTAAAACTAATATCATCCTTTAGCCCTATGCGCCTTGAATGATGAAGATGCTTAACCCTACCCAGTCCCTTCGTGAGGGGATATGTTGGGTTCTCATCCGATGATACCTTCTTTGCCACGAGGAGTCCTTCTATTCGATGTCTTATGAAATGGTATTTTCTGTCGACGTGTCTAGATCTCCCATGATCCCTTGGTTCCTTGGATAAGGCAACTGCACTTTCACTAATCTCCATATGCTCCTTTATGGCTGGTACTACTCCAAGGTCTCCAATAAAATTTTTCAACCATATAGCCTCCTTGGTGGCCTCGCTTGCTGCTATATACTCTGATTCACAAGTTGAATCAGCCACTGTCTCTTGCTTGGAACTTTTCCAAGTAATTGCTCCTCCTTTTAAGGTAAAGACCCAGCCTGACTGAGAGCGTAAATTATCCCTATCAGTCTGGAAGCTAGAATCACTATAACCTACTACTCTCAATTCATCGCTCCCACCGAGGGTAACAACCCAGTCCTCAGTCCTCCGCAGGTACGTGAGAATGTTCTTTATCGCAGTCCAATGAGCCTTGCCAGGGTTCCCCTGATATCTTATGACCATGCTCAACAGAAAGGCCATATCAGGACGAGTACAAGTCATAGCATACATGATCCAGCCTACAATGGAAGCATATGGTACTTGACTCATCTCAACTATCTCAGCCTCTGTACTCGGGCTCTAAGTCTTACTCAATCTGGCGTTACTCTGGATCGGTAACTCTCCTTTCTTGGAGTCTTGCATACTAAACCTATTCAGCACCTTATCCAAGTAAGTAATCTGACTAAGTCCAATTAGTCTCTTACTACGGTCTCTCAAAGTCCTTATCCCTAGGATATAGGCAGCTTCTCCATGGTCCTTCATAGAGAAACACTTCCCAAGCTAGGACTTCACTTCCTGCAAAGTTGGCTTGTCATTTCCTATGAGTAGTATTTCATCCACATACAATACCAAAAGGCTAACTATACTCCCACTAGCCTTGACATATACACAAGATTCATCTTCGCTCCTCAATAAGCCAAACTCTTTGACTTTCTCATCGAAACAAAGATTCCACCTGCGAGGTGCTTATTTCAATCCATATATGGATTTCTCAAGCTTACACACTCTATTAGGGTACTCTTTATTGACAAAACACTCTGGCTGGCTCATGTAAACATCCTCAGCCAACCTTCCATTAAGGGAAGCGGTTTTGACATCCATTTTCCATATTTGATAGTCATGAAATGCAGCAATGGCCAACATAACCCTAATAGAGTTAATCTTTGCTACCGGTGAAAAGGTCTCGTCATAATCAACTCCCGGAGTTTGAGAAAAACCATTTGCAACCAGTCGCGTCTTATATGTGTGTACATTACCATCCATGTCGGTCTTCTTCTTGAAGATCCATTTGCACCGGAGTGTCTTACGACTTGGTACATTGTCAACCAAGTTCCAAACTTGATTGTCATACATGGACTATATCTCACTATCAAGTACATTCCAGAAAGAGTTATGAACTTAGACACCTAATCCAACAAAAATAGGATGAATGTTACTGAGTTCATGCTGTAGTTTGAGTTTGTAAGTTACTGGACCAATTCTAACAAGAATCTCGAATGGTCCGATGTACCATGGATTTTGTTTTCCATGTTTGCTGAGACATATCATTCCTTTCCAAGGTGAGACCTTTAACAAGAACCAGTCACCAACCTGGAAATCCAAGGGTTTTTGTCATTTGTCCGCATAACTTTTATGCATGTCTCTAGAAGCTTTCAATCGTTCCCGGATTTGGACAATCTTTTATGTGGTTTCTCGAATGATTGAGGACCGGTTAGAGTACTATCATGTATTTGGTTCTTGGCTAGTTGCGTATTACCCACTTCAGCCCAGCATAAAGGGTATTTGCACTTACGGCATAGAGGGCTTCAAATGGTGCAACTTGATGCTAGTGTTATAACTATTGTTGTAGGAGAATTCAACTAGCGGTAAGTAGGTATCCCAAGCTTTACCAAAATCTTTCACACAAGCCCTTAACAAGTCTTCTAGCTTTTGTATTGTTCTCTCGCATTGCCCATCAGTCTAAGGATGGTACGTTGAACTCATGTCAAGATTAGTTCCCATGGACTTTTGCAGTGATTGCAAAAACCACGAGGTCAATCTACTATCCCGGTCAGAGATAACAGTTATTGGCACTTAATGCAATCGTATTATCTCTTTAATCTACATCCTTCTTAACTTCTCCATTTTGTCAGTTTCTTTTATTAGCAGGAAGTGTGCGGATTTGGTTAATCTGTCGACGATTACCCAAATAGTGTCATGACCACCCATTGTCTTGGGTAACTTGGTGATGAAATCCATTGTAATCCGCTCCCACTTCTACTGAGGTATTTTTGGTTGTTGTAGTAAACCTGATGGGTTTTGATATTCTACCTTGACTTTGGTGCAAGTCAGACACTTGTCCACATAGGTAGCAATCTCAGTTTTCATGTTTGCCCACCAATAGAGTTTCTTGAGGTCCAGATACATCTTGTCTGAACCTGGATGAATGGAGTATCGACTTTTATGGACTTCATTCATGCCAACATCTCTTTAGCCACCAAAATTCGGTGTCCAGATCCGATTCATGTGATAACGAACGTTGTCACCCTTGACTTCCAAGTTCTTTTCCATTCCTCTTAATGCTTCACCTGTCATGTTTTTAGGTTTCAAGGCTTCCAACTGAGCCTCCTTGATCTGTATGGATAGGTGGGACTGGATAGTCATGGTCAGAGACTTTACTCGGCAAACTGAGTATTCTTTTCGACTAAGGGAATCTGCTACCACATTGGTTTTGTTGGGATGATAACGAATCTCGCATTCATAATCATTGAGTAGCTCCATCCATCGTCGTTGTCTCATGTTAATTTCCTTCTGATGAAATATGCGCTGGAGGCTTTTGTGATCAGTAAAGCCTGTGCATTTCGTACCGTACATGTAATGCCTCTAGATCTTTAGAGCAAAAACTACTGCTCTAGTTCGAGGTCATGTGTGGTATAGTTGACTTCGTGGTTCTTAAGTTGTCCTGAGGCATAAGATATGACATTTCCTCATTGCATAACAACGCAGCCTAGCCCTTGTTTAGATGCAATACAGTAACCTACAAAATTTTCCGTCTCTTCTGGGAGGGACAAGACGGGTGCGTTGCAGAGGGCTTCCTTTAGTGTCTAGAAAGTAGTTTCCTGTTTCTCCTCCCAGTTGAAAGCTACACCTTTTTAAGTCAAGGTGGTGAGTGGCTTTATGATCTTTAAAAAGTTTTGAATGGATCTCCTGTAGTAGCCAGCTAGACCTAGAAACTGACGAATCCCTCTTGGGGTTCGTGGGGTCGACCAGTTTTCGATAACTTTGATCTTGGAGGGATCAACATGTATCCCTCCCTTGTTGACTACATGACCTAGGAATTCCAGCTTTCGAATCCAGAATTCACATTTTGAGAACTTTGCATACAACTTCTCTACCCTTAAGGTTTCCAAGACTTGTTGTAAATGTTGATTGTGTTCTTCCTTACTTTGGGAATAGACTGATATATCGTCGATGAAAACTATAACGAACTGGTCTAAGTAAGGTCGACACACACGATTCATCATGTCCATGAATACTGTTGGTGCATTCGTTAGACCAAAGGGCATTACTACAAATTCATAGTGACCGCCGCGAGTTCTAAAAGCGCTCTTAGGAATATCGGCTTCCTGGACTCATAGTTGATGGTATCCTGATCTCAGGTCAACCTTGTAGAAGAAACTTGGCCCCTTAAAGTTGATCGAAGAGGTTGTCTATCCTTGGTAGAGGGTATCGGTTCTTAAAGGTAAGCTTGTTTAGTTCGTGGTAGTGTATGCACATTTGGAACAATCCATCCTTCTTCTTTACGAATAGGATCGATGCTCCCCAAGGCGAGAAGCTTGCTCTAATGAAGCCTTTGCTTAGATGTTCATTTAACTGGATGGATAGTTCCTGCATCTCTAATGGTGCAAGATGATATGGGTATTTAGCTACGGGGGTAGCTCCAAGAATCAAGTAGATTTGGAATTTGACTTGACGTTCAGGAGGAACACCTGAGAGTTCTTTAGTGAAAACATCAGGGAAGTCACATACTTCACGGATATCCTTAACTCTTTTTGCTTCTTGTGTCTTATCTACCACATGGGCTAAAAAGGCATAGTAATATCTGCAAAGATACTTCTTGGCCTTGACGCAAGAAATGATTTGAAGATTTGCACTAGATTTGTCGCCATAGATAACGAGAGATTCGTTTCTTCGCAGATTAAGATGAATGGCTCTTTCAAAACATAGGATATTAGCACGATGAAGACTTAACCAATCCATGCCCATTATAATGTCAAAAATTTAAATTGAGACTGGCATAAGGTCAATTTGAAATGAATGGTTGTTTCGAGTAAGTGTGCATCCTATGTGTATGTCATTTGTGCTCTCGGTCTTTCCACTTTCCATCTCTACTGTGAATGTATCTTTTAATGATTGAGGATTTTGTTTTAGTAGATCTTTGAATTTATGGCTCACGATGCTTTTCTCCGCACCACTATCGAAAAGAATGCATGCGTAAGAACTGCTGAGAAGAAACGTACCGGTAACCACGTTAGGGTCTGCCATCGCTTCTTCATGGACAATTGCAAAAATTCTCCCCACACCACCAACATTCTTTATCTTTTGGTAGTTTCTCTTGAAATGCCCAATATCACCACACTCATAGCAAGCTTGACTTACTCCCGCAGTAGGGACTTGAGAGATGGGTTGTGCTGGTGCTTTACAGAAATGGGCAATATGCCCCGTCTTGTTGCAGTTTCCGTAGTACATTTCCCTACAAACTACTGTGTGATGGAATTTGCACTTATTGCACTTTGGAAAAGTTCTAACATAAAAACTCGGGGTTGCTGGAGTAGCAAAAACGGTGGTAGGTGTAGGAGTAGGAACAACAACAGGAACAATAGTAGTGTGTAATGCCACAGTTTGTTGTTTTTTGGAGGGATCTTGTGACGATTGCCCCTTTCGCTTATTCCATAACTTCTTTTTGCTGCCTCCTTCTTTGGGCTTTTCAGGAACAACTGGCATGGAGCCTTGACGAACTCCATGATCTACAAGTGTCTGAGCCAGATGCTTAGCACTGTCGAATGTAAGTGGATTGGCGGCAATAACGTTTCCTTAAGTCAGGGGAGTTAACCCCCAGATATATCTTTCTACCTTCTTTCTCTCCGGGGTGACCATGTCGGGACACAGTAGAGCCATGTCACTGATTCTGTTAGTATATACAACAATATTGAAGTCCTTCATCGTCAGAATCTAGAGTTTTTGCTCTAACTTTTGTATTTCACCCCTGGGAGAGTATTCTGCCAGCATTAGAACCTTTATGTCTTCCCAACTCATGGCGTTTGCGACTTGGAGAGATAACGATTTGACATAGCCGTTCCACCATGAAAGGGCTCTGTCTAAGAAGGTGCATTCTGCAAAACTTTACGTTGCTTGCTTCAGGGAAAGCACCTATTTCAAACACTGATTCGGTTTTCTCGAACCAACGTGTCAGAGTAATGACACCTCCAGTTCCATCGAAATATTTGGGCTTAGCTTTTGAGAAATCTTTATATGAACACTCCCTTGGGTGTCCAATACTTTCCCCATAATTTGAATTATGAGCACCACTGCCAGCTCCACTAGTACCAATGGTGTTTATTTATGTCATGGCAGCAGCCACAACGGCGGTTACTGTTGCTTGGAAGACAGCAGGATCATACTGTGGAGGTGGTGTAATAGGTGGATTATTGTTGAAACACCTATTTGATTTACATAGTGGAATCTTTTTCTACAATGTTTTCAAAGATCAACATGATGGTAAGAATTTAATAGTGATTATAAATCAGGAGACTTTGAACCAATACACACTGGTTCAATACATATTCTGCAAAGAGTTTGAAATAGGGTCTACCATAAGTAATAACTTCTAAAATATCATCAAGAATCTTGGCAGATATTTTCCCAAGAAAAGAGAATGCATGTCAAATTTCTTGGTATATTAGATGTATAGTGTTTGGAAAATATGACCCTGAAGTAGGTCTACAACATACTAACTTAACGAAAAAACTTTGACAGCATACAGACATATCGAAAGATGAACTTTTGAGGTCTAACTATAAACATGAAAAATAACACTAGATTCTATAAGTAGACTTAATCTATATCCAAAATACTGAATAGTGTATGCCCTACTCGCAAGGAGTGTTGTTCTGATTTGTACTAGTTTTAGCCCTAGACGTGGCCAACTGGTGTTCTATTATCAACACACACCTTTCTAATGCTGCTTGGCGCTGCCGAAGTTCTCTAATCCCGGTTCGATTGGCAGTTAGTTCTGTTTACAGGGCCTTAGTGTTATTTCTGGTTAACTCTTGATCTTCTCTCAAGTGGCGGAGGTGAACCGTGTTGACTACCATGGTAGTACCAACCACCACAACTCGATGGATGGCTGCTCTTGCTTGCTCGTCGTTACGAGAAACTCGACATACTAACATAGGGAGGCTCTGTCTTCTGAGCCTCCCTCATCAAGGTTGTAGAAGCTTTGGTCCCCAATATAGGGAAGGTAGTGACCCGGTTCACGACTCCACCCCTCTAAGTTTACTGCCCACTGTGGTGTCGAACCTTGGAAGTTCTGTCGGGGATTGGGATTTTGGGAAACTTGAGGTGGATCATAGACTTTTGGTTTCAAGTTAGAGTCTTCATGAATATCCTCTTCCTCAAGTCTTCTTCTATTGGAGCCACATGGTCGTCTTCTGGTTCCTCTTCGAGCCATCCTCCGTTCTCTTGATTGGGAAAGTACGGATCCCCCAGCAGATGAAATCCAGCCATGTTATCTATGCAAGAATAGGGGTGTAAGAGCTATTAATAAATCTAGAGATGGTGTTGTCGTGTTATAAATACTCCTATAGTATTTAAATTTATGTTTGGTTCTAGACTTCTTCTGGTATATAGGTTTGGTAAGTTTTAGACTTGTTGCAACACCACGATTACTCCCAAACACATGTTAGTCATATCTCAAATAAATATAGTTGACCAGACTATATTTATCCCATATATGATTACATAACTGTCCAGGTGTAACTGCAGTGTCCAACATCTAAATACTTTTATGTAGTTCTCACTGTGATATTGTTTCTTGTATGTATGCATGTCAGTATACTTCTTATAAAATACTTAGATTTTAAAAAGTATACTTTTAGTCAGAGCACTTCAACCCCATTGCATTTATAGTCGTATATCTTTTATATATACTTAGTTCACTATAAACATGCTCTGATACCAATGTGTCACACCCCCAAACCGGAACGGCAGAAACGTTCAGGGGCGGATGACGTCATGTACAATATCACAACAATTGCATAATAGTAATCAAAGTACAACAGCCATGTATTGAAAAAGTATAAGTTTTTACATATGTGTTCAAGTCATTGTATACAAGACACCAAAAAGTTAAAAGATATGAGTCAATGAAGCTCCGTCTTCTCAAAAATCCGTGGATGTACCTGTCTATTGATTTCCTGAGAATACAAGTTTTAGAAGAGTGTCAACAATTAAGTTGGTGAGTTCATAAGCATGTTTGTAATTGAAATCTGTTGTTTGTTTCTTGAAAACTGTAAACATGTTTTTCCCAGAAAATCCTATAATTTCTATTGTAATATGTTGTACTCAAAGTGTGTAAAAGTTATTGTACTCTGATATAGTGTGCTATATTTTAAAACCATATGAAATCATGTAAGATATGTTTTTCTGTAAGGACTTAGTATTCTGTATTTATATACTTGTAAAATACTATATTATAGTTTTATTATTTAATAAAACTATATGAAGATGTTTACTTATTCTTACGCTGATAATATTTTTCAACACCAAATTGTGAGTTATCATAACCATGCTTGATAACCTAAGATGGCATGAACACGACGTTCCTCAGGCATCACTATCGGTACGACATTTGTCAGCCTAACTATAGCGAACAGTTAAGGTGCGGGATTGTCAGTCCTGTATAGATATATACACAAGTGTCACACTCTCCTTCCAAGATACTCTGGTTATAATTTCAGGACTTAGTTGGTACTTTGATAAGTACGTGAAGTATGTCTCACAAATTTTATATTGATGGTTACGTGTAGAATAATTAAAAGTTAATTTGTAATAGATAAACAGTAACTATATCTCATAAACTATACTTAATATAATTTATATGTTTGTTTTAGGTAATGTATTCTAAACTTTGAAAAGCAACATGTAAATTCCATAAACTATACCTATTATAGTTTATATGTTTGCATTTTACCGAAACAAATACCTTTGTTAAATTTGAAAAATCTGAAGTATGGTTATCCCTTGAAATTCAATATTTATGTCCAAATGGTACTAAAATAGTTTGTAAAAATTATATTTTTGTTTAAACACTTTGAAATCATTTTATACTTATATAAATATAATATTTATATAATTATGATTTAATAGACAGTCGAATAATTAATTCTACCCCAAGCCCACAACCAAACAAGGAACAGGAAATGAAGTTAAATTATCCATTCTGAGCCTATTGAACCATAATTATATAATTTATACATATATAAATATATATTTTTAACAATGGAAACAGTTAATAAAATATTGAAAACATTTAGATATTAACACAAATTTTATTGTGTTACACTTGTATTCCCACCCTAAAACAGTGAAAAGCTATGAAAACAAAGGGTATGAACTCACCTTTTGTGTAGGTTCCTGGTTGGTTACGATGTGATCGTGAAAATTCTCGGATTAGAACTCGTAACTATAGTCATAGTCTAATGATTTTAAATACATAATAATGTGTGATTAACATGGTATAAGTAACATAAGTATTGATTATACTAGTTTTAAGAGTAAAACTTACCAATACTTTGTAAGAGAAATGATGAAAAATACTTCTTGATGTTGTTTTTGTTCTTGGAAGTGAAAGTGAATTTGTGAGAGAATGGGATTGATTTCAGTTTAAAAGTGTACGAAATGATCAATATGTTCTTTAAATATGAAGAAAAGTGTGGCGGTTTAAGGGTCTTCGCCCAAGAATATAAACCGAGGAAATAGGTTCTCGGTAAGGAATTCCACCCAAGAAGGTTTGTTTTCGGCCGAAAAGGGAAAGCCACCGAGGAGGTTTTCTGCTAGAATTGGATTGCGATCTCACATGTTTGTGGTCCAAGGTTCTCGGCCGTAAATGGTTCTCGGTGCGAGGTAATTGGTCAATTTCGAGGGTTTTCAGTTGAAACCCATTTTCGGTCTGAAAGAAGGCATGACTTGCGAAGGTTCTCGGTTGGGAACTGTTTTCGGTCCGAGACATAGAAGATACATGCAAGACTTCTCGGTTTTGAAACATTTTAAATTTCTAATTTTCACAATACTTTGAATAAAGGTTTATACATATCAAGATTATTAATTTAACTTTCATAAATTAACAAATCAATAAATTTTGACTTTTATTTCACATGTTTGACTTTTGTTGACTTTAGATTGACTTTTATAGACTTGAAAGAACGGGTCGTTACACAATTACATGAAGTGTTATCTTGATAAGAATCCACACTAACTTTTGAATATTTTGTTTGTTGAAGAAATGTTCTTTGACAGAGAATCTTATACGTCAAGAGGTAAATGGGAGTCTTAAATGGACTTGAATAATTTCAAGAACTAATCAAGAATAAACCTTTAGTAATCACTAGCACATGACTTGAGGTTGGAAACCTATCGTGTTGACATATTCTTATTTATGTGCCTATTCCTGTTAAATTGACTATGCATGTGAGTTCTATGAGTTTTCATTTGATTACATAAAGGCAAAGCACATTGATCAGTGAAAGTAAATTGATCCATGTAGGTGATCTGCTAAATAACATGGAAGAAATGGTATGCCCTTCTACTACCAGATGGCAAGAAATTGAGAATAAGCAAGTTTAGTCCATATGAGTTTGAATTTTGTCATGAACCTTGTCCTATCACAGTGGTTGGAAATAACCAGTTCACATGGATATGAACACATACATCATAAAATCTAAGTGGTAAGAGGTTTCTGTCTACTTCATGAAAATGATTGTGAGAAACACTTTCACTTGTAGATTTTATAGGATTAGAGTTGGCAGTTGTGATAATTGCGTTCTCAAATTCGAGTATCATTACGACATCCCTTTTCATAGTTCGAATTGTGAGAAATGGCAATTAGTTTGAACATTCAGGACTTATTACTATGAGTTCTGAAGAGGTTTAAACAGACACATAAGCTATCTATTGAAAGGTTTATGAGCTTGAGAAGTTTAGGAAAAGACGAATCAAAGCACCACGTATCAGAAATCTGAACTTTGGTAAGAAAGTTAATAAGTATTGATTTCTAGAAGTCCAGTTGATTTCTGAGTACATTTCAAAGCTAGTGGGAGTACAAGTGTTGTGATAATAGAATCATAAGTGTTATGATAGTAAGAATGTAATTATTATGCTAGTGGGAGCACAATTTGTAAGTCCTCAAAATTGCTTGTGTATCAATCAGATCCAACAAATGGTGCGGAATCCCAATCAATTGGATGATGTCAGATCAATATAGAAGAGAATGAGAAGAAGAAGAAGATGAATCTATGATGTATTAATGAAATTGAGTGATGCTCCTTACAATAGATTCTCTCACACACACTTCTTCTCTCTAACTTTCTCTCTCTACAAGATGCTCTCTTCTCTAGCCTTCTTCCACTCTTCTTAACCTCCCACAAGCACTCCTCTATTTATATGGACCTCCAGCCATACACATGTGTACAGCCGCACACCCTGTGTACGGCCGTACACACGTGTACGGTCGTACACACAAACCGCAAACATATACCACATTATATAAAAATATATTTTCCTAGAAAAGAAAAGTATAAACCATATTTTTGACCCAACAATCTCCCCCTTGGTTTATAGCTTTCTTTTCTAATTGGCCCAACAAACTCCCCCTAAAAAGTAGCTGGCTTTTTCTTGTTAATCTTCATTGGGAGCTTGGCTTCAGCATTAATCTTCCAATTTCTTCACAGCATCAAGATGAACATATGAATCTTCAATAAATGAATACATCTTGAGTGGTTGGGTTTTTCTTCAAAATTTGACATTGAACGCACGTTGGGTAAGGAGGCTTGATGTACTGATTCTTGAAAGATAGCGCTTTCAGCTTGAGAATCTTCAGAGAGAACAATGGAGAGAAATAATCTTCTAGATCACTTTAGCAGGTTCATAGATAGCAGCAAATTGATTGAGGAAGCTTCAATGCAATCTGTCACATAATCTTCAAGTACAGCTTCGCCATGCTTCTGGGGTTGACAAATTAAATGTTGAAAGAATAATCTTCATTTCTTGTTCCTTCGAATGAGAATTCTTCGATGCTCACGGATGAAGCTTTGGCTTAGAAGATCTTCAATACAGTCTCCACGAGTCTCATCTACGCCTGAAATCACTTTTCAAGACAAAACAAAACTAAAAGAAAAATTAGCACACAAAAAAAATACTTTTGGATTTTTTTTTATATTTTCTGGAAAAATAAAAACAGAAACAAAAATATTTTTGGAATTTCTGAACAAGAAATGACACTATTTTTGGATTTTTAATTTTATGATTTTTGTTTGATTTTTGAATTATTTTTAATTCTCCCCCTAAAATTTGTGCATAGAGGAAAACTATGAACAAATTTAACAAAAATAAAATGATATCTAACTTTGAGAATGATTTGGGATCAAAGTTTTTAGACAGCCTTTATCCGCTTGTCGGTACCTTCCATCTTCACGTCTTTGTCTGGTCGATCGCCGGTATTGTTGTCCACTTAAACACGAAACATTGTGACAAAATTAGGACATACTATAAGTGACAAGACAATGTGACCCTAAGTTCCTAGATATTATATCTGATCCTAAGTTTCTAGATACTATATCTTAAGGACCATTAGCTGACGACGACCAGGGATATTGTTGTCCACCTAAATTGAGCAGCGAGATCTATAAACAATCTTTGAGTGTTCAATTTTAATTGTACTGGAACATGTTTCCCGCTTCCAGATATGCCTCGGTAATCAAGGACTTCCAAAGTACTCCTTACATCGGATGAGCAGACCATCATTAGGGGAGAAGATAGATTCAGAGTATTATCACTTATAGTGCATATGCTGTGTACCGGGTCGGATTGTTAGTCACACAAAGGAGACAGCATATGGCTAACAGATAAGAGGAATTTCATATGTATATATGTTAGGTCCATTATTGTCTTGCGTCTATTGGGCTCGTTAGCTAGTTCAATGTTTATCTCCGGTATGGGCCTGTCCATCCGTGAGTTTTGTAGGGTTTAATATAAATAGATGCTTGCATGCATCCTAGAACGTAATGATTAATAACGATTAGAGAAGTATTGTTCAACATATTCATCGTTCTTATTTTGTAACCCTAGAATCCTCTACAACGGAAGTTCTTAGTCGAGCTCTGCTGATGATTGAGTAATCTAATCATTCGACTCATTCAGATCCATACTTGTGTTTTGTTTTTACTATTTTCACGTTCATTACTTACCTGTTACGAAGATCTAATCGATCAAAGAGTTTTTATAACTCATCAATTGGTATCAGAGCAGGAGGCTGTGTAATTCATACACATCTTTTCTGTGAAAGAGTTTACGATTAGGGTTATTCCGCATTAACTAATATTTATTGAGCCGTCATTCCATAATTGACGTAACTCAGCATTTATTTGTTTTGCCCTAATATTACATATTACAAGTCTGATCTTTCAAACAGGTTAAACGATCAAGCATGGACGAGTCACAATCTAATCCCATCAACATCTCAAACAACATTGGATCAACGACGGAGATTCCTATTCTTTACACCCAGGATTATGAAGTTTGGGCGCATCATTTTGAAGAATATGTCATCGGATCTGAAGACAATGGATATCTTATTTGGGAAGCAATCGTGTCTGGACCATTTGCTCACTCAGGAACATCTAAAATCATTAAAACTCAGAAAGAGTATAATGATCTGTTAAAGGATGTAAAGGACGTTGCTTAAGACGAAAAGGAAAAGTTTCAGTGCAACATTAAAGCATTGAGATTGATTCGATTCGCTCTTCAATCAGATACATTCAGGTTGGTGAGTTCCTGCAGTACAACTAAAGAAATTTGGGATAGCCTGCGAGAGCTATATTCCACAGACGAAGATTTGGAGCATTCTATTTAGAACCTGCTTTTGTCTGAGTTTGGTGAATTCAAACAGAATTCTGATGAAACTGTTACTCAGATGTTCGATCGCTTCAATCATCTTCTTAGCAAGATGATCAAACATGACATAGAAAGGAAGCTAATTGAACAGAAGGTCACCTTTTTGAATGGCCTAAGATCCGAGTGGAGAGCTGTCGTGTCCACTGTTAAAGCTCATGAGCAGTTTAAATCTTATTCGCTGGCAAAGCTGGTGGGAATTTTGAAATCCCAAGAAAAGATTCTCTTGCAAGAGAAAAATGCGGTCTCAAGTTTAGGGTCCTTGGCCCTCCTGTCCAAAAGCAAAAATGTGGTAGAAGATGATGATCTCAACCTAGAAGACTATGATCTTACTTCTGACGATTATGCTATGATGGTGTCTAATCCAAAGAGGTTCATCAAGAAAAGGTTCCCTACCAATAAGAACCAAAATTGGCAGGGAAGCTATAGTTCTGAAAAGGTTAGGGAGGAGTCGAAGACAGAGGAACCAAAGAAAGAGGCGAAAGTTGAAGGAGATTCTGGTGTAAACTGCTACTGGAGGAAAGAACCATTATGCCAAAGACTGTGTTCTGAAGAAAATGGCAAAGAAGGATGAGGAAAAAGATGAAGAGGCTGTGTTGATGAAAAAGCTGGAAGAGATCAAGAGAAAGAAAGCTGCTACTAACCCTTCTATGAATGCTTTAATTGTACAGGGTTCGACAGCGGATGATGAGTTCGGTGGCGTGCAGGTCTGGTCAACCGACTCAGAGGATGATGAAGTCAAGAAGCCATCTCATGGAAAGGCGTATGTTGCAAGAGGTGACGAAAGAAGTGGGAAGTGTTTAATGTTGACAGATGTATCTCACATGAGGGGATACAATACAGACGGTGGGAATGAGGACACCAAGGAGCGAGAGGACTTATGCTTCACAGCAAAACCTCTCAGTGTGCAGATCAATGAGCTTGATGAATTGATCAAGAAGATACAATCCCTTTTTATTTCATTCAAAGTCCCACAAAATTCATATGAAAAAGAATTAAATAGCTTAAATTCAAGAATCTCAAATCTAGATAGCTGTTTAACTCAAACACGGGTCACCAATTCTAACCTAACTGACCAAATAAGCAGGGTGTCATCCAAGAGTGAGGAACGGAGGATGTGGATAGAGCTGAAGGAGTCGGAGCTAATTAAATCTAAGGACGAAAACATTTATTTACAAAGAGACAATTTAAAACTTTTGAAAGAGAGAAATGTTTTTTGTTTAATTGCTAAACGTCTTTATGCTAACATCACTCAACTTCATCTGAACTGTGAAATAGGGCAAAAAATTCATCGCATGATTTTGCCCTTCCTTGATTTTAAGGAGGATGAAATCGATGCTGAAGCATATAATTGCGAAAATGTAGTTTCGTATGATGATGTGAATCCGACTTATATGTATGGTCTGGACAAAATTGAATCTTTCATAAAGTCCAAGGACCATAAGGACATGCTGAAAAACCTTTTAGATGAAAACGATAAGCTGAAACTAAGGACCGACACCATACAAAAATTTGACTCGTTGAATGCCAATTTAAGTTCAGAAAATAAAATTGATGTTGAAAACGCATCTGAACTTAATGAGGATGATGATATGAGCGTAATTTCTATAGAGGATGAAGTCGACTGTTCTGAATTTGTCAAGAGCGAACCCAAAAACCACAAAAATCTTATTTCTGAAAATTCTGTGGAGTTTGGTCGTTTGTCCCAAAATAAGTCCCTGATTCTTGAAGAAAAGGCTGTTGTGTACCAAAAGGTGAGAACAACACCAAATCAGGTGTATAAGGTCACAAGAGTAACCGAACATCAGACAGCCGAACTCACCGCCATAGTGAACGAAGATAATGCAGATGGTTGTGATGAGTTTTTCTAGTCTGCTCCTATAGATAATGCTGACGAAACTGTTGGTCTGTCAGAGCGGACGTCCTGGAAAACCAAAGGCAGATATGTGCCAGAGCCACTAAACAAGCCTGACAACTTCGATGTGCCAAGCACTAGTTGTACAAAAGAAGTTCCTATAGAAGAAGTCACTTCTACAAGAGAAACATCATCTGTTAAAAGTGAACTGGCTGACAGGAAGCAGAAGCAAAAGGCCAACATCCACCGACAACCGAAACAACTGAAGGATCAAAAGCAGCAAAGGAATCTGAGATACAAAAAGAATCTCTCAGAGCGAAGACAATTTTGGCGATCTCAAAACGCCCATTTCTCTTATCATGACAAAAATTCAAAGTCAGAGAAAAGTGCTGTCAGGCCGCAAGAGAGTAACAACAACCGAAAGGACAGGTTCGGTTCTGAAAGGAATAACAACCGAAGGGACATGTTCGGTTCAGAGAGCACCAGCAACCGAAAGCATAGGTTCGGTTCCGAAAGCAAAAGATACCAAAGTTCAAGGTTCGGTCCCACTAATGACCAAAAACAGAAGGGTCACTTAGAACCTCAAGTCAAGAAAACTTCTCAATCCAAATTCTCTCGTTCTAATTCCTCTCAACCTCATTCTAAACCCAATTCTGTTCAAACTCAAAATCCAAAATCTTCAATAGATTTGAAAGGAAAATCGAAGGTTTCCTCAGTCAAGAATGATCAAAAGCAGTCCAAGGCCCAAACGCCAAAATCTGAATCCAAACCGACTGTAACAAATCCTAACAAAATTAAAGTATTCACTATTAAGAAGAAAGATGAAACAACTTTAATAAAAAGAACATATCTTGTTGACATTTCTCTTACTATTCCTGTTCCTGTGAAAGGCTCACGTGGACCCAAGAAACTTTGGGTTCCTAAATCTGCTTGATTTTTGCAGGTTATCAGTGACGAGCAGTTCGACGAAGAATGGTATATTGACAGTGGCTGCTCATGTCACATGACAGGAAGGAAGGAAGAGCTGAGGGAATTTTGATCTCTGCCAAATGGTGGAAATGTTAAGTTCGGGAACAAATCATATGGAACGATAAAAGGTTATGGGATGATAACAAATGGTGACTTCACAATTAGAAAGGTTGCGTACGTTGAAGGGTTACAACATAACCTCATCAGTGTATCTCAGCTTGTTGGAGGTACCGGTCTTAAAGTTTCATTTGACGATGAGGGTTCGGAAATAATAGAGAAGAAAACAAAATGGGTAATTCTCAAATCAGAGCGCAAAGGCGAAATGTTTCCTCTCAATCTCAAACCTATCAAAGGAAATCTAGCTATCTGTCTGTTATCTAAAGCACATTCTGACGAAAGTTGGTTGTGGCACCGAAGGCTCTCCCATCTCAACTTCAAGGATATCAACAAGCTTGTCACCGGAGGTCATGTTAGGGGTCTTCCATTGCTCAAGTTCGATCGAGAACATTTGTGTGCCGCGTGTGAAATGGGGAAGCAGAGTCGTCAAAGTCACCCATTCATTATAAACACTAAAGTTGTTGAACCACTTGAGTTACTTCACATTGACTTGTGTGGTCCATCATCTATCGAAAGCATTGGCGGTAGCAAGTATATTCTTGTTATTGTTGACGAATTTTCACGTTTTACATGGGTGTTCTCTCTGAAGCACAAATCTGAGGCTACTCTCAAGCTAAAGATGTTTATTAAGCAGGTTGAAGTGCAACTGAGGAAAGTCGTTCGCAACATCAGAAGCGACAACGGACTGGAGTTCAAGAATAAAGAATTTGAAGACTTTTTGGCAGAAAAAGGAACCAGTCACAACTTCTCAGCACCCTACACCCCTCAACAGAACGGAATTGTCGAAAGACGAAACCGATCTTTGTGTGAGGTGGCCCGAACCATGTTAAGTTTTTCTTCTCTACCTTTATATTTTTGGGCTGATGCTATTGCTGCAGCATGTTTTATGCAGAACAGGTCCTATCTCAATAAGCGTTTCACTCTTACTCCTTATGAGATCATCAACAACAGGAAGCCGAACGTTAAATTCTTCCATGTATTCGGCTCACGATGTTTCATCTTCAACTCTAAAGAACATCACAACAAGTTCGACGTTAAAGTTGATGAAGGGATTTTTCTGGGATATTCTCTTACTTCAAAAGCATACCGGGTTTTAAACAAGCGTTCGAGGAAGATTGAAGAAACGTATTATGTGACTTTCGATGACAGCTACGTCAAGAAGCTGAAGGCCACTGAAGAAACAGTTGGAGAAATTTTCTCTCAAACGGGTCAAGTCACGGCCTCGATTGCAAATTTGTGTGAGCAGTTTTTGGAATTATTCGATGAACCGGAGAAAGCTACTCTCTCGGAAGCCAATGCAGCAGACAACAAAGTCGACCATCTGAAGCAAATCGTCGAAGATGCCACCAAACGAATGGGTGAAGGAGAACAAGTTCCAAATGAACCTCCTCAGCACGGCGCTTCAGTTGAGGGGGAGCATCAACCTTCTTCAAAACAGCCGAGCTCACAAGTTGAGGGGGAGAGCTCTACTCCAGCTGCACCCGAAAGCTCTACTGCACCCGAAGGTACTGTAGCACCCGAAAGCTCTAAATCACCGGAAAGCTCTGAACCACCCGAAAACACAACACCACCTAAAAGTCCTATAGCACCGGAAAGTCCAGATACACCTGAAAGCTCATCAGTCGAGGGGGAGAATGCCGATATGTTTTACGACGATGATAGCCAATCTGAATTAGAAGAAATGGTGAATGCTGAATTGGATCCATCCTATGATCCAAATTACCCTCCTCTTGTTAAATGGACCAGAGATCATCCTGTTTCATAGGTTGTGGGTAATGTCTTTGAAAAGGTCCTAACCCGATCTCAACTGAAGGCAAAGCAAACATCTCTATTCTCAAGAGTAGAATTCTGCATGTTTAACTCTTTCGTCTCAAAAATTGAACCGAAGACAGTAAATACTGCTCTTGATCACTCTGACTGGGTTCAAGCTATACAAGATGAACTCAACGAGATCGAAAGAAATAAGGTTTGGCGCCTCATTCCAACTCCTAAAGACGCCTCAGTTGTTGGTCTCAAATGGGTCTTCAGAAATAAAATGGACAAGGAAGGCAATGTGATAAGAAACAAAGCTCGTCTAGTGGTGAAAGGATACTTCCAGGAGGAAGGAATTGATTATGAGGAAAATTTTGCTCCGGTAGCAAGGCTTGAATCTGTTCGGATATTTCTTGCCTATGTTGCACACAAGAACTTTGAGGTCTACCAAATGGACGTAAAGTGCACATTTCTGAATGGAGAACTTGAAGAAACGGTGTACGTGGAGCAACCTCCAGGCTTCGTTAATGAAAAGTACCCTAATCACTGCTATATTCTGGACAAAGCGGTTTATGGTCTGAAACAAGCTCCTAGGGCATGGTATGAAACTCTAACCAAGTTTTTAAAGATGTCAAGATTCAAACAAGATTCGGTTGACCCAACCTTCTCTCATAAGAAGGAAGGTAACCACCTTATGATTGTTCAAATCTATGTCGATGATATTATCTTTGGCTCAACGAATCCTAGCTTAACAGCTGAATTCAGAAAGCTGATGGAGACTAAATTTGAAATGAGCTCAATGGGTCCGATTAACTTTTTCCTTGGTTTAAATATTAGACAGGGACCCGAAGGCATCTTTATCAACCAGGAAGCTTACACCAAGACTCTTCTTGCTAAATTTGGCATGATGGGAGACTCAAAGGTTAAAGTTCCAATGGCATTCGGCACCAAGCTCACTCCATCCTTGGATAAACCGGCAGTTGATATTACGCTATATCGCCAGATGATCAGTTCTTTAATGTACCTTACTGCTAGCAGGCCTGATATAATGTTTATTGTCTGTTATTGTGCTAGATTTCAAGCGAATCCTCATGAGCCTCATATGCTTGCAGTGAAGAACATACTCAGGTATCTGAAATGAACTACCTCTCTCGGCTTATGGTATCCATCAAACTCAGGTTTCTTCGTTCAAGCCTACTCAGATGCAGACCTTGGAGGTTGTGGACTAGACATGAAAAGCACCACTGGAGGCTGCCAACTCCTTGACGGGAAGTTGGTTAGCTGGCAATCAAAGAAACAGACTTGTGTATCTCTGTCTACAGCTGAAGCAGAATACATCGCAGCTGCCTCCTGTACATCTCAAGTGATTTGGATCCAAAGCCAGCTCCGGGACTATGGACTCAATATGAAAAAGATCCCACTATATTGCGAGTCAGAGAGTGCAATTAGGATCTATCATAACCCAATGCATCACTCCAAGACTAAGCACATAGCACTGAGGTATCACTTCATTAAGGATCATGTGGAAGATGGGAACGTCGAAATTCACTTTGTTCGAACCACTGATCAACTGGCTGACATCTTCACCACAGCTCTTCCTGAAGCTTCTTTCAACAAAATTCTACAAGGGCTAGGAATGATGGAATCGGAGTCAGTACCAAAGATTACTTCTCAAGATCAAAAGTTAGAAGCGAAATAGACCGAACGTTCGGGTTCGGGTCTCATGTATGCCGAAATGAACCGAATGCTCGGGTTCGGGTCTTGTTCTGGTGTACCGAAATGAACCGAACGCTCGGGTTCGGTCGTATCATCTGATCTTCGCTTATCACTCAAAGGTAGTTTCTTTGGTTGTAAATCTTTTGTATTATTTTCTCAAATTCATTTATCTTATTGTCAAAGTTCTTTTCTTTTTCAAACTTTTTTTTTGGCAACCGAAATAGACCGAACGTGCGGGTTCGGTTCCAAAATTTTTCTCACCCAAAATAGACCGAACGCTCGGGTTCGGTTCCAAAATTTTTCTCAACCGAAATAGACCGAATGCTCGGGTTCGGTTCCAACATTTTTTTTGTATTCATTTTTTTTATGTCTTATTTTTCTTTTTTACCAAAAATTCCAAAAATATTTTTTTATTTTTTCTTTTCGTAAATTCAAAAACTCCAAAAATATTTTTTTTTAATTTATTTATTTATTTTATTTTGATTTTGGCTCTTATCTTTCTGTATGTCTATTTGTGGAGAAATCATTTCACTAGTTAAGTGTCCCTAGAAGCATGCTGCTGTATGTGTCCAAAGCCTCACCTGATTCTGAATAATAGCCTTACTGACTTGGTACAAACAAACCTTGTCTTCCCAATTAGGCTCTTATATTTATTCTAATCATGAGCTACCTAACTCTCTTCTCACATGAGATAAGAGTTTTCTGCTTGGTCCCTATTTTTCACAGCAGAGGTACTTTGGTTTCTTTACACCATCTACATTACTTTTCTCCATCTTATTCGCTTCACAAACGTAACCCTTGAGACTCTCAGACATTACCACTGAGGTTTATGGTTGCACAATTTTTGTGTTCATGATCTTAGCTTCTTGTCACTACGTGCTAAGTGAAACCCACAATTCAATACCTACTATGCATTGACGGTGAACTAATAAACATACTCTAGCTTTCACTAATGAATTAACGGACTTATCAATGGGGATACAATGTGAAATCTCTATTTTGCTTTTGAGTGATTCCTATGAACTTGTTAAATCCCATAACATTTCTTCCCTTGGAATCTAGTTTTATTTTTTTTGAGATTTTACATACATTAGTTTACCTTGCCACTTAAATTATCTCCAACCTACTTGTTCAACAGACTACACTGGTCTCACAAGTACTTCGTTCGATTTCTGTCTTATATCAAGATTAGGAATTCTGAATTGAAGCAAAAACCACCTAAATAAGCCTAATTAAAAGAAGCCTTTCAACATTTCTTAATAAGTGTCTGATTGTTATTCAACAGGAAACCATACAAACACTTTAAGGTCTTTCCTGAATTTGAAGGAAGAGATTCATGCCCGGAATCCATTGTTTCATGTCTTTATTGACATCACATAATCCCTCAAAAGTATTGCTTTATTTCTTTTTCTTTTACACACTCAGCACGAAAATCTTTTTGATTTTCCAAAATTCTGGTTTCATTAATTACGAGGCATTTTAATTGGATTGGCTGTTATAAAAGGGTTGTGGTTAATTTTGATCCACGTGGGCGATTTTATTTTAAAGATGTCGTTAACTCTAAAAGGATAAGATGACAAAATGTTGACTCAGGCCAGAGTCCAATCGATTTGATTTCAAACGGCGCAAGAAGGTCAAGCGTGCGAATTGGAACTGTTTCATCTCAAAACGGCGCCTGATGGGAAGGCGTGTGAATCGGGACTGACACTCTCTCTCATGCGTAATCATCGGCAACACCAACTGTCACGCATCAATCGCCTCCGAAAAACTCTTCGTATTTCACTCGAAGATTTGGGAAAGATTCTTCTCTCTCTTTTACCCACAGTATAAAAGGTAACGTAAACCTTTGTTTACCTCTTTACTGCACCCATATTTCCAGAGAGCAAGAAAATCCTCTAACACTCTATTGTTCATCATATCTCCCATCTTCTTCACAACAATGGCGGATTCTTCATCAGTTCACGCTACTTCACACATCTTGCCGATTCGTCCCCAACAGAGTTTGATCATTGATCTTACTCCTCAAGCATACGACGCTTTCATGTTCCCAATTATCGAATGCCTGAAGTACTCGCCGATCGCTCCTACTCTTACCAGAGCTGAAGCAGTTCCCATGGAGTTCTTGTCCCAGATTTTTGCCACTGCTCACTACGACAAGGTCGTCGACCGGATTTTCTTCGATGTGTTCGAGCACAAGGCGTCGATTTCCAAGCAGAGATTCTGCTCATTGTTAGGGTTTGAACCTGATTCGTCGAGGGTTAACTCTGAAACCATTCCAATGGGTCATCTTTTCAACATGTTCTACAACATGGGGTATACTGAGGTGTTGACCACAGTCACGCAGTTCAAGAAATCGTGCCTGCCACCTCAGTGGAATGGGATGTTTACAGTGCTTTTCAAGGGGCTGTCTGAAAGAAGTGCTGGATCAGACGGGGCAAGTCGTCTGTTCATTTCGATCATGTACGGGATCTACAACGGTATCAATATGGACTACGGGTCGGTCCTTTGGCAACAGCTCATTCAGAGCCTGTCTTCCACTTCTCGGCATTCCGAGATTTCATACGCCCGTTTCTAGACTCTCGTCACTAAATGGGTGATGGACAAGTACCACATCCCCATTGTTGCTGGTGCTCCAATGTCTTTGATTGGTACTTTCCATACCACGAAGATCATTGTTTCCGATGCCTCTAAATTTTCGTTCAACGGTTCAATTCCGGAAACAATGTATAGTGATGTTCCTGCCGACAACCAGATTATTAGAATGTACAAGGAGTTCCGACGCTCTGGTTCGAGAGAGCTTACTCCAGAGATGCTAAAGTCAATTCACAATGCTAACAAGCCTGCCCCAAGAGGAAAGAAGGCTGACAAGGGCAAAGAAAAACAGGTTGCAAAGGGAGTCAAAGGCCCATCTCCCAAGAAAAGGAAAACCACCAAGACTGTTCAATCCCCACCGCAGAAGAGGAGAAAAACCCAACCGAGGAGTAAGCTGATCATCGCTTCATCCTCAAGCGAATATGAGGAAGAGGGTTCTGCTTCTGAAGGCTCTCCTCGTGGTAACACTCCACCACGATCTCCTACCCCTGAAGTTCACTTCTCTACTTCTCCAATCTCCTCTCCACCAGTTACAATTCCAGTTTCTATTCCCCCCATAACTTCCACCACTGAAATACCATTCACCTCCATCCCAGTACCACCTCCCATATTTACCGAAGCAACCACCACCACTACAGAAGTAAGAACCAACGTATCTGATATGGAGGTTCATACTGACGCACTCACATCCACCTCAGCACCCGAACCCACACCAACAACCGAACATACCACCCAACCCGAACCTACTGCTACTACCGAGCCTCCAACTTCACCACCACCATTTTCTCCTGCTCATGCAGCAGAGAGTGAAGAACCACTCCTTGGAGGGGAGGACATGACCTTCGATTCGGTCTATTACAGTCCGTTTCAAGTTCAGAGTGACGATGATGACGATGCTCCTGTCATAAAGAGGCATCTCAAGGAGCTACACGATAAAATCGATTCGCTCATCGCCTCATCTTCTACATCTCAGTCCTCCATCTCTGAAGCTGCCATTCAGAAAATTGTTGATGCTTTTTCCAAAGCTCATCAAGTTTCCCTTGATTTCGCCACTGCAGCCATTGATGCCTCAACCAAAGCTTGTAAGGCAGCGACCGAAAAAGTCGATAAACTATTCACTGAGGCTTCTTACTTGTTGCAATCTTTACAGAAAAATGCTGAAGCCACCAAGACAAAGCTGGAACCCATTGTCAACCAGCTGACTACATCAATCGCATCAGAGCTGAAGTCGTTCGCTTCACTTCGTCAAACTATTTCTGACGACAACTCAGCTTTCAGAACAACCATTGAGGAGCGCCTCTCCAAGCTTCAAGAAGACTTAGCTGCTGAGAACTCCCTCATGGATGCTCTCGTAAGGAAGACTACCGCTCTGAAGGTCAAGAGTACTCAAATCTCCAACTCTCAACAGGAGATTGAGTCTCTTCGATCTGAAAGAGAGGTGGTTAAATCATGTGTTTCGGATGTCCACTCAGCTATCTCAAACATCCTGGAAGCACATGACCCGATCCTCAATTATTCTGTGAGGCGTGACCTTGCAGAGAAGCTTGCTCCCGCCCTCTCTCTACTGAGCAAAATTGAAGGGCTCCTTGATTTCGTGTCCCTTCCAAAATAAGGGGGAGAAAAAGAGAATGTGTCTCAACCACCTCCTACTTCAACAGCAACACACACAACCGAACCTCCTCCAGTAGGCCAAGCCTTAGGGTTCGGTGTAAAAGACAAGGGAAAGAAAATTGCTGAGGAGAGCGATGAAGATGATAAGGAGACAATTGCCAACCTTTTGAAGAAGCAAGGTCGAGATAAAGAGGCTGACATCAGCGCTCGTGTGGCTAGAGAGGCTGAAGAAGCCGAAAGGAGACAGAAAGAAGCCCACGACCTTCTTGAGAGCAGGAAAACTCTTTTTCATCCTTGGACTCTTGAGAAACTGATTAAAGAATCCATCGAAACACCCAATATCTTGTGGCTAGAACCCGTGATCTCTTTAGATCGTTCTAACACTATCGACTCTCAGTTTGATATGCCACTGACCTGAAAGGCGTTTATTTTTCATGCCTTTTCCAACATTGCTGAGTTCCCTCATCCTCATCCAAAGGTTGATCGGGACTTAGTCGAATTTTATCTAAGGGCAGCTCAACCACAATACCAAACTTGGAGTGCTCAGAAAATCGTCAATGTTCGGGTCCTAAAGCCGTACAAGGAAGGCAACTTCACCAACATTCGGTTCAAGATACTACGAGGATCTGCCAAGACCGAACATGCCATCTCACTTGCAGATCTTCCCAACCTTAATCCCCATGACTGGATTATCTTGCACAACATCCTTCTTACAAACGAAGCAGAATATGGTCCGATCATCGACCACTTTAAGAGGATGCTTGTATGCTATGTCATGGAAGTTGCCCTGATGGATCAGGAGATAGGGAGCGTAATCAAGAAAAAGCCTACCATATCTCCTGTTGGCTCTGCCAGTGATCTCAACATGATGCAGATGGGGAAGATTGACCCAAAGAGAAACTTCATCATGTTTACCAGAAACAAAGGACAGAAATGTCTTTTTGCCTTGGCAGACAAACATCTCTACACCACTGCTTGTTTGGAACACGTTTTAGGGATCATCCATCGGTGCAAGTAGAACACAACGGATGATAAAAAGTACTTTGATGATATGATTCAATGGTACATTCGCTTCAGACAGACTATCCTTGCACTTATCTCACGTCTGTTTGATACAACAAAGAAGGTTCCTACTGCTGGCCCAAGCAAGAAGAAACAATAGTCTCGCTCCATATTAACGCAAAGGGGGAGATTGTTAGGTCCAGTATTGTGTTGCGTCTATTGGGATCGTTAGCTAGTCCAATGTTTATCTTCAGTATGGGCCTGTCCATCCATGAGTTTTGTAGGGTTTAATATAAATAGATGCTTGCATGCATCCTAGAACGTAATGATTAGTAACGATTAGAGAAGTATTGTTCAGCATATTCATCGTTCTTATTTTGTAACCCTAGAATCCTCTACAGCGAAAGTTCTTAGTCGAGCTCTGCTGAGGATTGAGTAATCTAATCATTCGACTCATTCAGATCCATACTTGTGTTTTGTTTTTACTATTTTCACGTTCATTACTTACCTGTTACGAAGATCTAATCGATCAAAGAGTTTTTATAACTCATGAATATATAATATATATATATATATATATATATATATATATATATATATATGTATAATATGCAGAGAAATAGAGTTGCATATGTTATAGTCCAGGTCGGATCTCTTCCAATCACGCAGAGGAGGTAACATATGACTAACAGACAGAAAGAAAGAAAATGATTTTCTACAGACCTAATTTATCGGAATTTACCAGTCACCCCATCAATACCGGAATTAAGGATAGAATCCGCACATGGAGGAAAAGTTAAACCACGGTTCCAGATACGGGTTCATTTAATGTGACGAGTAGATTCCCATATATATCTCCCTGCTCAACCTATCCAAGCGTCGTATTGTCAGGCTGAACAGATCTAACTAGGTCAAGATTTGTCAAGTCTATAGATTCCTTAAGTTCATCTGCACCTAGTCAAGTCCGTTAAATTCTTCATGCCTACCGACGCATCAAACTAGAGCATAGACCCTTCAACTTTGGGTACGTTACGTAGACTCAGGTTGCCTATTATCACTCACTTCCCAAAACATCTCCCTCAAGCACATTCCATAACCAACATATTATTATTTTGATATTCTATTTTTTTTTTAATTTTTTAATTTTTGTTTTGTTTTTATTTCTCCCCCTAAATTTGTGCATAGGAGAGAAATGAAATTAAATGCGCAAATTTAAACTATCCTAAAACAAAATTTTGTCTTTAAAGCGAATCAGCTTAAGAAAAACTCTGGAGTATAGAGAAGAAAACTCAAACCGTAAGTCACCGATTGAATTTGCATCCAAAAGGTCTGAGAACAGCACGCGTAATCTCAAAACAGATCCGAAAATTCTTCATGTCATTAAGCACAAACCTCGTGAGTGATCACTTCCTTTCTTCCTTTCCCGCAAAGGACACATTCTCCCAATCAATGTTCTGAGTGTTGTACTGTTGAGAGATGTCTCCTATCATGTGCCTGGAGCAATCACTATCAACAAACCGAAGTATGATGATATGCCTCCATAGCTGCTCCAGCACAGAGCAGGATCAGTTGGTCTTTGGAACCCAGTCCATTTTGAAAATGGGTCGACCTTTGTCATCCTTGCACGATACTCTCTCCCATGACGTATCCTGCTTATCATAAACAGAAGATGTAGAAATATTAGAACCGTTAGAAGATTTGGGAGAGTGAGCCTTTGGAACCTATTTGTAGTTGGGTTTAACCCATTTCTTTTTCGATCTGATGGGTGGCTCAGTACTTGCTTTTGAACTCGAAGCTGGCCGTTGAGATGACTTTGATTTTGGCTTCACGGGAGCATCTCTAGGATTTGGCTTCTTGGCTGACATTCCCTTCTTGACCTTGGGATTTGATTTCTTGGCCTTGGGAGTTGAACTCTTGCCCTTCGTGGCATTCCAGTCGCCATTTTCTGAACGTGACCTGGAGGGGTTTCTTTTGAAGTATCTCCCTCTTGGCGTGTTCTGCCACCCTTGTGCATAGTAGGGAACGTATGCTCGATTAGGACAATTTCTGGCAATTTGTCCAGGTGTTCCACAGTGAAAACATGTCTTTTTCTTCACTGTGGAGTTGTTTCTTCCTGCCCCTGGTGGCATATCCTTGCCTTGTCACTGATTGTTCCCACAAGCACACTTACAGCAAGTCGGCTGTTTCACTTGATTTGGTGGCCTGTACTTCTCAACAGCAGGTTGATCAGAAGCAACTGAGTTCGAAGCAACAGATTCAGAGCTCAAGGAGTCATTGGTGTGTTCAATAGTTTTCTCCTTGTTGTCATCCTCTACTACTTTACCTGCACAAGAAGTAGAATCATTAGTATCGTTCATCTCAACATCCTCAGTTGGCCCTGATTGTTCAGTCTTAATTGAAGCTGGAGCAGGGTTTTGTCCATACTGAGTAGGCATTTCTTCCTCATTGGTCTCAAGGGGTGGGGTATAATTGTGATTGAAAGGTGGAGGAACACAATCATACCCTAAACCCTTGTTTTGATTATCTTTGAATTTTAATTGGTTTTCAAATAATGACTCGACTGTCTTACTTGACGCAGTGTAATTTTTGAAACTAATATCTGTTTTTCCACACTTAATGTTCAAAGCGTCAAGTTCTTCAGTTACAGCAGCAAGTTTGCGTTTAATGTGATCGTAATTTTCACACTTGTTGCTGTACTCTTCCTGAAGCTTCCTAAAGTCTTTGGTTTTTGCTTCTAGTTGTGCTTTTAACGGTTTCTGACCTTTCCTTAGAGTATAGCCTTCATATTTGAGTTCCTCATTTTCCCTTTTTAGCAAATCAATTTGTTCGCAAAGAAATTTAATCGTAGCTTTACAAGATGGAGTACATGAAACTTCATTTACCGGAATTGATGTGGAACTCATTTTTATTTATTTATTTATTTATTTTTATTTTTTTATAATATTTTTTTATTTTTTATTTTTAAATTTTTTTTAATTGCCCTTTGACTTAAAAACCGGGAAAGTCAACCTTAAAAGTCAAATTTAAAAAGTCAAACTAGAAAAGTCAAAATTAAAAAAGTCAAACTTAACAGTCAAACCGAAAAGCTAAATTTGAAAAATTAAAAGTCAAACAAGAAAGTCAAAATTTAAAGTCAAAGGTCAACTTTTAAAAGTCAAAGTCAAAATTTTAAATCAAAAGTCAAAAATTAAAAACTAAAATTTTAGGTTGAAAAAAGAATTTAAAATTAAAAGAAAATCAATTTTGGACTGAAAATGACAAAAATGCAAAAGTTGGAACAGAAGACCAGCTTATGTTTTAGAAGACCGAAGGATTGTCACAAAAGAATGGTTGGATGAGTTGGCAAGGCGCGCAGACTTGAATCTAGAGGTTCCGGTTTCAATCCCCGTCACCTTCAAACCCGTTTCCTTTTTTTATATATGAAGGCTGCTGAGCGAGGACGAGAGCTGCGAAGCGAGGAGACCCAAATGCGAGCCGAACACGCTGCTGAGCCGTGAACCAGAGGCGAGACCGAGCCGTATACCGAGGCCACACACGGAGCCGCACACCGAGGCGCACACTCCTAGCCGCACACTGCTGAGCCGCACACACTGAGCCGTATACTTCGAGCCGCACACCGAGGCTGCTGAGCCGCACACCTTCAACAGATTCGCGAAAAAACGACATTTTTCACCATTTTTTGCTCTAGAACTCGATCAAAAGCTCGTTTTTATGAAAAATGCAAAGAAGTAACCCCCCTATTTTTGCGAGATCTATCCAAAAACGCTATTCTCTTTTCAAAATAAGATCAAATAAGCTCCAGATCTGACAAAATTGATTGATACAACAAAGCTCTGATACCAATTGTAAGTACCCAAAATTGCTTGTGTATCAATCAGATCCAACTGATGGTGCGGAATCCCAATCAATTGGATGATGTCTGATGAATATAGAAGAGAAGGAGAAGAAGAAGAAGAAGAAGAAGATGAATCTATGATGTATTAACGAAATTGAGTGATGCTCCTTACAATAGATTCTCTCTCACACACACTTCTTCTCTCTGACTTTCTCTCTCTACAAGATGCTCTCTCCTCTAGCCTTCTTCCACTCTTCTTAACCTCCCACAAGCACTCCACTATTTGTATGGACCTCCAGCCATACACATGTGTACAGCCGCACACCTTGTGTACGGCCGTACACAGGGTGTACGGCCGTACACACAAACCGCAAACAGATACAACATTATATAAAAATATATTTTCCTAGAAAAGCAAAGTATAAACCATATTTTTGACCCAACACAATTATTACGTTAAGTGTTGCAAGTTAGCATTGTTGTTTATAGGAAACAAAGTTTTAGTATGCAAAGTTGCAGAGTTTTAAAAGTTGTTTCACTATTGTAAGATTTAAGGGAGAGGATATTTATACTTCATTTCGAATCTAAAAGGTATTAGGTTGAAATTTTAATAGATTTGGTCATAAATGTCATTTTGAAATGTTTCAACATAAGAAATTCTATATATAGAAATATTATAGCAAGAAACTAGTCTAGTATCATCTCTTTAATGTAAGACATTATGAATCGTATCCTATATGCTTTAGATATAGGATCAATTGCATATGCTCTAATATTTGCATGTTCTGATTATTCCAAATGCCTAGCGCATTAAGAGAGAAAAAAGACCAGAACTTGATATGACTGAAGTTGTTAAACGACTGTCGAGGACAATCTAAGGTTTACCGAAGATTGGTTGCTTGTGGACATTTGGAAGTATAGTAATGGATAGACTGTATTGACATGATTCCAAATAGATAGGAATCTATTGAAAATGCATTGTCATATGGAAATTATGGAAACGTTTCCATCATAGGAGTTGGATATTGAGAATCTATGTGTAGGATTATAAACTTTTATGCAAGAAGGATGTTCAAAGGATTGTACTTTGAATTTGACACTTCGGTTCCATGGAATTGTTTTGTAAGAAATCTCCAGTGGAATGTTTTGTAATATCATTAGCAAAGTCTCTATGACTTTGGTTCCTTGACATTACAAAAGGATCGTTGCATGATAGTTTAGGATCTGACACATTCTAATAGAGGCAAGAGTTTGGTATTCTTACACTTGCAATAAGGCTTTGGAATTGTAAAATGAGCATAGTTGAAAATGTGTTCAATTGATCTATTTCACAAAGAGAGGACCATAGGCAAACATACTGTGCAAGCTTGGACCATGGGATTACTATTGTTTTAATTCAAGTATTAAGTTTATTAGTCGAAACATTATCCAAGGAATAATGTGTAATTAATATGGTGATTAAATAATAAGTGATTTATTTATACTCAAAAGATTGAGACTATTTTCGGTTAGGTTATTCTTGTGTTTCACTTCGCATGTTTTACTTCCCGAATAACTAGGTTATTCAAACATCCACATTCAATCAAACATTGGAAGTAAGTAATGAGGTAAGATTGTCATGAATGCGACTGTAGATTGTCTAAGTGTTTAGACATAACACAAGTTTGTTGCAGTGTTCGTGAGTACTCCTGAAATAAGATTTGCGTATCGGATTAAACCAATGCTCATATGAATCACTTCGTGGATTTTATCATGAGTGATTGTGAGACGATAATATCTTAAATTCATGAAATAGAGACATATAGTTCTTGTTTACGAGTCGGTTGTGCATTGATAATACATAAACACATCAGTAACTTGATGTTATAAAACGTATTATTGGGGGCGATCTGATGAGTAAATATTACAAGCATATGAGTCAAAGTTTATCCATTAGTTTTATCCTAAATGGGATAAAAGCGATATTTGTGGGCCCCTTGATGATTTAGTGATGACATCCTAAGTGCTTGGCCAAGTCTGGGATAAGTTTATGTGTTCAGGTGTAGTCTATTCTCAGTCGTCATAAATCGGAAATTGGGAAACAAAACATCGATAGAGAGAATGATTATAATCCATGTCTCATGTCCATACGATATCATGTAGAATGGAGGAATATTTGATCCCTTATCTAAAGGACGAGTTACTGATAAGATCAGAGTTCGACAACGGCTTTTGAGAGCTACGATTGCTAATCATATTTTGAAGTTGTACTTGCAGTTATAGTTATTACACTTATCCAAGTGGGAGATTGTTGGATTAGGTATCTAAGCCCATAACTATAGTTGGTATGTACTTGACCCGATAGTAGCATGGTCCTTTTGGGTTGCCTTCACCATAGCAATTTGATAGGATGAATTATGGAGAAAGAGGTTAATCGTGATTTTTTAATATATTATAAGAATAATATATTAATTGTGAAATCATATTATTTAATTAGTATTCATCAGAAATTAATTTTGAATTAATTTAGTGACCAAAAGAGACTGATTAAATCAATGGGGACTGATTATGTAAATAAGTAATAGTTGTAGTTTGGGCTAATGGACCCTATTGGTATAGGGTAGACGAAAACTATATGAAAGTCCATATAGATTTTGTCCATTGGCTTACCATAAGGGATCTATGTGTTGCTTAGGGCCTAAGCAAGGGAATTAGGGTTTCCATGTTAAAAACCCTAGGAGTCTCAACTATAAAAGGAACCCCCTAGCTCATGAATTCAGCCCCTATGCATGGATAAGAAACCCTAGCCGATTTTGAGTCTCTATAACCTCTCTTTCATAATTCTCCATTGCTACTTGGTGTTTGTGACTCTTTAGAGGTGCACCAATTGAGGCACTAAGCTCTTGAAGGTCAAGATTAACTAGCTACAAGGAAAAGGTATTCATCTAACTTAGTTTTAGTAATCAATTTCGAAATTGTGTATGCTAGTCATACCGATTGTGCTTTGGATGATTATTTGCATGTATAACTTGACAAAAAATTAGATCCAAAGCATTAGGGTTGCATTTACACCATAGGAATGTTGTAGTGCTCAAAACCCATCACATTGGAGGTGCCATGAGAACTTATAGACATTAGGGTTGAAGATGGTTAGTATTCAGAGATTCTGTGAAGGATGGGGAGTTGGGATGAAGATTCGCCAGTCCAGATCAAGGGTTATGGTCGTTAGTCACCAACATAAAGGACTTAAGGATTTGGTGCGGTATTTGGGGAAGTGATTGGGTTTATCGAACTTGCTAAGATTTTGGGGAGTATCTATATGGATTTCAAAAGTTGGTCGTTCATCAAGATCGGCTAGTAATGGAATGCTAGTGTTGATAAGCGTAGGTCATAGTCGATTCTTGTTATATGAAGATAGTATGGATAGGGAATCCATTAAATTTTGTGGGATGGAAGAGTTTAGATGGATCCAAGAGGGGGAGCATCGTTCAGAATTCTGGGAGATGGATCGGGTGTGGAACTAGGGTAAGTTTCAATAGCTTTCTCCTTGATCTCATCGTCTACTACTTTACCTGCACAAGAAGTAGAATCATTAGTATCGTTCATCTCAACATCCTCAGTTGGCCCTGATTGTTCAGTCTTAATTGAAGCTGGAGCAGGGTTTTGGCCATACTGAGCAGGCATTTCTTCTTCATTAGTCTCAAGGGGTGGGTTATAGTTGTGATTGAAAGGTGGAGGAACACAATCATACCCTAAACCCTTGTTTTGATTATCTTTGAATTTTAATTGGTTTTCAAATAATGAATCGACTGTCTTACTTGACGCAGTGTAATTTTTGAAACTAATATCTGTTTTTCCACACTTAATGTTCAAAGCGTCAAGTTCTTCAGTTACAGCAGCAAGTTTGCGTTTAATGTGATCGTAATTTTCAAACTTGTTGCTGTACTCTTCCTGAAGCTTCCTAAAGTCTTTGGTTTTTGCTTTTAGTTTTGCTTTTAACGGTTTCTGACCTTTCCTTAGAGTATAGCCTTCATATTTGAGTTCCTCATTTTCCCTTTTTAGCAAATCAATTTGTTCGCAAAGAAATTTAATCGTAGCTTTACAAGATGGAGTATATGAAACTTCATTTACCGGAATTGATGTGGAACTCATTTTTATTTATTTATTTTTATTTTTTTTATAATCTTTTTTTATTTTTTATTTTTAAATTTTTTTTAATTGCCCTTTGACTTAAAAACCGGGAAAGTCAACCTTAAAAGTAAAATTAAAAAAGTCAAACTCAAAAGTCAAACTTGAAAAGTCAAACTTAAAAAGTCAAACCGAAAAGCTAAATTTGAAAAATTAAAAGTCAAAATTTAAAGTCAAAGGTCAACTTTTAAAAGTCAAAGTCAAAATTTTAAATCAAAAGTAAAAAATTAAAAACTAAAATTTTAGGTTGAAAAAAGAATTTAAAATTAAAGGAAAATCAATTTTGGGCTGAAAATGACAAAAATGCGAAAGTTGGAACCGAAGACCAGCTTATGTCTAAGAAGACCGAAGGATTGTCACAAAAGAATGGTTGGATGAGTTGGCAAGGCGCGCAGACTCGAATCTAGACGTTCCGGGTTCTATCCCCGTCACCTTCAAACCCGTTTCCTTTTTTTTTATATGAAGGCTGCTGAGCGAGGAGAGAGCTTCGAAGCGAGGAGACCCAAATGCGAGCCGAACACGCTGCTGAGCCGTGAACCAGAGGCAAGACCGAGCCGTATACCGAGGCCACACAAAGAGCCGCACACCGAGGCGCACACTCCTAGCCGCACACTGCTGAGCCGCACACACCGAGCCGTATTCTACGAGCCGCACACCTTCAAGTGGCCGCACTCCTTCAACACATTCGCGAAAAAACGACGTTTTTCACCATTTTTTGCTCTGAAACTCGTTCAAAAACTCTTTTTTATGAAAAATGCAAAGAAGTAACCCCCCTTCTTTTTGCGAGATCTATCCAAAAATGCTATTCTCTTTTCAAAATAAGATAAATAAGCTCCAGATCTGAAAAAATTGATTGATACAACCAAGCTCTGATACCAATTGTAAGTCCCCAAAATTGCTTGTGTATCAACCAGTTCCAACTGATGGTGCGGAATCCCAATCAATTAGATGATGTCAGATCAACATAGAAGAGAAGGAGAAGAAGAAGATGATGAATCTATGATGTATTAATGAAATTGAGTGATGCTCCTTACAACAGATTCTCTCTCACACACACTTCTTCTCTCTAACTTTCTCTCTCTACAAGATGCTCTCTTCTCTAGCCTTCTTCCACTCTTCTTAACCTCCCACAAGCACTACTCTATTTATATGGACCTCCAGCCATACACATGTGTACAGGCGTATCATCTCTTTAATGTAAGACATTATGAATCGTATCCCATATGCTTTAGATATAGGATCAATTGCATATGCTATAATATTCGCATGTTCTGATTTTTCCAAATGCCTAGCGCATTAAGAGGGAAAAAAGACCATAACTTGATATGACTAAAGTTGTTAAACGACTATCGAGGACAATCTAAGGTTTACCGAAGATTGGTTGCTTCTGGACATTTGGAAGTATAGTAATGGATGGACCGTATTGACATGATTCTAAATAGATAGGAGTCTATTGAAAATGCATTGTCATATGGAAATTATGGAAATGTTTCCATAATAGCAGTTGGATATTGAGAATCTATGTGTAGGATTAGAAACTTTTATGCACGAAGGATGTTCAAAGGATTGTAGTTTGAATTTGACACTTCGGTTCCATGGAATTGTTTTGTAACAAATATCCAGTGGAATGTTTTGTAATATCATTAGCAAAGTCTCTATGACTTTGGTGCATTGACATTGCAAAATGATCGTTGCATGATAGTTTAGGATCTAACACATTTTAATAGAGGCAAGAGTTTGGTATTCTTACACTTGCAATAAGGATTTGGAATTGTAAAATGAGCATAGTTGAAAATGTGTTCAATTCATCTATTTCACAAAGAGAGGACCATAGGCAAACATATTGTGCAATCTTGGAGCATGGGATTACTATTGTTTTAATTCAAGTATTAAGATTATTAGTCGAAACATTATCCAAGGAATAATGTGTAACTAATATGGTGATTAAATAATAAGTGATTTATTTATACTTAAAAGATTGAGACTAGTTTCGGTTAGGTTATTCTTGTGTTTCACTTCGCATGTTTTACTTCCCGAATAAATAGGTTATTCAAACATCCACATTCAATAAAACATTGGAAGTAAGTAATGAGGTAAGACTGTCATGAATGCGACTGTAGATTGTCTAAGTGTTTAGAGATAACACAAGTTAGTTGCAGTGTTCGTGAGTACTCCTGAAATAAGATTTGCGTATCGGATTAAACAAATGCTCATATGAATCACTTCGTGGATTTTATCATGAGTGATTGTGAGACGATAATATCTTAAATTCTTGAAATAGAGACATATAGTTCTTGTTTACGAGTTGGTTGTGCATTAATAATACATAAACACATCAGTAACTTGATGTTATAAAACGTATTATTGTGGGCGATTTGATGAGTAAATACTACAAGCATATGAGTCAAAGTTTATCCATTAGTTTTATCCTAAATGGGATAAAAGTGATATTTGTGGGCCCCTTGATGATTTAGTGATGACATCCTAAGTGCTTGGCAAGGCCTGGGATAAGTTTATGTGTTCAGGTGTAGTCTATTCTCAGTCGTCATAAATCGGAAATTTGGAAACAAAACATCGATAGAGAGAATGATTATAATCCATGTCTCATGTCCATACGATATCATGTAGAATGGAAGAATATTTGAACTTTTATCTAAAGGATGCGTTACTGATAAGATCAGAGTTCGACAACGGCTTTTGAGAGCTACGATTGCTAATCATATTTTGAAGTTGTACTTGCAGTTATATTTATTACACTTATCCAAGTGGGAGACTGTTGGATTAGGTATCTAAGCCCATAACTATAGTTGGTATGTACTTGACCCGATAGTAGCATGGTCCTTCTGGGTTGCCTTCACCATAGCAATTTGATAGGATGAATTATGGAGAAAGAGGTTAATAGTGATTTTTTAATATATTATAAGAATAATATATTAATTGTGAAATCATATTATTTAATTAGTATTCATCAGAAATTAATTTTGAATTAATTTAGTGATCAAAAGAGACTGATTAAATCAATGGGGACTGATTATGTAAATAAGTAATAGTTGTAGTTTGGGCTAATGGACCTTATTGGTATAGGGTAGACGAAAACTATATGAAAGTCCGTATAGATTTTGTCCATTGGCTTACCATAAGGGATCTATGTGTTGCTTAGGGCCTAAGCAAGGGAATTAGGGTTTCCATGTTAAAAACCCTAGGAGTCTCAACTATAAAAGGAACCCCCTAGCTCATGAATTCAGCCCCTATGCATGGATAAGAAACCCTAGCCGATTTTGAGTCTCTATAACCTCTCTTTCATAATTCTCCATTGCTACTTGGTGTTTGTGACTCTTTAGAGGTGCACCAATTGAGGAACAAAGCTCTTGAAGGTCAAGATTAACTAGCTACAAGGAAAAGGTATTCATCTAACTTAGTTTTAGTAATCAATTTCGAAATTGTGTATGCTAGTCATAGGGATTGTGCTTTGGATGATTATTTGCATGTATAACTTGACAAAAACTTAGATCCAAAGCATTAGGGTTGCATTTACACCATAGGAATGTTGTAGTGCTCAAAACCCATCACATTGGAGGTGCCATGAGAACTTATAGACATAACGGTTGAAGATGGTTACTATTCAGAGATTCTGTGAAGGATGGGGAGTTGGGATGAAGATTCACCAGTCCAGACAAAGGGTTATGGTCGTTAGTCACCAACATAAAGGACTTAAGGATTTGGTGCGGCATTATGGGAAGTGATTGGGTTTATCGAACATGCTAAGATTTTGGGGAGTATCTATATGGATTTCAAAACTTGGGCGATCATCGAGATCGGCTAGTAATGGAATGCTAGTGTTGATAAGCGTAGGTCATAGTCGATTCTTTTTATATGAAGATAATATGGATTGGGAATCCATTAAATTTTGTGGGATGGAAGAGTTTAGATGGATCCAAGAGGGGGAGCATCGTTCAGAATTCCGGGAGATGGATCGGGTGTGGAACTAGGAGAAGTTTCAATAGTTTTCTCCTTGTTCTCATCCTCTACTACTTTACCTGCGGAAGAAGTAGAATCATTAGTATCGTTCATCTCAACATCCTCAGTTGGCCCTGATTGTTCAGTCTTAATTGAAGCTGGAGCAGGGTTTTGGCCATAATGAGCAGGCATTTCTTCCTCATTAGTCTCAAGGGGTGGGTTATAGTTGTGATTGAAAGGTGGAGGAACACAATCATACCCTAAACCCTTGTTTTGCTTATTTTTGAATTTTAATAGGTTTTCAAATAATGACTCGACTGTCTTACTTGACGCAGTGTAATTTTTGAAACTAATATCTGTTTTTCCACACTTAATGTTCAAAGCGTCAAGTTCTTCAGTTACAGCAGCAAGTTTACGTTTAATGTGATCGTAATTTTCACACTTGTTGCTGTACTCTTCCTGAAGCTTCCTAAAGTCTTTGGTTTTTGCTTTTAGTTGTGCTTTTAATGGTTTCTGACCTTTCCTTAGAGTATAGCCTTCATATTTGAGTTCCTCATTTTCCCTTTTTAGCAAATCAATTTGTTCGCGAAGAAATTTAATCGTAGCTTTACAAGATGGAGTACATGAAACTTCATTTACCAGAATTGATGTGGAACTCATTTTTATTTATTTATTTATTTATTTTTATTTATTTTATAATTTATTTTATTTTTTATTTTTAAATTTTTTTTAATTGCCCTTTGACTTAAAAATCGGGAAAGTCAACCTTAAAAGTCAAATTTAAAAAGTCAAACTCAAAAGTCAAACTTAAAAAGTCAAACCGAAAAGCTAAATTTGAAAAATTAAAAGTCAAATGAGAAAGTTAAAATTTAAAGTCAAAGGTCAAATTTTAAAAGTCAAAGTCAAAACTTTAAATCAAAAGTCAAAAATTAAAAACTAAAATTTTAGGTTGAAAAAAGAATTTAAAATTAAAGGAAAATCAATTTTGGGCTGAAAATGACAAAAATGCGAAAGTTGGAACCGAAGACCAGCTTATGTTTTAGAAGACCGAAGGATTGTCACAACAGAATGGTTGGATGAGTTGGCAAGGCGCGCAGAATTGAATCTAGAGGTTCCGTTTTCAATCCCCGTCACCTTCAAACCCGTTTCTTTTTTTTATATGAAGGCTGCTGAGCGAGGACGAGAGCTGCGAAGCGAGGAGACCCAAATGTGAGCCGAACACGTTGCTGAGCCGTGAACCAGAGGCGAGACCGAGCCGTATACCGAGGCCACACACGGAGCCGCACACCGAGGCGCACACTCCTAGCCGCACACTGCTGAGCCGTACACACCGAGCCGTATACTCCGAGCCGCACACCGAGGCAGCTGAGCCGCACACCTTCAAGTGGCCGCACTCCTTCAACATATTCGCGAAAAAACGACGTTTTTCACCATTTTTTGCTCCGAAACTCGTTCAAAAACTCGTTTTTTTGAAAAATGCAAAGAAGTAACCCCCCTTATTTTTGGGAGATCTATCCAAAAACGCTATTCTCTTTTCAAAATAAGATCAAATAAGCTCCAGATCTGACAAAATTGATTGATACAACCAAGCTCTGATACCAATTGTAAGTCCCCAAAATTGCTTGTGTATCAACCAGATCCAACTGATAGTGCCGAATCCCAATCAATTAGATGATGTCAGATCAATATAGAAGAGAAGGAGAAGAAGAAGAAGATGAATCTATGATGTATTAATGAAATTGAGTGATGCTCCTTACAATAGATTCTCTCTCACACACACTTCTTCTCTCTAACTTTCTCTCTCTACAAGATGCTCTCTTCTCTAGCCTTCTTCCACTCTTCTTAACCTCCCACAAGCACTCCTCTATTTATATGGACCTCCAGCCATATACATGTGTACAGCCGCACACCCTGTGTACGGCCATACACAGGGTGTGCGGCCGTACACGTACGGCCATAGACACAAACCACAAATAGATAAAACATTATATAAAAATATATTTTCCTAGAAAAGCAAATTATATACCATATTCTTGACCCAACACAATTATTACGTTAAGTGTTGCTAGTTAGCATTGTTGTTTGTAGGAAACAAAGTTTTAGTTTGCAAAGTTGTAGAGTTTGAAAAGTTGTTTCACTATAGTAAGATTTAAGGGAGAGGATATTTACACTTCATTTCGAATCTAAAAGGTATTAGGTTGAAATTTTAATAGATATGGTCATAAATGTCATTTTGAAAAGTTTCAACATAAGAAATTCTATATATAGAAATATTATAGCAATAAACTAGTCTAGTATCATGTCTTTAATGTAACACATTATGAATCGTATCCCATATGCTTTAGATATAGGATCAATTGCATATGCTATAATATTCGCATGTTCTGATTTTTCCAAATGCCTAGCGCATTAAGAGGGAAAAAAGACCAGAACTTGATATGACTAAAGTTGTTAAACGAATGTCGAGGACAATCTAAGGTTTAACGAAGATTGGTTGCTTCTGGACATTTGGAAGTATAGTAATGGATGGACCGTATTGACATGATTCTGAATAGATAGGAATCTATTGAAAATGCATTGTCATATGGAAATTATGGAAATGTTTCCATAATAGCAGTTGGATATTGAGAATCTATGTGTAGGATTAGAAACTTTTATGCACGAAGGATGTTCAAAGGATTGTAGTTTGAATTTGACACTTCGGTTCCATGGAATTGTTTTGTAACAAATATCCAGTGGAATGTTTTGTAATATCATTAGCAAAGTCTCTATGACTTTGGTGCATTGACATTACAAAATGATCGTTGCATGATAGTTTAGGATCTAACACATTCTAATAGAGGCAAGAGTTTGGTATTCTTACACTTGCAATAAGGATTTGGAATTGTAAAATGAGTATAGTTGAAAATGTGTTCAATTGATCTATTTCACAACGAGACGACCATAGGCAAACATATTGTGCAAGCTTGGAGCATGGGATTACTATTTTTTTAATTCAAGTATTAAGATTATTAGTCGAAACATTATCCAAGGAATAATGTGTAATTAATATGGTGATTAAATAATAAGTGATTTATTTATACTTAAAAGATTGAGACTATTTTCGGTTAGGTTATTCTTGTGTTTCACTTCGCATGTTTTACTTCCCGAATAACTAGGTTATTCAAACATCCACATTCAATCAAACATTGGAAGTAAGTAATGAGGTAAGACTGTCATGAATGCGACTGTAGATTGTCTAAGTGTTTAGAGATAACACAAGTTAGTTGCAGTGTTCGTGAGTACTCCTAAAATAAGATTTGCGTATCGGATTAAACCAATGCTCATATGAATCACTTTGTGGATTATATCATGAGTGATTATGACACGATAATATCTTAAATTCTTGAAATAGAGGCATATAGTTCTTGTTTACGAGTTGGTTGTGCATTAATAATACATAAACACATCAGTAACTTGATGTTATAAAACGTACTATTGTGGGCGATTTGATGAGTAAATACTACAAGCATATGAGTCAAAGTTTATCCATTAGTTTTATCCTAAATGGGATAAAAGTGATATTTGTGGGCCCCTTGATGATTTAGTGATGACATCCTAAGTGCTTGGCCAAGCCTGGGATAAGTTTATGTGTTTAGGTGTAGTCTATTCTCAGTCGTCATAAATCGGAAATTTGGAAACAAAACATCGATAGAGAGAATGATTATTATCCATGTCTCATGTCCATACGATATCATGTAGAATGGAGGAATATTTGAACTTTTATCTAAAGGACGCGTTACTGATAAGATCAGAGTTCGACAACGGCTTTTGAGAGCTACGATTGCTAATCATATTTTGAAGTTGTACTTGCAGTTATATTTATTACACTTATCCAAGTGGGAGACTATTGGATTAGGTATCTAAGCCCATAACTATAGTTGGTATGTACTTGACCCGATAGTAGCATGGTCCTTCTGGGTTGCCTTCACCATAGCAATTTGATAGGATGAATTATGGAGAAAGAGGTTAATCGTGATTTTTTAATATATTATAAGAATAATATATTAATTGTGAAATCATATTATTTAATTAGTATTCATCAGAAATTAATTTTGAATTAATTTAGTGATCAAAATAGACAGATTAAATCAACGGGGACTGATTATGTAAATAAGTAATAGTTGTAGTTTGGGCTAATGGACCCTATTGGTATAGGGTAGACGAAAACTATATGAAAGTCCATATAGATTTTGTCCATTGGCTTACCATAAGGGATCCATGTGTTGCTTAGGGCCTAAGCAAGGAAATTAGAGTTTCCATGTTAAAAACCCTAGGAGTCTCAACTATAAAAGGAACCCCCTAGCTCATGAATTCAGCCCCTATGCATGGATAAGAAACCCTAGCCGATTTTGAGTCTCTATAACCTCTCTTTCATAATTCTCCATTGCTACTTGGTGTTTGTGACTCTTTAGAGGTGCACCAATTGAGGAACTAAGCTCTTGAAGGTCAAGATTAACTAGCTACAAGGAAAAGGTATTCATCTAACTTAGTTTTAGTAATCAATTTCGAAATTGTGTATGCTAGTCATAGGGATTGTGCTTTGGATGATTATTTGCATGTATAACTTGACAAAAACTTAGATCCAAAGCATTAGGGTTGCATTTACACCATAGGAATGTTGTAGTGCTCAAAACCCATCACATTGGAGGTGCCATGAGAACTTATAGACATAACGGTTGAAGATGGTTACTATTCAGAGATTCTGTGAAGGATGGGGAGTTGGGATGAAGATTCGCCAGTCCAGAGCAAGGGTTATGGTCGTTAGTCACCAACATAAAGGACTTAAGGATTTGGTGCGGTATTATGGGAAGTGATTGGGTTTATCGAACTTGCTAAGATTTTGGGGAATATCTATATGGATTTCAAAAGTTGGGCGATCATCGAGATCGGCTAGTAATGGAATGCTTGTGTTGATAAGCGTAGGTGATAGTCGATTCTTGTTATATGAAGATAATATGGATTGGGAATCCATTAAATTTTGTGGAATGGAAGAGTTTAGATGGATCCAAGAGGGGGAGCATCGTTCAGAATTCCGGGAGATGGATCGGGTGTGGAACTAGGGTAAGTTTCAATAGTTTTCTCCTTGTTCTCATCCTCTACTACTTTACCTATAGAAGAAGTAGAATCATTAGTATCGTTTATCTCAACATCCTCAGTTGGCCCTGATTGTTCAGTCTTAATTGAAGCTGGAGCAGGGTTTTAGCCATACTAAGTAGGCATTTCTTCCTCATTGGTCTCAAGGGGTGGGTTATAGTTGTGATTGAAAGGTGGAGGAACACAATCATACCCTAAACCCTTGTTTTGATTATCTTTGAATTTTAATTGGTTTTCAAATAATGACTCGACTGTCTTACTTGACGCAGTGTAATTTTAGAAACTAATATCTGTTTTTCCACACTTAATGTTCAAAGCGTCAAGTTCTTTAGTTACAACAACAAGTTTGCGTTTAATGTGATCGTAATTTTCACACTTGTTGTTGTACTCTTCCTGAAGCTTCTTAAAGTCTTTGGTTTTTGCTTTTAGTTGTGCTTTTAACACTCTCTGACCTTTCCTTAGAGTATAGCCTTCATATTTAAGGTCCTCATTTTCCCTTTTTAGCAAATCAATTTGTTCGCGAAGAAATTTAATCGTAGCTTTACAAGATGGAGTACATGAAACTTCATTTACCGGAATTGATGTGGAACTCATTTTTATTAATTTATTAATTTATTTTTATTTTTTTTATAATTTTTTTATTTTTTAGTTTTAAATTTTTTTTAATTGACCTTTGACTTAAAAACCGGGAAAGTCAACCTTAAAAGTCAAATTTAAAAAGTCAAACTCAAAAGTCAAACTTGAAAAGTCAAACTTAAAAAGTCAAAACGAAAAGCTAAATTTGAAAAATTAAAAGTCAAACGAGAAAGTCAAAACTTAAAGTCAAAGGTCAACTTTTAAAAGTCAAAGTCAAAAATTAAAAACTAAAATTTTAGGTTGAAAAAAGAATTTAAAATTAAAGGAAAATCAATTTTGGGCTAAAAATGACAAAAATGCGAAAGTTGGAACCGATGACCAGCTTATGTTTTAGAAGACCGAAGGATTGTCACAAAATAATGGTTGGATGAGTTGGCAAGGCGCTCAGACTTGAATCTAGAGTTCCCGTGTTCAATCCCCATCACCTTCAAACCCATTTCCATTTTTTTTATATGAAGGCTGCTGAGCGAGGACGAGAGCTGCGAAGCGAGAAGACCCAAATGCGAGCTGAACACGCTGCTGAGCCGTGAACCAGAGGCGAGACCGAGCCGTATACCGAGGCCACACACGGAGCCACACACCGAGGCGCACACTACTAGCCGCACACACCGAGCCGCACTCCTTCAAGTGGCCGCACTCATTCAACAGATTCGCGAAAAACGACGTTTTTCACCATTTTTTGCTCTAAAACTCGATCAAAAACTCGTTTTTATGAAAAATGCAAAGAAGTAACCCCCCTTATCTTTGCGAGATCTATCCAAAAACGCTATTCTCTTTTCAAAATAAGATCAAATAAGCTCCAGATCTGACAAACTTCATTGATACAACCAAGCTCGGATACCAATTGTAAGTCCCCACAATTGCTTGTGTATCAATCAGATCCAACTGATGGTGCGGAATCCCAATATATTAGATGATGTCAGATCAACATAGAAGAGAAGGAGAAGAAGAAGAAGATGAATCTATGATGTATTAATGAAATTGAGTGATGCTCTTTACAATAGATTCTCTCTCACACACACTTCTTCTCTCTAACTTTCTCTGTCACACCCCAAAACCAAGAACGGCGGAAACGTTCCGGGGCGGAGGACGTCATGTACAGTATCACAACACAGTAAATGTGAATAAGCAAACAACATCATCCATTGCATTAAATATCTAATTTCAATACAAGCGTGTTCTGTACAGTTATAGACACCAAAAATAATGAGACACAAAATAATATGAGTTGAGTCTTGAATACACTCCATCTTCTCAAAAGCTGGCCTCGGTACCTGTCTACTGATGACCTGTGAATACAAGTTATTTTGAAAGAGTTTATCAGCATTAAGCTGGTGAGTTCATAAGTATTTTAGTGTCAATGTTTCTTGTAAAAACGTTGGAACCTGTCTCAATGTATAAGTTGTAAAAATGTAAGTAAATGTTTGAAAGTGTTTGTAAAAGTTTGAATCACTCAAAAAATCCTATATTTTCTATAAAAGTAACCTTCTACCAAGGCTAGGCTGTTTTGTAAACTTTTCTATAAAAGTAACCTTCTACCAAGGCATGCCCGATACAGTGGATCACAATTGTTAAGTATTCATGTATATGTATTGTTTCTCGTATATCTGTATATGTATTGTTTCTCGTATATCTGTATATGTATTGTTTCTCGTATATCTGTATATGTATTGTTTCTCGTATATCTGTATATGTATTGTTTCTCGGATATCTGTATATGTATTGTTTCTAGTATATCTGTATATGTATTGTTTCTAGTATTTCTGTATATGTATTGTTTCTAGTATATTTGTATATGTATGATCCTGCGTTACCCCGATGGTAACCAGCTAATGATGTACTGATGAATATGAATATGGAAGTACCTTTATGTCTATACATGTATATATGATATATAAGTAATATGGAAACGACCTTCGGATGGTCACCCGAAATCCCACCAGACCACATCCAAATCGAGGAAAAGGAAATAGGGCGGATGGCCTTCCTAAGCCCTTTAAACATTATTTATATATCTATACATATATGGGCATGCAATTGGATATATAAAAGCATAAATAAGTTTTCATAAAACATTAGAAGCAGTAATATAATTTCAAGAGAAGATCGACTTGATGTCGATCTATAAATCATTTTGAAGGCATAAGTTGATAACACAGTTTAAGTATAAGAAGCATTTGTTGAATCACAGTCTATAAATAAGTTCGGATAGTAAAACAGTTTGTAAAACATTTCAATAGTAAAGCAGTTTGAAAAACAGTTTGAACAGTGGTAAAAATCGTTGTTTTCCTAGTTATTAATCACATGTGATTAATTGCAATCACATGTGATTGAAGCAATAACTATAAGTATTTGACTTGCATTCCCCCCCATAAAGTATTTAAAACACTTAAAATCATTTCAAAGGTTGATTCAAGGGGTATGAACTCACTTGTGGTGAGTCGTTTGAATTGCAGTGTCGGCTACCGTGTTAGGTGGCAAACGGAGACTGGTTTACACGCACGAGCCTAGTTATCATATAATAAACATATATATAACTAATTAGACATATAATAACTTAAATAAATAATTTAAGACACTTAGAAAACATTTAAACACTCTTATAAGTGTTTAAGGTTCAAATGGTTGCATCTAAGTTGCTACGGGACAAGGCAAAAGGGTTTGAAACATCAAATAGCCTTGTATAGGAGTTCACCATCCAACAAACCCCACACCTTGGAGTTTATGGCCGTAAAATCATAGGTTTATGGTCGTGAACTCCTCAAATGGTGTTTTTGGGTGTTTTGTTGTGTTATTTCGCATCTAGAACACTCCTAGCTTTGTTGGAATAACACATGAAGTAGTTTAAGGCTTTAGAACACTCCATAAGGGAGTTTACGGCCTAAGGTCCTTCACCTTAGAGTTTACGGCCGTAAACTCTAGGAATTTAATTGATTTGAGGCACTTAAACATCAAGAATGGCATCCATGAATTTATCTAAGGCTAATGGGGACAAGAGGCACACTTTGGTGCCTTCACTTGGAGTTTACGGCCCAAGTCATGTTCCTTGGCCGTAAACTCCTTCCAAGGAGTGATTTAGATGTGTTCTACTCTCCATTCTAGTCCCAAGGGTGCAAGGAAAATTGTATTAAGGCCTTAGGTGTGATTGGAATGATTTTTGTCCCACAAAAAGGGGTTTACGGCCCAAGAGGAGTTCTTGGCCGTAAACTCCTACTAACTTGTGATTTTGATGAGCTTTTGGTGTTCTAAACAAGCACAAGTACTAGTAGTTAAAGTCCTTAAGCATTTGGGGAAAGTTTTAGGGCACTTAAGCCCTTGAAAAGGGGTTTACGGCCCAAGGGAGTTCCTTGGCCGTAAACTCCTAGAAACTTATGTATTTGATGTCTTTTGATGCCTAAAATAAGCACAAGCAATTTAGGGTAAAGGTCTTTAAGCATTAGGGGGAGTTTAGGGCATTAATTGCCCTTGAAAAGGGGTTTACGGCCCAAGGGAGTTCCTTGGCCGTAAACTCCTAGAACTTGTGTTTCTTGGATGCTTTTTGGCCTATAAAGATCATACCCTATCTCCTAAACAAGTTGTCTAACAAGGAATCGGGACTAGGAAGCCATAATGTTCCATTTTGGAGTTTACTCCCCAAGAACGATCTTGGGCGGTAAACTCCCGGATCTTGTAATCTAAACATGTTATTGTTGTTAACAAGCATTAAACAAGTATTGAAACACATACAGAAAAGTAGACTCACAATCTGGGATGAAAACCCGAAGATCCGTCAGAGAGAATATGGCTTTTCTCTATTTGGAATTGTGAATAATGAATTAATTTAATTCAGAAAACTATTTATAGTCCTGGAATATTTTGGCAGAAAATATTTTTATTCCTGATGTTGGACTGTAACAGTATGAAACTTGAAATGCCCAAGTTTCACAAAACCAGGAGTATCCACTCTCCTGATATCATCTAAAACATAATCCTAATGTACACAAACTTGTTCGGAAAAGCTTGAAAATCACTGAAACTGAACTAGTTTCTATTGAATAGATGAGGTTCGTACAATGGAAATTTCGGGTTGTCACATCATCCCCCTGTTAGAGGGAATTTCGTCCCAAAATTAGAATTTAAGCAAATAAAAGTTACAAACAATCAAGCGAAAAGATGAGGGTATTTCAACTTCATCTGTTCCTCGCGTTCCAAAGTGAATTCTGGTCCTCGCTTGGCGTTCCAGCGAACCTTCACGATAGGGATACGGCTTTGTTTCGTCTGCTTGACCTCACGGTCCATGATTTCTACAGGTTCTTCCACGAAGTTGAGGCTCTCGTTGATCTCGATCTCGTCGAGTGGGATTACGAGAGTCTCGTCGGACAGACACTTTTTCAAGTTAGATACGTGGAATGTAGAATGTACGATACGCAGTGTGTCGGGTAGATTAAGTTTGTAAGCTACGGGGCCGACTCTGGCAAGAATCTCGAAAGGCCCTATGTACCTCGGATTAAGCTTCCCACGCTTTCCGAAGCGTATCAAGCCTTTCCAGGGTGAGACTTTGAGAAGGACTCGGTCTCCCACCTGAAATTCCAAAGGTTTTCTTCGTTTATCGGCGTAGCTCTTCTGTCGGTCTCTAGAGGCTTTCAATTGTTCACGGATTTGAACGATTTTCTCTGTCGTTTCCCGAATGATTTCCGAACCAGTGAGAGTACTGTCGGAAGCTTGCCCTCTCGCTAATTGGGTATCACCAACCTCAGCCCAGCACAGAGGGGATCTGCACTTGCGGCCGTAGAGAGCTTCGAATGGAGCAGCCTTGATGCTGGTGTGATAAATGTTATTATAGAAAAATTCGACAAGGGGTAAATGAGTATCCCATGCCTTCCCAAAATCAATCACACAGGCTCGCAACATATCTTCCAATGTTTGGATGGTCCTCTCACTCTGTCCGTCGGTCTGTGGATGGTAGGCTGTGCTCATGTCCAGCCTTGTTCCTAGGGAATGTTGTAGGGATTGCCAAAATCTTGAAGTGAACCTACTATCTCTATCGGAGATAATGGAAACAGGTACACCATGCAACCGTACAATTTCCCTAATGTATGTTCTCGTAAGTTTCTCCATCTTGTCGGTTTCTTTGATAGGCAGGAAGTGTGCAGACTTGGTCAATCTATCAACGATGACCCATATGGTGTCAAGTCCACCCGTTGTCTTGGGTAACTTGGTTATGAAATGCATAGTGATCCGCTCCCACTTCCATTCTGGAAATCTCTGGTTGTTGCAGTAAACCAGAGGGCTTTTGGTACTCGACCTTAACCTTTGCGCAAGTAAGGCATTTACTTACGAAGGTAGCAATCTCTGCTTTCATATTAGGCCACCAGTATAGCTTTTTAAGATCCAGATACATCTTATCTGAACCTGGGTGGACGGAATACCGAGTGTTGTGAGCCTCGGTCAAGACCAAGTCTCGGAAACCACCGTGTTTCGGTGTCCAGATCCGGTTCATGAAATATAAAGCTCCGTCACCCTTGGCTTCGAAGTTCTTGTCCATTCCCCTAAGGGATTCACTCGACACATTTTCAGGTTTCATGGCCTCAAGTTGAGCCGCCTGAATTCGTTTAGTCAGGTGTGAATGGATGGTTATTGATAATGACTTGACTTTGCGACCAGAGTATTCTTTCCGACTTAGGGCGTCTGCTACTACGTTGGCTTTACCCGGATGATAACGAATATCGCATTCATAGTCACTGAGTAGTTCGACCCACCGTCGTTGTCTCATGTTGAGTTCCTTCTGATCGAAAATGTGCTGTAAACTCTTGTGGTCGGTAAAGATAGTGCTCTTCGTTCCATACAAGTAATGTCTCCAGATCTTCAGAGCAAACACTACTGCTCCTAATTCAAGATCGTGGGTTGTATAGTTAACCTCGTGTGTCTTCAACTGTCTCGAGGCGTAGGCTATGACCTTACCTCGCTGCATCAGAACACATCCGAGTCCTTGATTGGATGCATCGCAATAGACTACGAAGTCTTCTATTCCTTCTGGAAGGGATAGTATTGGTGCGGTGCACAAGGCTCGTTTGAGCGTTTGGAATGCTCTTTCTTGCTTCTCTTCCCAGTCAAAGGCCACGCCTTTCTGGGTCAGGGTCGTAAGAGGCTTTGCTATTCGTGAGAAGTTCTGAATGAACCTGCGGTAGTAGCCAGCGAGACCTAGAAATTGACGAATTTCTGTAGGTGTCTTTGGTGCTGACCAGTTCTCAATGGCTTTTATTTTGGATGGGTCCACGTGGATTCCCTCTTCGCTTACCACGTGTCCTAAGAATTCGACTCTTCGGATCCAAAATTCACATTTCGAGAACTTCGCATAAAGTTTCTCCTTTCGTAATGTCTCTAGAACTTGTCGTAAATGATCACCATGGTCTTTCTTACTTCGGGAGTAGATCAGGATGTCGTCAATGAAAACGATGACGAACTGATCTAAGTAAGGTCGGCACACTCTATTCATCAGGTCCATGAAGACTGCGGGTGCATTGGTCAATCCGAATGGCATCACCACGAACTCGTAGTGTCCGTAACGAGTTCGGAAGGCTGTCTTTGGGACATCCCCTTCTAGCACTCGTAACTGGTGATATCCGGATCTCAGATCAATCTTGGAAAAATAGCTCGCCCCTTGCAGTTGGTCGAATAGATCATCTATGCGTGGCAGAGGATAACGATTCTTTATCGTCAATTTGTTGAGTTCCCTGTAGTCAATACACATACGGAATGATCCGTCTTTCTTCTTAACGAACAAGACCGGTGCTCCCCAAGGTGAGAAACTTGGTCTTATAAAGCCCTTGTTGAGCAGTTCGTTAAGTTGACCAGAGAGTTCTTGCATCTCGGCTGGTGCTAAACGGTAGGGCGACTTGGCTACTGGGGTAGCTCCTGGGACCAAATCGATTCTGAACTCGACTTGTCGTTGCGGAGGTAACCCAGGTAGTTCTTCTGGGAAAATGTCGGGAAAGTCGCTCACTACTGGGAGGTTCTTTAGTTCTTTCGCTTCTAGGTTCGTGTCGACGACGTGAGCAAGGAATGCGTGGTATTCTTTGCGCAGATATTTCTGTGCCTGAATACTAGAAATAATGCGAAGACTCGCACCAGGTTTGTCGCCGTAGACTATAAGGGTTTCGTTAGATGGGAGGTTTAAACGGACTGCTTTCTCGTAGCACATGATGTCGGTGCGATGAAGACTTAACCAATCCATGCCGATAATAACGTCGAAACTTTTTATTGAGACCGGCATAAGGTCGATTGGGAATGAATGGTTATCTAAGGTTAGAAGACAACCTAAGTATATGCTATTAGTACTTTCAGTCTTCCCATTGGCCATTTCTACTGTGAATTGTTCATTAAGTGTGTGTGGTTGTTGCCTAAGCATGCGAGCAAATTTGCGGTTTACGAAGCTTCGCTCCGCTCCACTATCGAACAGAATGCATGCATAGGAGTTATCAAGGAGGAACGTACCGGTCACCACTGTCGGGTCAGCAACTGCTTCCCCGTGGCCTATTGCTAGTACCCTCCCTGCTCCTCCAGTATTCCTCGCTTTAGGGCAGTCCCTTTTAAAGTGGCCTGGTTCGCCACATCCATAGCAAGTTGGGCTCGCGCCTGAGCCAGGAACTTGGGAGATCGGTTGTGCCGGGAACTTACAGAATCGGACGGTGTGTCCTTTCCTGTGGCAGTTAGTACACTGCATTTCACGGCAGGCGCCGTTGTGGTGGAAGTTGCATTTATTGCACTTCGGCAAACTTCCAGAATACTGCTTCCCCGGAGCAGTAACAACAGTAGGGGCTACCGCAGCATGTACTGCTACGATTTGCTGTTTCTTTGAAGCACGTTGCTTCTTCTTCTCATCCCAAAACTTCCGCTTGTTGCCAGCGGGTTTGGAGGGTTCTGGGATGGCCAGGGTGGTTGTAGTTGCAGGGGTCTTGACTCCATGGTCAATAAGTCTTTGTGCCAATCGCTTGGCACTGTCAAAAGTAGGAGGGTTGGATGCTAAGACGTTCCCCTGGTACGGAGGCACTAGCCCCCATACATACCGTTCAATCTTTTTCCCTTCAGTGGGAACCATGTTGGGGCATAGGGCCACCAATTCGCTAAAGCGGGCAGTGTAAGCGATCACGTTGGTGCCCTTCATAGTCAGATTCCAGAGTTCATGTTCTAACTTCTGGACTTCGCCCCTAGGGCAGTACTCCTCAGTCATGAGGTCCTTCATTGTTGCCCAGCCCATGTCGTTAGCCACGACGAGAGTTAGGGCTTTGACGTGGCCGTTCCACCACGTTAGGGCTTTATCCTTGAAGGTGCACGCGACATATTTTACTTTGAATGCTGCAGGGCACGAACAGATTTTGAAGACCGATTCAGTCTTCTCGAACCATTGCGAGAGAGCAATGACTCCGCCGGTGCCATAGAAAGGCTTCGGCTTGCAGTTTGTAAAATCCTTGTAAGAGCACTCCCTCGAGCGCACAGGGATTTCAACTGGGATAGATTCAACAGGGGTTCCACCTCTGCTAGCATCTGATGAGTGATACTGAGCCATGGCAGTTGCCACTGCTGCAGCTACGGCAGCATTCAGGGCTGCAGTATCGATGACTGCAGGTGGTGGAGGCGGTGGAGGTACAGGATTATTCCTATTCCGGGAAGATTTGCGAGGAGGCATCCTTCAGCTATAAGTTTATAAAAACAAGAAGGATGATAAGAATCAATTTGTAAGCAAAGTGAGAGTGACCCATGGACTAAATAACCATAGCCCAACAGTTTGAATGAGTGTTTGAAATCACATAAGAAATATTAGTAGGAATACACAAGTGTACAAATTTTTCCCACAGATTATATAGATTTCAATAGTACGGGTATTACTGATGTAATAAGTTCAAGGAAAATCGACCTAACAGTAGGTCTTACATCATACCATAAGGACAATACTGACAGTCCTAGATCCCTAATTAGAGTATCGAAAGTTAGGAATATTTTATAGACAAGTGCTACTTAGAGCACATAAGTTCAAGGCTATCCCTAAATCAAAAGACAGAGATGTACTAGACATCATCTAGTGGCGATGGGAATTCCTCGGGCGATCCCTGAGGTCGGACATTTGGCGAAACACCTCTTGAAGGTGTCGGTCCTGAGCTCTCTGACGATCTCGAAGTTCTAAGACTTCAGCACATGAGGCAGCCAGTTGTTGCTGCAGAGTTTCATTGGTTCTCCGGGTCCGTTCCATGTCTTCTTCAAGACGGAGGATGCGGACTGTATTGACGCCTGAATTGGCATCAATCTCCATGACCCGGTTGATGGCTGCTCGACCTTGCTCAACATTACGAGCTATTCTGCGGACGATTACCGGCAGAGCTCTGTCAGCAGAGCCACCATCGCTAATGTTGTAAAAGGTTCGGTCCCCAAAGTATGGCAAGGGATGACCCTGCTCATCACTCCAGCGATTCAGATTGTTTGCCCACATGGGAGTAGGACCTGGAAACGCTGGTCGAGGGTTGTTGTTCGGGGCTTGACCTATAATCGGTAGGTTGTTGACTTCAGGCTCGGAGTCGGATCCATCCGAAAAGCCTTCTACGATGTGATCATCCAAAGGGATTGGATGCTCATCTTCAGGCTCTTCATCGATCCATCCGGCATTGCCTTCAATGGGGAAGTACGGGTCGCCATGATGGAATCCAGCCATTTAGATCTATGCGAGAAGAGAGGTATAAGAATATAGTATACGTGTAACTAGTAGCACAAAATACTCCTATAGTATTTTAAGTTCTAAGTTCGACTGATCTTCTTGTGGTATTGTTGGTAAGTTTTTAGACTTGCTAACATATCACAACCATTCTAGGGCATATGCTAATCACTCCTACGACCAGCATAGTTGATCAAGCTATGCCATTCCCAGGACTGACCATACATCCCCTAGCTCACTTGTGATATTCAACAATCGTAATACTTTTGTTCTTGTCATTGTGACACTGATTTTAGTATGAATGCAGACTAGTATACTTATTTAAATATTTTATTATTTAAAGTATAGACTCTTGGTCAGAGTGTTTTAGTCCCTTTTGGGTTTATAGTTTAGTATATCTTTTATGGGTTGATATACTTGATTCACTATAAACAATGCTCTGATACCAATCTGTCACACCCCAAAACCAAGAACGGCGGAAACGTTTCGGGGCGGAGGACGTCATGTACAGTATCACAACACAGTAAATGTAAATAAGAAAACAACATCATCCATTGCATTAAATATATAATTTCAATACAAGCGTGTTCTGTACAGTTATAGACACCAAAAATAATGAGACACAAAATAATATGAGTTGAGTCTTGAATGCACTCCATCTTCTCAAAAGCTGGCCTCGGTACCTGTCTACTGATGACCTGAGAATACAAGTTATTTTGAAAGAGTTTATCAGCATTAAGCTGGTGAGTTCATCAGTATTTTAGTGTCAATGTTTCTTGTAAAAACGTTGGAACCTGTCTCAATGTATAAGTTGTAAAAATGTAAGTAAATGTTTGAAAGTGTTTGTAAAAGTTTGAATCACTCAGAAAATCCTATATTTTCTATAAAAGTAACCTTCTACCAAGGCTAGGCTGTTTTGTAAACTTGTCTGTTGTAAAATGTGTGATTACCCAAATATAACTATCATTTGTTAAAAATATAGTTTGTACATTTATGCTTAAGTGAGGTTATCACTAAAATATGTAATGGGTGAATCATTGTAGTACTGTAGCTTTGTATAATAAGACTACTGCTGTACTAAATACTACTACCTTAAACCGGATTTATATTAAGGTTTATTGTGATTAATTGCACCATGCTATCGACTGATAATCAACGACATAATGAACGGTCGTAATAAGAAATGACGTTCGGCACCCGCAGACCTACAGGTCCGGCTGTAGCTAGCAGCAAGGTGTAGGATAGTCAATCCAGTATAGATCTATACGCAAACTCATGCTCTCCCTCCAAGAGAATTCTGGCTACAACTCGGGCCATGACATTTAAGGCATGCCCGATACAGTGGATCACAATTGTTAAGTATTCATGTATATGTATTGTTTCTCGTATATCTGTATATGTATTGTTTCTCGTATATCTGTATATGTATTGTTTCTCGTATATCTATATATGTATTGTTTCTTGTATATCTGTATATGTATTGTTTCTCATATATCTGTATATGTATTGTTTCTCGTATATCTGTATATGTATTGTTTCTAGTATATCTGTATATGTATTGTTTCTAGTATTTCTGTATATGTATTGTTTCTAGTATATCTGTATATGTATGATCCTGCGTTACCCCGATGGTAACCAGCTAATGATGTACTGATGAATATGAATATGGAAGTACCTTTATGTCTATACATGTATATATGATATATAAGTAATATGGAAACGACCTTCGGATGGTCACCCGAAATCCCACCAGACCACATCCAAATCGAGGAAAAGGAAATAGGGCGGATGGCCTTCCTAAGCCCTTTAAACATTATTTATATATCTATACATATATGGGCATGCAATTGGATATATAAAAGCATAAATAAGTTTTCATAAAACATTAGAAGCAGTAATATAATTTCAAGAGAAGATCGACTTGATGTCGATCTATAAATCATTTTGAAGGCATAAGTTGATAACACAGTTTAAGTATAAGAAGCATTTGTTGAATCACAGTCTATAAATAAGTTCGGATAGTAAAACAGTTTGTAAAACATTTCAATAGTAAAGCAGTTTGAAAAACAGTTTGAATAGTGGTAAAAATCGTTGTTTTCCTAGTTATTAATCACATGTGATTAATTGCAATCACATGTGATTGAAGCAATAACTATAAGTATTTGACTTGCATTCCCCCCCATAAAGTATTTAAAACACTTAAAATCATTTCAAAGGTTGATTCAAGGGGTATGAACTCACTTGTGGTGAGTCGTTTGAATTGTAGTGTCGGCTACCGTGTTAGGTGGCAAACGGAGACTGGTTTACACGCACGAGCCTAGTTATGTGACACCCAATTTTTTTTTTGCAAAAATTTTAAACTTTTAAAACCCATCTTAAATTAAATTAAAACAACTGAAATAGTCATAACATAATCCATCAACTTAATAATCATATAAAATAAGTGCGGAAGTAATAATAATAATAAGGTCCCAACAAAATAACTAGTAGCGATGTCCCGATGCTCCATGTCAAGCCTTAGCCTCTTTAATCTTAGCACCTGAAAAGTTATAAGGGAAAAACGTAAGCACGAAGCTTAGTGAATTCAAACACAGACATTGTACTAACATTCATATTTACTAGCCCTAATCCATTTTTCAATTATAATGATAAAGGCAAAGAACGAATCAATGTCTATATTACGAGAAGGACTTGTAGGTTTGAACCGCACCGGGAAGATCCCGTATCATTTGGCCCTAATCACCGCACCTCACGAAGAGTATTACGTTGGTGATCTTACCTACCCACCGCACCGGTAAATCCGTATCCTTTGGTGGTGTCCCCATATCCATAATTAGTTACATACAGTGCACATGTACGAATTAAAACAATACTTATATAGCATGCTTTTATAATAAATTCATATAATCACACACGAGCTATCTAGCAAACACAATCATTAATACAACGGTGTGAGAGAACTCACCTTGAGTGAGTATTAAGGATGGCTAACAATCAAATAATGCTACCAAGCTTGAGCAAACTTCAAAACCTCGCCTAAGAAGGACTAAAGGTTAGAAACGAGAAGTAATGAAGCTATGAGTTGAGAAAAGAGTAATCACAGCAAGGTCTCTAAAACAGACCTGCTGTTCAAAACGGATTTACTCCAAAATCTAAAACAGAAACATAGCTTTAACTAAATTTTATAGGAAACTATGATTGCTCAGGATTCCATAACTATAAAGAACTCATTCTAACTCCAAAAGATGAATTAAATATGAATTTTACAAAATGGTGTATCACTTCTGTCTCCAACAATACAGTCAAGTGATGTTGGCCAATTCTACCCAACTTGTGAGTAGAATTCGTCCAAAAGAAAATTAAGAGAAGTAAAGGACATACAAGTGAAAGTCTCAGAGTTGGAATTGAATGAAAAACATCTCTCAAACTCCAGATATAAAATTCACATTGTGGACAATCACAGCACTAGCAAAATCTGGTGACTGCCCACTGACCTGGAGTGTGGATCCATTATAACCAATTTATAATTGGAAATAACACCCCATATTCTCCAGATCTTAAATTCATAATATAAGGAACATATAGAAACTTGGAATCACTCTGGATCCTTTTCCAAGCCTTAGAAATGATGAAAACAAAATGACATATCAGAACAGACCCGGATCAGACCTAACAGCAAAGATGTCATTCTTTCACATAGATAAAGCCCTTATCAGTGAGGTTGGCCTTCTTAAGAAAGTTAGACAACTCAATGTTTGAACTTTTGGAACTGGTTTGGGGTCCGTTTGAGTTCTAGATCTCCAGATATGATTTTTACAAAATGACTACAGATCTGATGGAAAACAGAATCGTAGCCACCCGTGATTCCTTTTTGGCTTATCCATCCTTCTCCTTTTGAAACACATTTTAAGATGTGTTCATCATCACAATTCAGTCCCCATGATAATGGTGGTACTAAAAAGGGTTAGGGATCATTAGGATTTCATTTAGCCACAAGGATGTAATAATAATCAACATGAAAATAAACATAAGCACATAAAATCATCATTCTCCCTTTTAGGGTTTCCATGATCTTTTGCCACATGTAATCCCCTAGATCCATCATCCACCATATATGGGGTGAAGATAGGATCTTGAGATGATGTATAACATACAATTACAATAAAATAAGAAGGAGAAGAGGTGAAGATGAAATCATAAAACTAGAACAAGGTTATGAATCAAGTCGTAAGAAAGGATAAGGAGGTTCATACCAATAAGAATCAAGGCTGGAAATGAACAAGAATTAAGCTCCAAACAGCCCCTTGGCTGCTCTTGATCCCAAAGAGAGAGAGAGGGACGATTTTTGAGAGAGAGGGAGGGTTTAGAGTGTTTTCCTTGTGTGTGTTCCAAATGATTCAATTTACACATTAAGTACTATTAACTAGATGGACTTTGCAAATAGGCCCATAGCCCATGGACTTCAATAAAAGGAGTTTACAAGATGATCAAAAGAGTCCAATAACATAAGAAATTAGACATTGGTTAAATAAATTAACCCAAGGTTACAAGGATAATTAAATTAAAATAACCAAACGTACCGAGAAAACCCGGGGCGTTACAACTCTCCCCCACTAAGAACGGACTTCGTCCTCGAAGTCAACACCTAGAAACATATCCGGATAATGAACCCGCATCTCGCATTCCGGTTCCCAAGTCCATTCCGAACCCTTCCTATGTTGCCACTGCACTTTAACCAGGTTTATAGTCTTGTTGCGAAGAGCTTTCGTCTTTCGTTCTAAAATAGCGATTGGTTTCTCAACATAATTGAGACGCTCGTCAATTTGTATGTCCTCCAGTGGTATCACAGCGGTCTCATCAACAACGCATTTTCGTAACTAAGACACGTGGAACGTATGATGAATTAGACTAAGCTCGTCAGGAAGCTCTAAACGGTAAGCCACCTTCCCCACACGAGCTATGAACTTGTAGGGTCCAATGAATCGGGGTCCGAGCTTTCCCCGCTTCCGAAATCGAATCACACCTTTCCAGGGGGAAACTTTAAGCAACACATAATCTCCCACCTGGAACTCAAGATTGGAGCATCTTTTGTCGGCATAACTTTTCTGACGACTGCTCGCTTTGACCAAATGATCCCAAATCACTTGGATTTTCTCTGTAGTCTGTAGCACGATATCGGTACTCCCAAGTACCCTCTGCCCAACCTCGCCCCAACAAACGGGCGTCCTGCACTTCCTCCCGTACAAGGCTTCATACGGAGGCATTTTAATGCTCGAGTGATAGCTGTTGTTATAAGAAAACTCAGCTAGATGTAGATGGTCATCCCAACTACCCCCAAAATCAATCGCACACGCCCTAAGCATGTCCTCCAAGGTCTGAATCGTCCGCTCACTCTGCCCGTCTGTCTGCGGATGGAAGGCGGTACTAAAATGTAATCGTGTGCCCAATTCCTCTTGAAACTTCCTCCAGAACCGAGAGGTAAATCGGGTGTCTCGATCAGAGACGATAGAAACGGGCACCCCATGTAATGAGACAATCTCCCGAACAAAGATCTCGGCTAATTTCTCCGCCGATGAGCTCTCCTTTATAGCCAGAAAGTGAGCACTCTTAGTCAAACGATCAACAATCACCCATATCGTATCTGATCCTCGGGCAGTTCTATGAAGTTTTGTAATGAAGTCCATGGTTAGATGCTCCCATTTCCATTCAGGAAATCTCTAATGGTTGCAACTTCCCATGCGGTTTCTGGTGTTCCACCTTGACCTTCCGACAGGTCATACATTCTTCCACAAATCGAGCCACATCATTCTTCATTCCATGCCACCAGTAAGCCTCATGAAGGTCCCGATACATTTTAGTAGCACCAGGATGGATAGAAAATTTTGACTTATGAGACTCATCCATTAGGGTTTTCCGATTTCCCCCGGTATATGGGACCCAACCCCTACCATAGCGAGTCAGCAAACCCCGCCCGTCTCGTTCCATCTTAGGCAACTCTTTCCCAATCTTCTCACGCCTGATGTTTTCCTCCAGTATTGCCGTGTTTTGGGCGTCCCGGATTAGATCTAACAAAGACGACACCATCATGATCCGGAGACACTTAGCTCGAATCGGTTCGGCAGATTGTTTACGACTGAGAGCATCAGCTACCACATTAGCTTTACCGGGGTGGTAGTGAATTTCACAATCATAATCTTTTACCATATCCAACCCTCGGATCTGCCTCATATTCAAATCCCGCTGCTCGAACAAATATTTTAGACTCTTATGGTCAGTGTATATGATAAACTTCACTCCATAGAGATAGTATCTCCAAATCTTAAGAGCGAAAACAACAGCCCCAAGCTCCAAATCATGAGTGGGGTAGTTTCGTTCGTGGGGTTTCAGCTGTCGGGAGGCATAGGCTATCACCCTATCTCGTTGCATTAACACGGCACCAAGACTTTGAAGCGATGCATCACAGTAAACCACCATATCCTCAACCCCATCAGGTAAGGCCAAAATCGGAGCATCACACAATCGTTTCCTTAGCTCATCAAACGCCAGCTGCTGCTCCGGGCCCCAAACGAAATTCATTGATTTCTTGGTCAATCGGGTGAGTGGTAAGGCGATTTTAGAGAAATTTTCAATGAACCTCCGGTAATAACCGGCTAAACCCAAGAAACTGCGAATTTCAGAAGGTGTTTTTGGAATCTTCCATTGTTTAACCGCATTAACCTTGGCTTGATCGACCTTAATACCGTTTTCTCAATGTTAGAGGGTGAGTACGGAATGTTGTTTTCTCAATGTCTTCTTCACGAACCCGCATCTGATGGTAACCGTAACGTAAATCAATCTTGGAAAACCAAGATGCTCCCTGAAGCTGATCGAAAAGATCGTCAATACGTGCCAACGGGTACCTATTCTTTATCGTGCGCTTGTTTAGATCCCTATAATCAATACACATTCGCTGGGATCCATCTTTCTTCTTCACAAAGAGAATAGGAGCACCCCAAGGCGAGCAACTTATCCGTATAAATCCTTTATCACTTAGTTCTTGAAGTTGATCTTGGAGCTCTTTCATTTCAGGTGGTGCCAAGCGGTAAGGAGATTTCGCTACCGGAGTCGCACCTGGCACCAAATCAATGCGAAACTCCACTTGCCGAATAGGTGGAAAGCCAGGGAGTTCCTTCGGAAAGACATCGCTGAAGTCGGAAACGATAGGAGCACCCCAAGGCGAGCAGCTTATCCGTATAAATCCTTTATCACTTAGTTCTTGAAGTTGATCTTGGAGCTCTTTCATTTCAGGTGGTGCCAAGCGGTAAGGAGATTTCGCTATCGGAGTCGCACCTGGCACCAAATCAATGCGAAACTCCACTTGCCGAATAGGTGGAAAGCCAGGGAGTTCCTTCGGAAAGACATCTCTGAAGTCGAAAACGATAGGAACGTCTTCTAGTGCTATAGCAGAAGAGCAAGAAGCCATAGCCAGGCGGGGAATGTCCCCCTGAATAATAAGTTCTCCACCTCTAGGGTTTCGAACACGAACTTGCTTCTTACGACAGTGGATTTCCGCATCAAACGCATCAAGCCAATCCATGCCTACGATAACGCAGAGCTCTCGCATCGCAATAGGGATAAGATCAATGGGGAATTCAACTCCAGAAAACTCGAGAGTGTAACCTCGATAAACATCGGTGACATAAATAGTGCGGTTGTCAACAACATCGACAACCATTGGGTGAGCCAATTTTCCGATACTACGCCCCAAACGATTAATAAACGTGTGAGATACAAAAGAATGGGCAGCACCGCTATCAAACATAACAACATCGGGCTTGGAATCTAGCAAATAAGTGTCTGCCATTGTCGTTGTAATCACCGGCTCCTCCACAGTCATCTGGTGAGCACGACCTCGTGTCACCATAGTGGTTCCCTTAGAGGATGATGCAATTGCAGGATTTGTACCCCTGTCTCCTTTACCAGTCTTCAACTTCGGGCATTCAGGCTTCTTGTGTCCCGTCTCGTTGCAGTGATAGCAGACGGGAACAGCAGAAGTAATATGAGGTACTGCACTCGCAGGGGGATCCCTACAATTCTTCCAATGATGCCCTGGCTTTTTGCAGTTGTAGCATATCAACATATTTTTCTCGCCCTGAAGACGTCCTATACTCATACCTTGACTTACTACCCTGCTTTTATGTTTTCTGGGCATCTCTGGATGTCTTGGAAGAGGTGTCATTGGCCTTCCTCTTGGACTGGGTCTGCAACTCGATTTCCCTCCTCCTCGCTACATTCATGATCGCAGATAAAGTCGAGAACTCCTGCATGCTAACGAATTCCCGAATCTCGATACGTAGGATGGCCGTGTACTGGCTGACTAACCAGGCAGCGTTCCCAGCAAACGAGGGGCAAAAAGATAGCATCTCCAAGAACTTGGCGTTCAGGTCACTAACGGATTCAGTAGTCTGCTGTAAGGCCATGAACTCTTGCTGCATCCGCTGCTGCTCCACCTTAGGCACATATTGTGCCTCGAACCTCTCCACAAATTGGGCCCAAGACATGGCCCTCACTTAGTCTTCGTTCAATAGAGCGGTGATGGTGTTCCACTATGTCTTTCCCCTTTTTCACAGCTGATCCATGGCGATCACTGTTTTGTACTAGTTCGGACACCCAACACTTATGAAGGCGCCCTCAACATCTGACACCCAGGGCTTAGTAGCAACTGGGTCGGATTCACCATTCCAAAGAGGAGAGCTACACTTGTTGAACTTCTCGAAGTAGTATGCCGAATCCTGAATAGGCAGAGACAGTAACGCCGCTCATCCAGAAGAGCACCGAATTGGTTGATTATGTCGTTGGTCACACCCGGGATTAGTTCGTTGAAACCGTTATTGAATTCCTCAACGACAATATCCCTAACTTGCTCCATTTGGAGCTGATTAAGTCGAGCAGGCGGAGCCATTGGTATCCACAGAAGAAGGAAAATCTTAGAAACAATTCAGTCTAGATATTTCTAGGAAGACAAAACACTCAGCTTGCCGAAAATTTTTCAACCTTGCCCCGACTCGAAACCGGCACCGATGTTTCAAATAGTAGGGGCCCTTCTACTACCTTCCACACAAGTTCCAATTTCGCATTCGCGTCTAGTTTCAAAATTTCCAGTTCGCTCTAGCCGTTAATTTTACAACTCTCTCACATGTTAACACTAACTAAGTGTGTAATCTAATATTTTAAGGCTAGTAGAATCCAATTCATCGTCAACAATTTAACATAAACATTTAACATAAGAAATAAGGCTTACTTGGCTGGCTGACTGGTACACCGCGACATCTTTCACTACTAGTCTTCAGAAAGTTTGAAAAATATTTTAAAAAGAAAATAAACTCTTATAGAGCCTCAAATTTGAGTCTAGAACATCCACAAGAATGCCTAGTTCCCTCAAACTGTGGCTCTGATACCAACTTGTGACACCCAATTTTTTTTTTGCAAAAATTTTAAACTTTTAAAACCCATCTTAAATTAAATTAAAACAACTGAAATAGTCATAACATAATCCATCAACTTAATAATCATATAAAATAAGTGCGGAAGTAATAATAATAATAAGGTCCCAACAAAATAACTAGTAGCGATGTCCCGATGCTCCATGTCAAGCCTTAGCCTCTTTAATCTTAGCACCTGAAACGTTATAAGGGAAAAACGTAAGCACGAAGCTTAGTGAATTCAAACACAGACATTGTACTAACATTCATATTTACTAGCCCTAATCCATTTTCCAATTATAATGATAAAGGCAAAGAACGAATCAATGTCTATATTACGAGAAGGACTTGTAGGTTTGAACCGCACCGGGAAGATCCCGTATCATTTGGCCCTAATCACCGCACCTCACGAAGAGTATTACGTTGGTGATCTTACCTACCCACCGCACCGGTAAATCCGTATCCTTTGGTGGTGTCCCCATATCCATAATTAGTTACATACAGTGCACATGTACGAATTAAAACAATACTTATATAGCATGCTTTTATAATAAATTCATATAATCACACACGAGCTATCTAGCAAACACAATCATTAATACAACGGTGTGAGAGAACTCACCTTGAGTGAGTATTAAGGATGGCTAACAATCAAATAATGCTACCAAGCTTGAGCAAACTTCAAAACCTCGCCTAAGAAGGACTAAAGGTTAGAAACGAGAAGTAATGAAGCTATGAGTTGAGAAAAGAGTAATCACAGCAAGGTCTCTAAAACAGACCTGCTGTTCAAAACGGATTTACTCCAAAATCTAAAACAGAAACATAGCTTTAACTAAATTTTATAGGAAACTATGATTGCTCAGGATTCCATAACTATAAAGAACTCATTCTAACTCCAAAAGATGAATTAAATATGAATTTTACAAAATGGTGTATCACTTCTGTCTCCAACAATACAGTCAAGTGATGTTGGCCAATTCTACCCAACTTGTGAGTAGAATTCGTCCAAAAGAAAATTAAGAGAAGTAAAGGACATACAAGTGAAAGTCTCAGAGTTGGAATTGAATGAAAAACATCTCTCAAACTCCAGATATAAAATTCACATTGTGGACAATCACAGCACTAGCAAAATCTGGTGACTGCCCACTGACCTGGAGCGTGGATCCATTATAACCAATTTATAATTGGAAATAACACCCCATATTCTCCAGATCTTAAATTCATAATATAAGGAACATATAGAAACTTGGAATCACTCTGGATCCTTTTCCAAGCCTTAGAAATGATGAAAACAAAATGACATATCAGAACAGACCCGGATCAGACCTAACAGCAAAGATGTCATTCTTTCACATAGATAAAGCCCTTATCAGTGAGGTTGGCCTTCTTAAGAAAGTTAGACAACTCAATGTTTGAACTTTTGGAACTGGTTTGGGGTCCGTTTGAGTTCTAGATCTCCAGATATGATTTTTACAAAATGACTACAGATCTGATGGAAAACAGAATCGTAGCCACCCGTGATTCCTTTTTGGCTTATCCATCCTTCTCCTTTTGAAACACATTTTAAGATGTGTTCATCATCCCAATTCAGTCCCCATGATAATGGTGGTACTAAAAAGGGTTAGGGATCATTAGGATTTCATTTAGCCACAAGGATGTAATAATAATCAACATGAAAATAAACATAAGCACATAAAATCATCATTCTCCCTTTTAGGGTTTCCATGATCTTTTGCCACATGTAATCCCCTAGATCCATCATCCACCATATATGGGGTGAAGATAGGATCTTGAGATGATGTATAACATACAATTACAATAAAATAAGAAGGAGAAGAGGTGAAGATGAAATCATAAAACTAGAACAAGGTTATGAATCAAGTCGTAAGAAAGGATAAGGAGGTTCATACCAATAAGAATCAAGGCTGGAAATGAACAAGAATTAAGCTCCAAACAGCCCCTTGGCTGCTCTTGATCCCAAAGAGAGAGAGAGGGACGATTTTTGAGAGAGAGGGAGGGTTTAGAGTGTTTTCCTTGTGTGTGTTCCAAATGATTCAATTTACACATTAAGTACTATTAACTAGATGGACTTTGCAAATAGGCCCATAGCCCATGGACTTCAATAAAAGGAGTTTACAAGATGATCAAAAGAGTCCAATAACATAAGAAATTAGACATTGGTTAAATAAATTAACCCAAGGTTACAAGGATAATTAAATTAAAATAACCAAACGTACCGAGAAAACCCGGGGCGTTACAAGTTATCATATAATAAACATATATATAAATAATTAGACATATAATAACTTAAATAAATAAGTTAAGACACTTAGAAAACATTTAAACACTCTTATAAGTGTTTAAGGTTCAAATGGTTGCATCTAAGTTGCTACGGGACAAGGCAAAAGGGTTTGAAACATCAAATAGCCTTGTATAGGAGTTCACCATCCAACAAACCCCACACCTTGGAGTTTACGGCCGTAAACTCATAGGTTTATGGCCGTGAACTCCTCAAATGGTGTTTTTGGGTGTTTTGTGGTGTTATTTCGCATCTAGAACACTCCTAGCTTTGTTGGAATAACACATGAAGTAGTTTAAGGCTTTAGAACACTCCATAAGGGAGTTTACGGCCTAAGGTCCTTCACCTTAGAGTTTACGGCCGTAAACTCTAGGAATTTAATTGATTTGAGGCACTTAAACATCAAGAATGGCATCCATGAATTTATCTAAGGCTAATGGGGACAAGAGGCACACTTTGGTGCCTTCACTTGGAGTTTACGGCCCAAGTCATGTTCCTTGGCCGTAAACTCCTTCCAAGGAGTGATTTAGATGTGTTCTACTCTCCATTCTAGTCCCAAGGGTGCAAGGAAAATTGTATTAAGGCCTTAGGTGTGATTGGAATGATTTTTGTCCCACAAAAAGGGGTTTACGGCCCAAGAGGAGTTCTTGGCCGTAAAATCCTACTAACTTGTGATTTTGATGAGCTTTTGGTGTTCTAAACAAGCACAAGTACTAGTAGTTAAAGTCCTTAAGCATTTGGGGAAAGTTTTAGGGCACTTAAGCCCTTGAAAAGGGGTTTACGGCCCAAGGGAGTTCCTTGGCCGTAAACTCCTAGAAACTTATGTATTTGATGTCTTTTGATGCCTAAAATAAGCACAAGCAATTTAGGGTAAAGGTCTTTAAGCATTAGGGGGAGTTTAGGGCATTAATTGCCCTTGAAAAGGGGTTTACGGCCCAAGGGAGTTCCTTGGCCGTAAACTCCTAGAACTTGTGTTTCTTGGATGCTTTTTGGCCTATAAAGATCATACCCTATCTCCTAAACAAGTTCTCTAACAAGGAATCGGGACTAGGAAGCCATAATGTTCCATTTTGGAGTTTACTCCCCAAGAACGATCTTGGGCGGTAAACTCCCGGATCTTGTAATCTAAACATGTTATTGTTGTTAACAAGCATTAAACAAGTATTGAAACACATACAGAAAAGTAGACTCACAATCTGGGATGAAAACCCGAAGATCCGTCAGAGAGAATATGGCTTTTCTCTATTTGGAATTGTGAATAATGAATTAATTTAATTCAGAAAACTATTTATAGTCCTGGAATATTTTGGCAGAAAATATTTTTATTCCTGATGTTGGACTGTAATAGTATGAAACTTGAAATGCCCAAGTTTCACAAAACCAGGAGTATCCACTCTCCTGATATCATCTAAAACATAATCCTAATGTACACAAACTTGTTCGGAAAAGCTTGAAAATCACTGAAACTGAACTAGTTTCTATTGAATAGATGAGGTTCGTACAATGGAAATTTCGGGTTGTCACATTCTCTCTCTACAAGATGCTCTCTTCTCTAGCCTTCTTCCACTCTTATTAACCTCCCACAAGCACTCCTCTATTTATATGGACCTCCAGCCATACACATGTGTACAGCCACACACCCTGTGTACGGTCGTACACAGGGTGTGCGGCCATACACATGTGTACTGTCGTACACATGTGTACTGCCGTACACACATGTACAGCCGTACACAGGGTGTGCGGCCGTACACATGTGTATGGCTGTACATACAAACCACAAACAGATACAACATTATATAAAAATATATTTTCCTAGAAAAGCAAAGTATATACCATATTTTTGACCCAACACAATTATTACGTTAAGTGTTGCTAGTTAGCATTGTTGTTTGTAGGAAACAAAGTTTTAGTTTGCAAAGTTGCAGAGTTTGAAATTTTTTTTCACTATAGTAAGATTTAAGGGAGAGGATATTTATACTTCATTTCGAATCTAAAAGGTATTAGGTTGAAATTTTAATAGATATGGTCATAAATGTCATTTTGAAAAGTTTCAACATAAGAAATTCTATATATAGAAATATTATAGCAATAAACTAGTCTAGTATCATGTCTTTAATGTAACACATTATGAATCGTATCCCATATGCTTTAGATATAGGATCAATTGCATATGCTATAATATTCGCATGTTCTGATTTTTCCAAATGCCTAGCGCATTAAGAGGGAAAAAAGACCAGAACTTGATATGACTAAAGTTGTTAAACGAATGTCGAGGACAATCTAAGGTTTACCGAAGATTGGTTGCTTCTGGACATTTGGAAGTATAGTAATGGATGGACCGTATTGACATGATTCTGAATAGATAGGAATCTATTGAAAATGCATTGTCATATGGAAATTATAGAAATGTTTCCATAATAGGAGTTGGATATTGAGAATCTATGTGTAGGATTAGAAACTTTTATGCACGAAGGATGTTCAAAGGATTGTAGTTTGAATTTGACACTTCGGTTCCATGGAATTGTTTTGTAACAAATATCCAGTGGAATGTTTTGTAATATCATTAGCAAAGTCTCTATGACTTTGGTGCATTGACATTACAAAATGATCGTTGCATGATAGTTTAGGATCTAACACATTCTAATAGAGGCAAGAGTTTGGTATTCTTACACTTGCAATAAGGATTTGGAATTGTAAAATGAGTATAGTTGAAAATGTGTTCAATTGATCTATTTCACAACGAGACGACCATAGGCAAACATATTGTGCAAGCTTGGAGCATGGGATTACTATTTTTTTAATCACTACAAGAAAAAGACCCTTTTACGACGCACAAACCACGACACTCATTGATTTATGTTACGCAAAAGAGGGTGACATTAAAAAGGTGTCATCTCTTCAAAAAAAAATTAGAATTTACGTCATGCATTATTGCGTGCCCCTAAATTAGTGTCTAACAGAAAAAAACACACGGAGGGCACCTCTATCAAGATGCGTGTCATCTAAAGATGTCACTTTATAAATTTTAATGGAACGCGCGTTCCATCTTTTAACAGCCTGGGGGGAAAATGAAATCCTAAAATATTGAAAACCCCGCCTTCCTTTTTTTCTCCTTTCCCTCTTGCCCTAATTATCGACGCCGCCTACTTCTTCCCTCTCACTTCGACCATCGTTACTTGCTATTCCCGGTCGTCCGTCGATCAAGGCAACAATAGACTTGCCTTTCTATGTAAACCCTAGACCTCATTTGTAGGTTTCGTTCTAAGATACGGTTTCGTTCATCTAGAATCAACTACCATTGTTGATCTGGTATGGTTTTGTTCAATTTTTTTGCAGAAGGTTTTGGAGATGGTGGTTTGTGGCGGTGGTTCCTCTGTCCGATAATACCAGATAAGAACCCTAATTCTATTTCTTAATGAGCTATATATATATATATATATATATATATATATATATATATATATATATATATATATATATATATATATACGCGGGGCGGCATCTTTTAACGTATACGGTGGTGAAGCTTGGCTGCTAAGCTGTGACCTCACGCTGAGGTAGAAGACTTGACAGTGGGTTTTCCTCTGGCGTTTCCCCCAAAGCTACTTGCTAGTCTTTCATCCCCTTTTACTCCACCGATCCTTCATTGTAGCTGAGTCGCCCCTCCGACTTCTTACACCTGGGTAAAATAATAAGGTATTTTTGTTTTTTGGTTTGATTGGCAATGATTCTTGACGCTTACGACCCTCTGAACCTCTTCTTCCTCACATCGTATTCTATCCTATCGTTCTTGCTTTTCATCTCCTTCTCACTATAAATAGTTGCAGGTTCTATCTAAGAAATCAATTTTAGGGGGTATTAGGGTTGGAATTTTCTAATTTAATGGTTTGTTGTTTTCAAAATTAGGATTAATCGATGCTGGTGGTTTGGTCGCACGCCTTCTTCACTGTGGGATAGAGATCCTGGCCATCTAACCTCTCTCTCTCTCTCATGCCAAATAACACGATTTGATGGATTACCAATCAAGAATGATTGGTTATGGTTATGATTTAAAAGGCAAAGAAAATGGCAATTGAGGTAGCTGGATCTTATTTTTATCACGGGAATTGCAATTGGAGGGTTTTAGGCCCACATGAACTGTCAAAGTATATTCTTGCTTCTTTTTGTCGGATGTTTCCACTTGTGTTGGTGTTTGGTTGGATAGCCATGTAAATGAGCTTCAAATACAAAATCGTTGTAGTCTTGTTCATCATTATCAATTTTATTCATGCATTGGTAATTAATTAGATCACATGAAAGCAGGGGTTCTTCATCACCTGATATCAAAGACAAAGGATCCCCTCATTCTCGATTTAAACTCATCACAGTACCATATTATTACTAAAAACTAAAAATATTCATTTTGTTTGCTTCTGACTATTTTATCATGTAGGACAACTAAGTTGCCTCCGTCATGCCTTGCATCATGCTTTTGGGAGCTGCAGGTAAAACCTTCATTTGATTTTAGTTATTTGTTCAGTTTTGTGATACAGGATCAGATCGGCTATTGGTTGGTTTGTGTTATTAGTAATGGCAAAATTAGTTTAATTACCTTGTTAGAAATAGTATTTTAGTCATTTACAACCAAAACTCAAAACTCATATTAGTGTTATCTTTTTCTGCACACAATATAGCGTATGAAATAATTAAATTTTTTTCCTCACTACAAATTTCATATAATTATGTGGCAGTTTTCTATAAATTATGCATCGATGGCTTTGATGTTTACAGACTGTGGATCTTGATTTCCCTAACACAACTGAAAGCTATAGACTTTATTGCCAGGTTTGTTATTATATGGATTGGAAATTCCTTTTAAAAATTGTTATAATCATAATTATTATTATTATTATTATTATTATTATTATTATTATTATTATTATTATTATTGTTGTTGTTGTTGTTGTTGTTGTTATGATGATAATTATTACTGTTACAGAGGTTTATTGTCAGTGATATAAAGGAATGTATGTGTCGTGCCCCTGATACTCCATATGATGGTTGGTGTTCCTTTTTTTATATATCAGTTTATTATTTCCTTGTTTGCAAATTGCAATCACAAGTCATAAAGTGATGTACTTTTTGGTCTCTACATCGTCGTTTGAAATAGATAATTGGGATATTTTATTGTTTTAACAAATAGGGAAGAAATGGATATGAATTCCTTCCAAACATTGGCGGAATTGGATTTTATGCGTTTGGAAACCAATTATGCCATAGAATGGAATTTGGAATTCCGGTTCTGTAGGAATCTGTGAACGTAACGTGGTTGTGGAACATGAATGGGATCCTTCCGCCAATGAAGAATAAGATTTTTATTGCTTTTAATTTATCTCGATTAACAGGAGCGTAGAGATCGGTTCTGACAGATTTAAGACTCCTAATGTTCTGTTTAATCCGTCTCTGATCAAAGTATTGTTTTATTGTTTCTATTATATTATATTATATAATAATAATAATTATTATTATTTTGATTATGCATCTTTTTTTTGATCTCACAGACTATACCTGGCATGGAAGGCTCTATAGATATTGCTTCTTCTGCTCGTGGCTTGCCACAAATGGTAAATCATCTAAAAACATTTTTAACTTTTTGGTTATATATCTATTCTAGGGTTAAATGCAATAAATAGCAATGTACTTTCATTGGTTTGTTCAATATAGCATTTCATTTGTATATCTGTTTCAAAATTCTAGTTTTAAAAACTTAAACAATCAGTAACAGAAGGAAGTGCAAGTAAGGTAGATTGGTATTTAATAGCCCCTTTATTTCGTTTGTTGATATTGTTTATTCAAGGTATTGGAGGCCCAGGCCTAGGAGCTGGAGTGCTTGACAATTCTGCCTCTTATTGTGTCAAGGTACCACTTTCTTAGTTATAGTGATAGCGATATTAGGCTATGTACTTTATTAATCATCCGTAATAGCGTTATACTTACAATTTATTATCCATAATAGCAACTTACCTACATTTTATGCCAATAATAGCAATATGTAATTCACAATATGCCCTTTAGCAGATACACTGAAGGCACTAAGAGAAAATGTGTCATTTGGGAAGGTATTACATCAAAGATTCTTATATCAAAATATGAAATATACATTAATAATTTTTTATTACTAAGTTATAAATGATTCTGTGTTAAGGCGATGAAAACCACCCAAAAGGGGAAGAATCTAAACAAGCTGAAGCAGATGCTTTCCGTGTTTGACATTGCAATGGTATGGCACATAACACATTTTATTTATTTTAGTAAATTTCAAGAATGGTCCCTGTGGTTTGTCACCTTTTCTAGGTACAACCTAAAAAAGAATGATTTTCTAATAAATAAAAACCGAAAAAAGTTTTGAATCGATTTGTGATTTGAATGTTAATTACAAATAGAGGCACAAAGAAGCGGGGTAGGATACTGTTGTCTTGGTGGGTGCAGAATATGGAAGTGGGAGTTCAAGGGACTGGGCTGTAAAGGGACCAATGTTACATGGGGTGAAAGCGGTGATAGCAAAAAGTTTTGAGAGGATTCATAGGAGTAATTTTGTTGGTATGGGGATTATTCCACTGTGCTTCAAGGCAGGTGAGAATGATTATAGAGACGTTAGGTTTATTTTATCACTATAGTTGAAAAAGAAGCTAGATGGATAATTCTTTCATCCTTGTTGTCTTCCATGCCAAAGGAGGTATAACTGTTATTCTTCTTCAGTGGCGTTATAGTAATTCTTGATTCTGAAAACTAAAAACTGTTGCATGAGGTGTACAGGAGATGGAAGACCAGGTGTTTGATATTCCTTCGTTATGGGCTGATGTCTTTAGTGGTCGTGGACAAGAGCATTAAGCAAATTCATCTAAGGATATGTCTTCTAAAATAAGGTTAGCACACTTTTCATCAGTAATGCCCTTTTTGTTGGTAAAATTACCAATCTGCCCTTTTGGATCAGCTTGGAACACGCGTCCACCGCTTGTCTCAGTTACGTGATTCTCAACTGTGGAATTTATTTTTTCATTAAACTCTTATTGTATATTGGCTGTAAATTAGCTGTAAAGTTAATGCTTATCTTTTCTTGTTATGTATTTTCCTTGTTTAGTGAGGTAGGCTCTAGTATAAATTTAGGCTCTCTCTTGTATCATTCATCCTAAGAAACACATTCACCATTTCCTTCGCTCCCTAATGGTGTATCTGTTTGAACATATTTTTTTTAATGCTATTAAAGTTAAATTGTAGGGATAAATGCAAATGACAACAATGTAATGGCTTGGTTGGTTTTCTTTTCTGATTTGGTGCCAGGTGAATCTAATGAATCAGGATCTGCCTTAAAGATAGGAGTTGTGTTGTCAGGAGGACAAGCACCAGGAGGGCATAATGTTATATATCTGGGATTTTTGGTTAGGATTTTGAACTTCCATTTCCTATTGTTCATATTTTTCATACTTCATATGATAGATTGAAGGATTGACTAGTAAACATCAGCAATATTGGTGCCAGGTGAATCTAATTAGTAAAGAAAGTTGAAGGATTGACTAGTAAACATAAAAGTAGAATGAAAATGACAAGTGATTTTGGGTTGTGTTTACAGGGTTGATGAAAGCGAATAGCTCTCGAGTTAGAAGTGGAAAAGAAAGCTCAAGCCGAAAGAGATAAGATGCTGAAAATGCAAGTGTTGTATTCTTCATTTCAATTGTTAGTATGAAACATAGAGTAGATTAGATGAATGCAAATTTATATATTGTAAGAAATAGAATTGTATGACATTAAAGTTTATGCAATGGATTGTATTTTTTTGTATATGGTATTTTATTTCTATTATGACACATTAAATGCAAATTTAATTTAAAAATTAATAAATATATAAATATATATTTTTTAAAATATTTAAATTTACAATACGCAAAAATGTGCGCCGTCTTCATTTATGACATGGCCTTTCTTGACAGGGGCTTTCTTGATACGTATTGCGTGTCATTAACACGCGCGTCGTAAGGTTACGACATGCGAATGCGTGTCGTCTTCCTTTATGACAGGGCCTTCCTTGATACGCATTGCGTGTCGTAAACGCGCGTCGTAATTGCGCTTTGTAAATGAGCATCGTAAATGCGTGTCGTCTATAGACGATGCGCAAAAGCGCGTCGTCTCTCTTTATGACAGGGCCTTCCTTGACGCGCATTTGCGCGTCGTCTGAGCCTTTTACGACGCGCAATGAGCGTCGTAAAAGGCTGTTTTTCTAGTAGTGAATTCAAGTATTAAGATTATTAGTCGAAACATTATCCAAGGAATAATGTGTAATTAATATGGTGATTAAATAATAAGTGATTTGTTTATACTCAAAAGATTGAGACTATTTTCAGTTAGGTTATTCTTGTGTTTCACTTTGCATGTTTTACTTCCCGAATAACTAGGTTATTCAAACATCCACATTCAATCAAACATTGGAAGTAAGTAATGAGGTAAGACTGTCATGAATGCGACTGTAGATTGTCTAAGTGTTTAGACATAACACAAGTTTGCTGCAGTGTTCGTGAGTACTCCTGAAATAAGATTTGCGTATCGGATTAAACCAATGCTCATATGAATCACTTTTTGGATTTTATCATGAGTGATTGTGAGACGATAATATCTTAAAATTTTTAAATAGAGACATATAGTTCTTGTTTACGAGTCGGTTGTGCATTGATAATACATAAACACATCAGTAACTTGATGTTATAAAACGTATTATTGTGGGCGATTTGATGAGTAAATACTACAAGCATATGAGTCAAAGTTTATCCATTAGTTTTATCCTAAATGGGATAAAAGCGATATTTGTGGGCCCCTTGATGATTTAGTGATGACATCCTAAGTGCTTGGCCAAGCCTGGGATAAGTTTATGTGTTCAGGTGTAGTCTATTCTCAGTCGTCATAAATCGGAAATATGGAAACAAAACATCGACAGAGAGAATGATTATAGTCCATGTCTCATGTCCATACGATATCATGTAGAATGGAGGAATATTTGATCCCTTATCTAAAGGACGCGTTATTGATAAGATCAGAGTTCGACAACGGCTTTTGAGAGCTACGATTGCTAATCATATTTTGAAGTTGTACTTGCAGTTATAGTTATTAGACTTATCCAAGTAGGAGACTGTTGGATTAGGTATCTAAGCCCATAACTATAGTTGGTATGTACTTGACCCGATAGTAGCATGGTCCTTTTGGGTTGCCTTCACCATAGCAATTTGATAGGATGAATTATGGAGAAAGAGGTTAATCGTGATTTTTTAATATATTATAAGAATAATATATTAATTGTGAAATCATATTATTTAATTAGTATTGTTGGGTTGAAGATTTGTTTAAGTATTGCGTCATTGGGCTCGGCTATTTGTCCAATTGTTTTGTACTCCGGTTTGGGCCTGTCCAACCGTGAGCCTGTTAGGTTTACTATATAAGTATATGCTTGCATGCATATTAGGTTAACGATCTAGAATACAATAGAGAGAATTACGACAGCTTTGATTTTCTTTATCGTTCCTGTAAACCTTTTAACCCTCTACAGTTGATGTTCTTGATCGAGCTCTTCTGAGGGTTGTTTTATAATCATTCGACACGTTTGATTCATTCTTGAGTTGTTCTTTATTTTTGCATTCTTGCTATTTAATCTTTATTTACCTGTTTAAGATCTAATCGATCTTCAAGATTAAGTTTTAATCTCATCAATTGGTATCAGAGCAGGAGGCTGTGTAATCGATACACTTCTTTTCTGTGAAAAGGTTTCAATTAGGGTTTTCCGCAATTACTGATATTTATTGAGCCGTCATCTCATTATTGACGTATCTTGATATTTATTGTTTTGCACTAATCTGATTTATTACAAGTCTGATCTTTGAACAGGTTATTCGATCATTATGGACGAGTCGCAATCGAATCCCATCAATATTTCCAACAGCATTGGATCAACCACGAAGATTCCCATCCTATACACCCATGATTATGAAGTCTGGGCGAATCACTTTGAAGACTATGTTATAGGATCTGAGGATAATGGATACCTCATCTGGGAAGCAATTATTAATGGACCGTTTTCTCACTCTGCAACGTCAAGGATTATTAAAACTCAAAAGGAGTATAATGATCTACTGAAGGATGTTAAAGATATTGCGCAAGATGAAAAGGATAAATTCCAGTGCAATATCAAGGCGTTAAGATTGATCAGATTCGCCCTTCAGTCCGACACTTTCAGGTTGGTAAGTTCATGCACGACGGCAAAGGAAGTTTGGGATAGGCTACGTGAATTGTACTCTACAGACGAGGATCATGCACGACGGCGAAGGAGCCGAAGAAACTGTGACCCAAACGTTCGATCGCTTCAATCATCTTCTCAGCAAGATGATCAAACATGACATCGAAAGGAAGCTTATCGAGCAGAAGGTTACGTTTTTAAATGGTCTAAGATCAGAGTGGAGAGCAGTGGTGTCTACAGTTAAAGCCCATGAGCAGTTTAAATCATATTCTTTGGCAAAACTGGTGGGTATTCTCAAGTCTCAGGAGAAAATTGTGCTGCAGGAGAAGAATGTTGTCTCAAGCCTAGGTTCGATGGCCCTCCTGTCAAAAAGTAAAGCTGTGATGGAGGACGAAGACCTCAACTTGGAGGAGTATGACCTCACGTCTGAGGATTATGCTATGATGGTGTCTAACCCCAAGAGGTTCATTAAGAAGAGATTCCCCAGCAACAAAAACCGAAACTGGCAGGGGAGTTATAGTTTAGAAAAGGTTAAAGATGAACCGAAGGTTGATGAGTCTAAGAAGGAACCGAAGGCAGAGGGTGATTCTGGAGTAAGCTGTTACTACTGTGGAGGGAAAAACCACTATGCTAAGGATTATGTCCTCAAAAAGATGGCTGAAAAGGATGAGGAAAAGGATGAGGAAGCTTTGCTGCAGAAAAAGCTTGATGAGATGAGGAAGAAGAAATCTACCGCTAACCCTTCCATGAATGCTCTAATTGTGCAGGGTTCGGTTGCTGATGACGAGTTCGGTGGCATGGAAGTTTGGTCAACCGACTCTGAAGACGATGAAGTGAGGAAGCCTTCTCATGGAAAGGCTTGTGTGGCAAAAGAGGAGAGCAGTGGAGGAAGGTGCTTGATGGTGTCCGAAGTATCTCAGATGAGGGGATACAACACTGATGGTGGAAGCAATGAACCGAAGGAGCAGCAGGATATGTGCTTTACAGCCAAACCGCTCAGCGTGCAGTTCAACGAACTCGATGAACTGATCAGGAAGGTACAATCGGTTTTTGTTTCATTTAAAGTACCACAATGCTCATATGAAAAAGAACTAAAAAGTGTTAATTCACGAATCTCTCATCTAGATAGTAGTTTAACTCAAACTCGAGTCACCAATTCTAACCTAACTGATCAATTAAGCAGGGTGTCTTCGAAGAGTGAGGAACGGCGCATGTGGATCGAGTTGAAGGAGTCAGAATTAGTTAAAATAAAAGATGAAAACATTTATTTACAAAGAGACAATTTAAAGCTGTTAAAACAGCGAAATGTTTTTTGTTTGATTGCAAAACGTCTTTACACTAATATTACTCAGCTTCACTTGGACTGTGAAATAGGACAAAAGATTCATCGTATGATTTTACCCTTCCTTGAGTTTAAGGAGGATGAAATTGATGCTGAAGCTTATAATTGTGAGAGTGTGATATCATCTGATGACGTCAATCCGACCTATATGTATGGACTGGACAAAATAGAATCTTTCATTAAATCCAAGGACCATAAGGACATGCTTAAAAACCTTTTGGATGAAAATGATAGACTTAAACTGAGAACCGAAACCATACAAAAATTTGACTCTTTAAACGCCAACTTGAGCTCAGAAAACAAAATTGATGTTGACAATGCATCTGAGCTTAATGAGGATGACAATATGAGTGAAATTTCTGTAGAGGACACGGTTGACTGCTCAGAATTTGTGAAAAGTGAACCTGAAAACCACAAGAATCTAATTTTAGAAAATTCAGTGGAGTTCGCTCGATTGTCCCAACAAAACTCCCCGATCTTAGCAGAGAAAACGGTTGTATATCAAAAGGTTAGGACCACTCCAAATCAAGTGTACAAGGTCACAGGAGTAACCGAACATCAGACTGTTGAACTCACAGCAATTGTAAACGAAGACAATGCTGATGGCTGCGATGAGTTCTTCTGGTCAGCTCCAATCGATAATGCAAATGAAACGGTAGGCTTATCAGAAAGGACCTCATGGATAAGTAAAGGTAGATACATACCAGAACCCTTGAACAAGCCAGATAATTTCGATGTGCCAAGTACCAGTGGTACGAAAGACATTCCTCAAGAAAATGGAAGTTTGGCAAAAGAAGACATTCCCTCTAGTTCCTCAGTTCAAAGTGAAACTTCCACAGTTCAAAGTGAACCAGCCAAAGAGAAACCGAAAATGAAAGCCAATATCCATCATCAACCGAAGCAGATGAGGAATCAGAAACGTCAAAGGAACCAGAGATACAGGAAGAATCTCTCTGAAAGGAAACAATTCTGGCAATCCCAGAATGCATATTTCTCACATCAAGACAAGAATCTAACGTTTGAGAACAATCCTGTTAAAAAGCACGAGAGCCAAAACAACCGAAAGCAAAGGTTCGGTTTAGAGAACGCAACCAACCGAAAGCAAAGGTTCGGTTCTGAGGATGACTCCAACCGAAAGCAAAGGTTCGGTTCAGAGAACGAAACCAACCGAAAGCAAAGGTTCGGTTCTGAAATCAAAAGAGATCAAAACTCTAAGGTCAGTTCCACCAATGATCAAAAGCAAAAAGGCCACCTAGAGTCTCCAGCCAAGAAGTCATCTCAATCTAAGCCCTCTCAGTCTCACTCATCTAATTCTTCTAATTATTCCAATTCATCTCCATCTCGCTCTAAACTTCATTCTGTTCATTCTCAAAAATCTCATTCGTCAGCTGCACAAAAAGGCAAACAGAAGGTTTCAGCATCCAAATCGGAATCTAAACCGAAAGCACCTAATCCTAATAAAATCAAAGTTTTTACCATCAAAAGGAAAGATGAAACAACACTAATAAAACAAACATATCTTGTTGACATCTCTCTTACTATTCCTGTACCTGTGAAAGGCTCACGTGGACCCAAGAAACTTTGGGTTCCTAAATCTGCTTGATTTTTGTAGGTTATAAGTGACGAGCAGTTTGACGAAGAATGGTACATTGATAGTGGCTGCTCGCGTCACATGACAGGGAGGAAAGAAGAACTCAGGGAATATAGGTCTCTTACAAATGGTGGCCACATCAAGTTTGGAAATAACTCCTTCGGCACCATAAAGGGATACGGAATGATTACCAATGGTGATTTCACTATAAGGAAGGTGGCATACGTGGAAGGACTACAACACAACCTCATCAGTGTATCTCAGCTTGTTGGAGGTACAGGTCTCAAAGTCTCATTCGACGATGAAGGTTCTGAAATTACTGAGAAGAAGACGAAGAAAGTAATTCTCAAATCAGAGCGTAAGGGTGAAATGTTTCCTCTAAACTTCAAACCCATCAAAGGAAACCCAGCTATATGCCTGTTATCAAAAGCACAATCTGACGAAAGCTGGTTGTGGCACCGAAGGCTCTCTCATCTCAACTTTAAAGACATCAACAAACTTTTCACTGGAGGTCATGTTCGAGGTCTTCCACTGCTCAAGTATGATAGAGATCATTTGTGTGCTGCATGTGAAATGGGGAAGCAGAGTCGTCAAAGTCATCCATCTATAATTAACACGAAAGTTGTTGAACCACTCGAATTACTTCATATTGATTTATGTGGTCCATCATCTATCGAAAGCATCGGTGGTAGCAAGTATATTCTTGTTATTGTTGATGACTTTTCGCGGTTTACATGGGTGTTCTTTCTAAAGCTCAAGTCTGAAGCGACTCATAAGCTGAAAGTGTTCATCAAGCAGATTGAAGTACAACTCAAGAAGGTTGTTCGCAACATCAGGAGCAACAATGGTCTGAAATTCAAAAACAGAGAATTTGAAGAATTTCTGGCAGAAAAGGGAATAAGTCACAACTTCTCAGCTCCCTACATACCTCAACAAAACGGAATTGTCGAAAGACGAAACCGATCTTTGTGTGAAGCTGCCCGAACAATGCTAAGTTTCGCTTCCTTACCTCTTTATTTTTGGGCTGATGTTATTTCTGCTGCTTGTTTTACACATAACAGGTCATATCTCAACAAGCGATTCACGCTCACACCTTATGAGATTCTCAACAACAGGAAGCCCAATGTGAAATTTTTCCACGTGTTCGGCTCACGATGTTTCGTCTTTAACTCTAAAGAACACCGCAACAAGTTTGATGTCAAAGCCGACGAGGGAATCTTTCTGGGCTACTCTCTCACTTCCAAAGCATACACAGTTCTGAACAAGCGTTCGAGAAAAATCGAAGAGACTTATTACGTGACTTTCGACGATAGCTATGTCAAAAAGCTACAGGCCAAAGACGACACAGCTGGGGAAATCTTTCCTCAAACTGGCCAAGTCACAGTCTCGATCGCTAATCTATTCGAAAAGTTTATGGAGCTATTTGACGAACCAGAGAAAGCTACTCTCTCAGAAGCAGGCGCAGCAGACAACAAGGTAGACCATATGAAGCAAATTGTCGAAGAAGCTGCCAGGAGAATGAACGAAGGAGGATCGAATTCTCATGAACTTCCATCAAACGATGCTTCAGTCGAGGGGGAGGATCAACCGTCATCAACTCAGCCGACCTCACATGTTGAGGGGGAGCCAAGCTCTCCAACTGCTCCCGAAAATACTTCTTCAACCGAAAGTGCTTCACCATCCGAAGGTGCATCAACGCCTGAAAGCCCAGCACCACAAGAAACCTATGAACCTCAAGTTTCTCAAAGCATTCCAGGAAGCTCATCTATCGAGGGGGAGCAAGCTGATATGTCATTCGACTACGAAAGCCAATCCGAGCCAGAAGAAATGATCAATGCTGAACTGGACCCAACCTTTGATCCAAACTACCCTCCCCTCACCAAATGGACCAGAGATCATCCTATCTCTCAAGTGGTTGGGGATGTCTCTGAAAAGGTTCTGACCCGATCACAACTCAAGGCAAAACAAACATCCTTATTTTCAAAAGTTGAATTTTGCATGTTTAACTCATTCGTATCAAAAGTTGAACCGAAGACAGTTAACACTGCTCTCGATCACTCCGATTGGGTTCAAGCGATGCAAGACGAACTGAACGAATTTGAAAGGAACAAAGTCTGGCGCCTCATTCCAACTCCTCCAGATGCCTCGGTTGTTGGTCTCAAATGGGTCTTTAGGAATAAAATGGACAAGGAAGGGAACGTTATAAGGAACAAAGCTCGTCTGGTCGTAAAAGGATATTGTCAGGAGGAAGGGATTGATTATGAAGAGACTTTCGCTCCTGTAGCTAGGCTGGAATCTGTAAGAATATTTCTTGCTTATGCTGCCCACAAAAGCATTGAAGTTTTCCAAATGGACGTCAAGTGTGCATTTCTTAATGGAGAACTCGAAGAAACAGTATACGTGGAGCAACCTCCTGGGTTCGTGAACGAAAAGTATCCCAATCATTGCTATATTCTGGATAAAGCCGTGTATGGACTCAAACAAGCTCTGAGAGCCTGGTATGAAATGCTAACTAAATTCTTAAAGATGTCCAAATTCAAACAAGGTTCGGTTGACCCAACCTTCTTTTGCAAAAAGGAAGGTAACCACCTTATGATCGTTCAAATTTACGTCGATGATATCATCTTTGGCTCACCGAATCCCAGCCTAACAGCTGAATTCAGAAAGCTGATGGAGAATAAATTTGAAATGAGCTCAATGGATCCTATTAACTTTTTCCTTGGCTTAAATATTAGACAAGGACCCGAAGGCATCTTTATCAATCAGGAAGCTTACACGAAGATTCTTCTAGCAAAGTTTGGTATGATAGGAGATTCCAAAGTCAAAGTCCCAATGGCATTCGGCACCAAGCTAACTCCATCCCTAGACAAACCGGCTGTTGATATCACGCTCTATCGTCAAATGATAGGCTCACTGATGTATCTTACTGCTAGCAGGCCTGACATCATGTTTTCTGTGTGTTACTGTGCTAGATTTCAGGCAAACCCACGCGAACCTCACATGCTTGCAGTGAATAACATTCTACGATATCTCAAGCGAACTGCCTCCTTAGGTCTATGGTATCCTTCCAACTCAGGCTTCTTCGTTCAAGCCTACTCAGATGCAGACCTTGGAGGATGTGGAATCGACAGAAAAAGCACCACTGGCGGCTGTCAATTCCTTGACGGGAAGTTGGTTAGCTGGAAATCAAAGAAACAAACGTGCGTGTCGTTGTCTACTGCCGAAGCTGAATACATAGCCGCTGCTTCCTGCACCTCCCAAGTGATTTGGATCCAGAGTCAACTTTGCGACTATGGACTCAATATGAAGAAGATCCCACTATATTGTGACTCTGAAAGTGCAATTAGGATCTGTCATAACCCAGTGCAACACTCTAAAACCAAACACATAGCACTGAGGTATCACTTCATCAAAGATCATGTGGAAGATGGAAACGTTGAAGTACACTTTTTTCGAACCACTGATCAACTGGCTGACGTCTTTACCAAAGCTCTTCCTGAAGCATCATTCAACAGAATTTTACAAGGGCTAGGTATGATGGAATCAGAGTCAGTACCTCAAACTACCTCTCAACCTCAAATGTAAGAAGCGAAATTGACCGAACGTTCAGGTTCGGTTAAATAATCTGACTCGCTCATCACCACAAAGGTAGTTTTCTTGGTTGTACATTTCATGTTCAAAGTTGTTTATCTTATTGTCAAAAGTATTTTCTTATTGCAAGGCTAAATTCCTTGGTTTTCTAAAAATTTTCAAAACCGAAACCTACCGCAGGTTCGGGTTCGGTTTTTCAAAATTTTCTTAAACCGAAACCAACCGAACGCTCGGGTTCGGTTTCAAAATTTTCTTAAACCGAAACCAACCGAACGCTCGGGTTCGGTTTTTCAAAACTTTTCTCAACCGAATCCAACCGAACGTTCGGGTTCGGTTACCAAATTTTTCCAAAGTTTTTTTTTACTCTTTCTAAGTCTTATTTTTTTCTTGCTTAATTTTTTTTATTATTTAATTTTCTTTTATTTTTTTTATATATATCAAAAACTCCAAAAATATTTCCTTATTTTATTTATGTGATCGTTCGTTTATGGGGATAAAAATTGCTGAATTAGTTAAGTGTCCCTAGAAGCATGCTGCTGTATGTGTCCCAAGCCTCATAAGATTTTGAATAATAGCCTTAATGACCTGATATAAACAAACCTTGTCTTCCCAATTAGGCTACCACATTTATTCTAATCGTGAGCTACCTCACTCTCTTCTCATATGAGATAAGAGTTTTCTGCTTGGTCCTTATTTTTGCAGCTGAGGTACTTTAGTTTCTTACACCATCTCCATTACATTTCTCCATTACATTCGTTTCATCAACGTAACCCTTGAGACTCTCAGAAATTACCACTGAGGTTTATGGTTACACAACAACTGTGTTTATGATCTCAGTTTTGTGCCACTACGAGCTGAGTGAAACCCAAAATTCAATACCAAATCTGAATTGACGGTGAACAATAAATTTGCTCAAGTTTTCACCAAAGAATTGACGGATGTACCTTGATGAAATCTCAAATTTTATTTTGTGTGATTCCTATGAAATTGTTAAACCCCATAACATTTCTTCCCTTGGGATCCAGTTTTACATTCTTTGTGTTGAGATTTCATATTTTCCAAGCCACTTTAAAATTAATTCCTACCTACTTGTTCAACAGACTACACCGGTCTCACAAGTACTTTGTTCACTTTCTTTCTTATTTCAAGATTAGAATTGTTGCATCAAAGCGAAAGCCACCCTTCAGTAGCCTACTTAAAAGAAGCCTTTCAACATTTCTTAATAAATGTTTGATCGTCATTCAACGGGAAACCACACTAACACTTTAAGGTCTCTCTTGACTTTGAAGGAAGAGATTCGTGCCCGGGATCATTTGTTTCATGTCATTATTGACATCACATTTATTCCTAAAAAGAGTTGCTTTATTTCTTTTCCTTTTACACTCTTCGCACGAATATCTTTGATTTTCCAAAATTCTGGTACTAATGATTACAGGCTGTTTTACTGAATTGGAGGTTATTTACAAGTTGTGGTCAAAAATCATCCACGTGGGAAATTAATTCAAAAGATGCCATTTAAAAGATAAGATTAAGGGTTGCTGACTCAGGCGGGAGATAAAGGATTAAATTGCAAACGGCGGTTAAAAAAAGGGACGCGTGCGAACTTGAAACGCCCATTCTTTTACTGACATAATGGGCGCGTGTGCGAATTTCAAGCGGTTCCTCTCTGGCACTTAAAGGCGCGTGTGGATTTGAAACGGTCTGTTCTGAAATGGCGCTTGTTGGGCGGCGTGTTCCTAGGAATCTGACACTCTCTCTCCTACGTGATCATCGCATGCCTTAACTGTCACGCATCTGTCATTCCGGAAAACCTTTACGTATTTCCATAGAAGATTTGAACCGATTTTTCTCTCTCCTTTCACCCACTATAAAAGGCAGTCTCCACTCCAATTTACCTCTTTACTACATCCAGATTTCCAAGAGTGCAAAAATTCCCAAAAGCTTTCCTGTTCATCTTCTTCTTCCTACCTTCAACAATGGCAGAATCATCCTCAGTCCATGCCACCTCACACATCCTTCCCATTCGCCCTCAACAGTGTTTGGTGATTGACCTAACCCCTCAGGCCTATGATTCCTACATGTTTCCGATCATGGAGTGCCTGAAGTATTCACAGATTGCTCCTGCACTTTCTAGGGTTGAGACTGTGCCCATGGAGCTCCTATCACAGGTGTATGCGACTGCACATTACGATAAAGCAGTCGATAGGGTGTTCTTCGAGGTTTCTGATCACAAGACCTCGATTTCAAGGCAACGATTTGGTACATTGCTAGGGTTTGCTGCTGACCCTTCAAGGATTAATCCGGAGACGATTCCGACTGGGCATCTTTACAACATGTTTTACAATATGGGGTACACGGAGGTGCTCACCTCCGTCGCGAAGTTTAAAAAATCCGGCTTCAGAACGGAGCTCAGATGCATCCAACTGGGCATCTTTACACGATGGTTCTAGTCGACTGTTCTTGCCGATTATGTATGGCGTCTACAACGGTGTCAATCTTGACTATGGGTTTGTTCTCTGGCAACAACTCATCCAGAGCCTCTCTTCTTCTTCACGACATTCTGAGGTGTCGTATGCCCGGTTCTGGACTCTCATCACAAAGTGGGCGATGGATAAGTTCGATGTCCCCACTGCTGCCGGTGCATCGATGTCTTGGATCGGTACTTTTCATACCACGAAGATCATCGTCTCAGATGCATCCAAGTTTTCTTTCATTGGCTCCATTCCGGAGACAATGTACGGCGATGTTCCATCTGACAGTAGGATCATCAGGACTATTAAGGAGTTCAAGGCGTCTGGACCTAGGGAACTCACACAGGAAATGCTCAAATCCATCCACGATGCTGACAAGCCTGTTAATAGGCGCAAAAAGGCAGATAAAGGGAAGCAAGTGACCAAAGCTGCTAAAGGTCCTTCTCCCAGGAAGAGGAAACCAACCAAAGCTGCACAATCCCTGCAGCCGAAGAGACGGAAGACTCAACCGAAGCGAAAGCTTATCATCGCTTCCTCTTCGAGTGACTCAGAAGGCGAGAGTTCGGGTTCGGACGGCTCTCAAAGAGGCGAAACCCCTCCAAGAGGCAACACCCCACCCCGATCACCTACCCCAGACATGGAAATTCATGTCTCACCCATTCCCTCTCCTACTCAAACAATCCCTACTTCCATTCCCACCATAAACCCCACTACCACCATTCCTAAAACCTCTTTCCCTATACCACCTCCCATTTTCACAGATACAACAACCACAACTGCAAAGGTTACAACCAACGTATCTGATACGGGGGTTCATACCGATGCAACCAAAACACCACTTGTAACCGAACCTCCTCATACAACCGAAACCCAGCATACAACCGAACCTATCCACACTCAACCACCACCCGAAACTACCCCCACCAACACTCAACCTGAACCTACACATACCACCACACCTACAGCTTCACCACCCCCAACATCTCCAGATCATGTCTCTGATGGAGATAACCCTTTTCTTGGAGGGGAAAATATGACCTTCGATTCGGTCTACTTTAGTCCATTTCAGGTCCAAAGCAACGACGAGGACGATGCTCCAGTAACAAAGAAGCATCTTAAGGAGCTAAATGAGAAGGTTGACTTGCTTCTTGCTTCATCCTCCAACACTCAGTCCTCTCTCTCTGAAGCCGCTCTTTAGAAGATTGTTGATGCCTTCTCCAGGGCTCAGCATGATTCCGTCGCCTCTGCCACTGCAGCAATAGACGCCTCCACAAAAGCATGTGAGGCAGCGACCACAAAAGTCGATAAACTATTCTCTGAAGCCTCTTCCCTATTAAAGTCCTTACAGGAGAGCGCTGATGCAACAAAGACAACTTTGGAACCAATCGTTCAACAATTGGCCACGTTCGTCTCAACGGAGTTGACGTCGTTCGCTACCCTTCGCCAATCCATCAGCGACGACAACTCGGCCCTTCGTGCCTCCATTGACGAGCGCCTCGCTAAACTTCAAGAGGATCTCGCTGCCGAAAACTCGTTAATGGACGTTCTTGCTAATAAAACCACCGCCCTCAAGGTCAAGAGCGCTCAGCTTTCAAACTCTCAGCAACAGATTGAAGCTCTTCGATCCGAACGGGAGGTTATCAAAACATGTGTTTCGGATGTACACTCTGCCCTATCCAACATCCTGGAAGCACACGATCCGATTCTCAATCATTCGGTGAGGCGAACCCTTGCTGAAAAACTTGCTCCTGCCCTGGACCTCCTCAGCAAAATAGAAGGGCTACCTACTTTCGTGTCTATTCCGAAACAAGGGGGAGAAGTGAAGTCCGGATCGAATCCACCTCCTTCCTCAAAAGCTGCTCACACAACCGAACCTCCTCCTAGTGGTCAAACTTCGGGTTCTGGTGTGAAGGATAAAGGAAAGAAGATAGCTGAGGAAGAAGATGAAGATGACAAAGAAACCATTGCTGACTTGCTGAAACGCAAAAATAGTCGCAATGTTGACAATGATAACATTCGTGTGGCGCGAGAAGCTGAAGAAGCCGAACGCAAGAAGAAAGAAGCCCACGATCTCCTCGAGAGCAGGAAGACTCTTTTCCCTGCTTGGACTCGGGAGAGAATGATAAAGGAGGCCATAGATACTCCTAGCATCCTATGGCTCGAACCGGTGATCTCCTTCGACTGCTACAATTCTGTCGATTCGCAGTTCGATATGCCCTTAACCCCAAAAGGCGTTTATCTTCCACGCCTTCTCCAACATTTTTGAAATCCCTCATCCTAATCCTGAGGTTGATCGGGAGTTAATCGATTTCTATCTGAAGGCTGCTCAACCACAGTACCAAACATGGAGCGCTTAGAAGATTGTTAATGTTCGGGTTTTAAAGCCGTATACCGAAGGGAGATTCATCAACGTTCGGTTCAGGGTGATTAGAGGGTCTGCTAGAACCGGACATCTTATATCCTTAGCAGATCTACCGAACCTCAACCCTCATGATTGGATCGTTTTGCATAACATCCTTTTGACGAATGAAGTTGAATATGGTCCGATTATAGACCATCTCAAAAGGATGTTAGTATGTTATATCATGGAGGTCGCCTTGATGGATCCGGAGGTAGCCACAGTCTTCAAGAAGAAACCGAAGATATCTCCTGTTCGATCGGCCAGTGATCTCAATCAAATGAAGATGGGCAAGATCGACCCGAAGCGTAATTCGGTCATGTTCACTAGAGCAGAAGGACAGAAATGTCTCTTTGCTTTAGCGGATAAACATCTTTATACCACTGCTTGTCTAGAGCATGTGCTGTCGATCATCCTTCGGTGTAAAGAGAATGCAGTGGACGACGTCAAATACTTCAACGATATGATCCAATGGTACATCAGATTCAGACAGACGATACTTGCTCTTATCTCTCGTCTGTTTCAGACTGTAAAGAAGAAAGTACATGCCGCTGCTGCTGGCCCAAGTAACAAGTGAAGATCTCGCTCCAATTGACGCAAAGGGGGAGATTGTTGGGTTGAAGATTGTTTAAGTATTGCGTCATTGGGCTCGGCTATTTGTCCAATTGTTTTGTACTCCGGTTTGGGCCTGTCCAACCGTGAGCCTGTTAGGTTTACTACATAAGTATATGCTTGCATGCATATTAGGTTAACGATCTAGAATACAATAGAGAGAATTACGACAGCTTTGATTTTCTTTATCGTTCCTGTAAACCTTTTAACCCTCTACAGTTGATGTTCTTGATCGAGTTCTTCTAAGGGTTGTTTTATAATCATTCAACAAGTTTGATTCATTCTTGAGTTGTTCTTTATTTTTGCGTTCTTGCTGTTTAATCTTTATTTACCTGTTTAAGATCTAATCGATCTTCAAGATTAAGTTTTAATCTCATCAAGTATTCATCAAAAATTAATTTTGAATTAATTTAGTGATCAAAAGAGACTGATTAAGTCAACGGGGACTGATTATGTAAATAAGTAATAGTTGTAGTTTGGGCTAATGGACCCTATTGGTATAGGGTAGACGAAAACTATATGAAAGTCCATATAGATTTTGTCCATTGGCTTACCATAAGGGATCCATGTGTTGCTTAGGGCCTAAGCAAGGGAATTATGGTTTCCATGTTAAAAACCCTAGGAGTCTCAACTATAAAAGGAACCCCCTAGCTCATGAATTCATCCCCTATGCATAGAAAAGAAACCCTAGCCGATTTTGAGTCTTTATAACCTATCTCTCATAATTATCCATTGCTACTTGGTGTTTGTGACTCTTTAGAGGTGCACCAATTGAGGCACTAAGCTCTTGAAGGTCAAGATTAACTAGCTACAAGGAAAAGGTATTCATCTAACTTAGTTTTAGTAATCAATTTCGAAATTGTGTATGCTAGTCATAGGGATTGTGCTTTGGATGATTATTTGCATGTATAACTTGACAAAAACTTAGATCCAAAGCATTTGGGTTGCATTTACACCATAGGAATGTTGTAGTGCTCAAAACCCATCACATTGGAGGTGCCATGAGAACTTATAGACATAAGGGTTGAAGATGGTTAGTATTCAGAGATTCTGTGAAGGATGGGGAGTTGGGATGAAGATTCGCCAGTCCAGAGCAAGGGTTATGGTCGTTAGTCACCAACATAAAGGACTTAAGGATTTGGTGCGGTATTATGGGAAGTGATTGGTTTTATCGAACTTGCTAAGATTTTGGGGAGTATCTATATGGATTTCAAAAGTTGGGTGATCATCGAGATCGGCTAGTAATGGAATGCTAGTGTTGATAAGCGTAAGTCATAGTCGATTCTTGTTATATGAAGATAATATGGATTGGGAATCCATTAAATTTTGTGGGATGGAAGAGTTTAGATGGATCCAAGAGGGGGAGCATCATTTAGAATTCCGGGAGATGGATCGGGTGTGGAACTAGGGTAAGTTTCAATAGTTTTCTCCTTGTTCTCATCCTCTACTACTTTACCTGCATAAGAAGTAGAATCATTAGTATCGTTCATCTCAACATCCTCAGTTGGCCCTGATTGTTCAGTCTTAATTGAAGCTGGAGCAGGGTTTTAGCCATACTAAGCAGGCATTTCTTCCTCATTGGTCTCAAGGGGTGGGTTATAGTTGTGATTGAAAGGTGGAGGAACACAATCATACCCTAAACCCTTGTTTTGATTATCTTTGAATTTTACTTGGTTTTCAAATAATGACTCGACTGTCTTACTTGACGCAGTGTAATTTTAGAAACTAATATCTGTTTTTCCACACTTAATGTTCAAAGCGTCAAGTTCTTTAGTTACAGCAGCAAGTTTGCGTTTAATGTGATCGTAATTTTCACACTTGTTGTTGTACTCTTCCTGAAGCTTCTTAAAGTCTTTGGTTTTTGCTTTTAGTTGTGCTTTTAACACTTTCTGACCTTTCCTTAGAGTATAGCCTTCATATTTAAGGTCTTCATTTTCCCTTTTTAGCAAATCAATTTGTTCGCGAAGAAATTTAATCGTAGCTTTACAAGATGGAGTACATGAAACTTCATTTACCGGAATTGATGTGGAACTCATTTTTATTAATTTATTAATTTAATTTTATTTTTTTATAATTTTTTTATTTTTTAGTTTTAAATTTTTTTTAATTGACCTTTGACTTAAAAACCGGGAAAGTCAACCTTAAAAGTCAAATTTAAAAAGTCAAACTTGAAAAGTCAAACTTAAAAAGTCAAAACGAAAAGCTAAATTTGAAAAATTAAAAGTCAAACGAGAAAGTCAAAACTTAAAGTCAAAGGTCAACTTTTAAAAGTCAAAGTTAAAATTTTAAATCAAAAGTCAAAAATTAAAAACTAAAATTTTAGGTTGAAAAAAGAATTTAAAATTAAAGGAAAATTAATTTTGGGCTGAAATTGACAAAAATGCGAAAGTTGGAACCGAAGACCAGCTTATGTCTTAGAAGACCGAAGGATTGTCACAAAAGAATGGTTGGATGAGTTGGCAAGGCGCGCAGACATGAATCTAGAGGTCCCAGGTTCAATCCCCGTTACCTTCAAACGGGTTTCCTTTTTTTTTATATGAACGCTGCTGAGCGAGGACGAGAGCTGTGAAGCGAGGAGACCCAAATGCGAGCCGAACACGCTGCTGAGCCGTGAACCAGAGGCGAGACAGAGCCGTATACCGAGGCCACACACGGTGCCGCACACCGAGGCGCACACTCCTAGCCGCACACACCGAGTCGTATACTTCGAGCCGCACACCGAGGCTGCTGAGCCGCACACCTTCAAGTGGCCGTACTCCTTTAACAGATTCGCGAAAAACGACGTTTTTCACCATTTTTTGCTCTAAAACTCGAAGAAAAACTCGTTTTTATGAATAATGCAAAGAAGTAACCCCCCTTATTTTTGCGAGATCTATCCAAAAATGCTATTCTCTTTTCAAAATAAGATTAAATAAGCTCCAGATCCGATAAAATTGATTGATACAACCAAGCTCTGATACCAATTGTAAGTCCATAAAATTGCTTGTGTATCAATCAGATCCAACTGATGGTGCGGAATCCCAATCAATTAGATGATGTCAGATCAACATAGAAGAGAAGGAGAAGAAGAAGAAGATGAATCTATGATGTATTAATGAAATTGAGTGATGCTCTTTACCATAGATTCTCTCTCACACACACTTCTTCTCTCTAACTTTCTCTCTCTACAAGATGTTCTCTTCTCTAGCCTTCTTCCACTCTTCTTAACCTCCTACAAGCACTCCTCTATTTATATGGACCTCCAGCCATACACATGAGTACAACCGTACACAGGGTGTGCGGCCGTACACATGTGTATGGCCGTACACACAAACCTCAAACAGATACAACATTATATAAAAATATATTTCCTAGAAAAGCAAAGTATATACCATATTTTTGACCCAACACAATTATTACGTTAAGTGTTGCAAGTTAGCATTGTTGTTTGTAGGAAACAAAGTTTTAGTTTGCAAAGTTGCAGAGTTTGAAAAGTTGTTTCACTATAGTAAGATTTAAAGGAGAGGATATTTATACTTCATTTCGAATCTAAAAGGTATTAGGTTGAAATTTTAATAGATATGGTCATAAATGTCATTTTGAAATGTTTCAACATAAGAAATTCTATATATAGAAATATTATAGCAAGAAACTAGTCTAGTATCATGTCTTTAATGTAAGACATTATGAATCGTATCCCATATGCTTTAGATATCGGATCAATTGCATATGCTATAATATTCGCATGTTCTGATTTTTCCAAATGCCTTGAGCATTAAGAGGGAAAAAAGACCAGAACTTGATATGACTAAAGTTGTTAAACGATTGTCGAGGACAATGTAAGGTTTACCGAAGATTGGTTGCTTGTGGACATTTGGAAGTATAGTAATGGATGGACCCTATTGACATGATTCTGAATAGATAGGAATCTATTGAAAATGCATTGTCATATGGAAATTATGGAAATGTTTCCATAATAGGAGATGGATATTGAGAATCTATGTGTAGGATTAGAAACTTTTATGCAAGAAGGATGTTCAAAGGATTGTACTTTGAATTTGACACTTCAGTTCCATGGAATTGTTTTGTAACAAATATCCAGTGGAATGTTTTGTAATATCATTAGCAAAGTCTCTATAACTTTGGTGCCTTGACATTACAAAAGGATCGTTGCATGATAGTTTAGGATCTAACACATTGTAATAGAGGCAAGAGTTTGGTATTCTTACACTTGCAATAAGGATTTGGAATTGTAAAATGAGCATAGTTGAAAATGTGTTCAATCGATCTTTTTCACAAAGAGAGGACCATAGGCAAACATAATGTGCAAGCTTGGAGCATGGGATTACTATTGTTGTAATTCAAGTATTAAGATTATTAGTCGAAACATTATCCAAGGAATAATGTGTAATTAATATGGTGATTAAATAATAGGTGATTTATTTATACTCAAAAGATTGAGACTATTTTCGGTTAGGTTATTCTTGTGTTTCACTTTGCATGTCTTACTTCCCGAATAACTAGGTTATTCAAACATCCACATTCAATCAAACATTGGAAGTAAGTAATGAGGTAAGACTGTCATGAATCCGACTATAGATTGTCTAAGTGCTTAGACATAATAGAAGTTTGCTGCAGTGTTCGTGAGTACTCCTAAAATAAGATTTGTGTATCGGATTAAACCAATGATCATATGAACCACTTCATGGATTTTATCATGAGTGATTGTGAGATGATAATATCTAAAATTCTTGAAATAGAGACATATAGTTCTTGTTTACGAGTCGGTTGTGCATTGATAATACATAAATGCATCAGTAACTTGATGTTACAAAACGTATTATTGTGGGCGATTTGATGAGTAAATATTTCAAGCATATGAGTCAAAGTTTATCCATTAGTTTTATCCTAAATGGGATAAAAGCGATATTTGTGGGCCCCTTGATGATTTAGTGATGACATCCTAAGTGCTTGGCCAAGCCTGGGATAAGTTTATGTGTTCAGGTGTAGTCTATTCTCAGTCGTCATAAATCGGAAATTTGGAAACAAAACATCGACAGAGAGAATGATTATAATCCATGTCTCATGTCCATACAATATCATGTAGAATGGAGGAATATTTGATCGCTTATCTAAAGGACGCGTTACTGATAAGATCAGAGTTCGACAACGGCTTTTGAGAGCTACGATTGCTAATCATATTTTGAAGTTGTACTTGCAATTATAGTTATTAGACTTATCCAAGTGGGAGATTGTTGGATTAGGTATCTAAGCCCATAACTATAGTTGGTATGTATTTGGCCCGATAGTAGCATGGCCCTTTTGGGTTGCTTTCACCATAGCAATTTGATAGGACGAATCATGGAGAAAGAGGTTAATCGTGATTTTTTAATATATTATAAGAATAATATATTAATTGTGAAATCATATTATTTAATTAGTATTCATCAGAAATTAATTTTGAATTAATTTAGTGATCAAAAGAGACTGATTAAATCAACGGGTGTTGATTATGTAAATAAGTAATAGTTGTAGTTTGGGCTAATGGACCCTATTGGTATAGGGTAGACGAAAACTATATGAAAGTCCATATAGATTTCGTCCATTGGCTTACCATAAGGGATCCATGTGTTACTTAGGGCCTAAGCAAGGGAATTAGGGTTTCCATGTTTAAAACCCTAGGAGTCTCAACTATAAAAGGAACCCCCTAGCTCATGAATTCAGCCCCTATGCATGGAAAAGAAACCCTAGCCGATTTTGAGTCTCTCTAACCTCTCTCTCATAATTCTCCATTGCTACTTGGTGTTTGTGACTCTTTAGAGGCGCACCAATTTAGGCACTAAGCTCTTGAAGGTCAAGATTAACTAGATACAAGGAAAAGGTATTCATCTAACTTAGTTTTAGTAATCAATTTCGAAATTTTGTATGCTAGTCATAGGGTTTGTGCTTTGGATGATTATTTGCATGTATAACTTGACAAAAACTTAGATCCAGAGCATTAGGGTTGCATTTACACCATAGGAATGTTGTAGTGCTCAAAACCCATCACATTGGAGGTGCCATGAGAACTTATAGACATAAGGGTTGAAGATGGTTAGTATTCAGAGATTCTGTGAAGGATGGGGAGTTGGGATGAAGATTCGCCAGTCCAGAGCAAGGGTTATGGTCGTTAGTCACCAACATAAAGGACTTAAGGATTTGGTGCGGTATTATGGGAAGTGATTGGGTTTATCGAACTTGCTAAGATTTTGGGGAGTATCTATATGGATTTCAAAAGTTGGGCGATCATCGAGATCGGCTAGTAATGGAATGCTAGTGTTGATAAGCTTAGGTCATAGTCGATTCTTGTTATATGAAGATAATATGGATTGGGAATCCGTTAAATTTTGTGGGATGGAAGAGTTTAGATGGATCCAAGAGGGGGAGCATCATTCAGAATTCCGGGAGATGGATCGGGTGTGGAACTAGGGTAAGTTTCACATCATAGTCTGGAGGAGAGACGACCCAAGTGGTCGTCTGGATTAAAGTCGTGTAAGTTTGGAGTTCAGGAAACTTCCAACCGTTGATCGACGTCTTCCTTTCGATGTATAACAGGGTTGAGAATGGATCCAGGTCGAGGTGGTGTTAGTGCCTCTTTGCATGTTCTTGAATGATAAAGGATTTGGGGTTTGAAGCATGACCCAGAAACCTGGTTCGGACATAGCTGGATATGGTTTTGACTCAAGTAAATTTTGGTTGGTATGGTAGAGGTTTGGTAAAACCATGGGCGGTGACCACGGCGGAATTGAGGTGTCGTAAGACTAAGAGGTAGTCATAGCATTCAACAGGATGTTAGATGGATGTGGAAATGTTGTAAGCTTGCGATGGGATTGTGGTATTCTCCAGGTTGAGATAGAGCATCGTTGGGGCTTGTTGGTATAAAGTAGGATTGGTTTGTGCCTTGGGTAAGGCAGTCATTAGGGTCCGAGGTGGGGTCGGGCCTGTATAGCTCTAGTTGGGTGGGACCCATGGGTGAGGTCCGTATGATTATGGCAATGCAGGTGGGACCTGGTAGAGATCGTTGGGTCAAGGTATTGGATCTTGGTTATGTGGTCAGTGAGTGGCACATAGTGATGCTTAGGTTAGGATAACCTTGTCAATTGGACTCTTAGGAACCTGGTGGCTAGACCAGGTGTGAGACTAACAGTCTCAGTAGTGGTTGTAGATCTTTATATTCAGGATTAGTAAAGGGTTGCCATGAATCAGAAGATTTTGGATGAAATGCAGGTGTAAATTGTCGGATCTCTGGTTGCAATTATGTACCAAATTGGCTTTTAGTGGGAACCTGCATTGGGAATCGCGAGTGCTTACGTGCAAGGTCTTTACTCAGTAAGAATCGAATTAAGGAATACATATGCCAGGGGCATCAACTGAAGGGATCATGGGGGGAAAAGGATGTTTTTAGTTCTGGTAGTAGGAAGTAGTGGCTTGTTCATCACGAGAAGGTCTACCTCCCAGTTTGTATCTCATTGTCCATTATATTCATGGAATTGTTAGCATCAGGATGAGCCTTTTCTCGAAGGAATATCTAATCCATTTGGTCAAGTGAAAAGTTTTTGGCATCAGTATGCGGTCTGTAATTCTGCTTTCTACTGAGAACCTTAGGTAATCAGATGCTTAGTAGTCAGTTTAGAAGACAAGTGAAATGGAATTAGCAATGGTTCAGTATGGGCGGTCTGTCGGGGAGTCAGACTAATTCGAGACTTCAGATTTCAGGTTGAGTAGAAGTGCTTATTCTGCATAGGATTGTTTTAGATTGAGAAAAGATTCGTTCATCATCGGGTTTGGAGAGCCCTGCTAGGGTTGGGTTCGATTGCCTTTCGGTGTGGACTTGGGAGTCGAAAGATGAGATGAGGGAGCATTATCCGAAGTTATTTGGGGCAGCAGACTTCGAGGATGAAGTCTAATTCAAGTGGGGGAGAATTGTAACACTTGAAATTTGTATGTTTCCTTTTTAACCCTTGTGATTAAGATTATAGCATTTTAGCCGAAGTGGTTAGTATGCAGGGCGTACCATAGAGTACGCTTAGCGTACTAGCTAAGAAGCTAGTACGTAGGAAGACCACATGTGTACGCTTAGCGTACTATTGGAAAGGTTGGTCACGGGTTCATGTCTCGTACGTTGGGCGTATGAGGGTTACGTTGGGCGTACAAGAGGGTCAATGAAACCCTAATTTTGGGATGTTGCACCCTATATATGCACCTTAAGTCTCAAGAGTATCCTCTTTATCAGCCTTCAGTGCCCTAAAACCTTAATCCCGAAGCCTAATAGAATTTTTGAGTGCTATGACCTTTCGGGGTGTTTTCTTGGTTAGTTGGTGCCTTTGGTAGAAAAAGGAGTTGGTGAAGGAGCTTTGTTGGAGCTTGAGCATATGGATCCACACATTAAGAACCTTTCTCAGTTGCAAGAAGGTATAAAGTCTCAACCTTGATCTTTGTATGCTTAGATCTCTTCATGTTATGGTTCTATGCTTCTTTGTCCCTTTTAGGTTGGTCTTGATGGGTTAAGGCCGTTTTAGAAGCTAAATTTTGTAGATCTGGATGTTTGGGGAGTTCCTTAAGCTTAAAGGTGCAAATTGTATGGTGTTTATGGTATCATGCATGTATTAAGTCATTTATTAATCTATTTTGAGCTCTAAGCCTCATTAAGCCATGCATGCATGTAAAATTGGCAACTTTACATGATAAAACACCTCAACGAAGTCAAATCTAAGTTTTGGACTGAAGTCTTAACCATTTAAGATATGAATGAGAAAGTTGGCCAAACTAGTTGAGTATGTTGGGCGTACAAGCTGGTACGTGCAGTGTACAAGCCCTAAAGAAAGTACGTTTAGCGTACAGGCTGAGTACGCCCACGTACTCAGCAGTGGGATTCGATGTTATGGGTTTCTCAGTATTGGGCCATTGTCGTCTTGGGCCTTGTTGGGCCATCATAATTCTATTGTTGGGCTGTTGGTACTTTATTAGACTTTTGGCTGAAAGCCCATGAAAGATATTTGGTCCCAATTTGGAAAATTGGGCCATAAATGGGCTTGGAATGATTATTTTGGAATTTTTGGTTTTTGGACAAATTGGATTGGGCCTAGGATTTGGGCCATGTTGGCTAAAGGGTTAAAAAAGTCCTTTACCCTAGTCTAGATTCTTAGTGTGAGTTAGGATCCCATTATTAATTGATGTTATTTGTGATTGATAGTGTAGGGATTTTAACAGGCCAGCAGCCAGAGATTTATTAGTGAGATTCAGTAGTGTGAGGTGAGTTACCTCACCATGTTTAGTGGGTCGAAGGCACCAATGTCGGCCCACGATTTTGTTATGTTAGGATGCTAGATGTTTGCGTGACTCTAGTAGGTTTTATGTACTCGTATGCTTACCGGGTGGAGCCCGATGACCATTCTGTATGTTACATATCTTCGTGATTATTGCATTTCTTATGTGTTTATATGTTTATATGTATCCTGAGTGGGGCCGATGTCTGACAGATCTGTATACCGAGCGGGGACCGATGAAGGGTGGGGCCTATTATATGTTTATTTATCTATGTATGGTATGTGGTATTTGGGAAACTCAATAAGATTTGTGCTTACGGTTTTCAGTTTACGTTTCAGGTACTTCTGGTTCCAAAGGGAAGAGCTCGAGATGATTGTAGAGCCCACACCACTCGATTCCGCATTTTGTGATTTACTCTGGCATTGATAATGTATCGATACATCTTGATAACTTTGGTTTTATAACAATGATATGGTTTGATGTTTTATTAATCTAAATTAATGAAAATTTTTATGGTCTAATTCTTGGAACATTACAATAATCTTAACCAAAGTTATAGTATATGTGACAGATTCCATACATATAAATAGCGCTAAAATCCTACTTCTTATGAAGAAGTTTTGCAATTAAACTGACGCTTCTCTGTTTATCGTAAAAAGTGAATTTTTGATAAATTTCTTTTTAGCCTAAGAGTTATAAATGAAAGGCGTAGTATTTGTTAAACAGAGAGCGTGCATATAGAGAACATCCGAATCTGACTTTGCTAGACAAAATTATGATTTTTCAAAGTTTCAGCGCGATAGTGCAAACTCAGAAATCAAAATTTTAATATGTTGTTAGCCGAAAAAATCTAAACAAGAATTGAAGATCCCATGATTATGAACTCGTCAATAAAAAGACAGTCGAGAACAAAGTTTGTATGAGGAAGTTATGAATTTTGCACAGACTTTAACAGTCTAAACCGGTCTAAAAATGAATTTTTGTTAGACAAATAATTTGTAAGTCCCAAATCTGCATGTGTATAAATCAGATCTGTTTGATGGTGTGGAATCTCAATCAAACGGATGATGCCAGATCAAAATACAAGACAAGGAGAAGAAGAATAAGTGAATATATGATGTATTTAATGAATATCATGATGCTCCATAAACATAGTACACACACACACACACTTTTTCTTCTCTCTCTAAAACACACCTTTAGTTTCACACACTTAAGCTCCTCTAGCCCGTACACTCCTCACCCACCTAACATCTATATATATCACACATGGTCCGTGAATGGGTTCACGACCGTGAACCCATTCACGGTCGTAAACACAACCACAAACACCTATTACATGACTGAAAAATACATTTTGCTAGAAAAGTAAAGTATGAACCAATATTTTTGACCCAAAAATCTCCCCCTTGGTTTATAGCTTTCTTTTCTAATTGACCTAACAAGATCCCCCTAAAAAGTAGTTGGCTTTTCATGTCAATCTTCATTTGGAGCCCGACTTCAGCGTTTATCTTCGATTTCTTCACAACTTCAAGATGAACTTGATGAATCTTCAACAAATGACTTCATCTTGAGCAGTTGGGCTTTTCTTGAAAATTTGACTCTCAACGCACATTGGGTGAGGAGGCTTCTTGTAGAGATTCTTGAAAATTGGTGCTTTCAGCTTGAGAATCTTCAAAGAGAATATCAGAGAAAACTAATCTTCTGGATCACTTCAGCAGGTTTATAGATAGCAGTAGACTGATTGAGGAGGCTTCAATGCAATCCGTCATACAATCTTCAATTGCAGCTTTGCCTTTCTTCTGGGCTTTAAAGATTGAATGTTGAAAGAATAGTCTTCATTTCTTGCTCCGTCGAATTAGAATTCTTCGATGATCATGGATGAAGCTTCAGCTCAGAAAATCTCAATGGAGTCTCCATGCGTCTCATATACATCTGAATTCACTTTTCAAGACAAAAAAAAAAACTAAAAGAAAACTTAGCACAAAATATTTTTTGGATTTTTCATATTTTCTAAAGAAAAAAATAAAACAGAAACAAAAATATTTTTGGATTTTTTTAAATTTCTGAAAAAAAATAAAACGGAAATAACACTATTTTGGGACTTTTGATTTTTTGATTTTGGCTTGGTTTTTAAAATTTTTAATTTTTAATTCTCCCCCTTAAATTTGTGCATAGGGAAAACTATGTACAAATTTAACAAAAACAAAAATATTTAGGATCAAAGTTGTGAGACAGTCTTAACTTTGTTTATCGGTACCTTCACCTTCATGAATTGATCTGTTCAGTTTCTGGTATTGTGGTCCACTTAAAGACGAATGATATTGACAAAATATTCAAATATACCATTTAGCTGACGACGACCACGGGTATTGTTTTCCACTTAAATTAAGCAACGAGATATACAGACAACCTCTAAATGGTTCGATTTTAGGTGCACTAGAACATGTTCCCCACTTCCCAATATACCCTGGTTATCAAGAACATCCTAAGGAATCCTTACTTTAGGTGAGTAAACAATTATTAAGGAGGAAGTCAGATTTACAGATAGATGCATATATAATGTGTCCCATGTCGGATCTTTTTCAATCATGTAGAGGGGACAACATATGACTAACAGTGATATAGGGATTGAGAGGTAGAATGTTGCATATGTTGTGTGCCAGGTCGGATCTTCCGATCACATAGAGGGGACAACATATGGCGAACAGATAGAAAGAATTTCATAGATAAGGAGGTGTGTAGAGTTAGAGTTGCATATGTTGCAATCCAGGTCGGATCTCTTCAAATCACACAGAGGAAGCAACATATGACTGACAGATAGAAAGCAAAAAAATAATTTCCTACAGACCTACTTTATCAGAACCCCCCAGTTGCCCTATCAGAACTAGAATTAAGGACATAATTCCGTACATCAAGGAAAAGTTGAACTACAGTTCTAGATGCATATTAATTTAGTGTATCCCGTAGGTTCCCGTGTTTATCTCACTACTCAAGCTACCCGGGTGTCGTATGGTCAGTCCAAACGATCCTATCTAAATCTACACTGTCAAATACTTTGTGCCTACCAGCACATTGAACACATAGACTAGACAGTTCAGATTCAGTCCCTTACACATGTTTTAGACTGCTCGTTATCACTTTATCTTGATATCACTTCCCAAACAATACCTACTAACGAAAAACTAAAAAATAGTCTTTGAAACGAATCAATGTAAGAGAAAACTTAGGAGTGTCGAAAAGAAAACTCAAACCGTATGTCACCGATTGAATTTGCATCCAGAAGGTCTGAGAACAGCATGCATAATCTCATAACAGATCCAAAAATTCTTCACATAGTTAAGCACAAAACCCCATGAGTAATCCCTTCCTTTTTTTTCCTTTCCCGCAAAGGACACATACTCTCACTTAAAGTTCTAAGTGTTGCACAGTTGAGAGATGTCCCCTATCATGTGCCTGGAACAGCCACTATCAACAAATTGAAGTCTGATGATATGCCTCCATAGCTGCTCCGACACAGAGCGGGATTAGTTGGTCTTTGGAACCCAGTCCATTTTGAAACTGGGTCGACCTTTGTCATCTTTGCAAGGTACTCTCTCCCATGACATGTCCTGCTTATCACAAACATAAGATGTAGAAATATTAGAAACATTAGAAGATTTGGGAGATTGAACCTTTGGTACCCATCTGTAGTTGGGTCTAACCCATTTCTTGTTCGAGCGGATGGGTGCCTCGGCACTTGCTTTCGAGCTTGAGGTCTGCTGTCTTCATTCCAGAAAATTTTTATTTGACTTGTTGCTCCAAAAAGCATTTGAAATTGAATGCCCGAGGGTCCTTGGAGGGATTGTAGAATGGAGCATTTGAGAGTTCTCTAAGATCGAGTTTTGTCCAAGAACAAAAGTCGTGTGGACTCTTGTAGTATTCAGGAGCGCCAAAGTTTCTCTTCACCAACCACAATTTTAAGTCAGCATGATATCCCTACATCTTAATTCCCGATCGATTTCAAAGTTTGTCACCAAATATTCATTTTTCAAGATCAGTCACTATGAGTTGATGCTGGTCTCCACTACGATTCTCATCAGATTTTTTCATAAACAACCATCCTTTTTTCTTCTCAGCAGTAACTTTTCTCTTAGCATGCTTAATAGTAATCCGAGTATTGGCATTTACAGGTTCAGTTTCGAATCGATCGACAATTCGAGTGGTTCTAGGAGGTGGAGGATCCACAAGGTTGTCATTTAGAGAAGGTTGGATAGGGATGCTTGAAATACCTTCAGTTGCAACAGACGACTTGAATTTTTCACCAAGTTCTTCATAAAGTTTGTTCTTTAAGTCGTAATAGCATGCAGTTAGCGCTCCAAGGTGAGTTTGGAGATCAGTTATTCACTTTGTCTTAGCTTTGTTCTCGGCTTCAACATCTAAGAGACGAACGTCAAGTTTACCGATCAAAACGTCCTTCTCAATGATCGTTTGTTTCAACAAGCCAATCTCAACCATGAGCTCTGTGTTGGAAGGATCAACTCCCCTAGATCTACCTTCCTCACTAGATATGCCTTTTCCGTAAGGAGGAAGGCCTGTTGCTTCTTGTGCTGCCAAGGCATGTGCATATCTCTCTGAAGCAATGTCATGATCAGGCCTTAGGAGGGAGGAACCTCTAGGATCTGAAGAACCTCCAGCTTCAAAAATGGTTCTTGGTCCTTCAAGATCAGGAGTAGTTGGAACGAATGGAACTGTTAGAGTAGTAGCTGATGTTGTGATTGCAGGCTGAATTGGTGAGGTCTGAACCCTAATAAGAATTCTCGGCCTCAGATCATGTCTTATTTTCTTCGATGGAGGCTAGGAGGTATGTGCCACAAGTGGATCACTCACAGATGGCGTAGAGGTTGGAACATCAACATTAAGGGGAGGATTCCTTGATGCTGCATTCGTATCAATTGGGATACTGGCCATCTATTCAACGGTAGGAGGCGTAGCTTCTTGAACATTATCCACCTCCCGTGTCTTAGTTGATGGTTGATCAACTTCATTGACACCGTTAAAGAAGGAATCAAAGTCCTCATTTGTGGGCTAATAGTTATCCAAAAAAATCAAATCAAAATCCATATCGTCATGCCTGGGCAGGTTACCACCAAAAATTGAATCATCATCTTCAAATCCTTTTTCTTCACCATCAATTTCACCAACATCACCTGTATTTACACTCTCATGAAAATCACTCTGCACTTCCATATTGATCACATTATCATGTTCCTCTACTACAATTGCAACAGGAGGAACTCTTTCATCTTCATGTTCAGAGAAAGTTATCACATCATTTTTAGAATCTAGGTGTTCAGAGTACTCTTCATACTCAGATGACTCACTTAACTCTACAAATGCTCCAAACTTCACCAAAGGACATTTTCCTTGGAATGTGAATTTACCCTTATGGTTCTATTTGATTAAACCAATAGTGTTTGACCCAAGAGATTTCATATCAAGTGTTTCTCCTGCTTTCTCAATCTCTGGGTATTGCATATTTATGATCACTTGGAGGAATCTTGGATACATGAAAAATTTGTCTCTCTTCTTTCCTTCAATGTAATCGATAAGTTCGTTCAAGATGAACTTAGAGAAGTTGAAATCAAGTCCTGCTGCCAGAGCAGCGATTGCACCGGTATTCCTTAGAGAGATTTCATGTGCCTTAGATTTCCTTCCCGATATAAAGTTCACAAAGACATGAGCTAGAAACCTTTAGTATGGTGGTAACAACTTCTTGAGAGTAGGAGGATAATCTCCTTCATATCTCATTTGATCTATGATTTCCTGTGCTTTATCCATTGCAATCTCAGTGGAGAAACCTGATTGATCTTCAATTCTCAGCACCTCCCAGATGATTTGCTCTGTTGCAATGACTTTGCATCCTTTGATAGTAGCTTCAATAGACTTTGAACCATTTTCCCCCTTTTTCACTGCTGCAGTCGACCAGAACTCGTGCATCAGTCTTTGAAAGATCACTGGATTGAGAGTCAGAGCAGAAGCTAAACAACATTTCTTCAAGCCATGGAACATAGACTTGAATTCACTATTAGCAGCAGAAGGGTCAACCAAGATCACCAAATTGTGACTATCAGCAAACTTGAGTCCATCCATTTTGATCTACACTTAACCAAGCCAAGTGACAAAACAACTTATTTAATCATTTAAGACTACGGTTTTACTCATGTAACAATCTAATTAGGCTTTAATGGAGATTAAGTGTTAAAAAACAGTATTTAATTGTCAAAAAATTGAGTTCACGGTCAGATAGGGAGTTTACGGTCATAAACGGGTGAACATCCGTAAACGGGTGTACGGCCGTAAACCCTTCAATGGTCATAAACAACTCAATAGTCGTAAACTCTGACAGTTTCAATTTTGTCAATTAATCCTTCGATTCAAGGTCGTTTTACTGTTAGAATAGCATTTCGATGGTCGGAATACGCATACCAACATGATTAAACAATCAATTTTGAGTTATAAACAAAAAGATAGATGGATCGATGAACAGTATTTGAGAGGATCTGAGTGAGTTTACGCACAATGACCCCTGAATCATCTTGCTTGTTTCAATAAACCCAACACGTGTCGAGTGACTTCTTGCCCTTAGGTAGTTCATCCAACTTCCAAACCCCTAGCTTTTCAAATTAATTTAACTCCTCATGCATAGCATCCACCCAGCTGGGCTCATTTAAATCCATTTCAACGTTCGTTCAAAGTCAAATTATGAAGAAAAGACCAACTACTCGAGATGAAGTCATTTATTGAAGATTCATATGTTCATCTTGAAGTCGTGAAGATATCAAAGATTAAAGCTGAAGCCAAACTCCAAATGAAGACTGAAAAGAAAAGCCAACTACATTTTTAGGGGGAGTTTGTTGCGTCAATTAGAAAAGAAAGCTATAAACCAAGGGGAGATTGTTGGGTCAAAAATATTGGTTTATACTTTACTTTTCTAGATAAAATTCCTAAGGACAATTCATCTGACGACGACCAAGGATATTGTTGTCCACCTAAATTGAGCAGCGAGATCTACAGACAACCTAGTTATTGTTCGATTTTAAATGTACTAGAACATTTTTCCCGCTTCCTGACATATCCCAATAATCTGGAACTTCCAAAGTACTCCTTACACTAGGTGAGCAGACAATTATTATGGGAGAAGTCAGATTTAGAATGCATATGCTATACACCCAGGTCAGATCTTTTCCAATCTCGCAGAGGGTGAAAAATATCACTAACCAGATTTAGAGGGATTGAGAAATAGAATGGTGCATATGCTGTTTACCAGGTCGGATGTACTTCAATCACACAAAGGAGACAGCATATGGCTAACAGATAGGAGGAATTGCATAGATAGAAGATGCAGAGAAATAGAATTGCATATGCTGCAGTCCAGATCGGATGTATTTCAATCACGCAGAGGAGGCAACATATGACTAACAGAAAGAAAGCAAGAAAATAATTTCCTACAGACCTACTTTATCAGAATTCCCTAATCACCACGTCAATACCAGAATTAAGGACATAGTCTGTACATCGAGGAAGAGTGAAACCACGGTTCTAGATACAGATTGCTTTAGTGTGACCGGTGGATTCTCATGTATATCTCCCTGCTCAATCTACCCAAGCGTCGTATTGTCAGGCTAAATGAGACTATCTAAGTTAAGATTTGGCAAATCTCTAGATTCCTTAAGTTCATATACACCTAGTCAAGTCTATTTAAATCTTTTGTGTCTACCAACGCATCGAACACAGAGCCTAGACAATTCAACTTTGGTACATTACACAGATTCAAATTGCCTGTTATCACATGAGTATATCATTTCCCATCACAACACCTACAGAGACACGCTACTGAAAGAACACTAATTTTGGATATTTTATTTTCTAATCGTAGCAATGGTATCATTATCATAGTTCATTGGTTGAATGTATCATTGACCGTTTTTTTTGGTACGAGGAACTTACCATGAATCCACTGATTTCTGTCGCTTCCTGTATTGCTGCTAGATTGGCTGTAGGGCTTGCTTCTATTGGACCTGGAGTTGGTCAAGGTACTGTTGCGGGTCAAGCTATAGAAGGTATCGCGAGACAGCCCGAGGCGGAGGGAAAAATACGAGGTGCTTTATATTGAAGTTTATGCTCAAGTAGCTCGCTTGGAGGCTATTCACATCTTCCTCGTGTATGCTTCCTGCATGAATTTCACAGTTTACCAGATGGATGTCAAGACTGTCTTCTTGTACGGTGCTGTGAAGGAAGAAATCTACGTTGGTCAACCTCCTGGGTTTGTCAAATCGAAGTTTCCTAATCACGTTTACAAGTTGGACAAGGATTTATATGGGTTACATCAAGCTCCAAGGCATGGTATGCAACTCTTATGAAGCACTTGATCAAGCATGGCTATTCATGGGGGACAATCGATCAAACATTATTCATCAAGCATGTTGGTGCCGATCAGATTCTAGTTAAAATCTACGTCGATGATATCATTTTCGGGTCAACGAGTCAACAGCTATGCAAAGAGCTTGAAAGTGTTATGAAGAAGAGGTTCCAGATAAGTTCTCTGGGGGAGATGATGTAACATCCCAAGTCAGCATTAAGAGTTCAAGGGGAAAAGTGTAAGTTGGAAAAGAGGAACTCGGCGAGTAGGAGCTGCAACTCGTCGAGTCTAAGTGTGTGTCGGACACGTGTTAAGTGATCGGATTCGCCGATTCGGAGGCTGGACTCGACGAGTCCGTGCTGGAATGAGAAACCCTAATTCCTAGGGTTTTCACCCTATTAAAGGAGCCTTAAGCCCCCATTTCGGCCCCTTATTACTCCTTAGAGAATCAGCAGCTCTAAAATCATAAGTAAGAGCCTTGGGAGCATGTTGGAGCTTAGATAAGTGGATTTAAGAAGGAAGTCTTGAAGATTAAGAAGCTTGGATCAAGGAGGCTTGAGGAGATTTGGTTTACTCTTTAGTTGGAGGTTGTTTTGAGGTAAGGATTCGTCATCTTGGCTTTATTCCTTCTAGATCCACCTTTCATGGAGCTTTAGGGATTGTTTGAAGGAATTTATGACGAGATCTTGATGCATGAGCTAGATCTGGAGTTGAAACTTCAGATCTAAGTTCTATATGGATTCTATGTGAAGAAAGCCCTTTGTTTAGCTATGCAAAAGCCAACCCTAATGAGTTAAGTTCCATTATAGCTTGGTTTTTAGTGAATGGGTCATGGAAGCACGTAAAGGTAGCAACTTTATGTTGCTAATGAACCATAGGGACCATGATCTATTGATTGGAATAAAGGAGAAGCTCTATAATTTCAGAGTATGGAATAACCCGTGTGGACTTGGTGAGTCTGGGAGAGGACTCGGCGAGTTGGGTAGGGTTTGGTCCTATTAGTCCCGTGTGGACTCGGCGAGTTGGAAGAACAACTCGGCGAGTCTGTTGAAGATTGCCTTGGACTCGGTGAGTCTGTTCTTGGACTTGGCGAGTCTGTTCGTGGAACCCTAGCCTTTTCTGGTTGAGCTGTGAATCGGTGAGTCGAGGGATGACTCGGTGAGTTGAGAAGTATAGGACTCGAAGATTGTTGGACTCGACGAGTCTTGGGGTGACTCGACGAGTTGAGTCATGGCATGGTAGTTTTTGAGCATACGAACTCGACGAGTCAACGAGTTGACTCGGCGAGTAGGGTCAACCAGGAAGGTTGATTTTGACTAAGGACTTTGACTTGGACCAAGGGTTGATCAGTTTGACTTCCAAGGGTATTTTGGTACTTATTGGTTTTGGTTAATTGGTAATGTTCGGTGGTGGAGCTCGTGCTGGTGGTCGGAGCAACGTGATCTTATTTCTTCAAGTCGGTAGTTGCAGGTTAGTTATCCTCACTATATCGACAGGGTCTAAGGCACCAAGGTCGACCCTTTATCGGATGGGAATCCGGGTAGTTGTTTGTTATGTTATTGCTTTGCTATTTGCTATGTCTGCATCCTGGTATTTAGGATGGTATATGTTAGAGACCTGGTTAAGTTCGGTATCCTGGTATATAGGATGATGCTATGTTAGTGACCGGTTAGGTCGGTATCCTGGTTAGGATGTTGCTAAGTTATGTGATCTGCTAGATCGGTTGATTAGTTGTGAATTGTTATATGGTTATATGTTTATGTGCACATGGTTGTTGGACTGGGTTAGGTTGAGGTGGGTCCTGCTTTGTGTCGTAGGCCAACATACCCAGGGTGGACCGGTTAGACTCAAGGCCCAGCGAGTGGTCCGGATAAGCTGAAGGCCCCAAGAGGGCGGACCAGACGTGCCGAGGCTCAGAGAATGGACCAAACAGACTGAAGGCCCGGTGCGGGCGGACCAGTCATACTGTAGACTCAGAGAGTGGACCAGGTGGACTGAAGGCCCGGTGCAGGCGGACCAGTCATACTGTAGACTCGAAGAGAGAATGGACCGTGTGGACTGAAGGCCTGGTGCAGGCGGACTAGTCACACTGTAGACTCGATATGCTTGGTTGTTCTGTTATGATATGATATGTGTATGGTATTGTGGTTGGTATTTTGGGGGTAACTCACTAAGCTTTTGGGCTTACAGTTTCAGTGTATTGTTTCAGGTACTTCAGGAGACTGTGGCAAGGTGAAGGCGTGATCGTACCGCTCCTCAGTTTTATGTTGATGTTCTGGGATACATTGATAATAAAAGAATTGAAAACCTTTTTGTAATAACTTAATGAGTATGGGTTATTTTGAAAAGTTTAAATTGGTTGTAAATTTTTCGATGTTACAGATGACCATGTTTATGGGGCTTCAGGTCAAACAAGACTCAACCGGAATCCTGATACGTCAAGCTAAGTATGTTGAAGATATGCTAGAGAAGTTCGGGTTTCCAGACGCAAAACCTGCACTGACATCGATGGCCGAGAGACCTCTGTTGATTGCAAATATTGAAGGTGAATCCGTAGATTAGACTGACTACATATCAATGATCGGGTCGTTGATGTATCTTACCGCGAGCAGGCCAGACATCATGTTCACGGTTTGTCAATGCGCATGATATCAGGCTAATCATAAACTTTCACATCTTATTGTTGTCAAAAGAATTTTTCGGTACCTCAAAGGTAGCCCAAAACTGAGTCTTTGGTATCCGAAAAATTCTGAATTTGATTTATATGCTTTTGCTGACAGTAATTACGGAGGCTGTGAGCTTGACACGAAATCAACATCTGGAGGATGTCAATTTCTTGGTGATTGGCTAGTTTCATGGCAGTGCAAGAAACAACATACAATATAACTTCAACAGCAGAGGCAGAATACGTAGCTGCTTTTGCTTGTTGTTCTCAAGTTATCTGGATACAACATTAGCTCATGGATTATGGTTTGAATTTTCTAGAAACCCCAATTTTTTGTGATAATGAGGCTGCAATTCAAATTACTATCAATCCTTTCCAACACTCGAAAACATATCACATCGATATCAAAGTGCATTTTATCAGAGATTGCTATGAGCATTCGCTCATTCGGTTGGAACAAGTTCCCACTACTAATAATGTGGAGGATTTGTTCACAAAACCGTTTAACAAAGCTCGATTCAATGTGCTTGTGGTATTTTTAAAAATGATATGCTTTGAGACCTAACTTTTGTTTTTAGGATATTTTAAATGTGCGCATTTAGTTTTCATTCTCACCCATGCACAAATTTATGGAGAGAAATAAACCAAAACCAAACATAATTAGATGTTGATACCTTAATGAATGTTGTAGAGTTTGTTGAGAGGATTCTAGGGATATAAAGAATGTTGGAAATGGAGCTCGTATGTGAAAGTTATGGCCATTTGAATATATGTGAGAAAACACCTGAACTTATGATGTGGCACCATGAGAGTGCGCCATGTGGCCTGGTCGAAGAGTCAACTCTTTCGGAAGACATGGTGACATGGCACCATGAAAATCTAGCACGTGGCTCCATAGGAACATGACACGTGACAACATCTAGAAAGGGGTCTGGTGGACCATCATTTCGACGACACGTGTTAGAAAACCAAAGAAGCTTTTCCTAACACTCGATTCCAAGTATGAAATTATTTCCGATTTGTGTATACGTTCTTTTTGGCTATTGCGTGGTGAAGCCTCACCAACGCATGGCGATAAGCTTTTAGGCCACGTATTTTTTATGGGCCACCATGGCGTGGTGGCGGCTGATGGAGAAAACCCTAAAGTTTAAGGGGCTGAGCCTAATTTAAAGATCTTAACCCCTCATAGCCTCCCTCACATTAGCCTCCATTCCTCCAATTCGTTCCTTGCAACCCTAATAATCTTCCTCCATTTTTGAGCTAGTTTGTTGTTTTTTGAAGCTAAAGAAGGAAGAAGGATGAGGAAGGAAGCAAAGATCAAGCAATCAAGTCCCCATTCATCACCTTGGCACTCTTCTGGACCTTTGTAAGTATCCAAGACTTGATTTTATCATTCCAAGTTGTGAGATCTTGAGTTTTGTCCCATTGATTTCTTGTTCTTAAATATTGGAATGGCTAGACCTCATAAAGTGTGCTACTTTATGAATCTCCAGGTCAAGATTTGATGTCATGCATAGAGATTTGGTCACAAACCCTCATTTTGACCTAATATGGGTTCGATACATGCATTAAACAAGTATGTCTACAAAGCACCAACCTTTGGGATGGTTTTGGTGTTAGAATCACTTCTGTAAAGGATGGACTTCAGACTTTAAGGATTAGGTGCTTACTGGTTAAGCCCTTGCATTATTAAGCTTTATGGATTGGGTTTTAGACCTTTATGGGTAGTCTCATTTGATAAAGTTGGAAACTTTATCCTTCTAGATCATATTTTGGGCTATATCCGAGCTTTTGAGCTCTTGGAGTCGAAGAAAACAGCGGAATGTTTTAAGCTGTTGAAACTCAGGCAACCATGGCGTGGTTGCAAGTCAACACGGCGTGTTGGCTGGGGTTTTCCCGACTGTTTGGAAGCTGGTGGAACACGGCGTGGCCAAGGGATACACGGCGTGTTGGGTCAACATGGACTGTCGACTTTGAATTTTGACTTTGACCAAGTTCGACCTTAGGGGAGTATTTGAGGTATTTGAGTTGCATCTAAGGATTGGTCACTATTTGGTGAATAGGTGATGGGTAGAGCTGATATTCGGAGTTGGGACTTATTCAACAGTTGTTTAGATTCGGAGGTGAGTTTCCTCATTGTGTTTAGCATGTCGAAGGCACCAATGTCGACCCATGGTTTGATTTATTAGTATGCTAGTTGTCTGCGTGTCTCTTGCATGTGTTATGTGTTTACCGGGCATGGATCAATGTCGGTGGGGGCGGGGGGTGACTATATTGTATGCTATTATCTTTGTGATTATCGCATGTGTTTTTATGTTTACATGATTATATGTTTATATGTATGTTCGCAGGGGTCCGTTATGCAAGTTTGGGTGAGGCCTGTTATACTCAGTGGGTGGGGCCCGATATGCGAGTTTGGGTGGGGACATTTATGCGAAATGGGCAGGGCCTATTATGTGTTTATGTATGTACGTATGTGGTATTTTGGGGAGCTCACTATGTAATGCCTGGTTCCTGGTACTTATTTTAATTAAAGTAAACTCATGTTTTTCTCTGGGACTCGGCGAGTTGGAGGCCCAACTCGTCGAGTAGACTCGACTTTGGATCAACAGGATAAGTGACCTACTCGACGAGTCGGGAGACCGACTCGACGAGGAGGACTGTCTGGATGAAACCCTAATATTTAGGGTTTGCACCCTATTTAAACAACTTATAACGCCCCAACACAACCTCCATTGTTCCTCCCAACCCAGAGAAACCCTAACTCGAAACCCTAAGCCTTATTTGAGTGTTCTTGAGATTCTTGGTGCCTTTTTGTGTGTATTTGAAGTTGGAAGAGGAGAAGGAAGTTTGAGAGATTAAGAGAGAGCAAGTAGATTCAGAAGTCTTGGCACATTTCCTGCTCATTTGAGGTATAAAGTTGATACCTTGGCTATTACATACTTAGATCTTGATTTGGGGGTATTTTCAATCTTTTCAAAGCTTTAGAGAGGCTATACTCGGATTTGTGTGTATATTTGGAGTTGCAATTCAGATCTGGAACCATTGAGGGTTCCCATGGCGTAAAGGTGCCAACTTTATGACCTTGGGAGACCCATGCAACATACAAACCCCCTTTTTATGGATTATTGAGCCAAAGACCCCATGCATAGACATATAGTTCGTAGATTTACGTATAAAATGGACCCTAGGATGGCAGATCTATGGTTTTGATTCATTAAGAACCATTATAATCGATTGAATAGTTTTTGGGACATAGAGGGACTCGGCGAGTCGCTTGGGTAACTCGGCGAGTCGGGTCACATTTTCCCCAAAATGTCTTATGGAAATGGTCCTGGTTAAATGGAAGGAACACTCAGCCTGTGAGAGGTTTGTTATGGACTTGAAGATCGAAGGACTTGACGGGTTCAAGGAAGAACTCGGCGAGTTCAAGGCAATGTCCCAACCACATGAAGATGGACTCGACGAGTTCAAGGATGAACTCGGCGAGTCATAGACTGAACACCTTCATATGGATGAAGATGAACTCGACGAGTTCAAGGACGAACTCAGCGAGTCGGTTGAAGATAATGCGATGTGTTGTTGAAGGCGAACTCATCAAGCTCTTTCTAGACTCGACGAGTAGAGACGGGATTATGGCATTTTGTGGACATGAGGACTCGGCGAGTTGGTGGACCAACTCGGCGAGTCGAGTCAACCAGATGTTAACTTTGACTAGGACTTGAGTTAAACCTGGTAGGGTTATGAGTATGAAATGGTAACTTATAAAGGATCCTGTGTAGGAATCAAGAAGTCGAGAAGAGTTGATTTCCATACCAAGGATAGTGCAGGCACTACACGACATTGAGATGAGTTACCTTCCATTGGAGGTGGGTCTACGACCACAATGTCGGGCCACCACCAGGAGTTGTTGTCTTTATATGATTGTATTTGTGATAATTTTCTAGGTTTGCTACTACCTGACGTGTCTTATGTTCCAGTATGTTATGTCATATGCGATAGTGGTAGTAGGAGGGGAATAGTCCCTTGATTCGGTCGTTTGGATCGAAGGGTAGGCCGGACACCCCATATATGTTTGACAGTATGATTATGATATGTTATTATGTGATAGTGGTAGGGGTGAAACAATCCCCGTGGCCGGTTGAGATAGACCGGTGGGTAAGCAGGCACCCCAAAATGGCCTGACAAGGCTAGGTCAGTGTATTGCCCGCGTTTCCAGGCTAGGCATTTTCGTTGATGTAATAGTCTAGGTTAACCCTTGTAACTCTTTTGAAGTATTAATGATGAAATATTTGAGTATTATGTGAATGATGTGAATTATGTGTTTAATTTCTTAATTATTATAATTTAATGAATTAAGAATAAAATAAGCGTCAAAATTAAAGTATGAGATAAGCTCGATATCTTTGCATAAAGTTGTAGTGGCCGAAACGAGGTTTTCGAATATATATAGAACGCCCAAATCTTACTTCGTATGAGGAAGTTATGATTTTCTGAAGTTTCGACTTAAGCGGTATACAGCCTGAATACTCGATTTGCGATTGATCGGTTTTTAGCCGAAACAATCTAAAAGAGAATCAAAGATCACGTTGTTAGTAGTGAAACGCAGAAAAGTTATGCGAGAACGGACGTCGGATGAAGAAGTTATGAATATATAACGAAGTTTTCCTGTCCGCGCCTACTAAAAATAGATAATAAAAATAAATTCAAAATTAGCCAACAGAGTCTAAACGAAAGTTGTAGATCGTAGTCTCACCTACCCATGGATATAAAGAACGTCGAAAATGGAGTTCGTATGACAAAGATATGAATTTTCAAATTTTATTACATAATTAATATTTAAATTTATTTATTATATCCGATATTATTCGAAGAGGAGTCACCGGACTTATCCGGGTTACACCCAGCGTACATCGAAGCATGACGAAGCCTCGCACTCGAGTACTCCGATGACGCATGCAGTGACGTTTCGGCATTACGCCCAGCGTACCGAAGCAATATGCCCAACGTAATGCGAGGGTTCAGCCCTATAAAAGGGGCATACGAGGGCAACTTCTTTCTTTTACAAACTTCTTTCTTCCTCTATAGTTTTGCCTCGATTTGCGTGCCATTTATACCCCGAAGCCCCGGTATCATTCCCGAGCCCCAAAGCAAGATTCGAAGCCCCTAGGATCCCGAAGTGCGATTCCCGAGCCGAAGCTCTGCCCGTGAGGAGTTCGATTCTTGTGAAGATCTTCCAGATCTATGGAGAAACACTACTTCTACAAGTCGTAGTGCTGTCTGATCATCTTCTGATCAAGTGAGTGTGTAGTTACTTTCTTCCAACACATTATTATGAAGTATTTTATATAAAATACGTTCTATGTGTATATATTTTGTTGTATATGTGTGAATGTATATTCACTCTCTTCTATCTCTTAGATCTGATTTATTCTCTGTGAAATACACGTTATGTGTGTGTGCCTCATCTGTTATGTGGATTATATATTGATTAAAGCATGCTATACAGGTTTTAAACTATGTATAAAATGTATATTTTTATCTACTAATATGTTGGGTAGAACATGGGTAGATAGTTGGTGTGTAATAAACAGATGAGAGGCCTCGATGTTGTTTTGATTTAGTCATCTAGCAGAGTTTAGATGACGACCACAAACTTTTCTAGACAGTTTTGTGGAACACTATCAGGCTCGTCACCTGTAGGTGTTAATGAACTTGGGTGTTCCTTCATTGTACTCCATCCCCCCATGGTTGCTTTATTTGACATATATTGCCGGGAAACACCGATAGCATGTGCTGTCGCCTCGATGAAATATTCTTTGACTAGGTCCCTTGTATTAGTTATTTTAGGGACATAAAGTGAGAATAACGGGAATGGGTAATCGGGTTATTGTTGGTTGATGAATATTAATTTAATTATTTATTGTGGTTTGAAAACCCTATATGCTCACCAGGCTTCCGAGCCTGACCCACTCAGTTTCTTTGTATTACAGGAAGTGGCGCGAGGGCATAAGATGGATAATCATCAAGTTGTTTTGTTTACAAGTCTGTATATGTATATATTTGTTGAATGACTTGTAATGTTGTCGTTTATGCTTTATGGTCTGTATCAGAACATGACATCCTGAGTTTTGATTATATAATGAAAATACATTTCTTTATGAAATGCTTTGGTAAATATTATTTTATCATACTTTGTGTTTGGGAACAAATTCCGCATCTCTTTTAAAACAAAAGGATTTACTCTGAAAAATGTTTAAGAAACATAAATGAAATCGGTCTTTTCTGGCCGAGATTTTGGGGATGTCACAGTTGGTATCAGAGCATTAGTTTAAGCGAACAAGGAATTTGTAGGATTTCTAGACTAAAACTTAAAATGCTAAGTGAAATTTTGAGATGTGTGTCTGTGATATTTTAGACAGGAGCGCTAGTTTATTTTAGGAAAATTGCCTAAAATGCTTTTATGTGCTAGATGTTATATGTTTGCCATATATGATATTATTTTTTCGGATCTATGGTCTGTTGCCAACTGGTTCTGGAAACCTTATGTGTGTAGGATTCTAAGCGTACGGCTACGATATTAGAACTAGCATGTAAACGTTTCGGAGTGATAAGGATGATTTGAATTTCTATCGTGAATGAGGATCTAATTTCACCTTATTCGGTGTGTAGATCAAAAATGGTGAGAACAAGAAGTGGAGTTGGAAATGCTGATGAAAACAGGAATCAACCACCAGTGATTGAGCAAATACCTGTCGTAGCAACAGCACCTGAGCCGATAACAATGGCTGGTGTACAGTTGATGATTCAAACGATGTTGGATCATCAAATGGAGGAGACTAGGCGGTTGCTTCAATAGAATCGTGAAGAACTGTCAATTCAAGTGGAAGAGCCTGAATTGAATGAAGGGCACTCGGAAGGTGGAAACTTCAGTAGGTCTGTTAGTCAAGCCAACCCGCCGATAGTTAGGCAAAACAACCATGATGGAAGGAATGATGGAATGGGATGCAAGTACAAGGACTTTCTAACTTGCAAACCATCAACCTTCAATGGAAAGGAGGATCCGATTGGAGTTATGGATTGGATCTCAGAAATGGAGTTAGCCTTCATGACTTGTGGCTGTAGAGGCAAGTTGCAGACTATCTATGCAGTGCGTCAGTTCCGAGGTGGAGCCGTTCGATGGTGGAACACTCTAGGAAAGACTTTAAGCCCTAATGAGCCACTACAGTTGTCATGGGCAGAATTCTTGGTGCAGTTCAAGCGCAAGTTCTGCTCGGCTCAAAATTTGTTGAAGTTGGAGAATAAGTTTTTGGCATTGACGAAAGGCAGCATGTCAATTGATGAATACACTAATAACTTTACAGATAAGATGGATTTTGCTTTCCGCATCGTTCCAGATGAGCTGACAAAGGTGGACCGGTATGCGAAGGGACTCCCATGGGAGTACGAGGTGCCGGTACGTCAGGCACATACTCTAGAGGCAGCTATCAGGGCTGCCAAGTCGGTTGAGAACATGATTAAGGGGAGAACCACCAACAAGGTTGAGGTTGGTGAGAAGAGAGATTTTGAGGGAACATATGGTTCCGGTAAGAAAAGCAAAATTTTCGAAATCTGATTTGAAAAAGTTTGGTGGAGGAAAAGGAGGAGAAGCGAAATGGTGTGATAAGTGTAAGAAAAAGCACTTTGGGAAATGTAGTGAGGATGTAACCTGCTACAAGTGAGGAAAAATTGGGCATTTTGCCAATGAGTGTCTGAACAACAAAAGGATGTGTTTTGGTTGTAATGAAAAGGGGCACATTTTGAAGGACTGTCTGAAGAAGAAGGAGGCAGCGAAGCCCAACATTCCACCAAAGCCGAAGGCGAGAGCCTTCCAGATGACACTTGAGGCTGCGAAAGATGAAGTTGATGTCGCTTCAGGTACCTTTCTTGTTAATGAACTACCTGCTCGAATTTTGTTCGTTTCTGGATCCAACTACTCCTTTATTTCGCATGAGTTTGGTAGAAAACTAGCTTTGCCTGTTGATACACTAGATAATGCTTTATTAGTCGAAGTTGCTAGTGGCAAGTTCGTACCTGTTAGCCATCGTATGAAAAACATCTTAATCGACCTGAATGGGAATAAATTTCACGAGGAATTATTGCCTATCGAACTTTATGGTTTCGACATCGTTTTAGGAATGGATTGGCTTAGCGCCAATGATGCCGAAATTTTATGCAAGAAGAAGATAGTTAAAGTGAACCCGCATGGGAAAGATTCATTTATGGTGTATGGGGACAAACCCAGAGTAAATTCTGGAATCATTTCTCTAATGAAAGCCAGAAAGTGTTTGACCAAGGGATGTACGTCATATTTAGCATTCGTGATCGATGCTAAGAAGGAAAAGAAGGTGATGCAGAGTATTCCAGTGGTGTGTGATTATCCGGAAGTATTTCCCAAAGATCTTCATGGATTACCACCTGATAGACAAGTGGAGTTCAGAATAGACTTGCTACCAACAACCATGCCAATAGCAAGAGCACCTTATCGATTAGCACCGACGGAGATGAAGGAGCTGATGATGCAACTTCAGGAGTTATTGGACAAAGGTTTCATTAGACCTAGTTCATCACCCTGGGAAGCTCCGATGTTATTCGTGAAGAAGAAAGATGGAAGTATGAGAATGTGCATCGATTACAGAGAGCTAAACAAGGCAATAATAAAGAACAGATACCCGTTGTCAAGGATTGATGACCTGTTTGATCAATTGCAAGGTTTGAGCTATTTCTCGAAGATCGATCTAAAGTCAGGATATCATCAGCTAAAAGTGTGAGAGCAGGATATCGAGAAGACTGCGTTCAGAACACGATATGGACACTATGAGTTCTTGGTTATGTCGTTTGGACTAACCAATGCTCCAACAGCATTCATGGATTTAATGAATAGGGTTTGTAATCCGTTCCTTGATAAATCTGTGATAGTATTCATAGACAACATTCTGATTTACTAGAAAAGCCAGGAGGAACATGGCAGACACTTGCGAGAAGTGTTAGAAGTCTTGAAGGAGAAGCTGTATGCGAAGTTCTCCAAATGTGATTTTTGGATTTGAGAAGTCCAATTCTTGGGTCACGTGGTCAACCAAGAAGGGATAATGGTTGATCCAGCAAAAATCGAAGCTGTAATGAAGTGGGAACAGCCGAAAAGTCCCACGGAAATCCGAAGCTTTTTAGGATTAGCCGGATATTACCAAAGGTTTTTCCAACGCTTTTCTTCGATAGCTAGTCTATTAACAGCTTTGACCCACAAAGGAGCTACTTATGCTTGGAGTGATAAGCATAAAGAAGCATTCGAGAAGCTAAAGAAGAGGCTATGTGAGGCACCAATTCTATCTCTACCCGATGGAGTTGAAGACTTCGCTGTTTATAGCGATGCGTATGGGGTTGGATTGGGTTATGTTTTGACCCAAAGAGATAAGGTGATCGCATATGCGTCCCGGAAGCTGAAGGAGCATGAAAAGAATTACCCGACTCCTGATTTGGAGTTGGCAGCGGTAGTTTTCGCTCTAAAAATATGGAGGCATTACCTCTATGGCACGAAGTGTAAACTTTTCACAGATCATAAGAGTCTCCAATATCTCTTTAGTCAGAAAGAATTGAATATGAGGCAACGACGCTGGCTAGAATTACTTAAGGACTACGACTGTGAGATACTTTACCACCCCGGTAAAGCAAATGTTGTTGCTGATGCTCTCATTCGGAAAGTCAATCTTGAAGGAAAAAGGCCAAGAGCCTTAAGAATAGAAGTTATCTCGACAATTGTAGAGAGTATAAACAAAGCTCAAGAAGAAGCTTTAGAGAAGAATGACCGAAAGTAGGAACGTTTGGGTAAAACGTTGGTGTTTGATACAAACGGTCATGGACTGAACGTGTTCCAAGGTCGGATTTGGGTACCTATGTCTGGAGGATACGAGATCTTCTGATGGAAGAAGCTCACAAAACCATGTACTCGATTCATCCTGGTAGCACTAAAATGTATAGGGACCTGAAACCCTACTACTGGTGGCCAACGATGAAGCTTGATGTTGCAAAGTATGTGGCCGAGTGTGTGACCTGTGCGAGAGTCAAGACACAACATCGGAAACCATATAGGAGTTTAGAGCCTTTACCTGTGCCTATGGGTAAATGGGAAGACATTGTTATGGATTTTGTCACTAAACTACCCCGAACAAAAAGTGGTCACGACATGATTTGGGTGGTCATTGATTGATTCACTAAGAGTGCTCATTTCATATCAGCCAAAGAGAAATGGTCTATGGATAAGCTTGCGAATTCTTATGTGAAAGAAATTGTGAGGCTTCACGGTGTCCGTTAATGATTGTGTCAGATCGTGAAAGCCGTTTCACCTCAAGGTTTTGGAAAATCTACAAGAGGAAATGGGTACCAAGTTGTGTTTAAGTATAGCTTACCATCCACAGACTGATGGTCAAAGTGAAAGAACGATACAAAGACTTGAAGATATGCTGAGAGCATGTACCGAGAATTCCTAGGTAACTGGGATGAACACTTACCTTTAGTAGAATTTTCCTACAATAATAGTTTCCAATCGAGCATAAAGATGGCACCTTATCAAGCTTTGTACGGACAAAAGTGTCGTACACAGTCTTGTTGGCTTGAGGCTGGGGAAAAGCAGTTTATGGGTCCCAAGATGGTCCATCAAACCGCTGAAAAGTTGAAAATAATTAGAGAAAGAATGTTAGCAGCTCAGGATCGTCAAAAGAGCTATGCTGACAAGAAGCAAAGACCGATGACTTTTGAAGTTGGGGATTCAGTTTTACTTAAAGTCTCACCGGGGAAGGGACTTATAAGATTTGGTAAGAGGGGAAAGTTGAGTCCAAGGTTTATTGGACCGTTTAAAGTTCTTCAGAGGATTGGGAACCAAGCTTACAACCTCGAGTTACCCGAAGAACTAAATGGAATTCACAACACTTTTCATGTGTGTTATTTGAGGAAGTTCATGGGAGAATTTCCCGATATAATTCCAATTTCTAAATTGAGGATTGATGAAAACAAGAGGTTAATTGAAGAACCAGAGGCAATTGTTGACAGCAAGACTAAGAAGCTTCGACGCAAGATGGTCGAATTAGTGCTTGTCCGTTGGAAACATTCGAATGGGCCAAATCTCACTTGGGAAATGGAGACTGACATGTTGAGTCGCTATCCGCATTTGTTTGTCGATGTGTGATTCTAGGGACGGAATTATCCTAAGGGGGAGAGAATTGTAACGCCCACGTTTCCAGGATAGGCATTTTCGTTGATGTAATAGTCTAGGTTAACCCTTGTAACTCTTTTGAAGTATTAATGATGAAATATTTGAGTATTATGTGAATGATGTGAATTATGTGTTTAGTTTCTTAATTATTATAATTTAATGAATTAAGAATAAAATAAGCGTCAAAATTAAAGTATGAGATAAGCTCGATATCTTTACATAAAGTTGTAGTGGCCGAAACGAGGTTTCCGAATATATATAGAACGCCCAAATCTGACTTCGTGTGAGGAAGTTATGATTTTCTGAAGTTTCAACTTAAGCGGTATGCAGCCCGAATACTCGATTTGAGATCGAGCGGTTTTTAGTCGAAACAATCTAAAAGAGAATTGAAGATCTCGTTGTTAGTAGCGAAACGATGAAAAGTTAGGCGAGAACGGACGTCGGACGAAGAAGTTATGAATTTATAACGAAGTTTTCCTGTCTGGGCCTACTAAAAATAATTAATAAAAATAAATTCAAAATTAGCCGACGGAGTCTAAACGAAAGTTGTAGAACGTAGTCTCACCTACGCATGGATATAAAGAACGTCGAAAACGGAGTTCGTATGACGAAGATATGAATTTTCAAATTTTATTAGATAATTAATTTTTAAATTTATTTATTATATCCGATATTATCCGAAGAGGAGTCACCGGACTTATCCGGGTTACGCCCAGCGTACAGCGAAGCATGATGAAGCATCGCACTCGAGTACTCCGATGACGCATGCAGTGACGTTTCAGCATTACGCCTAGCGTACCGAAGCAGTACGCCCAGCGTAATGTGAGGGTTCAGCCCTTTAAAAGGGGCATACGAGGGCAACTTCTTTCTTTTACAAATTTCGTTCTTCCTCTCTAATTTTTGCCTCGATTTGCATGCCATTTATACCCCGATTCCCCGGTATCATTCCCGAGCCCCGAAGCAAGATCCGAAGCCTCGAGGATCCCGAAGTGCGATTCCTGAGCCGAAGCTCTGCCCAGGAGGAGTTCGATTCTTGTGAAGATCTTCCAGATCTACGGAGAAACACTACTTCTGCAAGTCGTAGTGCTGTCTGATCATCTTCTGATCATGTGAGTGTGTAGTTACTTTCTTCCAACATATTATTATGAAGCATTTTATATAAAATACGTGCTATGTGTATATATTTTGTTGTATATGTGTGAATGTATATCCACTGTCTTCTATCTCATAGATCTGATTTATTCTCTATGAAATACGTGTTATGTGTGTGTGCCTCATCTGTTATGTGGATTATGTATTGATTAAAGCATGCTATACAGGTTTTAAACTATGTATAAAATGTATATTTTTATCTACTAATATGTTGGGTAGAACATGGGTAGATAGTTGGTGTGTAATAAACAGATGAGAGGCCTCGATGTTGTTTTGATTTAGTCATCTAGTGGAGTTTAGATGACTACCATGGACTTTTCTAGACAGTCTTGTGGAACACTATCAGGCTCGCCACCTGTAGGTGTTAATGAACTTGGGTGTTCATTCGCTGTACTCCATCCCCCCATGGTTGCCTTATTTGACATATATGGCCGGGAAACCCCCGAAAGCATGTGTTGTTGCCCCAATGAAATATTCTTATACTAGGTCCCTTGTATTAATTATTTTAGGGACATAAAGTGAGAATAACGGAAATTGGTAATCGGGTTATTGTTGGTTGATGAATATTAATTTAATTATTTATTGTGGGTTGAAAACCCTATATGCTCACCAGGCTCCCAAGCCTGACCCATTCAGTTTCTTTGTATTACAGGAAGTGGCGCGAGGGCATAAGATGGATAATCATCAAGTTGTTTTGTTTACAAGTCTGTATATGTATATATTTGTTGAATGACTTGTAATGTTATCGTTTATGCTTTATGGTCTGTATCGGAACATGACATCCCGTGTTTTGATTATGTAATGAAAATACATTTCTTTATGAAATGCTTTGGTTAATATTATTTTATCATACTTTGTGTTTGGGAACAAATTCCGCATCTCTTTTAAAACAAAAGGATTTACTCTGAAAATGTTTAAAAAGCATAAATGAAACCGGTCTTTTCTGGCCGAGATTTTGGGGATGTCATAGTCAGCACCCCAGAATGGCTTGACATGGGTAGGTCAGGCATCCCATAATTGCCCGACAGTATGTATGATTGTATGGTATGTGGTATGTTAGGGGGACTCACTAAGCTTCGTGCTTACCGTTTTTAGTTTTGGTTTCAGGTACCTCTTCAACTAAAGGGAAGGAGCTGGCAGGGTAGCAACGCATCGCACACTTATGATTTCCGTTTTGAGAACCCTGGGATTGTACTCTGACATTTTACTATGAGATGTTATGGTTTTTGAGATTTGTGATTTGTTACTTGATGTTTTGAATTGATAGCAATGATGTTTTCGGTAAACTATTTTTATAAGTAATGTAATTAAACAAAAAAATTTGGGTCTCGATTTTGGGATGTTACAAGTTGGGATCAGAGCCTTGGTTTGAGGTAATTCGAGCACACCTTCAAGGGTGTATGGACTCAAACCGAGGGCTTGAAGGATTTGTACAAGAAAAATGGTTTTCTAAAATTTAAAAATAAGGAGTTTTGAGAAAGAACAAGGTGTGTGATGCGTGCGACCGGCCGAGCTCAAGTAAGTTTTCCCCAAGATACCTATACATGTTATGTTATATGATATGATTATGAGAACTGCATGCTAGACTAGGACTAAGGATCTAGGGAGGATGCCTTGTATGCATGTTATGTGATTATGAGAACTGCATGCTAGATTAGGGCTAAGGATCTAGGAAGGAGGCCTTACATGCATGTTGTATGAGTTTATTGAGCTACACGCTAGGGCTGGTTAGTCTGCAGTATGGTAGCCTGATTAGGTTATGATTGGTAATGGTTACTCAATGCACAAATGCAACTTGCTTTGTGCTTATAGGGGTTCTAGCTAGCTTTAACTAACTAGTAAGCGAGTATGTAATAGTATCCGCAAGCTAGTTAGGGAAAGATGGTAGGACTCGTTGTCCAGCTGATGGCAGAGAGTAGGTTGGAGAGTTCCCAAGGACAAGCCTAGGATGAGATTCGTTTGGAAAGCAGTATTAGTAGAATGGACTTGGTGAAGATGAACCAATCCTTGAGGAAAGTACAGATAGATGTGGAAGGTAGTATGGGCTAGTACGCTGTCCTTAAAGGACTTTAGGGGGAGTGGTGCACTAGACTTTCATGGGGTGACAGACCCCATTGCTGCCAGGAGATGGATCGCAGACATTGAGTCTTCGCAGGTGACGAGCTTCTACCCAGAGGGGTCGAAGGTCCGCTTTGATGCAGGTTGTTTGAGGGATAGAGATAGGGATTGGTGGGAGTCAGTTTCTGACTCGTTGGGAGCCCCACCCATCGAGGCTATGACTTGGTCGGACTCTGTGACCAAGTTCAGCGCTGTGTTTGTACCAGCCTTGGAGCTTCAGCAGCTGGCCAGGGAGTTTCTAGATATGAGGCAGACTAGGGAGACAGTGGTGGAGATCACCGCCAAGTTCTGAGAGAGGGATTTATTGGTGCCTCGGTATGCGGGGGATGAGGAGATGCAGAAGACCCGCTATCATGACATGTTGAGGGATGACATTCGAGAGCATCTCCGTAACTCAGCCTGCCCTACCCTGGAGTCCATGATTGCCAGGGTGAGGGAGAGGGAGATTGATTTGGAACACCTTAGGAAGAGGAAGGCAGAGTCAGAGCAGGTTACTAGGGTTTCGTCGGAGAAACCCAAGGGATCCGACACTGGGTCGAAGGGCCAGCAGGGACAGAGCCGCTGCAGGAAATGTGGCAGGCCGCATGAGGGAGCTTGTAGAGCGGGATCATCAGGTTGCTACATGTGCAGCAAGACGGGGCACTTTGGCAGGGATTATACTGCTCCTGCCCCCACTTTTCAGACATCAGACCTGATTTGGTTTCATTGCAATCAGAGGGGCCATAAAAAAGTTAACTACCCTAGATTGACAGCAGCAGAAGCACTGCCAGTGGTGGCGCCGACTCTAGCGACTGCACAGGTTACGGATGGCCAGAACGTCAAGTCAGAGGCTCCAGTGGTGAGGAGCCGAGCTTTTCAATGGACAACCAAGGAGGCACGTGCCGCACCAAATGTGGTGACGAGTATGGTTTCTTCTCTCTAACTCTTATTATCTGGCGCTTGTGATATTGATGTATTATGTTATATGTTTTGTTTAGGATCGTCCCATGTGAATGGTATCCCAGTTTAGGTGTTTTTTGATTCAAGTGCTACCCCGATCATTTTTCTTTCTTGCGCTTAACAAGAGGTTCCCTAAGTCTTCATGCATGTTAGATTGCCCTCTAAAGGTCGAGATTGCGGATGAACGATCAGTGCGAGCATCAGAGGTTTTCAGGGATTGTCTTTTGAGGCCGTTCGAGGAGCGCTACTTGGTAGACTTGGTTCCCATACCATTGCAGGGGAACAAGGTTATTATAGGCATGTATTCATTGAGCCCCAATGGGGTGGTGATCGACAGCACGTAATAGTTGGTTCGGGTTAGGACCCCCTGTGGGGGAGAGCTAGTGATTCAGAGCGAGAGGCCACAACGTGGACCGGTTTTATGTTTAGCAGCGAGGGCTAGACGCTACCTCCAGTGGGGGTGCGCAGGGTATATCGCCTATGTCTTGGATACCAGGGAGACGAGCGAGGCGACAGTGAGTGGCGTGCCGGTGGCACGAGATTACGCAAATGTATTTCTAGAGGAGCTGCCTGGAATACCTATGAGAGGTAGGTAGAGCTCAGGATCGACCTAGCCGTGGTGCGGCTCCGATCGCCAAGTGTCACAACTAGGAATTTTGATGCTTTGTAAATATTAAACAATGATAACATGGTGATTACAACTTGAAAGCATGTATGATGCTTATTCAATGACAACAAAAATTTCATCAAACTCTCTATACAAACACTTCAAATAGCGAAATAAATTTGGAAACCCTAAAGATCCTAGTTTAAGTCCATTTTGGACTAGGATTTTCTTATTGGGCCAAATGGGCCAATAAGCTTCCAATTTGACAATTTTGGGGCTTAGAACTCTTAAATGGACCCTAATTGGACCCAATTGCACGAAACTTAACATTTTTCGCCTCAAAAGCCTAGAATGGACTAATTTATCTCTAATGGGCCTTATTGGGCCATAACAAAACTAAATAGCCCTAATGGTCCATAAAACTCATACTTTGATGAATTTACGCCGTGAATAACTCTAAAGGCCCAATGGGCCGAAAACCTACTTAGTGGGCTCATGGTTTCGAACAAAATCAAGCAATGGCGCAAGATAAACTGCTTCCTTCCTCCTAAGTTCAAGAATTCGGCCCAACTACGAAAGAAAGGGGAAGAGTTGGCTTTTAAGGTTGCCACCTGATGTGCACGCAAGTACCCATTAATTTTATATTTATAACCTAAGAAACTTAGACGAACTATGCACTTGTAGGCAGTGTACCTAGTCAAATTATAGTATAGCTTAGGTAAGTCGGGTGTCAATCATAGGGAACGGTGTTATTAATTAATTTATTTACTACTAAATTAATCTAATTGTTAACAAGCTAAAAAGGGGGTTTTATCTTATTTTGCAAGATCAAACTAACTTAACTCAATTTCAATCAATAATTTAAAGACACTCTTATCTAGTTCAAATCCACTTCATCCTTATGGTTAGCTTATAATTATGGATTATTAAGTTGGTTATCATTATATTAGTAATTTAGGTCTAAATTCACCAATAGTTAATTAATTCATGTAAAACTATGTATGGTCACACATAATTAAACACAGAACCAATTATGTTTATGAATATGCTATGTAAGATTTATCATGCAAAGACATTTATGGTCATAATCTATGTTCTTTAGCACAACAAGGTTAATTACTTCAATTACTAACTAAGATTTTGGTTGATCCTATCTCTAGCAATTAAATGTTCACTAAATTACTAGGTTATCAAGTTCATGCAGTTAATGGTCACTAAGCTACACATAACATGAATTTAAGCAACTAAAGCAACAACATGAGCATGCTAGGTAACAATAAATTAAAGACAAGCAATTCACCAACTAAATAAATCCATATACAATTATGCTATTCATAAGTTTGAAGCTTCATCTAGCTAGATAAGAGTAGCTAGATTCAGCTGCTCATAGTGGCAACTAACATGATAACACAATTCAAATAAGAAAACATGTTCATAAGTATTAACCAAGTAAACAAATTATGAACTTTTTCTCATTTGGTGTTGAAAACCCTTTTCCAGGACCTTTCTCCTGCTGTAAATCAGCTCCTGGAACCTCTTCCTCCAGCAAAAAGTCCCCCAAATCGTAATGGGCAAAGGTATTTATAATATCTTCAAATTTACCGTTCACGTCGTGAGAATTTAAGTCTCACGTCGTGAATTCGAGATAATCGTATTTGGCAAGGATTCCTTCACCCGGATACTTATCTTCTAACTTCCTCTACTCACGTCGTGAACCATCAACTGTTCATGCCGTGAGTACGTCTTTTGGGTGTTTTTTTCATTCTTCTTTTCTTCAAGCCCCCCAAAGTTCCAAGTATTGTCACTTCTTGTCCCTTTATTTGAAAATACTTTTATTTGGCTGCACATAACAATTTATCCTTATAAGTACCATAATTTTGTGCAAATAACCAAAATATTTAATAAAATGTAGACCAATATTGCCTAAAACTATGTATAAATATGGCAATATCAAAACACCCCACACTTGGGCTTTGCTTGTCCTCAAGCAAATCTACTTTTTTTAACTTAAACCTTCATCACTAGCATTTCATAGATCAATCCAATTCCAGCTGAGCCATTATGCCAAGACCTCAACACATGCATTTGTGCCTAAATTTTTTCCTAAATGACCCCCCATACTTTAAATACTCACAATCTTGATAAACAATTACCCACTTCTTTCGAACAATGCACATTTTATGCAACCCTCCGAATCCATCCTCAGAGAGCTTTCTAACCTCAAGATATTTTTGTAAAGCTACCCAAGCATACATAAACTAGAGAATTACAACTTTTTAGAAGATACCACAACTTGGAGCTCTTGAATTCTTCTTTTCTTTGATGTTTAATCTCTAACTTCATTGAATTCACTTCTTTCATGATTTTTGGCATCTTCAAAAAAAAATTATTCTTTAGAACTTTGATCTTCTGATCTTCACCTTTGATAGCTCCAAAATTGTTCAAGAGTTTTTATTTTATTTTTGTACTTTTTCTCTTTTTTTTACATGCATAAATTTTTTTCACTCAAAACCCTACATGCTTAAGCAGGGGCACTTAACTTCAACCTTTATTGGTTAAGACATATCTTTCCTGAATACACTTCAGGTTTAGGCTGCTAAACATTTTGCATTCCTCAAACTAAGCAGGTTCATGTTTTTGTTCCATGGCTTCACTAAAATAAGAGAGGCCACAAATGTATTATAACGTATATCGGCTCAACTAAACATTTGAGCTCTTATTGGATCATTCCACTAGCAAGTACAGTTCAAATGATTACTACTAGATGCAATTAATAAAAATTCTTAAAATTTACCAAATTATCTAGCAATTTTACTTTTCTACCCCCTACCCCACACTTATTTCATACAATGCCCTCATTGTGTGCTTAAATAATATAAAAATTAAGAGAAGGGAGAAAAAGGAACAGACTCTCCTGGCATAGTGGTGTGATCTTCTCCAAAAGTGTGGTTGAAATATGCATTTCGACTATTGGACCTCTTCAAAAATAAGAACTTGTACTTGATCTTATGAAACCAGCCATCAATAAAAACTTCAATCTTCAAAAAGAATGGTGCAAGCCTCTAAATCATGTAGACAATGTGGGAAAGCATACGCCACATTGTATATTTAGAGAAAACAGCCCATCAAATCGTCACAAAAGTGTCATAAGGAATGGTAGTAATTCCGTATAAGGAAGAAGAATGGAACGAAATGAATATGGTGGAAATTCACAACTCATGTTGTGAATGAGTACAGGCTCATGACGTGAAATCGCTGAAGCGCGCATTCTGATTTTCCTTGAAGCCTTGTTCACGATGTGAGAAATATTGTGTCACGACATGAATCCCGGGTAAACCAGAATTAAAACTGCCTTCTTCCTTGTAATATATATATATATATATATATATATATATATATATATATATATATATATATATATATATATATATATATATATATATATATATATATATATGCACCAGTTAACATCGTAACGAATTAAGACCTTTCTAAATGCAGTGTATTTTGATGTCTCTTCTAACTATAACCTCTCTCTCGACTCACCCCACACTTATTTCCAATTGTGGGTTTCGACTTTCAACTTCTAAACTTGAATGAAACTCGCCTAAACAAACACGACTCTTGACTCGACCTTACTCCTTCCCCAAGACTCCTTAGCAAACTGAAAATCAACAACCAAAGAAGAGAAAAGTAACATAATATCTTAATGTCTTACAATCCAAACAAATTTAAAATCAAAATAAAAAAAAACCAAACAAGTCTAAAATAAACAAAATAAAACTAAATGATTAGTCATCTTCATCCTCCTCATTTGCTCCACTAGTGCCCGCTCCCTCGCCTCTATATCCTCGATACTCCGTCCACCTCAGGCAAATTGGGTAATGATACCACAAATGAGGCGGCAGCTCCACCCCAAGGTGTCGAAGCACGTTCTCCATGGTACCCCCAATCCAAATGACACTCAAAGATAACTGGTCAAAATAACCAACCATATCACCCCCAAAAGGTGCACCTACCATGGGTGCGGGTGGATGCATTGGCTGCCCTCTCTCTCTCCTCTTTTTCTCATGTTTCTTCTCCTGGGTCGTGGCTGTGGTTGTTGTACTGGTTGTGTATCAGGCTGCTCATCACCCTTATCATTACCCTCATCATCTGAAGGTACTATTCGTCAATGCGACCCAAAGTTCCTGACAACCCGCATAGTCTCCAAATACCCCATGCCAAACTCATGCTCATCTACACAAGTCATGAAATGAGTAATATCAGGGACAACCAAATGATACGAGCAGGCCAAATGCGTAATAAATTGCCCTCCACAAATGGGGCTCCTCGGGCGAGAACTAGCTGCAGACTCGGCCAGAAAACATGCCAAAAAATACGGAATGTTGCAACACACTCTAGGCTACATGATACACCACAAGAAGAATAGATTTTGCTTTGTTACTTTATCTACATGCCTCCTATCATTAATGGATAATGTGATGAAACGGTGGAGTAAGCGGTGGATATGGGACCGAATACTACTCTCGGGAGACACTCAGGAATTAAAAATCCCGGATGCAATATTATGCCAAAAAGCATATCCAGTGACACACTCCGTGTGCCCTCTAGCTGCCTCGCTCAAAAACATACCAAATTCAGGTGTCATTGCCTCTTGTCGATCTTATAGCCCAATTATCGAAGCAAATTCAACGAGGCTGCACTCCCGATACTCACCCCCTAACCAGAATACCAAAGCTTGCGGCCAGTGTGGGTCATGGACAGTCTCCTGGAATGTCACTGTTGAGAAAAACTCAACACAAAATTTCTTATACACCCGCTCTTGGATCCGAAATAGGTTTAGCCACCCTGAGCAAGTGACGGAACACCCATCTCCAATTAATATTTTTGTTAAAAACGGGGACAACCTCTCCACGAGCCCGACTTCCCTTAACCGCGTCCAATTAATTGTAGGAGCAACAGAAATCTCTCGGTTGTAGAGCCACCCTAATTTGTTGTTCGAACGGGTTAAGATGTCACGAGAGATTGTTGTGGGAAAATTGTAAAACGGGTGTAAACCTGCAACTCCAAGAGGTTCCTCACTTCTAGGACCCATTTCTGGAAAAACAAGAAACAAACACAGCCAAAAGAAACAATCCACAAGTTTAGAAACAAAAGAAAAAGAAAACTGTTCAGCCAATAATTCACATCGTGAATTCCTAAGAACTCACGTCGTGAGTTCTTCATCGATGTCAAATTTTGTTCTGTTCCTGTATAAATCGGCCAATACAATGTTGGGGGTTTACTCCTATGGTATTTTCAACCATAAATCATCAACATTCCAAGGCTAATTCACAAATTCTAGGGCATATTTTATACATTTCAATCAACTAACAAACCCTAAACCTAAGTTCAACTTTTAGAGAAGAATTAAATTTAGTAGTTAAGAACCATTACCTTAGATTGAAGTATTACGTAAAACAAAGGAAACTAGAGGGGTTGTCGGCAAATATCGGACGGAGGGGACCAGCTGCCGTTTTCACTTCGTGAGGAATAAACAAATGGTAGGTCAAACTGATTCCTTATCCTTTAATATGTGGTCCCGAATAATTTACAACTTACGTCGTGAAGCCGGAATGGTTCACGTCGTGAGTCCTTTCTGGACATAAAATTGGGTCAATTAAATAAAAAGTGGGCTAAGTCACATATTGGGTCTTTACTGAAAGTGGGCAGGCAAAAAAAAAATATAGTTATCATATAGAATAACCATGCCCGTATCTCATCTGAATTCACGTCATGAACCCATAATGGTTCACGTTGTGAGTACTTTCTGATCATGAAATTTATTAATTTCTACAAATTTAATTTTGTAGGATATTCAACAAGTGTTACTACTTGATTTTAATGACTCCTTATGCAGATAAAAAATTTAGATGACATGATCGACTTCCTAAGAACTAAAAACATACTAAAAACTAAAAACAAAAAGAAAGAAAATGCAAACCAAACTCGGGTTGCCTCCCGAGAAGCGCTTCTTTTTTAGGAGTCTTCAGCTGGACTCCGTGCCTCCTATGTTGAATCATCCGAAGAGTCCACCACTAGGATCTTTTGCTCCTTAAAACGCCTCTTGTAAGCTTGAACACATCTTTTATATGCCTTCTTCGAATTTTCCTGTTTAGCTTTGACCTCGTCTCCATCAAGCTTGCGTTTGGTCCCTTTAGTCTTCAATTTTCCATCATCTTTAACCTCCAAAGTATCCTTCTCTTCTTTCACCACTGGACTTGTTACTTTTGAAGTAACCACCTCTTCATCACTCGACATCTCATCATTTTCCTTGCTCACCCAAGAAGTTGGATTCGTGTAGGCAATGACTTCAACCAAAAACGGAACAGATGCTCTCGGTTTTGTTCTTTTAACTTGTTGAATTGTTTTGATTTCTTCTTCTATGAGCTTCTCTAATTCTTCAAGTTCATTTTCTTCATCAATGTTACAAGCCTCTTCTTGAGTACGATTCCCTTGAAAGCCATCTTCTATCCAAAAAATTTCCTTTTCATCACCAACCCTCAAGGTGAGCTTAGACTCCCGAATATCAACAAGAGCTCCAGCAGTGTTAAGTAACGAGCGACCAAGAATAATCAGTACATTGGGATCTTCTTCATATCCAATACCACAAAGTCTATTGGAAAAACGAACTTCCCAATTTTTACTAAAATATCTTCTACAATGCCCGGGGGTTATGTCACTTAATGGTTCGCCATGTGAATAGTCATCTATATAGCCTTCAACTTCCGAATATTTAATTTTTGATAAAACGAGTAAGGTATCAAATTTATGCAAGCCCCTGAATCGGCTAAAGCATAAATCTTCATATTATTCCCAAACTCACATGGGAGAGTGAGTCGTCTAGGATGCCCCATCTTCTTAGGTATTTCTCCCAACATAGCTTTTGAGCTTTGCTCACTTAGAATCACCTTAGAATTCTTCGTTAATTGCTGACGAGTGTCTAATAAGTCTTGTAGGAACTTAGCATATTCTGGAATTTTGGCAAGTAAATCAATTAAAGGAGTATTGATAGGAATACCCTTTAATTGATTGATAAACTCCAGATGTTCTCTCTCGAATGGACTGATATTAGCTCTAGACGAGAATGGCAAAGTTGGTTGATAAACTGGAACAAATATGAATTTCTTCTGTTAAGACTGAGCCCACGACGTGAGCATGGCGGGCTCACGACGTGAACTGAGTGTTCCAACAGATTCTTCAATTTCGAGCTTTGGCTTCTTTGGCTTTGGATCGGGCTATTGTGGCTCCATTTCTAAGGCTTCTATGAACTCAGAAATCACCTCTTCTTCAATATATATGGCCATTACATGAGATTGGGTTTTGTTTTCAGGATTTTTCGGGAACATCTTCTCATTAACCAAAGTGGTAAGTTGACCAAGTTGTACTTCAAGGTTGTTGATGGAGGCTTGCTGATTCTTTATTAATGCTTGCTGATATATCATCATTGCATGATGATTCTTCATTATACTTCTTTGTTCTTCCATTGTAGCGTCATTAGCATCATGTCTTTTTTCTGAAGCTTCCATGAATTTCATCAACATGGTCTCTAATTCTGATTTCTTCTCAACTAGTGGTTTCTCTCTTTGGTAGAAGCCTCGGCCAGTTTGCCTAAATTTCTCTTCTTGTTGCTTCTTGTATTCTTCGTAAGGCAGCCACTCTTTCTTTGGTTTTCTCCAATCTTCATCATATTTGTCCCTGCTTGAGTAGCATACTTGAGTTTTCTTGTTTCCATATTCATCCATATTGCAATCCTTTGTCAAGTGTAGGCCACTACATCTCTCACAACCAACTTGAATTGCATGAATTGATTGGTCCAATTGAGTCAATCTCCTATCCATAGTGCTAAGCATTGCCATCACATTAGCCATCTCTTTAGTTTGTGTACCTCCACTACCTTTTATTCGATCACTCCCTAGGTTGTGATACTCACGAGAGTGCCTTGAAAACTCTTCAATTAGCTTCCTTGGCCTGATTTGGGTTCTTCTTCATTAGTGGTCCTTGCGAATCACGAAGTTGTCTGGTCATGATATTCACCCCATCACAAAATATCGACATCTCCTGCTAAATATTGAGGTCATGTTGAGGACAATTCCTTAACAACCCCTTGTAACGTTCCCAGGCCTCGTATAATGACTCTACCGGATTTTGCTCATAGTTGGCAATTGCCTTCTTGAGTTTAGAGATTTTGGAGGGTGGACAAAACTAATCTAGAAATCTCTCGCGCAACTGGGCCCATGTGGTGATCGTACCAGGTGGGAGTGCCTTTAACCAGTCTTTTGCTGCTCCCTTGAAAGTGACTGGTAGCATCCTTAGCAAAGCTATCTCCCTTGGGATATTAGGAGTATTAAAATAATCCGCAATATCGTTCACCCCGTCTAAATGTTTGAAAGCATCCTCGTGATCCTTCCCATAGAATGGGATATCCTTAAGTGCAGTAAGGATATGTCCCTTCAACTTGAATGTGGCATTGGAAGGAATCGTAGGATGTACTAAACCCGACTCTACATCATCACGAATGCGCTTCTTGTAGTCCCCCATGGCCATCTCATGAATGTTCGCCATTTCGATCTCCAGCTCATTCTCGGGCTCACTTGTATGTAATTCAAATTCAGGCTCAGTATCATACTTGGACTCGGACTGGACGGGTATTTGATCTAAGTGTTCAAGCTTTCTCTTATTCTTTGAAGATGAACGTGACTCCTCTGTTTTCTTCCCTGACTTCTTTGAGAACACTGAGTTGAATTCTTGTAAGGGTGTCTTGTTTGGTGTTTGATATTCTTTCACGCTCTTATCCTTCTTTTTGTGAAGTGTAGACTCGGGATCTTCAAGTGGTGGTACCAAAGGTGTGTTAGAACCTCTGGTCATGAACTCCTGAAATGAGACAAAAAGATAAAACATAAAACTGAACTAAGAAAAACAAACTGAAATAAACAAAACTAAGGACTTCAGTTCTCACATCGTGAATCTTAACAGTTCATGTCGTAAGTCCTATAATGCAGAAAAAGAAAAAAAATTAAAACAGAAAAGTAACTTCTTGCAGGTTTGATCCTACAAAAAGGGTCGATTAAATTAAAGCAAACAGACTAATAAACTAAGCCGCTCCCTGGCAACGGTGCCAAAAACTTGATCTGCACGGAAGTACCCCACTAATTTTAATATTTTTAACCTAACAAACTTAGACTAACTATGAACTTGTAGGCAGTTTACCTAGTCAGATTACAGTATAGCTTAGGTAAGTCGGGTGTCGATCACAGGGAACTGTGTTATTAATTAATTTATTTACTACTAAATTAATCTAATTACTAACAAGCTAAAAAGGGGGTTTTATCTGATTTTGCAAGATCAGACTAATTTAACTCAATTTCAATCAATAATTTAAAGACACTCTTATCTAGTTCAAATCCACTTCTTCCTTATGGTTAGCTTATAATTATGGATTATTAAGTTGGTTATCATTATATTAGTAATTTAGGTCTAAATTCACCAATAGTTAATTAATTCATGTAAAACTATGTATGGTCACACATAATTAAACACAGAACCAATTATGTTTATGAATATGCTATGTAAGATTTATCATGCAAACACATTTATGGTCATAATCTATGTTCTTTAGCACAACAAGGTTAATTACTTCAATTACTAACTAAGATTTTGGTTGATCCTATCTCTAGCAATTAAATGTTCACTAAATTACTAGGTTATCAAGTTCATGCAATTAATGGTCACTAAGCTACACATAACATGAATTTAAGCAACTAAAGCAATAACATGAGCATGGTAGGTAACAATAAATCAAAGACAAGCAATTCACCAACTTAATAAATCTATATACAATTATGCTATTCATAAGTTTGAAGCTTCATCTAGCTAGATAAGAGTAGCTAGATTCAGCTGCTCATAGTGGCAACTAACATGATAACATAATTCAAATAAGAAAACATGTTCATAAATATTAATCAAGTAAACAAATTATGAACTTTTACTCTTTTGATGTTTAAAACCCTTTTCCAGGGCCTTTCTTCTGCTGTAAATCGCCTCCTGGAACCTCTTCCTCCAACAAAAAGTCCCCCAAATCGTAATGGGCAAAGGTATTTAATATCTTCTAATTTACCATTCACGTCGTGAGAATTTAAGTCTCACGTCATGAATTCGAGATAATCTTATTTGGCAAGGATTCCTTCACCCGGATACTTATCTTCAAACTCCCTCTACTCACGTCGTGAGTACGTCTTTTGGGTGTTTTTTTCATTCTTCTTTTCTTCAAGCCCCCCAAAGTTCCAAGTATTGTCACTTCTGGTCCCTTTCTTTGAAAATACTTTTATTTGGCTGCACATAACAATTTATCCTTATAACTACCATAATTCTGTGCAAATAAGCAAAATATTTAATAAAATGTAGATCAATATTGCCTAAAACTACGTATAAATATGGAAATATCACCACCTCACTAATACACCACATACTTCCATGCATGGACCAACATGCATCTATAATGGTCAACTCAACTCTCTCATCTTCTTCCTATTACTCTCGGTCGAGAATCAACACACACACACAGACACACAAAACACTTCAAACTCTCTCTAAATCTTCAAGAACATCTCCTTACATTCCTCAAAAATCTCAAAAATTTAGAAGAGCTTCAAGAGAATCTTCACTTACATCACCAATTCTTGGTAAGTTGTTGTCATACATGAGTTTTTATTTCTATCTATAAGCTAAGAACACTCCTTCATATGGCTACATTTTGTGATCATGTCTTCTAGGACCATCAATGCTTAAATACTTCCTCTAAGAAAGCATTCAAGCCAAAACAACCTCATCTTCTCTATTCTTCTTCAAAACCGAACCCACAAACCTAAGTTGAGTTCATACCCCTCTCTTTTCGGTTTTCACAAGTTTTATGGGGGAGAATACAAGTAAAATGTGTAGATCTATGTGTGTGTTGTATGTTATGTGTGATTTCATGTGCTTATGTGGTAAATATGTAACAAAATAAGAGAAATCTCGAGATCTATGACTCTAGGAGTAAGATAGACATGATTTAAGTTATGTTACACTAAACAAGTCAAGAAAAATTACCCTCTAAGGTGATAATAAACATATTACAACATAAAACCCATTTTTGGACATAATTTGTCAAATAAACAAAAGTTGGTTTAAAAATTTGCCATCCACGGTTTTCTTCAGGACTAAAAGAGTTAAAACAGTAAAAATAAATGTTTTTATGAATATCATACTCTTTTAAGGGCTACAAAATGTAATTTGTAGCTAAATGGGCCAAATTTTGGGCTTTTCGGCCCATTGAGCCAAAATTATGAAAGATACAATTTTCAAGGGATTGAAATGGTAAACTTCTCAAAAACAGGGGTAAAAGGGGTAAACAAAACTAATTTAGGAGTTAAAATGATTTATTTTCCAAACAAGGATACAAAATGTTAACTTTTTCGATTTTGGGCCAAAATTGTATAAGTTGCGAAAGTTTGGGCTCAAACTGAAAAACTCTTTACTGGAGGGGCTGAAACTGCCAAAGAGTAAATTTTGAACTAAAAACATCATTTAAACAAGTCTAGGGGTCAAAGATGTTAAGAAAATGGTTTAAGGGCCTAAAATGTCTTTTTTTAAAAATAAGGGACTAAAATTGTCATTTTTATTAAATAAGGGCTGAAAAGGGTCAAACCAATATTTTGAACAAATTATTTTATTATTAAGATATTTGAGTAAAAAAATACCAAACTACAACTCATGAAAATGGAAAGATGAATATACGTATAATTCCAAATATCGTTATAAATAACTAACCGGCCTCGTGCCGATACGAAATTAACAATCGTTAAATCAAAGTTTCCAACAATTATATTATACCTAAAACAATTAAACATTCAAATCTTTGGGCTTGAAAGTCTCAAAACATGTTTATTGGGCCTTCGTGACCCATTAACATAACTTTTGAGCCTAATGATAAAAATAAATGTTATTGGGCCTCCTATCACCCAATTACATGTTTAAGGGACCCTCAATAGCTTTTAGGTGCTATTGGGCCTCAGTGGCCCATTAGCATTGCTAGTAAGGTCCAAATAAATCATATGCGAGCTAGACCAACGCGTCCGACGCATACTCGACAGCCTTAAATAACAAACGTGATTAGTAGGATCTCGTGGTCCTATTCTTCTCGTCTGTTAGGCTCACCATCAATTCAAGTAAACAAATACCGGTCGATAATCAATAGTAATCAAATTCATTAGGATTTGGTGAGTAATAACGGGCGGCACCAACGAGTGTCGGTCGTAGTCTGTAGTTATAATCAAAGTCTCCTAGAGGGAGGGCGAGAGTTTGTATATAGATCTATACGGGGGTGACTCCCCCACACCTTAGGTGTTCGCTACAATTAGACTTGGCCAGTCTAGGGTGACAAAATTTTAAGATCAATTTCGACGTTCGCCAGAGTGCCAAGACAGACAAACTAGTCATTATCATGCATGGTTATAACGACTCACATAAACAAATCCAATACTATCCGAGTAATCAAGGAAATATCATAATCATTCGTTGTGACGGTATAACAATTTGAAACAATTATTATTATTATTATTTTATCGGAAAGCATTGGGTTTTTCGGGGGAAATCAACACCATTCATTTGTGCTTTTCAATAACTATAATGCAAAACTTTTCATTTATACACGCTTTGAAATCATCCATGCATAAACCTATGGATCTTCACACTTTTGTATAAACAATGGTCTTTTCAGAAAATATCGGATTTTCTGGGTTTTATAAACTATACAAACATTTTCAAAACAACCATACTTATGAACTCACCAACATTTCATATGTTGATGTTTTTCAAAATAACTTGTATTCTCAGGTAACAGGTAAGCCAACGAGTAACACCAAGTATGTTAGGATATTATGCTTTTGGAAAAACTATCAAACAACTTATATTATGGATATGTATTGATTAAACAATGTATTTGATGTGAATAATGTCAGCTGTAATGTTTTGATGCATGGTGATGTTTATGTTATGATTCATGTATATGTTGGAATAGTGTCTAAGGCTGCAACTATATTAGGCAAGTATTTGACCCAGTTGTGCATGGTCCTTTTAGGTTGCCTTCACCATAGCAACTTGAGAGGATGATTTATTAAGAGAGAATAAATATTATTAAAATATTATGAGAATAATATAAAGAATAATAATATTGTTATTTGATTAATATAAGTCATAAATTAAATAGTATTAATTTGTTGACTTAAAGAGATTAATTAAATAAGAGGGTATAAACTGTCAATTGTTTGATAGTTAAACTTTAGACTGTAATCCATATTGGATAGGGGTTGGACGAATTCTAGAAGCTAGGGATAGCTTAAAATCGTCCAAGGCTATTTAAGGAATGGATTTGGATTGCTTTAAGAGAAGATTATCCAACTAGGGTTTAAGCTGTAACCCTTAAGGAGTCTACAAGTATAAATAGACCCTATGGCAAAGGGAAATTGGCACTTCATCTAAAGTAGAGAACCCCTGGCTGAATTCCCTTCCCTCTCCTCTCTCCCAAATCATCCTCCTTGTTATTTGTTGTTTGTAAGCCATTAGAGGAGTGACAATTGTGACTCTAGAGCTCCAAGACAACAAGATCAAACAAGAGATTCAAAGGTATGATTCTAGATCTGATTTAGTATTGTTCTTACACATAATTATTCATTAGAAGTCTTGGATTCAAAGCATGTTTAATTAGAAAGCCTAGATCCAAGCATTAGGGTTGCATACGCACATAGTAAAGTTCTTATGGCTAAAACCCATCAGTGGTATCAGAGCCTAGCTTGGTTTCTATTAAATTGTTGCTTATTTGTTTGAAACTTAACTGCAAAATTCGATTTTGTGTTTCTGAGTCATGGACTCGGCGAGTTCCATAGTGGACTCGGCGAGTTGGCCTGACTCGGCGAGTCCTTTGGTGCACTCGGTGAGTCCAAGCGTCAGGAATGACCAGATTCGAGATTTCTTCATGATTATCTTATGGAAACTTACCTTAATCATATTAGATCAACCCTAATCTGATTTTTTGATATATATGACTATAATCTTGATCTAATTAAAGATATTTATCAACTAATAAAATATTTAATTTCCTTATATGATAATTAATTAATTATTTTGATTAATTTGGTAATTATCTTGCATGAAATCTTGAATAAATCAAATATAGATAATTAGGGAATTAATTGTTAATTAAAATTATTTGTTATTTGATCCTCCATGTTTTAAATGTTTAAAACTTGTCCTCAAGTTTTGAAATTTATATTTTGTGATTAAAAGTTTTAATTTAGACAATTTAAATTTCAAACCCTAGATTTTAAAAAGGTTTAAAATACAACCCTATACTAATATAATATTACAAGAATAATACATATATATATATATATATATATATATATATATATATATATATATATATATATATATATATATATGACTAAATATGCTAGTCTTACCGTTAGTAGGCCTCATTCACGAAGCCGATCTATAAGGTGGGTATAAGGTTGCGGCCTATAAAATGGCGCTTAATGGGTGTACACTCACACCCACCGCTTGCTTGATCGGTGGAGCGTCGTTAGCCGAACGGGTAGGATAGGGCAACCTCATCCTCTCATTAAAAGTATAATAAGAAATATAAAGTAACTACATATTTTTGAAATTTCCCAATCTTAGTTACTTTAGGAAAAGTGAATTGATGCAATCCCATGAAATTACACTTTACACCCTTGCTAAGAAGTTAGTGGAGCGTGTGTGGTTTACCGGCACACTAATTGGTTCTAAGCAAAGGTGGAAAAGGGTGATTCATTGTTTATCATTGTTCGATGGAGCGTGTGTGGTTTACCGGCACATCGAATAGGTGATCGTTACAATGAAGGCACCATGTGAATTTGCATGGTAATTCACACCCGCTTTGTGATCCTCGGTATCCCAGTCACAAACTAGAGGGGCATATTGAGATTTAAACATGCCATTGAACAGTTTCAATGAATCTCATCCGAACCTAGGAATTCTCAATACATTTAGGGCTTATATTTAGTTTTTTATGGTGGAGAATTAGTGAATCGTCATTCACTTACCTTCAATTTATTTGCATGTTAGATTACGGCATCCCTTTTCTAAATATGTAAATATTGTTGTTGGATCCTAGCCCTAATTTTTCTTATTTGGTGATAATTAGGGATTCATATTCTAATCTATCTTTGTCCTTTCTAATTGTAGATGTCGAACGCAAACAACACTGCTGCTAGTTCCTTCACATTGATGAGCCTTTGCCAAAAGGTCACCTTCGATGGAACGAACTTTAGCGAATGGATAAGATACATTCGCACCATTTCTCGCTATGAGGATACAGAGTATGTCCTCGATGAGAAGCTCGAGAAAATCAACCCTGAAATCGCTACTCCGACTGAAATAACCGCTTTTGAAACTCATGTGCGCGATGCAATAAAGGTACATTGCATCATGATAGCCACCATGAACTCCGAATTCCAAAAGTCCTATGAGGACATATACCCGTACGAAATGCATCAAGACTTATTGGAGAGATACCACCAAAACGCGAGACAAGAGCGTTATGAGATTTTCACTAACATGATTTCCGCTAAGATGGGTCATGGAGAATCTCTTACCGTGCACCTGCAAAAGATACAAAGGTATGTCGACCGCCTTCGCAAGTTAAATGTTGACTTTGGGGAAGACATGGCGATCGAAATGGTGCTTCACTCTTTGCCTCCGATGTACAATCAATTTAGGATGACCTACCACATGAACAAAGAGGAGGTCACCCTAAGTAAACTCCAAGGTCTCTTGAGGGTCGCTGAGAGCAACTTCAAAGACAAGTCTGTTGCACCAACTCCCAATCCACCCGCTGCTCCTGTCTTGGCTATTGGTCAAGGAAAGGGAAAGAAGAGGAAGGCTTCGTCTAAGAACTATCGCAAGATTAAAGCCCGAGATGGTGCCTCTTCTAGTGGGACCAAAGTTGATCCTGCTAAGCCCTGCCCTAACCCTAAGGAGGCAGAGTGTCACCACTGCCATAAGATAGGACATTGGAAGAGAAGCTGCCCAGAGTACCTGCAAGCCATCACGGAAGGAAAGATCAAGCCGTCTTTCGCAGGTATATACACAATTAAATCTAACGATTCTAATCATGCTATTTCTTGGGTTCTTGACACCGGTTGTGGTTATCACATTTGTTCTAATGTGCAGGGACTAAGAAGAAGTAAGGATGTGGAGCAAGGAAGGATCAATCTAATCATGGGGAACAGAAGATCGTCGCCTGTGACCAAGATTGGAGTGTATTCTTTAGTGCTTAGGAATAATTTATGTTTAGATTTGAACAATTGTTGCTATTTGCCAGAAATGGCTAGAAACATCATTTCATTTCATGGTTTATATAGACAAGGTTTTAGATTTTCTTTTAATAATGAGAATGGTTCTATTTTGGCTTATCTAAATGGTGTCTTTTATTTTGAAGCTATACCATGTAATGGAATTTATGAAACTGTTATGATTGTTGATAACTTAGGAAATGATGTTTTAAATATAGATTCTTCCAATAGTATGGATAGAGCATCCTTGTGGCATTGTCGTCTTGGACATGTCAACAAGAAACGCATAGCCCAACTCCAAAAGGATGGAGTGTTGGAGTCATTCGACCTTAGGGAAGATGACACGTGCGAGTCTTGTTTGCTTGGAAAGATGACTAAATCACCCTTCACAAGTACGTGCGAGAGGGGTGAGGGTTTATTGGACCTAATACATACTGATGTATGTGGACCGTTTAGATCAACCACGAAGGATGGGAACCGCTTCTACGTGACTTTTACCGATGATTATAGTAGATATGGGTATATCTATTTAATCAAGAAAAAGTCAGAAACACTTGAAAATTTCAAAGAGCTCAAGAATGAAGTGGAGAATCAATTGGGCAAGAAAATCAAGATGCTTCGATCCGATCGAGGAGGAGAGTACCTAAGTCTTGAATTCCATGATTATCTCAAGGAGTGTGGAATAGTTTCACAATTGACGCCACCTAGGACACCACAATTCAATGGTGTGGCAGAAAGGCGTAATCGAACCTTATTGGATATGGTTCGCTCTATGATGAGTCGTGCTTCACTATCAATCTCTTTTTTGGGGGTATGCCTTGGAGACTGCCACCCATATCCTTAACCGAGTCCGTACTAAGAAGGTTGCCAAAACACCTCACGAAATGTGGACAGGGAAAGCTCCCTCGTTGGCACATATCAAGGTTTGGGGTTGCGAGGCTTTCGTAAGATGAGATACTCACAACAAGCTCAAACCTCGAAGTGAGCGATGTATTTTCATCGGCTACCCGTAGAAATTCTTTGGATATCTCTTCTATAGACCGAAGGACAATGTTGTCTTTGTTGCGAGGAGAGGAGTTTTCCGAGACCAAGAACTCATAGGCCAAGGAGACAGTGGGAGGCAAATCGAGCTTCAAGAGATTCAAGAGTCGATAGATGAAGGAACCTCTACCGCTGGCACTCAACCCGAGGAGGAACCTCTGGTTGAACCGATCGACGAGTCCTTACTTCTTAGACGTTTCGATAGAGTTAGAGTTCAACCCCAGTTTTATGGTTTTCATATTACTACCGAAGGGGACATGTATATTAGTGACGGTACACTAATAAACCTTGATGAACCTAACAGCTATAAGGAAGCCATGGTAGGCCCGGAGTCTGCGAAATGGAAAGAGGCAATGGATGGTGAGATCCAATCCATGTATGATAACCAAGTTTGGAATTTGGTTGATAATGTGCCCGGACGTAAGACCGTTGGGTGCAAATGGATCTTCAAGAAGAAGACCGACGTGGATGGAAACGTACACACATATAAAGCGTGATTAGTTGCGAAGGGCTTTACTCAAATTCCCGGAGTTGACTATGATGAGACCTTCTCACCGGTTGCGAAGATAAAATCTATTAGAGTGATGCTAGCGATTACCGGATTTCATGATTATGAGATTTGTCAAATGGATGTCAAGACCGCTTTCCTTAATGAGAAGTTGGCTGAGGATGTTTACATGGCTCAGCCAGAGGGGTTTGTGGATCCGAAGCATCCGAATAGAGTGTGTAAGCTTGAGAAGTCCATTTATGGACTTAAGCAAGCATCTCGCAGATGGATTCTTTGCTTTGATGAGAAAGTCAAAGAGTTTGGATTTGTACGAAGCGAAGATGAATCATGTGTATATGTCAAAGCCAGTGGGAGTATAGTTAGCTTCCTCATTCTATATGTCGATGAAATATTAGTCATAGGAAACGACATCCCGACTCTACAGGAACTTAAGTCCTGGCTCGGGAAGTGCTTCACTATGAAGGACCTCGGAGAGGCTACTTATATTTTGGGAATAAGGATAGTAAGAGAAAGAAGTAAGAGACTAATAGGACTTAGTCAGAACACTTACTTAGAGAAGGTACTAAAACGTTTTAGTATGGAAAACTAAAAGAAGGGAGAATTACCGATACAAAGTAATGCCAAGTTGAGTAAGACTCAAAGTCCGAGTACCGACGCTGAAATAGCAGAAATGAGCCGAGTACCATACGCTTCCGCAGTTGGCTCAATCATGTACACTATGACTTGTACTCGCCCTGATGTAGCCTTCGCTTTGAGCATGGTTAGCAGATATCAAGGGAATCCTAGCAGAGCCCATTGGATTGCGGTGAAGAATATCCTTAAGTACCTTCGGAGGACGAAGGAATGGTTCTTAGTCCTCGGAGGGAGTGATGACTTGAAGGTGTGAGGGTATAGTGATGCCAGCTTTCAGACCGACAGGGACAACTACCGTTCGCAGTCGGGCTGGGTCTTTACCCTGAATGGAGGAGCAGTGACATGGAAGAGTTCCAAGCAAGAAACCGTAGCTGATTCAACGTGTGAATCAGAGTACATTGCAGCGAGCGAAGCATCGAAGGAGCCAATATGGCTGAAGAACTTCATCAGTGATCTTGGAGTCGTACCTGCCATAAAGGAGCCCATGGAGATTTTCTGTGATAATGAAGGAGCGGTTGCCTTGACCAAGGAACCGAGGGATCATGGTAGATCACGGCATATCGACAGAAAATATCATTTCATTAGACATCGTGTAGAAGAAGGACAACTTGTAGTGAAGAGGATATCATCAGAAGATAACCCAACAGATCCGCTTACGAAGGGATTGAGTAGGGTTAAGCACTTGCAGCATGCTAAGAGTATTGGGCTGAAGGATAATATTAGCATAGATTAGATAGATAGTATTAGAAACGTGTAATAGATAAATGTAATTAACATTTGATGATTAAATAAAGGAGTTTTATTTATGAGTAATGTTACTATCTTATGTTAATTGTTTAACCATTGTTTCATTTTGCATGTTTTGACTTCCAGAATAATTGAATTTATTAAGAATAATTGAATTATTCAAATTATCCACAATCGTTCATATGTTGGAAGTAGATATTAATGAAGATTGTCATGAAATGGTGTGTAGATTGTCTAAATGGTGTTAGACATAGCAAAAGATTGCTGCAACGTTCATGAGTGCTTATGACCTAGTTTTGAGCATTGGAACAAACCTGCGCTTGCTGGAATCACCTTATGGAATATGATATAAAAGGGTGATCGCAAGACGATAATACCATATAGTCTTAAAACCTAGATATATGGTTTGTTATTTGTTAATTAGTTGTACATTGATAATGCGAAATCGCATCAGTAACTCGGTGTTATAAAACGCATTGTTGTGTATAGTTGGTTAATGAATAAGTAAATGCATATAAGTCGAAGTTTATCTGTAACTTTTATCCTAAGAAGGTAGAAGTGATATCTCGGCCGCTCGATGATTTGATTTGACTTATGTGTCGGACCCGGTCAGAACTGAATTGATGTGTTCGATTAAGTTCTATGTCGAATAAATCAGAGATCAAGAAACCTAAATGCTTGACTAATCATTCCATGGAATTGTCAGCATGATATCTAACAGAGGACTGTACGATCACTTATCTAAAGGACAACATTGATTAGATCAGAGTTTGACAGCGTCTTTGAGAGCTACGATTGCAAATCGAAATGTACTTGTGCATATAGTTACTATACTTATCCAAGTGGGAGACTGTTGGAATAGTGTCTAAGGCTGCAACTATATTAGGCAAGTATTTGACCCGGTTGTGCTTGGTCCTTTTGAGTTGCCTTCACCATAGCAACTTGACAGGATGATTTATTAAGAGAGAATAAATATTATTAATATATTATGAGAATAATATAAAGAATAATAATATTGTTATTTGATTAATATAAGTCATAAATTAATTAGTATTAATTTGGTGACTTAAAGAGATTAATTAAATAAGAGGGTATAAACTGTCAATTGTTTGATAGTTAAACTTTAGACTGTAATCCATATTGGATAGGGGTTGGACGAATTCTAGAAGCTAGGGATAGCTTAAAATCGTCCAAGGCTATCTAAGGAATGGATTTGGATTGCTTTAAGAGAAGATTATCCAACTAGGGTTTAAGCAGTAACCCTTAAGGAGTCTACAAGTATAAATAGACCCTATGGCAAAGGGAAATCAACACTTGATCTAAAGTAGAGAACCCCTGGCCGAATTCCCTCCCCTCTCCTCTCTCCCAAATCATCCTCCTTGCTATTTGGTGTTTGTAAGCCATTAGAGGAGTGACGATTGTGACTCTAGAGCTCCAAGATAACAAGATCAAACAAGAGATTCAAAGGTATGATTCTAGATTTGATTTAGTATTGTTCTTACACATAATTATTCATTAGAAGTCTTGGATTCAAAGCATGTTTAATTAGAAAGCCTAGATCCAAGCATTAGGGTTTTGCATGCGCACATAGGATAGTTCTTATGGCTAAAACCCATCAGTATTCATTGTGATGATATTCAATTTAAGTCAGGTAAGCCCTCGGACGTTTCCGCCGTCTGCTTCGGGGGTGTGACAGGTTGGTATCAAAGCATTGTTTATAATGAACTAGCATATCTAACCACACATTGATATGCAACTATAAACCAAAGAGGGACCAAAAATAACTCTGAACAAAAGGAATAAAACACAACGATAAAACACCCCTACTTGTACGATACAGGGAAAATAACATAATACCAAATCAAATAAGATAATGCTGGCATCTCGGTTAAGTCGGGATTGTTCATAGTGTTATTAAGGGGTGAATGTAGCCAGATCAACTACATTTCCTCCGAGGTACAACTATCACATGCCCTGGGGAAATCGCGAGTGACGGTAAACCTAATAACATACACCTTTGTTACCAAGAGGAGAACATCAACTCAATTTATATAGTAATTAAAACATCTTAGGAGTAATAATAGTTTATTCATATACCTCCTCTCAGTCACTATGGAAGGGGAGCACCAGGGCATTCAGTTTCATCAGGTCTTAGTGGCCCACGAGATGATTGACGATGAGCCCGAGGGAGATCTAGTGGGGGCACACGGCGATGGGCCTGATGAGTACATGGACACAGAATACGAGTTTGATGGGACCGATGATGACATGGAGGAAGAATGAGACATAGGCGAGGATTCTGCCACGTCACCTACCAGCGAGACGCAGCAGGACCACCCCGCCCCACCAGGGAATCTAGCGAGAGAGAATCGCTCTCCGGAAGCTGAGATTGCCGCTCTGCGGCAACAACTATTCGCCATGGAAGCACGAGCGGTGCATACTGGACAAGAAAGAGATGAATTCATTGGAGAAATCACTGAGATGGCCCAGTTGTTGGCACAACACTTCGGTATATGACCTCGCCACCGTCGTCGAGCGCTCTTTGGAGTGTTAGGACTAGTCTTACCCTACTAGTACTATGACCTATGCTATGTACCATCGACTCTATGTTTAAGTGATTACACTACTCATAGAGTCGTTACGTTGCTGAACTTGCACCACTTATTTATGCTCTTTCGAGCAAATTTTCATGTATCAAAGTATGGATATTATTAGTGGAAAAATATTTGTTTTCTATTGTGATGTTGCTATCTGTTATGTGTTATGATTGTATGAGAAATTACTTAAGCACATGCAATCCCCATAGTTTATAGGAACACAAACTCACAAAAATCGTAGGCACTCAACATCTTTCCGTTTCATGACAGAAAGATGCCTCAACGACCAACCCGAGGAAACCTTGGACCAACCCCACCCGAAGTCAACTCAGTTGCATTCTAAGCAGCTGTATTTGCTGCGGTCACTGCAGCCATGGTGCAAATCTATCAAGGTATCAATAGTGTAGGTAATGGAAAAGGGGCTAGAGGTTCGAACAACAGAATGAATCAAGGACCACTACATGAAAAACAACCTTTTATGACACACAAACCATGACACACATTGTTTTATGATACGCAGTAGTGTGTGACCTAAAAATAATGTCGGCTCTCCAAAAATTAGAAGGATTTAAGGCACGCATTTTTGCGTGCCCTAAAATAAGTGCCACATTGAAAAAAAATACGAAGGGCACATAACATAAAATGCACGTCCTTTAAGTATGTCGCTTTATATTTTTTAAATGAAACGCGGGGTCACTTCTTTTAGGGGAAACGAAATTGCTAAAAGATTGAAAGGCCCGCCATGTTATTACCTTCTTTACACCATTCTTCTCTCCCTAACTCAAATACCCCAAAAAACCCTGATATACTCTCCTCTTTTCTTCCACAACAAACTCGCACCATCACATACCTGAGGAGGAGATCGCTACCAGAAAAGTGATCTCCGATTGGTTCCCTCTAAATAATTCACGTAAGATGGAACAAGCACTACTAGAGCCGATGTGCTTTCGAAATGGGTAGGTGAAGCTGAAAAACAATTGAAGTTGCTCTTTGAAGAAGCACAAAGAAACCAACCTTCGATTATATTCTTTGATGAAATTGACGGACTTGCCCCTGTGAGATCAAGCAAAAAGAACAGATTCACAACTCCGTTGTCTCAACTCTTCTTGTATTAAAAGTGAATGTGTGGTTCTAGTGTACTCTGCAAGACCAAATTAGAGACACTCCTCCCTCACTCCTCAAGTTATTTCAGGTATCGATGTTGTGAGAATCTCTACAACTATTCTTATTCTTTATCACGGTTACAATTCTCTAAGATTTTGAATTTATGTATTGATTCTTCGCTAGAACAGACATTTGTATAGATTTTACATAATTCTCGAGCCACAGTTTATTCTATTATAGGTAGCAATTGTTAGGTTTTCACCTAATTCACTCGTGAGAAACTAATTCGTACCTAATATGCTTGATTGTAAGTTTGTAACTGATTTGAGTTCCGCATCTACTCTGGAGAATTTGCAATTGCACTTTTTGATGCTATGGCACTTGCTATCGTTTGATTTTTGTTTTTTGTTTTGGCTTTTTGCGCACCAACTCATGCCACAAAATTATCTACTGAAAAAATTGAAAACAGACGAATATTTCATGTTTGTGTTTGCTTCTTCATCACCGGGTTCATGCTGACAACTAATTTTCATACATTTTCCTCTGTTCCTGCTCAATTGCTCATACTCATTCATACCATGGATAAAATTTAGGGGAAATACCAGAAATCCATTTAGGTGCGCATACCATAAGGAGCCATGGAACTAAAGTGGCAAGGGCTCACATGCATGATTGGTTTGTTTTCATATTTCTTGTGATCATGGAGATCATTCTGAATGTGATAGAACCATTCCACCTCCTTGTTGGAGCAGAAATGATGGATGACCTAAAATACCCTTTACAAGACAACATTGTACCCATTTGGGCTGTCCCAGTAAGCAATCTTTGATGAATGTTATGCAACTTTAAAATCGTTACATACTAATTTGTTTTTGGTTTTTCATTTAACAGACTATTGCAATATTATTGCCACTTGTGGTCATACTCATATATTACTTTATCAGAAAGGATGTTTATGATCTTCATCAAGCCGTGCTAGGTAAATGTTATATTTAACATTAAGATATATTAGAAAACGAGAAATGAGTTAATTTCTTTATTTTAATTTGTTGTTCAGGTCTTCTATTTTTAGTACTTGTTACAGGAGTTTTGACTGATGCAATCAAAGATGTAGTTGGGAGACCTCGTCCTGACTTTTTCTGGCTTTTCTTTCCTGATGACAAAGGGGTGAGTGAGTTCTCTGAATCCTTATAATGGAATCGTCAATTCCATTCCTTCTCTGATTCCATCATTCCAAACACTACCTAGAAATCTCTCACGGATCTGAATTATGTTAGTTTTTTGATCCCGTTACATGTAATGTGATGTGTATTGGATTAAAATCCATTATCAAAGAAGGACACAAAAGCTTCCCGAGTGGACACACGTCTTGTAAGTTCATTATTATAATTATTTAAAAAAACATCATCATCCTTATATTATATTATTGTTAATTTATAATAATAAGTTTTTCTCCAAACAATACATATATAGGGTGCTTTGCTGGACTTGGTTTTCTCTCATGGTACACAGCTGGAAAAATCAGGGCATTTGACCAAAGAGGCCACGTGGCAAAGCTTTGCATCATTGTCTTCCCTTTTCTCATTGCAACTTTAGTTGGTGTCTCACGTGTTGATGACTATTGGCATCATTGGCAAGATGTATTTTCAGGAGGCCTTTTAGGCTTAACAGTTGTATCACACCCCAAAACCGGAACGGCGGAAACGTTCTAGGGTGGATGACGTCATGTCAAGTATCACAACACATGCATATAGTAATCAAAGTACAACAAAACATTGCATTAATAGTAATAATTTTACATAGTTACATTACAATGAATCAAAGTATACAAACAATTATAATAAGTACAGCAAGGTACTAAGCCAACTTCATCAACAGCTCCCGGGGTGTACCTGTCTAATTGTTGACCTGAGAATACAAGTTATTTGAAAAGCGAGTATCAACATTTTTACAAATGCTGGTGAGTTCATAAGTATTTAGTGACATTTATTTAAATAACTTTATAAAGTAGTAGTTTAAGTGTTTACTGTGTATTAGAGTTCTTTCTAGAAAATCCTATATTTTCTTTTATCAGAGTAGTCTTCTACTAAGACTGGTCAGTGTCATGTGGTAAAAAGTAGTTTTCCCTTAATCACTATCATTATCAAAATACTAAATTTGATTATTAAAGAAAGCAAGAGACAACAGGGAAATAACATATGCCTCAACAGTGAGGACTGCTGACTAAGGCAAAGGAATCATAGACTCCAGGAGAGTATCAAACGAACGACACGCCTGGTTCAGTCTAACAAGTAGAGACTCAGACCCCAGAAGGTACCAAATGAAAGGTACAACTGGTAAGGACTAAAACAATGAATACAGACCCCAGACAATATCAAATGAAAGATACGTCTCGTAAGGTTAAAACCGTGAATACAGACCCCAGACAGTATCAAATGAAAGATACGTCTTGTAAGGTCAAAACAGAGAAGACAGACCCCAGACAGTATCAAATGAAAGATACGTCTTGTATGGTCAAAGCAGTGTGACTCTGAAAATGAATTACCAGCATACAGTGTAAATTGCTGGCGAAATACCGTTACCTTAAGGCCAATGAATTATAAGGTAACCCGGGATACTCGTAACCGTACTGACTAGAGTACCAGACGCCCTACAAGCGTCAAAAATATGACATTTGTCACCCGTTGGCTTGGTAGGCCGAGAATGTAGCTAGCAGCCTGGGTGCGGGGTTGTCAATCCCGTATAGATCTATACACACAATGTCCGCTCTCCCTACAGGAGATTTTGGTTACCAACTAGACGACGGAGAAGGCCGTGTCCTGAAGATGCATCCCAAATAGTGGGTAGAGACTTCCAAATAGTGGGTAGTGTGTTTCTGATGTAAGTGTAGACTAGAGGTAGAGACTCTTAACTGATCTAACTAGAGAATTCCTGTATGTCCATACTCATATACATAGTATATAACTAATGAACCAAACGACCTTCGGACGGCCATGCGATCCCACTAGACCACATCTCAACGAACAAAAGGAAATAGAGCGGACAAGCCTCCCTAAGTCCTTCAATCATTATTTATATGCATCTATATAAGCACCGGCATACATCTAACTACGACTGAGTGTGTATCAAGTAGAAGTGATTCTTGTGAAGTAGGAGTGTCTAACAAGTGAAGTAGGAGCGGTCGCAAGTGAAGTAGGAGTGTCGAACAAGTATAAGCGTATCACGAAGTAGAGACGACAATAAGTGAAGTAAGAGCGTCTATCAGGTATAAGCAACTACACGTATAAGTGAAATAGAGACAATAAGAGGTATAAACGCATCACGAAGTGAAAGCGTTATAGAGTAGGAGTTTAAAATAAGTAAAAGCAAAGCAGCAGTAACAAACAAGTAAAAGTATACATTGTAAAAGGGAACTCCAGTGAAAACCTTGGAAAACCTTTATATATTAAGAAAATCACGACTTGGTATTCCTTTGTGAAATAAGTTTGATCTAAAACCTTTAGAAATTCTTTGGAAACCTTTCACAAATCAGTTTGAAGTGAAACTTTGATAAAGCAGTATAAGTAAGAACTTGAACAAGTGAAAATCTTTTTGAAAACAATTTATAGTATCCTACTCGGTAAAACAGTGTACAGTGTGGTAAATCCTTGTGCATGCGGGTTATCAATCACATGTGTTTGATGTGATAACTGGCATGTTTAACTTGTATTCCCCCCTATAAAACATGTAAAAACATTTAAGGCCATTTAGGGGACATTTACTATCATTTTAGCATGTTTAGGGGTGTTTACGGCCTAGGCACTTGCTTGGGCCGTAAACTCCATGTTACCCCATATTTCCTTGTGTTTAAATGATCTAAACCCAAAATACCATGTCCCTAAATTATGTATGAAGCCTAAGGGTGGTTTGGGAGTGTTTTTGGGGCATTTTAGCATGGATTAGAGGTGTTTACGGCCTTGGCATATGCCTGGGCCGTAAACTCTCTTTGACTCCCTAAAATCATGTGATTAAATGTTTAAACACTCCTAGTAAATTCCCTTAATTTATTTCCAAGCCTTTAGGGACATTTTGGGGTCATTTTGGGCTCTATTTAGTGGTTTACAGACTAAGGAGGAGCTTAGGCCATAAACTCCATTCTTACAGCTTCTAAGTCCGATTTTTGGGCTACAAACACGAATCACTATGTTTAGAATAAGCTAGGGTAAGCGGACTTACGATTTGAAAGCGTTTGGTTGCGGATTCGGGTCCAAAACGAGTCTAGACAGAGAGTATAGAGAGAGAGGGTGGAAAAGCTCCAAATGGAGTTTACTCCCCCTTATATATGGGTGGGAGTCGGAGCTCAGTGGAATTCTACCCAATGCTGCCGTTATACGGGGCTTTTGGTCGCACCCGATTTAGTGGTCGCAATAATAAAAACTAACTTTTTCCAATCAAAATGGAAATGTGTGTTATGTGTTTTTATTCTCCTTTATCACGACTTAATGGCATATTAAATATAAACAAATGAAATGTTTATTTAATTGACGACCTCTAATTAACGGAACTTTTATAAACTGGAATATTTCGTTAACGGTAACGGGGAAATGTAACAGAACAACTTGGGTTGTCACATCATCCCCCCGTTAGAGGGAATTTCGTCCCGAAATTCAGGTCTAGGAAAGGAAGTAGGTATGAACGGCCAAGTAGAGGTAAGAGAGTACTTCCTATACGGTTGTCCTCGCATTCCCAAGTGAACTCTAGTCTGTGTTTGTCATTCCGACAGACCTTCACGTACGGGATGCAGATTCCGTGTAGTGTAGCTAGTGGGTTCCAACTGGTGTATCTACAAGGTTAGGGTTCTCAATGGATTCTATCGAGATGAGTGAGGCACGAAGAGTGACGTCGGGTAATCGCATATCAAGTCTAAGAAGTGGATCGATCGGGTGTGAATCTTGTGGTATATCCGAAGGTAGTAGGGGCCTGAAAAGGGTTGGACCAAATCTCCATGAGGATCTCGGATGGTCCTAAGCTATCAGAATGGCAGAGCTCTTCGGTACTTAGAACATAGTGTACTTCTATGGCAAGATCATCACTGGCGTGATCGCCATTCCGAAGTTCCTAACGTTCTCTCTCGTACCGTGTGTGTAGTCCTTCAGGTTGGTTTTTAGGAAGCTCGAGTGGTCTTTGGTTCCGTGTTTCCTATCAACTAGCTGTTAGAGACTTTCTAGATCATCGAGTGGGTTGCGTGGCTATGGTTATCTGTTTGCTATAGAGTGCCTATCTCAAGCTTGTGCAAAATGGACCTGCATTAAAGAATCTTGAGATACGGAAACCCTGAGGGTCGGGGAGATAGGGTTTCTCCAGACAAGTGTTGGACTATCTCGGGAGGTGGTTCTACTATCTCTGCGTGAGACGGTATTCGTGGAACACCTAATAGTCGAAGGATTCTCCAAGACTTTGGCACTTGACCAAGTATTCTTGGCTGCGAAGGTTCTCCTGTGTTTCTCGGTATCCTAGTGTTCACTTCGGAGAATGCATTTTATCGTCTATAGGGAGACGACGATTTCCTCCATGCGAGAGGGTGGAGGATGATAGGAACTACTTGTCTATAACAGGATGGACGAAGTTCCTGAGTAGTGCGAGCATCTACTGCCACTACTCTTCCGAAGGTTCTGAGTTTTCTCGGTCTAGGTCAAATCTAGTGAGTATAGAGTGTCATCACTTGTAACTTTAATAGCTCAACTCATAGCGATTCTCTTGACTCCAGCTCCTATTTTATGGAATAGGATGGAGGGTTTTTCTAAGAGGTTCATGGTAGAGCTCATGCGTAGCCTATCTACAAATACCGGGTGTATGCAAGCAGTATATAATTGAGGTCGGCAGGATGTCAGCTGTGCGACTCCACCCCAAACCCACAACCCAACGAGGAACAAGGAATAGGTACGAAACACACACCTTAAATCTTTTTGATCTCATTTATATACCACCTTTATGCATATACCTAGTTATAGTGGTCAGTCTCATGAGTTCTTTTCTCTAGGTTCACGAACCGGATGTGCAAGGTGCGAAGGGTCTCTCTGGGGAATCTACGAAGTATGCTTCGGATGGTTGTCATCTTCTAGAGTATCTAGAGTGTCGTTCACTTTGGTGTCCATCTGACTACGAGGGGTCGGTCAACGGCGCGGGGTACCCTCTCTTGGGTACTTCGGAAAGTTTGAGATAAGAGAGATGATTGGCGGATTGCATTAGGTTTGATTATTTGTGTGAGGTTTAGGTTCGGAAGAACCTTTATTTGCCGACATGGCTATGCAGAAAGTTCTTTTTACACAACACTAAGGATGTACACATGGTTGCACGAAGTCAAACCATGATTAATAGAGTCGTCAAAGTTGGTACACTCCGACATGATATAAAGTGAGGGTCGATAGAGTCATGCGCCGAACAGGCACACAAGTTGTAGGCGTCTCGAGTTTCGTCCTGTGTATCACTACCGCGGATACTTTGACCAATAGAGTCGACGCGGAACTATAGAGAGTCCTAAGTGTTTCCGAATAGAGTACCTTTTCATGAGTGGATTCTCACAAGGCATTTCTATAATCGCCTCACATATACTAGTCATGTATAGTTAAGATGGGGAGGACTGTTGACTGAGCGACTCCGGCCTAAATCCACAACCAAACGAGGAACAGGAAATGAGGCGACATTCGCTCACTCTAGGTCTGTCCATCTTAAATATACACGGCTGTAACGTATATGTTTAGCCATTATAGTTTTACCTGATGAGTTTTTAAATTTTATAACAGTGCTGCGACTTTCGCCTTATTGGAGAAGTATTTACATTTGAATTAGTCTTTTATTGTTTTTAGTTTGGTTATCCGAGATCGAGAGACGTACCATAAATCTACCGAGTTCCTTGACGTGTAACGCCTGTGTTTCCGGGCTTGCCGTTTTTAGCAATGTAATAGTCTAGGTTAACCTTTGTAACCCATTTTGAAATAATAAGAATCTATTATCTAAGTATTATGTGTTTTGTGCTTAATTGCTTAATTATGTGGTCTGATTAATTAAGAATAAAAATAAGCGTCAAAATTTAAGTGTGAAATAAACTTAATATCTTTGGTTAATATTGTAGTAGTTGAAACGAGGTTTTCGAATATATATAGAACGCCCAAATCTGACTTCGTATGAGGAAGTTATGATTTATCGAAGTTTCGACTTAGCGGTGTGCAGCCTGAAATACTCGATTTGAGATCGAGCGGTTTTTAGCCGAAGCAATCTAAATGAGAATCGAAGATCTCATTGTTGGTATCAAAGGGATAAAAAGTTAGGCGAGAATGGACGTCAAACGAAGAAGTTATGAATTTATAACGAAGTTTTTCTGTCGCGGCCTATTAAAAATAAATAATAAAAATAAAGTCAAAATTAGCCGACGGAGTCTAAACAAAAGTTGTAGAGCGTAGTCTCACCTTTCTGTGGATATAAAAAACGTCGAAAACGGAGTTCGTATGAAGAAGATATGAATTTCCGAAGTTTATTAATTAATTTGTATTTATTTTTAAATCTAAATTCGGAAGCCTTATCCGAAGGCGAGTCATCGATCTGATCCAAGGTACGCGCCGCGTACTCGAGTACGCCCCGCGTACTCCGAAGGTGTCGACATCGCAGCAAGTGGCTTCGGATACGTAAGCGATGACGTTTTTCGGACCTGTACGCCCTGCGTACAGGCATACGCCCCGCGTACGTGCGAGGCTCAGCCCCTATAAAAGGCTTGCGAGGGCAGCCGGTTATTTTGTTCATTTCTTCTTTTCTCTCTCCCGTTTTACCTCGATTTGCGTGCCAGAAATACCCTGAAGCCCCGGTATTATTCTCTAGCCCCAAGGCTAGTCCCGAGATCCCGAAGATCCCGAGAAGTGCGGTTCCCGAGCCGAAGCTCTGCCCGCGAGAAGTTCGATTTTTGTGGAGATCTTCCAGATCTGCTGTGGATTACTACTTCTGCAAGTCGTAGTGCTGTCCGATCGTCTTCTGATCAAGTGAGTGGATACTACCTTTCATAAACACGATAATAATACAAGTGCGGTTTGAGTGTATTGAGTAAATTGTGGTTTATATGTGTGAAGGTGTACTTACTTTCTTCTAATAAGTAACTATGAAGTATTTTATGCGATATACTTGTTATGTGTATATTTTGTGATTGTATGCGTGAATGGATATTCACTTTTTTCCATCTCATAGATCTGAATTGTTTTCTATGGAATACGTGTTATGCGGTATGCCTCATCTGTTATATGGAATATGTATTGAATGAAAATGATATACAGGTTTTAAACTATGTATGAAAATATATATTTTTATCTACTAATATGTTGGGTAGAACATGGGTAGATAGTTGGTGTGTAATAAACAGATGAGAGGCCTTGATGTTGTTGTTGTTGTTGATCTAGTTATTCAGCGGAGTATGGATAACGACCACGGACTCCTTCTAGACAGTCCAGTGGAACGCTAGCAGGTTCATAACCTGTAGGTGTTGTGAACGATGTATTCACCGGTGTACTCTATCCCCCTCATGGTTGCCTAGGATATCTATTGTTGAGGAAACCCCTTCGCAGTGATGTCCGTCCCGATGAAAATCCTAGATTAGGTCCCTTGAGATAGTTGTTGTTTTAGGGACGTAAAGTGAGGATAACGGGAATGGGTAATCGGGATAGTGATTGGTTGGTGAAATTAAATATAACTTATTTATTGTGGGTTGAAAACCCTATATGCTCACCAGGCTCGCAAGCCTGACCCACTCAGTTTTATTTGTATTACAGGAAGTGGCACAAGGGCGTAAGATGGATGGATCATCTTGTTGTTTTGTTTACAAGTCTGTATATGTATATATTTGTTGAATGACTTGTAATGTTATCGTTTATGCTTTATGGTCTGTATCGGAACATGACATCCCGAGTTTTGATTATATAATGAAATGCATCTCTTGATGAAATGCTTTGATAAATATTATTTTATCATGTTTTGTTTTGGGAACAAATTCCGCAACTCTTTCAAATCAAAAGGATTTACTCTGAAATTATTTAAAAGCATAAATGAAAATCGGTCTTTTCTGGCCGTGATTTTGGGGATGTCACAGTTGGTATCACAGCATTAGTTTAAGCAAACTAGGAATTTGTAGGATTTCTAGACTTAAACTTAGAATGCTAAGTGGAATTTTAAGATGTGTGTCTGTTGGATTTTAGACACGAGCACTAGTTTATTTTAGGAAAGTTGCCTAAAATGCTTTATGTGCTAAATGTTATATGTTGCCATATATGATATTAATTGTTCGGGTCTACGGTCTATTGCCGACCGGATCTGGAAACCTTATGTGTGTAGGATTCTAAGCGTGCATCTACGTTATTAGAACTAGCATGTAAACGTTTCGGAGTAATAAGGATGATTTGAATATCTATCGTGAATAAGGATCTAATTTCACCTTATTTGGTGTGTAGATCAAAAATGGTGAGAACAAGGAGTGGCGTTGGAAACGCGGATGAAAACAGGAATCAACTGCCAGTGATTGAGCAGATACATGTTATAGCAGCAGCACCAGAACCAATAACAATGGCTGTGGTGCAAGCCATGATTCGGGCTATGCTAGCCGAACAAAGGGAGGAGATGCGACAAATGTTGCATAATAATAGGGATGAACCTATCATACCTATTGAGGAACCTGAATTGATTCCCGAGCAATCAGAGGAAGGGAACAATAGTCGCATGATGAGTCAAGTTGGGACTCAAGGAGAACGAAGGAACGATCCGGAAAGGAGAAACAACAAGGATGGGCGTATGTACAAGAACTTCTTGGGCGCCAAACCGCCAAGTCTTTCTGGGAGCCCAAAGCCTGTTGAGATAATGGATTGGATCTCTGAAATGGAGATGGTATTTGAAAGTTGCAACTGTAGCAACAAACAGAAGACCGTCTTTGCGGTTAGACAACTGAAGACTGGAGTCTTGAATTGGTGGAAGTTGTTGGCAGATACTATGCCACGAGGAGAAGCCCTAAAAATAACATGGGAGGAGTTCTTGGAACAGTTAAGGGTGCAGTATTGTTCAGAGATAGATCTGATTGATCTGAACAATGAGTTTCAAAACTTAAAGAAGGGGAAGATGAGCATAGATGACTATGCTACTGCATTTACTGAGAAGATGAAGTTTTTTCCGTACCTAGTGCCAACGGAACTCTCCAAAATTGAGAGGTTTGCTAATGGACTGCCTGCCGAATTTGGTCCGACAGTCAAGATGGCAACCACTTTGAAAACGGTTGTTCGTGCAGCTAAGAATGTGGAGGCCCAGCAGAAGGAAAAGGGTCTGGAAAGAATTGATGTTGGTGAAAAGAGGAAGTTCGATGGAACTTCAGGGTCCAACAAGAAAAGCAAGTTCTCGAAGTCTGGTTCGAGGGGAAGTGGAGGTGAAGCGAAATGGTGCGACAAATGTAAGAAGAAGCATCATGGAAAATGTGAGGCGGCGAACACATGCTACAAATGTGGAAAGCCAGGGCACTATGCCAATGAGTGTACCCTCACAAAGAAAGTTTGCTATGGTTGTGGTGAGGAGGGTCATATGTCGAGGGACTGCCCGAAGAAGAAGGAGGCAGCTAGACCCAACATTCCGCCAAAGCCAAAGGCGAGAGCATTCCAGATGACACTGGAAGCTGCTAAAGATGAAGCTGATGTCGCTTCAGGTACCTTTCTCGTTAATGAATTTCCTGCCCAAATTTTATTTGATTCTGGAGCCAACTACTCCTTTGTATCGCATGAATTTGGTAGAAAGCTAGCATTGCCTGTTGTTAGACTAGATAATGCCATATTAGTCGAAGTTGCTAGTGGCAAGTTTGTACCTGTTAGCTACCGCATAAAAACATCTTAATTGATCTGAATGGGAATAAGTTCCACGAGGAATTATTGCCTATCGAACTAAATGGTTTCGACATCGTATTGGGAATGGATTGGCATAGCGCCAACGACGCCAAAATTTTATGCAAGAAGAAAATAGTCAAAGTAAACCCGCCTGGGAAAGATTCGTTTATGGTGTACGGGGACAAACGCAGAGTGAATTCTGGAATCATTTCATTGATGAAAGCCAGAAAATGTTTGACCAAGGGGTGTACATCATATTTAGCATTCGTGATTGATGCTAAGAAGGAAAATAAGGTGATGCAGAATATTCCAGTGGTGTGTGATTATCCATAAGTATTTCCCGAAGATCTTCCTGGATTACCGCCTGATCGACAAGTGGAATTCCGTATTGACTTGTTGCCAGGAACGACGCCAATTGCAAAAGCACCTTATCGATTAGCACCAACGGAGATGAAGGAGCTAATGATGCAACTTCAGGAGTTATTGGACAAAGGTTTCATTAGACCTAGTTCTTCACCCTGGGGAGCTCCGGTGTTATTCGTGAAGAAGAAAGATGGAAGTATGAGAATGTGCATTGATTACCGAGAGCTGAACAAGGCAACAATAAAGAATAGATATTCGTTGCCAAGGATTGGTGACCTATTCGATCAGCTACAAGGTTCAAGTTATTTCTCAAAGATCGACTTGAGGTCAGGATATCATCAGCTGAAAGTAAGGGAGCAAGATATAGAGAAAACTACATTCAGAACGCGATATGGACACTACGAGTTTTTGGATATGTCGTTTGGACTAACCAATGCTCCAGCAGCATTCATGGATTTGATGAATAGGGTTTGCAATCCTTTCCTTGATAAATCTGTGATAGTGTTCATAGACGACATTCTGATTTACTCGAAAAGCCAGGAGGAGCATGGCAGACACTTGCGAGAAGTGTTAGAAGTTTTGAAGAAGGAGAAGCTGTATGCAAAGTTCTCCAAATGTGATTTTTGAATTCGTGAAGTCCAATTCCTGGGTCACGTGGTCAACCAAGAAGGGATAATGGTTGATCCAGCAAAGATTGAAGCTGTAACGAAGTGGGAACAACCAAAAAGTCCCACGGAGATTCGAAGCTTTTTAGGATTAGCCGAGTATTACCGAAGGTTTATCCAAGGCTTTTCTTCGATCGCTACTCCGTTGACAGCTTTGACCCACAAAGGAGCTACTTATGCTTGGAATGAGAAGCATAAAGAAGCATTCGAGAAGCTAAAGAAGAAGCTATGCGAGGCACCGATACTTTCTCTACCCGATGGACTTGAAGACTTCGCTGTTTATAGCGATGCGTCTGCGGTTGGATTGGGTTGTGTTTTGACCCAAAGAGAAAAGGTGATAGCATATGCGTCTTGACAGCTGAAAGAGCATGAAAAGAACTACCCGACTCATGATTTGGAGGTGGCGGCGGTAGTTTTCGCTCTGAAAATATGGAGGCATTACCTCTATGGCACGAAGTGCAAACTTTTCACTGATCATAAGAGTCTCCAATATCTCTTTAATCAGAAAGAATTGAATTTGAGGCAACGACGCTGGCTAGAATTACTTAAGGACTACGACTGCGAGATACATTACCACCCCGGTAAAGCTAATGTTGTTGCTGATGCTCTCAGTCGGAAAGTCAATCTTGAAAGGAAAAGGCCAAGAGCGTTGAGAATTGAAGTTGTCTCGACTATTTTGGAAAGTATAAAGAAAGCTCAGAGCGAAGCTTCTGAGAAGAATGACCGAAAGGAGGAACGTTTGGGCAAAACGTTGGTGTTCGGAGTAAACAGTCATGGGCTGAAGGTGTTCCAAGATCGGATTTGGATACCTAAGACAGGAGGAGTGTAACAGCCCGGAATTTCAAATATTGATATAATTATGATTTTGGGGGTGTTTTAAGAGGGGACTCGGCGAGTTGGAGCCTAGACTCGCCGAGTAGGATCGCAGACTTGGTCGCGGGTTCGCGACTGGACTCGACGAGTCCAGATATGGACTCGATGAGTCGACGCTGTTCAGCAGAAACCCTAACCGTTTGGTTTTGGGTCGTATATAACGCCTCTTAGGCCGTCATTGTCCGTCTTTTGGTTGATTGAGAAGAACCCTAAGCGGCTGTGGGCATCTAGAGCAAGATTGAAGGCCATTGGTGACTTGAAGAAATTGTGGTGCAAGGAGGGAAGGGTTTTGGCTAAAGGAACTGCAAGGGATTCGAGTTCTGAGGTTTGGGGACACAAAGAGTGTGTTATTCAGGTAATAATCCAGATCATTTCTGTTATATTGATGTGTGCATGAATCTAGGGTTTATGGAACCCATTTGGTGATTAGATGGATTATTACTTTATTAATCAAACGGATATAACCCTGTATTAGGACCTTAGAGGTCCAGAAGGTTCCATGCTTGTGTATTTCGGAACCATAATTGTCCCAGGAAGCAGTTTGATCGACTGCATGGCATGGGCTCGACGAGTCTGATGAATAGAATCGGCGAGTACCTTGAAGAATATCTGGGACTCGTCGAGTTGTTCGTCAGACTCGGTGAGTTGAGTCGGGGTGGCCCCGCGATTCTTCCAGGAGGAACTCGTCGAGCAAAAAGGGGATACTCGACGTGTAGAAAAGGAATCTTAAGGAATCGGTGAGTCAAGGGCGAGTGGACTCAGAGTCGTTGAACTCGGCGAGTCTTGGGGTGACTCGGCGAGTTAGGTCGCGGGTTAAGTGAAGTTCTGAGCATGGGGACTCGGCGAGTCATAGAGTTGACTCGGCGAGTAGGGTCAGTCAGGGGTTGACTTGACCTTGTCTTTGACCAAGGATTTACCAGTGGTTCCAAGGGTATTTTGGTAATTGTTGTTTATTGTTTGAGTTCAGTGTATTGGAGGCTGTCCAGAGGTGGAGATCGTATCAGTGATCGGAGCAGCTTGAGCTATCTGTTCAGTCGGCAGTTTCGAGGTGAGTTATCCTCACTATATCGCTAGGGTTTATGGCACCAAGGCCGACCCTTTTATCGGATGGAAATCCGGGTAGTTGTCATTGCATGTTATGGGCCGGAAGGCATTACTATGTTGACCGAAAGGTCATGGCCTGGAAAGGCGTATGTATGCATTTAGTATGTTGACTGATTCATAGAGTAAGGTATGCTAGTGACCGGCCAGACCGGTATCTCGTTTAGAGTAATGCTATGGTATGTGATCTGTTGATCGATTGTTGTCTATGAACTGCTATATGATTATTTGTTATGTTATGTATGCATTGTATGCTTATGGGCAGGAAGGCAATATGTTATGGGCCGGAAGGCAATATATTATGGGCCGGAAGGCGATTATGTTGTGTTGAGGACCGGAAGGTCAGGGCCTGGAAAGGCGTATATGTGGTTGGTATTCTGGGGGTATCTCACTAAGCTTTCGGGCTTACAGTTGTGGTTTTATGTTTCAGGTTCTCAAGAGTCTTTGACAAGGCAAAGGCGTGATCGTACCGTTCCTCGCGTTGGTGTTTTATGTTTTGAACCTGGGAAATTACTCTGTTAAAGAATGTATTGAAAACCTTTTTGCAACAATGTTAATAAAATGGGTGATTTGAAAAGTTTTAATTGTTTTGAAATTTTGGATGTTACAAGTTGGTATCAGAGCCTTGGTTTGAGTGAATTGGGGAAACATTCGTGTGACTCCAGTCTCAAATCGAGGAGGATTTTAAAAAGAGAAATTAAAATGAGAAATCAAAATGGTTTTGAAATTTGGTAAAAGGAGGACGCGGAGGTACGATCAGCCGGAGCCAGTAAGTAACCCCAAGATACCATACATGATATTTGTTTAATTGAGCTTGATAGAACAGCATGCTAGAGTTAGGCTAGGGATCTTCAGGAATTCATGATAATGTTGCCTGATATGTGACGCCTGTAGCCTAGGGTCCCTTATGGGATATTCTCAGTGTTCCTCTAGTGGTGAGGGTTGATAGTTGTTATGCATGTTCCCTAGGGTATTGTGGTAGTACTTCATACAAATATGGGTAGGTGTGGAAGGTAGTATGGGCCCGTACTACTGAAAGCACAGGACCCATACGCGTATCAGGGAAACCATGGTCTCTAGGGTAGGGTTGCGAGAGTTGGATCCCAGGATTTTGGGAAGTGTCTGAGATGGGTAGGGTGTCTTCGACATGGAGATTTCGAGACATGATGATAGTGGATCCGGATCAGGATCGGGAGCTGGAGAGCGAGTTCCGGGTGAATCGGTGCCGTCGGAGGTTATCGATCGGACGAGCACGAGCGAGCGGGATGCGAGGATTCGCGAGATCCTGCGTGCTGAGGTTGCTGCATTGTTACGGGCTGAGTCGCCAGAATTGTTTGGGTCGATCAGGACCGCCATGGTTGAGTAGTTCGATGAGCGATATGCGGCTCTCGCGGAGACGGTTGCCGCGGCAGTTACAGCGGCTGTAGCAACGGCAAAGAGAGGAGCTAGTCGGGGTTTTCAGTATCGGAACTTCTATTGCACGAAGCCTCCCACATTCGATAGGGTTCAGGACCCGATTGTTGCTATGAGATGGTTATCAGACGTGGAGGGGTATTTCTCCATGAGTTTATGCCGTGCTGATCAGAGGGTGAGGTGTGCTCTGAACCTATTGAGGCTCGGGGCGAAGGATTGGTGGAGATTGACCACAGGGTCATATTTCGACGCACTGAGGACTGCGGTTTCAGAGGATCAGTTCTAAGAGATGTTCAGTACTCGCTATGTTCCGCGAGATGAAAAGGAGAGATTGGCTCGGGAGTTCCTTGAGCGGAAGCAGGATTTGGGGTCGGTGACTGAGATCACCAGGATGTTTATTGGGAGGGCGATGTTTTGCCCTGAGTTCGTTTCGGAGCAGGCTCAGATGCCCAGATATCTGAGTATGCTCAAGGGGGTATCAGACAGTTCGTGTCTGCGCAGAGGTGTGAGACCCTGTTGGAGTTGCAGGAGGCCGCCATGTGGCGTGAGTTAGAGGTTGACTTGCAGTTGCGTGAGCTGAGGCAGGCCCGATGCAGTCGCAGTCGGCGCCGAAACGGTCCAAGACCGTAGGGTTAGAATGGGGGATCGAAGCAGCCACACTTGTGGGATGTGTGGGAGGGGTTACACTAGAGCTTGTTGGCCGGTGGTGCATGCCGCAAGTGCGGAAAGGAGGGGCGGTGCACGGGATTGTCGGCAGTCAGTGCCAAATTGGGTTTTGAGGATTTGTTATCAGTGTCGGCAGGTTGTACATTTGAGGGTCAACTGTCCATAGTTTTCTGCAGGACCGGTGCGGGCTCTAGCACCGGCCACCTTGAGGAGTTCAGGAGGAGGACAGGATGGAGCAGAGCCCAATGGCTCAGGGTTGTCCTTATCGGCTTGCGGCGGAGATAGACGGAGCAGTGCCGGAGGCAGCTGCGGGTGTGATGCTGTCTTGATGTCTTGATTAGCTTGCGTTGATTGTGGCGTATTGTTTGTGCTGGTAGTGTGGATTTCGATGCGGTATTCGTTGTTTCGCGGGATTGGCATGGTTATGGATTGGTGCTTCAGGTTTTGCTTCGGCATTCGTTGTTCCCTGATGGTTGGGTATGATTATAGTTTGGTGTTTTAGTGCCGGTAGCCTTGTGCGGTTTTCGATGTAGTGTTCATCCTTTGGCAGATTGTGGGTTTTGGTTACGGGTTATTGTTGAGAATTCCGTTGGTTATCGTTTGTGGGGGTTGTTAGTGGAGATGCGGCACTGGGTTGAGTGTCGGGTAGCATCTGCAGTCGTGAAGTGGATAATTGAAAGACCGGATTCTTTTGAGTGGATTGATCAGGGAGGAGATGTGTTTTACTGAGGGTTGCTTATGCTTGTGGCAAGCAGTCAATGGGTGAATGTGCTCTTTGTGCAAGATTGTTCTGAAGGGTCGTTAATAACGATCGGTGGCAGTTGGTCAGTGCTTTAATGGGGAGAATTGAAGAATTCTCCGGGAGATCGATGGGTATGTGAGGGTACTTAGCTGTTGGGATTCGGCAGTGTTTGTCAGCTCAGAGTATAGGCCGACGAGAGCGAGTGTTGGGCATGCGGGGCGGGATACAGACCTAAGGCATTTGATTGGGGAGGCCTGGGAGCAGGCCGGGATCAAGTTTGAGTAAGTAACCGGGGTTATGCAATCAGAGTATTGGTATGTTGGAGGTACGTGATGGGTTGTACTGCATTAATCCCACGGGATTACGTTGTGCATGTTTCTAGAGCTGGAACCGGAAGGTTCCTGTAACAGCCCGGAATTTCAAATATCGATATAACTATGATTTAGGGGTGTTTTGAGAAGGGACTCGGCGAGTTGGAGCCTAGACTCGCCGAGTAGGACCGCAGACTTGGTCGCGAGTTCGCGACTGGACTCGACGAGTCCAGATATGGACTCGGCGAGTCGACGCTGTTTAGCAGAAACCCTTGCCGTTTGGTTTTGGATCGTATATAACGCCTCTTAGGCCGTCATTGTCCGTCTTTTGGCCGATTGAGAAGAACCCTAATCGTTGTGGACGTCTAGAGCAGGAGGGAAAGCTTTTGGAACCTTGAAGAATTTGTTAGGCAAGAAGAAGGAGAGTTTTGGCCAAAGGAATATCAAGGGGATCGAGTTCTGAGGTTTGGAGACACAGAGAGGGTGTTATTCAGGTAATATTTCGGATCATTTCGGCTATATTGATGTGTGCACGAATTTAGGGTTTATGAAACCCATTTGGTGATTAGATGGATTATTATATTGTTACCCAAGCGTTTGTAACCCAGTAATAGGATGGTTAGAGGTCCAGAAGGTCCCATGATTGTGTATTTCGGGACCATACGTATTTCAGGAAGCAGTTGCTCGTCTGCATGGCATGGACTCGCCGAGTTGTTCTTCAGACTCGGCGAGTGGCTTGAAGATTTACTGGGACTCGCCGAGTTGTTCTTCAGACTCGGCGAGTGGAGTCGGGGTGGCCCCGCGATTCTTCCAGGAGAAACTCGTCGAGTAAAAAGGGGATACTCGACGAGTAGGAAGGGAATCTTAAGGAATCGGTGAGTCAAGGACGAGTGGACTCAGAGTCGTTGAACTCGGCGAGTCTTGGGGTGACTCGGCGAGTTAGGTCGCGGGTTAAGTGAAGTTCTGAGTATGGGGACTCGGCGAGTCATTGGGTTGACTCGACGAGTAGGGTCAGTCAGGGGTTGACTTTGACCTTGTCTTTGATCAATGATTGACCAGTGGTTCCAGGGGTATTTTGGTAATCGTTGTTTATCGTTTGAGTTCAGTGCATTGGCGGCTATCCAGGAGTGGAGATCGTATCAGTGATCGGAGCAGCTTGAGCTATCTGTTCAGTCGGCAGTTTCGAGGTGAGTTATCCTCACTATATCGCTAGGGTTTATGGCACCAATGCCAACCCTTTTATCGGATGGAAATCCGGGTAGTTGTCAGTTGTTATATGTTATGGGCCGGAAGGCAATATATGTTATGGGCCGGAAGGCATTCCTATGTGGACCGGAAGGTCATGGCCTGGAAAGGCGTATGTATGCATCTAGTATGTTGACTGATTCATAGAGTAATGTTATGATAGTGACCGGTTAGACCAGTATCTTGTTAGAGTAATGCTATGATATGTGATCTGTGATCGATTGTTATCTATGAACTGTTATATGATTGTTTGTTATGTTATATGTGCATTTTATGCTTATGGGCCGGAAGGCAATATGTTATGGGCCGGAAGGCGATATGTTATGGGCCGGAAGGCGATTATGTTGTGTGATGGACCGGAAGGTCGGCGTGGGTAGGACCGGAAGGTTTACCCAGCAGGGACGGAAGACCCCTGAGACACATGGACCGGAAGGTCAGGGCCTGGAAAGGCGTATAGGTGGTTGGTATTCTGGGGGTATCTCACTAAGCTTTCGGGCTTACAGTTGTGGTTTTATGTTTCAGGTTCTCAAGAGTCTGTGACAAGGCAAAGGCGTGATCGTACCGTTCCTCGCGTTGGTGTTTTATGTTTTGAACCTGGGAAATTACTCTGTTAAAGAATGTATTGAAAACCTTTTTGCAACAATGTTAATAAAATGGGTGATTTGAAAAGTTTTAATTGTTTTGAAATTTTGGCTGTTACAAGTTGGTATCAGAGCCTTGGTTTGAAGTGAATTGGGGAAACATTCGTGTGACTCCAGTCTCAAATCGAGGAGGATTTTAAAAAGAAAAAAAAAATTAAAATGAGAAACTAAAATGGTTTTCAAAGTTAGTAAAAGGAGGACGCGGAGGTACGATCAACCGGAGCCAGTAAGTAACCCCAAGATACCATACTTGATATTGTTTATTTGAGCTTGATAGCACAGCATGCTAGAGTTAGGCTAAGGATCTTCCGGAATTCATGATAATGTTGCCTGATATGTGATGCCTGTAGCCTAGGGTCCCTTTTGGGATGTTCTCAGTGTTTCTCTAGTGGTGAGAGTTGATAGTTGTTATGCATGTTCCCTAGGGTATTGTGGTAGTACTTCATACAAATATGGGTAGGTGTGGAAGGTAGTATGGGCCCGTACTACTGAAAGCACAGGACCCATACGCGTATCCGGGAAACCATGGTCTCTAGGGTAGGGTTGCGAGAGTTGGATCCCAGGATTTTGGGAAGTGTCTGAGATGGGTAGGGTGTCTTCGACATGGAGATTTCGAGGCATGATGATAGTGGATCCGGATCAGGATCGGGAGCTGGAGAGCGAGTTCCGGGTGGATCGGTGCCGTCGGAGGTTATCGATCGGACGAGCACGAGCGAGCGGGATGCGAGGATTCGCGAGATCCTGCGTGATGAGGTTGTTGCATTGTTGCGGGCTGAGTCGCCAGAATTGTTTGGGTCGATCAGAATTGTTTGGGTCGATCAGGACTGCAATGTACCGGCGGCCACACTTGTGGGAAGTGTGGGAGGGGGACCCCTCCGGAGTTGCTGGTCCGGTGGTGCATGCCGCAAGTGCGGAAGGAGGGGCACTATGCGCGGGACCGTCGGCAGTCAGTGCCGATTCGGGATTCGAGGATTTGTTATCATTGTCAGCAGGCTGGACATTTGAGGGTCAACTGTCCACAGCTTTCTGCAGGACCGGTGCAGGCTCTAGCATCGGCCACCTTGAGGAGTTCAGGAGGAGGACAGGATGGAGCGGAGCCCCAAGGGCTCGGGGTCGTGCTTATCTACTTGCGACAGCGGGAGACGGAGCAGTGCCGGAGGCAGCTGCGGGTATGATGCTTTCTTGAGGGCTTGATGAGCTTGCGTTGATTGTGGCGTATTGTTTGTGCTGGTAGTGTGGATTTCGATGCGGTATTCGTTGTTTTGCGGGATTGGCATGGTTATGGATTGGTGCTTCAGGTTTTCGCTTTGGCGATCGTTGTTCCCTGATGGGTTGGTATGGTTATAGTCTGGTGTTTTGGGTGCCGGTAGCCTCGTGCGGTTTTCGAGGTGGTATTCATCCTTTGGCAGGTTGTGGGTTTGGTTACGGGTTATTGTTGGGAATTCTCGTTGGTTATCGTTCGTGAGGGTTGTTAGTGGAGATGCGGCACCGGGTTGAAGATCGGATATGATATGTGATATGTATGCTATATGTGGTAAGTTATTTATTAGAGGTGTTTTGCTGAGGGTTGCTTATGCTTGTGGCAAGCAGTCGATGGGTAAATGTGCTCTTTGTGCAAGATTGTTCGGAAGGGTCGTAAATGACGATCGGTGGCAGTTAGTCAGTGCTTTAGTGGGGGAGAATTGGAGAATTCCCCGGGAGATCGATGAGTATGTGAGGGTGTTTAGCTGTTGGGATTCAGCAGTGATTGTCAGCTCAGAGTATGGGCCGACGAGAGCGAGTGTCGGGTATGCGGGGCGGGATACAGACCTAGGGCGTTTGATTGTGGAGGCCTGAGAGAAGGCCGGGATCAAGCTTGAGTAAGTAACCAAGGTTATGTGATCAGAGTATTGGTATATTTGAGGTACGTGATGGGTTGTACTGCACTAATCCCACGGGATTATGTTGTGCATGTTTCTAGAGCTGGAACCGGAAGGTTCCCAGAGTTAGAACCTGAGGGTTCGCAGAGTTTGGGTGTACGGACCCACAGAGATATAGCCTCGAGTGGCTAGTATGTGCTATGAGAGTCGGTCCAGTCATGCTGGAGGCTCTGTTGGTATTGCTGGATCAGTTTGGAATTGCGGATCATGTATGTTACAGTGTGGTTGCAATGGAAGGTCTGGCCCCGGGTTAGTAATCTTGTTTAGCTGAGGCAGTGATTTTGATGAGTGAAGAGAGTGCATGGGATTGAGAGCCCCTGCAATGATAACCAAAGTATGTGAATAGCGGTTACGCAAAAAGGGTGGTGTAGCTTGGAGCCAGCACTGTGACACTGGTTGGGCCATTTCGGGTGATTGCAAGGATAGGCCGGGTAGCCTGTCGATTTGAGTTGCCAGCGAAGTGGGGGCAGATCCACGACACTTTTCATGTGTCACAACTGAGGAAGTGTATAGCCGATGAGTCGGCAGTGGTTCCATTAGAGGATATTCAGGGGATGCGAGCCGGAATTATGCAGACAGACCAGTGGTCATCAGAAATCGGAAGATCGAGGCTATGAGGTATAAGGAGATACCTCTAGTATTAATTCGGTGGCAGCACCGGATGGGCCGGAAATCACCGGTGAGCTGGAACGTGAGATGCGGGAGTAGCATCCGGAGCTATTTTCAGGATGAGACTTCGAGGGCGAAGTCTAGTTCTAGTGGGGGAGAGTTGTAACAGCCCGGAATTTCAAATATTGATATAACTATGATTTAGGGGTGTTTTGAGAAGGGACTCGGCGAGTTGGAGCCTAGACTCGCCGAGTAGGACCGCAGACTTGGTCGCGGGTTCGCGACTGGACTCGACGAGTCCAGATATGGACTCGGCGAGTCGACGCTGTTTAGCAGAAACCCTAGCCGTTTGGTTTTGGATCGTATATAACGCCTCTTAGGCCGTCATTGTCCGTCTTTTGGCCGATTGAGAAGAACCCTAATCGTTGTGGACGTCTAGAGCAGGAGGGAAAGCTTTTGGAACCTTGAAGAATTTGTTAGGCAAGAAGAAGGAGAGTTTTGGCCAAAGGAATATCAAGGGGATCGAGTTCTGAGGTTTGGAGACACAGAGAGGGTGTTATTCAGGTAATATTTCGGATCATTTCGGCTGTATTGATGTGTGCACGAATTTAGGGTTTATGAAACCCATTTGGTGATTAGATGGATTATTATATTGTTACCCAAGCGTTTGTAACCCAGTAATAGGATGGTTAGAGGTCCAGAAGGTCCCATGATTGTGTATTTCGAGACCATACGTATTTCAGGAAGCAGTTGCTCGTCTGCATGGCATGGACTCGCCGAGTTGTTCTTCAGACTCGGCGAGTGGCTTGAAGATTTACTGGGACTCGCCGAGTTGTTCTTCAGACTCGGCGAGTGGAGTCGGGGTGGCCCCGCGATTCTTCTAGGAGAAACTCGTCGAGTAAAAAGGGGATACTCGACGAGTAGGAAGGGAATCTTAAGGAATCGGTGAGTCAAGGACGAGTGGACTCAGAGTCGTTGAACTCGGCGAGTCTTGGGGTGACTCGGCGAGTTAGGTCGCGGGTTAAGTGAAGTTCTGAGTATGGGGACTCGGCGAGTCATTGGGTTGACTCGACGAGTAGGGTCAGTCAGGGGTTGACTTTGACCTTGTCTTTGATCAATGATTGACCAGTGGTTCCAGGGGTATTTTGGTAATCGTTGTTTATCGTTTGAGTTCAGTGCATTGGCGGCTATCCAGGAGTGGAGATCGTATCAGTGATCGGAGCAGCTTGAGCTATCTGTTCAGTCGGCAGTTTCGAGGTGAGTTATCCTCACTATATCGCTAGGGTTTATGGCACCAATGCCAACCCTTTTATCGGATGGAAATCCGGGTAGTTGTCAGTTGTTATATGTTATGGGCCGGAAGGCAATATATGTTATGGGCCGGAAGGCATTCCTATGTGGACCGGAAGGTCATGGCCTGGAAAGGCGTATGTATGCATCTAGTATGTTGACTGATTCATAGAGTAATGTTATGATAGTGACCGGTTAGACCAGTATCTTGTTAGAGTAATGCTATGATATGTGATCTGTGATCGATTGTTGTCTATGAACTGTTATATGATTGTTTGTTATGTTATATGTGCATTTTATGCTTATGGGCCGGAAGGCAATATGTTATGGGCCGGAAGGCGATATGTTATGGGCCGGAAGGCGATTATGTTGTGTGATGGACCGGAAGGTCGGCGTGGGTAGGACGGAAGGTTTACCCAGCAGGGACGGAAGTCCCCTGAGACACATGGACCGGAAGGTCAGGGCCTGGAAAGGCGTATAGGTGGTTGGTATTCTGGGGGTATCTCACTAAGCTTTCGGGCTTACAGTTGTGGTTTTATGTTTCAGGTTCTCAAGAGTCTGTGGCAAGGCAAAGGCGTGATCGTACCGTTCCTCGCGTTGGTGTTTTATGATGTGAACCTGGGAAATTACTTTGTTAAATAATGTATTGAAAACCTTTTTGCAACAATGTTAATAAAATGGGTGATTTTGAAAAGTTTTAATTGTTTTGAAATTTTGGCTGTTACAGTTCCCAGAGTTAGAACCTGAGGGTTCGTAGAGTTTGGGTTTACGGACCCACAGAGATATAGCCTCGAGTGGCTAGTATGTGTTATGAGAGTCGGTCCAGTCATGTTGGAAACTCTGTTGGTATTGCTGGATCAGTGTGAGATTGCGGATCGTGTATGTTGCAGTGTGATTGCATTGGGAGGTCTGGCCCCGGGTTAGTGATCTTGTTTAGCTGAGGAAGTGATTTTGATGAGTGGAGAGAGTGCATGGGATTGAGAGCCCCTGTAATGGGAACCAGAGTATGTGAATAACGGTTACGCAAAAAGGGTGGTGTCGCCTGGGGCGAGCACCGTGCCACCGGTTGGAGTGGCATTATGGCCAGGAGGGTTCCTTGGAAAAAGGAAAAGAGGAAGGTGTGTAACTCCGAAGGGGTGCAAGTTCACGAAAGTGAAAGCTGTAGAGCAGAGTTATGGTTAAAGTATTTCGAGTATGGTTTGGAGCATCGCGTTCGCGGCAGTGAAGTAGGAACCCATCCGGGTTGGGATGGCTGTCGAGACTCAGAAGGGGTGCAGGGGGAGAGAGAATCTTGAATTTCCAGTGTGATTATGATCAGAGTGTAGGGTGGATGTAGTGGTTCATCTTGGGAGATGTTCGAGGATATCAACAGTGTATCGGGTCTTTCAACCTGCGGGTGTTGGGACTAGTTCATTATGTGTATGTGATGGCAAGAGGAGAACTTGTAAGAGTTGCTCTGAGAGTGAGAATGGATCTCTCAGTCGGTCCGGAATGGACAAAGTGGGCTTTGGATCGGGGATCCGGTGGTTCATGGTTTTCTAACCTTTATGGGTCGAGTGATCGTTGAGATTTAGAGCAGAGCTGCATCTTGGGTAATTTTCGATTTCAGAGTGTTGGGCAGTACAGAGATCGTGCTTCAGTCGACAGAGCAAATTCAACAGATTAGATAGAGGTTATTGACCGCCCAGAGCCGAGAGGAAAGTTATGCAGACAGACGCCGGTCCGAGATTGAGTTTCAGGTCGGTGACTTCGTATCCCTGCAGGCCTCTCCTTGGAGAGGAGTGATTCGAATCAGGAAGAGGGGCAAGTTGGGGCCCCGGTATATTGAACCTTTTCATGTAATTGCGGGGGTAGGCCAGGTGGCCTATCGGTTGGAGTTGCCCACGGATTGAGACAAATCCACGACGTTTCTCATGTGTCACAATTGAGGAAGTGTATAGCCGATGTGTCGGCAGTGGTTCCATTAGAAGACATTCAGGGGGACGCGAGCCGGAGTTATACCGAGAAGCCAGTGGCAGCACCGGAGGGGATCGGAAATGAACTGTGATCTGGAACGTGAGAGATGGGAGCAGCATCCGGGGCTATTTTCAGAGTGAGACTTCGAGGGCGAAGTCTAGTTCTAGTGGGGGAGAGTTGTAACAGCCCGGAATTTCAAATATTGATATAATTATGATTTTGGGGGTGTTTTAAGAGGGGACTCGGCGAGTTGGAGCCTAGACTCGCCGAGTAGGATCGCAGACTTGGTCGCGGGTTCGCGACTGGACTCGACGAGTCCAGATATGGACTCGACGAGTCGACGCTGTTCAGCAGAAACCCTAACCGTTTGGTTTTGGGTCGTATATAACGCCTCTTAGGCCGTCATTGTCCGTCTTTTGGTTGATTGAGAAGAACCCTAAGCGGCTGTGGGCATCTAGAGCAAGATTGAAGGCCATTGGTGACTTGAAGAAATTGTGGTGCAAGGAGGGAAGGGTTTTGGCTAAAGGAACTGCAAGGGATTCGAGTTCTGAGGTTTGGGGACACAGAGAGTGTGTTATTCAGGTAATAATCCGGATCATTTCTGTTATATTAATGTGTGCATGAATTTAGGGTTTATGGAACCCATTTGGTGATTAGATGGATTATTACTTTATTAATCAAACGGATATAACCCTGTATTAGGACCTTAGAGGTCCAGAAGGTTCCATGCTTGTGTATTTCGGAACCATAATTGTCCCAGGAAGCAGTTTGATCGACTGCATGGCATGCACTCGACGAGTCTGATGAACAGACTCGACGAGTAGCTTGAAGAATATCTGGGACTCGTCGAGTTGTTCGTCAGACTCGGCGAGTTGAGTCGGGGTGGCCCCGCGATTCTTCCAGGAGGAACTCGTCGAGCAAAAAGGGGATACTCGACGTGTAGAAAAGGAATCTTAAGGAATCAGTGAGTCAAGGGCGAGTGGACTCAGAGTCGTTGAACTCGGCGAGTCTTGGGGTGACTCGGCGAGTTAGGTCGCGGGTTAAGTGAAGTTCTGAGCATGGGGACTCGGCGAGTCATAGAGTTGACTCGGCGAGTAGGGTCAGTCAGGGGTTGACTTGACCTTGTCTTTGACCAAGGATTTACCAGTGGTTCCAAGGGTATTTTGGTAATTGTTGTTTATTGTTTGAGTTCAGTGTATTGGAGGCTGTCCAGAGGTGGAGATCGTATCAGTGATCGGAGCAGCTTGAGCTATCTGTTCAGTCGGCAGTTTCGAGGTGAGTTATCCTCACTATATCGCTAGGGTTTATGGCACCAAGGCCGACCCTTTTATCGGATGGAAATCCGGGTAGTTGTCATTGCATGTTATGGGCCGGAAGGCGTTACTATGTTGACCGAAACGTCATGGCCTGGAAAGGCGTATGTATGCATTTAGTATGTTGACTGATTCATAGAGTAAGGTATGCTAGTGACCGGCCAGACCGGTATCTCGTTTAGAGTAATGCTATGGTATGTGATCTGTTGATCGATTGTTGTCTATGAACTGCTATATGATTATTTGTTATGTTATGTATGCATTGTATGCTTATGGGCCGGAAGAAAATATGTTATGGGCCGGAAGGCAATATATTATGGGCCGGAAGGCGATTATGTTGTGTTGAGGACCGGAAGGTCAGGGCCTGGAAAGGCGTATATGTGGTTGGTATTCTGGGGGTATCTCACTAAGCTTTCGGGCTTACAGTTGTGGTTTTATGTTTCAGGTTCTCAAGAGTCTGTGACAAGGCAAAGGCGTGATCGTACCGTTCCTCGCGTTGGTGTTTTATGTTTTGAACCTGGGAAATTACTCTGTTAAAGAATGTATTGAAAACCTTTTTGCAACAATGTTAATAAAATGGGTGATTTGAAAAGTTTTAATTGTTTTGAAATTTTGGATGTTACAAGGAGTCAGAGATCTCCTGATGGAAGAAGCTCACAAGACCATGTACTCGATTCATCCGGGTAGCACTAAAATGTATAGGGACCTGAAACCCTACTACTGGTGGCCGACGATGAAGCTTGATGTTGCAAAGTATGTGGCCGAGTGTGTGACTTGTGCGAGAGTCAAGACACAACATCAGAAACTGTACGGGAGTTTAGAACCTTTGCCTGTGCCTATGGGTAAGTGGGAAGACGCTATGGATTTTGTCACTAAACTGCCCAGAACAAAGGATGGTCACGACATGATTTGGGTGGTCGTTGATCGATTCACTAAGAGTGCGCATTTCATAGCGGCCAAGGAGAAATGGTCTATGGAGAAGCTTGCGAATTCTTACGTGAAGGAAATTGTGAGGCTTCACAGTGTTCCGTTGACGATTGTGTCGGATCGTGATAGCCGTTTCACATCGAGGTTTTGGAAAAGTCTACAAGAGGAATGGGGTACCAAGTTGTGTTTAAGTACAGCTTACCATCCGCAGAATGATGGTCAGAGCGAACGAACAATACAAACACTTGAAGATATGCTGAGAGCATGTACTCTAGAATTCCTAGGTAATTGGGATGAACATTTACCGTTGGTAGAATTTTCCTACAATAATAGTTTCCGCTCGAGCATTAAGATGGCACCGTACCAAGCTTTGTATGGATAGAAGTGTTGTACGGCGTCTTGTTGGCTTGAGGCTGGGGAAAAGCAGTTTATGGGACCAGAGATGGTTCATCAAACTGCTGAAAAGTTGAAAATAATTAGGGAAAGAATGTTAGCAGCTCAGGATCGTCAAAAGAGCTATGCTGACAAGAAGCGAAGACCGGTAACTTTTGAGGTTGGGGATTCGATTTTGCTTAAAGTCTCGCCGTGGAAGGGACTTATAAGATTTGGAAAAAGGGGAAAGTTGAGTCCAAGGTTTATTGGACCGTTTAAAGTTCTTCAGAGGATTGGGAACCAAGCTTACAAGCTCGAATTACCAGAAGAACTGAATGGAATTCATAACACTTTTCATGTGTGTTATTTGAGGAAGTTCACGGGAGAAGTTCCCGACATAATTCCAATCTCTGAATTGAGAATTGATGAGAACAAAAGGTTGATTGAGGAACCGGAGGCAATTGTTGACCGAAAGACTAAGAAATTGCGACGCAAGATGGTTGGGTTAGTGCTTGTCCGATGGAAACACACGAACGGGCCGAATCTCACCTGGGAGACGGAGAGTGACATGATGGGTCGCTATCCGCATTTGTTTGTTGATGTGTGATTCCGGGGACGGAATCATTCTAAGGTGGAGAGAATTGTAACGCCTGTGTTTCCGGGCTTGCCGTTTTTAGCATTGTAATAGTCTAGGTTAACCTTTGTAACCCATTTTGAAATAATAAGAATCTATTATTTGAGTATTATGTGTTTTGTGCTTAATTGCTTAATTATGTGGTCTGATTAATTAAGAATAAAAATAAGCGTCAAAATTTAAGTGTGAAATAAACTTAATATCTTTGGTTAATATTGTAGTAGTTGAAACGAGGTTTTCGAATATATATAGAACGCCCAAATCTGACTTCGTATGAGGAAGTTATGATTTATCGAAGTTTCGACTTAGCGGTGTGCAGCCTGAAATACTCGATTTGAGATCGAGCGGTTTTTAGCCGAAGCAATCTAAATGAGAATCGAAGATCTCATTGTTGGTATCGAAGCGATAAAAAGTTAGGCGAGAACGGACGTCAAACGAAGAAGTTATAAATTTATAACGAAGTTTTTCTGTCGCGGCCTATTAAAAATAAATAATAAAAATAAATTCAAAATTAGCCGACGGAGTCTAAACAAAAGTTGTAGAGCGTAGTCTCACCTTTCCGTGGATATAAAGAACGTCGAAAACGGAGTTCGTATGAAGAAGATATGAATTTCCGAAGTTTATTAATTAATTTGTATTTATTTTTAAATCTTAATTCGGAAGCCTTATCCGAAGGCGAGTCATCGATCTGATCCAAGGTACGCGCCGCGTACTCGAGTACGCCCCGCGTACTCCGAAGGTGTCGACATCGCAGCAAGTGGCTTCGGATACGTAAGCGATGACATTTTTCGGACCTGTACGCCCCGCGTATGTGCGAGGCTCAGCCCCTATAAAAGGCTTGCGAGGGCAGCCGGTTATTTTGTTCATTTCTTCACTTGTCTCTCCCGTTTTACCTCGATTTGCGTGCCAGAAATACCCCGAAGCCCCGGTTTTATTCTCTAGCCCCGAGGCAAGTCCCGAGATCCTGAAGATCCCGAGAAGTGCGGTTCCCGAGCCGAAGCTCTGCCCGCGAGAAGTTCGATTTTTGTGGAGATCTTCCAGATCTGCTGTGGATTACTACTTCTGCAAGTCGTAGTGTTGTCCGATCGTCTTCTGATCAAGTGAGTGTATACTACCTTTCATAAACACGATAATAATACAAGTGCGATTTGAGTGTATTGAGTAAATTGTGGTTTATATGTGTGAGGGTGTAGTTACTTTCTTCTAACAAGTAACTATGAAGTATTTTATGCGATATACTTGTTATGTGTATATTTTGTGATTGTATGCGTGAATGGATATTCACTTTTTTCCATCTCATAGATCTGAATTGTTTTCTATGGAATACGTGTTATGTGGTATGCCTCATATGTTATATGGAATATGTATTGAATGAAAATGATATACAGGTTTTAAACTATGTATGAAAATATATATTTTTATCTACTAATATGTTGGGTAGAACATGGGTAGATAGTTGGTGTGTAATAAACAGATGAGAGGCCTCGATGTTGTTGTTGTTGTTGATCTAGTTATTCAGCGGAGTATGGATAACGACCACGGACTCCTTCTAGACAGTCCACTGGAACGCTAGCAGGTTCATAACCTGTAGGTGTTGTGAACGATGTGTTCACCGGTGTACTCTATCCCCCTCATGGTTGCCTTTAGGATATCTATTGTTGAGGAAACCCCTTCGCAGTGATGTCCGTCCCGATGAAAATCCTAGATTAGGTCCCTTGAGATAGTTGTTGTTTTAGGGACGTAAAGTGAGGATAACGGGAATGGGTAATCGGGATAGTGATTGGTTGGTGAAATTAAATATAACTTATTTATTGTGGGTTGAAAACCCTATATGCTCACCAGGCTCGCAAGCCTGACCCACTCAGTTTTATTTGTATTACAGGAAGTGGCACAAGGGCGTAAGATGGATGGATCATCTTGTTGTTTTGTTTACAAGTCTATATATGTATATATTTGTTGAATGACTTGTAATGTTATCGTTTATGCTTTATGGTCTGTATCGGAACATGACATCCCGAGTTTTGATTATATAATGAAATGCATCTCTTGATGAAATGCTTTGATAAATATTATTTTATCATGTTTTGTTTTGGGAACAAATTCCGCAACTCTTTCAAATCAAAAGGATTTACTCTGAAATTATTTAAAAGCATAAATGAAAATCGGTCTTTTATGGCCGTGATTTTGGGGATGTCACATGACGCTTCTCCCTAAGCAGTAGAGTCAGGCTCCTTCTGTGTCTTTGTTGTTTCCTTCAGTTGGGCAATCCTTCTTGAAGTGTCCACTCTCACCACATAGACAACAAACTGGATTGATCGTCACATTGGTGATTGATGCAATACGCTCCACTGGAGTTCTGCATACGCGAGCAGTATGTCCCTTCATGTTGCACCTAGCACAATAGAGCTCCCGACAGACACCATGATGATGGTAGCTGCACTTGTTGCAATAGGGAAAGTCTCCTAGGTATGGTCTTCTTGGAGTCGGGAGGGGAGGATTTACAGGAGCATTGGTCGTCTCAGCTCATTGCCCTTCGGAAGGTCCTTGAGCCGAGGTACTTCCCTCCTCAATCTTGAGTTTTCTCATTAGTGGATTTGAGTGAGGTTCTTGGGTGACTGGGTATGAAAGTGTTGGTTTCTGCTGTCCATTGCTAGGATCGGAAATCCCGATAGGGCCCTTGCTAACATTGGCGTTGTTAGCACTCAGGTGAGCCATGACAGCTGCTACAACTGCTGAGACTGCAGCTTGGAACGTAGCTTTAACGAATAAGAGAGTAGGTTTCTTGCTTGTGGGCTGGCTACGCTTCTTTGGTGGCATGGTTTTCCTACACAGAAAGGAACACAAGGCAATGAGAGACGATGGTTAACCCTAGACATTTCTATCCTTAACGTATTAGGCATAAATTTTTCCCGTGCCTAGGGTACTGATTGTCTGAGTGTCGACCTACATCCCTATCATGTAGTCTTGGTAATCGAGGTAGGTGTATGAGTGTCGGAAAAAGGCTCTAAGATGCGAGTCGTTCCTACTAAGTTACCTTTATACTGGGGAAAGGTTTCACTCTCCGGCCTGGAGAGATTTGAGAACGGTTCGGAACGAAACTGCGGAAAGAGAGGCTCATGAAAGCTCATGGCTAAACACTCTCAATAAAGGTGCGGGGATCCGCTCTAATCGTGCATCCGGTAACGGGAAATGACGATTTACCTAACACATAGCGTGAGTAGTGTAACCACTAACTCACTAAATTGTATTAATTTATGGGTGTAATTGTGTGTCGAAAACGAGGAAAAGACAATTCCCGGGTTCCATGTACTGGCTCCCTCGGTCTGCCTCGTATCTTTGGCTAGAATCGGTGTTGCTTTCCTTCGGGTAGTTACCTAGGGTTCTCTCCTCTTATGGACATATTGAATCACTACTCCGCCTTGCCTCCGGATCTGACTCTAGGTGTCATCGCTCCATGACAGATGACTGGAATCTCGGAAGCTTAGGAGAATCTCTCACCACTGTCCCTAAAAGATATAGGCACTTGGTGAATTCAATAGTCCCAAACCAGTTCATTTATTTCTGAACTGGAAATCTTCTCAATGAACTTCTTCGGGGTCGGAATCAAATCTTCTGTCAAGCACTGAAGAGGGTAGGGTTTTCTACCGGGTTCGTGCGAGAATGGAAATGTCTAAAGAATCCTAAGAGATTATTAACATTTCACTGGATGATCCATATCGAGTCCAGCTACGATTACACAGGGTATACAAATCATATATAACTTAGATCCGATAGGCCTTCGAATATGTGATACTACTCGGAATCCACATCCAAACAAGGAAAAGGAAATAGAGCGAAACCACACATTCTTAGCCTATGGGATCCTTGTTATATATAACCTTGGGAGTACACCCTCTGTAGTTGTAGGTATATCAATAAGGATCTTTTTAGTTATTCACGCAAGGTTGTTTATGGATTCTAAAATACCCCTATGGTATTTTAATTCTTGTTTATTTCTTATCTTCTAAGTATCATTCTGGGATTAGTGTGAATCTTTTAGTGTTCTAAAATACTCCTATATTATTTTAACTTTTATGTTTGGCTCTAGCATTCCTAGTTGGAAAGTTTCTGACCCGTTGCAACACCACTATCACTCCCAAGCACACGTTCATCGCATCTCGAATAAATGTAGTTGATCAGGTTACATTTATTCCAGCTTACGATTACATAACTGCCTAGGTTTGACAGTAGTGCTCAACATCCGAAGACTTTTATTCTTGTTCTTCTTGTGATACTTTTGTTCAAGTGTTTAGATTCTGGATGTTATTATACTTTGGTAAAATATGGTTATATTTTAAAGTATAATTCTTGCTCAGAGTGTTTTATCCCTTTGTGTTTATAGTTTGTATATCTTTTATGAATTGATATACTTAGCTCACTATAAACAATGCTCTGATACCAATCTGTTACACCCCAAAACCGGAACAGCAGAAACGTTCTGGGGTGGATGACGTCATGTCAAGTATCACAACACATGCATATAGTAATCAAAGTACAACAAAACATTGCATTAATAGTAATAATTTTACATAGTTACATTACAGTGAATCAAAGTATACAAACAATTATAATAAGTACAGCAAGGTACTAAGCCAACTTCATCAACAGCTCCCGGGGTGTACCTGTCTAATTGCTGACCTGAGAATACAAGTTATTTGAAAAGCGAGTATCAACATTTTTACAAATGCTGGTGAGTTCATAAGTATTTAGTGACATTTATTTAAATAACTTTATAAAGTAGTAGTTTAAGTGTTTACTGTGTATTAGAGTTCTTTCCAGAAAATCCTATATTTTCTTTTATCAGAGTAGTCTTCTACTAAGACTGGTCAGTGTTATGTGGTAAAAAGCAGTTTTCCCTTAATCACTATCATTATCAAAATACTGAATTTGATTATTAAAGAAAGCAAGAGACAACAGGGAAATAACATATGCCTCAACAGTGAGGACTGCTGACTAAGGCAAAGGAATCATAGACTCCAGGAGAGTATCGAACGAACGACACGCATGGTTCAGTCTAACAAGTAGAGACTTAGACCCCAGAAGGTACCAAATGAAAGGTATAGCTGGTAAGGCCTAAAACAATGAATACAGACCCCAGACAGTATCAAATGAAAGATACGTCTCGTAAGGTCAAAGTGAATACAGACACCAGACAGTATTAAATGAAAGATACGTCTTGTAAGGTCAAAACAGAGAAGACAGACCCCAGACAGTATCAAATGAAAGATACGTCTTGTATGGTCAAAGCAGTGTGACTCTGAAAATGAATTACCAGCATACAGTGTAAATTGCTGGCGAAATACTGTTACCTTAAGGCCAATGAATTATAAGGTAACCCGGGATACTCGTAACCGTACTGACTAGAGTACCAGACGCCCTACAAGCGTCCAAAATATGACATTTGTCACCCGTTGGCTTGGTAGGCCGAGAATGTAGCTAGCAGCCTGGGTGCGGGGTTGTCAATCCCGTATAGATCTATACACACAATGTCCGCTCTCCCTACAGGAGATTTTGGTTACCAACTAGACGACGGAGAAGGCTGTGTCCTGAAGATGCATCCCAAATAGTGGGTAGAGACTTCCAAATAGTGGGTAGTGTGTTTCTGATGTAAGTGTAGACTAGAGGTAGAGACTCTTAACTGATCTGACTAGAGAATTCCTGTATGTCCATACTCATATACATAGTATATATGAACCAAACGACCTTCGGACGGCCATCCGATCCCACCAGACCACATCTCAACGAAGAAAAGGAAATAGGGCGGACAAGGCTTCCAAAGTCCTTCAATCATTATTTATATGCATCTATATAAGTACCGACATACATCTAACTACGACTGAGTGTGTATCAAGTAGAAGTGATTCTTGTGAAGTAGGAATGTCTAACAAGTGAAGTAGGAGCAGTCGCAAGTGAAGTAGGAGTGTCGAACAAGTATAAGCGTATCACGAAGTAGAGACGACAATAAGTGAAGTAAGAGCGTCTATCAGGTATAAGCGTCTACAAGTATAAGTGAAATAGAGACAATAACAGGTATAAATGCATCACGAAGTGAAAGCGTTATCAAGTAGGAGTTTAAAATAAGTAAAAGCGAAGCAGCAGTAACAAACAAGTAAAAGTATACATTGTAAAAGGGAACTTCGGTGAAAACCTTGGAAAAACCTTTATATATTAAGAAAATCACGACTTGGTATTCCTTTGTGAAATAAGTTTGATCTAAAACCTTTAGAAATTCTTTGGAAACCTATCATAAATCAGTTTGAAGTGAAACTTTGATAAAGCAGTATAAGTAAGAACTTGAACAAGTGAAAATCTTTTTGAAAACCATTTATAGTATCCTACTCGGTAAAACAGTGTACAGTGTGGTAAATCCTTGTGAATGCGGGTTATCAATCACATGTGATTGATGTGATAACTGGCATATTTAACTAGTATCCCCCGCTATAAAACATGTAAAAACATTTAAAAGGTTCATTCAAGGGTATGAACTCACCTGTTGCAAGTAGGTCTGACGAAGGTGCCGTTTGGGCGTTCGGTGTCACGTAAAGACTCAAACACACTCAAAGACCTATTTAACATATGATAACATATGTTCACATACAATTAGTATATTTATTACTAATTAAACAAGTATACACACTCAAAGGAGCAGAAAACACTTTAGATAAGTGTTTGGGTGTCCCGGGTAACATTTAAGGGTGTGTATGGCTTAGGAATGGAGTTTACTCTCCGAGAGTAATCTCTTATCTCTTAGTTTACGGCCCAGGGACTACTCACCATGAGTTTACGGCCATAAACTCATGGTGAGGGGGTTCTAGTGTGTTTTAAGGCTCTATCTTGTTAGTGGAATTTTTCTATGTCCAAATCCAAAAGGCATGAGTGAGTTTAAGGTCTTTAAGGGCTTCATTAGGGAGTTTACGGCCCAGGGACAACTCCTAAGGGAGTTTATAGCCGTAAACTCCTATGCCTTGAGTTAAGTGAAGTTTCAAGCCCCTAATACCTTCCTAGCATTTTATAGAAATAGTCTAAGGCCATTTAAGGGACATTTACTATCATTTTAGCATGTTTAGGGGTGTTTACGGCCTAGGCCCTTGATTGGGCTGTAAACTCCATGTTACCCCATATTTACTTGTGTTTAAATGTTCTAAACCCAAAATACCAAGTCCCTAAATTATGTATGAAGCCTAAGGGTGGTTTGGGAGTGTTTTGGGGGCATTTTAGCATGGATTAGAGGTGTTTACGGCCTTGGCATATGCCTGGGCCGTAAACTCTCTTTTACCCCCTAAAATCATGTGATTAAATGTTTAAACACTCCTAGGCAATTCCCTTAATTTATTTCCAAGCCTTTAGGGACATTTTGGGGTCATTTTGACCTCTATTTAGGGGTTTACGGCCTAAGGAGGAGCTTAGGCCGTAAACTCCATTCTAACAGCTTCTAAGTCCGATTTTTGGGCTATAAACATGAATCAATATGTTTAGAATAAGCTAGGGTAAGCGGACTTATGATTTGAAAGCGTTTGGTTGCGGATTCGGGTCGAAAACGAGTCTAGAGAGAGAGTATAGAGAGAGAGGGTGGAAAAGCTCCAAATGGAGTTTACTCCCCCTTATATATGGGTGGGAGTCGGAGCTCAGTGGAATTCTACCCAATACTGCCGTTATACAGGGCTTTTGGTCACACCCGATTTAGTGGTCGCAATAATAAACACTAACTTTTTCCAATTAAATGGAAATGTGTGTTATGTGTTTTTATTGTCCTTTATCACAACTTAACGACATATTAAATATAAAAAAATGAAATGTTTATTTAATTGACGACCTCTAATTAATGGAACTTTTATAAACTGGAATATTCCGTTAACGGTAACGGGGAAATGTAACGGAACAACTTTGGTTGTCACAAGTTGCTTCCTTTTGCTACTTACAATTCTTTCCACCACCTTATGACATTGATGGTAAATTATTTTATTTAATTTAGTTGTTTTGATTTGTATACAGGTTGGGGGCCCCACATTTATTTTCAGATTTAGCATAGTCTAGTAATGATGTGTTGGGTTAATCTTGATTTATTTATTTTGTCTTAGTAGATAGATTATTAGTTGGAATAAGTCTCCATATAGTTTGACCGTATATTTTGTGGAGTTTAAAGAATGAGTCATTAGTGGTACCTGGTCTTTAGGTAGAGTAGTTAGCATGGCTATTTTCATGCATCACGTGGGTGTCTAGAAGGCTATATATAGCCCTTCTCAAATATGAATAAAGTGTGCAAAGATTGAGTATTTACCCTCTGTTTTTCGGTTCTTATTATTCTTTTGTCTTCATAGTTGTGCAGTAAACAAAAGAGGTTGGAAATTAGGCTTTATACTCCTACATGATTCGCAAACAAGGAGTGTGAATGGTTTAATGTACGTGCAGGTTGCAGCCAAGATACATTCAGGTTGCAGCCAATATTCGGAAACGGGGAGTGTGAATGGTTTAATATATATTTTTGTTTTAGGATAGTGGGGCAAGGTGAGATTATTTAATATGATTTTACTCTTTTACTCATCTAATTTGTTCTGTTTTTGATGTCAGGAAATTTCCTCATGAAACTCTGCTTTAAGTCAATCTTCTTCATACTTTTCCTTCTACCTCTATCTTCAACTGATTTAAACTTAGATAAACAAGCGCTTTTAGCTTTTTCCAATTCTGTCCCTCATGGCCCAAAGCTCAACCGGAACAACAACACTGAAATCTGCAATTCATGGGTAGGCATACACTATACTTCAGATGGGACTTGTGTCTTTGCCCTTCGAATTCCTGCAATTGGGCTCAAAGGCCCAATTTAACCTAACACACTTGGAAAATTTGACTCATTACAGATTCTAACCCTTAGATCAAATCGCCTAAATGGATATCAGTATCCCAGAATGGTATAGTAATGCTCAAGATGAACTTGGTTTTCGTACAGGATCACCACAATCATCTAATGATGCTAATAATAATTCTAGCTTTTTTCAGAATTCGTAAGCTTGTTTTTTCATTACAGGTGTATAAGCATATTAATTCAACATGATGATGAGTTTTCAATATATTTGTGTAGAGTTTGTGATGAGTTTGAGATTCTTCATGGAGATGTAACGGGTCTTCCAGACACCATTAACTTTTTGAAAAGTTTGGCTGAATTACATGTCTCTCATTATTCTGAAAAGCCATACATAAGAGAACGCAAGGTTGCAACTGCTCTCTTTAACTGGGAGGTTTGTTTCCAAATTAAAATTTTATTTTTATCTTTTCACTCAAAAAAACTGCTTTCTGGGGCTATTTTTGAAGAGGGCATTTATGTCTTTTACACATACGAAAGATCGAGAGCCAGTTTAGATTCTCATGTCACACTATGACTAGATTTCCTTAATGTTTTCTAATGCAAAATCAATCATGCAAATTATTTTAAATTTTATTTAGATCAGATGAAAGTGGTTCTTGTTTCCTTTTTTAAGAAAGTTCCAATCTTCTTGTTGCATTGTTTACTTATACAGGAAGAGATATATGTGGCAAGGGCACCAGGAAGATTGGATGTGGTTGGAGGAATTGCAGACTACTCTGGAAGCCTTGTTTTTGCAGGTAATTTTTTTAAATGACACTAAACTAGAGAAAGTTTTTGAGGATCTGCATATTTTTTATCTTTGATACTTGAAAAATACATAGGGAGAAACAGACTATATATAGGCTTATATGCTTTACGTATCATTTCTTTGGAAAACTAGTTGGCAAAGATATTGGGAGGCACAATACAGTCTAACAACAGACAAACAAGAGGAGCTTCGCTCCCTTTGAGCACGTAAGTCTTGACAACAACCTACTTACATGTTATTTCTTATTTCTTATTTCTTATTAATGCAATGGGTTTTTAGAAAATTTTGATATTTGGACATTGTACTTTGAAAAGCTATTATATATAGTATTGAAAAGGATTTTGTATTTGGATGACACTACTATAAATATAATGGTTGAAAAGTTTATTAACCATTAGAAACATTGTTTTTCTAAAAGGGAAAAAAGTATTAACTTTTTCAGATAAATTAAATGATTGAAAATGTATTGGTTTTCCTGAAAATTTTGCTAGTGATAATAGAGATAACTTACACTGAAAGGAATATAAGTATGTCGACCATGCAAAAGCCCACTAATGAACCCTGTGAACCCCAAAAATTGGAAGCTATTTGTAACGCCCCGATTCTCAGGTATTGATTTAATGTGGGAATTCTTAGTTTCAAGGGTTACTCGACGAGTTGATTGCCCTACTCGCCGAGTAGCAGCGGGTTGGTCCACGCATTTTAATGACCTATTCGCCGAGTCCAAGAAGGGACTCGACGAGTAGGAGCTGGCAGATGAAACCCTAAATCTCGGGGTTTTGCACCCTATTTAATGGATCATTGGCCTCCCCCAGCCTCCCCTCTACTGCCCTTTGTCCCTCTCAACCCTAAATCGTGTGTGTGTGTCTTCTTTTGGTGTGTTCAAGCTTGGAGGAGGAACTTTGAAGAAGGAAACACTTGGGGAAGCAAGGAAATCAAGGCTAGGAACTTGTGGGGAGCTTAGAGGTTCATCAGTTGTCACTTCTTGGAAGGTATTAAGCTGTTCCTTTAGCCCCTCTCTCTTTTGACCTCTTTTGGATGGGTTTTATGAAAGGCTCCCCATGTTTAAGCTAAGATCTGAAGTTGTAACTTCAGATCTGGACTCCCTTTGACCTCTAGATCCATAAAGTCACCAGCCTTGTCTGGTAGGAACCTTTCCTCAAGTGTGAGACTTCATTGCAAGCTTAGTTTTTCCATTTAAGGGTCTTAAAGCCTTGCATGCACGTAAAGTTTGCGACTTTACGTGATAAACATGCCCTAGAAGCTTGGATCTGAAATTTGGAACCTTGCCATGGCTTAAATAGTGTCTGCATGGATGAAGGTCTGCAAGGACTCGTCGAGTTGATGAATAACTCAGCGAGCCTGTTGAAGATAGCCATGAAATCGACAAGTTGGATGAACAGCTCGGCAAGTCCGTTGAAGATTGCCTTGGACTCGGCAAGTCGTTCGAAGAATCGGCGAGTCGGCGAGGGTTTCTCCCAATTCTTGGATGTATGAACTCGACGAGTTAAAAGGGAACTCGACGAGCCAATCAAGGATTTCACGACTTCTCGAGTTCAGGAAGGACTCGACGAGTCGAGTCAACATGGATTGGTGCTTTGACTATAAGCGTTGACTTTAACCAAGAGTTGACCAGATGACTTCTAAGGGTAGTCTGATAATTTGGAAACTTATGAAAAAGGATTGTATGGTAATCATAGGTAGAGAAGTTCGTGTTGGTGATCCGGGAGATGAAGCTTTCTAGTTTTTTGACGTCAGTTGCGAGGTGAGTTATCCTCACTATACTAAGGGGTCTAAGGCACCAAGGCGGGCCCATTGGATTTGATATCTTAGTAGTTATTGATATGTTGAGTTGAGTTAGTAATGTATGCCAGTTGATATGCTAGCCGGGTAGGTCGGTAGGACTGCCTATAATACTGATTGATTTCCTGTATGTGCATTTATTTGTTACATGTTGACATGTTATATGGGGTGGGTTGAGGTTGTACTGCTCCGTGCGGTAGCCAACAAACCCGAGAGTATTCCAGATATGATTTGAGGGCCCGGAAGGCATTCCAGACTCATACTGAGGACTCGGGAGCATTCCAGATACGAGCTGAGGGCCCGGTAGGCATTCCAGTCTCGCACTGAGGGCTCAATGGCATTCCAGATACGAGCTGAGGGCCCGGTAGACATTCCAGACCCGTACTGAGGGCCTAGGGGTAGTCCAACTTGTAAAGTTGTGGGCCCAGTGCATGCTGTTCTGTTTTGATTGATATGATATGTTAATGTTGATATTGCTATAGGGACTGTATGTATATCAGTATTTTGGGGGTAACTCACTAAGCTTTCGGGCTTACAGTTTCAGTTTATTGTTTCAGGTACATCAGAGTATCAAGGCAAGGCTAAGGCGTGATCGTAGAGCTCCTCCTATTGTGTTAATATTTCTGGGGAAAACTCGGATAATCAATATTTTGAAAACAAAGTTGTAATGTTTGATGAACTTGATATGTTTTAAAAAGTTTAAATTGGTTTGAAAATTTGGGTGTTACAAGTTGGTATCAGAGCCTTGGTTTGAGTGAATTGGAGGAACATTCGTGTGAATCCAGTCTCAAATCAAGGAAAGGTTTTCAAAAATGTTTTAAGAAATTGGTTTTCAAAATAAATGAAGGAGGATGCAGGGTGTACGATCAGCCGGAGGCAGTAAGCAGACCCCAAAATACCATACAGTTCTTTGATTATGTGATATGTTAGAACAGCATGCTAGTGCTAGGCTAGGGATATTTAGGAATTGCATGATAGAATTTCCTGATACATGACGCCTACTAGCCAAGGGTTTTCCTTATAAGAAATTGGCATCATTACTGTATTTATCTAGTGTAGGCATCACGGTTGTACATAATTAAGATCTTATAGCCTGAGAATGTTTGATTTAGCCTTATGTTCTGTTCTTGTTTAATTGGGAGCTTAGGGTAGAATTGAATATTCCAAAGTCTATAGGGTCCATCGTTATGTATGGCTAGCATACGCTAGTGCTGCAGGGGTGGTGGAAGTTTCATGGGTAGATAGGTTATTGGGAGGAGTTCGCCGACTTCGAGGCATTTAGCCTTCCTTTAGCAGTGAGGCTTGAGTGATCAATATGATTATGTGTATTGTTAGGTCCTTGTGATGATACTTGGGACAAATATGGGTAAGTGTGGAAGGTAGTATGGGCCCGTACTACTGAAAGCATAGGATCCATACGTGTAACAAGGAAGTCACAACCCCTAGGGTTTTGTCGGGGGTTGGTCCCCAATTATTCGTATGACCAGGCGCTTTGTGCCCGGATCCGGTTTGGGATCAGGATCAGGATCAGGAGAGGGCAGACAGGGGGAGCTGACAGCGCCCGAGACTATCGGCCAGATGAGGCCAAATGAGATGGATGACAGGATCTGTGCGATCCTGCATGATGAGGTTGCTGCGTTGTTCCGGGCCGAGTTGTCGGAGATGTTCGGGTCGGTTAAGACCACCATGGTGGAGTATTTTGATAAGCGTTACGCAGCCCTTGCAGAGACTGTCGCCGCAGCAGCTGCATCAACTATATCTACGACCGAGGGAGGAGTTGGTATGGGTTTTCAGTACAGGGACTTCGATAACACGAAGCCCCCTACTTTTGATAGGACGCAAGATCCCATCAAGGCTATGAGATGGATTTCAGATGTGAAGCGGTGTTTCTTCACCTACTCGTGTCCTGCTGACCAAAAGTTCAGGTGTGCTCTGAACCTGCTTAGGTTTGGGGCCAAGGACTGGTGGAGACTTGCGACTGGGGCTTACACTAATGATCAGAGAGCTGATGTTACTTGGGAGCACTTCAGGGATATGTTCCGCGCCCGCGGGAACGTTTTGCACATGAGTTTCTGAGTTTGAGACAGGATGGAGAGTCGGTTACAGAGATCACTCGTATGTTCACTGAGCGGGCGATGTTCTGCCCAGAGTTTGCTTCCGAGCAGTCTCAGATGACCCGTTATCTGAGTACGCTCAAGACTGATATCCGACAGTTTGTATCTACCCAGTGATGTGATACTCTTTTGGAGTTGCAGGAGGCCGCCAGACGGCGGGAGTTAGAGATTGAGCTGCAGCTAAGGGAGCAGCGGCCGGCCCCGACACTATCACAGCCGGCGCCGAAGCCATCTAAGACCATTGATACTAGGACCGGGGGTCAGCAAGGCCGCACTTGTGGGAAGTGCGGCAAGGGTCATTCTAGCGTATGTCGGGCTGGGACTGGTTGCCACAAGTGTGGCAAGGAGGGGCATTACGCGAAGGATTGTCGCCAGGCAGCCCCATTTTAGGGTATGAGGTTATGTTATCACTACAACCAGGTTGCTCACATGAGGGCCAACTGTCCACTACTTGCCGCCCAGTCGGTGCAGGCTACAGCGCCGACTACCTTGAGGATCACGGATGGGAGACCAGTCAAGACAGAGCCTCCGAAGGCTCAGGGTCGTGCTATCCAGCTTACGGCGGAGGAGGCCAGAGCAGCACCAGATGTGGTTGCTGGTACATTTCTATCCTCATCTCATTTTATTTATCTACTGTATGCTTATCTGTAGCACCTGTAATTAGTTATGTTTTTGGTGAACTCTTTGCATGCTTTGGTCTTATTGACTCGGGGGAGAGTCGGTCCTTCATGCCTCAGTCTTTTAGTAGAGAGTTCAGTGTGCCAGTGGGCAAGTTAGAGTGTCCGTTGCGATTGTCTATCGCTAACGAACACGTGGTTTGTGCTTCTTCAGTTTATCGAGGATGTGACTTGGATATTTTCAGGGTGTCTTTTCCGTTAGATCTGATTCCGATCCCCATGGGGGAGGTGAGCGTGATTGTGGGCATGGATTGGCTCAGTCGGTCCGGTGCTATGATTGATTGCAAGGGCCAGCGAGTGGTAGTTCGTACCCCAAGTGGGGGAGAACTAGTTATATATGGTGAGGGCACCAGAGTAGGATAAGAACTTTGTTCAGCTTCCAGGGCTCAGCAGTACATTCAGCATGGGTATATGGGTTACCTGGCATATGTGGTAGATACGCGAGTCAGGGACCAGACCTCGGTTTCCGATGTACCAGTGGTCAGAGAGTTTGCAGATGTGTTTCCGGAGGAATTGCCAGGGATGCCTCCGAAGAGGCAGGTCGACTTCAGGATCGACCTAGTGCCAGGTGTGGCCCCTATAGCTAAGGCGTCGTACTGATTGGCGCCCCCGAGATGCAGGAGCTATCGTCGCAGCTGCAAGAACTGATGGGCAAGCAGTTCATTCGACCTATCATTTCTCCATCGGGAGCGCCGATTCTTTTTGTCCGGAAGAAAGACGGTTTGCATCGGATGTGTATTGATTACCGGGAGTTGAACAAGCTAACGGTGAAGAACCGTTACCCACTCCCGAGGATAGACAATCTCTTCGATTAGTTGCACGGTGCATCGTGGTTTTCTGTAACGCCTGTGTTTCCGGGCTTGCCATTTTTAGCAATGTAATAGTCCAGGTTAACCTTTGTAACCCATTTTGAAATAATAAGATTGTATTTTTTGAATACTATGTGTTTTGTGCTTAATTGCTTAATGATGTGGTTTGATTAATTAAGAATAAAAATAAGCGTCAAAATTTAAGTGTAAAATAAACTTAATATCTTTGAATAATGTTGTAGTAGTTGAAACGAGGTTTCCGAATATATATGGAACGCCCAAATCTGACTTCGTATGAGGAAGTTATGATTTATCGAAGTTTCGGCTTAGCGGTATGCAGCCTGTTTTACTCGATTTGAGATCGAGCGGTTTTTAGCCGAAGCAATCTAAACGAGAATCGAAGGCCTCGTTGTTGGTATCAAAGCGATAAAAAGTTAGGCGAGAACGGACGTCAAACGAAGAAGTTATGAATTGATAACGAAGTTTTTCTGTCACGGCCTATTAAAAATAAATACTAAAAGTAAATTCGAAATTAGCCAACGGAGTCTAAACGAAAGTTGTAGAGTGTGGTCTCACCTTCGCGTGGATATAAACAACGTCGAAAACGGAGTTCGTATGAAGAACATATGAATTTCCGAAGTTTATTAAATATTTTGTAATTAAATTTAATTGGAAATTCGGAAGCATTATCCGAAGGAGTCACCGGTCTGATCCGAGGTACGCCCCGCGTACTCCGAAGGTGTCGACACTCGCAGCAAGTGGCTCGGATGACGCATGCAATGACGATTTCGGAAGCAGTACGCGCCGCGTACTGCAGTACGCCCTGCGTACTCCGAGGCTCCAGCCTCCTATAAATAGGATGCGAGGGCAGCCGACCCAATTGCCAATTTCGTCTCTTCTCTCTCCTGTTTTGCATCGTTTTGCGTGCCAGAAATATCCCGAAGCCCCGGTATTATTCTCAAGCCCCGAAGCAAGTCCCGAGATCCCTAAGATCCCAAGAAGTGCGGTTGCCGAGCCGAAGCTCTGCCCGCGAGAAGTTCGATTTTTGAAGAGATCTTCCAGATCTGCTGAGGATTACTACTTTTGCAAGCCGTAGTGCTCTCTGATCATCTTCTGATCAAGTGAGTGTGTAGTTACTTTCTTCTAACACATAATTATGAAGTATTTTATACGGAATACGTATTATGTGTATAATTTTGTGGTTATGTGTGTGAATGTGTGTTCGCTTTCTTCTAACTCATAGATATGATTTATTCTCTATGAGATATGTGTTATGTGTGTGTGTGTGCCTCATTTGTTATGTGAAATATGTGTTGTTTAAAGCATGCTATACAGGTTTTTAAACTATGTATACAAATTGTATAATTTTTATCTACTAATATGTTGGGTAGAACATGGGTAGATAGTTGGTGTGTAATAAACAGATGAGAGGCCTCGTTGTTGTTTGATTTAGTCATCTAGCGGAGTTTAGATGACGACCACATACTTTTCTAGATAGTCTTGTAGAAACATTAGCAGGTTCGCCACCTGTAGGTGTTAATGAACTTGGGTGTTCATTCGCTGTACTCCATCCCCCTCATGGTTGCCTTATTTGACTTATATTGTTGAGGTACCCCTGAAGCATGTGTTGTCGCCCCGATGAAATATTCTTAGACTTGGTCCCTTATGTTAGTTGTCTTAGGGACATAAAGTGAGAATAACGGGAATGGGTAATTGGGTTATTGTTAGTTGGTGGAAATTAAATATGATTATTTATTGTGGGTTGAAAACCCTATATGCTCACTAGGCTCCGAAGCCTAACCCACTCAGTTTTATTTGTATTACAGGAAGTGGTGCAAGGGCATGAGATGGATGAACCATCAGTTGTTTTGTTTACAAGTCTGTATCTGTATATATTTGTTGAATGACTTGTAATGTTATCGTTTATCCTTATTGGTCTGTATCGGAACACGACACCCCGAGTTTTGATTATAATGAAAATACATTTCTTTTATGAAATGCTTTGGTAAACATTGTTTTATCATGTTTTGTTTTTGGGAACAAATTCTACAACTCTTTCAAATCAAAAGGATTTACTCTGAAAATATTTTAAAAGCATAAATGAAAATCAGTCTTTTCTGGCCGAGATTTTGGGGATGTCACAGTTGGTATCAGAGCATTAGTTTAAGCGAACTAGGAATTTTTAGGATTTCTAGACTTAAACTTAGAATGCTAAGTGAAATTTTGAGATGTGTGTCTGTTGTGTTTTAGACACGAGCACTAGTTTATATTAGGAAAGTTGCCTAAAATGCTTTTATGCGCTAAATGTTATATGTTGCCATATATGATATTATTTGTTCGGATCTATGGTCTGTTGCCGACCGGATCTAGAAACCTTATGTGTGTAGGATTCTATGCGTGCGTCTACAATATTAGAACTAGCATGTAAACATTTCGGAGTGATAAGGATTATTTGAATATCTATCGTGATTGAGGATCTAATTTCACCTTATTCGGTGTGTAGATCAAAATGGTGAGAACAAGAAGTGGAGTTGGAAATGCGGACGAAAACAGGAATCAACCACCAGTGATTGAACAAATACCTGTCGTAGCAGCAGCACCTGAGCCAATAACCATGGCTGGTGTGCAAATGATGATTTAGACGATGTTGGATCGTCAGATGGATGAAACTAGACGGTTGCTTCAAAAGAATCGTGAAGAACTGTCAATTCGTGTGGAAGAGCCCGAATTAAATGAAGGGCACTCGGAAGGTGGAAACTTCAGTGCGTTTGTTGGTCCAGCCAACCCACCGATAGTTAGGCAAGATAATCGTGATGGAAGGAATGATGGAATGGGATGCAAGTACAAGGACTTTTTAACTTGTAAACCATCGAACTTTAATGGAAAGGAGGATCCAATTGGAGTTATGGATTGGATCTCCGAAATGGAGCTAGCCTTCATGACTTGTGGCTGCAGAGGCAAGTTGCAGACTATCTATGTCGTGCGTCAATTCCGAGGTGGAGCTGTTCGTTGGTGGAACACTCTAGGGAAGACTTTGAGCCCTAATGAGCCACTGCAATTATCATGGGCAGAGTTCTTGGTGCAGTTCAAGCGCAAGTTCTGCTCGGCTCAAAATCTGTTGGAACTAGAGAACAAGTTTCTGACATTGACGAAAGGCAGCATGACAGTTGATGAATACACCAATAACTTCACTGATAAGATGGAGTTTGCCTTGCGTATCGTCCCAGACGAGCTGACAAAGGTGGACCGGTATGCGAAGGGACTCCTATGGGAGTACGAGGTGCCAGTACATCAGGCACTTACTCTAGAGGCAGCTATCTAGGCTGCCAAGTCTGTTGAGAACATGATTAAGGGAAGAACCACCGACAAGGTTGAGGTTGGTGAGAAAAGTAAGTTTGAGGGAACATCTGGTTCCGGTAAGAAAGGAAAATTTTCGAAATCTGATTCGAAAAAGTTTGGAGGAAAAGGAGGCGAAGCGAAGTGGTGTGATAAGTGTACGAAAAAGCACTTTGGGAAATGTAGCGAGGATGTAACCTGCTACAAGTGTGGAAAGGTTGGAAATTTTGCCAATGAATGTCCGAACAACAAAAGGATGTGTTTTGGGTGCAATGAAGAGGGGCATATTTTGAAAGACTGTCCAAAGAAGAAGGAGGCAGCAAAGCCCAACATTCCACGAAAGCCGAAGGCGAGAGCCTTCCAGATGACACTTGAGGCTGCTAAAGATGAAGCTGATGTCGCTTCAGGTACCATTCTCGTAAACGAATTACCTGCTCAAATTTTGTTTGATTCTGGAGCCAACTACTCCTTTATTTCGCACGAGTTTGGTAGAAAGCTAGCCTTGCCTGTTGATAGACTAGATAATGCTTTATTAGTCGAAATAGCTAGTGGCAAGTTTCTACCTGTTAGCCATCGTATGAAAGACATCTTAATTGATCTTAATGGGAATAAGTTTCACGAGGAATTATTGCCTATCAAGCTAAATGGTTTCGACATCGTGTTCGGAATGGATTGGCTTAGTGCCAATGATGCCGAAATTTTATGCAAGAAGAAGATAGTTAAAGTAAACCCGCCTGGGAAAGATTTGTTTATGGTGTATGGGGACAAACGGCGAGTGAATTCAAGAATCATTTCCCTAATGAAAGCCAGAAAGTGTTTGACCAAGGGATGTACATCATATTTAGCATTCATGATTGAGGCTAAGAAAGAAAAGAAGGTGATGCAGAGTATTCCAGTGGTGTGTGATTATCCAGAAGTGTTTCCCAAAGATCTTCCTGGATTACCACCTGATAGACAAGTGGAGTTCAGAATAGACTTCTTGCCAGGAACCACGCCAATAGCAAAAGCACCTTATCGATTAGCACCAACGGAGATGAAGGAGCTGATGATGCAACTTCAGGAGTTATTGGACAAAGGTTTCATTAGACCTAGTTCATCGCCCTGGGGAGCTCCGATGTTATTTGTGAAGAAGAAAGATGGAAGTATGAGAATGTGCATCGATTACAAAGAGCTGAACAAAGCAACAATAAAGAATAGATACCCGTTGCCGAGGATTGATGACCTGTTTGATCAATTGCAAGGTTCGAGCTATTTCTCGAAGATCGATCTTAGGTTAGGATATCATCAGCTAAAAGTAAGAGAGCAAGATATCGAGAAGACTGCATTCAGAACTAGATATGGACACTAAGAGTTCTTGGTTATGCCGTTTGGACTAACCAATGCTCCGGCAGCGTTCATGGATTTGATGAATAGGGTTTGTAATCCTTTCCTTGATAAATCCGTGATAGTGTTCATAGACGACATTCTGATTTACTTGAAAAGCCAGGAGGAGCATGGCAGACACTTGCGAGAAGTGTTAGAAGTTTTGAAGAAGGAGAAGCTGTATGCGAAGATCTCCAAATGTGATTTTTGGATTCATGAAGTCCATTTCTTGGGTCACGTGGTCAACCAAGAAGGAATAATGGTTGATCCAGCGAAGTTCGAAGCTGTGATGAAGTGGGAACAACCAAAAAGTCCCACGGAGATTCGAAGCTTTTTAGGATTAGCCAGATATTACCGCAGGTTTATCCGAGGCTTTTCTTCGATTGCTACTCCGTTAACATCTTTGACCCACAAAGGAGCTACTTATGCTTGGAGTGATAAGCATAAAGAAGCATTCGAGAAGTTAAGGAAGAAGCTATGCGAGGCACCGATACTTTCTCTACCCGATGGAGTTGAAGACTTCGCTGTTTATAGCGATGCGTCTGGTGTTGGATTGGGTTGTGTTTTGACCCAAAGAGAAAAGGTGATAGCATATGCGTCTCGACAGCTGAAAGAGCATGAAAAGAATTACCCGACTCATGATTTGGAATTGGCAGCGGTAGTTTTCGCTCTGAAAATATGGAGGCATTACCTCTATGGCACGAAGTGCAAACTTTTCACTGATCATAAGAGTCTCCAATATCTCTTTAATCAGAAAGAATTGAATATGAGGCAACGACGCTGGCTAGAATTACTTAAAGACTACGACTACGAGATACTTTACCACCCCGGTAAAGCTAATGTTGTTGCTGATGCTCTCAGTCAGAAAGTCAATCTTGAAAGGAAAAGGCTAAGAGCGTTGAGAATTGAAATTGTCTCGACCATTGTGGAGAATATAGAGAAAGCTCAAGAGGAAGCTTCTGAAAAGAATGACCGAAAGGAGGAACGTTTGGGTAAAACGTTGGTGTTTGGTACAAACACTCATGGACTAAAGGTATTCCAAGATCGTATTTGGGTACCTAAGTCAGGAGGAATTAGGGATATTCTGATGGGAAAAGCTCACAAAACCATGTACTCAATTCATCCGGGTAGCACTAAAATGTATAGGGACCTGAAACCCTACTACTGGTGGCCGACGATGAAGCTTGATGTTGCAAAGTATGTGGTCGAGTGTGTGACTTGTGCGAGAGTCAAGACACAACATCAGAAACCGTACGGGAGTTTAGAACCATTGCCTGTGCCTATGGGTAAGTAGGAAGACATTGCTATGGACTTTGTCACTAAACTGCCCAGAACAAAGAATGGTCACGACATGATTTGGGTAGTCGTTGATCGATTCACTAAGAGTGCACATTTCATAGCGGCCAAGGAGAAATGGTCTATGGAAAAGCTTGTGAATTTTTATGTAAAGGAAATTGTGAGGCTTCACGGTGTTCCGTTAACGATTGTATCGGATCGTGATAGCCGTTTCACTTCGAGGTTTTGGAAAAGTCTACAAGAGGAAATGGGTACCAAGTTATGTTTAAGCACAACTTACCATCCGCAGATTGATGGTCAGAGTGAAAGAACAATACAAACACTTGAAGATATGCTGAGAGCATGTACCTTGGAATTCCTAGGTAATTGGGATGAACATTTACCATTGGTAGAATTTTCCTATAATAATAGTTTCCACTCGAGCATTAAGATGACACCTTATCAAGCTTTGTATGGACAGAAGTTTCGTACGCTGTCTTGTTGGCTTAAGGCTGGGAAAAAGCAGTTTATGGGACCAGAGATGGTTCATCAAACTGCTGAAAAGTTGAAAATAATTAGGGAAAGAATGTTAGCAGCTCAGGATCGTCAAAAGAGCTATGCTGACAAGAAGCGAAGACCGATGACTTTTGAGGTTGGAGATTCGGTTTTGCTTAAAGTCTCGTCGTGGAAGGGACTTATAAGATTTGGTAAAAGGGGAAAGTTGAGTCCAAGGTTTATTGGACCGTTTAAAGTTCTTCAGAGGGTTGGGAACCAAGCTTACAAGCTCGAATTACCCGAAGAACTGAATGGAATTCACAACACTTTTCATGTGTGTTATTTGAGGAAGTTCACGGGAGAAGTTCCCAATATAATTCCAATTTCTAAATTGAGAGTTGATGAGAACAAAAGTTTGATTGAAGAACCAGAGTCAATTGTTGAACGAAAGACTAAGAAGTTGCGACGCAAAATGGTTGGGTTAGTGCTTGTCCAATGGAAACACACGAATGGGCCGAATCTCACCTGGGAGACGGAGAGTGACATGTTGAGTCGCTATCTGCATTTGTTTGTTGATGTGTGATTCCGAGGACGGAATCATTCTAAGGTGGAGAGAATTGTAACGCCTGTGTTTCTGGGCTTGCCATTTTTAGCAATGTAATAGTCTAGGTTAACCTTTGTAACCCATTTTGAAATAATAAGATTGTATTATTTGAATACTATGTGTTTTGTGCTTAATTGCTTAATGATGTGGTTTGATTAATTAAGAATAAAAATAAGCGTCAAAATTTAAGTGTAAAATAAACTTAATATCTTTGAATAATGTTGTAGTAGTTGAAACGAGGTTTCTGAATATATATAGAACGCCCAAATCTGACTTCGTATGAGGAAGTTATGATTTATCGAAGTTTCGGCTTAGCGGTATGCAGCCTGTTTTACTCGATTTGAGATCGAGTGGTTTTTAGCCGACGCAATCTAAACGAGAATCGAAGGCCTCGTTGTTGGTATCAAAGCGATAAAAAGTTAGGCGAGAACGGAGGTCAAACGAAGAAGTTATGAATTTATAACGAAGTTTTTCTATCACGGCCTATTAAAAATAAATAATAAAAATAAAATCGAAATTAGCCGATGGAGTCTAAACGAAAGTTGTAGAGTGTGGTCTCACCTTCGCGTGGATATAAAGAACGTCGAAAACGGAGTTCGTATGAAGAACATATGAATTTCCGAAGTTTATTAAATATTTTGTAATTAAATTTAATTGGAAATTCGGAAGCATTATCCGAAGGAGTCACCGGTCTGATCCGAGGTACGCCCCGCGTACTCCGAAGGTGTCGACACTCGCAGCAAGTGGCTCGGATGACGCATGCAATGACGATTTCGGAAGCAGTACGCGCCGCGTACTGCAGTACGCCCTGCGTACTCCGAGGCTCCAGCCTCCTATAAATAGGATGCGAGGGCAGCCGACCTAATTGCCAATTTCGTCTCTTCTCTCTCCTGTTTTGCATCGTTTTGCGTGCCAGAAATATCCCGAAGCCCCGGTATTATTCTCAAGCCCCGAAGCAAGTCCCGAGATCCCGAAGATCCCAAGAAGTGCGGTTGCCGAGCCGAAGCTCTGCCCGCGAGAAGTTCGATTTTTGAAGAGATCTTCCAGATCTGCTAAGGATTACTACTTTTGCAAGCCGTAGTGCTCTCTGATCATCTTCTGATCAAGTGAGTGTGTAGTTACTTTCGTCTAACGCATAATTATGAAGTATTTTATACGGAATACGTATTATGTGTATAATTTTGTGGTTATGTGTGTGAATGTGTGTTCGCTTTCTTCTAACTCATATATATGATTTATTCTCTATGAGATATGTGTTATGTGTGTGTGTGCCTCATTTGTTATGTGAAATATGTGTAGTTTAAAGCATGCTATACAGGTTTTTAAACTATGTATACAAATTGTATAATTTTTATCTACTAATATGTTGGGTACAACATGGGTAGATAGTTGGTGTGTAATAAACAGATGAGAGGCCTCGTTGTTGTTTGATTTAGTCATCTAGCGGAGTTTAGATGACGACCACATACTTTTCTAGATAGTCTTGTGGAAACATTAGCAGGTTCGCCACATGTAGGTGTTAATGAACTTGGGTGTTCATTCGCTGTACTCCATCCCCCTCATGGTTGCCTTATTTGACTTATATTGCTGAGGCTCCCCTGAAGCATGTGTTGTCGCCCCGATGAAATATTCTTAGACTAGGTCCCTTATGTTAGTTGTCTTAGGGACATAAAGTGAGAATAACAGGAATGGGTAATTGGGTTATTGTTGGTTGGTGGAAATTAAATATGATTATTTATTGTGGGTTGAAAACCCTATATGCTCACCAGGCTCCCAAGCCTGACCCACTCAGTTTTATTTGTATTACAGGAAGTGGCGCAAGGGCATGAGATGGATGAACCATCAGTTGTTTTGTTTACAAGTCTGTATATATATATATTTGATGAATGACTTGTAATGTTATTGTTTATGCTTATTGGTCTGTATCGGAACATGACACCCCGAGTTTTGATTATAATGAAAATACATTTCTTTTATGAAATGCTTTGGTAAACATTGTTTTATCATGTTTTGTTTTTGGGAACAAATTCCGCAACTCTTTCAAATCAAAAGGATTTACTCTGAAAATATTTTAAAAGCATAAATGAAATCGGTCTTTTCTTGCCGAGATTTTGGGGATGTCACATTTTCTAAGATAGATTTGAGGTCTGGGTATCATCAGGACAAGGTCAGGGAGGAGGACGTGGAGAAGACCGCATTCTGAACTCATTATGGACATTACGAGTTCGTGGTGATGTCGTTTGGGCTCACCAACGCGCCAGCAATGTTCATGGACCTGATTAATCGAGTCTGTAGACCGATGCTTGATCGCTAGGTCATAGTGTACTCCATGACCCGCGAGCAGCATGAGGAGCATCTACGAGAGCTGTTAGGAGTTTTGATACGAGAACGGTTGTATGCCAAGTTCTCGAAGTCTGAGTTTTGGTTACAAGAGGTCTAGTTCCTCGGACATCTCATTAACCAGGAGGGGATTTTGGTCGATCCGGCCAAAATCGAGGCGGTTATGCAGTGGGAAATTCCAAAATCTCCCTCAAATATTAGGAGTTTTCTAGGATTGGCAGGGTACTACCGGAGGTTCATACGGGATTTTTCCAAGATTGCAGTACCCCTCACTATTCTGAAGAGGAAGGGGGTGGATTTTCGATGGGGCCCCGAGCAGCAGAGGGCGTTTGAGACCCTCCGTCAGCTTTTGTGTGAGGCACCAGTCTTGACACTCCCGGTGGGAGCTGAGGACTTTGTGGTGTTCTGTGATGCATCCATCACAGGTTTAGGGGCGGTCCTTATGCAACGAGGACGACAGATAGCCTACGCATCCCGGCAGCTGAAGCTGCATGAGACGAGATACCCTACGCATGACTTGGAGCTGGGGGTGGTGGTGTTCGCCCTCAAGATATGGAGACATTATCTCTATGGGGTCCGTTGTACCATTTACATGGATCACAAGATCTTGAGACATATCATGGATCAGCCGAACTTGAACATGAGGCAGCGCAGGTGGCTGGATGTAGTCAAGGACTACGATTGCGAGATCCTTTACCATCCTGGTAAAGTGAATGTGGTTGCGGATGCCTTGAGCCACAAGTCAGGTGGGTCTTCCACCCCCGCGGTATGTATGAGGATAGCGATGGATACTCCACTTGTGTGTTTGATCAGAGATGCCCAGGTAGAGGGAATGCGACCAGAGAATTGGAAGCTAGAAAGGATCAAGGATGAGAATACCCGGTTCGTGCAGGATAGTCGGGGACTACTGACCCGATGTGGTTGGGTTTGGGTTCCGATGTCTGGTGGGGTTAGGCAGATGGTTATGGAGGAGGCTCATAAGTCTCACTTCTCCATTCACCTGGGGGCCACCGAGATGTACCGGGATTTGAGTTTGAGCTACTGGTGGCCGTGTATGAAGCGTGAGATTGCCTGGTACGTCGAGAGGTGCTTGACCTGTAGGATGGTCAAGGCCGAGCATCAGAGGCCGCATGGCAAGCTGCAGCCCCTGGAGATTCCCATGTGGAAATGGGAACAGATCACAATGGATTTTATCACAAAGTTACCAAGGACGGCGAAGGGGTTTGACGCCATTTGGGTCATCGTGGATCGATTGACCAAGAGCGCCCATTTCTTGGCCATACGGGAGAGTTCGTCGGCCGAGAAGTTGGCCGAGGTGTATGTTCACGAGATCGTGTCTCGCCATGGGATTCCCGTTTCCATTGTCTCTGATCGGGATGTCAGGTTTACCTCCCGCTTCTGGCAAAAGTTTCACAAGGAGCTGGGCACGCGATTGCATTTCAGCACAGCATTCCACCCGCTGACAGAGGGCCAGAGCGAGCAGACTATTTAGACCCTCGAGGATATGTTGAGGGCGTGTGTCATCGACTTTGGTGGGAGTTAGGACTCTCACCTACCACTTGTGGAGTTCGCCTACAACAACAGCTATCATTCTAGTCTTGGCACCCCACCATTCGAGCTATTGTACGGGTGTAGGTGTCGCACCCCGGTTTGTTGGGGAGAGGTGGGTCACAGGGTAATGGGTCGGATGGAGGTGGTCTTGCAGACTACCAAGAAGATTCAATAGATCAGGTAGCGATTGCAGACAGCTCAGAGTCGGCAAAAAAGTTACGCCGACAGACGCCGATCTGAGTTGGAATTCCAGGTAGGTGACATGGTACTCCAAAAGGTCTCACCCTGGAAGGGTGTGATCCGCTTCAAGAAGAGGGGAAAATTAGGCCCTTGGTATATTGGGCCATTCAGGATCATCGCCAGGGTGGGAAAAGTGGCCTATAGGCTTGAGCTTAGTCGGATTCACAGCACGTTCCCTATTTCGCAGTTACGGAAGTGCATCACGGACCAAGAGGCAGTAGTCTCACTGGATGACATTCAGCTTGATGAGCGCCTAAACTACGTAGAGAGGCCTGTGGACGTACTAGAGAAAAAGATGAAGATTCTGAGGTATAAGGAGATACCTTTGGTGAAAGTTCAATGGGAGCATCGGAAAGGGTCTGAGTGGACGTGGGAGTCGGAGGTTGAAATGCGGGAGCATTACCCAGAGTTATTTGCTGCAGCAGACTTCGAGGGCGAAGTCTAGTTCAAGTGGGGGAGATTTGTAACGTTACAATTCTCAGGTATTGATTTAATGTGGGAATTCTTAGTTTCAAGGGTTACTCGACGAGTTGATTGCCCTACTCGCCGAGTAGCAGCGGGTAGGTCCATGCATTTTAATGACCTACTCACGGAGTCCAAGAAGGGACTCGACGAGTAGGAGCTGCCAGATGAAACCCTAAATCTTGGGGTTTTGCACCCTATTTAAAGGATCATTGGCCTCCCCCAGCCTCCCCTCTACTGTCCTTTGTCCCTCTCAACCCTAAATCGTGTGTGTGTGTGTGTGTTCTTTTGGTGTGTTCAAGCTTGGAGGAGGAACTTTGAAGAAGGAAACACTTAGGGAAGCAAGGAAATCAAGGCTAGGAACTTGTGGGGAGCTAAGAGGTTCATCAATTGTCACTCCCTGGAAGGTATTAAGTTTTTCCTTTAGCTCATCTCTCTTTTGACCTCTTTTGGACGGGTTTTATGAAAGGCTCCCAATGTTTAAGCTAAGATCTGAAGTTGTAACTTCAGATCTGGACTCCCTTTGACCTCTAGATCCAGAAAGTCATAAGCCTTGCCTGGTAGGAACCTTCCCTCAAGTGTGAGACCTCATTGGATGTAACACCTGGATTCCCAGGTATGATATTTTGTTCCTTTATTTTTAGGTTTTGTGGGGGAACTTGGTGAGTTGACGTCTCGACTCGCCGAGTATGGCGCGGATTTGTACGCGAGTTCACAGATGGACTCGGCGAGTTCATGAGTGGACTCGGCGAGTCCACGCTGTTTAATGAAGCCCTAATTTCCAATGTTTGAGACCTATTTAAAGGGCCTTATGGCCGTCATTTGCGGCCACCAACCCCAGAGAGAAACCCTAAAGAGATCTAGAACGTTTGTGAGGAAGGAGAGGCTAATCTTGAACTTTGGTGGGTGTTTTTGCAAGAAGGAAGTGTTTAAGGCAAGAGGAGGCTGAAGGGGGTGCGATTTTTGGTGGTTTTGAGCTCATAGAGATTGCATTGAGGTATTATTCTCGGAACTTCTTCAGTTTTGGTGTTGATTCTTATTGTTAGGGTTTTCCTAACCCTTTTAGAGATTGATTAAGTGGTGTATTTGGTCCCTTCTCGAGTTTGTGTTCTGGATCTGGACCCAAAGAGGTCCAGTGACCTTAACCCTTGAAGCTTTATGAGTCATTTTGGAAGTCATGAACTTGGAATGTCATTTTTGGGGCTAAATCACCATTTTGGACCATTTCTATGTTATTTGTGTGTCAAGGTCCGAACTTTACATGATTATCATGCTTGGGGAGGCCAAATCTATGATTGTGTGGAATAGATCTGACCTCAGAAGTCGTTTTGAGTTTGTGCATGGAATGAACTCGCCGATTCCCAAGAACAGAGTCGGCGAGTAGTATGAAGGTTGCCCATTAATCAATCAGTGAGTGGACTTTCCGAGTTGGGGGAATGACTCGGTGAGTCAGGGAGAGTCAGGGGTCTGAGTTCAAGTTGGAACTCGCCAAGTGGTTCTTGGAACTCGGCGAGTTGAGTCGGGGTAGCCCCGCGATTCATGCAAGGTGGAACTCGTCGAGTCCAGGGAAGTGCTCGACGTACCAAGAGAGGTTCTTAGAGAGTCAGTGGACACGTGTAGACTCGCTGAGTCGCCCTTGTGCACTCGCCGAGTCGGGTCAAGTTTGATCGTTGACCTTGTTGACTTTTAGGGTTGAGTACAGTTGTATTTATGAGAGTATTACTTTTTGTGATTAGGCGAAGGCTAGATCATACTTCCTGCGAGTCAAATATTTTCCGAGACATCGAGGTGAGTCTTCTCACTATATGTTACCTAGAGTGGTACTATGTGATGACCAGAGGATCTTATGTGTTATGTATGAGATTATGTGCTATGTGATATTTCTATGTTGTATGATGATAAAGACTGGACCGGAGGGTCCAATGAGCTATGATCGGACCTAAGGGTCCAACGAGCTACGGGACTGGAGGGTCCCGCTGAGACACATTGACCAGAGGGTCGTATTATAGCCTTGAGTGTCGTATGTGCTGTATGTGGTATTTTGGGGAACTCACTAAGCATTTATGCTTATAGTTGTTGTGTTCTGTGTTTCAGGTACTACTGATGAGCGCGCGAAGGCGGCGACATGATTCATATACACATGCGTTGGATTTTTTGTAGAGATTCTGGGGAAATGTTTTGTGATAATAACATTTGATACAATGTGTTTGACATTATTTATGAATGAATGAATGTTTTTAAAAATGAAAAATTTTTTTGAAAATTTACGTTGTTACAAGTTGGTATCAGAGCCTTGGTTTGAGGGATTCGGATGCATCTTCGGGCGTATCTCAACTCAAACTGAGGAATTGAGAAAATTTTTGTTAATAAAGTAAAAATTTTGAAAAGAATAAAAAGAGTTTTGAGACAAACAGATCAGAGCCGTGTGTACGATCAACTAGCGCCCGAATGGTGAATCCCCAAAAATATCCTTACATTATGTGTTATGAGATATGTTATGTTATGCTTGCTAGAGTAGGCTAGTATACATATTAGGACTAGAGTGGCCTGATTTGTGATGCCTTAGCCTAGGAGATTTCTGCTGTTGAGATGCTTTGAGGGTAGAGTACCTGTAATCCAAGATCTAAGGAGGAAGACTTGGAGTGAATATTGATGCGGTGTGGTCAGTAGTATTGGGCCCGTACTACTGAAGACACCGGATCAGTGGGCATTCCAAGTAAGAATTTTTTGGACAACGGAGGAAAAGTAGGTTTGCATCATCTAGTATGTGTATGCTCGATCGAGTCTCTGATAATTTTTGTTGTATTTCAGAAGCATCATGGTTGGGACTCGACACACACCTGAGAACAGTGGTCTCAGCGACGAGGATACCCGTCGATTGATTCATGAGGAGGTTGTTGCTGCCATTTAGGCTGAGATTCCCGAGATGTTTGGGGACATCAAGACCACGTTGATTGAGACTTTTGATGAGCGGTACGCAGCATTAACTGAGGCGGCTGCAGCTGCAGCTACTGCTGCTGTTACTACGGCCAGACCTCAGGGAGGTGACTCGTTGTTGTTCCGGGAGTTCAGCAACACGAAGCCACCAGAGTTCGACGGGATGCAGGACCCGATTGCCGCTATGTGGTGGATCTCTGACATCGAGGGATGTTTCTATACGTGCTCTTGTCCAGAGCACTTGAGGGTTCAGTTCGCCTTGAACCATCTTCGCCTGGGAGCGAAGGATTGGTGGAAGTTCGTGACGGCGTACTTCACTTTGGCTGAGATTTCCGAGGAGACCTGGGAGAGGTTCACCGCTATGTTCAGAGAGGAGTATGTTCCCCCGGTGGAGAGGGAACGGTTGATTCAGGAGTTCTTGACCCTCAAGCAGGGTACTGATTCTGTGGCAGTCATCACCAGGAAGTTTCATGAGAGGGCGATGTTTCTCCCTGAGCAGGTGTCGTCTGAGCAGGATCGTATGAGCCGTTATCTAAGTGTGCTGAGGTGAGATATTCGGGAGTTTGTGGCGAAATCGACTTACCGAACATTTGCTGAGCTCCAGGCAAATGCCCAGAAGAGGGAGATCAAGTTGGAGACTCAGGCCAGGGAGGAGGCCGAGTCTCAGAGGATGGATCGGCGGCCGGCTCAGTCTCAGCCGGCAGCCAAGCGGGCTAAACCCGCTGATTAGATATTTGGAGGCGCGAAGGGCCGCACTTGTGGGAAGTGCGGTAAGAGTCTTGAGGGGTCGTGCAGGGCTGGGGTATGCTACAACCAGACCGGCAATCGGAAGGCCGAATGTCCGCAGCTTCTTCAGGGATCAGCACAGGGATCTGTGCCTGCTGCTAGGACAACCGAGGTTCGGCCGGTGAAGGTCGAGGCCCCGAAGGCTCGTGGGAGGGCATTTCAGTTGACCGCAGAGGAGGTCCACGCAGCGCTCGATGTTGTGGCTGGTATGTATTCTTTTTCATCTTTTATTTGAGTTGAGTTTTTATGCTTATATGATGATATGCGTAGGTACTTTTCTTGTGAGTTCTGTGTCTACGTTGGTATTATTTGACTCGGGTGCGAGTCGGTCGTTTGTTTCCATAGCTTTTAGTCAGCATATTAGTGTCCGTCGAGAGGTGTTGGATCAGCCTCTGCGAGTTTCCATAGCTGATGAGCGAGCAGTGTTTGCCTCGGATGTGATTCAAGGATGTGTCCTTGTGATCTTCGGTGTGGAGTTCACGACAGATCTGGCTCCGATCGCAATGGGGGACGTGTGTGTTATAGTGGCTATGGATTGGTTGAGCCGATATGGAGCTGTGATAGGCTGCGAGCGTCAGTTAGTGACGATTCGAGACCCTAGTGGGGGAATTCTTACAGTGCACGGTGAGGGTACACGTGCGGGGTCAGCATTTTGTTCGGCCGCTAGATCGAGACAGAGTCTACAGCAGGGCTGTAGAGGATTTGTGGCATATGTGATGGATGCGAGGGTTGTTTCAGAGAGACCGAAGTTGGTGGATGAGGATCCGATAGTGCGCGAGTTTCCGGATGTGTTTCTAGAGGAATTGTCGGGTGTGCCTCCGGAGAAGCAGGTAGAGTTCGGTATTGAGTTGGTTCCAGGAGCTACGCCTATCGCTAAGGCGTCCTATCGCCTTGCGCCTCTGAAGATGCAGGTGTTATCCTCGCAGCTTCAAGAGCTGCTGGGGAAGGGGTTTATCAGGCCGAGCAGTTCGCCATGGGGGGGCGTTGTGACATCCCCAAAATCTCGGCCAGAAAAGACCGATTTCATTTATGCTTTTTAAACACTTTTAGAGTAAATCCTTTTAATTTTAAAAGAGATGCAGAATTTGTTCCCAAAATCAAAACATGATAAAATAGATATTTATCAAAACATTTCATGATTTCATTTCATAATCAAAAGTCGGGATGTCATTTTCCGATACAGATCATAAAGCATAAACGATAACATTACAAGTCATTCAACAAATATATACAGACTTGTAAACAAAAACAACTTGATGATTCGCCCATCTTAAGCTCTTGCGCCACTTCCTGTAATGCAAATAAACTGAGTGGGTCAGGCTTGGGAGCCTGGTGAGCATATAGGGTTTTCAAACCCACAATAATTATATTTAATTTCATCAATCAACAATAAACCCGATTACCCATTCCCGTTATCGTCACCATAGGTTCCTAAAAATAACGTCTATTATAAGGAACTTATTTCAGGATTTTCATCGGGACTGACATTACTGCAGAGGGGTTACCTCAACAATAAGTATCCTAAAGGCAACCATGTGGGGGATAGAGTACACCGGTGAACACGTCGTTCACAACACCTACAGGTAATGAGCCTGCTAGTGTTCCACAGGACAGTCTAGAATAGTCTGTGGTCGTCATCCATACTCTGCTGAATGACTAGAATAACACCAATAACACCGAGGCCTCTCATCTGTTTATTTCACACCAATTATCTACCCATGTTCTACCCAACATATTAGTAGATAAAAATATACATTTTTATACATTGTTTAAAAAACCTGTATAGCATGCTTTAATCAATACATATTCCACATAACAGATGAGGCATACACACATAACACGTATTTCATAGAGAATATAGCAGGTCTATGAGATAGAAGAGAGTGAATATACATTCACACATATAACCACAAAATATATACACGTAGCATGTATTTTATATTAAATACTTCATAATACTGTGTTGGAATGAAAATAACTACACACTCACTTGATCAGAAGATGATCGGGCAGCACTACAGCTTGCAGAAGTAGTGTCTCTCTGTAGATCTGGAAGATCTACACAAAAACCGGCTCCTCGTGGGCAGGGCTTCGGCTCGGGAATAACGCTCTTCGGGATTCTCGGGGCTTCGGATCTCGCTTCGGGGCTCGGGAATATTACCGGGGCTTCGGGGTACAAACGGCACGCAAAACGAGGCAAAGGACGAGAGAGAAGGATGGAATTTGTAAAGAGGAAAGAGCTGCCTTCGGATCCCTTTTTATAGGCTGAACCCTCGCACGTACGCAGGGCGTAACTTCGGGGTACGCGGGGCGTACGCCTCGGTGGTCGTCAGCGCTTATGTCATCGGTCCTCTTACGTCATCGCATACGACTTCGGAGTACTCGAGTGCCCCTCGCTGTACGTGGGGCGTACAGCAGTACGCGCTGCGTACTTTGGATAGACCGGCTGATCCTTTCTTCGGATAATATCGGAGTTTAATTAAAAATAAATATTTAATATTTATTAAACTTCAAAAATTCATATCTCCTTCATACGAACTCCATTTTCGACGTGCTTTATATCCACGTGAAGGTGAGACTACGCTCTACAACTTTCGTTTAGACTCCGTCGGCTAATTTTGACTTTTATTTTTATTAATTATTTTTAGAAGGCCCGGACAGGAGAATTTTGTTTATAAAATCATAACTTCTTCGTCTGACGTCCGTTCTCGCCTATCTTTTCATCGTTTCGCTACTAACAACGAGATCTTCGATTCTCATTTAGATTGTTTCGGCTAAAAACCGCTCGATCTCAAATCGAGTATTCGGGCTGCATACTGCTAAGTCGAAACTTAGAAAAATCATAACTTCCTCATACGAAGTCAGATTTGGGCGTTCTTTTTATGCATGCTCTCGGTTGAACGAAATCTACGACTTTCGTTTAGATTGCTAAGGCTAAATATCGCTCTATCTTAAATTCATATTTTACGTCACTCGGCGTCATGCCGGTTCTGACGCGAAAGTTTTACAGGTCATAACTTCTTCGTTATAACTCGGATTTTGGCATTCCTTATATCTCCGGAATCCTTGTTTCAACCATTACAACTTTATGCAAAGATATCAGGCTTATCTCACACTTTAATTTTGATGCTTATTTTATTCTTAATCTAATTATATCACATAATTAAGCAAATAAACACATAACTTACATAATTCACAAATTCACAAATAATACATTTGTATTATTTCAAATTGGGGTTACAAAGGTTAACCTAGACTTTTACATTGCTAAAAATGGCAAGCCCAGAAACACGGGCGTTACAATTCTCCCCACCTTAGAATGATTCCGTCCCCGGAATCACACATCAACAAACAAATGCGGATAGCGACTCATCATGTCACTCTCCGTCTCCCAGGTGAGATTTGGCCCATTCGTGTGTCTCCATCGGACAAGCACTAACTCAACCATCTTAAGTCGCAATTCCTTAGTCTTTCGGTCAACGATTGCCTTCGGTTCCTCAATCAACCTTTTGTTCTCATCGATCCTCAACTCCGAAAGTGGAATTATGTCGGGAACTTCTCCCGTGAACTTCCTTAAGTAACACACATGAAAAGTGTTATGAATTCCATTCAGTTCTTCTGGTAGTTCGAGCTTGTAAGCTTGGTTCCCAATCCTCTGAAGAACTTTCAACGGTCCAATAAACCTTGGACTTAACTTTCCCCTTTTACCAAATCTTATAAGTCCCTTCCACGGCGAGACTTTAAGCAAAACTGAATCTCCAACTTCAAAAGTCATCGGTCTTCGCTTTTTGTCAGCGTAACTCTTTTGACGATCCTGAGCTGCTAACATTCTTTCCCTAATTATTTTCAACTTTTCAGCCGTTTGATGGACTATTTCCGGTCCCATAAACTGCTTTTCCCCAGCCTCAAGCCAACAAGACGGCGTACGAAACTTCTGTCCATACAATGCTTGATAAGGTGCCATCTTTATGCTCGAGTGAAAACTATTATTATAGGAAAATTCTACCAAAGGTAAATGTTCATCCCAATTACCTAGGAATTCCAAGGTACACGCTCTCAGCATATCTTCAAGTGTTTGTATCGTTCTTTCGCTCTAGCCATCAGTCTGCGGATGGTAAGCTGTACTTAAACACAACTTGGTACCCAATTCCTCTTGTAGACTTTTCCAAAATCATGAGGTGAAACGACTATCATCATCCGACACAATCGTTAGCGGAACACCGTGAAGCCTCACAATTTCCTTCACGTAAGAATTCGCAAGCTTTTCCATAGACCATTTCTCGTTGGCTGCTATGAAATGCGCACTCTTAGTGAATCGATCAACGACCACCCAAATCATGTCGTGACCACTTTTTGTTCAGGGTAGTTTAGTGACAAAATCCATAACAATGTCTTCCCACTTAACCATAGGCACAGGTAATGGTTCTAAACTCCCGTATGGTTTCTGATGCTGTGCCTTGACCCTTGCACAAGTCACACACTCGGCCACATACTTCGCAATGTCGAGCTTCATCGTCGGCCACCAGTAATAGGGTTTCAGGTCCCTATACATTTTTGTGCTACCGGGATGAATCGAGTACATGGTTTTGTGAGCTTCTTCCATCAGAAGATCTCTGACTCCTCCTGTCTTAGGTATCCAAATCCGATCTTGGAACACCTTCAGTCTATGACTGTTTACACCGAACACCAACGTTTTGCCCAAACGTTCCTCCTTTCGGTCATTCTTCTCAGAAGCTTCGCTTTGAGCTTTCTTTATACTTTCCAAAATAGTCGAGACAACTTCAATTCTCAACGCTCTTGGCCTTCTCCTTTCAAGATTGACTTTCCGACTGAGAGCATCAGCAACAATATTGGCTTTACCGGGGTGGTAAAGTATCTCACAATCGTAGTCTTTAAGTAATTCCAGCCAGCGTCGTTGCCTCATATTTAATTCTTTCTGACTAAAGAGATATTGGAGACTCTTATGATCAGTAAAAAGTTTGCACTTCGTGCCATAGAGGTAATGCCTCCATATTTTTAGAGCGAAAACTACCGCTGCCAACTCCAAATCATGAGTCGGGTAGTTCTTTTCATGCTCTTTCAGCTGTCGAGATGCATACGCGATCACCTTATCTCTTTGGGTCAAAACGCAACCCAATCCAACCCCAGACGCATCGCTATAAACAGCGAAGTCTTCAACTCCATCGGGTAGAGAAAGTATCGGTGCCTCGCATAGTTTCTTCTTTAGCTTCTCGAATGCTTCTTTATGCTTATCATTCCAAGCATAAGTAGCTCCTTTGTGGGTCAAAGCTATTAATGGATTAGCGATCGAAGAAAAGCCTTGGATAAATCTTCGGTAATATCCGGCTAATCCTAAAAAGCTTCGGATCTCCGTGGGACTTTTCGGTTGTTCCCACTTCATCACAGCTACGATCTTCGCTGGATCAACCATTATCCCTTCTTGGTTGACCACGTGACCCAAGAATTGGACTTCACGAATCCAGAAATCGAATTTGGAGAACTTCGCATACAGCTTCTCCTTCTTCAAGACTTCCAACACTTCTCGCAAGTGTCTGCCATGCTTTTCTTGGCTTTTTGAATAAATCAGAATGTCATCTATGAACACTATCACAGATTTATCAAGGAACGGGTTACAAACTTTGTTCATTAAATCCATGAATGTTGCGGGAGCATTGGTTAGTCCAAACGACATAACCAAAAACTCGTAGTGTCCATATCGCGTTCTGAATGCAGTCTTCTCTATATCCTGCTCTCTTACTTTCAGCTGATGATATCCTGACCTCAAGTCGATCTTAGAAAAATAACTTGAACCTTGTAGCTGATCGAATAGGTCATCAATCCTCGGCAACGGATATCTATTCTTTATTGTTGCCTTATTCAGCTCTCGGTAATCAATGCACATCCTCATGCTTCCATCTTTCTTCTTTACGAATAACACCGGAGCTCCCCAGGGTGATGAACTAGGTCTTATGAAACCTTTGTCCAATAACTCCTGAAGTTGCATCATTAGCTCCTTCATCTCTGTCGGTGCTAATCGATAAGGTGCTTTTGCAATTGGCGTTGTTCTGGGCAACAAGTCGATACGAAATTCTACTTGTCGATCGGGCGGTAATCCAGGAAGATCTTCGGGAAATACTTTCGGATAATCACACACAACAGGAATATTTTGCATCACCTTCTTTTCCTTCTTAGCATCGATCACGAATGCTATGTATGATGTATACCCCTTGGTCAAACATTTTCTGGCTTTCATTAGAGAAATGATCCCAGAATTTACTCTGCGTTTATCTCCATATACCATAAACGATTCCTTCCCAGGCGGATTTACTTTCACTATTTTCTTCTTGCATAAAATTTCGGCATCATTGGTGCTAAGCCAATCCATTCCCAACACGATGTCGAAACCGTTAGGTTCGATAGGCAATAATTCCTCGTGGAACTTATTCCCATTCAAGTCAATTAAGATGTTTTTCATGCGATAGCTAACAGGTACAAACTTGCCACTAGCAACTTCGACTAATAAAGCATTATCTAGTTTAACAACAGGCAAAGCTAGTTTTCTACCAAATTCATGCGATATAAAGGAGTAGTTGGCTCCAGAATCAAATAAAATTTGGGCAGGCAATTTGTTAACGAGAAAGGTACCTGAAGCGACATCAGCTTCATCTTTAGCAACTTCTAGTGTCATCTGGAATGCTCTCGCCTTCGGCTTTGGCGGAATGTTGGGTCTTGCTGCTTCCTTCTTTTTCGGACAATCCCTTGAGATGTGCGCCTCCTCACCACAACCATAACAAACATTCTTGGTGAAGGTGCAGTCATTGGCATAATGTCCTAGCTTTCCACATTTGAAGCATGTGGTTTCCCCGCCACACTTCCCATGATGCTTTTTTTTACACTTTTCGCACCATTTTGCCTCTACCTTTCCTCCACTTCCTCTCGAACTAGACTTCGAGAATTTACTTTTCTTGCTGGACCCTGAAAATCCATCGATTTTCCTCTTCTCACCAACCTCTGACCTTTCCAGACCTTTTTCCCTGATCTGGGTCTCAACATTTCTAGCAGCCCAAATGGCGGCTTTCAATGTGGTTGCTTGCTTAACCATTGGACCATAGTCCGCTGGTAGTCCAAGGGCAAACTTGTTGACCTTAGAGAGTTCTGTAGGCACCAAATATGGGATAAACTTCATCTTTTCTGTGAAACTTGCAGCGTATTCAGTAACGCTCAATTTCCCTTTCTTCAAATTCTGAAACTCATTATTGATTTCCAGAAGGTCCTGCTCGGAGCAGTATTGCATTTTTAGTTGTTCCACAAAGTCTTCCCAAGACATTTTGCTTGCTTCTCCCTTGGGCATAGAGTCAGCTAACAGCTTCCACCAACTTAACACACCAGATTTTAGCAGAGGGATCGCAAGAGCGGTCTTCTGCCTGTTGCTGCATTCGCAACTTTCAAACATAGTCTCCATTTCGGAGACCCAGTCCATAACTTGTACCGGCGTCGGGCTTCTGGATAGACATGGTGGTTTGGATGCCATGAAATCCTTATACTTGCACCCACGGCCATCATTTCCTCCATACTGGTTATTGCGTCTAACCACTGGTTGTTCGTCTTGACCAATGATTCCACTAACGTTTTGTCCTTCAGACTGCCCTCCATTCTCCACGGGCTCTTTCGCTTGAATTGACGGTTCTTCACGATGCTGCCTAAGCAGGCGTCTTGTTTCTTCCATCTGACGATCCAACATCATTTGAATCATCATTTGTACACCAGCCATTGTTATCGGCTCAGGTGCAGCAGCTACAACAGGTACTTGTTGAATTACAGGCGGTTGATTCCTGTTTTCATCAGCATTTCCAACTCCGCTTCTTGTTCTCACCGTTTTTGATCTACACACCGAATAATTTCACCTTATTACTCCAAACGATTACATGCTAGTTCTAATATCGTATACATACGCTTAGAATCCTAAACACATAAACCTTCAGATCCGGTTGGCAACAAACCATAGATCCGAACAAACAATATCATATATGGCAACATATAACATTTAGCACATAAAAGCATTTTAGGCAACTTTCCTAAAATAAACTAGTGCTCGTGTCTAAAATTTATCAGACACACATCTCACAATCTCCACTTAGCATCTTAAGTTTAAGTCTAGAAATCCTACAAATTCCTAATTCGCTTAAACTAATGTTTTGATACCAACTGTGACATCTCCAAAATCTCGGCCAGAAAAGACCGATTTCATTTATGCTTTTTAAACATTTTTAGAGTAAATCCTCTTAATTTTAAAAGAGATGCGGAATTTGTTCCCAAAAACAAAACATGATAAAATAGATATTTATCAAAACATTTCATGATTTCATTTCATAATCAAAAGTCGGGATGTCATGTTCCGATACAGATCATAAAGCATAAACGATAACATTACAAGTCATTCAACAAATATATACAGACTTGTAAACAAAAACAACTTGATGATTCGCCCATCTTAAGCTCTTGCGCTACTTCCTGTAATGCAAATAAACTGAGTGGGTCAGGCTTGGGAGCCTGGTGAGCATATAGGGTTTTCAAACCCACAATAATTATATTTAATTTCATCAATCAATAATAAACCCGATTACCCATTCCCGTTATCCTCACCTTACGTTCCTAAAAATAACGTCTATTATAAGGAACTTATTTCAGGATTTTCATCGGCACAGACATTACTGCAGAGGGGCTACCTCAACAATAAGTATCCTAAAGGCAACCATGTGGGGGATAGAGTACACCGGTGAACACGTCGTTCACAACACCTACAGGTAATGAGCCTGCTAGTGTTCCACAGGATAGTCTAGAATAGTCTGTGGTCGTCATCCATACTCTGTTGAATAATTAGAATAACACCAATAACACCGAGGCCTCTCATCTATTTATTTCACACCAACTATCTACCCATGTTCTACCCAACATATTAGTAGATAAAAATATACATTTTTATACATTGTTTAAAAAACCTGTATAGCATGCTTTAATCAATACATATTCCACATAACAGATGAGGCATACACACATAACACGTATTTCATAGAGAATATAGCAGGTCTATGAGATAGAAGAGAGTGAATATACATTCACACATATAACCACAAAATATATACACGTAGCATGTATTTTATATTAAATACTTCATAATATTGTGTTGGAAAGAAAATAACTACACACTCACTTGATCAGAAGATGATCGGGCAGCACTACGGCTTGCAGAAGTAGTGTCTCTCCGTAGATCTGGAAGATCTACACAAAAACCGGCTCCTCGTGGGCAGGGCTTCGGCTCGGGAATAATGCTCTTCGGGATTCTCGGGGCTTCAGATCTCGCTTCGGGGCTCGGGAATATTACCGGGGCTTCGGGGTACAAACGGCATGCAAAACGAGGCAAAGAACTAGAGAGAAGGATGGAATTTGTAAAGAGGAAAGAGCTACCTTCAGATCCCCTTTTACAGGCTGAATACTCGCACGTACGCGGGGCGTAACTTCGGGGTACGCGGGGCGTAAGCCTCGGTGGTCGTCAGCACTTACGTCATCGCATACGACTTCGGAGTACTCCAGTGCCCCTCGCTGTACGCGGGGCGTACAGCGGTACGCGCTGCGTACTTCGGATAGACCGGCTGATCCTTTCTTCGGATAATATCGGAGTTTAATTAAAAATAAATATTTAATATTTATTAAAGTTCAAAAATTCATATCTCCTTCATACGAACTCCGTTTTCGACGTTCTTTATATCCACGCGAAGGTGAGACTACGCTCTACAACTTTCGTTTAGACTCCGTCGGCTAATTTTGACTTTTATTTTTATTAATTATTTTTAGAAGGCCCGGACAGGAAAACTTCGTTTATAAAATCATAACTTCTTCGTCCGACGTCCGTTCTCGCCTATCTTTTCATCGTTTCGCGACTAACAACGAGATCTCCGATTCTCATTTAGATTGTTTCGGCTAAAAACCGCTCGATCTCGAATCGAGTATTCGGGCTGCATACTACTAAGTCGAAACTTAGAAAAATCATAACTTCCTCATACGAAGTCAGATTTGGGCGTTCTTTTTATGCATGCTCTCGGTTTAACGAAATCTACGACTTTCGTTTAGATTGCTAAGGATAAATATCGCTCTATCTTAAATTCATATTTTACGTCACTCGGCGTCGTGCCGGTTCTGACGCGAAACTTTGACAGGTCATAACTTCTTCGTTATAACTCGGAGTTTGGCATTCCTTATATCTCCGGAATCCTTGTTTCAACCACAACTTTATGCAAAGATATCGGGCTTATCTCACACTTTAATTTTGACGCTTATTTTATTCTTAATCTAATTATATCACATAATTAAGCAAATAAACACATAACTTACATAATTCACAAATTCACAAATAATACATTTCTATTATTTCAAATTGGGGTTACAAAGGTTAACCTAGACTTTTACATTGCTAAAAATGGCAAGCCCAGAAACACGGGCGTTACGGGCGCTGATCCTATTGGTCAAGAAGAAGGATGGCTCACTCTGGATGTGCATTGATTATCGTGAGCTGAATAAGCTAACGGTCAAGAACCGTTACCCATTGCCGAGGATCGATGATTTGTTTGATCAGTTGCAAGGAGCATCTTGGTTCTCCAAGATCGATTTGAGGTATGGGTATCATCAGGTGAGGGTGCAGGAGGAGGACGTCCAGAAGACGGCATTCCGGACTCGTTATGGGCATTACGAGCTCGTGGTGATGTCTTTCGGACTCACCAACGCACCGGCGGTGCTCATGGATCTCATGAGCAGGGTGTGCCGACCGATGTTGGATCGCTCAGTGATCGTGTTCATCGACGACATTTTGGTGTATTCAAGATCCAGAGAGCAGCATGAGGAGCATTTGAGGGAGATCCTCGGAGTTCTGAGATTGGAGAGGCTTTGTGCCAAGTTCTCCAAATATGAGTTCTGGCTACGAGAGGTTCAATTTCTGGGACACCTCGTTAACCAGAATGGGATATTGGTCGATCCGGCCAAGATTGAGGCGGTCATGAGATGGGGGGTGCCGAGGTCACCCACCGAGATCAAGAGTTTTCTGGGTTTGGCCGGCTATTATCAGAGATTTATTAAGGATTTCTCCAAGATCGCCGTGCCACTCACCATGTTGACCCAGAAGGGTGTTGCGTTTTCTTGGGGTCCGGAGCAGCAGACCTCGTTCGAGACACTTCGCCAGAAATTATGCGAAGCACCAGTGTTAGCCCTTCTAGAAGGGATGGAAGATTTTGTGGTTTATTGTGATGCATCGATATCCGGATTGGGAGCGGTGCTTATGCAGAGGGGGCATGTGATTGCTTATGCATCGAGGCAGCTTAAGCCTCATGAGTCGAGATATCCCACTCATGATTTGGAGTTGGGAGCGGTAGTGTTCGCTCTCAAGATCTGGCGACATTATCTGTATGGGGTCCGGTGTACGATATACACTGACCACAAGAGTTTGAAGTATTTGATGGATGAGCCCAACCTGAATATGCACCCGAGGAGGTGGTTGGACGTGGTCAAGGATTATGATTGTGAGATCCTGTACCACCTGGGCAAGGCTAATGTGGTAGCCGATGCATTGAGCCGTAGGGCAGAGGGCGCCCCAATTCGAGACGTTTGTTTGAGATTGTCAGTGATGACCCCGGTGTTGGATGCTATTCGTGGGGCCCAGGCTGAGGCTGTGAAGCCAGAGAGTCAGAAGAGGGAGCGAGTTTTCGGGCTGGTATCAGAATTTGTTACGGACAGCCGGGGGCTTATGACATTTCAGGGCCGGATTTGGGTACCGTCTGTGGGCTAGATGCGTACCATTTTGTTGGATGAGGCTCATCGATCGAAATTCTCGATCCATCCCGGGGCCACTAAGATGTTTTTGGACCTGAAGTAGGATTATTGGTGGCCCTGTATGAAGAGGGATGTCGCATGGTTTGTAGAGAGGTGCTTGACCTGTCACAGGGTGAAGGCCGAGCACCAGTGTCCACATGGTAAGCTGCAGCCATTAGAGATTCCCGAATGGAAATGGGAACAGATTACCATGGATTTCATCACCAAATTGCCAAGAACCGCGAGGGATGTCGATGCAATTTGGGTGATTGTGGACAGATTGACGAAGAGTGCTCACTTCCTGGCCATCAGTGAGAGCTCTTCCGCAGAGAAGTTGGCAGAGATGTACGTGAGGGAGGTGGTATCGCGTTATGGAGTGCCGATCTCGATTGTCTCAGATCGAGATGTACGTTTCACTTCCAGATTCTGGAAGAAGTGTCATGAGTAATTGGGTACGAAACTGCATTTTAGTACCGCATACCACCCACAGACTGACGGGCAGAGTGAGCGGACGATTCAGACGCTCGAGGACATGCTCCGGGAATGTGTGTTGGATTTCGGTGGGAGTTGGGACACGTATTTACCCTTGGCAGAGTTTTCTTATAACAACAGCGATCATTCGAGCATTAGAATGCCACCCTTTGAGCTGTTGTATGGGAGGAGGTGTCGAACCCCTATTTGATAGGGAGAAGTAGGGCATCGTGTGATGGGCAACACCGATATTGTGCTTCAGACGACAGAAGAGGTCCAGCAGGGCAGACAGAGGTTGTTGACCGCTCAGAGTCGTCAGAAGAGTTATGCGGACAGATGCCGGTCCAAGATCGAGTTTCAGGTCGGCGACTTCGTGCTCCTGAAGGTCTCTCCTTGGAAAGGAGTGATCCGATTCAGGAAGAGGGGCAAGTTGGGGCCCCGATATTTTGGCCCTTTCAGGGCGATCTCGAGGGTAGGCAGGGTAGCCTATCGTTTGGTGTTACCAGCCGAGTTGGGTCAGATTCATGACACTTTCCACATGTTGTAGTTGCGAAAGTGTATAGCCGACAAGTCGGCAGTGGTGCCATTAGAAGATATCCAGGTGGATGAGAGCCTGAGTTATGCTGAGAGACCGGTGGCGATCAGGGATCGGAAGATCAAGGTTTTGAGAAACAAGGAAGTGCTGCTGGTGCAGGTCCAGTGGCAGCATCGGAAAGGGGTCAGAGTTGACTTGGGATCCGGAGCGTGAGATGCGGGAGCAGCATCCGTAGTTATTTGTAGAGTGAGACTTCGAGGGCGAAGTCTGATTCTAGTGGGGGAGAATTGTAACACTTGGATTCCCAGGTATGTTATTTTGTTCCTTTATTTTTGGGTTTTGTGGGGGAACTCGGCGAGTTGACGTCTAGACTGGTTGAGTATGGTCACGGATTTGTACGCGAGTTCACAGCTGGGCTTGGCGAGTTCATGAGCGGACTCGGCGAGTTCATGCTGTTTAATGAAGCCCTAATTTTCAGAGTTTGAGACCTATTTAAAGGGCCTTATGGCCGTCATTTGCGGCCAACAACCCCAGAGAGAAGGAGAGGCTAATCTTGAACTTTGGTGGGTGATTTTGCAAGAAGGAAGTGTTTAAGGCAAGAGGAGGCTAAAGGAGGTGCGATTTTTGGTGGTTTTGAACTCATAGAGATTGCATTGAGGTATTATTCTCAAACCTTCTTCAGTTTTGGTGTTGATTCTTAGTGTTAGGGTTTTCCTAACCCTTTTAGAGATTGATTAAGTGGTGTATTTGGTCCCTTCTCGAGTTTGTGTTCTGGATCTGGATCCAAAGAGGTCCAGAGACCTTAACCCTTGAAGCTTTATGAGTTATTTTGGAAGTCATGAACTTGGAATGTCATTTTTGGGGCTAAATCACCATTTTGGACCATTTCTATGTTATTTGTGTGTCAAGGTCCGAACTTTATGTGATTATCATGCTTGGGGAGGCCAAATCTATGATTGTATGGAACAGATCTGACCTCAGAAGTCGTTTTGAGTTTGTGCATGGCATGAACTCGCCGAGTCCCAAGAACAGAGTCGGCGAGTAGTATGAAGGTTGCCTGTTAATCACTCTGTGAGTGGACTTTCCGAGTTGGGGGAATGACTCGGTGAGTCAGGGAGAGTCAGGGGTCTGAGTTCAAGTTGGAACTTACCGAGTTGTTCTTGGGACTCGGCGAGTTGAGTCGGGGTAGCCCCCCGATTCATGCCAGGTGGAACTCGTCGAGTCCAGGGAAGTGCTCGATGTGCCAAGAGTGGGTCTAAGAGAGTCAGTGGACACGTGTAGAGTCGCCGAGTCGCCCTTGTGCACTCGCCGAGTCGGGTCAAGTTTGACCTTGACCTTGTTGACTTTTAGGGTTGAGTATAGTTGTATTTATGAGAGTATTACTTTATGTGATTAGGCGGAGGCTAGATCATACTTCTTCCGAGTCAGATATTTTCCGAGACATCGAGGTGAGTCTTCTCACTATACGTTACCAAGAGTGGTACTATGTGATGACCAGAGGGTCTTATGTGTTATGTATGAGATTATGTGCTATGTGATATTTGTATGTTGTATGATGATATAGACCGGACCGGAGGGTCCAACGAGCTATGATCGGACCTAAGGGTCCAACGAGCTACGGGACTGGAGGGTCCCACTGAGACACATTGACCGGAGGGTCGTATTATAGCCTTGAGTGTCGTATGTGCTGTATGTGCTATTTTGGAGAACTCACTAAGCATTTATGCTTACAGTTGTTGTGTTATGTGTTTCAGGTACTAGTGATGAGCGCGGGATGGCGCCGGCATGATTCGTATACACACGCATTGGAGTTTTGTAGAGATTCTGGGGAAATGTTTTGTGATAATAACATTTGATACAATGTGTTTGACATTATTTTTGAATGAATGAATGTTTTTAAAAATGAAAAATTATTTTTAAAAATTACGTTGTTACAAGTTGGTATCAGAGCCTTGGTTTGAGAGATTCGGATGCATCTTCGGGCGTATCTGAACTCAAACTGAGGAATTGAGAAATTTTTTGTTAATAAAGTAAAATTTTTGAAAAGAGTAAAAAGAGTTTTGATACAAACAGAGTAGAGCCGTGTGTACGATCAGCTAGCGCCCGAAGGGTGAATCCCCAAAAATACCCGTACATTATGTGTTATGAGATATGTTATGTTATACATGCTAGAGTATGCTAGGTATACATATTAGGACTAGAGTAGCCTGATTTGTGATGCCTTAGCCTAGGAGATTTCTGCTGCTGAGATGCTTTGAGAGTAGAATACTTGTAATCCAAGATCCAAGGAGGAAGACTTGGAGTGAATATTGATGCGGTGTGGTCAGTAGTATTGGGCCCGTACTACTGAAGACACCGGATCAGTGGGCATTCCAAGTAAGAATCTTTTGGACAACGGAGGAAAAGTAGGGTTGCGTCATCGAGTATGTGTATGCTTGATTGAGTCTCTGATAATTTTTGTTGTATTTTAGAAGCATCATGGTTGGGACTCGACACACACCTGAGAACAGTGGTGTCAGCGACGAGGAGATCCGTCGATTGATTCATGAGGAGGTTGTTGCTGCTATTCGGGCTAAGATTCCCGATATGTTTGGGGACATCAAGACCATGTTTATTGAGACTTTTGATGAACGGTACGCAGCATTGACTGAGGCTGCTACAGATGCAGCTACTGCTACTGTTGCTGCGGCTAGACCTCAGGGAGGTGACTTGTTGTTGTTCCGGGAGTTCAGCAACACGAAGCCACCAGAGTTCGACGGGACGCACGACCCGATTTCCGTTATGATGTGGATCTCTGACATTGAGGGATGTTTCTATACATGCTCTTGTCCAGAGCACTTGAGGGTTCGGTTCGCCTTGAACCAGCTCCGCCTGGGAGCGAAGGATTGGTGGAAGTTCGTGACGGCGAACTTCACTTTGGCTGAGGTTTCCGAGGTGACCTGGGAGAGGTTCACCACTATGTTCAAAGAGGTGTATGTTCCCCCGGTGGAGAGGGAACGATTGATTCAGGAGTTCTTGACCCTCAAGCAGGGTACTGATTATGTGGCAGTCATCACCAGGAAGTTTCATGAGAGGGCTATGTTTTTCCCTGAGCAGGTGTCGTCTGAGCAGGCTTGTATGAGCCGTTATCTGAGTGTGCTGAGGAGAGGTATTCGGGAGTTCGAGGCAAACTCGACTTACCGGACATTTGCCGAGCTCCAGGCAAATGCCCGGAAGAGGGAGATCGAGTTGGAGACTCAGGCCAAGGAAGAGGTCGGGTCTCAGTGGATGGATCGGCGGCCGGCTCAGTCTTAGCCGACAGCCAAGCGGGCTAAACCCGCTGATTCAAGGTCTGGAGGCGCGAAGGGCCGCACTTGTGGGAAGTGCGGTAAGAGTCACGAGGGGTCATGTAGGGCTGGGGTATGCTACAAGTATGGGAAAGAGGGGCATATCGTGAGGGATTTCCCCAAGGGATTCTCGGTTTGCTTTCATTGCAACCAGACCGGCCATCGGAAGGCCGAATGTACACACCTTCTTCAGGGATCAGCACAGGGATCTGTGCCTGCTACTAGGACTACCGAGGTTCGGCCGGTAAAGGTCGAGGCCCTGAAGGCTCGTGGGAGGGCATTTTAGTTGACCGCAGAGGAGGTCCGTGCGGCGCCTGATGTTGTGCCTGGTATGTATTCTTTTTCATTTTTTATTTGAGTTGAGTTTTTATGCTTATATGATGATATGTGTAGGTACTTTTCTTGTGAGTTTTGTGCCTGCGTTGGTATTATTTGACTCGGGTGCGAGTCGGTCGTTTGTTTCCATAGCTTTTAGTCAGCATATTAGTGGCCGTCGAGAGGTGTTGGATCGGCCTCTGCGAGTTTCCATAGCTGATGAGAGAGCAGTGTATGCCTCGGATGTGATTCGAGGATGTGTCCTTGAGATCTTCGGTGTGGAGTTCCCGATAGATCTGGTTCCGATCGTGATGGGGGACGTGTGTGTTATAGTGGGTATGGATTGGTTGAGGCGATATGGAGCTGTGATGGACTGCGAGTGTCAGTTAGTGATGATTCGAGACCCTAGTGGGGGAGTTCTTACAGCGCACTTTGAGGGTACACGTGCGGGGTCAGCGTTTTGTTCGGCCGCCAGAGCGAGACAGAATCTACAGCAGGGCTGTAGAGGATTTGTGGCATATGTGATGGATGCGAGGGTTGTTTCAGAGAGACCGAAGTTGGTGGATGAGGTTCCGATAGTGCGCTAGTTTCCGGATGTGTTTCCAGAGTAATTGCCGGGTGTGCCTCCGGAGAGGCAGGTAGAGTTCGGTATTGAGTTGGTTCCAAGAGTTGCGCCTATCGCTAAGGCGTCGTATTGCCTTACCCCTCCGAAGATGCAGGAGTTATCCTCGCAGCTTCAGGAGCTGCTGGGGAAGGGGTTTATCAGGCCGACAAGTTCGCCATGGGGGGGCGCCGATCCTTTTGGTCAAGAAGAAGGATGGCTCGCTCCGGATGTTCATTGATTATCGTGAGCTGAATAAGCTAACGGTCAAGAACCGTTACCCATTGCCGAGGATCGATGATTTGTTTGATCAATTGCAGGGAGCATCTTGGTTCTCCAAGATCGATTTAAGGTCTGGGTATCATAAGGTGAGGGTGCAGGAGGAGGACGTCCAGAAGACGGCATTCTGGACTCGTTATGGGCATTACGAGTTCGTGGTGATGTCTTTCGGACTCACCAATGCACCGGCGGTGCTCATGGATCTCATGAACAGGGTGTGCCGACCGATGTTGGATCACTCAGTGATCGTGTTCATCGACGACATTTTGGTGTATTCGAGATCCAGAGAGCAGCATGAGGAGCATTTGAGGGAGATCCTCGGAGTTCTGAGATCGGAGAGGCTTTGTGCCAAGTTCTCCAAATATGAGTTCTGGCTACGAGAGGTTCAATTTCTGGGACACCTCGTTAACCAGAATGGGATATTGGTCGATCCGGCCAAGATTGAGGCGGTCATGAGATGGGGGGTGCCGAGGTCACCCACCGAGATCAAGAGTTTTCTGGGTTTGGCCGGCTATTATCAGAGATTTATTAAGGATTTCTCCAAGATCGCCGTTCCACTCACCATGTTGACCCAGAAGGGTGTTGCGTTTTCTTGGGGTCCGGAGCAGCAGACCTCGTTCGAGACACTTCGCCAGAAATTATGCGAAGCACCAGTGTTAGCCCTTCCAGAAGAGCTGGAAGATTTTGTGGTTTATTGTGATGCATCGATATCCGGATTGGGAGCGGTGCTTATGCAGAGGGGGCATGTGATTGCTTCTGCATCGAGGCAGCTTAAGCCTCATGAGTCGAGATATCCCACTCATGATTTGGAGTTGGGAGCGGTAGTGTTCGCTCTCAAGATCTGGCGACATTATCTGTATGGGGTCCAGTGTACGATATACACGGACCACAAGAGCTTGAAGTATTTGATGGATTAGCCCAACCTGAATATGCGCCAGAGGAGGTGGTTGGACGTGGTCAAGGATTATGATTGTGAGATCCTGTACCACCCGGGTAAGGCTAATGTGGTAGCCGATGCATTGAGCCGTAGGGCGGAGGGCGCCCCAATTCGAGTTGTTTGTTTGAGATTGTCAGTGATGACCCCGGTGTTGGATGCTATTCGTGGGGCCCAGGCTGAGCCTGTGAAGCCAGAGAGTCAGAAGAGGGAGCGAGTTTTCGGGCTGGTATCAGAATTTGTTACCGACATCTAGGGGCTTATGACATTTCAGGGCCGGATTTGGGTACCGTCTGTGTGACAACCCGAAATTTCCATTCTGAACAAACCATATCAAGAAAATAGAGCTTAGAACAGTTTCAGTGAAATTCCAGACTTCGGGTATAAGTTTGGCAGTTTTTCAGGATTTACACTTAAGGAGATATCAGGAGAGTGGTTGATCTAGGGTTTCGTGCAACACTGTTATTCCAACACTCAGTTACATTAGAAATCATTTCAGGAATAAAAATATTTTCTGCCAAAAATATCTCAGGACTATAAATAGAATTCTGAACCAAATTCATTCATTATTCGCACTTCCAACTAGAGAAAAGCCATTTTCTCTCTCACGGATCTTCGGGTTTTTATCCAAATCGTGAGTACACTTCTATATTTGTCTTATAATGCTTATTATGTGCTTAATAACTTAGATTACATATCAAAGATGTGAGATTCGGGAGTTTACCGCCCAAGAACATTCTTGGAGAGTAAACTCCTATATGTGGCTTAAATGCTACCTAGTCTTTTCCCCGTGTTAGGTAACGAACTTAGGCTTGTATATAAGTGTGTTTGAGACTAGAAAACAAACAAAACCCTAAGATTCGGGAGTTTACCGCCCAAGAACACTTGGGGAGTAAAATCCATTTTAAGGGCTAAAGGTGTCCCAAAGTCCCTCAACGCCTTGGATCTCAAACTAGAAGCCTACATTACATGTTTAGACCACCAAATCAATTAATATTCAAGGGAGAAAGAGAGTTAACGGCCCAAAAGGTTCTAGGGCCATGAACTCCAATAAATGGTGCCAAATGGTGCCATAATTCCTCCTAAAGCCTTGAACAATTGCCTAGAACATATCCTATGTGAGTATGGGACTTGAAAGCATCAAAAACATCATTCCAAGGGAGTTTACGGCCGTACACTCCAAGGGAATATGGTCCCAGGGCCGTAAACTCCTAAAAGGAGTTAGATTATGCCCTAAACTCTTCCATAGACCAAGCCATTAAGTAGAAATGCTTATTAGGGCCTTATAGAGCATCAAACATCAAATGGTAACATAAGTGTGAGCTTACGGCCGTAAACTCATGAGTTTACGACCGTAAACTCACTTAGTAGGGTCATTAGGGCCGTGAACCTAATGGTGGAGTATTCCTTGAGCCCTACACACAATAGCTTCCCCTACAAACACTTAGATGCAATCCTAGAGGCTAATAACACTTGATAAAGGTGTCTAGCATGTCCTAGGGTGTCTTGACTTGTTTATGAGTTGTTTATAGACTAATTTGTTACATATATGTGAAATTATATGTTAACTAGGATCGTAAGTGTGTTCAATACTTCACATGACACCTAGCAGTCCTACCTCTTTAGTTCATCCGTATCACCCGCAACAGGTGAGTTAATACCCCTTGATAACAAAATGATTTTAAACGTTTTAATGGGGGGGGATATAAGTAGAAAACAGTATGTTATTAAATCAATCTTATGTATTTTCTAACTGTGTTTTCACTCAGTAGATTTCACATATTTCAAAAGGTGACACATGAAGTGGTTTTCTATCTTAAAATACCTTGATAACAAAAGTATTAGTTTTGAAATGTTTATTAAAATGACATCAAGTCATTCTTAATTATTGTTCAAAACTCCTAGATAACTTGCAAAACCATTATTTTACCTTCTTGAATCAAATTATACTTAGGTGCATATGTTCATTTATATGTTAGAGATTATAGTTTTCATCCTTCGTTAGGTTTCCCACACCGTGGTGTATCGAGGGTACATAAATCTACTTGAGCAATCACTTACTTTCCAGTTAATTATCATAGGGATAGTTAGAAGAAACAAAACATTATTACTACTACAAGGAGTCACACAAGAGTCAGTTCATTCATGAGTCTATACCAATACCTTACATGATACATGAATACACGTACTTAGGAATGCATGATACATGAATATGTTTACATATACTTACCAGTTACATGAACACACTTACATGAATACCATACAGGAACACTTTTACATAGGTGCATTATCCTGTATTCACTTACCTGGATACTTGTACTTAGGACAACGAGGATGATTTATTAGTACTTACTGTGTAAATTATCTTTCCTATCTCAGTTCAATGGGATAGCTCAGCGGGACTTACCATTCCGAACCCCACTGATTAGCACCAGTGGTCGATGACCATCTACAGAGGTCTAAGGTTACTACTTATACTAGGTAGATCGATAACCGGGGCTAACCCCTCCACCCACCTGCTGCTGCTACAGAGGACAAGTCGACAATCTTCGATTGTTCATTAGGTTATATCTTTCGCTTATTGCGATGTTGTGTTACTCCTAGTACCCAGCGATGATACTTACATTAATTCTTGTTCTGGACAATCTTCGGATGTTCATTAGGTTACATATTTCGCTTAATGCGATGTTGTGTTAGTCCTAGTACCCAGTGACAACACTTACAGTAGTACAACTTCCATGAATACTTGTTCTGGACAACCTTCGGATGTTCATTAGGTTATACCTTTCGCTTAATGCGATGTTGTGTTAGTCCTAGTACCCAGTGACAACACTTACAGTAGTACATTTTCCTGTTTACTTTATTTTGTGATACCTTCACATAAACGATGAGTTAGAATAAGTACTTTAGTACTAAACAATTGAAGGAAAAACTATCATTTTACTTACAAAACATTCGGGTCTTGGTAGAAGACTACATTTCATACTTATAGAAAGCAAGGGATTTTCTAGGGTTTTTCATACTTACATCCACATTTTCTTTAAAGGTTTACATGGCCTTCATAATAGTTGTTCATAAGCCAGACAATGACACCTTAATTACTTATGAATTCAGCAGCTTTAAAGCTAATACTCACTTTCAAAATAACTTGTATTCTCAGGTCATCAGTTAGTCAGGTGCGATGGCCAGGTTTTTGAGAAGATGGAGTACAGACAAGACTCGCCTTATTTTGATTATTCATTTTATTGTTGTACATTATGAAATAACACACATGTATTAAAACTCTACTTATAATGCAATGGATGATGTTGTTGGTTGTTTATTATATTACACTTTTGTGATACTATACATGACGTCCTCTACCCCTAAACATTTCCGCCGTTCGTGGTTTTGAGGTGTGACAGTCTGTGGGCGGGATGCGTACCATTTTGTTGGAAGAGGCTCATCGATCGAAATTCTCGATCCATCCCGGGGCCACTAAGATGTTTTTCGACCTGAAGAAGGATTATTGGTGGCCCTGTATGAAGAGGGATGTCGTATGGTTTGTAGAGAGGTGCTTGACCTGTCGCAGGGTGAAGGCCGAGCACCAGCGTCCACATGGTAAGCTGCATTAGAGATTCCCGAATGGAAATGGGAACATATTACCATGGATTTCATCACCAAATTGCCAAGAACTGCGAGGGATGTCGATGCAATTTGGGTGATTGTGGACAGATTGACGAAGAGTGCTCACTTCCTGGCCATCAGTGAGAGCTCTTCCGCGGAGAAGTTGGCAGTGATGTACGTGAGGGAGGTGGTATCGCGGCATGGAGTGCCGATCTCGATTGTCTCAGATCGAGATGTACGTTTCACTTCCAGATTCTGGAAGAAGTTTCATGAGGAATTGGGTACGAAACTGTATTTTAGTACTGCATACCACCCACAGACTGACGGGCAGAGTGAGCGGACGATTCAGACGCTCGAGGACATGCTCCGGGCATGTGTGTTGGATTTCGGCGGGAGTTGGGACACGTATTTACCCTTGGCAGAGTTTTCTTATAACAACAGCCATCATTCGAGCATTGGAATGCCACCCTTTGAGTTGTTGTATGGGAGGAGGTGTCGAACCCCTATTTGATAGGGAGAAGTAGGGCAGCGTGTGATGGGCAGCACCGATATTGTGCTTCAGACGACATAGTAGATCCAGCAGGTCAGACAGAGGTTGTTGACCGCTCAGAGTCGTCAGAAGAGTTATGCGGACAAACGCCGGTCTGAGCATGAGTTTCAGGTCGGCGACTTCGTGCTCCTGAAGATCTCTCCTTGGAAAGGAGTGATCCCATTCAGGAAGAGGGGCAAGTTGGGCCCCCGATATATTGGCCCTTTCAGGGTGATCTCGAGGGTAGGCAGGGTAGCCTATCGTTTGGAGTTACCAGCCGAGTTGGGTCAGATTCGTGACACTTTCCACGTGTCGTAGTTGCGAAAGTGTATAGCCGACGAGTCGGCAGTGGTTCCATTAGAAGATATTCAGGTGGATGCGAGCCTGAAGTATGTCGAGAGACCGGTGGCGATCAGGGATCAGAAGATCAAGGTTTTGAGAAACACGGAAGTGCCACTGGTGCAGGTCCAGTGGCAGTATCGGAAAGGGTTCAGAGTTGACTTGGAAACCGGAGCGTGAGATGCGGGAGCAGCATCCGGAGTTGTTTGCTGAGTGAGACTTCGAGGGCGAAGTTTGATTCTAGTGGGAGAGAATTGTAACACCCGGATTTCCAGGTATGATATTTTGTTCCTTTATTTTTAGGTTTTGTGGGGGAACTCGGCGAGTTGATGTCTAGACTCGCCGAGTATGGTCGTGGATTTGTACGCAAGTTCACAGCTGGACTCGGCGAGTTCATGAGTGGACTCGGCGATCCCACGCTGTTTAATGAAGCCCTAATTTACAGGGTTTGAGACCTATTTAAATGGCCTTATGGCCGTCATTTGCGGCCACCAACCCCAAAGAGAAACCCTAAAGAGATTTAGAGAGTTTTTGAGGAAGGAGAGGCTAATCTTGAACTTTGGTGGGTGTTTTTGCAAGAAGGAAGTGTTTAAGGCAAGAGGAGGCTGAAGGAGGTGCGATTTTTGGTTGTTTTGAGCTCATAGAGATTGCATTGATGTATTATTCTCGGACCTTCTTCAGTTTTGGTGTTGATTCTTAGTGTTAGGGTTTTCCTAACCCTTTTAGAGATTGATTAAGTGGTGTATTTGGTCCCTTCTCGAGTTTGTGTTCTGGATCTAGTCCCAAAGAGGTCCAGAGACCTTAACCCTTGAAGCTTTATGAGTCATTTTGGAAGTCATGAACTTGGAATGTCATTTTTGGGGCTAAATCACCATTTTGGACCATTTCTATGTTATTTGTGTCTCAAGGTCCGAACTTTACGTGATTATCATGCTTGGGGAGGCCATATCTATGATTGTATGGAACAGATCTGACCTCAGAAGTCGTTTTGAGTTTGTGCATGACAAGAACTCGCCGAGTCCCAAGAATAGACTCGGCGAGTAGTATGAAGGTTGCCCGTTAATCACTCGGTGAGTGGACTTGCCATGTTGGGGGAATGACTCGGTGAGTCAGGGAGAGTCAGGGGTCTGAGTTCAATTTGGAACTCGCCGAGTTGTTCTTGGGACTCGGCGAGTTGAGTCGGGGTAGCCCCGCGATTCATGCCAGGTGGAACTCGTCGAGTCCAGGGAAGTGCTCGACGTGCCAAGATTAGAGAGTCAGTGGACACGTGTAGACTCGCTGAGTCGCCCTTGTGCACTCGCCGAGTCGGGTCAAGTTTGACCGTTGACCTTGTTGACTTTTAGGGTTGAGTACAGTTGTATTTATGAGAGTATTACTTTATGTGATTAGGCGGAGGCTAGATCATACTTCTTCCGAGTCAGATATTTTCCGAGCCATCGAGGTGAGTATTCTCACTATACATTACCTAGAGTGGTACTATGTGATGACCAGAGGGTCTTATGTGTTATGTATGAGATTATGTGCTATGTGATATTTGTATGTTGTATGATGATATAGACCGGACCGGAGGGTCCAACGAGCTATGATCGGACCTAAGGGTCCAACGAGCTACGGGACTGGAGGGTCTCGCTGAGACACATTGACCGGAGGGTCGTATTATAGTCTTGAGTGTCGTATGTGCTGTATGTGGTATTTTGGGGAACTCACTAAGCATTTATGCTTATAGTTGTTGTGTTATGTGTTTCAGGTACTAGTGATGAGCGCGGGAAGGCGCCGACATGATTCGTACACACACGCATTGGAGTTTTTGTAGAGATTCTGGGGAAATGTTTTGTGATAATAACATTTGATACAATGTGTTTGACATTATTTATGAATGAATGAATGTTTTTAAAAATGAAAAATTATTTTGAAAATTTACGTTGTTACATTGTAAGCTTAGTTTTTCCATTTAACGGTCTTAAAGCCTTGCATGCACGTAAAGTTTGCGACTTTACGTGATAAACATGCCCTAGAAGCTTGGATCTAAAATTTGGAACCTTGCCATGGCTTAAAAAGCATCTGCATGGATGAAGGTCTACAAAGAATCGGCGAGTTGGATGAACAACTCGGCAAGCCCGTTGAAGATAGCCATGAACTCGATAAGTTGGATGAGCAACTCGGGGAGTCCGTTGAAGATTGCCTTGGACTTGGCGAGTCGTTCGAAGACTTGGCAAGTCGGCTAGGGTTTCTCCCAATTCTTGGACGTATGAACTCAGCGAGTTAAAAGGGAAATCGATGAGCCAATCAAGGATTTCACGACTTCTCGAGTTCAGGAAGGACTCGATGAGTCGGTGAACTACACTCGACGAGTTGAGTCAACATGGATTGTTGACTTTGACTGTGAGCGTTGACTGTAACCAAGAGTTGACCAGATGACTTCTGAGGGTGTTTTGATAATTTAGAAACTTATGAAAAAGGATTGTATGGTAATCATAGGTAATGAGGTTCGTCTTGGTGATCCGGGAGCTAAAGCTTTCTAGTTTTCTGACGTCCATTGGATTTGATATCTTAGTAGTTACTGATATGCTAGTCGGATAGGTCGGTAGGACTGCCTGTGATATTGATTGATTTCCTGTATGTGCATTCATCTGTTACATGTCGACATGTTATGTGGGGTGGGTTGAGGTTGTACTGCTCCATGCGGTAGCCAACAAACCCGAGAGTATTCCAGATATGAGATGAGGGCCCGGAAGGCATTCCAGACTCATACTGAGGACTCGGGAGCATTCCAGATACAAGTTGAGGGTCCGGTAGGCATTCCAGACTCGCACTGAGGGCTCGCTGGCATTCCAGATACGAATTGAGGTCCCGGTAGTCATTCCAAACTCATACTGAGGGCCAGGGGTAGTCCAGCTTGTAAAGTTGTGGGCCCAGTGCATGCTGTTCTGTTTTGATTGATATGATATGTTAATGTTGATAATGCTATGGGGACTGTATGTGTATTGGTATTTTGAGGGTATCTCACTAAGCTTTCGGGCTTACAGTTTCAGCTTATTGTTTCAGGTAGATCAGGGGATCGAGGCAAGGCCAAGGCGTGATCGTACAGCTCTTCCTATTGTGTTTATATTTCTGGGAAAAAATCTGATAATCTATATTTTCAAAAACAAAGTTGTAATGTTTGATGAACTTGATATGTTTTAAAAAGTTTAAATTGGTTTAAAATTTTGGGTGTTACACTATTGTTACTTGGTCATTGTGAGTTTTCTTCCAACATAACACACATTCAATTTAGATGCATTTTTCTACCAAAAATGACCCTGTGATAAAATTTGCAGGGAACTAGGGAACCATAAACAAGCTTGGTATTGTCTTGACCGAGAAATAATGGCAGATCCGGAAGATGTGAGTCTTAGATATCACCGTACCTCGATTTATGTTGAGCTTGGAAACTATCAGAAGGCTGCTAAATCATATGAGCAAATCTGGCAACTTCATTCTAAAAATCTTGAAGCATTGAAGACAGCGGCAATGGTTTCGACTTTGTACACGTTTTGTTTTCTATAATGAATATTATGCAATATTAACAATGTGTTACATTTACTTACTATTGGAATAATGATTATTTGTATTTGACATATTAATGCAATGAATTATCTTTATTGTTTATGGTATTTTATTTTGTATTATGAGACTTTTAATGTGTTATTTAATTTGAAAATTAGTAAATCTATCAAAAATATATAATTTCAAAAACATTTAAAATTATGACATGCAAAAATGTGTGTCGTTTTCCTTTATGACAGGGGCTTCCTTGATACGCAGTGCATGTCATAAACATGTGCGTCATAAGGTTACGACACGCATATGCGTGTCGTCTTTCTTTATGACAGGGCCTTCCTTAATACTCATTGTGCGTCATAACCGCTCGTCGTAAATGCGCGTCGTCTCTCGTTATGACAGGGCCTTCCTTGACGCGCATTTGTGCGTCGTCTGAGCGTTTTACGACACGCATTGTGCGTCGTAAAAGGCTGTTTTTCTTGTAGTGGACCTACCAAGACATGCTCTTACAAAGATTTCACCAACGCCAAGCCTTGAACCTTTAATGGCACGGGCGGAATGATAACCTTAAAAAGATGGATAGAGATGGTGTAATCGGTATTTGAGATATGCGAATGCTCCGAGGAGATGAAAGTCAAGTTTACCGCATGCATGTTTGTTGACCAAGCTCTCACCTGGTGGAACGGACATGTGGAAGCCATGATCCTCCCTGTAGCGAACACCATGCCATGGGCGGAGTTGAAGGAAATGCTGATGGCCGAGTACTGCCCGCGAGGAGAAATCCAGAAAATGGAGCAAGAGTTATGGAATCTCACCGTCCGAAACTCCGACATTGATGTGTACATATCGAGGTTTAGCGAACTATCACTGTTGTACCGTGGCATTATTACTTCAGAGGGAAAGAAAATTGAACGATTCATCCGGGGATTAACCTCCCCAATTCAAGGAAATGTTATAGCTGCAAATCCCGAAACTTACGACAGTGCCAAGAGGTTGGCTAAGAAACTGTACGACCACAACAACAAAAAGGGCGAGAAGTCAGGGGAAACCGAAAACAAGAAGGAGAGTGACAACAAGAAAGGAAAGAATAACAAGAGAAAGGGGCGACAAGGCCCGAAGTCATCAAAGAAGCAACAGACAGTGACAGTTAATGCTGCAACCACCCAAGTTACCTCCACACCACATGCTCCAATCTCAGCTACTCCTAGTGCCCTTAGGCGGTATTCCGGGAATCTCCCAAAGTGCAATAAGTGCAGTCTCCATCACAATGGCGAATGCAGGGAGATGCATTGTACCGGTTGCAATTGAAAGGGTCACACGGAAAAGTATTGTAGGACCTACCCTTCGTAGAACCAACAGCAAGGAAACAACAACAACAACAACAACAACAATAGCGGAAACAACGCAGGGCTAAGCCACACCTGCTATGGATGTGGAAGGACTGGGCATTTCCATCGAAAATGCCCCAATAACAACAACCCTGGGAATGGAGGAACAGGAAGAGTGCTGACCATGGGTCATGGATAAGCGGTTCAGGATCCCGTTGTTGTCACCGGTACGTTTCTCCTAAACCACACTTATGCATGCATCCTATTTGATACCGGGGCAGAACGATGTTTTGTGAATAATAGGTTCAAACACTTGTTAAAACAATAACCCCATAAGCTCAATGAAACCTTTACAGTGGAAATGGCTAATGGGAAAACAGAATCCACTGGGGAAATCTACATCGGATGTACCCTAACCTTGAACCAACATGCCTTTCAAATAAACTTAATGCCTGTTTCCATTAGGAGTTTCGATGTGATTATCGGCATGGAATGGTTAAGCCCCCACCATGTTGAAATTATGTGTCACGAGAAGGCCGTTCGCCTTCACCTCCCAATTGAGAAACCCTAATTATATACGGAGACAAACCTAGCATGAACCTTCGTCTTATCTCATGCATTAAGGCACATAAGTATCCACGAAAGAAGGACTTGATGTTTCTAGCTCATATAGTGGATAAGTCCAAAGAAGAGATCAATATTCGAGACATCCTAGTGGCTTGCGACTTTCCAGACGTTTTTCCTGAAGAACTTCCGCGGATACCCCCAGAAAGACAAGTTGAGTTCTGAATCGATCTCGTGCTAGGAGCTACACCCATCGCCAAATCGCCCTACATATTGGCTCATGCGGAGATGCAAGAGTTGTCCAACCAACTTAGTGAGCTTTTGAACAAAGGATTTATCCGACCCAGCTTCTCACCTTGGGGAGCTCCGGTTCTCTTTGTTAAGAAGAAAGACGGTTCCTTTAGGATGTGTATTGACTACAGGGAACTAAACAAGCTCACCATCAAAAACCGCTATCCACTTCCACGAATCGACGATCTATTTGATCAACTCCAAGGCGCAAGCTACTTCTCTAAGATAGATCTATGATCCGGATACCACCAACTCAAAGTCCGGGAAGAGGATATCCCCAAAACCGCTTTCCAAACTCGTTATGGACATCATGAATTTGTCGTAATGCCCTTCGGTCTAACGAATGCCCTTGCTGCATTCATGGACCCAACGAATCGAATCTGCCAACCATTCCTCGACAACTTTGTCATCGTTTTCACTGACGACATTCTAGTTTATTCTCGAAGCGAGGAGGAGCATGGCCAACATCTCCGGCAAATCCTGGAAACTCTACGAACTGAAAAGCTATATGCAAAACTCTCTAAAATGCGAGTTCGGGCTCCGCATTGTGAACTTTTTGGGTCATGTCGTTAGTCAAGAAGGGATACATGTGGATCCTTCTAAGGTCAAATCCATTGAAGGATGGGCGATCCCAACAACACCCACATAAATTCGTCAATTTTTAGGTCCCACAGGCTATTACAGGAGGTTCATCCAGAACTTCTCTAACACAGCCAAGCCACTTACCTTGCTTACGTAGAAGGGTGTACCCTTTAAATGGACAGATAAGCAAGAGGTTGCATTCCAAACTCTGAAGCAAGCACTCTGCAGTGCACCGGTACTATCACTACCTGAGGGAACAGAGGATTCGCAGTCTGCTACGATGCATCGAATCAAGGCTTAGGCTGTGTGCTTATGCAGCGTGGGAAGGTGATAGCTTATGTGTCCCGACAACTAAAGACACATGAGGTGAATTATACCACCCATGATCTCGAATTGGGAGCTGTGGTCTTCGCCTTGAAGATCTGGAGGCACTACCTTTATGGTACAAAGTGCACCATCTTCACTGAACACAAGAGTCTCCAACACATTTTAAATCAAAAAGAGTTGAACATGAGGCAACGAAGATGGGTTGAACTGCTAAACGATTATGAGTGCAAGATCAAGTACCACCCAGGCAAGGCTAACATGGTAGCTGATGCCTTGAGTCGGAAATAATACTATAATCTTCGTGTTAAGACTCTCTTCATAACCATTCAATCCCTCCTGACCTTGCAAATCAGAGCAGCCCAATTCGATGCCATGAAGGCAGAAAACAAAACAAGTGAAGCATTACGAGGAATGGAAAATAATTTCGAAGTTAAGGAGGGTGGAGCCTATTACTTCATGAACCGCATTTGGATCCCTAAGCTTGGAGAATTCAGAGAAGTATTCATGAATGAAGCCCACAAGACACGATACTCCATCTATCCAGGTTCAGATAAAATGTACTTGGATATCAAACACCATTATTGGTGGCCCAACATGAAGGCAGAGATTGCCACCTATGTTAGAAAATGCCTTACTTGCACTAAAGTGAAGGTGGAATATCAAAAGCCATCAGGATTACTACAACAACCAGTAATTCCCAAGTAGAAATGGGAAAGGATTACTATGGACTTTGTGACCAAATTACCCAAGTCAACAGATGGATTGGATACCATATGGGTAATAATCGACAGATTGACGAAATCCGCTCATTTCCTGCCAATAAAAGACTCATACAAGATAGAGAGGTTGACCAGGATATACATCAAAGAGGTGGTGAGACTTCATGGAGTGCAAATATCTATCATCTCCGACCGAGATAGTAGACTCACTTCACATTTTTGGCAATTACTTCAAAAGGCTATGGGAACACATCTCGACATGAGCACTGCTTATCATCCACAAACGGATGGTCAAAGTGAGCGAACCATTCAAACCCTTAAAGACATGCTTCGCGCATGTGTGATAGACTTTGGAAAGTCGTGGGATACCCACTTGCCTTTAATCGAATTCTCATACAACAACAGTTATCACTCAAGCATCAAAGTTACTCCTTTCGAAGCACTATACGGGCGTAAATGCAAATCACCTTTGTGTGGGGCTGAGATAGGTGATACTCAGCTAGCTAGAAGACAGACATCAAGCAATTCATTAACGGGACCGAAGATCATACGCGAAACAATAGAGAAAATAGTTCAAATAAAAGCTCGACTACAAGCATCACGAGACCGACAGAAGAGCTACGCTGTAAAAAAAACCGAAAGCCCTTGGAATTTCAAGTCGGGGATCGAGTGTTGTTAAAATTATCTCCCTAGAAAGGGTGATTCGTTTTGGGAAATGGGGAAAACTAAACCCACGATATATTGGACCCTTCGAGATTCTTACCAGAATCGGTCCAGTGGCTTATAGATTGCAGCTACCTGCCGAGCTCAGCAGTGTACACCCCGTGTTCCATGTTTCCAATTTGAAAAAGTGTTTATCTAACAAAACAATTGTCATTCCACTTGAAGAAATCAAAATCAACGAGAATCTCCTATTCGTCGAAGAACCAGTCGAAATTAGGGACAAGGAGGTGAAGGGTACTAAGTAAAGTCGCATTCCGATTGTGGAAGTCCGGTGGAACGCAAAATGTGGACCAGAATTCACATGGGAACGCGAAGAACAGATGAAGCAGAAGTACCCTCACCTATTCTCGCATCCTTGAGTCTAGCTTCAAAAAGAATTATGGGACGAAATTCCCTCTAACGGGGGGATGATGTCACAACTACGAATTTTGATGCTTTGTAAACATTGAAGAATGATAACATGGTGATTAAAACTTGAAAGCATGTATGATGCTTATTCAATGACAACAAAAATTTCATCAAAAGCTCTATACAAACACTTCAAATAGCCAAATAAAGTTGGAAACCCTAAAAATCCCGGTTTAAGTATATTTTGGACTAGGATTTTCTTATTGGTTCTAATGGGCCAATAAGCTACCAATTTGAAAATTTTGGGCCTTAGAACTCTTAAATGTACTCTAATTTGACCCAATTGCATGAAACTTAACATTTTGGACCTCAAAAGCCTAGAATGGACTAGTTTATCTCTAATGGGCCTTATTGGGCCATAACAAAACTAAATAGCCCTAATGGGCCATAAAACTCATACTTTGATGAATATTGGGCCGTGAATTACTCTAAAGGCCCAATGGGCCGAAAACCTACTTAATGGGCTCATGGTTTCGAAGAAAATCAAGCAATGGCCCAAGATAAACTACTTCCTTCCTCCTAAGTCCAAGAATTCTGCCCAGCTACAAAAGAAAGGTGGAAGAGTTATCTTTTAAGGTTGCCACCTTACTAATACACCACATAGTTCCATGCGTGGAGCAACATGCATCTATAATGGTCACCTCATCTCTCTCTCTTCTTTCTATTACTCTTGGCCGAGAATCAACACACACACACACAAAATACTTCAAACTCTCTCTAAATCTTCAAGAACATCTCCTTACCTTCCTCAAGAATCTCGAAAATTTAGAAGGGCTTCAAGAGAATCTTCACTTACATCACCAATTCTTGGTAAGTTGTTGTCATACATAAGTTTTTATTTCTATATTTAAGCTAATAACACTCCTTCATATGGCTTCATTTCGTGATCATGTCTTCTAGGACCATCAAAGCTTAAATACTTCCTCTAAGAAAGCATTCAAGCCAAAAACAACCTTGTCTTCTCTATTCTTCTTCAAAACCGAACCGATAAACCTAAGGTGAGTTCATACTACTCTCTTTTCGGTTTTCACAAGTTTTATGGGGGAGAATACAAGTAAAATGTGTAGATCTATATGTATGTTGTATGTTATGTGTGATTTCATGTGCTTATGTGGTAAATATGTAAAAAATGAGAGAAATCTCGAGATCTATAACTCTAGGAGAAAGATAGACATGATTTAAGTTATGTTACACTAAACAAGTCAAGAAAAATTACCCTCTAAGGTGATAATAAACATACTACAACATAAAACCCAGTTTTGGACTTACTTTGTCAAATAAACAAAAGTTGGGTTAAAATTTTTCCATCCACAGTTTTCTTAAGGACTAAAAGAGTTAAAACAGTAAAAATAAATGTTTTTATGAATATCATACTCTTTTAAGGGCTAGAAATGTAATTTGTAGCTAAATGGGCCAAATTTTGGGCTTTTCGGCCCATTGAGCCAAAATTGCAAAAGATATAATTTTCAATGGATTGAAATGGTAAACTTCTCACAAACAGGGGTAAAGGGGTAAACAGAACTAATTCAGGAGTTAAAATGATTTATTTTCCAAACAAGGATAAAAAATGTTAACTTTTTGGATTTTAGGCCAAAATTGTATAAGTTGCGAAAGTTTGGGCTCAAACTGAAAACTCTTTACTGGAGGGGCTGAAACTTCCAAAGAGTAAATTTTGAACTAAAACCATCATTTAAACAAGTATAGCGGTCAAAGATGTTAAGAAAATGGTTTAAGGGCCTAAAATGTCTTTTTTTTTTAAAATAAGGGACTAAAATTGTCATTTTTATAAATTAAGGGCTGAAAAGGGTCAAACCAATATTTTGAACCAATTATTTTATTATGACAAAACTTCAAAAATGGTCCCTGTGGTTTCCGAAAATATCAAGTTTAGTCCCTAAGTTCAAAAAACCTCACAGATGGTCACTGTGGTTTTAAAACTTTTAACAAATGATCATTTTCGCTAACTCCGTTAACATTTAGCCGTTTAAGTGATGGGTATTTCTGTCATTTCACAACCACAGGGACCATTTATGAAGTTTTTCCTTACTTTAAAAATAAAAAAATAATAAATATAGTTATTTAATATTAAAGGGCCCTACCCCTGTGTGTGTGTGTGTGTGTGAAGCAGTGGTGGGAATTTCATCTTCTTTCTCTGTTACCACTTACATCTCCGACGATCTTCTCGTTGGAGAAGAAGAACTCTGTCATAAAAAAATCAAACCATACACTCCAAAATGGGAACCATCCTCCATGGCCACCATCGACGAACTAACTCTCACACCGATGTTCTTTCTCAGATCCCTGACTATGAACCAATCGATTTCAGTGGAGATAACCGACTATTTCTCTAAATCCATAGTTGGATTAAAAACCCACAATGAACTCGCCATCAATTCTTAATCAACAAAACACAACAAAATAATTCAATATTTATGGAGTTCTTCTTCATTCCCGGTGGTGTTCATCATGTGTGTCCATTGTCCTTTTTAGCGGTTCCTGTCAAAGCAGAAACGGATATTCAAGTTTGAACTGAAAACCATAAAAATGGTTTGGATATGATGACTTTGGCAGATCTACAAGCTCCTTCATTGAAGAAGAAAACCTCTTTGAATTGGATTTGGATGTGTCTTCTTCGGTGATTTCACAGCCTTCATGTTCATCTCCTTTGGGTGTCTGTACACGGTCTCACCCAACCACCACCAAGTTTCAGCTCCACCCTATCACAGTCGGCACCCTCTACCGAAATCCCCTCAATCGCACCTCAAGTTCATCCCAAAATTCATGTAACCCTCTTGCCCTCTTCCCATTCCGTTTTAGTTCCTAATTTTTCCTCCACTATCGACGGGATGAAAGGGTGGGAGTGTTTCTTTGATGGAAATGGTGATGTCGGCGAGGTATAAGATGGTAAAGAACATACAGCTTCATACTTTTGCAGATGGGGTCATAATCTGGGCATGGATGAGAGAGAGAGAGAGAGAGAGTGGGGCCCTTTAATATTAAATAATTATATTTTTTCCTTTTTTTTAAAAAAAAAGGCAAAGCTTCATAAAAGGTCCTTGTGGTTGTGAAATGACAGAAATGTCCTTCACTTAACGGCTAAATGCTAACGGAGTTAGCGAAAAGGATCATTTGTTAAAAGTTTTGAAACCACAGGGACCATCTGTGAGGGTTTTTGAACTTAGGGACTAAACTTGATATTTTCAGAAACCATAGGGACCATTTTTGCAGTTTTGTCTTTTATTATTAAGATATTTGAGTAAAAAAAATACCAAACTACAACTCATGAAAATGGAAAGATGAATATACGTATAATTCCAAATATCGTTATAAATAACCGACCGGCCTCATGCCAATATGATATTAACAATCGCTCAATCAAACTTTCCAACAATTATACTATATCTAAAACAAGTAAACATTCAAATCTTTGGGCTTGAAAGTCTCAAAACATGTTTATTGGGCCTTCGTGACCCATTAACATAACTTTTGAGCCCAAGGATAAAAATAAATGTTATTGGGCCTCCTGTCACCCAATTACATGTTTAAGGGACTCTCAATGGCTTTTAGGTGCTATTGGGCCTCAGTGGCCCATTAGATTTGCTAGTAAGGTCCAAATAAATCATATGCGAGCTAGACCAACACGTCCGTCGCATACTCGACAGCCTTAAATAACAAACGTGATTAGTAGGATCTCGTGGTCCTCTTCTTCTCGTCTGTTAGGCTCACCATCAATTCAAGTAAACAAATACCGGTCGATAATCAATAGTAATCAAATTCATTAGGATTTGGTGAGTAATAACGGGCGGCACCAACGAGTGTCGGTCGTAGTCTATAGTTATAATCAAAGTCTCCTGGAGGGAGGGCGAGAGTTTGTATATAGATCTATACGGGGGTGACTCCCCCACACCTTAGGTGTTCGCTACAGTTAGACTTGGCCAGTCTAGGGTGACAAAATCTTAAGATCAATTTCGGCGTTTGCCAGAGTGCCAAGACAGACTGTAACAACGAAAATTTTAAAACAAATTTTTCATTTCTAAAAATGTATTTTCATCCAAAACAAGGCATACATATCCAACGTATCATGTCATAATACAATCATATAAATCCCATGATCATAAATCATCCATCAGTGTGTACAGATCACGCCGACGCCTTCCCACGGTCCTTGCTAGTACCTGAAACACATACACAACAACTATAAGCATAAATGCTTAGTGAGTTCCCCAAAATACAACTTACGCACATACGCCTTTCCAGGCCCTGACCTTCCGGTCCATGAGTCTCAGGGGACTTCCGTCCCTACTGGGTAAACCTTCCGGTCCTACCCATGCCAACCTTACGGTCCACATTACAACACCTTCCGGCCCATAACATATTCGCCTTCCGGCCCATAACATAATGCCTTCAGGCCCATATCAAGCATATCATACATAGCACATATAACAATTAACTTATCACATATAGCACATATGTCTCATACCATATCCGACCTTCCGGTCACACAGTCAAAACCCTTACGGGTATAGTATAGTGAGAAGACTCACCTCGTGAATATCGATAGCTAGCAAATCCCAAAATCACTCGTGCTCGATCCTCCGAGCTACAATCTCCATATATCATCATACGTCTCTTATTAAAATTTTTACCACTAAGGTTGACTATCCTTTTTAAGTCAACACTAGTCAACTCTTGGTCAACGGTCAACGGTCAACTTTGACCGGACTCGGCGAGTGCACTAGGGCGACTCGGCAAGTCTAGACGTTTTCACCAACTCTCTAGGATTCCCTTTTGACATGTCGAGTACTGCCCCTGACTCGACGAGCTCCACCTGGAAGAATCACGGGGCCACCCCGACTCAACTCGCCGAGTCTTAAGAACAACTCGGCGAGTCCCAGTTCAACTCAGACCACCTGTCAACCCTCTCTAACTCGCCCTGACTCACTGAGTCAACCTATGACTCGACTGGACCACTCATTGGGCGATCTGAGGGCAATCTTCAAGCTACTCGCTGAGTCTGATCGTCGGACTCGGCGAGTCCATGCCATGCAATCACTCAAACTTGCTTCTAAGGTCAGATCTGCTCCAACAATTCATAGATCTGGCCTTCCTAGACTGATTCATCAGGTAAGGTCCTTATCTTGGTGTTCATAACACACCCCATGGCTCATAGATGGCATTTTGACCTAAGGCATAAGGATTCCAATCCAAAACCTCCATTGATTCACAAAAAGCTTGGGCAAAGGGACACTCTGGACCTCCAAGGGTCCAGATCTATGGTCTAAATCGCTTAAGGGACCAAGGGAGCACTAGATCTAGCCACAAAAGGGCACAACAAACCCTAAATCAATGAAAACATCAACATAGCAGAGGCTAGCTCCAAGATATTACCTCAAATGTGATGTTTTGGACCCTAAACTCTCAGGAAGTGGCTCCTCTTGCCTTTCCTTAGCTGATCCTCCCTTTCCCTTGCAAGATGACACCTCCAATATCAATAATGGCCTCCTTCTATGCTCCAAACGCTCACACTCGATTAGGGCTTCACTCAAGGGACTGGTGAGCACAAATGACGGCCATAAGGCCCTTTAACTAGGTCTCAAACCCGAGAAATTAGGGTTTCATTAAACAGCGCGGACTCGCCGAGTCCATACCTTGGACTCGCCGAGTCCAGGCGCGAACCCGTGTCCAGAACCGCGATCCTACTCGGCGAGTCTGAGCTCCAACTCACCGAGTCCCCTCTCAAAACACCGATAAAATAAACCCGAGAAGAGGGGCCCCAACTTGCCCCTCTTCCTGAATCGGATCACTCCTTTCCAAGGAGAGACCTTCAGGAGAATGAGATCGCTGACCTGAAACTCAAGCTCGGATCGACGTATGTCCGCATAACTCTTCTGTCAGCTTTGGGCGGTCAACAACCTCTTTCTGACTTGCTGAATCTGCTCTGTCGTCTGAAGCACGATCTCTGTACTGCCCATCACTCTCTGCCAAACGTCTCCCCAACAAATGGGGGTCCGACACCTCCTCCCGTACAACAGCTCAAAGGGCGGCATACCAATGCTCGAATGATGGCTGTTGTTGTAGGAAAACTCTGCCAAGGGTAAATACGCATCCCAGCTACCCCCAAAATCCAACACACATGCTCGGAGCATGTTCTCAAGCGTCTGAATCGTCCGCTCACTCTGACCGTCTGTCTGGGGATGATATGCGGTACCAAAATGCAGTTTAGTACCCAACTCCTCATGAAATTTCTTCCAGAATCTGGAAGTGAAACGCACATCACGGTCCGAAACAATCGAGATCGGCACCCCATGCCGAGATACCACTTCCCTCACATACACCTCTGCCAACTTTTCCGCTGAAGAACTCTCACTGATGGCAAGGAAGTGAGCGCTCTTCGTCAACCTATCCACAATCACCCAAATTGCATCAACTCCTCTGGCAGTCCTCAGCAATTTGGTGATGAAATCCATGGTGATTTGTTCCCACTTCCACTCGGGAACCTCCAATGGCTGCAACTTGCCATGCGGTCTCTGGTGCTCGGCCTTAACCCTACGACAGGTCAAGCACATCTCAACAAACCATGCAACTTCCCTCTTCATATAGGGCCACCAATACTCTCTCCTCAAATCCAAATACATCTTCGTAGCCCCCGGATGGATCGAAAATTTCGACCGATGAGCCTCTTCCATCAAATTAATACGCGTACCGCCCACAAACGGTACCCAAATCCGACCTTGAAAAGTCATAAGCCCTCGTCCATCCGTAATGAACTCCGAAACCAACCCAACGACTCGCTCCTTCTTCTGCATCTCCGATTGCACAGCCTCGGCCTGTGCCCCACGAATGGCATCCAGTACCGGAGCTATCATGGTCAATCGCAAACATATATCCCGCAGTGGAGTGCTCTCCGCCCTGCGGCTCAACGCATCGGCTACCACATTAGCCTTGCCTGGGTGGTACAGGATCTCACAATCATAATCCTTGACCACATCCAACCACCTCCTCTGCCGCATATTTAGGTTGGGTTGATCCATCAAGTACCTCAAACTCTTATGGTCCGTGTATATCGTACACCGAACCCCATACAAGTAGTGACGCCAAATCTTGAGGGCGAACACTACTGCCCCCAACTCTAGATCATGAGTGGGATATCTCGTCTCATGAGGCTTCAGCTGCCTCGATGCATATGCTATCACATGCCCCCTCTGCATCAGTACCGCTCCCAGCCCCAAAATCGATGCATCACAATATACTACAAAATCCTCCATCCCTTCCGGGAGAGCTAATACCGGGGCTTTGCTCAACCTTTGGCGAAGTGTCTCAAAGGAGGTCTGTTGCTCGGGACCCCATGAAAAAGCAACACCCTTCCGCGTCAATCTGGTGAGTGGCATTGCAATCTTGGAGAAATCCTTGATAAATCTCCGATAATACCCTGCCAACCCAAGGAAACTCCTGATCTCAGAGGGTGACTTCGGTACCTCCCAATTCATCATCGCCTCAACCTTGGCCGGATCGACCAGTATCCCTTCCTGGTTAACAAGATGTCCTAAGAACTGGACCTACCGTAACCAGAAATCACACTTGGAGAACTTTGCATAAAGCTTCTCCGATCTCAGGACCTCAAGGACCTCCCTCAAATACTCCTCATGCTGCTCTCTAGATCTCAAATATACCAGAATATCATCGATAAATACAATCACCGATCGATCCAACATCGGCCTACATACTCTGTTCATGAGATCCATGAACACCGCCGGGGCATTGGTGAGCCCAAAAGGCATCACCACAAACTCATAATGTCAATAACGCATCCTGAACGCTGTCTTCTGGACGTCCTAATCCCGCACTCTCACCTGATGATATCCATACCTCAAATCGATCTTGGAGAACCAAGATGCTCCCTGCAACTGATCGAACAAATCATCAATCCTCGGTAATGGGTAACGGTTCTTGACCGTCAGCTTGTTCAACTCCCGGTAATCAATGCACATCCGGTGTGAACCATCCTTCTTCTTGACGAACAAAATAGGTGCTCCCCACGGCGAGCTGCTCGGCCTAATAAATCCCTTCCCCAGCAGCTCCTGAAGCTGCGAGGATAACTCTTGCATCTCTGGAGGTGCAAGACGATAAGGCACCTTAGCGATAGGCGTGGCCCCCGGGACCAAGTCGATACTGAACTCCACTTGCCTCACAGGAGGCACTCCCGGCAACTCGTCGGGAAAGACATCAGGAAACTCACGCACCACCGGAACCTCCTCAACTGAAGTCGGCCTCTCGGAAGTCACTCGCGTATCCATCACATACGCCACAAAACCCTTACTGCCCTGCTGTAGAAACTGCCTCGCCCTAGCGGCCGAACAAAAAGCTGATCCCGAACGTGTACCCTCGCCGTACACCGAAAGAACTCCCCCACTACGGTCTCGTATAGTCACCAACTGACGCTCGCAGTCGATAACCGCGCCGAATGTGCTCAACCAGTCCATGCCCACAATGACACAGACATCACCCATCGCAATAGGAACCAGATCAATCGGAAACGCAACCCCGAAAATCTCTAACACACATCCACGGAGAACCTCCGTGGCACAAATCACTCTCTCGTCAGCTATAGAAACTCTCAGAGGCTGACTCAACGCCTCACGGCTAACACTGATATGCTGACTAAAGGCCAAAGATACAAAAGACCGACTCGCACCTGAGTCAAATAACACTAAAGCAGGTACAGAGTTCACAAGGTAAGTACCTACACATAACATAATATAAGCATAATATCTCAACATCAAAATAAATACATGAAATAAAGCATACCTACCACAACATCAGGCGCAGCGCGGACCTCCTCCGCAGTCAACTGGAAAGCTCTCCCACGAGCCCTCGGGGCCTCGGCCTTCACTGGTCGAATCTCAGTAGCCCTGGCAGCAGCTGCAGATCCCTGATGAAGCTGAGGGCACTCGGCCTTCCGATGGCCGGTCTGGTTGCAATGAAAGCAAACCATAAACCCCTTGTGTCACACCCCCGAACCAGACGGCGGAATCGTCCGGGGGCTGTCGTGACTCAATTGAATACCACAACGTTGTATATATATGAAACAAAACAATAATCGTCACCATTCATCAACATAGTACAACCAGTAGTGTTTTCATGACATACATTACTTAAGATATTACATTTCCAAAAATTAATATTGTTTGGTTCATTCAAAAATAAACTGCAACCGTCACTGAGCATGATTTCCCTTGATTCACTGGTTCCCTGAGAATACAAGTATTTTGGAAAAACGTCAACATATGAAATGTTGGTGAGTTCATAAGTAGTGTTTGAAATCGAATGTTTATATTGTTTGAAAAACCACCAGAAAATCCGATATTTTCTGGAAAGAAAAGCTTTCAAAAACGTTTGTGAAGATCCATAGGTATGCTTGTTTGTTTCTATACTTGAAAAAAAAATGTTCGTTGAAGATGTATGCGTTTCAAATCTGTATGTAATGAAAACCCTAGGGAAACCCGATGTTCCCCTAGTTCTTTTGAAATCTCTTGAGTTGCGTTGAAAACATTATGAAAATAGCAGTATCGGTCCCAAGCGACGTTGGAAGGTTCTCGAGCATTGATTATTTACTACAAACCCGCATTACACAAACGCCCAGTTTGTAGTTATACTAACGAACCCGAAGGCGTCGTCCGTACTAATCACGTTATCCAATCGCCCGGACTATGTGTAGTCCCACATCCGAAGAGAAAGAGATCACGAAGACCCCGGTAACTCTATTAACCGGCTGGGGAAAATATGCGTGCGAGGGGTCCCCGACCCGCCTCGTAAAATGTGTAGACTTTTCTAGCAATACCATGGACCCTTGGGGACCAGTGGTACAAGCCATTGAAAGTCACCCTACGTTGTGCCAAGTCGGTAAAACTCAACACTTCGTAGAAAAAATGTCTTCGGGCCTTAAGATCAGGTCATTGGGCTAGCTAGGCCCAACAAACAAGATTTTACACTTTTGGGGCCCGAAGATGGTGCGTAGACGTCTGTGCACACTCGTATGTATATGTATTACCAATCGTTATTTGTATGTATCAAAGAGTTAGTAGTTGTAGATTTCCATTGGCTCGAGACCGAGCCAATTCGTTTAGCAACGACTTTTGGTATTGTAATGAGTTGTATTTCGTTGATAGTCGAGGTGTCATTATTTGATCAAATTGTACACATTGAATCAGCCTTGAAATATTTCTGTTTTCAGCCCCTCATTATTTGTAAAATTTACATTTTCAACCCTTTTATTTAAATATTTCCCGGTTTGGTCCTTAAACTATTTTTTTCTTGACATTTTAACACCAAAAATTATTGAAATTAATATTTTCCAGCATATTTTTCAAAGAAACAGTTTAAGTCCCTGAAAATGCAGTTTTTCTCGGTTTTAGCCCATCTTTTCGCAATTTTGACAATTTTGGCCCAAAATGGAAAATTTTTGCAACTTTGGTCCTTTTTAAATTTAAAAAGCATTTTAAACCTTTGAAAAGGGTTTGGGACACTTATAGTCCACTGTTTTACAGAATTTCACAGTTTTGGCCCTTCAAAACAGAAAAATTCGCATAATGGGCCTTATTGGGCCGAAATTTTCATTTTTAGCCCAATAGGCTTGAAATTTATGTTTTTAATCCATTAATTGAATAGAATTCCAGAAATAGTTTTATGAAAACTGTTTTGGCACATTCCAACCATCAGAATCTGTAAAATGTCAATTTGGGCCCTTAATTTTGTATTTTTCACATTTTTGGCCCAAAATGTGTGTTTTTAGCTTAAAGAAAATTGTTGCTAACCACTTGGCTATTTATCTAGTATCACTTATTATGTAGGAACATATTTGAAGCTAATATCATAAAACATGAGTTATATCTCGGTTTTGAGGGGTTTAATGGCTAGATCCAACATTAAAACACATATAAGCATACATATAAGCATGGAAATCATACAAGGCATACAAATACATATAGATCTACACTTTCACTTGTATTCCCCCCCACAAAAACTCTTAAAAACAGAAAATAGGGGTATGAATCTCACCTTGAGTGGGTAGTTTCGGTTCTTGAAGAAAAATTGGAAGAAATGAAGTGATTTTTGGCCCTTGCACTCCTTGATGAACTTTTCGAGATTATGGGGTTTCTAGAGTGCAAGATCACGGTTTTTACATGGATTAGGAAGAGATTTTGATAACAAAAGAATTTAAACCATAGATCTATGCATAATCTTACCTTAGATGATGATTTACTTGCAAAATCCTCTTGGAAAGTCCCTAAATTTCGAGATTTTTGGAGAGGGGAGGGAAGGAGAGTTCTTTGAGTGTTCTAGAGAGAAAGTTGAGATATTTTGGTGTGTGTGATGATGCTTGGCCGAGAGCAAGGAGGGAAAAGAGAAAGAAGTGACTCTTGAAGTGATACATGCATGGAGGTATGTGATATGTGCCTAGAAATCCATTAGATAATAGTGAGGTGGCAACCAAAGTCAACCTCCCTTGGATTTGGGCCTTGGGCCGAGAATATGAAGGGGAGAGAGGAAAAGTTTGGGCTTTTGCCCCTAAGTCCAACATTAGAGGTAGTTTAGGGTGTTTATTGGACTTATAAAATAAAATTGTGATTTTTATGCTTTATTAAGCTAGGTTAGGTTAAATTATGGGTCAAACTTGTGTTTTAGTTCCTTCTAGGTTCTACCTAGCCCAAAATATTGGAATAAACGAATGTGGGTCCAATTAGAGCCCAATTAGGGTCCTAAGCCCATGATAGTCTAATTGGAAGCTTATTGGTTCATTTGGATCCAATAAGGAAGTCTTAGTCCAAAATGGACTTAACCAAAACTTCTAGGGTCTCCAATTGTTTGATGACTATTTATAGTACTTGTATCTTGTATTTGGTTAGAGTTTTTGATTCACATTAATTTGAATGTATAGATTACATAGCTTAAAATTCACAGTTGTGACATCATCCCCCCGTTAAAGGGAATTTCGTCCCGAAATTCTGTTTGAAAGCCAGATTTGAGAATGCTAGAATAGGTGGGGGTACTTCTGCTTCATTTGATCTTCGCGTTCCCATGTGAACTCTGGCCCACGCTTTGCGTTCCACCGTACCTTCACGATCGGGATGCGACTCTGCTTAGTACGCTTCACCTCTCTGTCCATGATTTCGATTGGCTCTTCGACGAACAGGAGATTCTCATTGATTTCGATTTCGTCAAGAGGAATGACGAGAGTTTCATCTGATAGGCACTTTTTCAGATTAGAAACATGAAACACGGGGTGTACACCGTTTAGCTTCGCGGGTAGTTGTAGTCTGTAGGCTACCGGACCTATTCGGGCGACGATTTCGAAAGGTCCAATGTACCGTGGGTTTAGCTTTCCTCGTTTTCCGAAACGTATAACCCCTTTCCAGGGTGAGACCTTCAACAATACACGATCACCGACCTGGAATTCTAAGGGCTTTCGCCGTTTATCAGCGTAGCTCTTTTGCCGGTCGCGCGATGCCTGTAATCGAGTTTTGATCTGGACAATCTTTTCTGTAGTCTCGCGAATGATTTCCGGTCCTGTCATTGCCCTATCCGACGTATGTGTTCTTGCTAGCTGGGTGTCACCTACTTCAGCCCAACATAACGGTGTTCTACATTTACGCCCGTACAGTGCTTCGAAAGGGGCCACCTTAATGCTCGAATGATAACTATTGTTATATGAAAACTCGATCAACGGTAGGTGGGTATCCCAAGACTTTCCGAAGTCTATCACACATGCACGAAGCATGTCTTCAAGCGTCTGAATAGTTCGTTCGCTTTGACCGTCCGTTTGTGGGTGATACGCGGTGCTCATATCAAGATGAGTTCCCATTGCCTTGTGGAGCGACTGCCAAAAGCGTGACGTGAACCTACTGTCCCTATCCGAAATGATGGATTTTGGCACTCCATGAAGTCTTACAATCTCTCGTAGGTACAAACGCGTCAGCCTCTCCATCTTGTAGGACTCTTTGATGGGCAGGAAATGGGCAGATTTCGTCAGTCGGTCGATTATTACCCATATGGTGTCCAATCCGTCCGACGTCTTGGGCAGCTTGGTCACGAAGTCCATAGAAATCCCCTCCCATTTCCACTCAGGGATTGCCGGTTGTTGTAACAATCCGGAAGGTTTCTGGTATTCCACTTTTACTTTGGCACACGTAAGGCACTTACTAACATAGGTTGCGATTTCCGCCTTCATGTTAGGCCACCAATAGTGCTGCTTAATGTCCAGATACATCTTGTCCGAACCAGGATGAATGGAGTATCGTGTCTTGTGGGCTTCCTTCATAACGATCTCCCTGAATCCTCCGATTTTTGGAACCCAAATACGGTTCATGAAGTAGTATACCCCATTCTCTTTGACTTCCAGGTTCTTCTCCATTCCGCGTAATGCCTCGCTAGTTCTGTTTTCCGTTTTCACAGCCTCTGCCTGGGCTGATGCAATTTGAGTGGTCAGATGAGACTGAATGGTTATCGAGTGCGTTTTCGTGCGGCGATTCGTGTATTCCTTCCGACTTAATGCGTCAGCTACCACGTTGGCCTTGCCTGGATGGTACTTGATCTCGCATTCGTAGTCGTTTAACAATTCCACCCATCTTCGTTGTCTCATGTTCAGCTCCTTCTGATTCAAGATGTGCTGGAGGCTCTTGTGGTCCGTAAAGATGGTGCACTTTGTACCGTACAGGTAGTGCCTCCAAATTTTTAGAGCGAAGACCACAGCTCCCAGTTCTAGGTCATGGGTTGTGTAATTTACTTCGTGCGTCTTTAGTTGACGGGACGCATATGCTATTACTCTTCCTCGTTGCATGAGAACGCAACCTAAGCCCTGATTTGACGCGTCACAGTATACTACAAAATCTTCTGTTCCTTCGGGTAGAGATAATACAGGAGCGCTACAAAGAGCTTGCTTCAAGGTTCGAAACGCAATCTCTTGCCTGTCTGTCCACTTGAATGGCACACTCTTTTGCGTAAGCAAGGTAAGTGGCTTGGCGATTTTTGAGAAGTTTTGGATGAATCTTCTATAGTAGCCTGCTAGGCCTAAGAACTGACGAATTTCCGTGGGAGTAGTCGGAGTTGCCCATCCTTCCACAGCTTTGACCTTAGAGGGATCCACATGAATCCCGTCTTGGCTAACTACGTGGCCTAAGAAATTCACACTCCGAAGCCAGAACTCGCACTTGGAGAGTTTGGCGTAAAGCTTTTCCGATCGCAGCGTCTCTAGGACTTGTCGGAGATGTTGGCCATGCTCCTCTTTGCTTCGAGAATAGACGAGGATGTCATCGATAAACACAATGACGAAGTTGTCCAAGAACGGTCGACAGATTCGGTTCATTAGGTCCATAAATGCGGCAGGTGCATTTGTTAGACCGAAGGGCATTACGACGAATTCGTAATGTCCATAGCGGGTTCGGAAAGCGGTTTTAGGAATATCCTCTTCTCGGACCTTGAGTTGGTGGTATCCGGACCGTAAGTCTATTTTAGAAAAGTAGCTAGCTCCTTGGAGCTGGTCGAATAGATCATCGATTCGCGGGAGTGGGTAGCGGTTTTTGACAGTGAGTTTGTTTAACTCTCTGTAATCGATGCACATTCTGAAAGATCCATCCTTCTTTTTGACAAAGAGCACCGGAGCTCCCCATGGCGAGTAGCTAGGTCGGATAAATCCCTTGTCCAGAAGCTCACTGAGTTGGCTGGACAATTCCTGCATTTCAGCAGGAGCCAGTCGATATGGTGATTTAGCGAGAGGAGTTGCTCCTGGGACGAGGTCGATTCGGAACTCAACCTGTCTCTCTGGGGGTACTCCTGGAAGATCTTCGGGAAACACGTCCGGAAATTCACACGCTACCGGAATGTCTTGAATGTTAGTTTCTTCTTTTGTCTTGTCCACTATGTGGGCCAAGAACGCTAAGTTGTTCTTTCGCAGATGTTTTTGTGCCTTGATGCACGAGATAAGACGAAGATTCGTGCTAGGTTTGTCTCCGTAAATTACTAGGGTTTCGTGATTCGGGAGACGAAGGCGAACGGCCTTCTCGTGGCACATAATCTCAGCATGGTGGGGGCTTAACCAATCCATGCCGATAATCACATCAAAACTCCTAATTGATACTGGCATTAGATCTATTCGAAAGACGTGCTGGTTAAGGGTTAGGGTACATCCAGTGTAGATTTCCCTAGTGGATTCGGTCTTCCCATTGGCCATTTCCACCGTATAGGTTTCATTTAGCTTTTGGGGTTGTTGTTTTAATAGATGTTTAAACTTCTCGCTTACGAAACTTCGCTCCGCTCCGGTATCAAATAAGATGCATGCATAAGTGTGGTTTAGGAGGAACGTACCGGTCACAACTGCGGGGTCCTGAACTGCATCACTCTGACCCATAGTCAGCATTCTTCCTGCTCCTCTGTTTCCTGAGTTGTTGTTGTTGTTAGGGCAGTCTCGACGGAAATGTCCCGTCCTTCCACACCCGAAACAGGTGTGGCTAGGCCCTGTGTTGTTGCCGCCAGCATTGGTGTTGTTGGTGTTGCGGTGATTGTTGTTGTTGTTCTGGTTGTTTCCCTGACTCTGGTTCTGAGAAGGATAAGTCCTGCAGAACTTTGCAGTGTGTCCCCTTCGGTTGCAACTGGTGCAATGGAACTCCCTACATTCTCCTTGGTGATGGAAACCGCACTTGTTGCATTTGGGATGAGTGCCGGAATAGGGTCTTGAAGTATTTGAAGTAGCTGAGGCTGGAGCATGTGATGTGACTGGTACCGGCGCAGTGACAGCGTGAACTGCCACCGTTTGCTGCTTTTTAGAGGTCTCGGGACCTTGACGCCCCTTCCTCTTGTTGTTCCATCCCTTCTTACCATCGCTCTCCTTCTTCTTCTCAGTCTCTACCGGTTTCTCGCCCTTTTTGTGGTTATGATCATAGAGCCTCTTTGCCAATCTCTTCGCGCTGTCAAACGTTTCAGGGTTAGCAGCTATCACGTTCCCTTGAATGGGGGATGTCAGTCCCCAAATGAATCGTTCAATCTTCTTCCCCTCTGATGTGATCATACCCGGGCACAACAGAGATAGTTCGCTGAATCTCGATATGTAAGCATCGATGTTCCCATTCTGCACCGTGAGATTCCATAGTTCCTGCTCCATCTTCTGTATTTCGCCTCGGGGGCAGTACTCAGCCGTCAACATCTCTTTCATCTCTGCCCAGGGAATAGAGTTGGCGACAGGGAGTGTCATAGCTTCCACATGACCATTCCACCAAGTGAGTGCTTGGTCCACAAAAGTGCAGGCCGCGAACTTCACTTTCATCTGCTCGGGGCACTCGCATATCTCGAATACCGACTCTACCTTCTCGATCCATCGCTTCAGGGCGATCACTCCTCCGGTACCGTTGAAAGTTCGGGGTTTAGCGTTCGCAAAATCCTTGTAGGTGCACGTTTTAGTGAGTCCTTGGTTCGTCCCGTTGTTCGAACTTCCGGATCCTTGCCCGTTACCTCCTCCGTTGTTCCCTCGGTGAAGTTGTGCCATAGCTGCCGTGACCGCAGCAGACACGGCTGCCTGGAAAGCAGTAGAGTCAACTTCCGGCGGGGTTGGTTCGGGATTTCCACGAGTAGCTGGGCGAGGCATCTTTCTGTCATGAAACGGAAAGATGTTGAGTGTACGTGGTTTCGGTGAGGTTATGATCCTACTAACTAGGTGTAGGGTACGAACCTAAGCATTACTATCATCAAGCATGCAATCATAATGTCTCAACACATAGCAACTGAGAATAATTTAGCAAAACACACAAAAGTTTATTAATATTATCCGCATTTCGTACAAGAAAATTTGCTCGTAAGAGCATACATAAGTAACACTAATCCGACAGCATAACGGCTCCATGAGTAGTGTAGTCACTTAAACATAGAGCCGGAGTACATAACATAGTTACTAATATCCTACTACGATAGGTCTATCCCTAACCGCGATGAGCTGTGTCAGGAGGTGGTGCCGAAGATGTGGACGCTCCCTGAAGACGAGCCACCAAGCGTTCTGCATCCTGGAGTCGAGATTCCCACCTTACCTGCCTCATGTGAAACTCCCGGAGGACGTCACGCGTCTCCTGTTCCGCACGCTCGACCCTAGTCCACAGCTGGCGTACTTGATCAGCAGTGTCCTGAGCAAGGTCGCCGGTGTCCCGTAACCGTCTCACCATGACCGGTAGGGCTCGGTCGGCCGGTCCTCCGTCCCTCAAGTCAAAGAACTCACGTGACATGCCAAACGGGGGTCGTTGTCCCTGATGTCTGCTCCATCTCCAAAGATCAATGCCCCAAGGAGGGGTAGGTCCAGTGGGTCCCACACGATAAGCGGGCACCCTGACCGGGTAAGGGGGATCGATGACCTCGGACTCTGCGTCCGAATCACCCCCTTCGCTGTCATCAAGCTCCTCTCCGAAAGGTTCTTCGTCTTCCTCGGGTTCGGCAGGCTCGCCCTCGACTTCTGCCTCCGGTTCCCCGTCTGATTCCTCTTCGGGGTCCTCCTCAGGTTCTTCTTCAGGCCCTTCCTCAGGCTCCTCCTCCTCTAGCCACCCGTTGTTTCCCTGATTAGGGAAGTAGGGGTCTCCAGGGTGATGAAAACCAGCCATGCTGTCTGCGCGAGTACGTAATTATGCTACATTATTCCTAGGGTACTATGACTATTACACAGACTAAGCAAACATTCTCTTTTTGGGTGATAGAGGGTATAATTTTTAGGTTCCCTGGCTATTCCGATCTCATCAAGATATGTGTTAGTTTTACCTTGGAGAGATTGTAGTTGATCAGGCTACATTCACCCCTTGGTATCACTAAGAACAGTCCCGAATTAACCGAGATACCAGCATTATGGTGTTTGATTCAGCGTTAGGTCCTTACTCCTAATGCAAGCAAGTGTATTTTATTCATTTGTTTTGTTCAGAGTTATGTTAGTCCCTCTTTTTGGTTTATAGTTGCATATCAATGTATGGCTCGACATGCTAGTTCACTATAAACAAAGCTCTGATACCAACCTGTCACACCCCCGAACCAGACGGCGGAATCGTCCGGGGGCTGTCGTGACTCAATTGAATACCACAACGTTGTATATATATGAAACAAAACAATAATCGTCACCATTCATCAACATAGTACAACCAGTAGTGTTTTCATGACATACATTACTTAAGATATTACATTTCCAAAAATTAATATTGTTTGGTTCATTCAAAAATAAACTGCAACCGTCACTGAGCATGATTTCCCTTGATTCACTGGTTCCCTGAGAATACAAGTATTTTGGAAAAACGTCAACATATGAAATGTTGGTGAGTTCATAAGTAGTGTTTGAAATCGAATGTTTATATTGTTTGAAAAACCACCAGAAAATCCGATATTTTCTGGAAAGAAAAGCTTTCAAAAACGTTTGTGAAGATCCATAGGTATGCTTGTTTGTTTCTATACTTGAAAAAAAAATGTTCGTTGAAGATGTATGCGTTTCAAATCTGTATGTAATGAAAACCCTAGGGAAACCCGATGTTCCCCTAGTTCTTTTGAAATCTCTTGAGTTGCGTTGAAAACATTATGAAAATAGCAGTATCGGTCCCAAGCGACGTTGGAAGGTTCTCGAGCATTGATTATTTACTACAAACCCGCATTACACAAACGCCCAGTTTGTAGTTATACTAACGAACCCGAAGGCGTCGTCCGTACTAATCACGTTATCCAATCGCCCGGACTATGTGTAGTCCCACATCCGAAGAGAAAGAGATCACGAAGACCCCGGTAACTCTATTAACCGGCTGGGGAAAATATGCGTGCGAGGGGTCCCCGACCCGCCTCGTAAAATGTGTAGACTTTTCTAGCAATACCATGGACCCTTGGGGACCAGTGGTACAAGCCATTGAAAGTCACCCTACGTTGTGCCAAGTCGGTAAAACTCAACACTTCGTAGAAAAAATGTCTTCGGGCCTTAAGATCAGGTCATTGGGCTAGCTAGGCCCAACAAACAAGATTTTACACTTTTGGGGCCCGAAGATGGTGCGTAGACGTCTGTGCACACTCGTATGTATATGTATTACCAATCGTTATTTGTATGTATCAAAGAGTTAGTAGTTGTAGATTTCCATTGGCTCGAGACCGAGCCAATTCGTTTAGCAACGACTTTTGGTATTGTAATGAGTTGTATTTCGTTGATAGTCGAGGTGTCATTATTTGATCAAATTGTACACATTGAATCAGCCTTGAAATATTTCTGTTTTCAGCCCTTCATTATTTGTAAAATTTACATTTTCAACCCTTTTATTTAAATATTTCCCGGTTTGGTCCTTAAACTATTTTTTTCTTGACATTTTAACACCAAAAATTATTGAAATTAATATTTTCCAGCATATTTTTCAAAGAAACAGTTTAAGTCCCTGAAAATGCAGTTTTTCTCGGTTTTAGCCCATCTTTTCGCAATTTTGACAATTTTGGCCCAAAATGGAAAATTTTTGCAACTTTGGTCCTTTTTAAATTTAAAAAGCATTTTAAACCTTTGAAAAGGGTTTGGGACACTTATAGTCCACTGTTTTACAGAATTTCACAGTTTTGGCCCTTCAAAACAGAAAAATTCGCATAATGGGCCTTATTGGGCCGAAATTTTCATTTTTAGCCCAATAGGCTTGAAATTTATGTTTTTAATCCATTAATTGAATAGAATTCCAGAAATAGTTTTATGAAAACTGTTTTGGCACATTCCAACCATCAGAATCTGTAAAATGTCAATTTGGGCCCTTAATTTTGTATTTTTCACATTTTTGGCCCAAAATGTGTGTTTTTAGCTTAAAGAAAATTGTTGCTAACCACTTGGCTATTTATCTAGTATCACTTATTATGTAGGAACATATTTGAAGCTAATATCATAAAACATGAGTTATATCTCGGTTTTGAGGGGTTTAATGGCTAGATCCAACATTAAAACACATATAAGCATACATATAAGCATGGAAATCATACAAGGCATACAAATACATATAGATCTACACTTTCACTTGTATTCCCCCCCACAAAAACTCTTAAAAACAGAAAATAGGGGTATGAATCTCACCTTGAGTGGGTAGTTTCGGTTCTTGAAGAAAAATTGGAAGAAATGAAGTGATTTTTGGCCCTTGCACTCCTTGATGAACTTTTCGAGATTATGGGGTTTCTAGAGTGCAAGATCACGGTTTTTACATGGATTAGGAAGAGATTTTGATAACAAAAGAATTTAAACCATAGATCTATGCATAATCTTACCTTAGATGATGATTTACTTGCAAAATCCTCTTGGAAAGTCCCTAAATTTCGAGATTTTTGGAGAGGGGAGGGAAGGAGAGTTCTTTGAGTGTTCTAGAGAGAAAGTTGAGATATTTTGGTGTGTGTGATGATGCTTGGCCGAGAGCAAGGAGGGAAAAGAGAAAGAAGTGACTCTTGAAGTGATACATGCATGGAGGTATGTGATATGTGCCTAGAAATCCATTAGATAATAGTGAGGTGGCAACCAAAGTCAACCTCCCTTGGATTTGGGCCTTGGGCCGAGAATATGAAGGGGAGAGAGGAAAAGTTTGGGCTTTTGCCCCTAAGTCCAACATTAGAGGTAGTTTAGGGTGTTTATTGGACTTATAAAATAAAATTGTGATTTTTATGCTTTATTAAGCTAGGTTAGGTTAAATTATGGGTCAAACTTGTGTTTTAGTTCCTTCTAGGTTCTACCTAGCCCAAAATATTGGAATAAACGAATGTGGGTCCAATTAGAGCCCAATTAGGGTCCTAAGCCCATGATAGTCTAATTGGAAGCTTATTGGTTCATTTGGATCCAATAAGGAAGTCTTAGTCCAAAATGGACTTAACCAAAACTTCTAGGGTCTCCAATTGTTTGATGACTATTTATAGTACTTGTATCTTGTATTTGGTTAGAGTTTTTGATTCACATTAATTTGAATGTATAGATTACATAGCTTAAAATTCACAGTTGTGACACCTTGGGGCAATTCCTAGCGATGTGCCCCTCCTTGCCACACTTGTAGCAAGCACCTGATCGACATGTCCCCTCGTGACCCTTGCTGCACTTTCCGCAAGTGCAGCCCTTCGGACCTCCCGTCCTCGAATCGGCGGACTTAGTCCGCTTGGCTGCCGGCTGAGACTGAGTCGGCCGCCGATCCACCCGTTGAGACTCGGCCTCCTCCCTGGCCTGGGTCTCCAACTCAATCTCGCGCTTCCTGGCATTCGCCTGAAGCTCAGCAAAGGTATGATATGTTGAGTTCGACACGAACTCCCGGATATCCCTCCTCAACACACCCAAATACCGGCTCATCCGAGCCTGCTCTGTGGACACCTGCTCGGGGTAGAACATCGCCCTCTCATGAAACTTCCGCGTGATCACCGTAACTGAATCAGTACCCTGCTTGAGGGTCAAGAACTCCTGAACCAACCATTCCCTCTCCACCGGGGGAACGTACTCGTCTCTGAACATAGAGGTAAACCTCTCCCACGTCACAACTGAAATTCTGCCAAAGTAAAGTTCGCCGTCACGAACTTCCACCAATCCTTCGCTCCTAGACGGAGCTGGTTCAAGGCGAACCGTACTCTCAGATGCTCCGGACATGAACAAGTGTATAAGCATCCCTCGATATCAGCAATCCATCTCATCGCAGCGATCGGATCCTGCGTCCCGTCAAACTCAGGTGGCTTCGTATTGCTGAACTCCCGAAACAGCAACGAGTCACCTCCCTGTGGTCTAGCAGCGGCCACAGCTGCGGTAGCTGCAGCGGCTGCAGCCTCAGTCAACGCGACGTACCGCTCATGAAACTGAATAGCATATAATAAAACCACACACTATGTATCTCAAACCATAGTAAAATACTGTGAGGAAAACTGTATCACAACTGTATCCAAAACATATCAAGAAAACTGAATCAACTCCCAGGACAAAACTAAAGCTGTGGTGTGTGCGATGCCATCATCCCGAGCTCTTCCCTTTGCTTGCGGAAGTACCTAAAACCAAAACTGAAACTGTAAGCACGAAGCTTAGTGAGCTCCCCCAAACTACCACATACCATACAATACATATAAAGCACATACTGGGCCTTGACCACTGCATCGGACCAAAGTCCAGAACTGATTGCATCGGACCGAAGTCCGGAACTGACTGCATCGGACCGAAGTCCGGAACTGACTGCATCAGACCGAAGCCCGGAACTGACTGCATCGGACCGAAGTCCGGAACTGACTGCATCGGACCGAAGTCCGGAACTGGCTGCATCGGACCGAAGTCCGGAACTGACTGAACATGGCATAGCATAACACATATCAACTAATATAAACACATATACTGCATACTGCATCGGACCGAAGTCCGGAACATATAACACACAAACATGCTCGAATTACATAGACCTCAAGCATACTGAACTGCTGCTTCGGACTGAAGTCCGGAACTGCTACTAACTAAACGGGCCGGCATTGTGGCCGTAGACCCGTTCCTACTGGAAGGAAACTCACCTCGTGAACTGGCTGTTGTGTGTATGGCTCTGGAAGTTAACTGCTGCTTCTCCGGTATCTCCCCGGCTCAATGAACTCTGAGTTTTCCCTTGGATCTTTGCTCTACACTTCTTCTCCTTGTTCCTTTCTTCTTCTTCCTCTTCAAGCCTTCAAAATCCACACAAAAACACTCAAATCACTCAAAGGATGGATTAGGGTTTTCTCATAGCTCTCTCTGAGGGTGAAGAAGGCGAGATTGGGGCTCATAAGGTTGTTTAAATAGGGTGCAACCCAGGGATTTAGGGTTTCTTCCAGGCAGGCAGACTCGCCGAGTCCCGAATATGGACTCGCCGAGTCACCGACTAACACATGCTCGAAATCCCGTCCCTACTCGGCGAGTCGGGCTATAGACTCGCTGAGTCCCTCGAGAAAACCTCTTAAACAAATATCATAGAAGCAACATACCAGAGACGGGGCGTTACAATTCTCCCCCACTTGTCTCAGACTCCGTCCTCGAAGTCTGCTACGGCTGAATCTGCAAATAACTCCGGGTAGTGCTCTCTCATCTCCTCCTCAGCCTCCCAGGTGCACTCAGACCCCTTCCGGTGCTGCCACTGCACCTTCACTAACTGAATCTCCTTGTTCTTCAGGGTCTTTGTCTTCCGGTCCAGAATCGCGTCCGGGCTCTCAATATAATTCAGGCTACTATCAACCTGAATATCCTCTAGGGGAACAACTGCGGACTCATCCACCAAACACTTCCTCAACTGAGACACATGGAAAGTGTTGTGGATCTGGCTAAGCTCTTCAGGAAGATCCAACTGATAAGCAACCTGACCCACCCGGGCCAAGACCCTGAAAGGACCAATAAACCTGGGACCCAGCTTGCCCCTCTTCCGGAACCTGATGACACCCTTCCAAGGTGAGACCTTTAGAAGGACCATATCACCCACTCAGAACTCCAAGTCTGAACGCCTCCTGTCGGCGTAACTTTTCTGCCGACTCTACGCAGTCTGCAGTCTACTACGGACCTGCTAGATCAACTCGGTCATCTTGAGCACCACCTCTGTGCTCCCAATGACTCGCTGACCGACCTCGCCCCAACAAATCGGGGTCCTACACTTCCTCCCATAAAGCATCTCAAAGGGAGGTCGATCAATACTCGCATGATAATTGTTGCCCCTCATCCGCCTACCGGATGCACTGAGACTACCCTGGTCTAACTAATCTGCCGATATCTGAGTTACCGGACTCCCACCGGTCACTACACTCCATCGCAATCTCCTAGTCGCTCCCAGCGACTCCGGAAGATACTTCGACTATCTATAACTGTTCTATCCATTCTGCCATCCATACCGAATCGATGCTGCTGGAACCAGCCTACTTATCTCTCATTTGACTACTAACTCGAGCCTTTCATCCTGGAAGAAAAGCTACCTGCCTAGCTATCATTATAGATCACTTATACTTGGCAGAAGGTTCAACTGATCCTGCTGAGAGGGACTTGCCATTTTCAATTCAACCAACTATACTGTCAGCACTTGCATTCCAACACAAATACTAATACTGTCCAAAACTCTAAAACTATCCCAACACTGAACTGCCTGCAATACTAAACATGCCTGAAACACTGAACTGACTGAAACACTGAACTGCCCGAAACACTGAACTGACTGAAACACTGAGTTCCAACTCAACTGTGGAGTCGAAGGACTCCTTACTTAGTCGCTCCCACGACTTCTGAACGAAATCTTTCTTTGGAACTAGTTTCCACTAATTATCCTGTCACTGATGCTCTAACAACCTTCTGATCCATTCGATCGGACCCATACGTCACATCCTGACATCATCAATTCCATGACTACCAACATGATGGCTCCCAGACTAACGGTAGCCCTTAACGTACACGAACCCCAACGGTCCGCTACTACTCTGATCTCATAACTGATGTGATGATCTATAGCCAAATTGCTGACTTAGCCATAACTAAACCATTTGGGAAATCTGAAATCTAACCCGTGGATTCCCATATCCTCACCGCTGCACACGAACGGGTGGGAATTACTGCTTTCCCGAGTCCAACAACGTGCTCATGCTGCCTACCAGTCTAATAAAAGCCACGGCTACACCCGCGGACTCACAACTCTTAAATACTATTTGGCTGCTAATGAATGCTACGGCTACCTCCGCAGACTTACAGCACCACTACTACTATCTGACTGCTAGTGAATGTTGCGGCTACCCCCGCAGACTTACAACACTCTACTACTATCTGACTGCTAGTGAATGCTACGGCTACCCCCGAAGACTTACAACACTCTACTACTATCTGACTGCTAGTGGATGCTACGGCTACCCCCGCAGACTTACAACACTCTACTACTATCTGACTGCTAGTGAATGCTACGGCTACCCCCGCAGACTTACAACACTCTACTACTATCCCGAGGACATCCTGACTATCCCTAGTCCCGCTAGTGATCCCTCATCCTGATTCCTCAGCCCTCAATCCTTGAATACTGCATCATCCTCGACATCTTATATCCTTGATATACTTAGCGCTTCGTCGAGGATCTCTTCGGCTTGGTTCCCAAACCAACCGTCTACTAATCCGGATACAAGAAGCTATTGTTGGGAAGTTTCCAAACTCCCAACTCCTGAATCTATACAATCCTGCATGCTGACTCAGTCACTGGCTACTAATACGAAAAACATCTCTTGTTAACCGTTCTCAGAATCCTCATTCCGACTCACTTGAGCCCTACAGGTGGCCCTCCAACCCTGGATTCCCAACCCGCTTCTAACCATCTCGATTACATGAACTAACTGCTGGGAAAGTTCTCGAACTCCCAATTATGAACTTCTCAATCCATCCATCACTATGCTACTACTATTTCTTCTCAGAGGTCGCGCACTCATTCTGGGTCTACGTGACTCTTATCCATGTATACCCAGAGGGTTCTCCCCCACTTCGATCCTGCTTACCCCTTTGCCGCTTCATGCTCAAAAGAGATCCCGATATTTACTACCGTGCCATAACCCATCTACTAGGGAACCCAAGCCCGCCAGATAGGAATTTAACCAATCCATCTCAATCATTAACCACTCCAAACTAGCGAAACGTACCAAATCCCTTCCAAGCATGCTACAGTTACTGCATCCTCCGAAACCTTCTCTATAAGAGCACATCCCCTAACTACCAAACAATTATCCGAGGTATGCAAATGGCATATAACATAATCACAAACAAGCCACACCATAACACAATACTTATACCAAAATTGATGCAGAACCATAACAATATAATCATAACATAAGCTGACAGAAAGAGGAAGATTCATACCCACATCCTGCTCAAAAGAACCCCCAAATCTGCCTTCTTTCCGAGGCCTCCGATGATACTGAGGCTGCTCCTTCCGCTGAGCGGGGCAATTTGCCCTGACATGACCAGGCTGATGACAACGATGGCATAACTCTACTCCTATCGTGCATTCTTGGCGTCTATGACCCTTCCATCCGCATCTGCCGCACTTAGACTTGTTGCGCACGCCAACCCGTACTCCCTTCTTCCTTGTGCAACCATCTCGACCATGCGGGCCCCTGACACCAACTACGACAGTATCCGACTGCCCATCCTGTCGAACTAGACCGGAAGACCGCTTCCTCTTCCTTAGCTGACTATCCAAGCCAATCTCCCGTTCACGGGTCATAGTGACTATTTCTCCCATTGCCTGGACAGCTGAGGTCTGCCCTTCAATCCCGATGACCACTCTATCGGTGATGCGCCCAATGGTGTAACTCTTCCTGAAGAGCCTGCGAAACCTCTGCGGCAATCCAATCTTGTAACTGACCCTCCTAAAAACATGATGCACCAATCTGTCCTGCAACTATCCCGGCCTTAAAGGCCTCAAGATGACTGTCCATGAGCTCCACAATGGCCTCTCTAACCGAACCGAAAATCACTGGAGTCTGATCAATGATGTTGCGCATGATCTCTGCGGAAATGAAACCCTCATCTGATCATCAAGCTGCTCGGCTCCAAAGCCCGAGTCAGATCCCTTCTCGACGCCTGAACTTCTAACTGGTATCTCGCGCAATGTCACCATACTGAAAATATAACAATTCTTGATCAATTTATACACTACTGCTGAGGGATCTCTCACACACTCTACTAGTTTCCTGGTTTTTGCCTTGGCCCCTCTTGAATCTAGTACGGATCCTCTGCTTTCAATAGTATGAGCCCATACTACCTTCCACATCTATCCGTACTTTCCTCAAGAGTTACCTCAACTCCACCAAGTCACTCTACTACCACTGATCTCTGCTACTCTTATCCTAGGCTTGCCCTAGGGAAATCTCTGACTCCACTCAAGACAATCCTCAGCTGCTGAAGGTCTCCTTGTGATGCCAATTAGCCATCACCCGGATACCATCACATGCGACGAGGCTCAGATAATCCTTCAAGTAAAAGACTCGTCCCTACAACGGTTGGACTCAAACGAGAGCTGCGCAATAGGACCAAATCCAGCACTTTGAGATTATTCAACCCTGATAGCATGTGACTTGACGTATCCACCTAATGACTAACTCCCACCACTCAGAATCCCACAATGCACAAAGCAAGCAACATTCGAACATGGGAAAATCTAACCATAACATACTCAAGCAATCATATCCACATAGCAAGAATCTGAACTAACATGCAACACGAACTCATAAATCAGGCATAACCTAAACAGGCTATCCTATTACTGTCTACTCAGCACTACTATGCAGCTCAAAAGCACAAATAACAGGCACATAAGGCATCATCCCTAGATCCTTAGTCTTATTCTAGCATGCTGTTCTATCAACTGATAATCATAACATAAACTTGTATGGGTATTTTGGGGTACTTACTTGAGCTCGGCTGATTGCATGAACCACACCCTTTTCTCTTTTCAAAACTCTTTTTGCTTTTTCTAAAACTCTTTCCTTTATACTTTTCTAAAATTGTTTTCTTTTCTCAAAATCCTTTTGTAACCATGGTTTTTCTTTTGAAAACTCTATACCACTTCCTTAGTTTGAGTTCAGACACACTCGGGAGTGCGCCCGAATCCCACAAACCAAGGCTCTGATACCAACTTGAAACGACCCAAAAATACGACCCAAAAATTTTCGATTTTTATTATATCAAAACCATGAAACTGAATATCATATAATAAAACCACACACTATGTATGTCAAACCATAGTAAAATACTGTGAGGAAAACTGTATCACAACTGTATCCAAAACATATCAAGAAAACTGAATCAACTCCCAGGACAAAACTAAAGTTGTGGTGTGTGCGATGCCATCATCCCGAGCTCTTCCCTTTGCTTGCGGAAGTACCTGAAACCAAAACTGAAATTGTAAGCACGAAGCTTAGTGAGCTCCCCCAAACTACCACATACCATACAATACATATAAAGCACATACTGGGCCTTGCCCACTGCATCGGACCGAAGTCCGGAACTGGCTGCATCGGACCGAAGTCCGGAACTAGCTGCATCGGACCGAAGTCCGGAACTAACTGCATCGGACCGAAGTCCGGAACTGACTGCATCGGACCAAAGTCCAGAACTGACTGCATCGGACCGAAGCCCGGAACTGACTGCATTGGACCGAAGCCCAGAACTGACTGCATCAGAATGAAGTCCGGAACTGGCTGCATCGGACCGAAGTCCGGAACTGACTGAACATGGCATAGCATAACACATATCAACTAATATAAACACATATACTGAATACTGCATCGGACCGAAGTCCGGAACATATAACACACAAACATGCTCGAATCACATAGACCTCAAGCATACTGAACTGCTGCTTCAGACTGAAGTCCGGAACTGCTTCTAACTAAACGAGCCGGCATTGTGGCCGTAGACCCATTCCTACTGGAAGGAAACTCACCTTGTGAACTGGATGCTGTGTGTATGGCTCTGGAAGCTAACTGTTGCTTCTCCGGTATCTCCCCGGCTCAATGAACTCTAATTTTTCCCTTGGATCTTTGCTCTACACTTCTTCTCCTTGTTCCTTTCTTCTTCTTCCTCTTCAAGCCTTCAAAATCCACACAAAAACACACAAATCACTCAAAGGATGGATTAGGGTTTTCTCACAGCTCTCTCTTAGGGTGAAGGAGGCGAGATTGGGGCTCATAAGGTTGTTTAAATAGGGTGCAACCCGGGGATTTAGGGTTTCTTCCAGGCAGGTAGACTCGCCGAGTCCCGAATACGGACTCGCCGAGTCGCCGACTAACACGTGCTCGAAATCCCGTCCCTACTTGGCGAGTCGGGCTATAGACTCACCGAGTCCCTCAAGAAAGCCTCTTAAACAAATATCATAGAAGCAACATACCAGAGACGGGGCGTTACATCAAAGGTCTCCATCAAACTGGTCTTAATAGACCCAAACATCTCCGGAATCTCAGCCGGGATCGCTGCAGCCACCTCCTCATGAATCATCTGACGAATCTCCTCGTCACTCACACTGCTCGTACTCGGTCTGTGGCGTGGTCCAACCATGATGCCTCTTAAATACAACATAGAACTATCAGAGACTCTATCGAGCATAATCGCACTCGATAACGTAACCCTACTCAGTCTCCGATACCCAGGGATTCTTACTTGGGTCGCCCACTGACCCGGTGTCTTCGCTAGTACGGGCCCAATACCATCAACCACACCGCATCAGCATTCATCCCAAGTCCTCCTCCCCAAACCCCGGATCCTGAGTACTCTACTCTTGTTATGCACTAACTACCCGCTCGCTCTCAAAGCATCTCATAGCAACAGACTTGCCTAGACTAAGGCATCACAAATCAGGCCACTCTAGTCCTATCATGAATACCTAGTCTTCTAGCATGCATAACAATTCATATCATATCATATCTCTTAACACAACATTGTAAGGTATTTTGGGGATCCTTACCGTTCGGGCGCTGGTTGATCGTACACACTGCTTCATTTTTGTTTACCACAAAATTCTTTATAAAAATTTTATGCCTTTGTTTTTAAAAGTTTTCCTCAAATCCTCGGTTTGAGTTCAGTTACGCCCGAAGGTGTACCCGAATCCCTCAAACCAAGGCTCTGATACCAAATTGTAACAACGGAAATTTTAAAACAAAATTTTCATTTCTAAAAATGTATTTTCATCCAAAACAAGGCATAAATATCCAACGTATCATGTCATAATACAATCATATAACTCCCAAGATCATAAATCATCCATCAGTGTGTACAGATCACGCCGACGCCTTCCCACGGTCCTCGCTAGTACCTGAAACACATACACAACAACTGTAAGCATAAATGCTTAGTGAGTTCCCCAAAATACAACTTACGCACATACCCCTTTCCAGGCCCTGACCTTCCGGTCCATGAGTGTCAGGGGACTTCCGTCCCTGCTGGGTAAACCTTTCGGTCCTACCCACGCCAACCTTACGGTCCACATTACAACACCTTCCGACCCATAACATATTCGCCTTCCGGCCCATAATATAATGCCTTCCGGCCCATATCAAGCATATCATACATAGCACATATAACAATTAACTTATCACATATAGCACATATGTCTCATACCATATCCGACCTTCCGGTCACACAGTCAAAACCCTTCCGGGTATAGTATAGTGAGAAGACTCACCTCGTGAATATCGATAGCTAGCAAATCCCGAAATCACTCGTGCTCGATCCTCCAAGCTACAATCTCCCTATATCATCATACATCTCTTATTAACATTTTTACCACTAAGGTTGACTACCCTTTTTAAGTCAACACTAGTCAACTCTTGGTCAACGGTCAACGGTCAACTTTGACCGGACTCGGCGAGTGCACTAGGGCGAGTCGGTGAGTCTAGACGTTTTCACCAACTCTCTAGGATTCCCTTTTGACACGTCGAGTACTCCCCCTGACTCGATGAGTTCCACCTGGAAGAATCGCGGGGCCACCCTGACTCAACTCGCCGAGTCTCAAGAATAACTCGGCGAGTCCCAGTTCAACTCAGACCACCTGTCAACCCTCTCTAACTCGCTCTGACTCACTGACTCAACCTATGACTCGACTGGACCACTCACTGGGCGATCTGAGGGCAATCTTCAAGCTACTCGCCGAGTCTGATCGTCGGACTCGGCGAGTCCATGCCATGCAATCACTCAAACTTGCTTCTAAGGTCAGATCTGCTCCAACAATTCATAGATCTGGCCTTCCTGGACTGATTCATCACATAAAGTCCTTATCTTGGTGTTCATAACACACCCCATGGCTCATAGATGGCATTTTGACCTAAGGCATAAGGATTCCAATCCAAAACCTACATTGATTAACAAAAAGCTTGGGCAAAGGGACACTTTGGACCTCCAAGGGTCCAGATCTATGGTCTAAATCGCTTAAGGGACCAAGGGAGCACTAGATCTAGCCACAAAAGGGCTCAACAAACCCTAAATCAATGAAAACATCAACATAGCAGAGGATAGCTCCAAAATATTACCTAAAATGTGATGTTCTGGACCCCAAACTCTCAGGAAGTGGCTCCTCTTGACTTTCCTTAGCTGATCCTCCCTTTCCCTTGTAAGATGACACCTCCAAGATCAATAATGGCCTCTTTCTATGCTCCAAACGCTCACACTCGATTAGGGTTTCACTCAAGGGACTGGTGAGCACAAATGACGGCCATAAGGCCCTTTAAATAGGTCCCAAACCCGACAAATTAAGGTTTCATTAAACAGCGCGGACTCGCCGAGTCCATACCTTGGACTCGCCGAGTCCAGGCGCGAACCCGCGTCCAGAACCGCGATCCTACTCGGCGAGTCTGAGCTCCAACTCGCCAAGTCCCCTCTCAAAACACCAAAAACATAAACATAAAAGATACCTAGAAATTCGGGCTGTTACACAGACCAACTAGTCATTATGATGCATGGTTATAACGAATCACATAAACAAATCCAATACTATCCGAGTAATTAAGGAAAAATCATAATCATTCGTTGTGACGGTATAACAATTTGAAACAATTATTATTATTATTATTTTATCGGAAAACATCGGGTTTTTCGAGGGAAATCAACACCATTCATTTGTACTTTTCAATAACTATAATGCAAAACTTTTCATTTATACACGCTTTGAAATCATTCATGCATAAACCTATGGATCTTCACACTTTGGTATAAACAATGGTCTTTTTTAGAAAATATCGGATTTTCTGGGTTTTAGAAACTATACAAACATTTTCAAAACAACCATGCTTATGAACTCACCAACATTCCATATGCTGACATTTTTCAAAATAACTTGTATTCTCAGGTAACAGGTAAGCCAAGGAGTAACACCAAGTATGTTAGGATATTATGCTTTTGGAAAAACTATCAAACAACTTATATTATGGATATGTACTGATTAAACAATGTACTTGATGTGAACAATGTCAGTTCTAATGTATTGATGCATGTGATGTTTATGTTATAATTCATGCATATTCATTGTGATGATATTCAATTTAATGCACGCAAGCCCTCAGACGTTTCTGCAATCTGGTTCGGGGGTGTGACACCAAGGCACCATATCGGCTGGCTCCTTCGGAGATGCAGGAGTTGTCTACATAGCTGCAGGAGCTGTTAGACAAGGGATTCATTAGACTGAGCAGTTCACCCTGGGGAGCCCCGATATTATTTGTGAAGAAGAACGACGGGTCGCATCGGACGTGTATAGATTACCGAGAGTTGAATAATGTAACGGTGAAGAACTGTTACCCCCTCCCGATGATTGATGACCTATTTGACTAGATTGAGGGAGCATCTTGGCTCTGCAAGATCAATCTACGTTCAGGTTATCATCAGATGAGGGTCAGAGAGGAGGATGTGCAGAAGACTGCTTTTCGGACGCGATACGGCCACTATGAGTTCGTGGTGATGCCTTTTGGGCTCACCAATGCTCCTGTCGCATTCATGGATCTCATGATCCGCGTGTGTAGGCCGATGCTGGACGTGATAGTTTTTGTTGATGACATCTTGGTTTATTCGAAGACATAGGAGCAGTATAAGGAGCACTTGTGATAGGTATTAGATACTCTTAGGAGGGAGAGCTTGTATGCCAAGTTCTCCAAGTGTGAGTTCTGTTTGCGCGACATGCAGTTTCTTGGGAACCTTGTCAACCAGAACGAGATTTCAGTCGACCCAGCCAAGGTAGAGGATGTGATGAGGTGGGAGGTTCCGAGGTCTCCATCTGACATTCAGAGCTTCCTAGGAATAGCAGGTTATTATCGGAGATTCATTCAGGACTTCTCCAAGATAGTCGTGCCCTTGACCTGGTTGACAAGGAAAGTCGTGGTCTTTCGTTGGGGGCCTGAGAAACAGGTTGCGTTTTAAACGTTGAGGCGGAGATTCTGCGAGGCGCCAATCTTAGCCCTGCTGGAGGGCGTGGATGATTTTGTGGTGTATTGGGATGCGTCCATCTCGGGTTCGGGCGTGGTATTGATGCAGAGGGGGCATGTTATCACCTACGCTTCGAGGCAGCTGAAGCATCATGAGGCGAACTATCCGACATATGACTTGGAGTTGGGGGAAGTTGTTTTCGCCCTAAATATTTGGCATCATTACCTCTATAGGGTCCATTGTACCATTTAAACGGACCATAAGAGTTTGAGGTACCTCATGGATCAGCCAAATCTTAATATGAGGAAGCGTCGATGGCTAGATGTGGTGAAGGATTATGATTGTGAGATGCTCTACCTCCCGGGGAAGGCTAATGTTGTGTCCAATGCGCTTAGTCGCAAGGCAGTGCCGATCATAGATATTTGCTTGAGGATGACCGTGGTGACTGTGCTGTTGGAGCGGATTCGAGAGGCCTAACATGAGGCCATTAAGGAGGAACATCACAAGAGTGGGCATATTGTGGTTCAGGTTTCCTCCTTCGATTATGACAGTCGTGGATTGTTGACTCTACATTGTAGGGTGTGGTCCCATATCATGGAGATGTGTGCCAGGTATTGATGGAGGATGTACACAAATCCAAGTTTTCTATCCATCCCGGGGCGACGAAGATGTACAGGGATCTTCATCTGGATTATTGGTGGCCCTGCATGAAGAGGGATGTAGCTTGGTTCATTGAGAGATGCCTGACCTGCAGGAAGGTCAAGGCCGAGCACCAGAGGCCTCACGGAAAGACCCAGTCGTTGGATATTCCGATGTGGAAATGGGAAGATATCACTATGGATTTCATCACGAAGCTTCCCATGACTATGCGAGGAGTGCATTCGATTTGGGTCATCGTGGATCGGTTGGCCAAGAGCGCCCATTTCATTTCGATTCAGAAGAGCATTTCGGCCGAGAAGTTGGCCGACATCTATATTAGAGAGGTAGTGGCTCGGCATAGGGTGCCAGTTTCAGTGATTTCTGAAAGAGATGTACGGTTCACTTCCAGATTCTGAAAGAAGTTTCACGACGAGGCGGGTACTCGTCTGCACTTTAGTACCACTTTCACCCGCAGACGGATGGTCAGAGTGAGCAAACCATCCAAACTTTGGGTGTATGTTATGGGCGTGTGTTTTGGACTTCGGAAGTAGTTGGGATACTTACCTTCCTTTGGCAAAGTTATCCTATAATAATAGCTATCACACGAGTATCGAACAACCTCCCTTCGAGACGTTGGCCAGAGGGTCATGGGGGGTACCAAAGTGGTAGTCAAGACTATAGAGAGGATCCAATAGGTGCGGAGTAGGCTTCAGACTGCTTAGAGTCGACCGAAAAGTTATGCCGACAAGCGTTGTTCGGACCTGGAATTTCAGGTCGGGCATATGGTGCTCCTGAAGGTGTCGAACTAGAAAGGCGTCATTCTATTTAGGAAGCGAGGTAAGTTGGGACCCGGGTATATTGGACCTTTTAGGGTTGTAGCCCGGGTGGGAAAAGTGGCCTATAAGCTGGATCTGCCAGCCGAACTCAGACAGATTCATAGTACTTTTCACGTCTCCTAATTACGGAAGTGTCTGGTGGACGAATCGGCAGTGAGCCAAGGACGATATGCATGGATATCAAGTTCGTATCTTTACGTATAAAATGGACCCTAGGAGGCCAGATCTATGGTTTTGATGCATTAAGACCCATTACAATCAGCTGAATAGTTTTTGGGACAAAGAGGGACTCGGCGAGTCGCTTGGGTGACTCGGCGAGTCTGGTAGCATTTTCCCTTAAATATCTTCTGGAAATGGTCTTGTTTGAGTGGAAGGAACACTCATCATGTGAGGGGTTTGTTATGGATTTGAAGATCGAAGGACTCGACGAGTTCAAGGATGAACTCGGTAATGTCTCAACCACATTAAGATGGACTCGACGAGTTTAAGGATGAACTCGGTGAATCATAGAATGAACACGTTTATATGGATGAAGATGAACTCGACGAGTTCAAGGACGAACTCGACGAGTCGGTTGAAGATAGTTTGATGCATTGTTGAAGGTGAACTCGTCGAGCTCTTGCTAGACTCGATGAGTAGAGACGGGATTATGGCATTTTGTGGACATGGGGACTCGGTGAGTTGGTGGACCGACTCGGCGAGTCGAGTCAACCAAATATTGACTTTGACCAAAGTTGACTTTGACCAAGGTTGTGACCTTGACTTTGACTTGGACTTGAGTTGACCTTGGTAGTGGTTATGATTATGAAATGGTAACTTAGGAAGGATGTTGTGTACGAATCGAGGATTCGAGAAGAGTTGATTTCCATACCAAGGACAGTGCAGGCACTACACGACATTGAGGTGAGTTACCTTCCAGTATAGGTGGGTCTATGGCCACAATGTCGGCCCACCATCAGAAGTTGTTGTCTTTAGATGATTGTATTTGTGATAATTGTCTAGGTTTGCTACTACTTGATGTGTCTTATGTGCTAGTATGTTATATTATATGCGATAGTGGCAGTAGGAGGGGAATAGTCCCCTGATTCGGCCGTTAGGACCGAAGGGTAGGTCGGACACCCCATATATGCCTGGAAGTATGATTTTGATATGTTATTATATGATAGTGGTAGGGGTGAAGCAGTCCCCGTAGCCGGTTGAGATAGACCGGTAAGTAAGCAGGCACCCCGGAATGACCTGACAAGGGTAGGTCAGCCACCCAGAATGGCTTGACATGGGTAGGTTAGCACCCCAGAATGGCTTGACATGGGTAGGTCGGGCACCCCAGAATTTCTCGGTAACATGTATGATTATATGGTATACGGTTTGTTGGGGGAACTCACTAAGCTTCTTGCTTACCGTTTTTAGTTTTGGTACCTCTTCAGCTAAAGGGATGGAGCCGGTAGGGTAGCATCGCATCGCACACATATAATTTCCGCTTTGAGAACCCTACGATTGTACTCAGACATTTTACTATTTGATTTTATGGTTTTCGAGACTTGTGATTTGTGACTTTATGTTTTGAATACATAGCAATGATGTTTTCCATAAACTATTTTTATAAGTAATGTAATTAAACAAAAAAATTGGGTCTCGATTTTGGGATGTTACACACTAAGCTTTGTGCTTACCGTTTTCAGTTTATGTTTCAGTTATTTTGGTTCCAAAGGGAAGAGGTTGGGATGATTGCATAGTTCACACCATTCGATTCCACATTTTGTGACTTACTCTGATAATGATGATGTAATGATGAAATTCGATTACATCCGTCGTATGAAAATGATATGGTTTACTGTTTTACTAAATTAAAAACGAAAATTTTCAGGTCTTACTCTTTGGGACATTACACTACCAAGGCTAATGTGTGTGTACTCATGTAATATACTCTACTGACGAATTACGTGTTCAGGCGATGTAAGAGCCATGTATCCATGCGATGTACTCTACCGATGAAATACGAGTTCAGGCGATATAAGAATCGTCTATTCAATATGATTATTAGGAGATGAACATTAGGAAAAGTCCTTAATGATGAAAGTTTATATATACAATGATAAGGTGATGATTATATAAGAAATGACAATGTAGGTGATGATCCTTATAAGAGGATCATTGAATAAATATAGAAGAAAACAAGGATGGTTAATCAGGTTAATTGTTTGATAATTAAACATATTGAATATATTATTGTGAGTTGAAAACCCTATGTACTCACTAGCTTTTTGAACCTGACCACTAAGCTTCTTCGTATCAAATGTAGCAATACAAAGGTAAACGAAAGATGATAGATTCAAGGAGATCTAGACTATTAGTCTAATATACTATAAAGCTTGTTTATGTACATGTTTTGTATCAGTTATGACATCCCGTGAAATATTCATGTAACATACCATGTATTAAATAAATGAATAAGATAAGGGTTAATGTGAATAATAATCCTAAAGTAAATAATATTTAGCAGGGTGTTGGTGTTGGGGAGCTAATTGGTATAATTTTTGGATTTTTAGGGTTAAAAGAGTAAGTTTTGGATTTAAAATGAGAAGGGTTTCAGTAGTCAGGGTGTGTATGGTAAGTTTTGGACCTCAAATGAAAGGAATTTACAAAATCAGGGGCTAGAGGGTAACTTGTGGATTTGCATTGAAAATAATCTAGCGGGGAGGGACCAAAAGTATTGAGCTAGCAACATAGTTTGAGATAAACACGGGTTTAACCCTGTATCCTCCTTTTCCCTCCATTCCCGCTGGATAAGGAAAACCCTAACCCTACACTATTGTATCGGCCGCCACCATTACTCAAAACCCCTCCAGCTGCCGCCCCTGTCAAGACCAAGCACCGCCCTTCATCAACGATCGCTTCGCCACCGAGAATGCCACCATGATGTCGGAAACGCTATGGTAGTCGAAGAAACCACCATGACCGAGTGTTAAAGTCTTGAGTCGTCCCTATGTTATGTGTGTGAGAATGGATGTTGCTGGTAAGTCAACACGCCACCATCCCCTCCCTCTTTCGTTACTGCTGAGTATGCGACGATGTTTGGGGTCGACGATGTTTGGTGATTGGGCTATTGATGGGCTATCCAAGGGCAATCATGTGGACTATAATATTTAGATGGGCTTTAAGGTAAGGCCCATATGAGGGTTTGGGGCCAATTTGGAGTATAGCCATGAGGGGCTAATGGAATGTGTGTGGTATTTTGGGGAACTCACTAGGCTTCCTGCTTACTGTGCTATGGGTTATGTATTTCATGTACTTCTCAGGATCACGGGAAGGCGCCGAATTGATTGTACACACGAGATGGAGTTGTGTTTTGAGGATCCTGGATTTTATTTAAATAATTATAAACACATGTTTTGATAATTGATATATTGAGATTTTGTGAAATGTGTTGATGTCATTTATGGGAATTTAAAAATGAAAAATTTGTGCGAAAATTTTTGGTGTTACAAGTTAGTATCAGAGCCTTCGTTTTAGGGATTCAGATGTGCCCTCGGGTATCTCTGAACTCAAACTGAGGATTTGAGAAAATTTTCTAAAAAGAAATGATCCTTCTAAAACGATTAAGAGTTTTAAAGAGAAAACAAGAGGGAGCAGCGTGTACAATCAGCCACATCCCGAACGGTGGTTTCCCAAAATACCTTTATTTGTTGTATAATGAGATGTTTATGAGATATTAGAGTTGCATGCTAGATGATAGGCTAGGTATTTTCAGAAATTAGGGCTAGAGTTGCCTGATTCATGATGCCTTAGCCTAGGGGATGCTATTAATTGATATTATATGCTATTTGCCTTGTATGTATTGAGTAGAAGCCTGGAAGGAATATTTTAGAGAGAGTCTCGGATCGAGGTGTAATCTAGGTGAGATACCTAGACGAGCATTTGAGGAATCTGGGAGAGTAGTTAGAGATCCATGAGAGGTAGGACTGTCTGAGTTCGGTGATTCCTTTTAAGTCATGAAAACAACGAGTGGAGTGGTATGGTTTAGCGGTTTCATGTGATGGCTTTTCGATGCCCGAATGCTACTTGTTTTGTGCTTTGTGGAACTCTTGAATGATGGGAGTCAGCTACTAAGTGAATATGACGATATTTAAGAGGTAGATGAATGGCATTACAAGCAGTTATTCAACAGCTGATGGTAGAGAAGTGTGAGAACCTGGGGAGTGTTTCTAGTTCGAGGAGTATGTTGTTTAGAGGTGAGTATTTACTTGAGAGCAAACATGTGTAACAGGAAGGGTGATCGAGAAGGTTGAGCAGCTACTTAGAAAATTTGAGAGGATCCGTGTGGAAAGTATAGGTAGATGTGACAGGTAGTATGGGCCCGTACTACTGAAAGCAGAGGACCCATATTCGAAGCAGGTAGAATCCCGGAGGTTCTGAGTAGCAGGGTGAGGAGAAATAACATGGTTCAGGTACCATGATTCGTAGCAGAGTGTGTATTCGCCTTTATTAGTTATTTGGTTGTGATTGTCCAGGCTGGACGTGAATATGGGAGATTGTGGAGCCAGAGGGCCATGTCGGTTGAGTTTAAATGGAGTATGCCCTAGGTGGGAAAATCTAAGTTTAGATCTCGAGGGTTTTGACTGGTGAGATGCTAGTTAGAGTTGCAAGACTTAAATAAGAGGTGGAGATGATGCATATTAGAGAATTGTAGTCTGAGTTGAGTGGTCGGGCGATGGCCTGTGATGTCAAAGTTCTACGTTGAGGATTATATTTTTTTCATATTTTCGATTTTGAGAGGATGGGTGAGTGAGTTTCTGATGTCAGAGATTGGAAGAAGACCCTGTGGGGCACCAGGTAGTTGCGGTATTGGCACCAAAAGTACTTTGTTGTATGAGAGCATTGGATTACATTCCTAGGTCAGGAAGGAGTCACCAATGGGGACTGAGACCAGCGAGGGCTTGGGTTTTCCTTGTTTGAGTTTGATAAGTTGTATAGCAACCACTGATTCCAGAAAATGAGGGGAGTATATCGAGATGACGACTTTCGTGGTTGTGCAGTGGATCGACTGTGAGAATGAGGTCTCCTGTGCTATGTCGATTCTTGCAGTAGGGTGATGATTGAGGATTCAAAGAATGAAGTGTGTGATAGTCCATTATTTCCAGAAAAGGGGAAAGTGCTATTCTAGGATTGTCAGAAGAATTGCATGTACAGCTGGACGAGATTCTGGGTGACTGGAGACAGTTACATTGGGAAGTTCCAAGGATTTCATTTGAGATTCGGGATATGTGGAGTTGCTTGGTCCTTCTTTGGAAGATCATTAAGTGTTATGTAGTACATTCCAAGAGTCAAGTGGGGAGTAACTGGTGGAAACAGCCTGTTGAGTAGACTATTGATATGTCAATTGGTGATGGTTGAACCCTAAGTGGGGGAGAACTGGGTATTCTGTCGAGAGGATCATCAATCTATTCAAGTTGTGGTTAGAAGATTTGGTTATGGGGATCTGCGGTACGGACATATGAGCCTTGGGTTTTCTGTTGGACGAGGCAAGGTGCAGAGCAAGATGAGGCATATTGTGCGTGATCAGGAAAGAACGAGTGTGTCCACGGCGGGTAGCCATTGGTCAGGGATCTTATTGTGGTCAGGGACTCTTCAGGTTTGCAATGGTTGAGTTCGAGGCGGTTGGTTCGTTGAGGTCTAGTTTTGATTGTTGAGATTTGTTAGTTCATTGTATAGATTGTTATCTATACTCCGGGAGGGGAAACGTTAGAAGCAGAAGATCCGAGGTAGTAGCAAGCTAGTGTGAGATTTTATGATTATATATCGAGGTATCCGAGTATGATACCCTATTTTGATGGATTATTTTGAGACTCGGGTTGTGAGGCGACAAGAGGAGTATCGAGTGATTATTGTTCCAGTGGGAACCCATCAGCTAATTGTCATCGAATAGGATTGTCGAAGAATGCGAACTGTATCAACGGAAAGTGTTTTGTTGCATTGATTGTTGATTAGGGGTAGTGATGCTTAATCGGGGTGGGTGTGTGCACCTGTCAATGATGGATTGCGGAGCATGAGTTTTGTGAATGCATTATGTGATGGTTTAATGATGAGATTATGGGGTGATAAGAGAGTGGCGGGATCCAGGTGGAGTAATCACTTGGGCATATCGGGGAAAAACCATGGGGTGAGCCCATGGTGAGCGAGTGAGTGATGTAAGACTGCAGGGAGCCGTAGCAATCACGATTCAGTGAGAGAGTATCGTGGGACTGCGGTGAGCCGTAGCAATCATGAGTCAGTGAAGGAGTGTCTTAAGACTACGGGGAGCCGTGGTATTCACTAGTCAGAGTGTGACATGGAGGAGTTATTAGGCTTGGGTAGCCTTGACGACTGGGTCTTTGAGAACCTGGTGGCCGGGCCAGGGGCGAGATTGGGGTCTCCATGATGCTCAGGATCCGTTATATCTCAAATTGGGGAGAGGTTGTCACAATCCGGAACGAATTGGAGAGTAGAGTACGCGTAGATTCGCGGATCATGGGTCTTGAGTTGAGTATCAGATTGGAGATGAGTGGTTCCAATTCTGCTATTGAACCAGACTCTCGAGTTCGAGTTTAGCCCTATCTGTGTAAAGGATTGATGAGTTGAGATTTTTGATTCCTGATGGGTTTCTTTTTGAGAGTGTAAGCTTTCCATCTGATGTTCTGGACCTCAGAAGGTCGGTTCGATTGGTTTAAGATGGATAGCATCATCCATAGAGTTACTGAGTGTTAGGCGATAAAGGTCAGAAATGATGTGTGACTGTAGATCGGTTGTAGCATTGCTTGGAGCAAAGTGAACTTAGTGGGTTATACATGTGGTTGGTTGAGATAACTCTATTGGATTGAACGGTTGGGGTTATGCATGGGTTTGAGGCCATGCCATTCAAGTGGTCGGGCGTGTAAGGGATGGTGAGGAAAGATTTCGAGGAAGAAATCTAATTTAAGTGGGGGAGAGTTGTAACATCTCGTGTATTAAATAAATAAATAAGATAAGGGTTAATGTGAATAATAATCCTAAAGTAAATAATATTTAGCGGGGTGTTGGTGTTGGGGAGCTAATTGATATAATATTTGGATTTTTAGGGTTAAAAGAGTGAGTTCTGGATTTAAATTGAGAAGGGTTTCAGAAGTCAGGGTGTATATGGTAAGTTTTGGACCTCAATTGAAAGGAATTTACAAAATTAGGGGCTAAAGGGTAACTTTTGGATTTGCATTGAAAATAATCTAGTGGGAAAGGACCAAAAGTGTTAAGTTGGCAGCATAGTTTGAGATGAACACGAGTTTAACCCCGTATCCTCCTTTTCCCTCCAATCCTACTGGATAAGGAAAACCCTAACCCTACACTATTGTATCGGCTGCCACCATCACTCGTAACACCACCAGCTGCCCCCTATTAAGATTGAGCACCACCCTTCGTCAGTGATCGCTTCCCCACCAAGAACGCCACCATGACGCCAGAAACGCTATGGCAGTCGAAGAAACCACCGGGACCGAGTGTTGAAGTCTTGAGTCGTCGTTGTGTTCTGTGTGTGCGAATGGATGCTACTGGTTAGTCAACACACTGCCATCCCCTCCCTCTTTCGTTACTGTTGAGTATACGATGTTGTTTGTGGTCGCGGGTGGCCTTAGGTCACCGTTCTTGTGCTTCTAGTTGTCACCTGCTGTAACACCTGTGTTTCCGGGCTTGCCACTTTTAGCAATGTAATAGTCTAGGTTAACCTTTGTAACCCGTTTTGAAGTAATAAGATTGTATTATTTGAGTATTATGTGTTTTGTGCTTAATTGCTTAATTATGTGGTTTGATTAATTAAAAATAAAAATAAGCGTCAAAATTTAAGTGTAAAATAAACTTAATAACTTTGATTTATGTTGTAGTAGTTGAAACGAGGTTTCCGAATATATATAGAACGCCCAAATCTGACTTCGTATGAGGAAGTTATGATTTATCGAAGTTTCGGCTTAGCAGTATGCAGCCTGTTTTACTCGATTTGAGATCGAGGGGTTTTTAGCCGAAGCAATCTAAATGAGAATCGAAGATCTCATCATTGGTGTCGAAGCGATAAAAAGTTAGGCGAGAACGGACGTCAAACGAAGAAGTTATGAATTTATAACGAAGTTTGTCTGTCGCGGCCTATTAAAATTAAATAATAAAAATAAAGTCAAAATTAGCCGACGAAGTCTAAACGAAAGTCGTAGAGCGTAGTCTCACCTTTCCGTGGATATAAAGAACGTCGAAAACGGAGTTCGTATGAAGAAGTTATGAATTTCCGAAGTTTATTAATCATTTTGTATTTAAATTTAAATCAAAATTCGGAAGCATTATCCGAAGCCCAGTCACCGGTCCGATCCGACTTACGCCCCGCGTAAGTGAGTACGCCTCGCATACTCCGAGGGATGTCAACACTCGCACTCGAGTCTTCAGATACGTAAGCAGTGACGTATTCGGACTAGTACGCCCCGCGTACTGGCGTAATCCCCGCGTACGTGCGAGGCTTAGCCTCTATAAAAGGGATCCGAAGGCAGCCAAGAGTTTGGTCCATTTCTTCTCTTCTTTCTCCCGTTTTGCATCATTTTGCGTGCCAGAAATATCCCGAAGCCCCGGTATTGTTCCCAAGCCCCGAGGCAAGTCCCGAGATCCCGAAGATCCTGAGAAGTGAGGTTTCCGAGTCGAAGCTCTGCCCGCGAGAAGTTCGATTTTCGAGGAGATCTTCCAGATCTGCTGAGGATTACTACTTCTGCAAGTCGTAGTGCTGTCCGATCATCTTCTGATCAAGTGAGTGTATACTACCTTTCATAAACACGATAATAATACAAGTTTGGTTCGAGTGTATTAAATATATTGTCGTTTATAGGTGTGAGTGTGTAGTCACTTTCTTCTATCGCATAATTATGAAGTATTTTATACGGAATACGTATTGTGTGTATAATTTTGTGGTTATGTGTGTGAATGTGTATTCACTTTCTTCTAACTCATAGATATGATTTATTCTCTATGAGATATGTGTTATGTGTGGGTGTGCCTCATCTGTTATGTGATATGTGTGTTGATCAAAGCATGCTATACAGGTTTTTAAACTATGTATACAAATGTATATTTTTATCTACTAATATGTTGGGTAGAACATGGGTAGATAGTTGGTGTGTAATAAACAGATGAGAGGCCTCGTTGTTGTTTGATTTAGTCATCTAGCGGAGTTTAGATGACGACCACATACTTTTCTAGATAGTCTTGTGGAAACATTAGCAGGTGAGGTTCGCCACCTGTAGGTGTTAATGAACTTGGGTGTTCATTCGCTGCACTCCATCCCTCTCATGGTTGCCTTATTTGACTTATATTGCTGAGGTACCCCCGAAGCATGTGTTGTCGCCCCGATGAAATATTCTTAGACTAGGTCCCTTATGATTAGTTGTATTAGGGACATTAAAGTGAGAATAACGGGAATGGGTAATAGGGTTATTGTTGGTTGGTGAAAATTAAATATGATATTTATTGTGGGTTGAAAACCCTATATGCTCACCAGGCTCCCAAGCCTGACCCACTCAGTTTTAATTGTATTACAGGAAATGGCGCAAGGGCATGAGATGGATGAATCATCAAGTTGTTTTGTTTACAAGTCTGCATATGTTTATATTTGTTGAATGACTTGTAATGTATTCATTTATGCTTATTGGTCTGTATCGGAACATGACACCCCGAGTTTTGATTATAATGAAAATACATTTCTTTTATGAAATGCTTTGGTAAACATTGTTTTATCATGTTTTGATTTTGGGAACAAATTCCACAACTCTTTCAAATCAAAAGGATTTACTCTGAAAATATTTAAAAGCATAAATGAAAATCGGTCTTTTCTGGCCGAGATTTTGGGGATGTCACAGTTGGTATCAGAGCATTAGTTTAAGCGAACTAGGAATTTGTAGGATTTCTAGACTTAAACTTAGAATGCTAAGTGAAGTTTTGAGATGTGTGTCTGTTGTGGTTTAGACACGAGCACTAGTTTATTTTAGGAAAGTTGCCTAAAATGCTTTATGTGCTAAATGTTATATGTTGCCATATATGATATTATTTGTTCGGATCTATGGTTTGTTGCCGACCGGATCTAGAAAACTTATGTGTGTAGGATTCTAAGCGTACGTCTACGATATTAGAACTAGCATGTAAACGTTTCGGAGTGATAAGGATGATTTGATTATCTATCATGATTGAGGATCTAATTTCACCTTATTCGGTGTGTAGATCAAAATGGTGAGAACAAGAAGTGGAGTTGGAAATGCTGACGAAAACAGGAATCAACCACCAGTGATTGAGCAAGTACCTGTCGTAGCAGCAGCACCTGAGCCAATAACCATGGCTGGTGTGCAATTGATGATTCAGACGATGTTGGATCGTCAGATGGATGAAACTAGACGGTTGCTTCAACAGAATCGTGAAGAACTGTCGATTCGTGTGGAAGAGCCTGAATTAAATGAAGGGCACTCGGAAGGTGGAAACTTCAGTGGGTCTGTTGGTCCAGCCAACCCACCGATAGTTAGGCAAGATAACCGAGAAGGAAGGAATGATGGAATGGGATGCAAGTACAAGGACTTTTTGACTTGCAAATCATTGACCTTTAATGGAAAGGAGGATCCGATTGGGGTTATGGATTGGATCTCCGAAATGGAGTTAGCCTTCATGACTTGTGGCTGCAGAGGTAAATTGCAGACTCTATGCCGTGCGACAATTCCGAGGTGGAGCCATTCGTTGGTGGAACACTCTAGGGAAGACTTTATGCCCTAATGAGCCACTGCAATTGTCATGGGCAGAGTTCTTGGTGCATTTCAAGCGCAAGTTCTGCTCGGCTCAAAATCTGTTGGAGTTGGAGAATAAGTTTTTGACATTGACGAAAGGCAGCGTGTCAGTTCATGAATACACCAATAGCTTCACCGATAAAATGGAGTTTGCCTTGCGTATCGTTCCAGATGAGCTGACAAAGGTGGATCGGTATGCAAAGGGACTCCCATGGGAGTACGAGGTGCCAGTACGTCAGACACTTACTCTAGAGGCAGCTATCTGGGCTGCCAAGTCTGTTGAGAACATGATAAAGGGAAGAACCACCGTCAAGGTTGAGGTTGGTGAGAAAAGAAAGTTTGAGGGAACATCTGGTTCCGGTAAGAAAGGAAAATTTTCGAAATCTGATTCGAAAAAGTTTGGAGGAAAAGGAGGCGAAGCAAAGTGGTGTGACAAGTGTAAGAAAAAGCACTTTGGGAAATGTAGCGAGGATGTAACCTGCTACAAGTGTGGAAAGGTCGGACATTTTGCCAATGAATGTCCGAACAACAAAAGGATGTGTTTTGGTTGCAATGAAGAGGGGCACATTTTGAAAGACTGTCCGAAGAAGAAGGAGGCAGCTAGGCCCAACATTCCACCAAAGCCGAAGGCGAGAGCCTTCCAGATGACACTTGAGGCTGCGAAAGATGAAGCTGATGTCGCTTCAGGTACCTTTCTCGTAAATAAATTACCTGCTCAAATATTGTTTGATTCTGGAGCCAACTACTCCTTGATTTCGCATGAGTTTGGTAGAAAGCTAGCTTTGCCTATTGATAGACTAGATAATGCTTTATTAGTCGAAGTAGCTAGTGGCATGTTTGTACCTGTTAGCCATCGTATGAAAGACATCTTAATCGACCTTAATGGGAATAAGTTTCACGAGGCGTTATTGCCTATCGAACTTAATGGTTTCGACATCGTCTTGGGAATGGATTGGCTTAGCGCCAATGATGCCGAAATTTTATGCAAGAAGAAGATAGTTAAAGTAAACCCACCTGGAAAGGATTCATTTATGGTGTATGGGGACAAACGGCGAGTGAATTCTGGGATCATTTCTCTAATGAAAGCCAGAAAGTGTTTGACCAAGGGATGTACATCATATTTAGCGTTTGTGATTGATGTTAAGAAAGAAAAGAAGGTGAGGCAGAGCATTCCAGTGGTGTGTGATTTTCCGGAAGTATTCCCCGAGGATCTTCCTGGATTGCCACCTGATAGACAAGTGGACTTCAGAATAGACTTGTTACCAGGAACCAGGCCAATAGCAAAAGCACCTTATCGATTAGCACCGACGGAGATGAAGGAGCTGATGATGCAACTTCAGGAGTTATTGGACAAAGGTTTCATTAGACCTAGTTCATCGCCCTGGGGAGCTCCGGTGTTATTTGTAAAGAAGAAAGATGGAAGTATGAGAATGTGCATCGATTACAGAGAGCTGAACAAGGCAACAATAAAGAATAGATATCCGTTGCCAAGGATTGATGACCTGTTTGATCAATTGCAAGGTTCGAGCTATTTCTCGAAGATCGATCTTAGGTTAGGATATCATCAGCTAAAAGTAAGAGAGCAAGATATCGAGAAGACTGCATTCAGAACTAGATATGGACACTACGACTTCTTGGTTATGTCGTTTGGACTAACCAATGCTCCTGCAGCGTTCATGGATTTGATGAATAGGGTTTGTAATCCTTTCCTTGATAAATCTGTGATAGTGTTCATAGACGACATTCTTATTTACTCGAAAAGCCAGGAGGAGCATGGCAGACACTTGCGAGAAGTGTTAGAAGTTTTGAAGAAGGAGAAGCTTTATGCAAAGTTCTCCAAATGTGATTTTTGGATTCTTGAAGTCCAATTCTTGGGTCACGTGGTCAACCAAGAAGGGATAATGGTTGATCCAGCGAAGATCGAAGCTGTGACGAAGTGGGAACAACTGAAAAGTCCCACGGAGATTCGAAGCTTTTTGGGATTAGCCGGATATTACCGCAGGTTTATCCAAGGCTTTTCTTCGATTGCTACTCCATTAACAGCTTTGACCCACAAAGGAGCTACTTATGCTTGGAGTGATAAGCATAAAGAAGCATTCGAGAAGTTAAAGAAGAAGCTATGCGAGACACCGATACTTTCTCTACCCGATGGAGTTGAAGACTTTGCTGTTTATAGCGATGCGTCTGGTGTTAGGTTGGGTTGTGTTTTGACCCAAAGAGAAAAGGTGATAGCATATGCGTCTCGACAGTTGAAAGAGCATGAAAAGAATTACCCGACTCATGATTTGGAACTGGCAGTGGTAGTTTTCGCTCTGAAAATATGGAGGCATTACCTCTATGGCACGAAGTGCAAACTTTTCACTGATCATAAGAGTCTCCAATATCTCTTTAATCAGAAGGAATTGAATATGAGGCAACGACGCTGGCTAGAATTACTTAAAGACTACGACTGCGAGATACTTTACCACCCCGGTAAAGCTAATGTTGTTGCTGATGCTCTCAGTCGGAAAGTCAATCTTGAAAGGAGGAGGCCAAGAGCGTTGATAATTGAAGTTGTCTCGACCATTGTGGAAAGTATAAAGAAAGCTCAAGAGGAAGCTATTGAGAAAAATGACCGAAAGGAGGAACGTTTGGGTAAAACGTTGGTGTTTGGTACAAACGGTCATGGACTGAAGGTATTCCAAGATCGTATTTGGGTACCTAAGTCAGGAGGAATTAGGGATCTTCTGATGGAAGAGGCTCACAAGACCATGTACTCGATTCATCCTGGTAGCACTAAAATGTATAGGGACCTGAAACCCTACTACTGGTGGCCGACGATGAAGCTTGATGTTGCAAAGTATGTGGCCGAGTGTGTGACTTGTGCGAGAGTCAAGACACAACATCAGAAACCTTACGGGAGTTTAGAACCATTGCCTGTGCCTATGGGTAAGTGGGAAGACATTGCTATGGACTTTGTCACTAAACTGCCCAGAACAAAGAATGGTCACGACATGATTTGGGTGGTCGTTGATCGATTCACTAAGAGTGCGCTTTTCATAGCAGCCAAGGAGAAATGGTCTATGGAAAAGCTTGCGAATTCTTACGTGAAGGAAATTGTGAGGCTTCATGGTGTTCCGTTAACGATTGTATCGGATCGTGATAGCCGTTTCACCTCAAGGTTTTGGAAATGTCTACAAGAGGAAATGGGTACCAAGTTATGTTTAAGCACAGCTTACCATCCGCAGACTGATGGTCAGAGTGAAAGAACAATACAAACACTTGAAGATATGCTGAGAGCATGTACCTTGGAATTCCTAGGTAATTGGGATGAACATTTACCTTTAGTAGAATTTTCCTATAATAATAGTTTTCACTCGAGCATTAAGATGGCACCTTATCAAGCTTTGTATGGACAGAAGTGTCGTACGCCGTCTTGTTGGCTTGAGGCTGGGGAAAAGCAGTTTATGGGACCATAGATCGTTTGTCAAACTGCAGAAAAGTTGAAAATAATTAGGGAAAGAATGTTAGCAGCTCAAGATCGTCAAAAGAGCTATGCTGACAAGAAGCGAAGACCGATGACTTTTGAGGTTGGAGATTCGGTTTTGCTTAAAGTCTCGCCGTGGAAGGGACTTATAAGATTTGGTAAAAGGGGAAAGTTGAGTCCAAGGTTTATTGGACCGTTTAAAGTTCTTCAGAGGATAGGGAACCAAGCTTACAAGCTCGAATTACCCAAAGAACTGAATGGAATTCACAACACTTTTCATGTGTGTTATTTGAGGAAGTTCACGGGAGAAGTTCCTGATATAATTCCAATTTCTGAACTAAGAATTGATGAGAACAAAAGGTTGATTGAAGAACCAGAGGCAATTGTTGACCGAAAGACTAAGAAGTTGCGACGCAAAATGGTTGGGTTAGTGCTTTCCGATGGAAACACACGAATGGGCCGAATCTCACCTAGAAGACGGAGAGTGACATGTTGAGTCGCTATCCGCATTTGTTTGTTGATGTGTGATTCCGAGGACGGAATCATTCTAAGGTGGAGAGAATTGTAACGCCTGTGTTTCCGGGCTTGCCACTTTTAGCAATGTCATAGTCTAGGTTAACCTTTGTAACCCGTTTTGAAATAATAAGATTGTATTATTTGAGTATTATGTGTTTTGTGCTTAATTGCTTAATTATGTGGTTTGATTAATTAAGAATAAAAATAAGCGTCAAAATTTAAGTGTAAAATAAATTTAATAACTTTGATTTATGTTGTAGTAGTTGAAACAAGGTTTCCGAATATATATAGAACGCCCAAATCTGACTTCGTATGAGGAAGTTATGATTTATCGAAGTTTCGGCTTAGCAGTATGCAGCCTGTTTTACTCGATTTGAGATCGAGGGGTTTTTAGCCAAAGCAATCTAAATGAGAATCGAAGATCTCATTGTTGGTGTCGAAGCGATAAAAAGTTAGGGGAGAACGGACGTCAAACGAAGAAGTTATGAATTTATAACGAAGTTTGTCTGTCGCGGCCTATTAAAATTAAATAAAAAAAATAAATTCAAAATTAGCCGACAAAGTCTAAACGAAAGTGGTAGAGCGTAGCCTCACCTTTCCGTGGATATAAAGAACGTCGAAAACGGAGTTCGTATGAAGAAGTTATGAATTTCCGAAGTTTATTAATCATTTTGTATTTAAATTTAAATCAAAATTCGAAAACATTATCCGAAGCCCAGTCACCGGTCCGATCCGACTTACGCCCCGCGTAAGCGAGTACGCCCCGCGTACTCCGAGGGATGTCGACATTCGCACTCGAGTCTACGGATACGTAAGCAGTGACGTATTCGGACCAGTACGCCCCGCGTACGTGCGAGGCTCAGCCTCTATAAAAGGGATCCGAAGGCAGCCAAGAGTTTTGTTCATTTCTTCTCTTCTCTCTCCCGTTTTGCATCGTTTTGCGTGCCAGAAATATCCTGAAGCCCCGGTATTGTTCCCAAGCCCCGAGGCAAGTCCCGAGATCCCGAAGATCCCGAGAAGTGCGGTTTCCGAGTCGAAGCTCTGCCCGCGAGAAGTTCGATTTTCGAGGAGATCTTCCAGATCTGCTGAGGATTTCTATTTCTGCAAGTCGTAGTGCTGTCCGGTCATCTTCTGATCAAGTGAGTGTATACTACCTTTCATCAACACGATAATAATACAAGTTTGGTTCGAGTGTATTAAATATATTGTCGTTTATAGGTGTGAGTGTGTAGTTACTTTCTTCTATTGCATAATTATGAAGTATTTTATACGGAATACGTATTGTGTGCATAATTTTGTGGTTATGTGTGTGAATGTGTATTCACTTTCTTCTAACTCATAGATATGATTTATTCTCTATGAGATATGTGTTATGTGTGGGTGTGCCTCATCTGTTATGTGATATGTGTGTTGATCAAAGCATGCTATACAGGTTTTTAAACTATGTATACAAATGTATATTTTTATCTACTAATATGTTGGGTAGAACATGGGTAGATAGTTGGTGTGTAATAAACAGATGAGAGGCCTCGTTGTTGTTTGATTTAGTCATCTAGCGGAGTTTAGATGACGACCACATACTTTTCTAGATAGTCTTGTGGAAACATTAGCAGGTGAGGTTCACCACCTGTAGGTGTTAATGGACTTGGGTGTTCATTCGCTGCACTCCATCCCCCTCATGGTTGCCTTATTTGACTTATATTGCTGAGGTACCCCCGAAGCATGTGTTGTCGCCCCGATGAAATATTCTTAGACTAGGTCCCTTATGATTAATTGTATTAGGGACATTAAAGTGAGAATAACGGGAATGGGTAATTGGGTTATTGTTGGTTGGTGAAAATTAAATATGATATTTATTGTGGGTTGAAAACCCTATATGCTCACCAGGCTCCCAAGCCTGACCCACTCAGTTTTAATTGTATTACAGGAAGTGGCGCAAGGGCATGAGATGGATGAACCATCAAGTTGTTTTGTTTACAAGTCTGCATATGTTTATATTTGTTGAAGGACTTGTAATGTTATCGTTTATGCTTATTGGTCTGTATCGGAACATGACACCCCGAGTTTTGATTATACTGAAAATACATTTCTTTTATGAAATGCTTTGGTAAACATTCTTTTATCATGTTTTGTTTTTGGGAACAAATTCCGCAACTCTTTCAAATCAAAAGGATTTACTCTGAAAATATTTAAAAGCATAAATGAAAATCGGTCTTTTCTGGCCGAGATTTTAGGGATGTCACACCTGCCACCTGAAATGGCTGATTTGAGATTATTTCGGTGTTCAGCTCGTGATTACGAGTGTGTGTTTGTGTTTGCTAGACTAGGGACCAAAAGAATCCACCACCACCACCATGAGGTGGTGGATGCGCTCCCTACCACCACCTACCGCGGCGTGGGTGGCTATGTGTGTGCGGTTATTGTGTATTTGGGTGTGTAATGGTCGTATGATGTTGTTTGAGCGTTATTTTGGTCCGAAAAGTAACCTTGACCGTTGGAAATGGTTGCTGTCGCCGCCTGCCGCCATAAGTCGCCGCCAATCACCACCGCCCGGGGTGGTGGTGGGTGGTGCCCGATCTAGTGGATCCCTATTTGGCCCAATTGCTTATTATTGGACTGGGATGGTTTGTTATTGGGCTAGAAACCCTAATTAGGGTTTAGAAAACCCTAATTTTGGTTTTGTTGGTTTGGGCCTATTCGGAACCGCGTTTGGACTAGTGGACTGAAGTTATAACTATGATGTGTTAGTTGAATAACGGACTTAATGGGTTAAGTGAGAAACACTGAACCCTAATCGTTATTTTATGTGAAAAACCTAAATTTGTTGGGCCTTGTGTTGGGCCTTTCTTTTGGGCTTTGGTGATTGGGGTATTGATGGGCTATCCAAGAGCAATCATGTGGACTAGAATATTTAGATGGGCTTTAGGGTAAGGCCCATATGAGGGTTTGGGCCCAATTTGGAAAATTGGGCCCTAGTTAAGCCATTAGAGGACTTTTGTGGACCCATTTGGTATTGGGCCTTGGTGGGCCCATTGGGCTTGGATAATTTATGGACCGGATTGGTGGACCATATTTAGACCTAATAATATGAAGGTTTGTCTTAGATCCTAATAGGGTTATTTGTGGGTTTGGCTTTGTGATAGAAGTCGGAGTGTTGCAGCAGCATTTGTAGGATCTGCTTGCATTCGAGGTGAGTCTTCTCACTATACTTGCATGTGTTGTAATTTGTGTGTGACCGGAGGGTATTATTCTTGTTGATGACCGGAGGGTCGTATTTACACTATTGACCGGAGGGTCTTAGTATATTATTGACCGGAGGGTCACTGTACATTGTAGACCGGAGGGACTTAGTACATTATGGAACAGAGGGTGTTGTTTGTTTACAATGTGAAATGTATTATCGTGCATACTGTCTTTGTGACTTATGTTGTTATAGTAATCTATGTAAATATTGATCGTATGCGCTTACCTAAGTTATGTGATAGTATGCATTTTCTATGTGCATTTGTTGTGTGTTGAGATATCCTGCTTATTGTTGTTGTGATATGTATATTGTGATTAATTGAGATACCGAGTTGAGGGACCGGAGGGTTCGTCTGAGTTGTGAGACCAGAGGGTCTCACTGAGACACATTGACTAGAGCGTCTTATTGTGAGTATAGCCATGAGGGGCTAATGGGATGTCAGTGGTATTTGATGGGTTTGAGGCATAAGAAAAATCCTATGTGCTCATACAAACCCTAATGCTTGGATCTACGTTTCTCTGTTGTACACGCTTTGAATCCAAGACCTGCAACCCTAGATCTATCATATATATTTCGAAATCAACATCATATGAATAGATCTCAGTGTTTACCTCTTTCAAATTGCTTGAAATCCTTGGAGTCTTCTTGATCTTGAGTTTAGAGTTACAATTGTAACTCCTCTAATGGTTCACAAACCCCACAAGCAAGAAGGCAATATGAGAGATGGTGAGGGATGCTAAAATCGGCCCTAGGGTTCTCTTGGAATCAAGTGTAGCCAATTTTCATAGCCTAAGGTTCATATCTATACTGTAGGCTGCTAGGGTTTCAGTCTAACCCTAACGGACAACTTAGCAACCAATCAGCCCAAGGAACCTTCTGGAATAAGGCCTTGGATGAAAATATGAAGGATCCCCATCATAATTCCGTTCCCCTTTTAGTCAATTAGGTTTCCCAGCCCAAAACTCAACTATCATACATTTGACAGTTTATGCCCCTTTATTTAATTAATCTCTTTTAGTCACCAAATTAATTCCTAATTAATTTATGACCAATACTAATTAAATAAATATGATTTCTCCTTTAATATATTATTCTTATAATATATTAATAAATCATAATATTCTCTCTCTCTCCTTAAATTACCTTGTCAAGTTGCTTTGGTGAAGGCAGCCCAAAAGGACCATGCACAATCGGGTCAAGTATATACCAAATATAGTTACGGGCTTAGACACTAATCCAACAGTCTCCCACTTGGATAAGTCTAGTAACTATATCTCACATATGACTTCAGGATCCGATTAGCAATCGTAGCTCTTATACGTTATTGTCAACTCTGATCAGCAACTTGTCCTTCAGATAAGGGAACGTATAATCCTCTGTTCTAGATATCATGCTGACAATGCTTATTGTCCAGCATTTGTTCCTCAATTTCTGACTTGTTTGAAATAGAATTTAGTTGAACACATCAACTTCATTCTGACCGGGCCCGGCACATAAGTCAAACCAAATCATCAAGTGGCCAAGATATCACCTTTATTCTCATAGAATAAAAGGAACATATTAACTTCGACTCATATGCATCTATTATTTACTAATTAAATCACGCACAACAATGTGTTTTATTGTTGGATAAGGTGTCTAAGTCCATAACTATTTCGGGCTTGTAGTTGACCCGACCCGGCATGGTCCATTTGGGTTGCATGGCAGCATGCAATTGGATAGACTAAATGAGAGAAATAACACTTGGAGATTATTAATATATTATAAGTTCTAATATATTAATAATATTATTTAATTAGTTGATCAAAGAATTAATTTGGAATTAATTAAGTGATCAAAAGGATAACTAATTAAATATATGGGTTGGTTATGTAAATCATCCATATCTTGTATAGTGGGCTAAGAGGCTCCATGGATTATCAAGTTGGGTTCTACCCATAGGATGCTCCATGGATGCTCCATGGGAGTTACAAACCCATGGGTCATGGAAATGAAGAGTCATGACACATTAGGGTTTACATGGTGTAACCCTAGATGTGTCAACACTATATAAGAGTCCCATTCTCCACAAAATTGGCTACACAAGTGCTACACAAGTTGAACACTAAGAAACTAGAGGGCTTGGCCGATTTTGAGAAGAGTGTGTTATCTCAAGAGTCTTTCCAAGAGCATTTGGTGTTGTGTGAAGCATTTGAGGCATCACACTTGGGGTGCTAGGCTCACAAGGTTTCAAGGAACACAATCAACAACAAGGTAAGTTATTCTATCTATGATTCAAGTTAAAATTGTTCCCCATGTATGCTAGATAGGAATATAACCTTGGAATTCAACTTTGCATGATAATTAGACAAACATAGATCCAAGGTTATTAGGGTTGCATGCACACTTAGGAAGTGTTAGAATGCTCAAAACCCATCAGTGGTATCAGAGCCTAGGCTTGTTTGGTTGTTATTTGTGCTTAAAAGTTGAAGAAATTCGAAAATCTTGTTGTCTGACTGATGGACTCGGCGAGTCCATGGGGAGGACTCGTCGAGTTCATGTGTATCTTCAACCTACTCGGCGAGTAGGTTTATGCACTCGGCGAGTAGGGTCGACAGAGTGCAGAATTTCGACTTGAGTTGCTGGAAATGGATTAGAATCATTACCCTAAAATGTTTTGGTACTTGAAAACTTATTTTAGAAGGTGTAATGTCTTTTCTAACTCATTTACAACAACTAGTTATCAAAATTACAAAGATTAAATGTGATTTTGATTCTTGAAAGTGTTCATATTCATATTCTTGTTCTTATGATGTTTAGATGATCATAGAAATTATTTGTAACCTATGTGGTAGATTAATTCATGATCATAATGTGTTTTAATGGAGTCCATAACTTGTCCTCAAGTTATGGAAAACCAAAAGTCTCTTGGGTTAAAAAAACCATTAAAAGAACACAAGAGTTAGGAAAAATGAAAAGTCCTCATTTTATTACTCTATTAAACTCATAAGTTACAAGAAATGAAAAGTTTTGAAAGTTTACAAAACTTGCCCTCAAGTTTTGGAACAAGTAAAGTTAAGTTAAAACTTTAGTTCCAACCCCTATAATTTTAAAAGTTAAAATTCAACCCTTATACTTATATTATTATGATTTAATAATTATATATATATGTATAAGAACAAAGTCGTCTTACCGCTAGTACGCCTCATTCACGAAGCCGGTCTATAAGGTGGGTATAAGGTTGTTGCCTATAAAATGGTGACTTAATGGGTGTCCAGTCTCACCCACCGCTTGCTTGATCGGTGGAGGGTCGTTAGCCGAACGGGTAAGACAAGGACTTATTAATTCTCATTCAAAGTATGATGAATATTATAAAGTAACTAAATGTTTTATTAAATTCCCAATCTTAGTTACTTTAGGAAAAATGTGAATAAGGTGCTATTCCATGAAATTACACTTTACACTTTGATTAAGTCGTTGGTGGAGCGTGTGTGGTTAACCGGCACACTAACTTGGACTTAACAAGGTAGGTAAAGGGTGACTTAGGGTTTATTATAGTATCGATGGAGCGTGTGTGGTTAACCGGCACATCGATTGAGTGATAAACTTTAAGGGTACCAAGTGATTTGCATGGTTACTTCACACCTCGTTTTGTGATCCTCGGTATCCCAGTCACAAAACTTGGAGGGCACACTCGAGATTGAAACATGCCTTTGAAAAGTTCATTGAATCTCAAAGAATCTAGGAATTTCTAAGAACCATTCAAAAACCTAATACTAAAATATTGCGGTTTTCGTGGTGGAAATTGGTGAATCGTCATTCACCTACCTTTCAGATATGATATAGCTTAGATTACGGCATACCTCTTCTAAGTTATATTATATTGTGATTGGATCCTAGCCTTAATACTACATTTGGGTGTTTTATTAAGGACTCTCTTATATCTAAACTAATCTTGTCCTCTTTCCTTCAGATGTCTTTCAACAATGCTTCTGGCTCTAATCCTAATGGCTCCTTTACCCTTATGAACTTGTGTGGGAAAGTCACCTTTGATGGATCCAACTTCAATGAGTGGATCAGAAACATCAGGATGATTACCCGCTACGAGGACAAAGAATATGTCCTTGACAAGGAGCTTAAGGAGATTGATGAGTCCACTGCAACTCCTCAGGAGATCGCTGAATTTCGGGCACATGAAAGGGATGCTACGAAAGTGGCGTGCATCATGACGGCCACGATGACAGCGGAACTCCAAAAGTCTTATGAGGATTTCTAACCTTATGACATGCACCAAGATTTGATGGAAAGATACCATCAAAGTGCAAGACAAGAGAGGTATGAAATCATCTGCTCCATGATAACAACCATGATGAAGGATGGGGAATCCGTCACGAGCCACATGCAGAAAATGCAAAGGTATGTGGATCGTTTGCTGAAGCTTAATGTGAACTTCCCGGAGGATCTTGCAATAGATATTATTTTGCATTCCTTACCATCGTGCTATGATCAATTCCGCATGACATATCACATGAACAAGGAAGAAGTCACTCTCAGCAAACTTCAGGGACTTCTCAAGACCGCAGAATCAGGTCTTAAGGGGAAGTCGGTTGCTATCACTCCTACTCAAAACTCTACTCCGGTTTTGGCAATTGGGAAGAATCGATGGAGGAAGAGAAAGAGATCCTCGAAGGGTACCAAGGCTCGGACCCTTGATGGCTCTTCTTCAAGTGGAACCAAGAAAGGTTTCATTACTCCTTCTTCTGACTCAAAAGAGGCTGAATGCTTCTATTGCCATGAAAAAGCTCATTGGAAGCGGAACTGCCCAAAATACCAGCAAGATGTGAAGGATGGGAAAGTTAAACCCAATCATGCAGGTATTTACACTATCATTTCTAATAACTCACCCCATTCTAATTCTTGGGTCCTTGATACCGGTTGTGGTATTCATATTTGTTGTGACTTGCAGGGACTAAGAAGAAGTGAGGATGTGGAGCAAGGAAGGATAAACTTGTTCATGGGGAATAGGAAAGCTATACCTGTTACCAAGATTGGAGTTTATACTTTATCGCTAAGTAGTGGGTTTAGTTTAGATTTGAATAAGTGTTGTTATTCGCCAGGAATGGCAAGAAATATTATTTCCTTTCATGCTTTGTACAAACAAGGGTTTACCTTTTCATTTAATAATGAAGTTGGTTCTATTGATGCTTTCTTTAATAATGTTCTTTATTTTAAAGCATTACCTTGTGATGGTGTGTATGAAGCTGTATCTGTTGTTGATAACTTAGGAAATAATGTTTTGTGTATTGATTCTACTAATAATAACTTGGATAAAGAATCATTATGGCATTGTCGTCTTGGACATATAAGCAAGAAGCGCATAGGCCAACTCCAAAAGGATGGAGTCTTGGAGTCGTTTGACCTAAAGTCAGATGATAGTTGCGAATCATGCTTACTTGGAAAAATGACAAAGTCACCCTTCACAGGTTCGTGTGAGAGGGGTGAAGGTTTGTTGGACCTTATACACACGGATGTGTGTGGACCATTCAAACATGCCACAAGGGATGCTAATCGTTATTATTTGACTTTTACTGATGATTATAGTAGATATGGATATGTCTACTTGATCAAACATAAGTCAGAGACTTTCGAGAGGTTTAAGGAATCTAAACAGGAAGTCGAGAATCAATTGGGCAGGAACATTAAGATGCTTCGATCCGATTGTGGTGGTGAGTATCTTAGTTCAGAGTTCCTCGACTATCTAAGGGAATGTGGGATAGTCTCACAATTGACACCTCCCAGGACACCACAGTTGAATGGTGTGGCTGAGAGGCGTAATCGAACCTTGTTAGATATGGTTCGTTCCATGATGAGTCGAGCTACGCTACCAATCTCATTCTGGGGGTATGCCTTAGAGATTGCCGCCCATATTCTTAATCTAGTCCCTACAAAGAAAGTTGCCAAAACTCCTCACGAGATGTGGACTGGTAAAGTACCTAAACTAGACCACATCAAGATTTGGGGTTGCGAGGCTTTCGTGAAACGCGAGACTCATGATAAGCTCGAACCTCGAAGCGAGAGGTGTATTTTCATCGGTTACCCACAGCGATCCTTTGGTTACCTCTTCTACAGACCTAGTGACAATGTGGTCTTTGTAGCAAGAAGAGGAGTCTTTCGAGAGAGAGAATTTATAAGCCAAGGAGACAGTGGGAGGCAAATTGATCTTGAAGAAATTCAAGAATCAAGCGGTGAAGGAACTTCAAACTCTAGCCCTCAACTTGAGGAGGAAACTCCTTTTGAGCCAATTGACAAATCTGTACCTCTGAGACGTTCCACGAGAGTTAGGAGTGCACCTGAGCATTACTATGGATTCCATATTACTGCAGAAGGTGAGACACTTATTAGTGATGGGACACTAGTAAGTCAAGATGACCCTAACAGCTACAAGGAAGCCATGGCAGGCCCCGAGTCTGCTAAATGGAAAGAGGCTATGGATAGCGAGATACAATCCATGTATGACAATCAAGTTTGGAACTTGGTTGAAAATGTACCAGGTCGTAAGACAGTAGGGTGCAAATGGGTCTTCAAGAAGAAGACCGACATGGATGGTAAAGTACACACTTATAAGGCTAGACTGGTTGCAAAGGGCTTCTCTCAAATTCCTGGAGTGGATTATGATGAGACCTTTTCTCCGGTAGCCAAGATTAAGTCTATTCGGGTTCTGTTAGCCATAGCTGCATTTCATGACTATGAAATATGGCAGATGGATGTCAAAACCGCTTTCCTTAATGGAAAGTTGGCTGAAGATGTTTACATGAGTCAGCCAGAGGGTTTTGTCAGCAACGAGTACCCTAATAGAGTGTGTAAGCTTGAGAAATCCATTTATGGATTGAAGCAAGCACCTCGCAGATGGAATCTTTGCTTTGATGAAAAGGTCAAGGAATTTGGCTTTTCTAGGAGTGAAGATGAATCTTGTGTGTATGTCAAGGCTAGTGGGAGTATAGTTAGCTTTTTGGTATTGTATGTGGATGACATACTACTCATAGGAAACGACATTCCAACCCTGCAGGAAGTAAAGTCCTGGCTTGGGAAGTGTTTCGCTATGAAGGACCTTGGTGAAGCTGCCTATATTCTAGGGATAAGAATCTTGAGAGATCGGAGTAAAAGACTAATTGGACTTAGTCAAAGTACCTACTTGGATAAGGTGCTGAATAGATTCAGCATGCAGTATTCCAAGAAAGGAGAGTTACCCATCCAGAGTAACACCAGATTGAGTAAGACACAAAGCCCTAGCACTGAGGCTGAGATAGCAGAAATGAGTCGAACACCTTACGCTTCGGCTGTAGGATCGATCATGTATGCTATGACGTGTACTCGACCCGATGTAGCTTTTGCCTTGAGCATGGTTAGCAGGTATCAGGCGAACCCTGGCAAGGCACACTAGACTGCGGTAAAGAATATCCTCAAGTACCTACGAAGGACTAAGGACTGGGTCCTTACCCTCGGTGGGAGTGATGACTTGAGAGTTGTTGGGTATAGTGATGCTAGCTTCCAGACTGATAGGGATAATTTCCGCTCTCAGTCGGGCTGGGTCTTTACCCTAAACGGAGGAGCAATTTCTTGGAAGAGTTCCAAGCAAGAGACATTGGCAGATTCTACTTGTGAATCAGAGTATATTGCAGCTAGTGAAGCAGCAAAGGAGGCGATATGGCTGAAGAACTTCATTGGAGACCTTGGAGTTGTACCAGCTATTAAAGAGCCAATGGAAATTTTCTGTGATAGTGAAAGTGCTGTTGCCTTAGCCAAGGAACCAAGGGATCACGGGAGATCCAGACACATCGACAGAAAATATCATTTCATTAGACATCGGATCGAAGAAGGACACCTCGTGGCAAAGAGGGTATCATCGGATGAGAACCCAGCAGATCCCCTCACGAAGGGACTGAGTAGGGTTAAGCATCTTCAGCATGCTCGGAGCATAGGGCTGAAGGATGATATAAGTTTTAGTAGTTAGATAACCCGGAAATTTATAAAGTGTAATTGACATTTGATGATTAATAAAAGGTGTTTTATTTATGAGTAAAGTGTTGCTATCTCTTGTCAATCGTTTACTATATTTCTTTTGCATGTTTTGACTTCCAGAATAATTTTGTTTGGTATAACATATTATTCAAACCTCCACAGTCGGTCATATGTTGGAAGTAGATATGAATCAAGACTGTCATGTTTGGTTGTAGAGGTCTTGGACAAGGCTACAACAATCATGAGTGCTCATAAGTTCTGAGCATTGGACACAACCCACGCTCACTGGAATCACTTCAAGGAATTTTATCTCGAGTGATCGTGAGACGGTAATATCATATAAGTCTTCAAACCTAGAGATATGATTTGTTACTTACAAGTTGGTTATGCATTGACTGTACGAAACCGCATTGGTAACTCGATGTTATAAAACGTACTTTTGTGTGTAATTCAATAAGTGGTAGAACAAACATATGAGTCGAAGTTTATCTGTTCCTTCTTGGATTAGAAGCTGGTATCTGGGCCCCTCGATGATTTTGTTTGACCCATGTACCAGGCCCGGTCAGAACTAAGTTGATGTGTTCAATTAAGTTCTATGTCAAACAAATCGGAAATCGGGAAACAAATGCTGGACAATAAGCAAGACAATGTTCCATGTATTTGTCCGGCTGATATCTAGAACGGAGGATTATATGATCACTTATCTTAAATGGCGCATCATCATCTTCTCAGTTCCGAGAGACCTTGAAAGAGCTACGATTGCCGGTCGGTTCCTGAAGTACTAGAGATATAGTTATTAGACTTATTCAAGTGGGAGACTGTTGGATAAGGTGTCTAAGTCCATAACTATTTCGAGCTTGTACTTGACCCGACCCGGCATGGTCCATTTGGGTTGCATGGCAGCATGCAATTGGATAGACTAAATGAGAGAAATAACACTTGGAGATTATTAATATATTATAAGTTCTAATATATTAATAATATTATTTAATTAGTTGATCAAAGAATTAATTTGGAATTAATTAAGTGATCAAAAGGATAACTAATTAAATATATGGGTTGGTTATGTAAATCATCCATATCTTGTATAGTGGGCTAAGAGGCTCCATGGATTATCAAGTTGGGTTCTACCCATAGGATGCTCCATGGATGCTCCATGGGAGTTACAAACCCATGGGTCATGGAAATGAAGAGTCATGACACATTAGGGTTTACATGGTGTAACCCTAGATGTGTCAACACTATATAAGAGTCCCATTCTCCACAAAATTGGCTACACAAGTGCTACACAAGTTGAACACTAAGAAACTAGAGGGCTTGGCCGATTTTGAGAAGAGTGTGTTATCTCAAGAGTCTTTCCAAGAGCATTTGGTGTTGTGTGAAGCATTTGAGGCATCACACTTGGGGTGCTAGGCTCACAAGGTTTCAAGGAACACAATCAACAACAAGGTAAGTTATTCTATCTATGATTCAAGTTAAAATTGTTCCCCATGTATGCTAGATAGGAATATAACCTTGGAATTCAACTTTGCATGATAATTAGACAAACATAGATCCAAGGTTATTAGGGTTGCATGCACACTTAGGAAGTGTTAGAATGCTCAAAACCCATCATTTATAACATCAAGTTACTAATGTGTTTACACATCATCAATGCATAACCAACTAGCAAACAATAACCATATTTCCAAATTTTAAGACTATATGACATTATCACTTTGCGATCACTTAAGGTAAAACACCACGAAGTGATACCAGCAAACGCGGTTTTATTCTAATGCTCAAATCATATTCATAAGCACTCATGTAGTTTGCAGCAAACCTTTGCTATGCCCAAAACCTTTTAGACAGTCCACAAACATATTATGACAGTCTTCATTCACATTTACTTCCAAAATATGAGCGACTGTGGACTGTTCGAATAATCCTATCATTCAGGAAGTCAAAACATGCAAAATTGAAACAATAGATAAATAACCAACACAAGATAGTAGTTTTACTCATAAATAACACAACTTTATTTATTCATCAACTGTTAAGTACAAAATATCTATTACACATTTCTTATCTAATCCAAACTTATATCATCCTTCAGCCCAATGCTCCTAGCGTGCTACGAGTGTTTGACCCTACTCAGTCCCTTCGTAACGGGATCTGCTGGGTTTTCTTCTAACGATACCCTCTTCACAACGAGGATTCCCTCTTCTACCCGATGTCTGATAAAATGGTATTTTCTGTCGATATGTCGAGATCTACCATGATCTCTTGGTTCCTTGATTAAAGCAACCGCTCCTTCATTATCACAGAAAATTTCCATTGGCTCCTTTATGGATGGCATAACTCCAAGGTCTCCAATGAAGTTCTTCAACCATATAGCCTCTTTTGACGCTTCGCTTGCCTCAATTTACTCTGATTCACACGTTAGATCAGCTACGGTCTCCTTTCTTGGAACTTTTCCAAGTCACTGCTCCTCCATTTAGGGTAAAGACCCAGCCCGACTGCGATCAGTAATTATCCCGATCTGTCTGAAAACTAGCATCACTATACCCTCGTACCCTTAATTCATCACTCACACCGAGGACTAGAAACCATTCCTTGGTCCTTCGTAGGTACTTAAGAATATTCTTAACTGCAATCCAATGAGCTCTACTAGGGTTCCCTTGATATCTGCTGACCATGCTCAAAGCGAAGGTCACATCAGGGCAAGTATAACTTATAGCATACATGATAGAGCCTACTGCGGAAGCATAAGGTACTCGGCTCATATCAGCTATCTCTGCCTCTGTACTCGGGCTCTGAGTCTTACTCAGCTTGGTATTTCTTTAGATTGGCAACTCCCCTTTCTTGGAATTTTCCATACTAAAACGCTTTAGTACCTTATCCAAGTATGTATCCTGACTGAGTCCTATCAGTCTCTTTTCCCTGTTTCTTACTATCCTTATTCCCAGTATATAAGCAACCTCTCCGAGGTCCTTCATAGCGAAACATTTCCCAATCTAGGACTTGACCTTCCTGCAAGGTTGGGACGTCGTTTCCTATGAGCAGTATGTCATCGACATACAATACGAGGAAGCTCACTATACTCCCACTAGCTTTGACATACACACAAGATTCATCTTCGCTTCGCAGAAAGCCAAACTCTTTAACTTTCTCGTCAAAACAAAGATTCCATCTGCGAGACACTTGTTTCAATCGCTAAATGAATTTTCAAGCTTGCACACTCTATTTGGATGCTTCACATCGACAGAACCCTCTGGTTGATTCATGTAAACATCCTGATCCAACTTTCCATTAAGGAAAGTGGTTTTCACGTTCATCTGCCATATTTCATAATCATGAAATGCAGCTATTGCGAGCATTACCCTAATAGACTTTATCTTCGCAACTGGTGAGAAGGTCTCATCATAGTCAACTCCGGGAGTTTGAGTAAAGCCCTTTGCAACCAATCATGCTTTATAAGTATGCACTTTCCCATCCATGTCCGTCTTCTTCTTGAAGATCCACTTGCACTAGACTGTCTTACGACCCGATACATTATCAACCAAATTCCAAACTTGGTTGTCGTACATGGACTGAATCTCGCTGTCCATCGCCTATTTCCATTTAGCAGACTCCGGGCCTGCCATGGCTTCCTTGTAGCTGCTAGGTTCGTCCAAATTCATTAGTGTTTCATCACTAATAAACGTATCCCCTTCACTAGTAATATTAAAACCATAAAACTAGAGTTGAACACTAACCCTACTAGAACGTCTAAGAGGTAAGGACTCGTCAACGGGCTGAACAGGAGTTTCCTCCTCGGGTTGAGTGCCAGTGTTAGAGATTCCTTCATCGCTTTGCTCTTGAATTTCTTCAAGATCAATTTGCCTCCCACTGTCCTCTTGGCTTATCAATTCCCTTTCTCAGAAAACTCCTCTTCTAGGAACGAAGACAACATTGTCACTCGGTCTATAGAAAAGATAGCCAAAAGACTTATGTGGGTAGTCGATGAAATAACACTTCCCACTACGAGGTTCAAGCTTGTCATGAGTCTCTCGTCTTACGAAAGCCTCGTAACCCCAAACCTTAATATGTGCCAACGAGGGAGCTTTCCTTGTCCACATCTGGTGAGGAGTCTTGGTAAGCTTCTTGGTGGGAACTAAGTTAAGGATATAGGCAGTAGTTTCTAAGGCATACCCCCAGAAGGCTATTGGTAACGAAGTCCGACTCATCATAGAACGAACCACATCCAACAAGGTCCGATTACGTCTCTCAGCCACACCATTCAATTGTGGCGTTCTTGGAGGCGTCAATTGCGAAACAATTCTGCATTCTTTTAGATAGTCGCGAAACTCAAGACTTAGGTACTCTCCTCCTCGGTCTGACCGAAGCATCTTGATTTTCCTGCCCAGCTGATTCTCCACTTCATTCTTAAACTCTTTGAAATTTTCAAAGGTTTCCGACTTTTGCTTGATTAAGTAGATGTAACAAACCGTTATTTCAAACTTATGTAATAGTGTAGGCGAAATTGTACTTCTTTTTAATTAAATAAAGAGAAATTTTGGCATACTATGTATATTTACATAATTGACCCTCAAAAATAAATTATTAAATAATCTCAATTGGGTTGACCAAGTGATAGAGATTGTAACAAGGTTTCCAAATATAAAGAACACTAAAATCCGAGTTATAACGAAGAAGTTATGACCAATCGAAAATCCGCGACAAAACCGGCAAAACACTGTTCAGTGTAAAAACTGTATTTTTGATAAAAGGCTTTCTAGCCTTAACAATCTAAATGAAAGTTATAGTTTATGTTAAACCGAGAACTTTCATAAAAAGAATGCCAAAATCTGACTTCGTATGAGGAAGTTATGATTTTTCTAAGTTTCAGTATAGCGGTGTACAGCTAAAAACTCGAAATAAAGATCGAGTGGTTTTTAGCCGACACAACCTAAACAAGAATTGAAGGTCTTGTCGTTAGTAGTACAATGGTAAAATGACAGACAAAAACGGACGTCGTATGAAGAAGTTATGAATTTATAACGGATTCACGTCCCGGTCTGTTTAAAATAATAATATTAATAATAAAATCAAAATTAGCTGACGAAGCCTAAACGAAAGTCGTAGAGTATAATTTTACCTACGCGTGCATATAAAGAACGTCAAAAACGAAGTTCGTATGTAAAAGTTATGAATTTTACAAGTTTTGGCAAAAAAAAATAAAGAAAAATACCAAAAACCGGAATATTCGCATGAACAGTAACTGCCACGACACCCTCGCATGCGAGGCCTCCACGTGTCGGCTGCTGAGTGGACCGATGTCTTGCGTGTCACCTCCTGATTCGACCAAGTCCGAGGTCCAGTAAGAACCGGACAACCTCGCATGAGACACACCAGACCTCACCCTTGCATGCTCCTCGCACACCCCTCGCACGCCTTGGACCAGCCCCCTTCGCATGTGTCGTCTTTCCATTGGACCAAGGGTTAGACCAATCCGAGCCATCCAGCAGCGATCCTCCCGTCCGAAGAACTTCCTTCGCCTCGCCACCTGTCAGACGCGTGTCACCCTTGAGCAGCCTCGGGTCCGAAACTTCGGACTATATATAGTATGCGACGGTTTCCGAATTATTTCACTTTTTCACCCTAAATTTCACACTCATTCACATTTTCCACTCTCTTTAGCTTATATACAACCCCTAAAGCCCTGATATCAAGACTCGAGCCCGAAGTAAGCCGTGAAGCCCAAAAATTCTCGAGAATTCATCCTCTCTCTTGTCAAAACTCTGCCCGATTTGAGCCGGTTTCTCGACAAATAAACTCCTTTTCGTGAAACGAAACTCTGTCCGAATTACCACCTATCAAGTGAGTTCATACCCCCGTATTTTCATAATTTCTACTGTTTTAAGGGGGGAAATACAAGTATAACACAACAACTTTTTGTTATAAATAAATGATTTCAAATCACGATAAAATGATTTTAAAGCATCAAAAATACTTAGGACTAATAATTCATTCTAGGTCCTTTTCCTTGTTTGGATGTGGACTTATAGTACCGGTTATTTGTCCGAAGGTCATTTAAATTTTACCTATATATAAAATTGTATATGTATATAAATATAAAAGTTATTTCATCAGTTTAATTAACCTTTGTAATACGTTGAGCAAAGGATTACATGCAAAAATAGTTATTTACCAGTTCCTAAAGTACGTATAAATTATAATAGGTATAATTTATGATACATAAAGCAGTAATTCATATGAATACACTGTTTTACATGCAATATGGGTTTTAATTCAAAACAAATCAAGGGTTTACACTGATCAAATACATGTTCGGGATACTAAGTCAAGAACATACTATCAATCATTTATTTCAGAATGATTGGGTTTTCATAACTAATATACATGTAACGTTTATATGCTTTTTATGAGGCATTCAATTCAGGTTGTTTAATTCAGTTTAGACAACCAAAGTAAAGCCCTGACATTATAACCAGAATCTCTAGTCCAGGGATCGAAACAAGTTGTGTGTAGATCTATATCGGGATTAACAACCCCGCACTCAGGCTGCTAGCTACAGTCAGGCATACACGCCAATGAGTGGCAATTGTTATCAGCAGTTTAAGCGCTCATCAGGCGTTTGTTTCAGGCGTTCATGTCTTAGTATGGTTATAATAACTCATTAAAAAGATATTAACAACACGTTAATGTATAAACAACTAAACGTAAGTATATCTTCAAAGTACCAGTTTACAAAATGCAAAGTACAATGGTATACTATAGTTTTCAATAACGGCTGGTGAAGCCAGGCACACTCTCAAATACAAGTTTTACAAATACAATGGTTTACAAATAAGACGGTTTTATGGGAATAATACTACTTTTCACATACCACAGAAAATATGGGATTTTCTAGAAATGTTTTCATATTCAAAATACAAAGACACCCATTCAAACATAAAGACTTATGTACTCACTCAACTTATTGTTGATACTCTCTTTTCAAATTACTTGTATTATCAGGGAAATAATAACTGGTACTCCCCGAGCTTTTTTAGAAGATGGAGCCATTAGGAGTCTTATCTTCTTCTTTTGTATAACTATTTTGGTTTCAATATACAATGATTGAACACATGTAAATATTATACTTTTAAATACAATGGTTGTTTGTGCTTTGATTACTATGATACATGTGTTGTGATACTACAAATGAAGTCCTCCACCCCCGGATGTTTCCGCCGTCTGGTTTGGGGGTGTGACAATAGATATATCTATATCTGCTATAATCATCTGTAAAAGTCACGTAGAAGCAGCAAGCATCCCTTGCGGTGGATCTAAAGGGCCCACAAACGTCGGTGTGTATGAGATCCAATAGACCCTCACTCCTTTCACAAGTTCCAGTAAAGGGTGACTTTGTGATCTTCCCAAGTAAACAAGATTCACACATGTCATCGTCCCTAAGGTCGAATGACTCCAACACTCCATCCTTTTGGAGTTGGGCTATGCGTTTCTTGTTGACATGGCCAAGGAGACAATGCCACAAGCATGCTTTGTTTAGGCTAGTAGACGAATCATTACTTAAAACATCATTTCCTAAATTATCAAAAACCATCACAGATTCATAAATCCCATTACAAGGTAATGCATTGAAATAAAAGACACCATTTAAATAAACATTAATAGAATCATTACTATTATCGTACGATACATGTCCTCATAGGACTTTTGGACTTTTGGAGTTTTGGAGTTCGAGGTTCATGGTGGCCAGCATGATGCAATGAACTTTCGTAGCATCACGCTCGTGGGCCTCAAAGGCGGCTAGCTCTTCCGTAGTAGCAACATCTGGGATGATCTTCTCAATCTTTTCATCGAGGACATATTCTTTGTCCTCGTAGTGCATGATCATGCGAATGTACCTCATCCACTCGTTGAAGTTTGACCGATCAAATGTCACCTTTTGACATAGGTTCATCAACGAGAAGGACCCGGAAGCATTGTTGTTATTGTTGGCAGACATCTGAAAAAGAAAGGGACAAAGTTTGATTAGAAATGAGTCCCTAATTAAACACCCAAATGAGAAATTAGGGCTAGGACCCAGAACATTATTTACAACTTAGAAAGGGATGCCGTACTCTAAAAGTAAATAATTTGAAGGTAAGTGAATGATGATTCACTAATTCTCACCATGAAAAACGAAAAAAGAGATTTAAGTTTTAAATGTATTTGAAAAGTCCTAGATCTTTGAGATTCATTGAACTTTTCAATGGCATGTTTAAATCTCGATAAGCACTTCAAATTTGCGACTGGGATACTGAGGATCGCAAACAAGTTGTGAATAACCATGTGAATCAACATGGTGCACTCAATGTCTCTATCACCTAATCAATGTGTCGGTAAACCACAAACGCTCCATTGATCTATGACAAACATCAAGTCACCCTTCTCTACGAATGTCAACCCCAAATTAGTGTGCCGGTTAACCACACACACTCCACCAACGTTTGACAAGGGTACAAAGTGTAATTCCATGGATTAGCATCATTTTCACATTTTACCCTAAAGTAACTAAGATTGGGTATTTGTAAAACATTGTAGTTACTTTGTATCTTTCATTATACTTTTAATGAGCAGACGATTGCCCTATCCTACTCGTTCGGCTAACGACCCTCCACCCGTAAAGAAAGCGGTGGGTGTGAGTGTACACCCATTAAGCGCCATTTTATAGGCAGCAACCTTATACCCACCTTATAGACCGGCTTCATGAATGAGGCCTACTAACGGTAAGACAAGCATTTTAAGTTATATATATATATATATATATATATATATATATATATATATATATATATATATATATATATATATATATATATATATATTAAGCTTGTAATAATATAATAGTATAAGGTTGAATTTTAAACTTGTAAAATTCTATGGGTTTGAAATTTAAATTATTCAAAATTAAACTTTTAATCATAAAATTTAAATTTCAAAACTTGAGGATAAGTTTTGAACTTTTCAAAAACACAAGGGATCAAATAACAAATAATACAAAATAAACAATTAATTTTATAATTATCTATATTTGACCTAATCCAATTTTAGTCACAGGCTAATTACCAAATAATTTAAATAATCCATATTTATCATATAAACAACTATTATTCAAAAGATTTGAAATTATCTATTGTTTAGGAAGGGATAATCATTCAAATACAATAAAATTCGGATTTTATCTTCAAAAAACAATTTAGGCCTTTATCCCATGACAAAACAGCAACAAAATCCTGAAATATCATCTGCCTGATGCACAGACTCGCAGAGTCAGGCCAACTCGCCGAGTCCAGATACTGATTCGCCGAGTTGAGTCGGGCAGAGGCAAGAAAAAATGATTTTTAGCAATTAAACAGTTAAAGTTGTTGGGTTTTGAGCATTCTAACACTCCTAAGTGGACATGCAACCCTAAATACCTTGGATCTATGTTTTCTCTATTATACATAAAAATATGAACATCCAAGGTATTATCCTAATCTAGCATACAAAATAATGAATATAACAAGATAGAATACATACCACTTTGATGTAGAATGTCTTCATGAAGCTTGAGTGCCTAGTGCCCCAAGTGTGACACCTCAAATGGTTCACAAAACACCAAATACACTTGGAATGACTTAAGAGAAATCCACAACTCATGAAATCGGCTAGCACTTCTTTTACACACACTAGTGCCCGATTTTGGTGAATAATATGATGCTTATATAGTGTGTTACAATTAGGGTTACAACATGTAAACCCTAATTGTCATGACCTTTCATTTCCATGACCCATGGGTTATGTAACCTCCATGGAGCATCCTATGGGTTTAACCCAACTTGATTATCCATGGAGCTTTGGCCCACTATATAAGTTATGGATGATTTGCACAATCAACCCATATATTTAATTAGTCTTCTTTTGATCACATAATTAATTTTAAATTAATTCTTTATCAACACTAATTAAATATTATTATTCTTATTATTAATATACTAGAACTTATAATATATTAATAACCATAGGTGTCTTATTTCTCTCATTTAGTCTATCCAAGTGCATGATGCCATGCAACCCAAATGGACCATGCCGGGTCGGGTCAAGTCTTACCAATTATAGTTATGGACTTAGAAATTAATCCAACAGTCTCCCACTTGGATAAGTCTAAAACTATTATTGTGTATGACTTCAAGAATCGACAGGCAATCGTAGCTCTCAAAAGCTTCTGTCAAACTTTGACCTTGTCGATGAACACTGACATTTGTCAATGACTTGTCCATGAGATAAGGGATCATATATTCCTCCATTCTAGATATCATATGGACTGAGACATGGATTATAATCATTCTCTCTGTCCATTTGTTGTTTCCCGATTTCCAATTTATGAAGACTGACTAATTGAACAAATCAAACCAGCGCTGGCCCGGCCGAGCACTTCCATTTGTCATCATCAAATCATCGAGGGGGCCATAGATATCGCTTTTATCCCGAAGGTAAAAGGAATGGATAAACTTTGACTCATATGGCTTGTTCTACTACTCGTTGAATCATACACAAAGGCACGTTTTATAACATCGAGTTACCAATGCGTTTTCATGCAATCAATGTATAACTAACTCATAGTAACAACTCATATCTCTAGGTTTGAAAAATATAAGATATTATCATCTCATGATCACTCGTGATAAAATCCATGAAGTGATTCCAATGAGCGCGGGTTGAATCCAATACTCAGAACTTATGAGCACTCATGAGTATTGTAGCCCTTTGTCCAACATCTTAGACCTCAACAAGCCAACCCATGATAGTCTTGATTCATATCTACTTCCAACATATGACCAGCTGTGGATGGTTTGAATAACTTAGTCATTCTGGAAGAATAACCCAGTTTATTCTGGAAGTCAAAACATGCAAAATGAAACACAAGAATAAATGAATCCAATATGGTATCAAAACCTATGAACATAAATAAAACACCTTTTTATTTATCACCATATGATTACACATTATTCGTTGTATATTGTTTCAGCTATCAACTTTATTCTTGAATTTAAAACAATAGTTGTCCCAAGCTCCAAGCATGTACACTATGTTTTCTAAACACTAGTCATGCCATACACCAAGTATGCATACTATGTTTGTCTATGATCTTTACTTTGTGAAGTAGATCAATTGAACATAACTCCAATGATCATCTTTTCATAGTCCCAAATCCTTACTGCAAATGCAAGAATTCCAAATTCATGCCATTTACTGAAATCCGTTAGATTCTAAACTTATATGCATTGATCCTCTTGTAATGATTATGCACAAAGTTAGAAAGACTTGACAACAACCACTACAGAGCATTCCAAAGGAGATCAGCTCCTTGGAAACATCCTTCTTGCATTAAGTTTCCTTAATCTTACACAGATTGAAATTTCTAACTTTGAAACATTTCTAGATTCCATTTTGACTATCACTTATGAACAAGAGTTGCCTCCTTACAAATTATGTCAATATGGTCCTTCCAGAATTATCACTATACTCTAACTGTCCTTGAGCACCCAATCTTTGGTAAACCTTAGATTTTCCTCGACAATTGATTAATCCTTTTAGTCATATCCAATTCTAGTCCTGTTCCCTTCTTAATGCCCCAGGCATTTGGAAAATTTTAGAAAGGATGAACATAGCACATGTAATCGATCATATATCCGAAGCATATGGGACAGGATTCATGATGTCTAACATAAACACTAAACCAGTCTTTTGCTATAACACTTCCATTTCTATTTTCCAAGTTCTCATAATTCAGATTATGAAAAGGGATGTCGTAATCATAATCAAATTTTAGAACGCAAATAATGGACCCATATACAGAATTTCCTTATGTTGAGCCATTCCAACATGAAATTCATATATATATATATATATATATATATATATATATATATATATATATATATATATATATATATATATATGTATGTATGTATCCTTGACTAAATGATTAAAACCTCACGATCTAAGCTTATAGATTTGAGATGAAGTATAATTTCCTCTCCCTTAATTATAGAAAAACAACTCTTTCCTAATTGAAACTTTTGTTTTCTATAATTAACAAGGTAACTTGCAACCTTTATCATAATTATCATGCTCCCACTAACATGATGATTATTAGAATAATACTTATGCTCCCACTAGCTTTGACATGTACCCAGAAATTAGCTGACTTTCTTACCAAAGTTCAAATTTCTGATACTAGATTGTTTTGATAAAACTTTATCAAAATCATACACCTCTTTTAGATAGCTCACAAGTGTGTCTAAACAATTTTAGAACTATGAAAAGGGATGCCGTAATCATAGTCTCAATTGTTTAGACCTTTGTCACTTCTCACAATTCTATGTTAGTTAACCACACAGCTCCACTAACGACTTTGAGAATGCAAATATCACAATTTCTATCTACTTCAAATCTACTTGGTGGAAGTATTTCCTCACCATCATTTTCATGAATCGGAGAGAAACCTTATGACCTTTAGATTTAATGGTGTATGTGTTCTTATCCATGTGAATTGTCAAAATCATAGTCACGTGACAAGGATAATGACAAATCCATGCTCATATGGACTGAACTCAATCTTAATTTCTTGCCACCTGGCAGCTCAAGGGCCTGCCATTGCTTCCAAGTTGTTGTGAAACCAATTGAGAACTCTAAGAACTCATATGCAAAGCCAACTTTAATTGGAATGGACACAAAATATGTCAATACGATAGGTTATAAACCTCAAGTCGTGTGCTAGTGAAGAACTTCAGGTTTAATTCTAGATTAGTTCTTGAGACTTTCAAGACCTTTAAGACTCCCACTGTCCTCTTGACCTATAAGACTCCCTTGTCAAACATCCAAGAGATAGTGCGGATTCTAATCAAGAAAAACACTTCACACAATTGGCCTTAGTTGGTCTTTGTTTTATCCAAAACATCACAACTTACCAATTTCAAATGTACAAGAGTAGAAAACTTTTACTCTTACATTTGACAAGTGTTTTAAACCTTCTTTAAGACACGTCACTAAAGTTACAATCTCGGAGTATGACTCTAAAAATTGTTTTGGAATAAAATATGACTCATCTTCTTGATTTAACCACTTCAACAATTCATAGCTCATCTTCTTAGCTATCAGAATGCACTTAGAGGGTGAATTGCGATAAGGTCTCTTAATCATTAAGATGATAATATGACATGATACTAAAGTACTCTCCCATCTTTTCAGATTTGAGAAACTTTTATCCTTATGCCTAATTTAATTCTTCTTATTCGCTCTGCTATACATTGGAACCTTTTCCAATGTGTCAGAATTACACTTAGGCTTGTAAGTATAATCATATTTACTAAACCTTAGAAAATTATGACGAATAATCTTATCGATCTTTTGTGGTGGACTTGACCAGTGCATAAGAATGTGTACTTAATCCCTTAGTCCTTCACTTTACTTCACATATACATGTGAACAAGGAACTAGTCTTAATTTTCCATAGATGAAAAATTATCATTCATCATGCTGTAAAACTTGCATGATTCCACGTTTCTATCCAACTGAAACTTGGGTGATGAGTATCTTTCCTTATTTGGTAAATTTAGACACTACCACAAATGAAAGAATCAAATTGATATTTCCAATATTGCTATCAATGGAATCATATAAACAACACTTCTTTTCCACAAATGCCATTGTAAGGATATTTTAAAATAAATAAAATTAAAAATTTTCTTTTATTTTAAAACTTTGCGGAAAAACTATCCCTACAGTGCAAAAGCACATGAAAACTTCATTGTTATCTATTCCTAAGCAATATATCATAACTCCTAAGAAGTAGCTCAAGAATCCGATCTTCAAACTATGCGATAGAAATCCATCTACGCGATCAGATTCATCATATTCTTTTCTTTTAAGTTTCTTCACTTTTCTTTTGATTCTTAACCACCAACATGTGACCCAGTCACATCATGTAATAAGAATCTCAGAATAGAAACTTAGCAGAGTTAGATAGTGGACTTTACCTGAAGTAAAGTCACACATCCTTAGGTAAAATTTGGCAGCTTCGCAACCAATTCCCCTTCCTTTGGCAATATAAACATATGGACCCTTTGGTAATGGTACATGGGACTATCACAGACTTAGCTTTTCTCTTTACCATTTGGTCAACCGAGTTGACTATGGCCGATCCCTTTCCATTGGGAAGAGAGAGAGCTTTACTGGATATCCAATGTCATCATTGTCAATGTCCATAAAGTTTTAGGAAGTTGATCTTAGCAAATAGATAAGATCATTAAGGGTCTTGTCATAGTCTGTTTCATAGGTGTCCCAAAGGAACTCACTGTGTGACTTAGAAGTGATTGAGCCACCAACTTTCTCAAGACTTTGACACCAAACTCTCTTGGCTTGTCAATATGTGACTACATCTCCAAGATGTGATCACACATAGACCTTTGGTTGCCAATAGGGCTTGAGTGACCTTAAACCTTTCAGGAACTTGTGGGTTAGGGAGAATAATTGGAGGAGGTGCAAGAAGTATGATTTCCATGGGATATCATCTTCATTTAGGAAAGCTTGTTTCAAAAGATTCGGGAAGATCATCTTTTGGGAGATATTCAAGATAGTTGATCTAAAGTCCTTAATATGACACCCAATATGAATATTAAGGCTAGGACCCAACAAACAATTTTATAACTTAGAAGAGGGATGCCGTAATCCAAGCTATAAAATATTTGAAGGTAGCTGAATGACGATTCACCAATTTCCACCAAGATAAACGAAATGTATTATTAGGTTTTAATTGGATTTGAAACTCCTAGATCTTTTGAGATTCATTGAACTATTCAAGGGCATGTTTCAATCTCGAGTGTGCCCTTCAGGTTTTGTGATTGGGATGCCGAGGATCACAAAACAAGGTGTGAAGTAACCATTCAAATTACTTGGTACCCTTAACTGTTTACCCCTCAATTGATGTGTCGGTTAACCACATACGCTCCATCGAATGATAAACATTAAGTTACCCTTTGCCTACCTTGTTAAATACGAGTTAGTGTGCTGGTTAACCACACATGCTCCACTAACCGACTTAAACAAATTGCAAAGTGTAATTTAATGGATTAGCACCTTATTCACATTTTCCTAAGTAACTAAGATTGGGTTTTCATAAAAGGTTTAGTTACTTAGTATTTATCATTAATACTTTTAATGAAGGGAGAATTCTAGTCCTTGTCCTACCCGTTCGACTAACGACCCTCCACCGGTCACGGAAGCGGTGGGTGAGAGTGGACACCCATTAAACTGCCATTTTATAGGCAGTAACCTTATACCCCCTTATAGACCGGCTTCGTGAATGAGTCCTACTAACGGTAAGACTAACTTTACTCTTATACATATATATAAATATTATTAACTTATAATATTATAAAGTATAAGTGTTGAATTTTAACTTTTAAAATTCTAAGGGCTAACTTGGAATTAAAGTATTCATAAGTGAAAACTTTTCAAATTCCACAACTTGAGGGCAAATTTTTGAAACTATTCAAAACTAATTAATTCCATAACTTATGTGTTTAAAGTAGTTTTAATCCAAAAACTCTTCAAGTTCCATAACTTGAGGACAAGTTATGGAAGACTTTAAACTAATAAAAAAAATTAACTTATCTTTATTTTATAACTTATGGAATTAATTAATGTTACACATTTTATTACTTAATGAAGTGACTCTTGAACTTCCATAACTTGACGACAAGACTCTTCATTTTTGTAACCTTTGCCAACTTTTATGAGTTTTATGAAACTTAAATGTGACTTTTCATATAACTTGAGGACAAGTTACAAAAACACATTTTAGAATCAACTCTTAGATTAATTTGGATTAAAAACAATAATTTCACATAACTTTCTATTAATCTAAGCAACTCATAAGAACAAGATAATTCAAATCAAACTTTTTCATGTAATTATTCTAACCTTAAACTAATACAAAACATGAATCTATTGACAATTATCTTTGAAATTGGATTAGCATGAACATTACCACATCAAAAACAAGTTTATAAGACCAAAACATCTTAGGGTAATGTTCCTAGTCCAATTCCAGCCAAAACAATCGAACATATACTGTCTGGGGGTCCAACTCGTCGAGTGCACGAACAAACTCGGCGAGTTGGATGCATTTTTCCTTGGACTCGGCGAGTCCATCAGTGGACTCGGCGAGTCTGCTGAGTAGACAGCATAAAAACTCGATTTTTCAGCCAATTTTGCAAGTATAACAAGAAAACAAGCCTAGTCTCTGATACCACCATTGGGTTTTGAGCATTCTAACACTCCTAAGTGTACATGCAACCCTAAATACCTTGGATCTATGTTTTCTCTATTATACATACAAATATGAACATCCAAGGTATTATCCTAATCTAGCATACAAAACAATGATTATAACAAGATAGAATACATACCTCTTTGATGTAGAATGTCTTCATGAAGCTTGAGTGCCTAGTGCCCCAAGTGTGACACCTCAAATGGTTCACACAACATCAAATACACTTGGAATGACTTGAGAGAAATCCACAACTCATGAAATCGGCTAGCCCTTCTTTTACACACACTAGTGCCCGATTTTGGTGAATAATATGATGCTTATATAGTGTGTTACAATTAGGGTTACACCATGTAAACCCTAATTGTCATGAACTTTCATTTCCATGACCCATGGGTTATGTAACCTCCATGGAGCATCCATGGAGTATCCTATGGGTTTAACCCAACTTGATTATCCATGGAGCTTTGGCCCACTATATAAGTTATGGATGATTTGCACAATCAACCCATATATTTAATTAGTCTTCTTTTGATCACATAATTAATTCTAAATTAATTCTTGATCAACACTAATTAAATATTATTATTCTTATTATTAATATACTAGAACTTATAATATATTAATAACCATAGGTGTCTTATTTCTCTCATTTAGTCTATCCAAGTGAATGATGCCATGCAACCCAAATGGACTATGTCGGGTCGGGTCAAGTCTTACCAATTATAGTTATGGACTTAGACATTAATCCAACAAAAGCATCATATACAACTGAAACCAATCAAGTCTCTGATACCATTGATGGGTTTGAGGCATAAGAACAATCTTATGTGCTCATACAAACCCTAATGCTTGGACCTAGGTTTCTCTATTATACATGCTTTGAATCCAAGACTTGCAACCCCAGATCTATCATATATATTTTGAAATCAACATCATAAGAACAGGTCTAAGTGTTTACCTCTTTCAAATTGCTTGAAATCCTTGGAGTCTTCTTGATCTTGAGCTTAGAGTCACAATTATAACTCCTCTAATGGTTCACAAACCCCACAAGAAAGAAGGAAATATGAGAGATGGTGAGGGATGATAAAATCAGCCCTGAGGTTCTCTTGGAATCAAGTGTAGCTGATTTCCATAGCCTAAAGGTCATATTTATACTATAGACTGCTAGGGTTTCAGTCTAAACCCTAATGGACAACTTAGCCACCAATCAGCCCTAGAAACCTTCTGGACTAAGGCCTTGGATGAAAATATGATGGATCCCCATAATAATTTCGTTCCCCCTTTAGTCCATTAGGTTTCCCAGCCCAAAACTCAACTGTATAGTTTATGCCCCTTTATTTAATTAATCTCTTTTAGTCACCAAATTAATTCCTAATTAATTTATGACCAATACTAATTAAATAAATATGATTTCTCCTTTAATATATTATTCTTATAATATATTAATAAACCATAATATTCTCTCTCTCTCTCTCTCTCTCTCTCTCCTTAAATTACCTTGTCAAGTTCCTTTGGTGAAGGCAACCCAAAAGGACCATGCACAACCTGGTCAAGTACATACCAAATATAGTTACGGGCTAAGACAATAATCCAACATTATTTTAGGGAACTCACTAAGCTTCGTGCTTACCGTGTTATGGGTTATGTGTTTCATATACTTCTCAGGATCACAGGAAGGCGCCGGCTTGATTGTACACACGAGATGGAGTTGTGTTTCAAGGATCCTGGATTTTGTTTATATAATTATCAACACGTGTTTTGATAATTGATATATTGAGATTTTGTGAAATGTGTTGATGTCATTTATGTGAATTTAAAAATGAAAATTTTGTGCGAAAATTTATGGTGTTACAATTCAGGTTTTGGTATTTTTCTCTTGTAGCTCTTAACGCAAATTTGTCAACATTTTGCTCGTTGGCTAGTACGCGGGGCGTACTCTATGAGTATGCTTAGCGTACTATCCCATTTGATGATAGTGGGTTTCACCCACGTACGATGGGTGTACGTAGACTACATATGGAATACGTACTGCAGGGGAAACCCTAATTTGTAGGGTTTTCACCCTATTCAATCCTCATTATAACACCTTTTGGACACTTATGATCAACCTCCATCTCCCTTTACCCAGAAATCGAAACCCTAAGAGCATTTGGTGAGTTTTTAAGTTTGAGAGTGATTTGTTGGTGTCTTGTGGTGAAGAAGAAGAAGAGGAACATTTGGAGGAATGTCTTGAGCTTGTAGATCCAGAATTACCTTCTCATTTGAAAGCTTATGAGGTAAAAAGCTTACACCTTGATGATCATTTGTGTTAGATCTGTTTTATGGAGTCTTGTGTGCATTTTTAAGTCTCTTGTGTTAAAATTGAGCCTGTGATTTACTCCAGAAGCCATGGATGTTATATCTTAGCTCGATTATGGCCCATAGTTTAGAAAAATGAAAACTTTATGGATGTTAATGGTCCATGCAAGTATTAAGATCATTATTAAGATCTTTTTGAGCTTTGAGTCCCATTAAGCCATGCACAAGTGTAAAGTTGACAACTTTACGTGATAAGTCACCCATACGGACCATATCTGAGAGTTTGGCTTGAGGTCTCAACTGATTAAGTGCTTACTAGAGTGGGTTGGCGATCTGGGGAGTACGTTGGGCGTAACCATCTAGTATGATCCATGTACTAACCCCGGATGGAGTACGCTAAGCGTACGAGCTAATTATTCCCTGCATACTCAACATATGGGCTTTTGGGCTTGACATTCTCAGTATTGGGCCATGTTTTGGACGTTGTAAGCTTGGGCCTTGTTTGGCCATTAGACTTCCGTTTTGGAATTGGGGCTAGTATGTTGTGCTTCCTTGGATTTAGGCCCATGATGGGTTTTGGGCCCAATTTGGAAGATTGGGCCATAAACTAGGCTTTGGGTTGCCATTTAGGATTTAGGCCTTTTGAGTGGTTGAGTTGGGCCTTGACTTTGGGCAAAGTTAGATAAATGGTAAAATGGTCTTTTACCCTGGCTATGGGCTAAATAGCTTTCATTTTTGGTTATGGGTCAAAGTCCAATTAATAATTCGATATTATTTTGATGATGATAGCGTGGCGATTTTTCATACTAGTAGTTAGCGATTTATCGCGTATTTCAGCAGCTAGAGGTGAGTTTCCTCATTGTTTTTAGCGAGTTGAAGGTACCAATGCCACCCCCATGGTTTATTCTTTTAGGATGCTGGATGTATGTGTGACTCTTTCATGTGTTATGTGCTTATATGTTTATCGGACGGGGCCCGATGATCATTATGTACGCTATTTATCTTTATTATTATTACATGTGTTGTGTATTTATTTGTTATACAATTATATGTGTACCGAGAGGGGCCCCATGCCGGGCGGGGCCCGATGACTAACAAATCTATATACCGAGTGGGGCTCGATGTTGGGAGGGGCACGATAATGGGTGGGGCCTATTATGTCATTATTATGTATGGGTGGGGCCTATTATGTCTGCATTTTATGATTACTCTAATGTTTTATGATGTATTTGATACATTTTGTTCCACCATGGTTTCAGGACGATGTTTTGGATAATAGTTTTATTAATTTAAAGACGAAAAATTTTGGTCTTATTTTTGGGACGTTACAAGTTGGTATCGGAGCCTTAGTTTGAGGGATTCTGACGTACTCTTGGGTATGTCTGAACTCAAACTAAGGGTTTGGTAGAATTTTTCAAAAAGAAATGTTTTATGAAAAGGATTTATAATAAAACAAAAGGGTATGGTGCATGCAATTGACCAAGCTCAAGTAAGTTTTCCCAAAATACCCATACATGTTTATGATATGTTTTGAGTTATGAACCTATGAATCGCATGCTAGTTAGGGTTATGGATCTGCTTAGGATTTGCATGATAGAATGATAGGAGATTTGCCTTTATATGCTTATTGTATGAGCTTTTAGACTTTCATGCTAGTATTGATCAGTTACTGATAGGATGGCCTAATTAGGTTATGCTTGATTCTTATTATTCGATGCTTGAATGTTTCTATCTTTGTGCTTTTTAGGAGCTCTCACTAACTTCATCTAACTAGTAAGCAAGTATGCTAAGTTACATATTACGGAAACTAAATAATTTTAGAAGGTTTGGTTTTAACTCTACTGCACAGCTCTTGTTTGAGTCCAATCGTTGTAGTGTGAGACCTTTCATTCGAATAATTATTTGGTGTTAGTGATATGTAGTTGTTGTTGGATTAGATGTCTAAGCCCATAACTATTGTTGGTATGTACTTGACCCGAGAGTAGCATGGTCCATTTGGGTTGCATATCATCAGGACAATTTGTTAGGATGGACTTTTGAGAGAAGGTTATTTATGGTTTATAATATATTATAAGTTATAATATATTAATATGAAATCATATGTTTTAATTAGTATCGATCAAGAATTAATTTGGAATTAATTTAGTGATCAAAAGAGACTAATTAAATCTATGGGGACTAATTATGATAATTAGTTATATTTATATGTGATGGGCTTATGATCCATGTTGGACCAAGTTTATGTATGGATACATAAAGAGTTGGGCCACATGAACCATGGATCATAAAATCCATGGGTATGGATTATGGGTTATACCCATGACCCTTGGAATCCTACATATAAATAGGTTACTCCATAGCCAAAATCACGACTTCTTTTCTTAGAGAAATATGGAGGTGTTTTGGTGGATGGAGTTCTCTCTCAAGAGCCACCTTTTTCCTAGGTGTGTTGTGATTCCATTTGAGGCATTTCATACTATTGGTGCTAAGCTCTTAAGGCCAAAGACATCAAGACTTCAAGCCACGTAAAAGGTATGTTTCCCTAACTAGTATATTATATGGTTTATGTCAAATGCATGCTAGTTATAGGTTTAATGCCTTGGAAACCATTTAAATGTATAATTAGTGAAAACATAGATCCAAGGTATTTAGGGTTGTATGTGCACCATAGTATGTTGTATTATACCAAAATCCAACAGTGGTATCAGAACCATGGGTTGTTTTCTACTATATTTGATGCAAATGTATTTTTTTCAAGTTGATGGAATAAAAAAGGGAAGAAAACATGAAGTTTGTCAAATTTTATGATAATTACTTGATTTTATGAAAAACTAATTATTTGTAAAATTTGAGTCACTTTACTACAAGAGTTGAATTAGGTCAATTTATTAAAAGATAGAATGATATGATTATTTTATTTGTTTTAAAAGTTTGATCTCAGTGGTTTTAAGGAGTTACAAATTTTGTCATAAAATTGGAACTCAAAAGTTTTTTTTTAAGTTTTGATCATAAGAGTTTTGAAACTTCCAAAAGTTATGGATGTGAAATTTCTCATTTATTAACTCTTTACGTTATGAAGTCCAAGAGTCTTCAAAGGATAATTGTCAAAGTTTCAAGATTTATATTAGTTTATATGTTTATCTAATTTCTTGAAAATTGTTGATGTGAATTATCTTTACTTATGAGTTTAATCTAGATCATAGAAAAATTATTTGATTATTGTGTTAATTGGAAAGTGAAGAGTTTTTCTTTTTAAAGTGTCATTAAGTCTCATAGGTTATGAAAATAGAAGAGTCTCTATTAATGTCATCATTAAATGATTTAATGTCTTCCATAACTTGAATTTTTTTTTCATTAAACCTTAATTAAACTAATAAGTTATGAAAAAGCCAAGAGTTTTGAAAGGTTTCAAAACTTGTCCTCAAGTTTTGGAATTTGTAAAGTTACCCCCCATGTATACTTTAATTCCAAACTAGACCTTAGAATTTTAAAAGTTAAAATTCAACCCTTATACTCTATAATATTATAAGTTAATAACATTTATATATATGTATAAGAGTAAAGTCAGTCTTACCGTTAGTAGGCCTCATTCACGAAGCCGGTCTATGAGGGGGGGTATAAGGTTACTGCCTATAAAATGGCAATTTAATGGGTGTCCACTCTCACCCACCGCTTCCTTGACCGTTGGAGGGTCGTTAGCCGAACGGGTAGGACAATGACTATAAGTCTCCCTTCATTAAAAGTATTAATGATAATTACTAAGTAACTAAACCTTTTATAAATACCCAATCTTAGTTACTTAGGAAAATGTGAATAAGGTGCTAATCCATGAAATTACACTTTGCACTCTGTTTAAGTCGGTTAGTGGAGCGTGTGTGGTTAACCGGCACACTAACTCGTATTTAACAAGGTAGGCAAAGGGTAACTTAATGTTTATCATAGTATCGATGGAGTGTGTGTGGTTAACCAGCATATCGATTGAGGGGTAAACACTTAAGGGTGCCAAGTAATTTGCATGGTTACTTCACACCTTGTTTTGTGATCCTCGGCATCCCAGTCACAAAACCAGAAGGGCACACTCGAGACTGAAACATGCCATTGAAAAGTTCAATGAATCTCAAAAGATCTAGGAGTTTCAAATCCAATTAAAACCTAATAAATTATTTCGTTTTTCATGGTGGAAATTGGTGAATCGTCATTCACCTACCTTCAAATATTCTATAGCTTGGATTACGGCATCCATCTTCCAAGTTATAAAATAGTTTGTTGGGTCCTAGCCTTAATATTTCGTATTGGGTGTTATATTAAGGACTTTAAATCAACTATCTTGAATATCTCCCAAAAGATGTCTAGTTCAGACATCTATGATCTTCCCAAATATCTTGGAACTTCACTTCCTCCACCTCCTCCAATTATTCTCCCTAACCCACAAGTTCAAGGTCACTCAAGCCCTATTGGCAAGGCAAGGTCTAGGTGTGATCACATCTTGGAGATGAAGTCACATACTGACAAGCCGGGAGAGTTGGGTGTCAAAGTCTTAAGAAAGTTAGTGGTTCAATCACTTTCTAAGTCACATAGTGAGTTCCTTAGGACTCTTATGAAACAGACTATGACAAGACCCTTAATGATCTTATCTATTTGCTTGGTGCTGCTAAATACAAATGATTTAGTGTACTAGTAAAGCAAATTTGATTAGGAGATCAACTTCCCAAAACTTTATGGACAGGGACAATAGTGACACAGGAAATCCGGAAAAGCATTCTCTTCCCAATGGAAAGGGATCTGCCATAGTCAACTCGGTTGACCAAATGGTAAAGAGAATGGCTAAGTATGAGATAGTCCCATGTACTATTACCTAAGGGTCCATATGGTCCTATTCCCAAAAGGAAAGGGCATTGGTTGTGAAGCTGTCAATTTTACCTGAAAGATCATAAGGCTAGTAAAGTCCATAAGTTTGACTCTAGTTCAGGTAAGGTCCACTATCTAACTCGGTTAAGTTTCTATTCTGAGATTCTTATTACAAGATGTGACTAGGTCACATGTTGATGTTTAAGAATCAAAGGAAAAGTGAAGGAAACTTAAAGAAAGAGTATGTTGAATCTAATCGCGAAGATGGATTTCTATCGCTTGATTGAAGATTGGATTCTTGAGCTACTCTTAGGAGTTATGATAGATTGCTAGGAAACAAGTAATAACATAGTTTTCATTTCAAGTTACATTGTAAGGAAAAAGTTTTTTCCGTATTTTAAAATAAATAAAAGTTTGTTTTACTTTATTTTTATCTCCTTACAATGGCATTCATGAAAACTTGATGTTTGTATGTTTATAGCAATATTGGAAATATGAATTTGATTCGTTCATTTGTGGTAGTGTCTAAATTTACCAAATAAGGAAAGATTCTCATCACCCAAGTTTCAATTGGACCGAAACTTGGAATCATGCAAGTTGTATAGTATGATGAATGAGAACTTTCGAGCATTGGAAAAATTAAGACTAACTACTTGTTCACATGGATGTGTGAGTCAAGAGAAGAACTAAGGGATCAAGTACACTTTCTTGTGCACTTGTCAAAGTCCACCACAAAAGATGGATAAGACTATTCATCATGATTTACTAAGGTTTAGTAAATATGATTATACTTACAAGCTTAAGTATAATTTTGAAACATTGGAAAATTTTCAATGTATGACAGAACGAATAAGAAGAATCAAATTAGGCAGAAGGATAAAAGTTTCTCAAATCTGAACAGATGGGAGAGTACTTTAGTATCATGTTTTAAGGTCATCTTAATGATTTTGAGACCTTATCACAATTCATCCTCTAAGTACATTCTGATAGTTAAGAAGAGGAGTTATGAATTGTTGAAGTGGTTAAATCAAGAAGATGATTCATACTTCATTCCAAAACAATTCATAGAGTTATACTCTAAGATTTTAACTTGAGTGACATGTCTTAAAGAAGGTTTAAAACACTTGTCTAATGTAAGAGTAAAAGTTTTCTACTCATGTACATTTGAAATTGGTAAGTTGTGATGTTTTGGATAAAACAAAGACCAACTAAGGCTAATTGTGTTAAGTGTCTGTCTTGATTAGAATTCACACTATCTCTTGAATATTTGGCAAGAAAGTCGTATAGGTCAAGGAGACAGTGGGAGTCTAAAAGATCCTGAAAAGGTTTCAAGAAGTAATCAAGAATAAAACCTGTATTTCATCGCTAGCACACAAGTAGAGGTTTATAACCTATCGTGCTGACATTTCTGTGCCCATTCTAGTTTAGTTGGCTATACATTTGAGTTCTACATGTTCTCAATTGTTTGCATAACTACTTGGAAGCAATGGCAGGCCCTTGAGCTGCCAGGTGGCAAGAAGTTAAGATTGCACAAGTTCAATCCATATGAGTTTGGATTTGTCATTATCCTTGTCTTGTGACTATGGTTTTGACAATTCACATGGATAAGAACACATACACCATTAAATCTAAGTGTCATAAGGTTTCTCTTCGATTCATGAAAATGATGGTAAGGAAACTCTTTCACTAAGTAGATTTTGAGTAGATAGCAATTGTGGGAATGACAAAAGGTCTAAACATTATGATTACGACATCCCTCTTCATAATTGTTTAGACACACATGTGAGCTATCTAAGAGAGGTGTATGATATTGATAAAGTCTTATCAAGGCAATCTAGTATCAAAAATCTAAACTTTGGTAAGAAAGTCAATAAAGTTTTGATTTCTAGATTTTCAGTTGATTTCTGGGTACATGTCAAAGCTAGTAGGAGCGTAAGTGTTATGCTAATAATCATCATGTTAGTGAGAGCATGATAATTATGATAAGTATTGCAAGTTAGTAATGTTAATTATAGAAAACAAAAGTTTCAATTCGTGAGGTTGCAGGGGTTGAACAAGTTGTTTTGCTATAATTAGGGGAGAGGAAATTGTACTTCATCTCAAATCTAAAAGCTTAGATTGAGGTCTTAATCGTATTTAGTCAAGAATATATATGAATTTCATGTTGGGATGGATCAACATAAGGAAATTCTATATATGGGTTCATTATTTGCGTTCTAAAATTCGATTATGATTACGACATCCCTTTTCATAATATGAATTATGAGAACTTGGCAAATAGAAATGGAAATATTATAGCAAAAGACTGGTTTAGTCTTTATGTGAGACATCATGAATCGTGTCCCATATGCTTCGGATATAGGATCGATTACATGTGTTATATTCACTCTTTCTAAGTTTTTCCAAATGCTTGGGGCATGAAGAAGGGAAAAAGGTCTAGAAATTGATATGACTAAAATGATTAACCAATTGTTGAGGACAATCTAAGGTTTACCAAAGATTGGTTGCTCAAGGACAGTTGGAAGTATAGTATTAATTTTGGAAGGACCATATTGACATAATCTGTAAGGAGGCAACTCTTGTTCAGAAGTGATAGTCAAAATGGAATATGGAAATGCTTCAAAGTTAGAAAGTATTCAATCTGTATGATTAGGAAACTTAATGCAAGAAGGATGTTTCCAAGGAGTTAATCTCCTTTGGAATACTCTGTAATGATTGTTGCCAAGTCTTTGTGAATTTGTGCATAATCATTACAAGAGGATCAATGCATATAAGTTTAGAATCTAACAAATTTCAGTAAATGGCATGAATTTGGAATTCTTGCATTTGCAGTAAGATTTGGGACTGTGAAATGAGAATCATTGGAGTTATGATCAATTGATCTATTTCATAAAGTAAAGATCATAGACAAACATAGTATGCATACTTGGCGTGTGGCATGACTAGTGTTTAGAAAAACATAGTGTGCATGCTTGGAGCATGGGACAACTATTGTTTTAATTCAAGAATAAAGTTGATAGCTAAAACAGTATACAATGAATAATGTGTAATCATATGGTGATAAATAAAAGGTGTTTTATTTATATTCATAAGTTCTGAGACCATATTGGATTCGATTATTATTGTGTTTCACTTTGCATGTTTTGACTTCCAGAATAACTAGGTCATTGTTCCGATTGACTAAGTTATTCAAACCATCCACAATCGGTCATATGTTGGAAGTAGATATGAATCAAGATTGTCACGGGTTGGCTTGTAGAGGTCTAAGATGTTGGACAAAGGGCTACAACAATCATGAGTGCTCATACGTTCTAAGTATTGGATTCAACCCGCGCTCATTGGAATCACTTCATGGATTTTATCACGAGTGATCATGAGACGATAATATCTTATATTCTTCAAACCTAGAGATATGAGTTGTTACTATGAGTTGGTTATACATTGATTGCACAAAAACGCATTGGTAACTCGATGTTATAAAATGTGCCTTTGTGTATGATTCAACAAGTAGTAGAACAAGCCATATGAGTCGAATTTTATCCATTCCTTTTACCTTCAAGATAAAAGCGATATATGTGGGCCCCTCGATGATTTGATGATGACAAATGGAAGTGCTAGGCCGGGCTATTATTGGATTAGATGTCTAAGCCCATAACTATTATTGGTATATACTTGACCCGAGAGTAGCATGGTCCATTTGGGTTGCATATCATCAGGACAATTTGTTAGGATGGACTTTTGAGAGAAGGTTATTTATGGTTTATAATATATTATAAGTTATAATATATTAATATGAAATCACATGTTTTAATTAGTATCGATCAAGAATTAATTTGGAATTAATTTAGTGATCAAAAGAGACTAATTAAATCTATGGGGACTAATTATGATAATTAGTTATATTTATATGTGATGGGCTTATGATCCATGTTGGACCAAGTTTATGTATGGATACATAAAGAGTTGGGCCACATGAACCATGGATCATAAAACCCATGGGTATGGATTATGGGTTATACCCATGACCCTTGGAATCCTACATATAAATAGGTTACTCCATAGCCAAAATCACGACTTCTTTTCTTAGAGAAATATGGAGGTGTTTTGGTGCATGGAATTCTCTCTCAAGAGCCACCTGTGTCCTAGGTGTGTTGTGATTCCATTTGAGGCATTTCATACTATTGATGCTAAGCTCTTAAGGCCAAAGACATCAAGACTTCAAGCCACATAAAAGGTATGTTTCCCTAAGTAGTATATTATATGGTTTATGTCAAATGCATGCTAGTTATAGGTTTAATGCCTTGGAAACCATTTGCATGTATAATTAGTGAAAACATAGATCCAAGGTATTTAGGGTTGTATGTGCACCATAGGATGTTGTATTATACCAAAACCCAACAATTGTATTCGTGAGCTAGTTAGAGGGTGGTGGTAGGATTTCCTTCTATAGCTGATGGTGGAGAGTGGTGTGGTGATTGCCCTATTAAAACCTAGGAAGAGCTTAGTGTCGGGAGCCTTGTATTGTGGAGGATTACCTTTAAGGATAAGAGTGACTTGGAGGATTCAAAGCGATCCTTGAGGACAGTACGGATAGATGTGGAAGGTGGTATGGGCCCCTACTACTAAAAGTTGAGGATCCGTACTCGAGTAAAGGATATCTTCGATGAAACCAAGAAGCTTGTAGAGTATGAGACTCCTCGATATATATATATATATATATATATATATATATATATATATATATATATATTGATGTCTATTCTGATGGTTTATATGTTCTATTTTCAGTATGGTGACTCTTCGAGGCAGACTGGTTAGTGGTTCTGGTGCTAGTGAGGGCTCAGGCTCATGTTCTGGAGTTAGGCAGTTGGATGATCAGACGCGGGAGTTCAATTTGTTTGAGATTACATGCAACATACTTGAGGAGATTTCTATGATCTTTGGTACGATCAAGGAGGGTAATATGAAGGTGTTGGAGGAGCGTTTGGGCTCTTTCCATTCTGAGATGTTGGATTTGATTGGGGCACATTCACCAAGTTCAGGGAGTTCCGAGCCTGAGGAGCTCCAGATTACTACTAGGAGAAGGACCCGATCACGAGCAGGCGTTGGTTAGTGGATATCACTAACGACTTCTGCACTAGCATTTGTCTCGATGGGGGCAAAGGTCAGAGTTGCTTCCTGTCTTCTGACAGATAGAGCTCGAAACTGGTGGAAGGAGGTTGGGCGCTCCGTTGGTGATGAGGCTATTGATTGGATTACATGGGATGATTTTACGACCAGATTTCAAGCTGAGTTCGCACCAGTGATTGAGGGTAACAGCTGGCGAGGGAGTTCCAAGACCTTCGTCAGACTACTAAGATGGTGGTTGAGATCACCGTGATGTTTCATGAGAGGGAGTTGTTGGTTCCGCATTATGTGGCAAATGAGGAGATAAAGAAGGCAAGGTACCATGAGATGTTGAGGAGTGACATTCGGCAGTTTGTGAGCCGATCCACTTGCAAGACACTTCAGCATATGATTACGAGAGCCAGAGAGACTGTTAGATTTCGGGGTATAGATATACTTGGAGTCAATGAGAGTTGTGAAACACTTTTAGATTAAAGCATTTCGAGGGTACACTCAAAATCTCTAATCGGATGAAACTCACTATTTTTCTAGAATATAGAATGAAGAAGATGTTATGAATATGTACCCAAAAGCAAATCCGAAATTGATCATATATAACAGAAAACTAACTTTCTATCTTAAAACTACCATATGGTAGTTATATATAAATAACTTCCTATCCAAAAACAACCCTAGCCAGGGGCTCTGCCCCTTGGACCCCGCTAGGGGCTGCCGCCCCTTGTACCCCGCTCCCAGGGGCGCTGCCCCCGGACCCCTGTCAGTTCAGGGGCTTTACCCCTAAATAGCAGTATACTTTTAACAATGACAAAATCAAACAAATGTGCACTCCGCACCATACTAATTTGTTCGATAATTGTTAAAGTGACATTGATCAAAATATTAACCCCATTACACTTAAATAATATTAGTGATATAAAATCACCAACAAACCTCCCCCATTTAAGTGCAATCTTGATTAACTTAAAATAAAATCATAACAACAACAAACTGATGCATAAATGAAATATCATGACGATTTAATTTCACATTAGTATAGTATTCATTCCAAATATTCGAATATCAGGGTGTCACTTAGGATTGAACCCTTTCTATTCTAAGTGAATACAAGAAGATAATATACACAATAGTTTTAATTCTCAAAATTCTAACTTGACACTATATTTTACTAGCTTGTGTTCCATCCTTCAATAAGCATATCAAAGCCAAGTCCCAACTTCTTGAAGCAGCTAAACTTCATACTTATATAGGTAGTTCTTTTGTTCTTGCACCTGCATATGCAATTTTTCAAAGAACTATTAAGAAATTAAATTTCAACCTCCTTAACTTGCAGTATTGAACACATACCTTGGGATGATGATAACAATGTGTTCAAATCTTCAAATATCAAGCTTTCCACATTGAATTCAGAATCTAATATTGTATTAGATGGGAATTGGGTATCTTAATATCAAAAAAAATTAAGTGGACTTTAAACCAATCTGTACATCCGCCTTGTGCACAAGATCTCTAGGTAACCCTTTGGTTAAATGATCGGCTAAGTTCATCTGAGTTCTCACAAACTCCATATATATCACACCAGTCATGATGAGCTCATGAATCATGCTATGTCTAACACCTAAATGTCTAGACTTCCCATTATGCACCTGACTATAAGCCTTAGCCAAGGTTGCAGCACTATCATACCTGATAGAAATGGTAGATATCGGTTTTGGCCAGAGTGGAATTTCATAAATCAAATTCCTTAGCCACTCAGCTTCTTTACCAGCAGCAGACAATGCAACAAACTCAGATTCCATGGTTGAGTTAGTAATACAAGTCTGTTTCTTGGATGCCCAAGAAATAGCACCTCCTCCAAGAAGAAACACCCAACCACTAGTAGAGGAGTGATCCTCTAAGTTGTTAATCCAACTGGCATTAGAATAACCTTCCAAAACAGAAGGATATCCAATATAAGTTAAACCATAATTCATGGTCCTTTTAAGTACTTGAATACTCTACTCACAGCTTGCCAATGATGTGAACTAGGATTACTAGTATATCTACTAAGCCTTCCCACAGCATATGCTATATCAGGCCTACTACTAATCATGGCATACATTAGACAACCAATAGCCCTTGAGTATTCTAGTTGAGACACTGGAGATCCTTTATTAGGTAGAAGCTTAAGACTAGGATCTATAGGAGTGCTAACAGGAGAACAATTCTCAAAGTTAAACTTTTTCAATATCTTCTCAATATAATGAGATTGAGAAATTGAAATTTCATTGTTTCCTTTTCTAATTCTTATACCATGAATTACTTCAGCCTCCCCCATGTCTTTCATATCAAAACTAGATGATAAGAATTTCTTGGTTTTATCAACTTCTTCTAAATCAGTACCAAAAATCAACATATCATCTACATATAAGCAAATCATGACTCCTTTACCAGAAGCATCAAATTTGCTATATACACACTTGTCAGCTTGGTTTAATGCAAAACCATTAGACAAGACAACATCATCAAACTTTTGATGCCATTGTTTTGGTGCTTGTTTCAAACCATATAACGATTTCTTCAACTTGCACACTTTGTGTTCTCCAGGCATCACAAACCCTTCAGGTTGTTTCATGTATATTTTGTCATCCAAGTCACCATTTAAGAATGTAGTTTTCACATCCATTTGGTGAATCACCAGATTATGTATAGCTGCAAGAGCTAATAATAATCTAATAGTAGAAATTCTGGCAACAGGAGCATAAGGATCAAAGAAATCAATGCCTTCCTTTTGTCTAAAGCCTTGGATAACCAATCTGGCTTTATACTTATCTATTGTGCCATCCACCTTCATTTTTCTTTTGAGGATCCATTTATATCCTAATGCCTTGAAACCAGGAGGTAAATCAGCCAATACCCAAGTATTGTTATGCATGATAGAATCAATCTCATCATGAATTGCCTCTTTCCAGAAATGGACATCCCTAGAAGCCATAGCTTCACTAAAAGTCTTTGGATCCTCTTCAATATTAAAACAATATTGATGTTGAGAAATAGTTTCATTCCTTGTTCCTTCAACTAAATATAGTTGAAAAGCAGATCCAAAAGACTTAGCTTTTCTAGCTCTGGTGCTTTTCCTAGGTTCAAAACTTACACCAATAGAAACATCTTCAACTTGAGTAGTACTCTTCCTAGAAGATTGATGAACCATGTCCCTTGGTCTAGGTATAGATGTAAATCTTTCTTCATCAAAGATAGCATCTATTGACTCTATCACTGTGTTTACAGACACAGAGTCATTAGATTCTAAAACATAGAATCTGTATGCTTTGGAATGCTCAACATATCTAATAAAGATACAATATATACCTCTCTCACCCAATCTTTTCCTTTTGGGTTCAGTGAGCCTTACAACTGCTCTACAACCCCAAACTTTGAGATAACTCAAATTTGGTACCTTTTTACACCAAAGTTCATAAGGAGTATTCTTACTCCTTTTATTTGGAGTTCTATTCAAGATGTAACATGCGGTTAACATTTCCTCACCCCAAAACCCTTCACTTAAACCAGAATACAACAACATGGAATTAACTATTTCTTTCAAAGTCCTATTCTTCCTTTCAGCTACACCATTTTGTTGTGGTGTACATGGAGTTGTAGTTTGATGTATTATTCCAGCTGATTCAAAATAAAGTGGATCATAATACTCACCACCTCTATCAATACGCAATACTTTTATTAATTCATTTTTATGAAGCTCAACTTGTTTATAAATTTTAAATTTATCAAGTGCTTCATCCTTAGAATGTAGCAAATAGATATAACAATATCTAGATGCATCATCAATAAAAGTAACAACATACTTCTTGTTTCCAAGGGAAGGTGTTGCATGGAAATCACATAAATCACTATGTATAAGATCCAACACCTTGCTTTCCCTAACAACATCTTTGAAAGGTTGTCTAATGATTTTAGTTAGCATGCATGTTTTACATTTTTCATTATTTTGCATATCAAAAGCAGGAATTAAACTTATTTTAGACATGTCTTTTATTCTTTTGTAATGAATGTATCCTAGTCTAGCATGCCATAATTCAGATTTATGAACATTATTGCCAGTACTACTTGAAACCATGCAAACAGAATTATCAATAGAAGGATAATTAATATTAAGCCTAATCATTCCATTACATATATAGCCAAATCCCACAAAAGAACCATGTCTTGACAAGATATACTTGTCACTTTCTAACACTTGTTTGTAACCACAATTATTTAATAAAATTTTAGACACGAGATTCTTACGAATCCCTGGAACATATAAAACATTTTTCAAACACAAAACTTTCCCAGAAGTAAAAGTAAGTAAAACAGATCCTATGCCCTTGATTGGTTCAGTTGCAACATTTCCGATTTTCACAACAGATCCATCATCAATTGATAGAAAGTCCTTGAACCAATATAGATCTTTGCAAACATGACTTGTTGCTCCCGAATCAACCCACCATGCAACATTATCATCCTGCACATAAAATGTTTCAGAAATCATAGAAATATAATTCTGAATATAGTTAAAATTCTGCATGAAAACAGAATTCTGACCTTGTTGCTTTTCTGGATCCTTGGATCCACTTGGTCCTGCACCATCCTTGTTCACTTTATGCAAATGACAATATTTCTTGAAGTGACCCAGTTTGTTACAATTCCAACACACCACTTTAGCCTTCTTGTTGGAAGACTTGTCATCCTTTCCTTTAAACTTCCTTTTTCCATTAGACTTCTTTTGATTCTTTGATCCTTCTCCATCCACCATGTTCACAGAAGAGGAACCAACTTGGTTCTTGCCTTTGGGATTGTTATCAAGTTCTTGAGTCCTTAAGGACTCTTCAATCCGTAAATGGCTTCCAAGTTGAGTCAAAGTCAATTCCTCTTTGTTATGTTTCAGATTGTGTTTAAAATCCTTCCAGGAAGGGGGCGGTTTGTCAATGATCATAGCCACAACAATGGCTTCATCCATTTTCAGATTGTGTTGAGCAAACTGTCCCGGGATCCTTAACATTTCATGGTATTGTTCCATAACAGGCCTGCAGTCAATCATCTTGTAACCCATAAAGTTACTGACAAGAAACTTCTTGCTAGAAGCATCTTCAGCCATATACTTGGATTCAAGAGAATCCCATAGTTATTTTGCAGATTCGAAATTTTGATAGATATCAAAAAGTGAGTCAGACGTATCATTGAGAATATGACCACAACATATGTAATCATCATTTTCCCACTTTGATCTTCTTCTTGTTGCTTCCAAAGGTTCATGTTCAACAGATTATGGTAAGACTGGCATGGGTGTACTCAGAACATACACCACTTTCAGAGTGGTAAGGAGAAACTTCATCTTCTTCTGCCATCTACAAAAATTTGCCCTTTAAACTTGTTCAGTTTTTCAAACTTACTAGTCATTTCCTTCACAGAATCACCACTTGTCAAGATTATAGAATTGCTTTAATCTTTGTTAGATTTCGGGGTATATATATACTTGGATTCAATGAGAGCTGTGAAACACTTTTAAATTAAAGCATTTCGAGGGTACACTCAAAATCTCTAATCGGATGAAACTCACTATTTTTCTAGAATATAGAATGAAGAAGATGTTATGAATCTGTACCCAAAAGAGAATCTGAAATTGATCATATATAACAGAAAACTAACTTTATGTCTTAAAACTGCCATATGGTAGCTACAGATAAATAACTTCATGTCCAAAAACGGCCATATTACCTGTCATAAACTACCACAAAATCGGGTCTATAAATGGATCACAAAATCGGGTCTATCAAAATACCCCAGCCAGGGGCTCTGCCCCTTGGACCCCACTCCCAAGGGCGTTGCCCCCGGATCCCCGTCAATTCAGGGGCTTCGCCCTAAATAGCAGTATACTTTCAACAATGACAAAATCAAACAAATGTGCACTCCGCACCATACTAATTTGTTCGATAATTGTTAAAGTGACATTGATCAACAAATTAACCCCATTACACTTAAATAATATTAGTGATATAAAATCACCAACAGAGAGGGATATTGATCTTGAGATGTAGAGGAAAAGGAAGTCGGATCAGGTGCAGGTTCCAAGGAGATTGGGAAAAAAGCCCTAGGTATTTTATTCTAGATTGAGAGGCAAGTAGGGTCGGAGCCGTTGTGGCAAGTACGGCAAGACGCACGATAGGGCGTGCATGGTGGGTGGTTATGGATGCTTCAAGTATGGTCAAACGGGTCATATTAGCAGGATTGTATTGCTACTACCACCACCACTACCCCAATATCTGATTTGATTTGCTTCCATTGCAATTAGAGGGGCCACAAGAAAACCCATTGTCCGAGTTTGGCAGCTACAGGACCAGTGGTAGCACCTTCTCCAACAAGGTTGAGGATCACTGATGGCCTCCAAGGTATGGCGGATACGCCTGTAGTGAAGAGCAATGCTTTTTAGCTGACGGCCGAGGAGGCTCGTGCAACACCTGATGTGGTGACGGGTATGTATCTTCTCCTTCTCTCTTTATTTATGTTGAATTGCCTACTTGTATTTATGTGTTTTATTTTAGGATCATTCCTCATGAACGGTATTTTGTTGGATTAGGTTTCTAATTGCATAACTATAATTGGTATGTACTTGATTTGATAGTAGCATGGTCCTTTTGAGTTGCCTTCACCATAACAACTTAACAGGATGGCTTTTGGAGAAAGAGGTTAATTAATGATTTATTAATATATTATAAGAATAATATATTAATTAGAAATCATAAATTAGTATTTAATCATAAATTAATTTGGAATTAATTTTAGGATTAAAGAAACTGATTAAAAGCGTGGGGACTGGTTTTGCAAATCAATGACAGTTGCAGAGTTGGGCTGATGGACTCCTTTAGAAGGGAGTGGACAAAATCTATAGGAGGCCCTATAGAATTTCGTCCAAGGCTTCTATCATGGAGGTCCATGGACTGCTTAAGGCCTAAGAAAGGAAATTAGGGATTCCACCTGAAAACCCTAGCAGCCTCAGCTATCTAAAGACCCCCTAGCATATGATTTTCGGCCCTATGCTTTCTTAAAGAACCCTAGCCAATTTTCATAGTGTTTTACTTTCTCTTCTCATTTATCCTGATGAGTTTATGAAACTCTTTGATCGTTTAGATCTTATAACAGGTAAATCACGAAAGCGAAAAACAACAATATAAAACACAAGAATGAATCTGAATATGTCGAATGATTCAATTGATTCAATCCTCAGCAGAGCTCGATAAAGAACTTCCGCTGTAGAGGATATTAGGGTTACAAAAGATAAAGATCAAAATACTTGACAGAATAACTTCCAAAATCTTACATGCTAGGATGCATGCAAGCACCTATAAATACAAAACCCTATAAAATAACTCACGGATGGACAGGCCCATACCGGAGACTAAATGGACTAACTAGCGAACCCAAGACGCAACACCTTTTGGACCTAACAATCCCCCCCTTTGCGTCAATTGGAGCGAGACTATCACTTCGGCTTGCTGGGACCAGCTGCAGGAACTTTCTTGGTGGTTTTGAACAGACGTGGGATAAGAGCAAGGATGGTCTGTCTGAAGCGAATATACCACTGGATCATGTCATCGAAGTACTTCTTGTCGTCTGCTGAATTCTGCTTGCATCGATGAATGATTCCAAGAACATGTTCCAGGCATGCAGTGGTGTAAAGGTGTTTGTCAGCCAAAGCAAACAGGCATTTTTGGCCTTTGTTCCTTGTAAACATGACAGAATTCCGCGTTTCGGGTCGATCCTTCCAATCTGCATCATGTTCAAATCACTAGCAGAGCCTACAGGAGAAATAGTGGGCTTTTTCTTGAATATGCTAGCGATCTCCTGATCCATCTTGGCAACTTCCATAATGTAACATACGAGCATCCTCTTGAAGTGATCAATAATCGGACCATACTCAGCTTCATTGGTGAGGAGGATGTTGTGCAAAATAATCCAGTCATGTGGATTCAGGTTGGGAAGATCAGCAAGCGATATGACATGTTCGGTTTTAGCAGAACCCCTCATCACTTTGAACCGAACGTTCGTGAAGTTCCCCTCACGAAACGGCTTGAGGACCCGAACGTTGACTATCTTCTGAGCGCTCCAAGTTTGATACTATGGTTGAGCAGACTTCAGATAGAATTCGACGATTTCCCTATCAACCTTTGGATGAGGATGAGGGACATTAGCAACATTATCAAAGGCATGGAAGATGAAGGCCTTTCGGGTCAGTGGCATGTCGAACTGAGAATCGACAGAGTTGATACGATCCAATGAAATCACTGGTTCAAGCCACAGAATGCTGGGTGTTTCAATCGCCTCTTCCAAAAGCTTCTCAAGAGTCCACGGAGGAAAAAGGGTTTTCCTACTCTCAAGAAGGTCATGAGCCTCCTTCATTTTTCTTTCAGTCGCCTCAGCCTCTCTGGCAACCCGAGCGCTCATGTCAGCATCTTTATCACGACCTTGCTTCTTTAAGAGATCTGCAATCGTCTCTTTATCATCATCATCACTGTCTTCAGCAATTTTCTTTCCTTTGTCTTTGACACCCGAACTTGAGGCTTGACCTGCTGAAGGAGGTTCGGTTGCTTTAGTTGTTGTAGAAGTGGGAGGCGGTTGAGATACATCTTCTCCCCCTTGTTTCGGAATGGACACGAACTCAAGGAGCCCTTCAATTTTGCTTAGGAGAGCAAGGGAAGGAGCAAGCTTCTCTGCGAGAGTGCGCCTGACTGAGTAATTCAGGATCGGATCATGTGCTTCAATGATGTTGGAAAGGGTGGCGTGGACATCCGAAACACATGTAGAAATAACCTCTCGCTCAGATCGAAGAGATTCAGTTTCCTTTTGAGAATGGAAAAGCTGAAGACTCTTGAACTTGAGAGCAGTGGTCTTACGAGCAAGAACGTCCATGACTGAGTTCTCGGCAGCTAGGTCTTCATGCAGCTTAGACAGGCGCTCCTCAATAGTCGCCTTAAACGATGCGTTGTCATCACTGAAAGCTTGACGCAGACTGGCAAATGACTGCAGTTCTGAGGCAACTGAGGTAGCCAGCTTGTTGACAAGAGAGTCAAGCCTCTCTGCATTGGAGTCAGCAGTTCGCTGTAAAGACTGCAAAAGAGAAGACGCATCAACAAATAGTTTTTTGACTTTTTCGGTCTCAGCAGCAAACACCTTGGTAGAGGCGTCAAAAGCGGCAGTGGCAGAGTTGATAGACGCTTCATGAGCCTTAGTAAACGTATCAACAATCCCCTGAATAGAAGCCTATGAGATGGTAGACTGTGAGGAAGAAGAGGAGGAAGCAATGAGAGAATCAATTTTCTCATGAAGCTCCTTGAGATGCTTCTTGGTGATTGGAGCATCATCATCATCATCACCTTGCATTTGATACGGACTGTAATAGACCGAGTCAAAAGTCATGTTCTCTCCGCCAAGAAAAGGTTCTTCATTATCTGCTGAGTGAGTAGGAGATGAGGGAGAGGGTGAGGGTGGAGGCTCGTGTCACAACTGGAAATTTTGTGTTATGTAATCTATACATTCAAGCTAATGTGAATCAAAAACTTAAGAACATGTGTAACACCTATGATTATGATTTCAAAAACTTCAATCAAATACATTATACAAGTACTACAAATAGTCACCAAACAATTGGAAACCCTAGAAGTCCTTGTTTAAGTCCACTTTGGACTAGGACTCCCTTATTGGATCCAAATGGACCAATAAGCTTCCAATTAGACTATCATGGGCTTAGAACCCTAATTGGGCTCTAATTGGACCCATACTAATTTATTTCAACATTTTGGGCCATATTGGGCCTAGAATGAAATGAATTGAAAGCTTTGATCCATGAATACCCTAAACTAGTTCAACAAAAATGGAAAAATCATACTATATTCTTTTATGAGAAAATTCACCCAAATTAACTCTAATGTTGGGCTTAGGGGCAAAGGCCCAAAATTTTCCTTTTCTTTCCAAATTCTCGGCCCAAATGCACAAGCCCAAGAGGATGGAAGAGTTGACTTGTTGTGCCACATCATTGTTATCCAAAGGACTTCCATGCAAAATATCTCACATACCTCCATGCACATCACTTCAAAATCACATCTCTTCTCTCCTCCCTCTCACTCTCGGCCGAAACACACACACACATTCACAAATCTCTCACAAATTCTCTCTAGATCACTCAAGAACACTCCTTCCTCCCCACTCCAAAAATCTCGAAAATTAGGAGCTTTCAAGAGGATCTTGCAAGTTAATCATCATCTTAGGTAAGTTTTTACTTATATATATGATCTAGCTATTTCATTCCATCAAAAACCTCTTCTAAATCTATTCCAAATCGTGATCTTGCATCCTAGAACCATCTCAAACTCGAGATCTACCAAGGAAAGGTGCTAAGGCCGAAAATCACTTCATTTTCCTTCCATTTTCTTTGCAAAACCGAGCCCCCACACCCAAGGTGAGCTTCATACCCCCTATTTTCTGTTTTTATGAGTTTTGTGGGGGGGGGGGAATACAAGTGAAAGTGTAGATCTATATGTGTTTTATATGCTTGTATGATTTCCATGCTTATTTGTGTGCTTTTGTGTGTTATAATGTTGGATCTAGCCATAAAACCCCTCAAAACCGAGATATACTTCATGTTAAATGATTCTAGCATCGAATATATTTCTACATACAAAGTGTTTCTAGAAAAATGGCTAAATGGCTTAGTAACAATTTCTTTGGGCTAAAAACACAAATTTTTGGACTAAAATGTGAAAAATACAAAATTAAGGGCCCAAATTGACATATCACGAATTCTGATGGATGAAGTGTGTCAAAACAGTTTCAATAAAACAATTTCTGGAAATATACTCATTTAGAGGATTAAAAACATAAATTTCAAGCTTAATGGGCTAAAAATGACATTTTCGGCCCAATGAGGCCCATTATGCGAGATTTTCTGTTTTGGAGGGCCAACACTGTATTTTCTGTAAAACAGTGGACTATAAGTGTCCCAAGTCCTTTTCAAAGGTTTAAAATGCTTTTTAAATTTAAAAAGGACCAAAGTTGCAAAAATTTTACAATTTGGGCCAAAATTGTCAAAGTTGCGAAAAAGAAGGGTTATAACCGAGAAAACTGCATTTTCAAGGACTTAAACTGTTTTCTATGAAAAATATGCTGAAAAATATTAATTTCAATAATTTTTGGTGTTAAAATGTCAAGAAAATTAATTTAGGGACCAAACCGGGAAGTATTCAATAAAAGGCTTGAAAATGTAAATTTTACAAATAATGAGGGGCTGAAAACAGAAAATTTTCAAGGCTAATTCAATATACGCAAGTTGATCAAATAATGGCACCGCGACTATCGACGAAATACAATACACTACAATACCAAAATCGTTGTAAAACGAATTGGTTCGGTCTCGAACCAATGAAAATCCGAAACTACTAACATGGCGACACTACGATACATACAAATAACGTTTGGGAACTCAATTTACATGCGAGTGTGCACAGACGTCTACGCACCATCTTTGAGCCTCAAAAGTGTAAAATCTTGTTTGTTGGGCCTAGCTAGCCCAACGACCTGATCTTAAGGCCCGAAGACATTTTTTTTTTCTACGAAGTGTTGGGTTTCACCGACTTGGCACAACGTAGAGGGACTTTCAATGGCTTGTATACTATTGGTCCCCAAGGGTCCTTTGGTATTGCTAGTAAAGTCTACATTTTTTGCGAGGCGGGTCGGGGACCCCTCGTACACATTTTTATCCCCAACCGGTTAATAGAGTCATCGAGGCCTTAGTGTCCTCTTTCTCTTCGGATGTGGGACGACACGTAGTCAGGGCGGTTGGATAACGTGATTAGTACGAACGAAGCCTTCGGGATCGTTAGTATAGCTATAAACTGGTCGTTTGTGTAATGCGTGTTTGTAGCAATTAATCATGCTCAAAAATAATCCGACGTAGCCTGGGAATGAGACTACTCTTTTTGTAATGGTTTCAACGTAACTTCATGGAATTCAAAGAATTAGGAAAACATCGGGTTTTCCTAGGTTTTTCAATACATATCGGATTCGAAATGCATACAATTTTAATGAACAATTTTTACAAGTATAGAAACAAACAAGCATACCTATGGATCTTCACATCTTTTTTACTATACTATTTTCAGAAAATATCGGATTTTCTGGTGGTTTTCCAAACAATACAAAACATTGGATTTCAAACACTACTTATGAAATCACCAACATTTCATATGTTGACGTTTTTCAAAATACTTGTATTCTCAGGGAACCAGTGAATCAAAGGAAATCACATTCAGTGATGGCTTGCAGTTTATTTATGTACGAATCGAACAATTTATTTTTTTGGGAATGTAATGTTTAAACAATGTATTTCATGTAAACGCTACTGGTTGTACTATATTAATGCATGGTGACGAATGTTGTTATGCTTCATATATATTCAATGTTATGGTATTCAATTGAGTCACAACAGCCCCCGGACGTTTCCGCCGTCTGGTTCGGGGGTGTGACATGTTGGTATCAGAGCCTGGTTTATAGTGAACTAGCATGTCGAGCCACACATTGATATGCAACTATAAACCAAAAAGAGGGACTAACAGAACTCTGAACAAAACAAGTAAATAAAACACGCTTGCTTGCATTAGGGATAAGAACCTAACGCCGAATCAAACACAATAATGCTGGTATCTCGGTTAATTCGGGACTGTTCTTAGTGATACCAAGGAGTGAATGTAGCCTGATCAACTACATTCTCTCCAAAGTAAAACTAACACACGTCTTGATGAGATCGGGATAGCTAGGGAACCTAAAACTATACCCTTTATCACCAAAAAGAGAACGTTTGCTTGGTCTGTACAATAGTCATAGCATCCTAGGAATAATGTTAGCATATTTGCATACTCGCGCAGACAGCATGGCTGGTTTTCATCACCCTGGAGACCCCTATTTCCCTAATCAGGGAAACAACGGGTGGCTAGAGGAGGAGGAGGAGCCTGAGGAAGAGCAGCAGGGTATCCAGTTTCATCAGGCTCTAGCAGCTCACGGGATGCTTGAGGACGAACCGGGAGAGAATCCGGAGGAAGCACACCACGTCGGACCCGACGAATATGTAGACACCGACTACGAATTTGGAGAGATCGACGACGACGACGAGGAAGGTCAAGTCGGGGACCAGGACCCCGTCCTATCATGCGAGAACGAGACACAACCAGATCACCCCGCTCCACCAGTGAACCCCCCAAGAGAGAACCGTTCCCTCGAAGCTGAGATCGCCGCACTACGACAACAGCTGTATGCTATGGAAGCTCGGGCAGTGCGAGCCGAGCATGAGAGGGATGAGGTTATTGGAGACATGGCAGAGATGGCGCAGCTACTGGCGCAACATTTCGGCATATGACTTCGGCACCACCTCCAGACGCAGCACATCGCGATTAGGGATGGACTTATCATGGTAGGACATTAGGAACTATATTATGTACTCCGACTCTATGTTTAAGTGACTACACTACTCATGGAGCCGTTATGCTGTCGGATTAGTGTCACTTATGTATGCTCTTACGAGCAAATTTTCTTGTATTAAATGTGAATAATATTAATGAACTTTTGTGTGTCTTGCTATGATACTACCAGTTGTTATGTGTTGAGACGTTATGATTGTATGCCCGATAGTAGTAATGTTTAGGTTCATACCATACACCTAGTTAGTAGGATCACAACCTCATAAAAACCACATACACTCAACATCTTTCCGTTTCGTGACAGAAAGATGCCTCTCCGACCTACTCGCGGAAACCCAGGACCAACTCCACCCGAAGTTGACTCCACAGCATTCCAGGCAGCCGTGTCTGCTGCGGTCACCGCAGCTATGGCACAACTCCATCAGGGGAATAATGGAGGAGGCAACGGGCAAGGGGCAGGAAGTTCGAACAACGGGATGAATCAAGGACCTACCAAAACATGTACCTACAAGGACTTCACAAACGCCAAACCACGAACTTTCAACGGCACTGGAGGAGTGATCACTCTGAAGCGATGGATCGAGAAGGTAGAGTCGCTATTCGAGATATGCGATTGCCCCGAGCAGATGAAAGTGAAGTTCGCGGCCTGCACTTTCATGGACCAAGCACTCACTTGGTGGAACGGACACGTGGAAGCTATGACGCTCCCTGTCGCCAACTCTATCCCCTGGGCAGAAATGAAGGAAATGTTAATGGCTGAGTACTGCCCTCGAGGCGAAATACAAAAGATGGAGCAGGAACTATGGAACCTCACTATGCAGAATGCGAACATCGATGCCTACATATCGAGATTTAGCGAATTATCTCTGTTGTGCCCGGGTATGATTACATCAGAAGGAAAGAAGATCGAACGATTCATCTGGGGACTGACACCTCCCATTCAGGGGAATGTGATAGCTGCAAACCCTGAAACGTTTGACAGTGCGAAGAGATTGGCAAAGAGGCTATATGATCATAACAACAAGAAGGGCGAGAAACCAGAGAAGACTGAGAAGAAGAAGGAGGGTGATGGTAAGAAAGGATGGAACAACAAGAGAAAGGGGCGTCAGGGCCCCGAGGCTTCTAAAAAGCAGCAGACAGTGGCAGTTAACGCTGTCACCGCACCGGTTCCAGCCACACCACATGCTCCAGCCTCAGCTGCTTCAAATGCTTCAAGACCTTATTCCGGTAATTTTCCCAAGTGCAACAAGTGCGGTTTCCATCACCATGGAGAATGTAGGGAGTTCCATTGCACCAGTTGCAACCGAAGGGGACACACTGCAAGGTTCTGCAGGACTTATCCTTCCCAAAATCAGAGTCAGGGAAACAATCAGAACAACAACAACAACAACCACCGCAATAACAACAACACCAATGCCGGCGGCAACAATGCAGGGCCTAGCCACACCTGTTTCGGGTGCGGAAGGACGGGGCATTTCCGCCGGGATTGCCCTAACAACAACGCAGGAAACAGGGGAGCAGGAAGAATGCTGACTATGGGTCAGAGTGATGCAGTTCAGGACCCCGCAGTTGTGACCGGTACGTTTCCCCTAAACCACACTTATGCATGCATCTTATTTGATACCGGAGCGGAGCGAAGTTTCATAAGCGAGAAGTTTAAACATTTATTAAAACAACAACCCCAACAGCTAAATGAAACCTATACGGTGGAAATGGCCAATGGGAAAACCGAATCCACTAGGGAAATCTACATTGGATGTACCCTAACCCTCAACCAACATGTTTTTCGAATAGACCTAATGCCAGTATCAATTAGGAGTTTCGATGTGATTATCGGCATGGATTGGTTAAGCCCCCACCATGCTGAGATTATGTGCCACGAGAAGGCCGTTCGCCTTCGTCTCCCGAATCACGAAACCCTAGTAATTTACGGAGACAAACCTAGCACGAATCTTCGTCTTATCTCGTGCATCAAAGCACAAAAACATCTGCGAAAGAACAATTTGGCGTTCTTGGCTCACATAGTGGACAAGACCAAAGAAGAAACTAACATCCAAGATATTCCGGTAGCGTGTGAATTTCCGGACGTGTTTCCTGAAGATCTTCCAGGAGTACCCCAAGAGAGACAGGTTGAGTTCCGAATCAACCTCGTTCCAGGGGCAACTCCTCTCGCTAAATCACCATATCGGTTGGCTCCTGCTGAAATGCAGGAATTGTCCAGCCAACTCAGTGAGCTTCTGGACAAGGGGTTTATCCGACCTAGCTACTCGCCATGGGGAGCTCCGGTGCTCTTTGTCAAAAAGAAGGACGGATCTTTCAGAATGTGCATCGATTACAGAGAGTTAAATAAGCTCACTGTTAAAAACCGCTACCCACTCCCACGAATCGATGATCTATTCGACCAGCTCCAAGGAGCTAGTTATTTTTCTAAAATAGATTTACGGTCCGGATACCACCAACTCAAAGTCCGAGAAGAGGATATTCCTAAAACCGCTTTCCGAACCCGCTACGGACATTATGAATTCGTCGTAATGCCCTTCGGTCTAACAAATGCACCTGCCGCATTCATGGACCTAATGAATCGAATCTGTCGACCGTTCCTTGACAACTTCGTCATTGTGTTTATCGATGACATCCTCGTCTATTCTCGAAGCAAAGAGGAGCATGGCCAACATCTCCGACAAGTCCTAGAGACTCTGCGAACGGAAAAGCTTTACGCCAAACTCTCCAAGTGCGAGTTCTGGCTCCGGAGTGTGAATTTCCTAGGCCACGTAGTTAGCCAAAACGGAATTCATGTGGATCCCTCTAAGGTCAAAGCTGTGGAAGGATGGGCAACTCCGACTACGCCCACAGAAATTCGTCAGTTCTTAGGCCTAGCAGGCTACTATAGGAGATTCATCCAAAACTTCTCTAAGATCGCCAAGTCGCTTACCTTGCTTACGCAAAAGGGCGTGCCATTCAAGTGGACAGACCGACAAGAGATTGCGTTTCGAACCTTGAAGCAAGCTCTCTGTAGCGCTCCTGTACTATCACTGCCTGAAGGAACGGAAGATTTTGTAGTCTACTGTGACGCGTCGAATCAGGGCTTAGGTTGCATTCTCATGCAACGTGGAAGAGTGATAGCATATGTGTCCCGCCAACTAAAGACGCACGAGGTAAATTACGCGACCCATGACCTAGAACTGGGAGCTGTGGTCTTTGCTCTAAAAATTTGGAGGCACTACCTGTACGGTACAAAGTGCACCATCTTCACGGACCACAAGAGCCTCCAGCACATCTTGAATCAGAAAGAGCTGAACATGAGACAACGAAGATGGGTGGAATTGCTAAACGACTATGAATGCGAGATCAAGTACCATCCAGGCAAGGCCAACATGGTAGCTGATGCATTAATTCGGAAGGAGTACTCTAATCGCCATACGAAAACACACTCGATAACCATTTAGTCTCATCTGGCCACTCAAATTGCATCAGCCCAGTCAGAGGCTATGAAAGCGGAAAATAGAACTAGCGAGGCATTGCGCGGGATGGAAAAGAACCTAGAAGCAAAAGAGAATGGGGTATACTACTTCGCGAACCGTATTTGGGTCCCAAAAATCGGAGGATTTAGGGAGACCGTTATGAAGGAAGCCCACAAGACACGATACTCCATTCATCCCGGTTCGGACAAGATGTATTTGGACATTAAACAACACTATTGGTAGCCTAACATGAAGGCGGAAATCGCAACCTATGTTAGTAAGTGCCTTACGTGCGCCAAAGTAAAGGTGGAATACCAGAAACCTTCCGGATTGTTACAGTAACCGGCAATCCCTGAGTGGAAATGGGAAGGGATTTCTATGGATTTCGTGACCAAGCTGCCCAAGACGTCGGACGGACTGGACACCATATGGGTAATAATCGACCGACTGACGAAATCTGCCCATTTCCTGCCAATCAAAGAATCCTACAAGATGGAAAGACTGACGCGGTTGTAGCTACGAGAAATCGTAAGACTCCATGGAGTGCCAAAATCCATCATCTCGGATAGGGACAGTAGGTTCACATCGCGCTTTTGGCAATCACTCCACAAGGCAATGGGAACTCATCTCGATATGAGTATCGCATATCACCCACAAACGGACGGTCAAAGTGAACGAACCATCCAAATGCTTGAAGACATGCTTCGTGCTTGTGTGATAGACTTTGGAAAGTCTTGGGATACCCACCTACCGTTGATCGAATTCTCATATAACAATAGTTACCATTCGAGCATCAAGGTGGCTCCTTTCGAAGCACTGTACGGGCGTAAATGTAGATCACCGTTATGTTGGGCGGAAGTAGGTGACACCCAGCTAGCAAAAACGCATACGTCAAACAGGGCACTAACGGGACCGGAGATCATTCGCGAAACCACAGAAAAGATCGTTCAGATCAGAGCTCGATTGCAAGCATCGCGTGACCGGCAAAAGAGCTACGACGATAAACGGCGAAAACCCTTAGAATTCCATGTTGGTGATCGAGTACTGTTGAAAGTCTCACCCTGGAAAGGGGTTATACGTTTCGGAAAACGGGGAAAGCTGAACCCGCGATACATTGGACCTTTCGAAATCGTCGCACGAATAGGCCCAGTAGCATACAGACTACAACTACCCGCGGAGCCAAACGGTGTACACCCCGTGTTTCATGTCTCTAATCTGAAGAAGTGTCTATCAGATGAAACCCTTGTCATTCCTCTTGACGAAATCGAAATCAATGAGAATCTCCTGTTCGTCGAAGAACCAATCGAAATCATGGACAGGGAGGTGAAGCGTACTAAGCAAAGTCGCATCCCGATCGTGAAAGTACGGTGGAACGCAAAGCGTGGGCCAGAATTCACATGGGAACGCGAAGATCAAATGAAGCAAAAGTACCCTCGCCTATTCTAGCAATTCTCAAATCTAGCTTTCAAACAGAATTTCGGGACGAAATTCCCTCTAACGGGGGGATGATGTCACAACTGGAAATTTTGTGTTATGTAATCTATACATTCAAGCTAATGTGAATCAAAAACTTAATAACATGTGTAACACCTATGATTATGATTTCAAAAACTTCAATCAAATACATTATACAAGTACTACAAATAGTCACCAAACAATTGGAAACCCTAGAAGTCCTTGTTTAAGTCCACTTTGGACTAGGACTCCCTTATTGGATCCAAATGGACCAATAAGCTTCCAATTAGACTATCATGGGCTTAGAACCCTAATTGGGCTCTAATTGGACCCATACTAATTTATTTCAACATTTTGGGCCATATTGGGCCTAGAATGAAATGAATTGAAAGCTTTGATCCATGAATACCCTAAACAAGTTCAACAAAAATGGAAAAATCATACTATATTCTTTTATGAGAAAATTCACCCAAATTAACTCTAATGTTGGGCTTAGGGGCAAAGGCCCAAATTTTTCCTTTTCTTTCCAAATTCTCGGCCCAAATGCACAAGCCCAAGAGGATGGAAGAGTTGACTTGTTGTGCCACATCATTGTTATCCAAAGGACTTCCATGCAAAATATCTCACATACCTCCATGCACATCACTTCAAAATCACATCTCTTCTCTCCTCCCTCTCACTCTCGGCCGAAACACACAAACACACATTCACAAATCTCTCACAAATTCTCTTTAGATCACTCAAGAACACTCCTTCCTCCCCACTCCAAAAATCTCGAAAATTAGGAGCTTTCAAGAGGATCTTGCAAGTTAATCATCATCTTAGGTAAGTTTTTACTTATATATATGATCTAGCTATTTCATTCCATCAAAAACCTCTTCTAAATCTATTCAAAATCGTGATCTTGCATCCTAGAACCATCTCAAACTCGAGATCTACCAAGGAAAGGTGCTAAGGCCGAAAATCACTTCATTTTCCTTCCATTTTCTTTGCAAAACCGAGCCCCCACACCCAAGGTGAGCTTCATACCCACTATTTTCTGTTTTTATGAGTTTTGTGGGGGGGGAATACAAGTGAAAGTGTAGATCTATATGTGTTTTATATGCTTGTATGATTTCCATGCTTATTTGTGTGCTTTTGTGTGTTATAATGTTGGATCTAGCCATAAAACCCCTCAAAACCGAGATATACTTCATGTTAAATGATTCTAGCATCGAATATATTTCTACATACAAAGTGTTTCTAGAAAAATGGCTAAATGGCTTAGTAACAATTTCTTTGGGCTAAAAACACAAATTTTTGGACTAAAATGTGAAAAATACAAAATTAAGGGCCCAAATTGACATATCACGAATTCTGATGGATGAAGTGTGTCAAAACAGTTTCAATAAAACAATTTCTGGAAATATACTCATTTAGAGGATTAAAAACATAAATTTCAAGCTTAATGGGCTAAAAATGACATTTTCGGCCCAATGAGGCCCATTATGCGAGATTTTCTGTTTTGGAGAGCCAAAACTGTATTTTTCTGTAAAACAGTGGACTATAAGTGTCCCAAGTCCTTTTCAAAGGTTTAAAATGCTTTTTAAATTTAAAAAGGACCAAAGTTGCAAAAATTTTACAATTTGGGCCAAAATTGTCAAAGTTGCGAAAAAGAAGGGTTATAACCGAGAAAACTGCATTTTCAGGGACTTAAACTGTTTTCTATGAAAAATATGCTGAAAAATATTAATTTCAATAATTTTTGGTGTTAAAATGTCAAGAAAATTAATTTAGGGACCAAACCGGGAAGTATTCAATAAAAGGGTTGAAAATGTAAATTTTACAAATAATGAGGGGCTGAAAACAGAAAATTTTCAAGGCTAATTCAATATACTCAAGTTGATCAAATAATGGCACCGCGACTATCGACTAAATACAATACACTACAATACCAAAATCGTTGTAAATCGAATTGGTTCGGTCTCGAACCAATGAAAATCTGAAACTACTAACATGGCGACACTACGATACATACAAATAACGTTTGGGAACTCAATTTACATGCGAGTGTGCACAGACGTCTACGCACCATCTTTGGGCCTCAAAAGTGTAAAATCTTGTTTGTTGGGCCTAGCTAGCCCAACGACCTGATCTTAAGGCCCGAAGACATTTTTTTTTTCTACGAAGTGTTGGGTTTCACCGACTTGGCACAACGTAGAGGGACTTTCAATGGCTTGTATACTATTGGTCCCCAAGGGTCCTTTGGTATTGCTAGTAAAGTCTACATTTTTTGCGAGGCGGGTCGGGGACCCCTCGTACACATTTTTATCCCCAACCGGTTAATAGAGTCATCGAGGCCTTAGTGTCCTCTTTCTCTTCGGATGTGGGACGACACGTAGTCAGGGCGGTTGGATAACGTGATTAGTACGAACGAAGCCTTCGGGATCGTTAGTATAGCTATAAACTGGTCGTTTGTGTAATGCGTGTTTGTAGCAATTAATCATGCTCAAAAATAATCCGACGTAGCCTGGGAATGAGACTACTCTTTTTGTAATGGTTTCAACGTAACTTCATGGAATTCAAAGAATTAGGAAAACATCGGGTTTTCCTAGGTTTTTCAATACATATCGGATTCGAAATGCATACAATTTTAATGAACAATTTTTACAAGTATAGAACAAACAAGCATACCTATGGATCTTCACATCTTTTTGACTATACTATTTTCAGAAAATATCGGATTTTCTGGTGGTTTTCCAAACAATACAAAACATTGGATTTCAAACACTACTTATGAACTCACCAACATTTCATATGTTGACGTTTTTCAAAATACTTGTATTCTCAGGGAACCAGTGAATCAAAGGAAATCACATTCAGTGATGGCTTGCAGTTTATTTATGTACGAATCGAACAATTTATTTTTTTGGGAATGTAATGTTTAAACAATGTATTTCATGTAAACGCTACTGGTTGTACTATATTAATGCATGGTGACGAATGTTGTTATGCTTCATATATATTCAATGTTATGGTATTCAATTGAGTCACAACAGCCCCCGGACGTTTCCGCCGTCTGGTTCGGGGGTGTGACAGCTCGGTTGTGGAAGTAGGTTCGGGTGCGAATGTATGTTCGGTAATGGGAGTGGTTTCGGGTGCTGTAGTAGGAGCCCCCGTATCAGATAAGTTGGTTCTAACATCAGCAGTGGTTGTTGTTGTAGCTTCAGTGAAAATGGGAGGGGGTACAGGGATAGAGGTGGGTAGTATTTGAGTAGTGGAGGTTATGGAGGGAATGGAAATAGAAATGGAGATTGGTGGAGGAGAGACAGGTCTTGTGGAAACATGTACCTCAGGGGTAGGTGAACGTGGAGGAGTGTTACCACGTAGGGATTCTTCGAAGTCTGAACTCTCTTCCTCAAATTCACTGGAGGAGGAAGCAAGAATCAGCTTTCGCCTAGCTTGAGTCTTCCTCTTCTTTGGTGGAGGAGATTGAGCCGCTTTGGAGGGTTTTCGTTTCTTCGGAGAAGGACCTTTCGCTCCCTTGACAACATTTTTGTCTTTTCCCTTATCATTTTTCTTTCTCCTAGGAGCAGGCCTAACGGCATCATGAATTGATTGAATCATGTCAGGAGTGAGCTCTCTAGGACCAGAGCGACAGAACTCCTTGTAAGTTCTGATGATCCGGCTGTCGCTTGGAACATCCCCATACATTGACTCAGGGATTGAGCCAATAAACTGAAATTTTGAGGAATCAGAGACGATTATCTTCGTCGTGTGGAAAGTACCTATCGAAGAAAGTGGAGAATCAGCGACGATTGGAACATGATACTTGTCTATCACCCACTTTGTGACCAGTGTCCAGAATCTGGCGTAGGAGATCTCTGAATGGCGAGATGTAGATGCGAGACTCTGAATCAGCTGCTGCCATAAAACTGACCCATAATCTAGCTTGATGCCGTGATACAACCCATAAAGAATGGTCATAAACAGACGACTCGCCCCGTCTGAACCTGCACTTCATTCTGATAGCCCCTTGAACAAGACGGTGAAGAAGTCGTTCCATTGAGGAGGTAAGCAAGACTTCTTGAATTTGGTTACCGTCGTTAGAATTTCAGTGTATCCCATGTTATAAAACATGGAAAACAACTGTCCCACCGGGATGGATTCAAGATTAACCCTAGATTCATCGGGTTTAAACCCTAAAAGCAAACAGAATCGCTGCTTGGAGATGGATGCCTTGTGATCAAGAATGTCGAAGAAGATTCGATCGACAGACTTGTCATAGTGGGTTGTGGAGAAGATTTGCGAGAGACACTCCATGGGAACTGTTTCGACCTTGGTGAGAGCTGGAACCAGCGGCGAATACTTGAGACATTCCATGATTGGAAACATGAATGCATCATAAATTGAGGAGTGAGGTCGATAATCAAGCTTTGCTGAGGACGGATTGGCAGAATGTGAGAAGTAGTATGAACTCAGGATGAGTCCACCATTAAAGAGAAGAATTTGGGAGAGATGATGAACAGTAGAAGTAACGAAGCTTTTCTTGCTCTCTGAAGATTTGGTGCAGTAAAGAGGTAAATTATGGTAGAAATTACCTTTTATACCGTGGTGAGAAGAGAGAGAAAAATCTGTTCCCAAATCTTCAAGGGAAATACAAAGAGTTTCCTTAGGTGATTGACGCGTGACAGTGTAGAGCCCCGATGCTTACGCAGGAGAGAGAAGGACTGTCCCATTTCACACGCCTTCCCATCAGGCGCCGTTTGAAATGTCAAAAATGCTTCCACTTCACACGCCTTCCCATCAAGCGTCGTTTGAAATATCAAACCGATTGCACTTTCGGCTGAGTCAGCAACTTATCCCTTTAGAGTGAGTTGTCGTCATAAAGCAAAATAACCACGTGTAACATTGCAAACCACATCACTTTTATAACCTCAAATTCCATGGCAAAAAAATAGCTTGTAAGTAATGAAACCAGAATTATGGAAAATCAAACAGATTTTCATGCATAGTGTGTAAAAGAAAAGGAAACAAAGCAACACATATGTGGGAAATTGTGATGTCAGTAAAGACACGAAACAATGGATCCCGGGAACGAATCTCTTCCTTCAAAGTCAAGAGAGACCTTAAAGTGTTTGTTTGGTTTCCCGTTGAATTACGATCAGACACTTATTGAGAAGTGTTGAAAGGCATCTTCTAATTAGACTAATTTGGGTGGCTTTCGCTTCAGTGCAGAATTCCTAATCTTGACATAAGACAGAAATCGACTGAAGTACTTGTGAGATCTGTAACAACCCGAAATTTCATGTCAATTCTTGTACCACAACTTGTAATTCGATCCGATCAACCAAATGTCATTTTCAATTTCGTTACCAATATTCGCCATTTTATTAAGTCGTTAATTTATATTGATTTAAAATGACTTAAGGGGTGTCTTAATACATTTAGAAATCATTTTAACACCCAACTTTAGTGATCAGAATATTTCTAGAAATTTCCATATCGGGTTACGGTAACTCAATCGGGTACGACCAAAAACCTCATTTAACGTCGGTATCGGGTAGAATTCGAGTGTGTTCAATTCCCGAACATTATATAAACATGATTTAGACTCCATTTGAAGCCTTTGGCCAAATTCACACTAAACTCTTACAACCTCTCTCCTCCAAGCTAGAATTAAGGTCCAAATCACAAGTTTAAGGCTTCAAATCTTTAAGGTAACCTCTCTAGCATGTTATTCAACATCTTTAGCCTTCAAATTGATGAATTAATTGATTTTTGGGGTCAAGAACATGAGTTTACGGCCAAGGAGCAAGCTTGGGCCGTAAACTCCATTTTATGGGGTTTTAAGCTCTTAAACTCCTTCCAAAAACTCAATTGGACTTTAGATATGGCTAAGGGACTTCAAGATATGGACTTAGAACATGTAAATCTTTAATTTTGAGGACTTTGAAGGAGTTTACGGCCAAGGCATAAGCTTAGGCCGTAAACTCATGTTAATGGGGTTTTTCATGCCCTTAAACCCTTCCAAATCACCTATATGGCTTAGATATGAATTATAGGACCTTGGTATTAGCATTTGGACACTTGAAACATGATTTTTGGGGGACTTAGATGATTTTACGGCCAAGGATAGTGCTTGGGCCGTAAACTCCCCAAAAACTTGACATAAAACCAATTCTAAGGTGTTAGAAAGCCATCCAACACCACCAAAAGCTTTGGAATAAATCAAGGGACCAACCAAAAATACTTTGAAGGCCTTAAACACATCTTTTATGGGGTTTCTAAGAGTTTACGGCCAAGACCTGTTCTTGGGCCGTAAACTCCAAAATCTTTGGTGTTAGAATGCAAACTAAACACCCCTACAGCCCTTAGATGAATTTTAGAAGCCATTCTATGCTAGTTTCAGGCCTTGAATCACATTGTAGCTTGTTATATTAGAGTTTACGGCCATGAAGGGGGTTTCATGGGCCGTAAACTCCATAAATCCCTTATATGTCACTTGCAAACTCATTTCTAGGCTTGTGGGAATTTTTAGAATCACATGTGATTGGTTTTAACAACATTTAACATCATTTTCATAAGGATAAAGGAGTTTATGGCCAGGAGCCTATGCTAGGCCGTAAACTCCCATAAATTAATCATTTTGGTGATTTTAATCCATTCCATGCATTTAGATCAAAGCCTAGAATCATTTCCCATGTCCAAGTAAGCCATTTAAGCAATTTAAACACCCAAAACCACACCCACATGAGTTTACGGCCGTAAACTCATGTATGTGTGTGTTTTGTGGTTGTAAACTCATTTAAATGTTTACTTATGGAGAGTAAACTCAAGTCCCAAGTCCCTAGTGCCTTTACAAGTCCTTAAACGCCACCTGGGTCACTCCAAACGCTTATTTTAAAGTGTTTAACCTCATTGGAGTGTAATGTTCCATATGATTAGTGAATGTATCCCTAATTGTATATATATGGACATTATTTCATTTTACATAGGGTCATCGCGAGTAATCAAACCCCGAACCAACGACTAGCATTCAAAACTGACACTTTTCCGAGTCCGGTGAGTTCATACCCCTACCCTTTTTCACTGTTTTCACTGTTTTTAGGGGGGAACACAAGCAAAGTACAAGGAAATTCTTGTACTTAAAACATATTTTCAAATGTGTGTTTATTAATTCAAATGCTTTTGTTACTGATTACCACAACTGATAACCATTTGAACATGCAGATCACTTAACATATATTTGTGAAATAGGTCTTTAAACTGTTATGTTTTACATATATTTCACAAATGATTTTCCATATTTTATCAGTTAAAAGCATTACATAAGACGTTTGAATATATTACCTGTACACTGTTTTGTCCTCGGTAACACTCCACATATATACGCGAGTGGAGGACTATCATATTATTACTAGTAAATTTGTTAATCCTGTATAATTGGAGACACGTCCTTGGAGAACACTCCACCAGGGTACGCGAGTGGAGGAGTACACCCATAACCAGAATCTCTGGTATTTAGAGAGCGTGACTTGAGTGTATAGATCTATACGGGGCTGACTACCCCACACCTGGCTGCTAGCTACAGCCGAACCGAAATGGTTCAAGGGTGACGAAAGTCATAAGTATGTGGACTACTTATTGCCACATGTGGACTACTTATTGCCACAAGTTTTAGTCTATTGTATGGTTATGGAACTCGCAATTGGGATGACAGAAATTTACTTATAGTAATAATGAATCACTCTATACATCTTTTACATCTTTCACATCTTTCACATCACTGTAACCAACATTCAGGAAAGTACGGGACTTTCCTGGGAAAAACATGGGAATCAATCAATTGCATCTTTTACATCTTTACATCGTTTACATTTGAAATCAACATGCAGGAAAGCATGGGGCTTCTCTGGGTAACACTTACCTAACTAGAAAGAGTAACAAACTGGATAACATTACATCTTTCACAATTTGTAATATACAATAAGGAAAGTATGGGACTTTCCTGGTAACACATGATAAGCAAACAGATCAGTTTAAATCAGTCAGATAACTAACTATTAAGAAAATATGGGATTTTCTTGGTATATTTAACATTTCGGAAACAGAAAGGAAACTCGAATCATGTTCACAAACAAAACCGCTTATGAACTCACCAGCTTTATGCTGATTTTCAAACCGCTTGTGTTCTCAGGTCAGCGTTAGAACAGGTACCCGAAGATTTCTTTTGATCAGAAGATGGAGTACATGAAGACCCGTTTCATTTTGTCTTTATATACTATGTATTACAACTGTACAAACTTTACTTTTGAAATAACTATAAAACTTTATTATGTAATGTAATGGTTGTTTTACTTTACTTACTATGTGCATTGGATTTGATGCTCAACGTGGAGTCAACCCTGGAAATGTTTCCGCCTTCGGTTTTCGGGGTGTGACAGATTGGTATCAGAGCCCTTGTTTATAGTGAATGAAGTATACCAAACCTTACATGGTATAAAAATATAAACACTAAAGGGCTTAAGTGCTCTGAATTAAAAGTATCTTCAAACTACAAGTATTTTCAAAAAGTATACAAGTATACCGAATCGTCGCTGTCTGTAACTACAAGTAGAAGCAAACATAAATAATTGGGTGTTGTGTATTATGGTTAAACTTGGGCAGTTATGTAGTCGTTTCTAGGGTCAATATAGCCTAGCCAACTATATTCATTCGAGACACGGCCAACATGTGCTTGGGAGTGACTGTAATATGCGGCATGCCTAAAACCTACCCAATATCCCAAACAACAAATCGTCGCTGCAGTAAACCATGAAATACTATGGGAGTATTTCTTGAGCCGTTTCTTTGTAGAAATTCTTGTATACGCGTTAATCCTTGATTATTACTCTTGCGATAAAATGCTCTATATATATAACTCCTTTCTGCTTATTTGCTTAGTATGATGCTACAATTACTTTGATGAGATATCTCTTGTCTCATATCTCTTGATTCAATTCAAAGGACTTATGATCCTCTCTTTCCTGATCTTTTTAGATCAAGATGCCTCCAAGAAAAAGACCCAGCTCAAAGAACAACGATAATCCCTCTTCACCGCCACCCCCTCCCCAGTTTGACCTAGCATCACTCCAGATGATGATGACAGCTGCAATGGTAGCAGCTATGTCGCAAATGAACTCTAATGGTTCAGGAGGTGGTTCTCAATCTCAAAACCCTGAAGGTTGTCAGGGGCATCAAAGAGGAAATTCTTATAAGGATTTCATGAACGCGAAACCAACTTCCTTTAATGGCACTGGAGGTGTCATATCCTTATCCCGATGGTTCGAGAAAATCGAGTCCATCTTCGAAATCTGTGCTTGTGCAGAGTCTGATAAAGTTAAATTTGCGGCTTGTACCTTCGAGGATAAAGCCTTGACTTGGTGGAATAGTCGAGTCAAATCTCTGACCTTACCTGTAGCCAATGCCATGGGCTGGGAAGCCATGAAAGAACTTCTCATTGCTGAGTAGTGCCCCCGTGGTGAAATGCAAAAATTAGAGCACGAGCTTTGGAACTTGAAGATGAAAGGTTCTGACATTGCTGCGTATACTTCCCGATTTGATGACCTCGCACTTCTCTGCCCGGGATTAGTCACTCCTGAAAACAAAAAGATCGAAAGGTTCGTTTGGGGGTTATCTCAACCGACAAAGAGTCATGTTTTGGCTGCTCGTCCGAATACTTATGATAGTGCCAAGACTTTGGCTCAAATTCTGATTGATCACAGCGACGACGTTAAGGAAATCACTACCACTTCTGAACCGACTCAAAGGAGTGGTGAAAAGAGGAAATTCTGGAAAAAGAAGAAGGGTCAATATTCTCAAGGATCTTCCAAGAAACATCAGACGGTAGCAGTCCATGCTGCTACTGTTACTCCTGTCACTGCAGTTTCTGTCATGGGATCCACAGCTTCAACTCCTATCAGTAAATATGTTGGTAACCTTCCCCTGTGTGACAAGTGTAAATACCATCATCATCCTGGTCCTTGCCGAGAATTGTCTTGCACCAGTTGTGGTAAGAAAGGACACACGGTTCGATTCTGCAGAACTCCTACCCAATCAGCCAATCAATCATCAGGAGCAGGTGTTAGTCAAGCCTGCTACAACTGTGGAGAAGTTGGGCATTTCAAAAGGAACTGTCCCAAGAAGTCAACTGCTGATAACACTAGAAGGATTCTAACCATGGGACGAGAGGAAGCGGTTGCTGATCCCACTGTTGTTTCGGGTACGTTCCTTCTCGACAATTCATATGCTAGTATACTTTTCGATTAGGGTGCTGAAAGGAGTTTTGTTAGTCATGCATTCAAACATAATCTAAAACCAAATCCTCAACCATTAACTGAAACGTTTACCGTCGAGATGGCTAACGGTGAGAAAGAACGCGCTAACGATATATTCATAGGTTGTACGCTTACCTTAAACAATCACTCATTTCCTATAGATCTCATGCCCGTCTCCATTAAGAGCTTTGATGTTATCATTGGCATGGATTGGTTGAGTCCCAATCATGCTGACATTCTTTGTTACGAAAAAGCTATCCGTCTCCATTTTCCTTCAGATCAAACTCTGGTAATCTATGGCGATAAACCCAGTTCCAATCTTCATATCATCTCTTGCATCAAAGCTCGAAAGCTCCTCCGAAAGGAGTGCGTTGCATTCTTAGCTCATGTGATCAACAAGAATCAAGAAGTTAAAAACCTCGCGAGCATCCCCGAGGTCTGCAATTTTCCCGATGTGTTCCCTGAAGAGCTTCCAGGAATTCCTCCCAAACGTCAGGTCGAGTTCCGCATTGACCTAATTCCTGGAGCCACTCCCGTAGCAAAATCTCCGTATCGTCTAGCTCCGGCAGAAATGCAGGAGTTATCCAGTCAACTCAATGAGTTGCTCAGTAAAGGATTCATTAGGCCGAGTTCCTCACCCTGGGGAGCTCCGGTTCTGTTTGTCAAGAAGAAAGATGGATCCTTTCGGATGTGTATCGACTATCGTGAACTGAACAAATTGACCGTTAAGAACCGATATCCTCTTCCACGTATAGATGACCTCTTCGATCAACTTCAGGGAGCCAACTACTTTTCTAAGATAGACCTTCGGTCAGGGTACCATCAGTTGCGAGTTCATGAAAGTGATGTGCCCAAAACAGCTTTTAGGACTCGGTATGGACACTACGAGTTCGTAGTGATTCCCTTCGGTCTAACCAATGCACCGGCTGTGTTCATGGACCTTATGAACCGGGTGTGCCGTCCCTTTTTAGACAAATTCGTCATAGTGTTCATTGACGACATCCTCGTTTACTCCCGAAGCGAAGAAGACCACAAGCAACACTTGAAGCTAGTGTTGGAGACCCTTAGATCCGAAAAACTATACGCGAAATTTTCCAAATGTGAATTCTGGATACGGAAGGTAACTTTCCTTGGTCACGTGGTAAGCGGGGAGGGTATTCATGTAGATCCTTCCAAAATAAAAGCAATAGAGAATTGGTCGGCACCGAAAACACCCACAGAAATTCGACAATTCTTGGGTCTCGCCGGCTACTATCGGCGATTCATTCAAAACTTTTCCAAAATCGCCAAACCTTTAACCACTCTAACACAGAAAGGTGTACCCTTTTGTTGGAGTGATAAGCAAGAAACTGCATTCCAAACGTTGAAGAAAGCCTTATGTAGCGTGCCTGTTCTGTCTCTACCTGAAGGGACAGAGGATTTCGTCGTCTACTGCGATGCGTCTAATCAAGGTTTAGGTTGTGTGCTTATGCAAAGAGGAAAGGTGATTGCTTACGCCTCAAGGCAGTTGAAAGGACACGAGGTCAACTATACTACACACGACTTGGAACTAGGAGCTGTAGTCTTTGCATTAAAGATTTGGAGACATTATCTCTACGGAACCAAGTGCACAATCTTCACTGATCACAAGAGCCTACAACACATCTTTAATCAAAAAGACTTAAACATGAGGCAACGACGATGGGTAGAATTACTCAGTGATTATGAGTGTGAAATCCGTTACCATCCTGGCAAGGCCAACGTGGTAGCAGATGCCCTTAGTCGAAAGGATATTGCAGGCCACAAAGTAAAGAACCAGACGATGACCATCCATTCCAACCTACCCGTGCAAATCCGAGAAGCTCAATTAGAAGCCCTAAAACCTGAGAACATGACAACTGAAGCTTTGAGAGGGATGGAAAAGAAACTTGAGATCAGAAGTGACGGAGTTCACTGTTTCATGAATCGAATCTGGATTCCCAAATTCAGAGGATTCAGAGAAATAGTCATGGAAGAAGCGCACAAAACTAAATACTCTGTTCACCGAGGTTCTGACAAGATGTACTTTGATCTCAAGAAACAATATTGGTGGCCAAACATGAAAGCTGAGATAGCTACATTCGTGGGCAAGTGCTTGACTTGCGCCAAAGTCAAAGTCGAACATCAGAAACCTTCAGGTCTACTTCAACAACCCGAAATCCCCGAGTGGAAATGGGAGATGATTACCATGGACTTCATCACCAAACTACCCAAGTGTTCTAGTGGGTACGATACCATTTGGGTAATTATCGATCGTTTCACAAAATCCGCTCACTTCATTCCAATTAAAGAATCATACAAGATGGAAAGACTTGCGCGAATCTACATCCAGGAAGTAGTACGTCTACACGGTGTACCTGTATCCATTATCTCTGATCGAGATAGCAGGTTTACCTCCAGATTCTGGCAATCCCTTCAGAAAGCCCTTGGAACCAAACTAGATATGAGCACGGCATATCATCCTCAAACCGATGGACAAAGTGAAAGAACAATTCAAACCCTGGAAGACATGCTTAGGGCATGTGTCATCGACTTTGGAAAATCATGGGATACACATCTATCCTTGATCGAATTCTCATACAACAACAGTTACCACACCAGCATTAGGGCTGCTCCATTCGAAGCCCTATACGGTCGTAAGTGCAGATCCCCTCTGTGCTGGGCCGAGGTGGGGGATACACAATTAGCCAGGAATCGAGTTCCCGACAGTGCTCTCACTGGTCCTGAAATCATCCGCGAAACCACCGAAAAGATCATTCAAATCCGTAACCGACTGAAAGCCTCACGTGATCGTCAAAAGAGTTACGCTGATAATCGTCGGAAACCCCTTGAATTTCAGGTTGGAGATCGGGTTCTGTTAAAAGTCTCGCCCTGGAAAGGCACTGTACGTTTTGGTAAACGTGGGAAACTTAATCCAAGGTACATTGGACCCTTTGAGATTCTCTCCAGGATCGGTCCAGTTGCCTATAAACTTCATTTACCTCACGAACTCAGTAACATTCATCCTGTCTTCCATGTTTCAAATCTCAAAAAGTGCCTATCCGATGAAACCCTAACGATTCCATTAGACGAGATCGAAATCAATGAAAACCTTAACTTTGTGGAGGAACCAATCGAAATCATGGATCGAGAAATCAAACGTACGAAACAGAGTCGCATCCCATTGGTGAAGGTTCGCTGGAATGCCAAGCGAGGACCGGAGTTCACTTGGGAGCGAGAGGATTCGATTAAACAAAAATATCCACAACTCTTTTCTAATCCATGATTTGTATCTTGTCTTGTGTCTTAAACTTTGAATTTCGGGACGAAATTCCCTCTAACGGGGGGATAATGTAACAACCCGAAATTTCATGTCAATTCTTGTACCACAACTTGTAATTCGATCCGATCAACCAAATGTCATTTTCAATTTCGTTACCAATATTCGCCATTTTATTAAGTCGTTAATTTAAATTGATTTAAAATGACTTAAGGGGTGTCTTAATACATTTAGAAATCATTTTAACACCCAACTTTAGTGATCAGAATATTTCTAGAAATTTCCATATCGGGTTACGGTAACTCAATCGGGTACGACCAAAAACCTCATTTAACGTCGGTATCGGGTAGAATTCGAGCGTGTTCAACTCCCGAACATTATATAAACATGATTTAGACTCCATTTGAAGCCTTTGGCCAAATTCACACTAAACTCTTACAACCTCTCTCCTCCAAGCTAGAATTAAGGTCCAAATCACAAGTTTAAGGCTTCAAATCTTTAAGGTAACCTCTCTAGCATGTTATTCAACATCTTTAGCCTTCAAATTGATGACTTAATTGATTTTTGGGGTCAAGAACATGAGTTTACGGCCAAGGAGCAAGCTTGGGCCGTAAACTCCATTTTATGGGGTTTTAAGCTCTTAAACTCCTTCCAAAAACTCAATTGGACTTTAGATATGGCTAAGGGACTTCAAGATATGGACTTAGAACATGTAAATCTTTAATTTTGAGGACTTTGAAGGAGTTTACGGCCAAGGCATAAGCTTAGGCCGTAAACTCATGTTAATGGGGTTTTTCATGCCCTTAAACCCTTCCAAATCACCTATATGGCTTAGATATGAATTATAGGACCTTGGTATTAGCATTTGGACACTTGAAACATGATTTTTGGGGGACTTAGATGAGTTTACGGCCAAGGATAGTGCTTGGGCCGTAAACTCCCCAAAAACTTGACATAAAACCAATTCTAAGGTGTTAGAAAGCCATCCAACACCACCAAAAGCTTTGGAATAAATCAAGGGACCAACCAAAAATACTTTGAAGGCCTTAAACACATCTTTTATGGGGTTTCTAAGAGTTTACGGCCAAGACCTGTTCTTGGGCCGTAAACTCCAAAATCTTTGGTGTTAGAATGCAAACTAAACACCCCTACAGCCCTTAGATGAATTTTAGAAGCCATTCTATGCTAGTTTCAGGCCTTGAATCACATTGTAGCTTGTTATATTAGAGTTTACGGCCATGAAGGGGGTTTCATGGGCCGTAAACTCCATAAATCCCTTATATGTCACTTGCAAACTCATTTCTAGGCTTGTGGGAATTTTTAGAATCACATGTGATTGGTTTTAACAACATTTAACATCATTTTCATAAGGATAAAGGAGTTTACGGCCAGGAGCCTATGCTAGGCCGTAAACTCCCATAAATTAATCATTTTGGTGATTTTAATCCATTCCATGCATTTAGATCAAATCCTAGAATCATTTCCCATGTCCAAGTAAGCCATTTAAGCAATTTAAACACCCAAAACCACACCCACATGAGTTTACGGCCGTAAACTCATGTATGTGTGTGTTTTGTGGTTGTAAACTCATTTAAATGTTTACTTATGGAGAGTAAACTCAAGTCCCAAGTCCCTAGTGCCTTTACAAGTCCTTAAACGCCACCTGGGTCACTCCAAACGCTCATTTTAAAGTGTTTAACCTCATTGGAGTGTAATGTTCCATATGATTAGTGAATGTATCCCTAATTGTATATATATGGATATTATTTCATTTTACATAGGGTCATCGCGAGTAATCAAACCCCGAACCAACGACTAGCATTCAAAACCGACACTTTTCCGAGTCCGGTGAGTTCATACCCCTACCCTTTTTCACTGTTTTCACTGTTTTTAGGGGGGAACACAAGAAAAGTACAAGGAAATTCTTGTACTCAAAACATATTTTCAAATGTGTGTTTATTAATTCAAATGCTTTTGTTACTGATTACCACAACTGATAACCATTTGAACATGCAGATCACTTAACATATATTTGTGAAATAGGTCTTTAAACTGTTATGTTTTACATATATTTCACAAATGATTTTCCATATTTTATCAGTTAAAAGCATTACATAAGACGTTTGAATATATTACCTGTACACTGTTTTGTCCTCGGTAACACTCCACATATATACGCGAGTGGAGGACTATCATATTATTACTAGTAAATTTGTTAATCCTGTATAATTGGAGACACGTCCTTGGAGAACACTCCACCAGGGTACGCGAGTGGAGGACTACACCCATAACCAGAATCTCTGGTATTTAGAGAGCGTGACTTGAGTGTATAGATCTATACGGGGCTGACTACCCCACACCTGGCTGCTAGCTACAGCCGAACCGAAATGGTTCAAGGGTGACGAAAGTCATAAGTATGTGGACTACTTATTGCCACATGTGGACTACTTATTGCCACAAGTTTTAGTCTATTGTATGGTTATGGAACTCGCAATTGGGATGACAGAAATTTACTTATAGTAATAATGAATCACTCTATACATCTTTTACATCTTTCACATCTTTAACATCACTGTAACCAACATTCAGGAAAGTACGGGACTTTCCTGGGAAAAACATGGGAATCAATCAATTGCATCTTTTACATCTTTACATCGTTTACATTTGAAATCAACATGCAGGAAAGCATGGGGCTTCTCTGGGTAACACTTACCTAACTAGAAAGAGTAACAAACTGGATAACATTACATCTTTCACAATTTGTAATATACAATAAGGAAAGTATGGGACTTTCCTGGTAACACATGATAAGCAAACAGATCAGTTTAAATCAGTCAGATAACTAACTATTAAGAAAATATGGGATTTTCTTGGTATATTTAACATTTCGGAAACAGAAAGGAAACTCGAATCATGTTCACAAACAAAACCGCTTATGAACTCACCAGCTTTATGCTGATTTTCAAACCGCTTGTGTTCTCAGGTCAGCGTTAGAACAGGTACCCGAAGATTTCTTTTGATCAGAAGATGGAGTACATGAAGACCCGTTTCATTTTGTCTTTATATACTATGTATTACAACTGTACAAACTTTACTTTTGAAATAACTGTAAAACTTTATTATGTAATGTAATGGTTGTTTTACTTTACTTACTATGTGCATTGGATTTGATACTCAACGTGGAGTCAATCCCGGAAATGTTTCCGCCTTTGGTTTTCGGGGTGTGACAAGATCAATGTAGTCTGTTGAACAAGTAGGTGTGAAGAGAATTTAAGTGGCAGATTGAAAATACTTTTAGGTGAAATCTCAAAAAAAAAAAAAAAAAAAAACTAGATTCCAAGGGAAGAAATGTTATGGGATTTAACAATTTCATAGGAATCACACAAAGAGAAAATTCAGAGATTTCAAGGTACAGCCCCATGGGTGAATTCGTCAATTCTTTAGTGAAAACTAGAGAAAATTTAATTGTTCACCGTCAATGCATAGTAGGTATTGAATTGTGGGTTTCACTTAGCACGTAGTGGCACGAAGCTAAGATCATGAACACAGAAATTGTGTAACCATAAACCTCAGTGGTAATTTCTGAGAGTCTCAACGGTTACATATATGAGGCGAATAGGATGGAGAAAAGTATTGGAGATGGGTAAAGAAACCAAAGTACCTCTGCTGTTAAAATAAGGACCAAGCAGAAAACTCTTATCTCATGTGAGAAGAGAGTAAGGTAGCTCATGATTAAAATAAATATAAAAGCCTAATTTGGAAGACAAGGGTTGTATATACCAAGTCAGTAAGGCTATTATTCAGAATCGGGTGAGGCTTTGGACACATACAGCAGCATGCTTCTAGGGACACCTAACTAATAAAAACATGAGAACCAAAATTTCCCCACAAATATCCATAAATAAAAATTAACGAACACAAACAAAAAAATTGTTTTTGGAGTTTTTGATTTAAAGAAAGAAAAAAAATTTAAACCGATCCCGAACAGTTCATTTCGGTTTAAAAAAAACTTTGAAAAAGAAAAAAACTTGGAAAATGAGAAATCAGAGTACAAAAAGTTTTCAACCAAAGAAACTACCTTGAAGTGATAAGCGAATATAAGAGAATAGGACCGAACCCGAGCGCTCGGTTCATTTCGACACTCACTTGAACCGAACCCGAACGTTCGGTTCATTTCGCTTCCAACTTTTAGCTTTGAGAAGTAGTTTTTGGTACTGACTCCGATTCCATCATACCTAGCCCTGGTAGAATTTTATTGAAACTTGCTTCAGGAAGGGCTTTGGTGAAGATGTCAGCCAGTTGATCAGTAGTTCGAACAAAATGAATCTCTACGTTTCCGTCTTCTACGTGATCTTTAATGAAGTGATACCTCAATGCAATGTCTTTGGTTTTGGAATGTTGCATTGGGTTATGACAAATCCTAATTGCACTTTCTGAGTCACAATATAGAGGGATCTTTTTCATATTGAGTCCATAATCCCGGAGTTGGCTTTGGATCCAAATCAATTGAGATGTGCAAGAAGCGGCTGCAATATATTTTGCTTCGGCTGTAGACAGTGAAACACATGTTTGTTTCTTAGATTGCCAGTTCACCAGCTTTCCGTCGAGGAATTGACATCCTCCTGTAGTGCTTTTCTTGTCTAAACCACATCCTCCAAGGTCTGCATCTGAGTAGGCTTGAACAAAGAAACCAGAGTTTGATGGATACCAGAGACCAAGGGAGGTGGTTCACTTCAGATATCGGAGTATGTTTTTCACTGCTAGCATGTGCGGTTCACGAGGATTCGCCTGAAACCTAGCACAGTAACACACAGAAAACATTATATCGGGCCTGCTAGCTGTGAGGTACATCAGGGAACCAATCATTTGGCGATATAGCGTAATATCGATTGCCGGTTTTTCCAAGGATGGTGTGAGTTTGGTGACGAACGTCATTGGAACTTTGACCTTTGAGTCTCCAATCATGCCGAATTTAGCAAGAAGAGTCTTGGTGTATGCTTCCTGGTTGATAAAGATGCCTTCGGGTCCCTGTCTAATGTTTAAACCAAGGAAAAAGTTAATCGGACCCATTGAGCTCATTTCAAATTTAGTCTCCATTAGCTTTTTGAATTCAGCTGTTAAGCTAGGATTCGTTGAGCCAAAGATGATATCATCGACATAGATTTGAACTATCATAAGGTGGTTACCTTCCTTCTTTTGAAAGAAGGTTGGGTCAACTGAACATTGTTTGAATTTAGACATCTTTAAGAACTTAGTTAGTGTTTCATACCATGCCCTAGGCGCTTGTTTCAGACCATAAACTGCCTTGTCTAGAATGTAACAGTGATTTGGATGCTTTTCTTTTACAAAACCTGGAGGTTGCTCCACGTAAACTGTCTCTTCAAGTTCTCCATTTAGAAAGGTGCATTTCACATCCATTTGATAGACCTCGAAGTTCTTGTGTGCAGCGTAGGCAAGAAATATTCGAACAAATTCCAGCCTTGCTACCGAAGCAAAAGTTTCTTTGTAATCAATTCCTTCTTCCTGGCAGTATCCTTTCACCACGAGACGAGCTTTATTTCGAATGACATTACCCTCCTTGTCCATTTTGTTTCTGAATACCCATTTGAGACCAACGACTGAGGCATCTTTATTGAGTTCATCTTGCATAGCCCGAACCCAATCAGAATGATCAAGAGCAGTATTGACTGTCTTCGGCTCAACTTTGGATACGAAAGAATTATACATGCAGAACTCTACTTTGGAGAATAGAGAGGATTGCTTTGCCTTCACTTGGGATTGGGTCAGGACCTTTTTAGATACATTACCCACTATCTAAGATACAGGATGATCTCTGGTCCATTTAATGAGAGGAGGATAGTTTGGATCATAGGATGGATCCAATTCGGCGTTGACCATTTCTTCCAATTCAGATTGACTATCGTCATCATAGAACATATCAGAATTCTCCCCCTCGACTGATGATGAATCATTTGGATTTTCAGGTTGGTTCGGACATTCGGGTGCAACAGAACACTCAGGTGTAGCTGGACTTTCGGGTGCTACTGGACTTTCGGGTGTAGCTGGGCTTTTGGGTGCTACAGGAATAGAATTCTCCCCCTGAAATTGTGAGTTCAGTTGATTTGAAGAAAATAGATTCTCCCCCTCAACTGAAGTGCCGCGCTGAGGAGGTTCGTTTGGAACTTGTTCTCCTTCACCCATTTGTTTGGCTGCATCTTCAACAATTTGCTTCAGATGATCGATTTTGTTGTCTGCTGCCTTGGCTTCCGAGAGAGTGGCTTTCTCAGGTTCATCGAATAATTCTACAAACTGATCGAATAAATTAGCAATTGTGGCTGTGACTTAAACTATTTGAGAGAAAATCTCTCCAATTACTTCTTCAGTAGTCTTTAGCTTCTTGACATAGCTGTCATCGAAAGTCACATAATAGGTTTCTTCAATCTTTCTAGAACGCTTATTTAAAACCCGGTATGCTTTTGAAGTAAGAGAATATCCCAGAAAAATTCCTTCGTGAACCCGGTATGCTTTTAAAACCCGTGAACCGAACACATGGAAGAAGTTTACGTTCGGCTTCCTGTTATTGATGATCTCATAAGGAATGAGAGAGAAACGCTTGTTGAGATAAGACCTATTCTGCGTAAAACATGCTGCAGCAATAGCATCAGCCTCGAAATATAAGGGAAGAGAAGCAAAACTTAGCATACTTCGGGCCGCCTCACACAAGGATCGGTTTCGCCTTTCGACAATACTATTCTGTTGAGGCGTGTAAGGGGCTGAGAAGTTATGACTGGTTCCTTTTTCTGCCAAAAAGTCTTCGAAATCTTTGTTCTTGAATTCCAGTCCATTGTCGCTCCTAATGTTTCGAACGACTTTTCTCAGTTTCACTTCAACCTGCTTGATGAACATCTTTAACTTAGGAGTGGCCTCAGATTTGTGCTTTAGAAAGAATACCCATGTAAAACGTGAGAAGTCATCAACAACAACAAGAATGTACTTGCTACCGCCAATACTATCGATTGATGATGGACCACACAAGTCAATCTGAAGCAACTCAAGTGGTTCAACAAATTTTGTGTTTATAATTGATGGGTGACTTTGACGACTTTGTTTCCCCATTTCGCATGCAGCACACAAGTGTTCTCGATCAAACTTGAGCAATAGAAGACCCCGAACATGACCTCCAGTGACAAGCTTGTTGATATCTTTGAAGTTGAGATGTGAGAGCCTTCAATGCCACAACCAGCTTTCGTCATAATGAGCTTTGGACAAAAGACATATGGCTGGATTTCCTTTGATTGGTCTGAGATTTAGAGGAAACATTTCACCTTTTCGATCTGATTTGAGAATGACCTTGTTGGATTTCTTTTCTATAATATCTGAACCTTCGTCGTCAAATGAAACTTTGAGACCGGTACCTCCCACCAGTTGAGATACACTGATGAGATTATGTTGCAACCCTTCTACGTACGCCACCTTTCTTATTGTGAAGTCTCCATTAGTTATCATCCCATAACCCTTTATCGTTCCATAGGAGTTGTTACCGAACTTGACATTGCCACCATTTTGAAGCGATCGGAACTCTCTTAATTCTTCCTTCCTTCCTGTCATGTGAAGTGAGCAGCCACTGTCAATGTACCATTCTTCGTCAAACTGCTCGTCACTTTTAACCTGCAAAAATTAAGCAGATTTAGGAACCCAAAGTTTCTTGGGTTCACGTGAGCCTTTCACAGGAATAGGAATAGTAAGAGAAACATCAACAAGATATGTTCGTTTTACTAAGGTTGTTTCATCTTTTCTTTTAATAGTAAACACTTTGATATTGTTAGAATTAGCTACAGGTGTTTTGGATTCAGATTCTGGTGTTTGGGCACTAGTCTGCTTTCGGTCTTCCTTGGCTAAGGAAATCTTCCTTTTTCCTTTCAAGTTAGTTGATGATCTTGAATTTTGTGTAGGAACTGAATTGGGCTTGGCAGAAGATTGAGAACGAGAAGAATTAGAGAAAAAGTAATTAGAATGAGAGTTTCTCCTGACTTGAGGTTCGAAATGACCCTTTCGTTTGTGGTCATTAGAGGGACCGAACCTGGACCTTTGGTAGCCGCCCAATGATGAGCTGAAGTTTGAATTTTGAGCGTTGTTGGCTGGTGATCCAAAACGTGATCTTTTATTTATTAAAGCTTGATGGACTGAAATCAGGTCTTTGCCTGTTGTTATTTGGAGAACCGAAATTAGTTCTTCAGTTGTTGTTGCTTTCGGGACCGAACCTATCATTTCGGTTTTGTTCTTCGTTTGACCTGAAAGTCTTTCTCTCTGACTTAGAATCTTTATCATGGTAAGAGTAGTGAGGATTTTGTGAGCGCCAAAACTGCTTTCGCTCTGAGAGATTTTTCTTGTATCTAAGATTTCTCTGCTGTTTTTGATTTTTCACCTGTTTCGGTTGTCTATGGAAATTAGCTTTTTGTTTCAGCTTCTTGGCTACAGGTTCACTCTTCATAGATGAGGTTTTGCTAGTGGATGTGACTTCTTCTACAGGAATTTCTTTAGTGCCACTTGAACTTGGTACGTCAAAGTTGGTAGGCTTATTCAGCGGTTCTGACACATATCTTCCTTTGGTCTTCCAGGATGTTCGCTCCGACAGACCAACCGTTTCGTCTGCATTGTCTATAGGAGCTCACCAGAAAAACTCATCACAGCCATCTACATTATCTTCATTCACCATGGCAGTGAGTTCAACTATTTAATGTTCGGTTACTCATGTGACTTTATACACCTGATTGGGAGTAGTTCTAACCTTCTGAAACACAACAGCTTTTTCTTTGAGGACTGGGGACTTAGATTTGGACAAGCGAGCGAATTCTATAGAATTTTCAGAAATCAGGTTTTTGTGGTTTTCAGGTTCGCTCTTGACAAATTCCGAACAGTCGACTTCATCCTCTACAGAAATTTCACTCATATCATCGTCCTCATTAAGTTCAGATGCGTTTTCAACATCCATTTTGTTTTCTGAACTTAAATTGGCACTCAATGAGTCGAATTTTTGTATGGTTTCGGTCTTGACTTTCAGCTTATCATTTTCATCCAGAAGATTTTTGAGCATGTCCTTATGGTCTTTGGACTTTATAAAAGATTCTATTTTGTCCAGACCATACATATAAGTAGGATTCACATCATCAGAAGATACAACACTTTCACAGTTGTATGCTTCCGCATCGATTTCATCCTCCTTAAACTCAAGGAAGGGTAGAATCATGCGATGTATCTTCTGCCCTATTTCACAATTCAGATGCAGTTGAGTAATGTTAGCATAAAGCCTTTTAGCGATTAAACAAAAAACATTCCTTTGTTTTAACAATTTCAAATTGTCTCTTTGCAAATAAATGTTTTCATCTCTAGTCTTAATTAGCTCCAACTCCTTCTGCTCAATCCACATCCTTCGCTCCTCACTCTTGGATGACACCCTGCTTATTTGGTCAATCAGGTTAGAATTTGTGACCCGTGTTTGAGTTAAACAACTATCTAGATTTGAGATTCTTGAATTCAGGTTATTTAATTCCTTTTCATATGATTTTTGTGGAATTTTAAATAAAATAAAAACAGATTGTACCTTCTTGATCAGTTCATCAAGTTCACTGATATGCACACTAAGAGGTTTTGCGTCCTCTCGCTCCTTGGTCTCTTCATTTCCACCATTAGTATTATATCCCCTCATCTGAGATACGTCGGTCACCATCAGACATCTTCCACTGGTTTCATCATCTTTTGCAACATAAGCCTTTCCATGCGAAGGCTTTCTCACCTCATCATCTTCTGAATCGGTCGACCACACCTGTACGCCACCGAACTCGTCATCCTCTATCGAACCCTGCACAATAAGAGCATTCATAGAAGGATTAGTGCCAGCCTTCTTCCTTTTTATTTCTTCCAGTCTTTTCATAAGACTTGCTTCTTTATCTTTCTCTTCGTCTTTCTCAGCCATCTTCTTCAGCACGCAATCCTTTGCGTAGTGATTCTTTCCTCCACAGTAGAAGCAACTGAGACCTGAGTCAGCTTCACCCTTAGCTTCCTTTTTCGACTCCTCAACCTTCGGTTCATCTTTTACTCTTTCGGAACTATAGCTTCCTTGCCAATTACGATTTTTGTTGGAAGGAAACTTTTTCTTGATAAACCTTCTGGGATTTGACACCATTAAGGCATAGTCTTCGGTTGTCAGATCGTGATCTCCCAGATTAAGATCCTCTTCATCTTCTTCTACACTTTTACCCTTAGACAAGAGCGCCAAAGATCCCAGACTAGAAACCATGCTCTTCTCTTGCGACACTATCTTTTCTTGGGATTTTAGAATTCCCACCAGTTTCGCCAGCGAATATGATTTGAACTGCTTGTATGCTTTAACTGTAGACACAACAGCTCTCCATTCAGATCTTAAACCATTCAGAAAAGTGACCTTCTGTTCAATAAGCTTCCTTTCAATATCATGTTTGATCATCTTGCTGAGAAGATGATTGAAGCGATCAAACGTCTGTGTAACAGAATCATCAGGATTTTGCTTGAACTCTCCAAACTCAGACAAAAGCAAGGTCGGAATTGAGTGCTCCAAATCTTCATCTGTAGAATACCGCTCTCACAGCCGATCCCAGATTTCTTTAGCAGTACTACAGGAACTCACCAATCTAAACGTGTCAGATTGAAGAGCGAATCGAATTAGTCTCAATGCTTTGATGTTGCACTAAAACTTCTCCTTTTCGTCCTGAGCGACATCTTTCACATCTTTTAACAAATCATTATACTCCTTTTGAGTTTTAATAATTCTGGATGTTCCTGAATGAGCAAACGGTCCAGACACAATGGCTTCCCATATCAGATACCCATTATCTTCAGATCCAATGACATAGTCTTCCAAATGATGCGCCCAAACCTCATAATCTTGAGTGTAAAGAATTGGAATCTTAGTTGTAGATCCTATACTGTTCGAGATGTTGATAGGATTGGATTGAGAATCGTCCATGCTTGATCGTTTAACTTGTTGCAAGATCAGACTTGTAATACGTAATATTAGGGCAAGACGAATAAATAATGAGATACGTCAATTATGGAGTGACGGCTCAATAAATATTAGTAAATGCGGAATAAACCCGAATCACTTCTTTCACAGAAGAGATGTGTATGAATTACACAGCCTCCCGCTCTGATACCAATTGATGAGTTTATGAAACTCTTTGATCGTTTAGATCTTATAACAGGTAAATCACGAAAGCGAAAAACAGCAATATAAAACACAAGAATGAATCTGAATATGTCGAATGGTTCAATTGATTCAATCCTCAGCAGAGCTCGATAAATAACTTCCATTATAGAGGATATTAGGGTTACAAAAGATAAAGATCAAAATACTTGACAGAATAACTTCCAAAATCTTATGTGCTAGGATGCATGCAAGCACCTATAAATACAAAACCCTATAAAATAACTCACGGATGGACAGGCCCATACCGGAGACTAAATGGACTAACTAGCGAGCCCAAGACGCAACACCTTTTGGACCTAACACATCCTTTGTTATTGGTGTTTGTGTCTCCATTAGAGGTTCAACACTTGAGGCACTAAAGCTTTCAAGAGTCAAGATCTTCCAAGGAATTCTTTTTATTACTAGATAGCAAGCAAAGTAATCTTCTAACCCTAGTTTTCATATGGATTTCGAAATTGTTTGCTAGTATTAGGGTTATTGCTTTGGAATTTCTATTTGCATGTATAACTAGTGAAAAACTTAGATCCAAATCAATTAAGGTTGCATAATCACATATGATGTTGTTATGCTCAAAAGCCATTAGTGGTATCAAAGCCTAGGATGTTTTTCAGTTTATTTGATGCAATAGTGATCTGTCCAAATCGAAAGCAAAACATATTTCACATTTTGCTTGATGAACTCGACGAGTTCTATGATGAACTCAACGAGTTGGATGAACTCGATGAATCCATGCCCTGACTCAACGACTTGACTCGTCAGTAAGCTGATTTTTCGATTTTTAGATCTATTTTGGATTAGGATAATTACCATAATTCGTTTTTAATACTTTAAATTGAATTTTTTTTAATGGTAATCTTATTTCCTTACAAAATTAGATTGAACTGGTCAAGTTTTAAGATAATGATAAAATTATTTTATTAATTTAATTATTTAAAATTTGATCTAGTAATTTTGAAAGTTTAAAATTACACCCTTTAGTTTTGGAATTTAAAATTTAATTTGTAACACTGTAAATTTTCAAACAAATTTTTCATTTTAAATTTTCACACAAAACATAGTTTAACATTTCTCATGCCAAATTGAATATTTCTTAAACACAAAACTTCAGAAATTGTTTGTCAAATAGCCCAGAATCCACATAAACACAAATCATCACGCTAGTGTGTACAATCATGCTAGTGCCTTCCCCCGATCCTGAGATGTACCTGAAACACATTTTACACAAACACAATAAGCATGAAGCTTAATGAGTTCCCCAAAATACCACATACACAAATAATTAGCCTCTCATGACTATATCACGATAAGGACCCTCCGGTCATGTGTCTCAGTGAAGACCCACCGGTCTCACGTCTCGGTATGGACCCTCCGGTCATAACTCAATATATAAACAGAATAATATAACAACATAAGTCACAAAGACACAATGCATAATAACACATAACTCGGTATAAGAAAATAAGACCCTTCGGTCAATAACATGAATAAGACCCTCTAGTCAGTAACACGATCAAGACCCTCCGATCCAACATAAATTACCACTCTCGTAAGCATAGTGCGAAGACTCACCTCGTGAAGTAAAGTAAGTAAATCCCACACCCGAACTGGCGGTCTAGACTCTGCCTAACATATGTCACATATATCTCTAATTAAAATTTGATATCAACAATCCTCAAAATGTTGGTTAAGTCTTTCTAATAAACCTCATAAGGGAAAAAGACTATTTTACCCCTCCATGGCCTCCAAAGTCCACAACAATACAAAAACCCTAAAGTGAATGGAAGTCAACAATCCATGTTGACCTAACTCAACAATTGTATCTACCCGACTCGTCGAGTTCCTTCAGTTATCATAAAATCGTGAAAAACCCCAACCAACTCGCCGGGTTATCTCATAAACTCGTCGAGTGCCCTTAGTATCCAGGAAGCGGGAAATACTCGTTCCAACTCGTCGAGTTGGTAAGGCAACTCGTTGAGTTTCTCCTAGTCTTATAGTCTTCATACACTTTTAGGCGAAACCAAAACTCCAACCGTAGATTCAGTCCCTTAGGACTGAAATACCACGTAAAGTTGATAACTTCACGTGCACGCATGACATAAAGGGGCTAAAACACTCACATAAAGCATGTTATGGGACATAGAGCATGAAGAAGGGACAAGACTTGATAAAGTTGGCAACTTTAAGTCCATCGAGGCCCTATGATGCCTAGGTCTAAAGTTATAACATCAGAATATGCTCAAACCCAACTGTGGTCCCAAAACAAGCTAATAATTACCATAAACTCTCCAAATAAGAGATCTAACAAAGAGATGATCAAGCTATCAGCTTTATACCAATGGCTACAACAACACTGAAAATCCCAGATCTAAGGCTTTTTCTTCAACTTTACACCAACAACTTCAACTCCTTCAAAAAAACACTCATGAACACTATTTGAACTCTCACACACTAGAAATGGAAGATAGGGTGCGAGTTAGGATTTCTCTAGACTGAGGGAATGATGAGGGAGACCGGCCATAAGCCATAAGACTCTTTAAATAGGGTGTAAACCCTAAAAATAAGGGTTTCATGTTCTGACTCCAACCCGTCTAAATCACACGGCCTCCTTGGTTTCTAGACAACGAGTTGGGGCCTCCCAGCTCGTCGAGTAGGTCATATAATATGCATAAAACCCTAAAATTTCATACCTAGGAATCAGGGTGTTACATAATTAAATGTTTAATTTGAAATATTAAATTCTAAAACCCTAGTATTTTTAGAAGTTTAAAATACAACCTTATACTATTATAATATTAAAATTTTAATTTGTATATATGTATAGGATGAGTCTGTCTTATCGTTAGTAGGCCTCATTCATGAAGCCGGTCTATAAGGGGATATAAGGAAAATGCCTATAAAATGGCGGTTGAATGAGTGTCCACTCTCACCCACCGCTTCCTTGATTGGTGGAGGGTCGTTAGCCGAATAGTTAGGATAGGACATTAAACTCTAATTAATAAGTATAATGATCTATATAAAGTAACTAAATGCTTTTATAAAATTCCCAATCTTAGTTACTTTAGGAAAATGTGAATTTGATGCTAATCCATGAAATTTCACATTGCACTTTGCCAAGTCGTTAATGGAGCGTGTGTGGTTAACCGGCACACTAACTTGGACTAACAAAGGATGGCAATGGGTAGCTCGTAAATTATCATTGATCGATTGAGCATTATTGGTTAACCAACACATTGATTAGGTGGTAAACGACATCGAGAGTACCAACCTAATTTGCATGGTTATTCACACCTTGTTTGTGATCCTCGGTATCCCAGTCACAAAATTGAAGGGCATAATCGAGATTAAACATGCCATTGAAGAGTTCAATGAATCTCAAAGATCTAGGAATTTCAGTTAATAAAACCTAATTTATTTAAATTTCATTTTCGTGGTGAAATTGATAAATCGCCATTTACCTACCTTCAAAAAAATTTACAATTGGATTATGGCATCCCTTTTCTGAATTGTGTATTATTGTGTTGGGTCCTAGCCTTAATATTTCATTTGGGTGATATATTAAGGATTTCCTATCTAATCAAAAACTTTTTCTTCTTCTTTTTCAAATGCCTTGCTCGAACAACGCTCCTGGCTCAAACTCCAACAACAACAACTCCTCGAACCCACTCTCGCTCCTGAACATTTGTAGGAGGGTCACATTTGATGGATCCAATTTCAATGATTGCATCATAAACATCAGAATAGCGTTATGTCATGAGGATAAGGAACATATTCTCGACAAGGAACTTGTCAAGATAGATGGTGTAACATATTCTCGTTTTGATTATTTATAAAAACCATAAAGACCATTTGTCAGCTCACAAAACATAAATAATGTATCTCAAATTATCATAACAAAATACTATATCAAAATCATGTGCCAAATATCAGAGTCTAAACATCTCAAGCTAAAAGTTGTGGTGTGTGCCATGCAGTCATCCCGAGCTCTTCCCATTGCTAGCGGAACTACCTGAAACCAAAACTGAAAACTATAAGCACGAAGCTTAGTGAGTCTCCCCAAACTACCACATACCATGCACATAATCACAAAATAACATACATTGGCCTCTCCCACTACATCGGGCCCCGCCCGACATCAGACAATTCCGGCATCGAGCCCCGCCCGGCGTTGGATCGAGGTCTGGCATCAGACTAAGGTCTGGTATACATATCACATACGAACAAGCATATAACATGTAACATAAACATATACGTTAAATCCTTCCTCGGGCTTGCCCCGGCATCGGACTGAAGCCCGGAACATATAACACATAGCATATAACTAAACATTCCTCAGGCTTGCCCCGACATCAGACCAAAGTCCGGAACATATAAACAAAAACATGCAAGAATCACGAAGACATCAAGCATATCCTTCCTCAAGCTTGTCCCTGCATCAGACCGAACTCCAGAAACATATAATCTACATTGGACCTAAGTCTGGCATACACTAACATACATAAACGGGCTAACATTGGTGCCTTAGACCCATTCCTACTGGAGGAAAACTCACCTCTCAAGCTGGCTGCTGAAATCTCGAGTGAGGAATCTCTGATGGTTGCTCCAATCGACTCCCCGACTATCATCATCACAATAAGCACTTAGTCAAAAACTGATAATTCTTCTAACGGTAAAATGACCATTTTACCCCTGGTCAAAGTCAACATTCTAGGTTGACCAACTCGACGAATCGACCTATAAACTCGCCGAGTTCGTTAATTCAACAGTCCTGAAATCGTGACCCAACTCGCCAAGTCGGCCCCCCGACTCGTCAAGTTCTATCGAGATGCTCAAAGTCGCGACTTAGCGAATCAACTCATCGAATCCCTTCACAGAGTCGTCGAGTTCTATCTTAGGTTGAAACAGGACAACACGACCCTACTCATCGAGTTCCCTTATGGACTCAACGAGTCCCTCTGTCTGTTTAGGCCATCTTAACAGATTAAGCCTCTACTCTCCAGATCTAAGGTCCATACTTTTTCCACTCACTCGGAATGCCCTTTTAGGGGTAAAGTTTTGTGACAACCCAAAAAAAAATTTACGTTTAAAGGCCAGTCAATCAGCTCAACTGATTTTCAGACTCATTGGAAATGAGTTCTAGCCCGGTTAAAGGTCATTCTAAGGAGTTTTGAGCCTAATACACTTAAGGAATAAGTGTTAGAAAGTACCTGCTAGAACCACAGTGTAGCAAATGAAACGATAACCCCATCTAAATGAGTTCACGACCACAAGACCATCAGTTTACGGCCGTAAACTCATGTGGCCGTAAACTCAAGAGTATATATATGGTCCTTGGCCATTTTTCTTATTCTTTCCTTTCCTTGGCCGATTTTCTTCATTCTCTCTCAACTATCATCCAACTTTCACCTAAGATATTCAAAAGTGTAAGTGTTCTATCCCTCAATTTGTTGATACATCTTATTAACTAGCTACATACATTGATTTCATCCATGAAAATCATGTTTGTTTAGATCTTCAAGTTTCACCAAGAACACCAAGAACACACACTAGTGTTCTTGGCCAAAACCGACCATTTCAAGCTTCTAGATCGTATGTACTTTTCCCTATACTTCATATCTATTTAGGATTCATTCTTAGAGACTTGAAAACATCAAGAAAACAAGGACAAAAGGAGTTTACATCCAAGCCATCAACCAAGGTCGTAAACCCCTTTAAGGTTGCCATTTTGGCCATAAACCCTTCTAGATGAAAAGCTAGTGACCCAGGACCCTTCATGGATGCGATTAGGACCTTAAACTACTCTCATAAACATAAATGGCCATGAGTTTATGGCTGTAAACTCCTTTGGGCCATAAACTCACCAAAAGCCTCATTAAAGGTGGTCTTTCTCATCCTAGTGTAGAGCAAAAGTCCCTAAAGCTTCCCTAGCCTTCAAAATTGCACTTATACATGAGTGACCATGAGTTTACGGCCGTAAACTCCCTTGGTCCATAAACCCATGGTGGTAAACTCATTTTAGTGCCATTTCACATTTCTTGTTGAATCACATGTGATTCCAACACTTGGCCAAAGTGTTTCCTAGTCCCGGAAGGTGTTTCCTTTCATATAGTTGTTTATAAACACTATATTCATGCCAATATGTGTCATTATATGTCATTTAGGACCTATTGTGTCTTGCGACTTCATTCGTGGAACTCCTCATCCTTACACGCATACCCATTTGAATCACCCATATCAGGTGAGTTCATACCCCGTAATGAATCTTTTAACTGTTTTAAATGCTTATAAGGGGGGGGGGGGAATACAATGTGACATCCCCATTTTCACAGCCAGAAAAGACCGATTTTGTTTATGCTTTATAAAAATCAGAGTACTTCTTTTAATAAAAATGTTGCGGAATTTGTTCCCAGAAAAACACGATAAATACGTTTTTAAAACATTTTCGAAGAAACGTATTTTGTTCATTTTAAAACATTTGGGATGTCATCGTTAATACAGAAACATAAGCATAAACAGAACTTACATTTATTTACACTAGTGATCTACATCTCTTTAAATCTCTTAGTGTAATGTGACTTCATATCAACACATGTGATATAAATAAACTGAGTGGGTCAGGTTGGGAAACCTGGTGAATACACAGGGTTTTCAACCCACAATAATATAATTATTATGTTTAAATAATCAAACAATCAACCCAACTACCCATCCCCATTATCTTCTTTATTCTTAAGGATCTACCCTAAGAATCAACCATTCCTCGTTCATATATTCCTAAGGATCATCCTAAGGAATCGGCACGAAGTCCATCGTCACCGGAGTTTAGGCACTAAGTCTGCATAGTCGCCAAAATTTATACAATAGGCACTAAGTCTGCATAGTCGCCAGGGTTTTGGCACCAAGTCTGCATGATCACCAGGGTCTAGGCATCAAGTCTGCATGATCACCAAGGTTTAGAGTACACCGAGTGAACACATCGTTCACAACACCTACAGGTTACGAGCTTGCTAGTGTTCCACTGGACTATCTAGAATAGTCCGTGGTAGTCATCTACACTCTGCTGAATGACGGGGACATCGTTTGGGAAAAAGGCTTCTCACATCGTACACCTCTTACCCATACCTCGTAGTCTATATCACCTCTCAACTCATCGTCCAACTCATATTTCATCTATTATATCTACACATGTTTTACCCCAACATTTTCATAGATATAAAATACATATATAGTTTAAATCATTTAAAACATGTATAAAATCGTTCACCGAGCATAGACAGCAAGTAAACAGACAATATGCACACATAGCACGTAGTAAATACTTCATATCTATGTGTAAGTTGAAGGGGACCATGCACTCACTTGAAAGGTGGTGATTTAGTACTCGAACAGCGCTTCAATACTCTCAAAACAATTTCCTTCGATAAAACCTAGTATCAACACCACTAGGATTTAGACTAACGATAATCGCGACAAATTAATTAGTCTGACTATTATTATTATTATATAAGCGTTAATAATACTCAATATAACTCATAATAATAGCCCAAATAATTATTTTAAGGACCTAATAACATTCCTATAATTATTTGAAAGCTATATTAAAAATTGCGTAAGCGTAGCACACTTACAACGAATTTTATCGAAAACCGGAATTTAATTGGAGCATCATTTTGAAACCGAAAGGCTCTTTTTCTCGGGACTCCGGGAGCCTCGGGGCTTCCCTCAGGAGCTAGGGGTTATATCTAGGGCTTAGGGAGGTTTAGGGGAGCTAGAGAGAGAAAGTAGTGAGAAAAAGAAGAGGAATTGGTGTGAAAAACTCGGAATGGCTCGCATGCTATTTATAGCCCCAGCAGCCTCGGACTACGATGCGCGTCCAGCAGCTATGCTGGGCGTAGTCTCGGATAAGAAGGCCAGCCTCGGTCCAGCTGTCTCGCATCTTCGTCGGATGGATAAGGCACGAGGGTACGCAGGGCGTACTCACCTCGGATGTTAGGCGTAAAGCGAAGGCTACGTGGCATGATCTGAAGTGCGTTTCTTCATTAGCGATGGGCGGCCCAGATGTTGCCACGTCACCAGCTCCTCACCAGGCTTCGCAAATTCGACTAAAATCTTTAAAAATTCTTAACTTTCTCATACGAACTCCGTTTTTGACGTTCTTTATATCCACGTAAAGGTGGGAACGTACTCTATAACTTTCGTTTAGACTCCGTCGGCTAATTTTGATTTGATTTTAAATTTTATATTATTAACAGGCTGGGACATGATTGGTCCGTTAAATCCTCATAACTTCTTCATCCGACGTTCGTTATCGCCCATCTTTTTCTCTTTACGCTACTCTTAACGAGATCTTCGATTCTCGTTTAGGTCGTGTCGGCTAAAAATCGCTCGATCTAATATTCGAATTTCGGGTTGTACACTGCTATTCCGAAACTTCGAAAAATCATAACTTCTTCATACGAAGTCAGATTTGGGCGTTCTTTTTATCGATGTTCTTAGTTGAACATATTCTATGACTTTCGTTTAGATTGCTAAGGTTAAATCTCGCTCTATCATAAATTCACTATTTACGCTTCCCGGTATCGTGCCGGTTCCGTCGCGAAACTTCAACGAGTCATAACTTCTTCGTTATAACTCGGATTTCGGCGTTCTTTATATGTACGGAAACCTTGTGAAATATTCTACAATTTGGTTAAGATTATTTTTTCTAAATAATCTTTTGTCGAAAAGTCATTTTCGAACCCTATTGCCTCTAATTGACTAGCCCGGATTTGCGGGCGTTACAATTATCTCCCCCTTAGGATGATTACGTCCCGGAATCGTCAACGAAATAGGGCCCACATGATGACTCCATACGTTATCTCTTCATCCTAATTCGGAACTTCGATGTTTCTTCGAATGAGTATCTAACTCTTGGACTCCTTGACTGTGCTCGATCTTGCACTTGCTCCATATCCAACGTTAGACTCCAGATTATGATCTTCAAGTCACAATCTCGATCCTCACGGGATACGAACTTAAGATAAGCTCTCTTTATTACTACAATGGAACGATGTGTCATATTCTAATGACCTATCATCGTATGTTGCAACGCTTAGACTTAGGTCTCTTAGAGTCAAATTTCGGAAAGGAATATGCCTTCCTTCATGTTCTAATCACATCTTAAAAAGTAGCACGTCGCGATACTTCTACTGATCGCTTTGATTAATTCTTCTGGCTTAAGTTGGTGCTACATCGAACTTGGTTCTCTGAACCATGCAACATACTTATCGTAGTCGGACTCAATTCGATATGACCACTCGGGTCGGAATATCAACAATCTTTTTAGTCATTACCGAAACGATGGTAACGACATACTTGAATAAAAAGAAATCATTTACTAGCTTCTTGGTAACCTTGTGACTTTCCCTGATCCAAGCGTGATTCCTATGCTTCCGATAGTATATGCATCTACTACCTTTCACACCTACTCATACTCGTCCCAAGTATTGTCTCGTAGTATTCCAAGTCACCATACAAGAAAATCACATAACTGTTTAACACATCAGATAACAAAACAAAGCTTTTATAATCTCTTGAAACTATTACATAGGTGTTCAAGTTCACCCTAGACTATGCCTCTAATAGGATACATCATACGATATTATGGCTACTGCATAACTTGATCTTCGGATCTGAAGTCCTCATCCTTGATTCCTCGCACGGTTTTCTGCTTCGTCGAGGATCATGTGGAATACCCTTGGCCTCGGCGGCATTTCTGGTCTTGCTGCTTTATTTTTCCCCGGGCAGTCCGTAGAAATATGCCTTTCTTTGTTACATCCATAACACACCTTCTTGTTGGACGCACACTTGCTGGCGTAATACCCTGTCCTTCCACATTTGTAGCAAGTCACCTCCTTGCCACATTTCTCGAAGTGCTTCTTTTTACACTTCTCGCACCACTTGGATTCACCTCCTCCTCCTTCTTCCGTTTTTGAGAATTTCTTTTCCTTTTTGGATTTTGAAGATCCTTCATGCTTCCTTTTCTCGCCAACTTCAGCTCTCTCCAGACCTTTTTCCCTAATCTGGGTCTCAACATTCCTGGCTGCCCATATGGCCCTTTTCAAGGTGGTTGCTTGCTTGACCATTGGTCCAAAGTCTGCTGGCAATCCATGGGCAAACTTATTGACCTTGGAGAGCTCAGTTGGAACTAGATAAGGAACAAGCTTCATTTTATCCGTAAAATTTGAAGCATACTTGATGACACTCATCTTTCCCTTCTTTAGATTCTGAAACTCGTTGTTGATCTCCAGAAGATCCTGTTCAGAGCAGTACTGCATTTTTAACTGCACCATAAAATCCTCCCATGACATCTTGCTCGCATCTCCTTTGGGCATCAAATCGGCTAGTAGCTTCCACCAGCTTAGTACTCCAGATTTCAACAAAGGAACCGCGAGAGCGTTCTTCTGCCTGTTGCTACACTCGCAACTCTCAAACATCGTCTCCATCTCAGAGATCCAGTTCATGACTTCCACCGGCGTCGGGCTTCCAGATAGACTCGGTGGTTTGGACGCCATGAAATCCTTGTATTTGCATCCACATCCATCATTTCTTCCATCCTGGTGGTTTTGCCTAACTATCGGTGGGTTGGCTTGACCAACAGTCCCACTGTAGTTTCCCTCCTTAGTTTGCCCTTCGTTCAACTCGGGCTGTTCGATCTGAATAGTCTCTTCCTCTCGATTTTGCTGGAGCAAACGTCTGGTTTCCTCCATTTGACGATCCAACATCGCCTGGATCATCGCTTGCACTCCGGCCATCGTGACTGGCTTAGGTGCAACTTCTTCAACAACAGGTATTTGCTGAACCACTGGGGGTTGGTTCCTATCTCCATTTCCGTTCACGTTTCCGCTACGGGTCCTTGCCATCTTGATCTATACACCGAATAAGGTGAATCTAGACCTTTTCTTAGGATTGACGTTTAAATCATCCTTATCCCTCCGAAACGTTTATATGCTAGTTCTAATATCGTATTCGTACATTTAGAATCCTAAACACATAAGGTTTCCAGATCCGGTCGGCAACAGTCCATAGATCTGATCAAACTATAGCATAACAAATCATTTAGCACATAAAAGCAATTTAGGCATCATTCCTAAAATAAGCTAGTGCTGACACCTCACAATCATCGCTTAGCATTCTAAGTTTAAGTCTAGAAATAAATCCATATTCCTAGTTCGCTTAAACTAATGCTCTGATACCAACTGTGACATCCCCATTTTCACGGCCAGAAAAGACCGATTTTGTTTATTCTTTATAAAAATCAGAGTACTTCTTTTAATAAAAATGTTGCGGAATTTGTTCCCAGAAAAACACGATAAATACGTTTTTAAAACATTTTCGAAGAAACGTATTTTGTTCATTTTAAAACATTTGGATGTCATCGTTAATACAGAAACATAACCATAAATAGAATTTACATTTATTTACACTAGTGATCTACATCTCTTTAAATCTCTTAGTGTAATGTAACTTCATATCAACACCTGTGATATAAATAAACTGAGTGGGTCAGGTTGGGAAACCTGGTGAGTACATAGGGTTTTCAACCAACAATAATATAATTATTATGTTTAAATAATCAACAATCAACCCAATTACCCATCCCCATTATCTTCTTTATTCTTAAGGATCTACCCAAAGAATCAACCATTCATCGTTCATACATTCCTAAGGAACATCCTAAGAAATCCGCATGAAGTCCATCGTCACCGGGGTTTACGCACTAAGTCTGCATAGTCACCAGAATTTATACAATAGGCACTAAGTCTGCATAGTCGCCAGGGTTTTAGCACCAAGTCTGCATGATCACCAGGGTCTAGGCATCAAGTCTGCATGATCACCAAGGTTTAGAGTACACCGAGTGAACACATCGTTCACAACACCTACAGGTTGCGAGCATGCTAGTGTTCCACTGGACTATCTAGAATAGTCCGTGGTTGTCATCCATACTCTGCTGAATGACGGGGACATCGTTTGGGAAAAAGGCTTCTCACATCGTACACCTCGTACCCATACCTCATAGTCTATATCACCTCTCAACTCATCGTCCAACTCATATTTCATCTATTATATCTACCCATGTTTTACCCCAACATTTTCGTAGATATAAAATACATATATAGTTTAAATCATTTAAAACATGTATAAAATCGTTCACCGAGCATAGACAGCAAGTAAACAGACAATATGCACACATAGCACGTAGTAAATACTTCATATCTATGTGTAAGTTGAAGGGGACAATGCACTCACTTGAAAAGTGGTGACTTAGTACTCGAACAACGCTTCGATACTCTCAAAACAATTTCCTTCGATAAAACCTAGTATCAACACCACTAGGGTTTAGTCTAACAATAACCGCGACAAATTAATTAGTCTGACTATTATTATTATTATATAAGCGTTAATAACACTCAATATAACTCATAATAATAGCCCAAATAATTATTTTAAGGACCTAATAACATTCCTATAATTATTTGAAAGCTATATTAAAAATTGCGTAAGCGTAGCACACTTACAGCGAATTTTATCGAAAACCGAAATTTAATTGGAGCAGCGTTTCGAAACCAAAAGGCTCTTTTTCTCGGGACTCTGGGAGCCTCGGGGCTTCCCTCGTGAGCTAGGGGTTTTAGCTAGGGCTTAGGGAGGTTTAGGGGAGCTAGAGAGAGAAAGTAGTGAAAGAAAGAAGAGGAATTGGTGTGAAAAACTCGGAATGGATCGCATGCTATTTATAGCCCCAACATCCTCGGACTACGATGCGCGTCCAGCAGCTATGCTGGGCGTAGTCTCGGATAAGAAGGCCAGCCTCGGTCTAGCTATCTCGCATCTTCGTTGGATGGATAAGGCACGAGGGTACGCGGGGCGTACTCACCTCGGACGTTGGGCGTAAAGCGAAGGCTATGTGGCATGATCCGAAGCACGTTTCTTCATCAGCGATGGGCGGCCCAGATGTTGCCACGTCACCAGCTCCTCACCAGGCTTCGCAAATTCGACTAAAATCTTTAAAAATTCATAACTTTCTCATATGAACTCTGTTTTAGACGTTCTTTATATCCACGCAAAGGTGGGAATGTACTCTACAACTTTCGTTTAGACTCCGTCGGCTAACTTTGAATTGATTTTAAATTTTATATTATTAATAAGCCGGGACAGGATTGGTCCATTAAATCCTCATAACTTCTTCATCCGACGTCCGTTTTTGCCCATCTTTTTCTCGTTACGCTACTCTTAACGAGATCTTCGATTCTCGTTTAGGTCGTGTCGGCTAAAAATCGCTCGATCTAATATTCGAATTTCAGGTTGTACATTGCTATTCCGAAACTTCGAAAAATCATAACTTCTTCATACGAAGTCATATTTGGGCTTCTTTTTATCGATGTTCTTAGTTTAACATATTCTTCGACTTTCATTTAGATTGCTAAGGCTAAATCTCGCTCTATCGTAAATTCACTATTTACGCTTCCCGGTATCGTGCCGGTTCCGTCGCGAAACTTCAATGGGTCATAACTTCTTCGTTATAACTCAGATTTCGGAGTTCTTAATATTTACGGAAACCTTGTGACATATTCTACAACTTGGTTATGATAATTTGTTCTAAATAATATTTTGTCAAAAATTCGTTTTCGACCCCTATTGTCTCTAATTGACTAGCCCGGATTTGCGGGCGTTACATACAAGTTGAACACAATGATAATTGTGTAATTATTTGTTATAAACATCTTTCAAAATGTTGATTATGTCTTCTATAAGTGGTCAAAACATTTCAAGAACTATTTTACAGTTATGTTGCTTTATAGTTTAACAAAACTCCGTTTTTAAAGTACAAGCATAACTTGGTAGTAAAATGAGTCTTTTCAATAATAGTTCAAGTAGAATACTAGTAAACTGTAATGGGTATAGTTTAGGGGTTCAGTGCATACGAGATACAATACACGATAACAGAGAGAACATACTATACACTAGTACATACTATTTGTACATACTACATACTATACAACAGAACATATTATACGAGAAACATAACATACTAAGATACTATAACAAGAAAAGATACTAAGATACTATAACAGAACGAACCTACTCAGATGCTCTGGCATGGCACTATTACAAGATCTAATTATACCAATGAATCACTAACGCATTGTTCTAAACAAAAGGTGATAGTTATATTAGGTATACATAATCACATAATCTTAATGTGGATGTTCACGGCTTGCAATTGATTGCAAAGGTCGCGTGTGGGTCCCAGAATCTTTCGACAGGAAGAGCGTTTAGTAGGGGATCTAGCCATCACATATTACCTTAATAATCAATTTAAGGCATTTCGTACAACAGTAGTTACTATATACAGTCCTACAGTACTTACATTTCTCATTACTTTCGTAAAGTGACAGTACCACTTGGAAGTTAATACAAACTATTTCCCAGTCAAGATAGTTATAAACTAGGGAAAACTTACATTTTACAAATGAAAAACATAACAGTCGGTTCTGGTACATTCAGTAGAAAGGGACCATAATGCTAACCTTATGATTCTTTAATGTATACATCAAGGTATATATATATATATATATATATATATATATATATATATATATATATATATATATATATATATATATATTAATAGTATCCGACAGGTAATAAGACGTGTGCTTTCCACTTCATTTCCTGTTCCTTGTTTGGTTGTGGGCTTAGAGCAGATTCACCCAGCCTATTATCTATTCGATCTTAGTTATATATATATATATATATATATATATATATATATATATATATATATATATATATATATATATATGTTTCGTATACATTAAGTCATCATATTGGGTACCAGATATGGGTCAAGTCATAGGACACTAATTCAATGCATAGTTTCTAGTACAAAGCATACTATTCAAAATCAGAACTTTTTGCATACAAAACTCGAAACTTACCAGTAATGGGTTTAATTCATTGTATTAAACCAGTGTAAACTTAAAGGACTTTAGGTGATTGACACTATAATACTTTAGTTTATACATCATGATTATATATCATTAGTACCCAACAGGTAATTGGATATGTGCTTTTCGCCTTAGTTCCTGTTCCTTGTTTGGTTGTGGGCTTAGGGCAAATTCATCCAATCAACTATCTATTCGATATTAGATTATATATAACCAGTATAAACTAAGTGATTATAGAAGTAATCACTGTGGTCACTATTTTATTATAAGAAATAAGGGTTTTCTTAAGGGATCTTTTTATTAAGTATAAAGGAACTATTACAATTAACTCCATGAGTAACAAGTGAACACACCACCTAACAAACAATGGGATGTGTGCTATCCGCCTTACTTCCTGTTCCTAGTTTGGTTGTGGACTTAGGGCAGATGCGCATAATCGATTGTTGGTTTACTCTAAGTTTTATATAACTTGTATCCATTTAGTACTCAGAGAAAGGATTCTATAATCATTTTTACATATCTTTCATCAAATTAGGAAATATAGGATTTTCTAGAGGAACAGGCGAACTTTACTAAAAACAGAACTTATAACTTACTACATTTCAACTACATTTTTCAACAACTTTATACAGCTTACATACATCACTAAAATCTTATGAACTCACCAGCTTAATTGCTGATAAACTCTTTCAAATAACTTGTATTCTCAGGAAACTAGTAGACAGGTACTCTCTCTGGGAATTCAGAAAATGGAGCAGTATAGCTTCAAGTCTTGTTTTGTTATTTGCTTATGTACTCTATGTTTTGTGAAAACATACTTTGTAAACACTTTCTTTCTAATGAAATGGTTGTTCATTACTTGCTTACTATGATACATGTCTTGTGATACTAAACATGACGTCCTCCACCCCCGAACGTTTTTGCCGTTCCGCTTTTGGGGTGTGACAAGTTTCCAACTTGACCCGCTAATAACCCTTTCTAAGGGGTTTAGCTAAAACCCTAGTTCCTTAGGACATAAATCTTTGTCGATAGGCCTTATTACTCCAACCCAAAGCATGAAAACTAAGATCTAGGTCCTAGATACCATATGAACACGTACAGTATCAGACTTTACCTCCATGCATGACCTTCTGGTCTTAAAATGGCCAAAATGACACTCTATGGCTTGCATGGGGACTCCTATGGCATAAAATTTGCACCTTTATGTCATAATACTCCTTCAAGGTCATAGATCTGGAAGAATACCCACTTGGGTCGTCCACTCTTCACATGCTAACATACTTGGACCAAAAGCCCCATAAAGATGAAAAGAACAGATCAAAGAAACCTTTGAGCAAGGTTAGGACTTGCTTACCCGAAAATGTAGCAAATGATGTGTAGTTTCTGGATCTACTCTCTCCCTCTTGAGCCCTCTAGCTTTCTCTTCTTCCACAAGCTTCAAAAACACACAAAGATCACTCAAAATGGCTCACAATCACAAGCAAAGCACTAGGGTTTTGTGGATTAGGGTTTGGGACATGGAGACTGTAAATGAAGCTGAAGGGTGGGGATTAAGATGCTTAAATAGGGTGAAAAACCCCAAATTTAGGATTTCATCCTGTCAGCCCAACTCGTCGAGTCAAGGACCTCAACTCGTCGAGTAGGTGATTTAAGATCCCATGTCAAATCTGATTTCGACTCGACGAGTTTGGGGCTTCCAACTCGTCGAGTAGCTCTACAAAAGTGAATAAAGTATAATTAAATGCATACCAAGAGCTAAGCGTTACATATGAAGCCACTGCTACTCCCGAAGAAATGGCTGGGTATAGGGCCAAATGTAAGGAAGAGACCAAAGTGTCGTGCATTATGGTAGCCACTATGACTCCTGAGCTGTAGTGGTTCTTGTTAGGTTTTGAGCATTCTAACACTCCTATGGTGTACATGCAACCCTATAAACCTTGGATCTATGTTTTCTCTATTATACATGCAAATATTAACAATTCCAAGGTTTCATCCTAACTAGCATATTATGAAGCACCAATACAACAAAGTTCTAGTTAGATGACATACATTTTGATGTAGCTTGATGTCTTCAAGCTTTAAGAGCTTAGCCCCAATAGTGTGGAAGCCTCAAATGGAATCACAAATCACCAAAACACTTTGGAAGAACTTGAGAGAATATGTATGCACACTAAAATTGGCCCACTCTTATTTTCACACACTTGTGCCAATTTTGTGAGCCAAGGACCCCTTTATATATTATGGACGATTAGGGTTACATCCATGTAAACCCTAATACCCGTGACCTTTCATTTACATAGGATCCATAGGTTAGAAGCTCCATGGACTATCCATAAAAGCTTAGCCCAACCTAAATGAACTTGGCCCATTCCATGTATATATATATATATATATATATATATATATATATATATATATATATATATATATATATAAGAGTCCATATATAATTAGTTACTTTTTTATCACTTAATTAATTCTTGATCAATACTAATTAAATAATATGATTCCATATTAATATATTAGAACTTATAATATATTAATATTAATTATAAATATACTATTCTAAAAATACTATCCATATAAATTGTGCCGGTGAAGTGCAACCCAAATGGACCATGTCGGGTCGGGTCAAGTACATACCAAATATAGTTATGGACTTAGACATTAATCCAAGAGTCTCCCACTTAGATAAGTCTAAAACTATTGTTGAGTATGACTTCAAAACCTAACTGGCAATCGTAGCTCTTAAAGTCGTTGTCGAACTTTGACCTTGTCAATGACTTGTCCATTAGATAAGGGATCATATTTTCCTCCATTCTAGATATCATATGGATTGAGACATGGATTATAATCATTCTCTCTGTCCATTTGTTGTTTCCCGATTTTCGATTTATGATGACTAACTGATTGAATAAATCAAATTAGTCCTGGCTTGGCCAAGCACTCACATGTGTCATCACTAAATCATTGAGGGGCCCATAGATATCGCTTTTATCCCGAAGCTAAAAGGAATGGATAAACTTCGACTCATATGGCTTGTTCTGCTACTTGTTGAATCATACACAAAGGCACGTTTTATAACATCGAGTTACCAATGCGTTTTCATGCAATCAATGTACTATCAACTCATAGTAACAACTCATATCACTAGGTTTGAAGAAGATAAGATATTATCGTCTTATGATCACTCATGATAAAATCCATGAAGTGATTCAAATGAGCACAGGTTGAATCTAATACTCAGAACTTATGAGCACTCATGAGTGTTGTAGCACCACTTTCTCCACCAACTTGGACCTCTACAAACCAACCCATGATAGTCTTGATTCATATATACTTCCAATATATGACCGACTATGGATGGTTTGAATAACTTAATCATTCAGGAAGAGCAACTTAGTTATTCTGGAAGTCAAAACATGCAAAGTGAAACACAAGAATAAATGAATCAAATATGGTATCAAACCCTATGAATATAAATAAACACTTTTAATTATCACCATATTGATTACTCGTTATTCATTGTTTCGGTTTTATCAACTTTATACTTGAATTAAAAACACTAGTTGTCCCATGCACCAAGCATGTACACTATGTTTTTCTTAAACAATAGCTTTGCCATACACCAAGTATGCACTCTATGTTTGTCTATGATCCTTACTTTGTGAACTAGATCGATTGAACATAATTTCAATGATTCTCTTTTCACACTCCCAAATCGATATCAAAAAATTTAAGAATTCCAAATTCCTATCATTTATCGAAATCTGTTTAGATTTTAAACTTATATGCATTGAATCTCTTGTAATGATCATGCACAAAGTCACGACTTGTCAACAGACATTACCGAGTATTTTAATGGAGATAAACTCCATGAAACAAAGTCTCATATTGCATTAAGTTTTTTAACACAAATAAATTCCACCTATGGAGATAACTCCATATTACCATTTTGACTACCACTTCTGAACAAGAGTTGCCTCTTTTCAGACTATGTCAATATGGTCCTTCCAATATTAACAGTATGCTTCCAACTTTCCTTGAGCAACCAATCTTTGGTAAAACCTTAGATTGTCCTTGACAATTGCTTAATCACTTTAGTCATATCCAATTCTAAACCTTTTCCCTCCTTTATGCCCCAAGGCATTTGGAAAATTTAGAAAGGATAAATATTATAACACATGTAATCGATCTTGTACCCAAAGCAAATGGGACACGATTCATGATGTCTCACATAAAGAAATGATTCTAGACCAATCTTTTGCTACAATATTTTTATTTGCCATGTTCTCAAAAAATTGACTATGAAGAGGGACGTGGTAATCATAATCAAATTTTGAGAACACAATATATAGAATCTCCTTAAGTTGAACCAATCCAACATGAAATTCATATATATATATATATATATATATATATATATATATATATATATATATATATTCTTGACTAAAGATGATTAAAATCTCAATCTAAGCATAAAATCTCACTCTAAGCTTTTTAGAATTGACATGAAGTATAATTTCCTCTCCTTTAATTATAACAAAACAACTTTTTCAACCCCTGCAGCCTTACAAATTTAAACTTTTGTTTTCTATAACTAACATTGCTAACTTGCAATACCTATCATAATTATCATGCTCCCACTAACATGATGATTATTAGCATAACACCTATGCTCCGACTAGCTTTGACATGTATCCAGAAAACAGATGGACTTCTAGAAGTCAAGACATTATTGAATTTCTTACCAAAGTTCAGATTTCTGATACTAGATTGCTTTGATAAGACTTTATCAAAATCATACACCTTATTTTAGATAACTCACAGGTGTGTCTAAACAATTTTAGAACTATGAAAAGGGATGTCGTAATCATAGTCTCAATTGTTTAGACTTTTGCCATTTCTCATAAGTCCATGTTAGTGTGTCGGATAACCATGCACGCTCCACTAACGACTTTGAGAATGCAAAGATTACAATTGCTATCTTACTTAAAATCTACTTGGTGGAAGTGTTTCCTTACCATCATTTTCATGAATCGGAGAGAAACCTTATGACCCTTAGATTTTATGGTGTATGTGTTCTTATCTATGTGAATTTGTCAAAACCATAATCACAAGACTAGGTTAGTGACAAATCCTAACTCATATGGATTGAACCTGTGCAGTCTAAACCTCTTGCCACATGGCAGCACAAGGGCCTGCCATTCCTTCGAAGTAGTTATGGAAACACTTGAGAACATGTAGAAATCAAATGTTCTAGCCAACTTAACTGGAATGGGCACAGAAATGTCAACATAATAGGTTCTAAACCTCTAGTTGTGTGCTAGTGATGAAATACAGGTTTTATTCTTGATTATTTCTTGAAACTATATCAGGATCTGTTAGACTCACACTGTCTTCTTGACCTATAAGACTTTCTTGCCAAATATTCAAGGAAATAGTGTGGATTCTAATCAATACTAACACTTCACACAATTGGCCTTAGTTGGTCTTTGTTTTATCCAAAACATCACAACTTACCACTTTCAAATGTACAAGAGTAGAAAACTTTTACTCTTACATTTAACAAGTGTTATAAACCTTCTTTAAGATATGTCACTCAAGTTACAATCTTGGAGTATGACTCTAAGATTTGTTTTGGAACGAAGTATGACTCATCTTCTTAATTTAACCACTTCAACAATTCACGACTCCTCTTCTTAGCTATCAGAATGCACTTAGAGGATGAATTGTGATAAGGTCTCTTAATCATTAAGATGATCATATATACATGACACTAAAGTACTCTCCCATCTTTTCAGATTTGAGAAACTTTTATCCTTTTGCCTAATTTGATTCTTCTTATTCGCTCTGCCATATATTTGGAACTTTTCCAATGTCTCAGAATTATACTTAGGCTTGTAAGTATAATCATACTTACTAAACCATAGTAAATCATGACGAATAGTCTTATCCGTCTTTTGTGGTGAACTTTGGCTAGTGCACAAGAATGTGTACTTGATCCCTTAGTCCTTCTCATGAGTCACATATACATGTGATTAAGGAACTAGTCTTAGTTTTCCAAAATGAAATTTCTCATACATCATACTATATAACTTGTATGATTCCAAGTTTCGGTCCAATTGAAACTTGGGTGATGAGAATCTTTCCTTATTTGGTAGATTTAGACACTACCACAAACGAAAGAATCAAATTCGTATTTCCAATATTGATAGAAACATACAAACATCAAGTTTTCTTAAATGCCATTGCAAAGAGATATAAAGTAAAACTTTTATTTATTTATAAAATGTGGAAAACCTTTTCCTTACAATTGAACTAGAAATGAAAACTATGTTATTACATGTTTCCTAGCAATTTATCATAACTCCTAAAAGTAGCTCAAGAATCCGATCTTCAACCAAGCGATTGAAATCCATTTTCGTGATCAGATTTAGCATACTTTTTTCTTTAAGTTTCCTTCCCTTTTCTTGATCCTGCTAAATATCAAAATGCAACCGAGTCACATTTTGTATTAAGAATCATCAACTGGGAACTTAACAGAGTTAGATAGTGGACTTACCTGAAGCAGAGTCAAACTTTTTTATTCTTCTTTCTTTCAGGTAGCTTGGGTAGCTTCGCTTCTAATTCCCCTTTTCTTCACAATGAAAACATATAGACTCTTCGGGAATGGTACAAAAGGCTATTCTAGACTTAGAATTTCTCTTTACCTTCCGGTCAATCAGGTTGACCAAGGTCGATCCCTTTCCATTGGGAAGAGAAAGCCTTTCTGGACTTCCAATGTTACCATTGTCCATGTCCATGGAATTTTGAGAAATAGACCTTCCATCCATATTTGCTTGACTATTGCACCAAATCATTTCTGATTCAGCAGAAATAAGCAAATAAGAAAGATACATTAGGGTCATGTTGTGACCTGTCACATAGTAGTCTTTCTATATGACTCAGGAAGTACTGAAAGACCTAGTCAACATCCAACTTCCTTAGGACAACGACACCCAACATTCTCAACTTGTCAATGTGTGACTTTAGTCCTAAGACATGAGTGAGCATAGGACTTCCACCTTTATCTTTCATTGTGGATAGGGATTGAGTGATTTTGAGCTATTCAAGTCTTTGAGCTTGTAGTCAGGGAGAACAATTGGAGGAGGTGGAGGAAGAGAAGTATGATTTCCATGAGCCAAACTCGGGAAGTCATATTCATTAGGAAAGCTTGGTTTGGGAAGATCATTGTTGTCTAAACCAGACATCAACAATGGGAGAAATTCAAATAAAGTTGATTTAAGTCCTTAATATAACACCCAATATGAAATATTAAGGCTAGGACCCAGCAACTATTTTTATAACTTGGAAGAGGGATGCCGTAATCCAAGCTATAAAGTATTTGAAGTACGTGAATGACGATTCACCAATTTCCACCATGATAAACGAAATGTATTATTAGGTTTTAATTGGTTTTGAAACTCCTAGATTCTTTTGAGATTCATTGAACTTTTCAATGGCATGTTTCAATCTCGAGTGTGCCCTTCAGGTTTTGTGACAGGGATGCCGAGGATCACAAAACAAGGTGTGAAGTAACCATGCAAATATACTTGGTACCCTTAATATTTACCCCTCAATCATTGTGTCGGTTAACCACACATGCTCCAACGATACTATGATAAACATTAAGTTACCATTTTCCTACCTTGTTAAGTCCAGGTTAATGTGCCGGTTAACCACACACGCTCCACTAACGGATTAAACAAAGTGCAAAGTGTAATTTCAAGGATTAGCACCTTATTAACATTTTCCTAAGTAACTAAGATTGGGAATTTATAAGTGTTTAGTTACTTAGTATTTATCATTATACTTATAATGAAAGGGGGAATTATAGTCCTTGTCCTACCTGTTCGGCTAACGACCCTCCACCAGTCAAGGAAGCGGTGGGTGAGAGTGGACACCCATTAAACTGCCATTTTATAGGCAGTAACCTTATACCTTCCTTATGGACCGGCTTCGTGAATGAGGCCTACTAATGGTAAGACGACTTGCTCTTATACATATAATATATTAAACTTTTAATATTATAGTAGTATAAGGGTGTATTTTAGACATTTAAAATACTTGGTGGTTTAATCTATTAATTAAACTATACTCTTAATTTAATTAATCTTAAACCATGTCATTATGGAATTACTAATTCTCTTTTAATTAAACACTTTAATTATCTATTAATAAAGTTCATAAGAGTTAATTGAATTATTCAATAAAAACATCATAATTCCAATTATTAAATTCAAATTAAGTTATGAACCCAAGAGTTTTAGAATTCAATTCTTCTTTTTTCATAAAAAACTTTTTCCAAATTCCAAAACTTGAGGGCGAGTTTTATAACTCTTGAAAACTTTTCGATTCCATAACTTATGGAGTTTAATGTTTGTTTTATGTTGAAACTTTTCATGTTCCATAACTTAAGAACAAGTTATGGAATTCTTTAAAACATTAAGACCAAGTTTTGTAACTCCATAAAAAACTTTGAATCAATTTTTTTTTAAAAAACCTTTTAATATCCATAACTTATGGAGGTTTCAAAAAACTCTTTAGATCAAACTTTTAAAACTAATAAAATAATCATATCATTTTATCTTTTATTAAATTTGACCTAATTCAACTCATATAGCAAATGATTCAAATTTTACTAATAATTAGTTTTTCACAAAAACAAGTAATTATCTGAAAATTTGACAAACGTCATGTTTTTTTTTCAACTTTGAAAATAAAACATTTGCATCAGTATAACAAAAAACAACCCATGGATCTGATACCACTGTTAGGTTTTGAGCATTCTAACACTCCTATGGTGTACATGCAACCCTATAAACATTGGATATATGTTTTCTCTATTATACATGCAAATATTAACTATTCCAAGGTTTCATCCTAACTAGCATATTATGAAGCACCTATACTACAAAGTTCTAGTTAGATGACATACCTTTTGATGTAGCTTGATGTCTTCAAGCTTTAAGAGCTTAGCCCCAATAGTGTGGAAGCCTCAAATGAAATCATAAATCACTAAAACACTTTGGAAGAACTTGAGAGAATATGTATGCACACTAAAATTGGCCCACTCTTATTTTCACACACTTGTGCCAATTTTGTGAGCCAAGGACCCCCTTTATATATTATGGAGGATTAGGGTTACATCCATGTAAACCCTAATACCCATGACCTTTCATTTACATAGGATCCATGGGTTAAAAGCTCCATGGACTATCCATAAAAGTTTAGCCCAACCTAAATGAACTTGGCCCATTCCATATATATATATATATATATATATATATATATATATATATATATATATATATATATATATATATATATATACATATATATATATATATACATATATATAAGAGTCCATATTTAATTAGTTACTTTTGATCACTTAATTAATTCTTGATCAATACTAACTAAATAATATGATTCCATATTAATATATTAGAAATTATAATATATTAATATTAATCATAAATATACTATTCTCAAAAGACTATCCATATAAATTGTGCCGGTAGTGTGCAACCCAAATGGACAATGTCGGGTCGGGTCAAGTACATACCAATTATAGTTATGGACTTAGACATTAATCCAACAGTTCTATGAGGACTTTTGGCCTTACGAGATGTTCCAGGACTTGATGGAAAAGTACCATCAAAGTGCACTTCAAGAGATGGATGAAATAGTCACCTCATTCATAACAACCAATATGAAGAATGGAGAGTCCATCACGACCCACCTGCAAAGGATGCAGAGGTGTGTAGTTCGTTTGCTCAAGTTGAATGTTAACTTTAATGAAGAGCTGGCTATAGACATAGTCATCCACTCTTTGCCTCCATGCTATGATCAGTTCAAGATGACTTATCATCTGAGCAAGGAGGAAGTCACCTTAAGCAAACTTCAAGGTTTGTTAAGAATTGCTGAAAGTGGATTAAAAAGAAAAAGTGTTGAATCCACTCCTACTGCTACCCCAATCATGGCTATTGGACATGGAAAGGGGAAAAGAGGAAAGCTCCCTCAAAGAACTGGAAGGGAAAGTCTCATGATGGATCTTCTTCTAATGGATCCAAAGCTAAAACTAGTTCTGCCACAACCTCCTCATATCCAAAAGAAGCAACATGCTTCTACTTCCATGAAAAGGGGCATTGGAAACCAAGCTACCTGAAGTACTTATAGGATGGGAAGATAAAGCCCACCTTTACAGGTATTTATACTATTCTGTCTAAAAACTCATCACATGCTAGTTCTATGTCCTTGATACAGGATGTGGTTTTCATATTTGTTCTGACTTGTAGGGACTAAGAAGAAGTGGGGATGTGTAGCATAGGAAGATGAACCTAATAATGGGAAATAGGAAATAGTTGCCTGTTACCAAGATCGGAGTTTACCTTTTAGTGCTTAGTAGTAGGTTAGGTTTAGATTTGAATGATTGTTGCTACTCGTCAGAAATGACGAGGAATATTATTTCTTTTCATGGGTTGTACAGACAAGGCTTTAGATATTCGTTTAATAATGAAAGTGGTTCTATAAATGCTTACTATAATGGTACTTATTATTTTGAAACATTGCCTTGTAATGGCGTATATGAAACTATGATGGTTGTAGATAACTTAGGAAATAATGTGTGGCATATTGATTAGTCAAATGATTTAGACAAGGCATGCTTGTGGCATTCTTGTCTTCGATATGTCAACAAGAAGCGCATTGGCCAACTCCAAAATGATGGAGTGTTGGAGTCATTCGACCTAAGGTCAGATGATATGTACATGTCTTGTTTGCTTGCGAAGATAACTAAATCACCTTTCACTGGTACTTGTGAAATATTTGATGGATTGTTGGATCTCATACACATAGATGTGTGTGGGCCCTTGTCAAAAACAATCACATGTGATTATGCCAATAACGTAATGTGATTTTGCTAAACAAGTAAAGTGACAAACTTACTATGTAATTCATGATAAAGTATGAACTTTCATACATAATTTTTGATACAACTCAAAGTATACGTCCACACGATTCCAAAAATATAGAGAACATCTAAATCTGACTTCGTGTGAAGAAGTTATGATAAACTGAACAGTATAAATCTCTATAATAATAAGAATTTAAAATACACATATAATTAGTTATTGGAGTCTAAAATAGAGTTTTAGTGCTTGTAAATACCTACGCGTGCTTATAAAGAACGTCAAAAACGGAGTTCGTATGTGAAAGTTACGACCTTCCGAAGATGCAGCTGTCTAAGAGCATGAATCATGGCAGAAACCCTAGCCGCCTTGAGTCATGACGTGAACATGAAGTTCACGACGTGAAAATTGTTAAGGACAATAATCGGGGATAGAAAACACACGTTAAAGCTACCGGATAACTCATGGATGTTCACGACGTGACCCTAGGTATGTCACGACGTGAAATGACCCACAACAGCCTATAAATAGCGATCAAAGCTCATTCATTCCTTACACCTTTTCCTTTCAATCTCTCTCTCTCTCTCTCTCGTTTCCGAAGGCCGTTTCCCTTCCCGAGCCAGACAACGAAGAGCCTCTGACCATTTGGATTCTATAGATCATGTTACTAAGGTGAGTTTCATGGCCCCACTTTCTAATGTTTTCGGGGGAAAACACATGCTAAATATTGTATTTAAGTTAATATTATGTATATATGATAGTATATTTGTATCAACATACATAGTTATATTAACCGGGATATAGTTGTTTTGAATTTGATATTTTGAAAACATACAACTATCGTAAACTTTTTAGCATGTTGTTATACTAATGTAGACCCTGAATTATACTCGAGAGTTCTATATATATTATGTGCGATGTAGACACTAAGTTATACTTGGGAGTTCTATATATATATATATATATATATATATATATATATATATATATATATATATATATATATATATATATGTGTGTGTGTGTGTGTGTGTGTGTGTGTGTGTGTATATATATATATATATATGTTGTGTAAGATATAGTTCCGAACTTATACTCGGAAGTTCTATATACTAATTACTAAGTATGTTGCTATTGTTGGTTTTATGTCAAGACAAAATCTCGTTTTAACTCAAATTATAGTTGTTGTACTACCTAAGTATTATAAATATTAGGAGTAATGCTTAAAGCATAGTCTAATAACTTAGGGTTTTAGAAACGAGTATGCTTTCACTACTAGAATGAACGGAACTCGACAAGTCTACATGAGTTATTGTATTCATCAACTAAGATTGGAAATCTTAGGGAAAATCCTCTGACCTGTAACTGTTAATCCCGTGTGAGCGAGGAAGTCATGTATGAATAAGATACGGTTTGACAACCCCACTCGTGGTTACTAGCTAGAACACAACGGTGTGCGAGTGACGAACTACCCTTTTGTTTGTTTATTATTCCGACGTTGATGAAGCGTGTGGAACTTATCTTAAGATGCGAAACTTGTAGCATCAAGAAGAGGTTTGAAACTAGTCATATAGCCGCGGTTACGGACACATGGTAGCACAACTTTAGAAGCATTATACTTTGTCGATATACAAGTATGAATGTTAAGTATAAGTTTCCCAAAGACTTATACTCTAAGTACAAGGAACTTGTAGGTATACTACTTGATCATTAATTAGACAATTATACCTAACACACTTACTCGTATAGAAATGAAATAGATTTATATGTAGCGGTATTACTCATATAGAATTGAAATATATTTATACGTAGCGGTTTTACTCGTATAGAATTAAAATAAGATTTATACATAGCAACTTAGTTTGTATGGAATTACAAACATTTATATTTATAATATATAAGACTTATAGGTATATACTTATTTGGTAAGTAAACCATTATACCTAGGATATATATACTAAGGTGCTGTTTGTTTTTTCTGAGACAAAATGTCTGCAGTCTGCGGACCACATCTGTAGACCTCTACAGTAGAAGAGGCGGACCAAACGTCTGCAGTCTGAAAAAAGAAGACTGTTTGTTTTTTTAACATCTGCGGGCTACTAAAATAAATTGAAATATAAATAAACTGATTTTTTTAAACTTCAAAGTGATTTTTTAATATTCTTATGACTTTGTTATAAATAATTAACGAATCTAGATCAACTTTTATGTATTATTGTATAAAAAATAAAAATAAAAATGATATGAATTAACGTATATATTTTTATAAAAACCAACAACTTTTGTTGTAAAGTTATAACTAAACATTATAATTATTGATCAAAAATAAGATGGAAATAAACTTTGATTTTTTCAATTATATCTATTAAAAACGTACCATAAATATTTTTTAAAGAAATTGACGATACTGTATTAAATAATATTTTACAAAATTTGGCAAAAAAATATAAGATTATATTATGATTTTTTTCATATTTATATAAACAACTTCAACAACTATTATTGTAATAAATCTTTATTTACAAATTTGTCAACATATCATATTTGTATCGTCGAATGTTTTTTTTTAAGTTTTGTAATTTTTTTTCCAAATTGTTTATCATTAATAAAGTTGGAAAAAATATAAATTAAAAAAAAAACTTTAAAAAAATAAAGATATATATGTTTTTTAGGCTAGAAGATGTCTGAAGATGTTAGAAGACTCTGGTCCACGTCTGCGCCAAGAAGAGGGCGCGCAGACATTTTTAGGTCTACAGTCTTCAAAAAAACAAACAGTCTGCGAAGGCTAATGTTTGCGCGTGGTCTGCATGGCGCAAACAGAAGAGGTTACGCAGATCTGCAGACAAAAAACAAACACTACCTAAATGTTTGAGAGTCAAAATGATACTTTCAAAAATAAACTTTTGAACTCAAAAAAAGTATTATTTTCATATGGAGTCAAAACCTGTGAACTCACCAACTTTATGTTGATGTATTTTAAAATGCATGTGTTTTTAGGATGTTGATAACTATGATACAAGAAATGACGTTACACCGTCCGGTGTTTCCGCCGAAAGGCGAGGTGTGACAGCCCTTCAAATCCACCACAAGGGATGCAAACCGCTTCTATGTGCTTTTACTGATGATTATAGCAGATATGGTTATATCTACTTAATCAAGCATAAGTCAGAGGCCTTTGAAAAGTTCAAAGAGTTTACGCAAAAAGTGGAGAATCAATTGGGCAGGAAGATAAAGATGCTCATATCTGATAGAGATGGTGAGTATCTTAGTATCGAGTTCCACGACTATTTTAAGGAATGTGGAATTTTTTTCACAATTAACACCTCCTAGGACACCACAACTTAATGGTGTGGCTGAGAGGCGTAATCGAACCTTGTTAGACATGGTTCGTTCCATGATGAGTCGAGCTTCGCTACCAATCTCATTCTGGGGGTATGCCTCAGAGACTGCCGCCGATATCCTTAATCTAGTCCTAAATGAGAAGGTTGCCAAAACACCTCACGAGATGTGGACAGGGAAGGTTCCCTTGTTGGCACATATCAAGGTTTAGGGTTGTGAAGCTTTCGTAAGACGAGATACTCACAACAAGCTTGAACCTCAAAGTGAGTGGTGTATTTTTCATCCGCTACCCACAGAAATCATTTGGATATCTATTCTACAGACCTAGTGATAACGTAGTCTTCATAGCAATGAGAGGAGTTTCCCACGAGAGGGAACTCATATGCCAAGAGGACAGTGGGAGGACAATTGATCTTGAAGAGATTCAAGAATCAAGCGGTGAAGGAACCTCTAACACTAGTGCTCAACCTGCGGAAGAGATTCTTGTTGAACCAGTTGACGAGTCGTTACCTCTTAGACGTTCCAGTAGAGTTAGCGTTCCGCTTGTATTATATGGTTTCCATATAACTGTAGAAGGTGATACATTTATCAGTGATAGTACACTAATAAATTTGGATGAACCTAATAACTACAAGGAAGCCATGGGGGGCCCTGAGTCTGCCAAATGGAAAGAGGCAACGGACAGTAAGATCCAGTCTATGTATGACAATCAAGTTTGGAACTTGGTTGACAATGTTCCATGTCGAAAGACAATTGGGTGAAAATGAATCTTCTTGAAGAAGACCGACATGGGTGGAAAGGTGCACACGTTGAAGGAACGGCTGGTTGCGAAGGGCTTTACTCAAACCCTGGGGGTTGACTATGATGATACCTTTTCACCAGCGGCTAAGATCAAGTCTATTAGGGTTATATTAGCCATCGTTGTGTTTCATGATTATGAAATCTCGCAGATGGATGTCAAATCCGCTTTCTTTAATGAGAAGTTGGTTGAAGATGTTTACATGTGTCAACCAAAAGGTTTGATGGATGCTAAATACCCCAATTGAGTGAGTAAGCTTGATAAATCCATCTATGGATTGAAGCAAGCTTCTCGCGGATGGAATCTTTGCTTTGATGAGAAAGTCAAAGAGTTTGGATTATCTAGGAGTGAGTATGAGTCTTTTGTATATTTCAAAGCTAGTTGGAGTATAGTTAGCTTTCTAGTATTGTATGTTGATGACATACTCCTCATAGGAAACAATGTTCCAACCTTGCAGGAGGTTAAGTCCTGGCTTGGGAAGCGTTTCGCTATGAAGGATCTAGGGGAAGCTGCTTATATTCTGGGGATAAGGATTTTGACAAATAGGAGTAGAAGACTAATTGGACTTAGTTAAAGTACTTACTTGGATAAAGTGTTAAACCGTTTTAGCATGGAGAGTTCCAAGAAAGGGGATTTACCTATCCAGTGAAATACCAAATTGAGTAAGACTCAGAGTCCGAGTACCGATGCAGAGATAGCAGAAATGATTTGAGTGCCATATGCTTCCACTATTGGCTCGATCATGTACGTTATGACATGTACTCGCCATGATGTGGCTTTTGCGTTAAGCATGGTAAGTCGGTATCAAGGGAACCCAGGTAAAGCTAATTGGATAGCAGTTAAGAACATTCTTAAGTATCTGCGAAGGACTAAGGACTGGGTCCGGGTACTTGGTGGTAGTGATGACTTGAGAGTGATAGGTTATAGTGATGCCAATTTTCAGACCGACCAAGATAACTTCCGTTCTCAGTCAAGCTGGGTGTTTACCCTTAATGGAGGAGCAGTTACTTGGAAAAGTTCCAAGCAGGAGACCGTAGTTGATTCAACGTGCGAATCAGAGTATATAGTTGCGATTGAATCGTCAAAAGAGGCTATATGGTTGAAAAACTTCATTGGAGACCTTGGAGTTGTACCAGCCATAAAGGATCCCATGGAGATTTTCTAAGATAATGAAGGAGCGGTTGCGGTAACAAAGGAACCAAGGGATCATGGTACCTCCAGACACATCGACAGAAAATACCACTTCATCAGACATCAGGTAGAAGAAGGACTCCTCGTCGTCAAGAGGGTATCGTCAGAAGAGAATCTTGCAAATCCCCTTACAAATTGTCTGAGTAGGATTAAGCACATTCAGCATGCGAGGAGCATTGTTCTGAAGGACGATATTAGTTTTAGTGATTAGATAGATATTTTAGAAACTTGTAATAGATAAATATAATTGACATTTGATGATTAAGTAATGGAGATTTATTTATGAGTATTGTTTACTATCTTGTGTCAATTGTTTCTATTGTTTTGCTTTTGCATGTTTTACTTCAAAAATAATTGGATTGTTCAAATTATCCACAGTCAATCATACTTTGGAAGTAAGTAGTGAATTAAGATTGTCATGAATTGGCTTGTTGATTGTCTAAGTGCTTAAACATAGCAACCGTTTGTTTTGCAGTGTTCATGAGTACTCATGAAAGGGGATTTGAGTATTGGATTAAACCCACGCTCATTTGAATTACTTCATGGAATTTTTTGTGAGTAATTGTGAGACGATAATATCGTATAATCTTTAAGCCGAGATATATGATTTGTTGTTTACGAGTTGGTTGTTCATTGGTAATGCGTAAACACATTAGTAACATGATGTTATAAAACGTATTGTTGTGTATGATTTTATGAGTAAATAGTACAAGCATATAAGTCAAAGATTATCTATTCCTTTTATCTCAAGGGGTAAAAGCAATATCTTGGGCCCCTCGATGATTTTGTGTTGATTATGTGTCGGGCCCGGTCAGGACTGAATTGATGTGTTCAATTAAGTTCATTGTCAAACAAATCTGAAATTGGGAAACAAACTATTGGGCATTGAGAATAATTCTATTCCATGTCTTTGTCCACACGATATCTTGTAGAACGGAGGATTATATACTTCCTTATCTAAAGGATGCGTCATTAACTAGGTCAGAGTTCGACAACGGCTTTTGAAAGCTACGATTGCTAAACAGATTATGAAGTCATATTTACAATTTTAGTTATTAGACTTATCCAAGTGGGAAACTGTTGGATTAGGTGTCTAAGCCCATAACTATAATTGGTATATACTTGATTTGATAGTAGCATGTTCCTTTTGGGTTGCCTTCACCATAGCAACTTGACAGGATGATTTTTGGAGAAAGAGGTTAATTAATGATTTATTAAAATATTATAAGAATAATATATTAATTAGAAATCATATTATTTAATTAGTACTTAATCAGAAATTAATTTGGAATTAATTTTAGGATTAAAAGAATGGGGACTGGTTTTTCAAATCAATGATAGTTACAGATTTGGACTAATGGGCTCCTTTAGAAGAGAGTCAACAAAATATATAGGAGGCCATATAGAACTTTCATCCAAGGCTTCTATTATGGAATTCCATGGACTGCTTAAGGCCTAAGCAAGGAAATTAGGGCTTCCACCTGAAAACCCTAGTAGCGTCAACTATATAAAGACCCCATAGCATATGATTTTCGGCCCTATGCTTTCTTAGAGAACCCTAGTTGGTTTTCATAGTGTTTTACCTCCTCTTCTCATTCATCCTTTGCTATTGGTGTTTGTAACTCCATTAGAGGTGCAACACTTGAGGAACTAAAGCTTTCATGAGTCAAGATCTTCCAAGGAATTCTTGTTATTACTAGATAGCAAGCAAGGTAATCTTCTAACCCTAGTTTTCATATGGATTTCAAAAATGTATGCTAGTATTAGGGTTGCATGATCACATAGGATGTTGTCATGCTCAAAACTCATCATATTTCTGCCTTTTGATTTGTTTAATTCGGGGGATACCCGATCCTTTGTATCGCTTGTGCTTAGCAAGTGGTTTGTTGGATCTCCAGCGGAGCTAGATTGTTCAACGAGCAATATCCGATTGATTTGGTTCCCATTCCTTTGCATGGGAACATGGTTATCATAATGATGGACTGGTTAAGCCCCAATTGGGCAGTGATCGATTGTGAGCATTAGTTGGTGCGTGTCTAGACCCCAAGTGGGGGAGAGTTGGTGATTCAGGGAGAGAGAGAGAGAGAGAGAGAGAGAGAGAGAGCTCAACGTGGGCTGATTCTATGTTCAGCGGCTACGGTCAGACACTATCTTCATTAGGGTTGTTTTGGATTTCTCGCCTATATTATGGATACCCAGGATATGGGTAAAGAGACCGTGGATGATGTGCCGATTGTATGGGAGTACACGGATGTGTTTCCGGAGGATTTTCCTGGGGTGCCTCTAAAGAGGCAGGTGGAGTTTAGGATTGACCTAGTTCCTAGTACAGCTCCGATAGCCAATGCACCATATCGGTTAGCTCCTCCAAAGACACAGGACTTGTCTACATAGTTGAAGGAGCTGTTAGATAAGGGGTTCATTCAACCAAGCAGTTTGCCATGGGGAGCACTGATCTTGTTTGTGAAGAAGGATGGGTCTTATCAAATGTGTATTTATTACTAGGGTTTGAATAAACTAACAGTGAAGAACCGTTATCCACTCCCGTGGATTGATGATTTGTTTGACCAACTTTAGGGTGCATCATGGTTTTCCAAGATTAATTTGCGTTCAGGTTACCCTCAGATAAGGGTAAGAGAGGAGGATGTGCAGAATACGTCCTTCCGGACTCGTTATGGTCATTACGAGTTTCTGGTGATGATCCTCGAGCTCACCAATTCTCCAGTCGCATTCATGGAACTCATGAACTGCGTATGCAGGCCGATGCTGGACCGGTCTGTGATTGTATTCATTGATGATATCCTGGTCCATTCCAAGACCCAAGAGCTGCATAAGGAGCACTTGAGAGAGGTTTTGGAGACTCTAAGGAGGGAGAGACTTTTTCGAAGTTCTCTAAGTGTGAGTTCTGGTTGCGCGAGGTGCATTTTATGGGGTACCTTGTCAACAAGAATGGTATTCTGGTCGATCGGACCAAGCTCGAGGCCGTAATGAGATGGGAGGTTCTGAGGTCTCCATCTGAGATTCGAGATTTCCTTGATTTAGCAGGTTCCTATCAGAGATTCATTCAGGATTTCTCCAAGATAGCGGTTCCTCTGACTCGGTTGACGAAGAAGACCATCAATTTTCGCTGGGGGCCTGAACAGCATGCAACTTTTGAGACCCTGAGGCAGAGATTGTGTGAGGCGCCGATTTTGACACTTACAGAGGGTGTTGAGGACTTCGTTGTTTATTTTGATGCATCGATCACGAGTTTGGGTGTAGTTCTGATGTAGAGGCGTCGCGTGATCGCTTACGCTTCGAGGCAGTTGAAGCCTCATGAGGAAAATTATCGGACGCATGATTTGGAGCTGGGGGGTGTGGTTTTCTCCCTCAAGATTCGGCGACATTACGTTTATGGGGTCCGCTGTACTATTTATATGGATCACGATTCTGAGGTATCTGATGGAGCATCCGAATCTGAATATGAGGCAGCACCAGTGGTTGGATGTGGTGAAGGTTTATGATTGTGAGACCATTTACCATCCGGGGAAGGCCAATGTGGTGGTCGATTCTCTTAGTTGCAATGCGGTCGCGACTCCGATCAGAGCTATTTGTTTGAGAATGACCATGATTACTCTGCTTTTAGAGCAGATTCGTAAGGCTTAGGTCGAGGCTACGAAGGAAGAGCACCGGAAGAGTGAGCGCATAGTGGGTCATGTGGCTTCCTTTAATTATGATAGCCGAGGATTATTGACTCTGCGTCAGAGAGTATGGGTTCCATATTTGTAACGGTGTGCGTCAGGTTCTGATGGAGGAGGCACACAAATCGAGGTTCTCCGTTCATCCTAGGGCAGCGAAGATGTATAGAGATCTTCGTCCTGATTATTGGTGGGCCTACATGAAGCGGAATGTGGCTTGGTATGTGGAGACGTGCTTGGCTTGCACGGAAGTCAAGACTGAGCATCAGCGACCTCACGACAAGATGCAGCCGTTGGATATTCCCATTTGGAAATGGGAGGAGATTACCATGGATTTCATTACAAAGTTTCCTTGGACTGTACGCAGAGTGGATTCGAATTGGGTCATCATGGATCGATTGACCAAGAGCGTGCATTTATCCCAATTCAAGAGAGTATCTCTGCGGAGAAGTTAGCTAAGGTATACATCAGGGAGGTAGTAGCACGACATATGGTTCCAGTTTCGGTGGTATCAGACAGGGACGCCCGGTTCACTTCCAGCTTTTGGAAGAGATTCCACGACGATTTGGGTACTTGTCTCCATTTCAATATGGCATTCCATACGCAGACTGACGGTCAGAGCGAGCGGAATATTCAGAACTCGAAGGATATGCTTCGAGCGTGTGTTTTGGATTTCGGTGGAAGTTGGGATACATATCTTTCGTTAGCGGAATTTTCGTATAACAGCAGTTATCACGCCAGCATCGATCGACCTCCTTTTGAGATGTTCTATGGGAGGAAATGCAGGACCCCGATTTGTTGGGTGAGGTCGGTCAGCGAGTCATGGAGAGTACTAAGGTGGTACTCAAGACCACTGAGTTGATACAGCAGGTTCAGAATAGACTCCAGACAGCTCAGATTCGGCTGAAGAGTTATGCTGACAAGCACCAATCAGATCTAGTTCCAAGTTGGGGACATGGTTCTCCTGAAGGTGTCACCTTGGAAAGGTGTCATCCGATTGAAGAAGAGGGGAAAACTGGACCCTATGTATATCGGTCCTTTCAGGTTTTTGGCCCAGGTAGGCTGGGTTGCTTATCGCTTAGATCTTCTCGAGGAGCTCTGTCAGATCCACAACACATTCCATGTCTCTCAGTTGTGGAAATGTTTAGTGGATGATTCTGTGGTGGTTCCATTGGAGGATATTCATGTGGATGGTCTCCTGAATTACATCGAGAGACCGGTAACGATTCTTGACCGGAAGATAAAAACCTTGAGGAACAAGGTTGTTGAGTTGGTGAAAGTTCAGTAGCAGCATCGTAAGGGTTCAGAATGGACGTGAGAGCCATAGGACGAGATGAGGGAGCACTACCCAAATTTATTTGAGGCAACGGACTTCGAGGACGAAGTCTGATTCAAGTAGGGAGAATTATAACATTCAAGTTTTGGTAAGTGTCTCTTTTAGCCCTTAATGCCAATTTGTCAACATTTTGGTCCCTATCTAGTACGTGGGTCGTACTCTATGAGTACACTTGGCGTACTAGCTCATTTGATGATCACGGGTTTCACCCACGTGTGCAGGGCGTACGTGGAGTACGCATGGCATACATACTGCAGGGAAAACCCCTAATTTTTAGGGTTTTCACCATATTTAAACCTCATTATAACACCTCTTGGACACTTATGATCACCCTCAGTCTCCTTTTACCCTAAAATCAAAACCCTAAGAGCATTTGGTGAGTTTTTGAGCATGAGAGTGATTTGTTAGTGTTTTGTGGTGAAGAAGAAGAAGATGAATACTTGGAGGAGTCGCTTAAGCTTGTAGATCCAGGATTACCTTCTCATTTCCAACCTTTTTGAGGTAAAAAGCTCACATCTTGATGATCATTTGTGTTAGATCTATTTTATGGAGTCTTGTGTGCATTTTGAAGTCTTTTGTGTTAAAGTTGAGCCTTTGATTTACTCCAGAAGCCATGGATGTTAGATCTTAGCTCCATTGTGGCCCATAGTTCATAAAAATGCAAACTTTATGGATGTTAATGGTCCATGCAAGTATTAAGACCATTATCAAGATCTTTTTGAGCTTTGAGTCCCATTAAGCCATGCATGGCTGTAAAGTTTCCAACTTTACGTGATAAGTCACCCTTAGGGACCAGATCTGAGAGTTTGGATTGAGGTCTCAACCGATTAAGTGCTTAACGGAGTGGGTTGGCAATGTGGGGAGTAAGTTGGGCGTACCCAGCTGGTATGTTGCACGTACTGGCCCCGGATGGAGTACGCTAAGCTAAGCATACGAGATAATTATGCCCCACATACTCACCAAATGGGCTTTTGGGCTTGACGTTCTCGGTATTGGGCCATGTTTTGGACTTTGTAAGCTTGGGCCTTGTTGGGCCATTAGACTTTCGTTTTAGACTTGGGGCTAGTATGTTGGGCTTCCTTGGATTTAGGCCCATGATGGGTTTTGAGCCTAATTCGGAAGATTGGGCCATAAATTGGGCTTGGGTTGCCATTTAGGATTTGGGCCTTTTGAGTGGTTGAGTTGGGGCTTGGCTTTGGGCCAAATTATATAAAGGGTAAAATGGTCTTTTATCCTGGCTATGGGCTAAATAGCTTAGATTCCTGGTTATGGGTCAACATTCAATTAATAGTTGGATATTATTTTGATGATGATAGCGTGGGGATTTTCCGAAGCAGCATGCATAAATTTATTGCGCATTTCAGTGGCTAGAGGTGAGTTTTCTCATTGTGTTTAGCGGGTCTAAGGCACCAATGTTGGCCCATGGTTTGTTCTGTTAGGATGCTAAATGTATGGGTGATTCTTGCATGTGTTATGTGCTTGTATATTTACCGGGCAGGGCCCGGTGATCATTTTGTATGTTATTTAGCTTTGTAATTATTGCATGTGTTATGTGTTTATCTTTTATATGCTTATATGTATACCAGGCGAGGTCAATGTTGGGCGGGGTCCGATGACTGATAGATTTGTATACCGAGCGGGTCTAGATTCCGGGCGGGCCCCATTATGTGTTTATTATGTATGGTATGTGGTTTTTGGGGAACTCATTAAACTTTGTGATTGCGGTTTTCAGTTTATGTTTCAGGTATAATTGGGTCGAAGAGGAAGAACAAGCAATGATTGTAGTGCACACACCATCTCATTCCACGTTTTATGATTACTCTGATGTTTTATGATGTATTTAATACACATTTTTCCACCATGGTTTCAGGATGATGTTTTGGATAATAGTTTTATTAATTTAAAAACGAAAATTTTTGGTTTTATTTTTGGGACGTTACATCCCACGCTTTTATAAATTAATAAAAAATATTTCTTCGAAAATGTTTTTTATTGGGCAAATGTATCTATAAATAAACATTGTTTTAAATAAACATAAATATATTTTTCTAAATAACCGTGAAAACAAAAACGTCACACTACCTAACACTTTCGTATTGTTGAGCACTAGAAATGGGTTTAACTTTAACATACTATTTGGTATATATCAACCGAGACAATAAATAAAATACATTAGCGATTGTAATTTAGTGTTTGGTCTGTTCTTTGCTTTCTTTGTCTTTCGAAAAAATAGTATATAAAATGAAAGAAGATATCTTTGTTGTGAGACATGACAAGTCCAATAACAGGAATTATAATATATGTTCTTTGTTTTCTTTGTCTTCCAACTCTAACCATCACAATATTTTTAATTTATTAAAACTTAACCTAGAAATAGAAGTCTTTTTTGCTTTACCGATATTATATGTGCATTGCTAGTTAAGTTCTCAATTCAATGGTGCCCATTAACAAAATCATATACTTGTTCCATTTCATTTTTTGTCAGAACCACCTAGAGTTTATAAACCATTACAAACTTAGAATCCCGTTGTAAATCTGTAACCTGCCAAAAAAACCACAATAGATTACCACCCGGTTAATATCCATACAAGAAATAGCAACATACTATTATTTATTTATTAAATATATTCCCATTACAACATTGTAGTTTCAAAATTCCACTTATAAAGAAAAAAAATTTACTATAGAGAACTTGGTACCAATATATAAAAAGATGAATAATTCATACCAATTATCTACTAAGGTCATTTGTTTTGTTAAGTCCCTTAAAGTGTCCATTGTGGGTCTGATTTGTCATTTGTATCAGGAAATATCTCTTTTTCGATGTTGATAGCATGTTGTGGTTTGTTTTTTCTTCCGATGGAAATTCTACCTTGTAAATCAGATGGATGTGCATCTTCCTCCCGCACCATTGAGCACAACTCATGAGCCCTTCAAAATACATAGTATGTTTTTGTTAAAAAAAAAAGGATGTTTTAAACCGTAATTAATTAAAGTAAATTGATTTTTTTTTTTTTTTTTTGCATTTGCTTCAATATTTTTTTGGTAAGGGAAGTGAAAACCGAACATATGTTGGTCTTCCAAGAAAAACACATAATTTTAGCTTTCTCTTTCCATAACCAAAAAACTATTGAAGCAAAAATACAAAAATAGCAATTATATATATATATATATATATATATATATATATATATATATATATATATTAAAGTTGGACAATCCTTAGGAACAGTACCTGACCAGGGTACTGTTCTTGGGTTGGTTAGTTGACGTGAGTTTGGTTAATCTCGATATCCACCGCCTCAAATTGGGATCTACTCTAGATATTTCCCGAACCTTTCATTCCCACCGCCACTATCCTCCACCGCCTTAAGCGGCTGTCATTTGTTAATTCCTTTCTTGCGTCTTCTTCAACCTCCTCAACCCAATCGTACACAATTAGAGGTCGCCGCCCTCTGTTTTTGCTTATATGCTTCCGTTATGCCTGCTTGCATTCCCAATTGTTACCAGAGGTCAGGCACGTCGATTGAAGGTATGTGTCTTTTTAGCCCTCTTCTACTTCTTCACTGTTCATGGCGCTGTTTGATTTCGGCCTCTGTGTTGAAGGTGGCCTGCCTCCATGAGCAAGATGGTTCCAAGTTCAATTTTTAGTTGTCAGCTGTTCTCTCTGTTCGATACTAATGTGACGGCCTCTGTCGGTCCATGAAGATGACCTCTAAGTGTTGTTTGTTGATTCCTTGCATATCAAAATCGAATTTCTTTTTCTATAGTCCACATCCGTCTTGCAACGGGACCATCGACCCCAACTGTCTATCAGGTTATTTGGTTTGGGGAGAGACGGAAGACGGGGGAGGACCCCGTCTACCACATCGTTCGTTGTCGGTGCCCGTATGGAAGGTTTACTTTACGCACCCATTTTTTTCTTTTTTCACCTGCGATTATAGACCCTCTACACTACCTGTGATTAAGATGCCTTTTGTGATTTTCAGATTGTAGTGTTCTTCTCAACCTGTCATCTTCATATGCTTTCTTATATCCACCGCTACCTTGACGTTTCATTGAACCCAGGTACGTTTCGCAATTTGAATTAAAAGTTTTTTCCTTATGCATATTACTTGTCAATGTTGGTTTATGGAGTTTTTGCTTTCGTATGTATATGGATAATCGAATCGTTAAAAATTAAATTTTTGCTTGTGGTGATTTTGATAGTTTGGGATTGCTTTTAGGGTTTCAATTATATTCTACTTTGTTCAGATTTCTTTCCTATTATGTTTCAATTTCAAATAAAAAAATCTTTTATTTGAATTTAGATTGAATGATTACAGGTTCATAAACACTATTGTTCCCTTTTGGTGATCAGGGTTTCATGAAGTAAGTTTATGATCACGATCAGCTTATCTGAAAACTCACTTTGTCTTCTGATTGTTGACCACCACCAGTCAGGTTAGATCTATCAAATCCATGACCTGCTACTCCTTACTATATGTTTAGTTAGGATATGTCAGATTCATATTTTAAAGGTTTTGTTATTTTTTCTATTTATGAAGCAATCGTGCTGGGTGTTTTATGAAATGCATCAAACACTTTGAGGGCTAATCAGACACCTCTTTGGAACAAAAGCAAATGATGAACTAATCTTATAATCATCATCAACACAAGGGTTTCAAATGGTAAGACTTTCAGATGTTGTAATCATATTCTTCCAATCATTATTTAAGAAAAATCATCTCTAAATGGATTGTCTAATTCTAAACAGAAATTCTACATGGGTTGCAATTATGTGATCAATAGGTATCTTTCCCTACTCAATTTCGTTATTTAGAATAGGATTGGGTTCTAATTCCACATTTGGCTTGACCTAATATTGGGGGTATTATGATATTGATGAATACTTTGATCCAATTTATATATATATATATATATATATATATATATATATATATATATATATATATATGTGTGTGTGTGTGTGTGTGTGTGTGAGAGAGAGAGAGAGAGAGCCTAAAACTCCAATGTTTGCTAGGTTACGAAATTTCCAAAGTGATTATATTGTTTTTGTTATTTTGTGGCAAAAGTTCCTTAATTTGGATAATATGTATCTGGTTTATGTAATTTTTTTGATTTGTGAAGAAAGATTGTAAGTAATATAAACTTAATTTTTGGATTTTTCTATGGTTTAATTCTTTTAAATGGTTGATTTTTTTTTTTTGCAGATTATTGCAGAATAACATCACAGGGGCAATTCCATCTTTAGTTCATTTAACAGCCCTTCAATACATGTAAGAAAATTCACAAGGAGATTTTTTTAGTTTTTTATTAACTCCACAATGTGAATTTCAGAAACACTTCTGTTATTTATTATTATTATTTTTTGGATTTTATCTTGAAAAAATATCATCAGGTCAACCAAATGATGACGCTTTTTGAAGCTTGTCAAAATTATAAATTGCTTTAATTGATTGACTGTTCATTTTGGTTTTATTTTTGAATGAATCTTTGTGCTCTTGGAGTTTACATGAACCTGTTTAAACATGAAAGTGCTAATTGTGGCTTCTGTTACTTATTTTCTTGATGTTTCCAAAGTTTTTCTTCACTCATCACTATTTGCTTCCACCGCCTCACCAACTTTTCGGTCAGCATCAACACCCATTGTCAACCAATGAGGTTTTGGCCCCGATCTCTTTCTCTATATATCTGTATAAATGATTGATTTGTCCCAAATCTCTTTTCATCCGATTTTTTATCTTCTATTTATCAACAGGAGATTCAGGTTCGTTGTATCATACATAAGCTGTAAATGGAAATATTATTTCACATGTATATTTTAATTTTTATTATAAGTCAACCACATCTTTATTCAAGATTTTAGTTTTCTTCTAAATCTATTTTTTTACTGATCAAGAAATGTGACGTGTTTGTATATATGATCAATTCATCATTTTTTACTATTTCGAATTAAAAAAAAAAACAATTTTACAGATTTTGATAGTGATAGCTCATTTGGAGCAGGATCTTGCAAGAAGAAGGTATTATTTCACTCATGTTTTTAAATGTTTATTCTGCTATAATATCTAAAGCCTTTTTTTTCAAATTTCTAAAAGCAAGCAGGATTTTGAAATTGAAAAAGATTTTAGCTTTTGGCTGAACATGATAGAAACCACAAACTGCAGGGACCTTTTTTTTTTAAAAAAAAAAAGAGTAAATAACATAAAATGATTTGCACGCTTTCTATTTTTTATTGTATGAATTGGAATATTTTTGAAATTTGGTGGTTATTTTACGGTTTACCCCTACATTGATTTAAAGGTGTTAGATTCAATCACATTTATTTCATATGACTGTTTCTTCGTTTTATGGTGCTTAAATGATTCTATTTAACCTCATATTTTGGTGTTTTTAAATAAGAGTAGAGTATGTTTTTAATTTCTGTAGTTAATTTTAGATTTTAAAAATGCAGTTCTCAACTTCTTCTTATTCTTGTCTTTGGATTTTGAACTTCATCTATGGCTTTATGGATGTTGTAGGCACACAAGTTTTAAGAAGCTCAAGAAAATTTTGAAACCATTTTGACAGATGAGCTTTCAATCAATGCCACACTGAATGGATGGTATCATTGGGTATCTTTTGGTTTGGATATGCTTTCAAATGAATTTTTTTCATGCACATCATTTTGTAAAAATTTATTATTGGTATGGATTCCACAGTTTATCGTCCAAAAGTTCATGTACTACTCATCTAATTTTATGTGGTTTGAATTCAAGTTATATCTTTGTAGATTATAATAATAAATAAATAAATACTTTTGTTTGATATTAATGATATTGTTATTACTTTAAATTCTATTGTTAGATATTAGGGTATGGATGGGCTGGAATGTCTAGAAATCAGGGGTAAAAACTGCATCTACATACTATTTTTATAGTTACAAATTATTTCTTCTAACATTTTTGGACCAAGCCGCCCCTACATATTGTTTCTATAGTTAAAAGTTTTTTATTCTAACATTTTTGGACCAAACTGCCCCTGTATATTTTTTCTATATTTAAAAAAAAAATTAGTTTTAAGTTTTTTGGACCAAACTGCCCCTGCATACTGTTTTTAAACTTAACAAAAATTCATTTTAACAATTTTGGACCAAACTGCCCCTACATACTATTTTATAGCTAAATTTTTTTTGATTTAAAAGTTTTGGACTGAAATGCCCCTGCATAATGTTTTTACACATAAAAAAAATTGAATTTAACAATTTTGGATGAAACTGCCCTTACATACTCTTTTTATAGTTAATCTTTTCTTTTAACAGTTTTGGACAAAACTATCCCTACATATTGTTAATTTGGTTAGGACCAAAAAAAGTACACAAATCCGGACCCCGCTTCACCGTTCCTCGGTTACAACACTCCGCTTTGTTCCGGTTTTGCATTGGCTAGCTGGCTCTAATTTTATTTCATTCTTATGTAGGTTTCGACGAATTTGAAAGGAGTTTCAAGGTCGGCTTCTGAATTCCAAGTATCTCACCTCTAATTTCGGATTTCAACTAGCTTAGACTTTGATTTTATTGTAACTTGCCTCCAGATTTCATCACTATTTGTGTTGTGTTTTTGGTTTCACCCAAATTTTGAACAGGGAATCCGCCATCTGTGGATGTCGCCGATTGGGATATCGAGTTCGCTGCCAATGCAACCCTCGATTTTCCGTCGGTGTGGCGGGAGGAGTAACGATTCAACTCCTCCCAAACCTTCGGTGTCTGTTAAGCGCTTTCAATGAAGTCGCCGACAACATGAAGCAAAATTCACCAAAAAAATATTATTTTAATGTATTTTATTGGATTTATGGGTAAAATAAAAAATGTAGATGGTTTGATTCAAAAAATGACTTATTTGATAATTGATCATTTGTGTGTTTTTTTCCATACAGGGATTTAGTTCTCACGTAGCAAACATCATTCCTGCAACAACAATTCTCATGGTACAACAACAGAAACAACAGCAGATGGGAATCTTTATGTCGCTATTCCTTAGGTAAAGCTCCTTGCTGTTAATATATTTAATACAAGAAAATCATTCCATTCTTACAATGGAATGCAAAGCCTGATTCCATTCCATGCAGAGACATCTGAACCTTGGATGCATTCAAGGGACATTCCAAGCCTACAATTGGCAACGCGACATAAGGTTGAAGTACCTATTGACGGCACTGTGAGACTGTGACTTTTCCATTTTTAGGTTATAGATAGTAAACTTTCGATCGTATCTGTTTAGCTCCATGCCCCGCAACGCGAGGCTCCTCATCTAGTTTACTATAATTACTAACGATTCATAAAAAAAGATTAAACATTCATACTGTGTGGTAATTAATCCCAAGTCATGTAGCACATACGGTACGTAATAAAAAGAGTTTCCTAAAGTTAAATCTTTCATTATATACAGAAGAAATAACAAAAAGAATGATATAAATAATGCAAAAGAAAATTTGTGGGGGTCCAAAACTCCAAAAAATTAGCTACCGCCACCAACATGTATAGAGTAAATTTTAAGAATGGTCCCAATGGTTTTGGGTAATTTGCACGTTTGGTCTCTAACTTATTTTTTTAACTTGGAAGGTCCTTACCGTTTGTTTTTGTTGCGCCCCTGGTCTTTGTCTTACAAAAAAGATTATTTTGCCCTTAGATTTTTTAATTTATTTAAATAAACACATTCTCAACCCCACTTCCAAATCACCTTACCTTACATTAACTACCCCAGTTTATTTAAATAAATTAAAAAATCAAAGACAAAATAGCATTTGGAGCGGGTAGCTGGTAGCTTTTAACTTGTAATTTTTTGTTAAACGCTACATGAAGTAGCATTTGGATTTTGAGTGTTTTGTTTAAACTAAACGCCAGAAGCTTGTAGTGCCCAATGTGGCTTTCCGTTCAAAAATGACGTTTTGTCAAATGCTAGAAGCTATAAGCTCTCAAACGCTCCCAAACGCTCTGTGTTGACCACGGGCGTGTTTGGCACGGAGCTTTTGGAAGCGTTTTCAAGCTTCTAGCTTTTAGCTTTTGACAAAACACTTTAGTTTAAACAAAAATCTTTGTTTGGTAGTACGAGCGTTTAACTTTTAGTTTAAACAAAATGCTCCAAATCTACAAGTTACTTCATATAGCGTTTAACAAAACGCTACTGAGCTTTTGAAATCAATTTCCATAATTACCCTTAAAAATATATTTATATATTTATTTATTTTTAATGAATTGTCTTTTTATGTAATTTTATATATTTCAAAAACTTCCAACTACTTTGGCCAAACACGCATATAACAAATAAAAGCTACAGCTTCCCGCTACTTGCTACCCGATTCCAGCTAACAACTACTTTTGTCAAACACGCCCCACGTCTAGTGTTTGGGAGCTTCTGGCTTCTAGCTTTTAAGAAAACACTAGTAAAAAAGAAAAAGTCTCGTTCAGCGATAGGAGTGTTTAGCTTTTAATCTAAACAAAACGCTCCAAAATCAAAAGCTACATGGAGTAGCTTTCAATAAAACGTTCAAAATCAAACGCTACCCGCTCCCCACTAGTTTTGTTGAACACGCCCATAAACTGAATCGACTCAAATCTTTATATCATATTTTTTTTAATTCAATATTTAGAAATATATATATTTATATTCAAAAGAAAATACATGTGAAGTTTGGTTTTAGATTTAATATAAACTTATAATGTTTTATATTAAAGGTTAACTATGAATATATATTTCCTATAATATTATATACATTGCATTATCAAAATAAGAATCATTATGTAGATTTTGGCTTGTTATTAATTTGGTTCTATTTTGGATTTTTCTCGTAAATAATTCAATACAACTGAAACATGTACGATTCTTTTAACATACGCTATTAAATCGCCCGTACTTGGGACTTGTTATTTATTTATTTATTTGGTACTATTTTAGACGCCCCTATGAATGCAAAAATACGGTATACTAATAAAAGTTTATATAGAACCGTGAACTTTAACCAAGAAAAAATACAGTAAATTTACATAATATGATCATAGTGATCATAATATGATAAATTCAACTCTGATCTAATGTCTTCTTTACCAACTGTTACCACAGGAATACCGGCAAAGGTCTACTGAGTTCGATCTTCAGGTTTGAATCTTTAAAGTTCATTAGCCACTTAACAAAACAATTAGGAGTACCCATGAATTTTGTTTGTACATGGGTCTTGACCTAGGGATTGTATGATGGACCATATAGTAGCAACCATTCCAGATTTTGAAGGTCTAATTTTAAAAGATCTTGAATGAATGGTTTCAAGATTGATGTCTTTATATCTTGGAAGACCCAAAAAGTCAACCCACATAGCATAACTGTTTTTTCAAAAGAATCATAAGCAAAACCAACTACAACCTTCACCCATTTTAAGAGTTGAGGCAACAATGAAGGTGCAATAGGTTTCCTTTATGGGCATAAGGGGGAGTGTTAGAGGGTCCACTAAGACAGAGATAGTAGGCTTAAAGTTGTTCTTTCATAAGCAAATGTGGATCTTCAATCCATCATCCTACCATTAAAAATCATGAAAGGTGATTAAAAAGCAGATTCATTTTAACCAATAATAAGAAAACATAAATCTAGAAAATTATGCGGATGAATTTACCTAATCCTTTTATCATTAAAATTAGATATCGATAAATTTACCTCATAGAACATAAATCTCTATTTCTCGGTCCCTTTCGTCATCTACCTTCTTCGTTAGCAACAATCGAACACACAAGCACAAACAAGCGATTTGTAATTTTTTTTATTTACCTTGACGTGGCCATGTAGACCGATCAGTGCATTGGTTGACTTCAAATCTGTATGAATCACATTCAAAGAATGAAAACAACCCAACCCAAGAACCTGAAATCATGACTCACAATCACTTTAATTAGCAAAATCATATGATGAACATGCAACAAAAATCTCCGATCACTAGTTAATGGGTTATGGTCACGCCAAAAACCGTAATTGTATGCCTATAGTCACACTTTTTTTTTCATCGGAAGTGTCACTGAAGGCTGTGCCATTTTAGGCATTGTATAGCCACTTTAAAATTTAGTGGGTGTATCATATAAAAAACCGTGACCATAGCATAAAAGTGTGGCAATAGGGTGGAGAGTTTTGTTGTTGTAATCTATCATCTTATCTAATATTGTGGCTTTAAACCCTTTCTAGACACATTTTAGTTATTTTAGTGATTGTCTTTTACAGAACGGTCACATGAATTTATTATCACTGTGACATTTTGCTAATAGTTTGTCACAAAAAAAAATGTTTATTATGACTATTGACTATCTTTTAGTGACACTAAATTAAGTGAATCATGGCCATGCTTACAAATGATGATTTTATTTTCACTGTGGCGTTTTGCTACTAATTCGTCACACAAAAAAATGTTCATTATGTCTATTGACTATCTTTTAGATACATAAAATTAAGTGAATCACGACCATGTTCTCATAATGGTTACATGAATTTATTTTCACTGTGACGTTTTGCTGATAGTTTGTCACAGAAAAACTATTTATTTATTATCACTATTGTCTATCGTTTAGAGACATACAATGAAGCAAAACATGACCAAAAATATTTTAAAGACATGTAATATTTTTTAACTATAATTATCTTATAACTTATAGCCACATACGTATTATTTATCATGATCGTTGCTATCATTCAGACCTACAAAAAGTTGAAAGTGTAACTATATTATATCTTTTCGAAATAGAAAATCAATTAAAACATGAATATATTTGAATAAAAACATGACTATAGAAAATCAATTAAAAAGTTGAAAGTGTACTTTATGACCACAACAACCTGTGTTAAGTATGACTTATGTTATCATTTAGATATGACTTATATTATCATTTAGACACTCAAAATTGTTGAATGTGACTATTGTTTGTACTATAGTCATTAACACATAATTAAACTATAGTTATAAATGACTTATAGTCACATAATATTTTTTAAACAGTGACAATTACAGAACTTATAGTCACATGAAGCTACTAAAATATGACGGATTGTTATGATTTTGACACAATTATTTGTCATTGGTAATACTCTTTAGTTTTTAGTCACGTATATTAAACTAAAACATGACTATAAAATCATTGGAGACATGCAACTAATATTTATTGTCCATATTGTTTACTGTTTAGCCACACGGATCATTGTACCGAATACACGGTTTTGTTAGTTTATTTTTTAAAATTTAACTGTTAAATAAATACAATTGGTAGAATATAACTATTGTGTTACGAAGTATGAATTGGAAAAAACTATGTTAATACTTACTAGTCATTAAAAAAAATGCAATAACTATTATAGAACCTTTAGTTACATGAAGGTACAAATACAACTTACAAAACTTAATAATTTTAAACGGAAAAAACTATGTTACTTGTCATTACAAAAACTACAATAACAACAAAAATAAAGCATTCAACAACTCTTGAATCATTCCGGCAGTTCTTGTTTGGCAAATCAGCAAAACCTAAATTAGGAGTTGCACCAGATTGACAAAAATAATAACACTAAATTTTATTGTTTAAAAATCAGCAAAAATGCCTGATAAAGCCTTAAAATCCAAAATTAGTTTACTAATTAACAATCGTATTGAATTGAAGATTACCTTGAGGTTCACTTGCCCATTAATATTTTCCATTGATGAGTGATGTGATGACTTGTATAAAACTGAATACCTAATGGCTTGTATGAACTTAATGTTTCAAAGGATAAAATTGTTTCATTGTATGCAAAAAGAAAAGAACAATATATGTTTAACAGTTCTAGCAAAGTACATAAAAGTTCATCATCATTCTATCAAGATACTATTTTGTGATCTTTTATATCATAAGTTTCATTCCATATCCTTTCCACCACAGAGAGAATGGCACACCTGAATACCTGTATTACTGAAATTGTTAATAGTAAAGAAATGTAAATAGCTGATTTTGATGAATCAATACTTTATTTTCTTAATTCGATCATGTATTAGTATGTATAATATAGATTGTTACAAATGATGGTATAACAAAATACATAAATGAGATAAGCAAGTCCAATCGTACAACGGTTCGTACAAATAATCTTTTTTAGCAGTTTATCATTTCATTCAAGATGAAAACCAAATCTAAACCATTATATATATATATATATATATATATATATATATATATATATATATATATATATATATATATATAAAATTGCTAACTAAGAGGGTGTTTGGTATAAGTTAAAAAGAGTGTTTGGATATAAATAACTTATCAATATATCATACCGGAAATAAGTCAAAATCTATTAGTAACTCCCCCTAACTTATTTGTTTTTAAGTTATAAACTATAAGTTAAAAAGTGCTTATGAAAAGTCATAAGCTTAGCCAAACACCCCCTAAATTTCCAAAATACAAATAAACGTACAAATTATAACTAGCTTAAATAGTGACTAACCATAACCAAGCTCTAAAGATATCTAAGAGTATCTAACCAATTTTCTAAAAAAACATCTTGAATTTACCGGAGACATTGTGGACAACCCAATAGTGCATCAAACCATCATGAACTTGAATAGGAACTGTATGCATTCAGATCTAATTCGCTGGGATTGTAGCATGAAGATCACCACAAGAAGCTCCATAATATGTGAAACGAAACCCTAGAATTCAAAATTTTAAACAAATAAGTTATGGTTGTTAGAAATTTTTGTGGAAGGGTTGATTGATTCAAGGGTTAGAGATGGAATGAATTGTAATCGCAAGAGGGGGCTTCGTTATTGTATCTCATATATGATGATAGAGATCTCTTGACGTCGTTTCTCCCTGTGAAGCATGCTCCGTCGCCTCTGCACCGCTCTTTTTTTCTCGATTTATTACTTTACTAGGCGAATCCTCGCGCGTTGCGCGGGAATAGAATTATATAGTTAAAATAATAACTTTTACCAAATTATTGTTTAATATTTCTACTTTGAAACAAAATGTTAGTAGTAAAGCAAACATATAGTTACCATATTAGTTTTCTTAAACATTATAGTTTAATTTTTAAGTCATTGTGATATATACAACTATTTGATAATTTTATAAACCATTTAAAATTGTGTAAATAATATATCAAATGAATGATAATATAACGGGTAACAAAACATATGAACAAAAAATATGAACAGCAACTCTTAAAAACATAAAAATAGAAAAACATCTATTATAACATTTGTATTAAAATATATATATATATATATATATATATATATATATATATATATATATATATATAACGAATAATAAAAAATATGAAAAATAAACAGTATAACTTTTAATAACATAAAAAAACTAAAAGATCTATTATAACATTTATATTAACTCTTCATATTTAAATCACAAATCTCTTCAAATACATTAATGTTTTTTAATGAGCAAAACTTTACAACCTTATAAAAGAAAGGAAAATAAAAAGTTATTAGTGATTACTAATTAATAATCATAAGTTAAAAACTCTTGAGTTGTAACTAATAAATATACATATATTAGAAAACTCTTGATTTGTAGTGTGAGTTTTAAATGAATGTGATACTTGGAAATGTGTATTTATTATTATTATTATTATTATTATTATTATTATTATTATTATTATTATTATTATTCGTCTAAATAATTGGTTTTGATGCACCATTTTAATCTATTCAATTATTAAACATAAAGATATTTAATTATAAATTTATAACCTACATAGGTGCATATACATGTTAAACAATCACATATAATATATATATATATATATATATATATATATATATATATATATATATATTTGTAAATGTCATATGTAATTCTTTTCGTAGTAATATGGATAAATTACTTTCATATGAAGAACATATCATGATAAGTCTATCATAATTACATATCAAATGTTAAAAATTATGTTATCTTTTAAATATTATCTTTTAAATATGTTGTGTAGGATAGTCTAACAAAAAAATAATAGAAAATAAACATAATCAGAATAGAAAAACTACAATCAAATAAATAAGAGCATTGGGTGGTTGAATATATAAATAAAGATGTTACATAAACATATATTTAAATCAAAAGAAAAGAACTAATATTCATCAACTTTGCTCAAACAAAAAAAACCGATATCCGTTTTCTAAATCTTCTTTCTTCATTTAACACCATTCAACCATAGAAACTTGATGACAATTCTTCACTCACCTGCAATCAAAATATTTTTCTTGAAAAAGAAGAATCGGAAAGATATTCCATGCAAAACATTGATGTTTGGAGAGTCACATTCAAGATTGAGCAATACATACAAATCACATATAACGATTAAATGAGAAAGTGAATATAAAGAAAGAATAGAAAAGCTTCATTTATTTTGGTTGAAAGATATTCCAAGCAAAACATTGATGTTATGATATCCTTCTTACATGTAAGATTTTATATAACACAAAAGACACAAAAGATTGACCTTTTTATAGTAAACGTTTCACTAAATGCTAATTAAACATAATATAAGTTATAAAACTTTTGAGTGTTAAATCATAATTAAGAAAATTTTTGAGTTGCATTAGTTAAAAAATGGGTTTCAAATGAATATGGTTTGAGAAAGTTAAAAAATGGGGGTTTCAAATGCATGAAATTTAAGAAAAAATGTTAGCTTTATAAGTATGTATGATTGTATCTCGGTTTGCAAAGTTGGGATTGAGTGCGAGATTCATGAGGGATATATTTTAGGGCTAGAATATTGAACTTTCAAAATATTTTGGGTGAATTTGAAGGTATTTAGGATACAAATATCGGATTTTTATTTTTTTGGGCAATTTCAATCGAAAATTAAAAAACAAAAATTTAATGGAGAATCATTTTTCCTCTTTTTTTCAATTAAGATATAGTATAAATATATTTAATAAATATAAGAAATTTCAATATCACAAGTTGTCACTTTAAATAATTACATTTTTGTAAAATAAGAAGATGTATTTCTAGCCAAATATCGAAGGATAAAAAAATCGATGGTACTCCTAAGAAGTAAACAATATTTTTTGTTGTCTTAAAATAATTAAAACTCTAAGTTCTAACCTTTAAGTCATACACCATAAGTTATAAGATATAAATCATAAGTCATAACCTTAAGTAGGGATGTTATTCGAGTCAGAACCAGATCGAACCGACCCGAAAACAGAATAAGGCTAATTGGAGGAAACGAAACTCGGACCAATTAATCTAATACGGGTTCGGTTCGGTTCTGGTATTAATCTGTATGTGTCAGTTATTACCCGAATAATTTGAATAACATTAAAAATATGATTAACTACCTAATATAACTGAAAATAACTAAATAAATTGTATTATGATTCCATAACCCGAATAACTCAAATAACATTTACATTCTGATTATACACTACTAGAAAAATAGCCTTTTACGACGCGCGAACCATGACACGTAGTGATTTATGATACGCAAAGGTGAGTGTGTAAAACATAATGTCATCTCTTCCAAAATTTAAAGGATTTCAGACGCGCATTTTTGCGTGCCCTAAAATTAGTGTCTAAAAAAAAAAAAAAAAAACACGGAGGGCACCTGCGTGTCGTCTACGACTGTCTCTTTATAAATTTTAATAGAATGCGCGCGTTCCATCCGGGGAAAATGAAATCCCAAAAACTTAAAATCCCCGCCTTCGTTTTTTTCTCCCTCCACTTTAATTTCCCTAGTAGCTAGGGCTTTTTTCAAGAACTTGCCCTGATTATGCCCTCCTGTACTGCTCGTTCTCTCTTCAACTTCCTTTTCTCTCCTTTTCACTTTGACAAACCCTTTCTCTTCTTCTCAGTTCAAAACGTCGATAGCTTCTCCCACCTCCGACGTTTCTCTTGGTGTTGGCGCCTCCCACCTCTGACCTCCGTCTAGCCCCGCCCCACCGTCCAACGCTTTCCAGCGTCACCCAGCCAATGGATCCCCTCATCTCAGGCAATCTCACCTCGCCTGCCCTTGCCAGCAACATTAGGTCCGGTGACCTTAGGGTCATTGCTTCTATTGCTCAAATTTACAAGCCCTATGTCATATTAAGGTATGTTTTTCTTGATTCTAACTTCTCAATGTTTTCGTTCTTCTATAAGAACCCTAGCTTTGCTAAATCTCTTTTTCTTTCCGGCTTAATTTATCTCTATTTCATTTACGATCGAAGGAACAAACTTCCGATATTTGGTGAAACTAACAATCGATGATGTGTGCTTAGGTGAAATAATCGACTAAGGTTAACTAGGAACAAAGACACATGGAAACGGGAAAGGGGATGAAAAAGAAACACACAATATGTTTGATTAGGTGAAATCATCGGTTTTGGCAATTTTCTTGCCATCATTGGTACTACCGGAAAGCTTAGTTAGCAGGAGGAGTCGCTTCACTTTGGCTAATGCAGATACAGCAGTCTCTGCAGCATCAATGGAAGATGATGTTTTGGCTAATTTGATCAGAGGCTTCACATCCCCTTCTACAATATAAGAGATTTTGTTCTTGGACAAAGCACCCAAGGCCCGAGCTGATTGAGTGGCAATAATTTGAGTGTTGCTTGTTAAAAGCTTCATCAAGGATGCACAACCTCATCAGTTGCAAGACTATCACATATATCTTGACGAATGCTGAAGAGATCAGCCAAGACAGAAGCTACATGTTCCTGTGTTTCCTCATTTGAAGAATTAAGAATCTGAACAAGCGATCTCAACCATTTATAAGCATCTGATCCTTTTTGAACAAGGTCATAATGTGATGCCATGGTAAACACATGACCTAGTACTTCAATTTTGTGGGCTTTTGATTTTGGGGTGTCCCCCCAAAGCAGAGCTAGTAGCTGATTAATAGTGGCAGCATCTGCCATGCGTATAAGCTTTCTTAGTGCCTTCCCTGAGGCTTCTTGTCCCTTTGTTCCACCAGTTTTCAAGAACCATAGGAAAACAAGAATTGCTTCAGCACTTTCAACACATGCATAGATATCTTCGCTGTGACAGCATAATTTCCACAGAACATAAGTCGCATCCTCCCTCGCTTTATCAGATCCAGTTTCTAGTTTCCAATACTAATATACGTTTCTCAAATTGAAGTATTTGTTGTTCATGATGAATTACTTCACATTATTAACGCGTTTAGCTCGCAATCACCTATATATCTATTGACATTATTGATGATGAGATGGGGGCATTCATGTCTTTTTTGCACACAACAAGTTGCAAGTATTGTCCCATTGATTCTTTTCTAGATGTTTAATAGAAGTCTGTATAAGAGCACATCAAGATGCAGTGCTTTCTTTGACTTCTTCGCCCGTTTCCCTTCTTCTCACGCCATCTCATACCCATCTTCAGCTACTAACAAACTACACCCACGACCTTTCTTTCTTTAAACAAAAATCTCCCAGCCTTACTCTACAAGCTCTCTTTCTCTATATCTCTCTCTAAACCTAACACTCCTCGACCATCTTCCCATGATTACTAAGAAACAACACAAAGAATGAACCAATTCAATACTTTCAGTCATATTCTTTACAAAAGAACCTCAAATTTTACATGAACTTGGTTTCAATAGTTTCATTCATACCATAACCAGTGTTCAGAAAGGAAAGATGAACCGATTAAGAATATAGAAAAAGTGATGTCTCCTACCAGGGTCCAACCCTTGAGATCGAGGGAGTTCTTTGGGGAAATCATGTATAATCGATGCCTAAGGAATTCGTCGTCAATGACAGCTGGAAAACGACAATGGCGGTGAAAGATTAGGAGTCTGAGAATCGCTTTCATTATCTTCAAAGATTTCGTTAGTCGTCTTTTCTCATTTTTATTTCTCATCTCAAAAATCTATGTTTGTATGTTTATTTTAGGGTTTTATTTTGTGTGTTATTCAGCCCCACTCTTGCTCTTTATCCACTCAGGTAAGCTACAGTTTTATTGCAAAAACTGCTATGTGTTTTGTACGTAAAATCTTTTGATCATTTGTTTTTGGTGGAGTTTAAAATTAAGAAATCATGTCTTGAGTTGCTGGAATTCTCTTTACCCATAGTGCTTTGGCTTAATATTGATATTTGATTGTGCTATTTGACCATATACCATCATAGGTTTTCATAGGTTCACTAATGTGTGATCAGATAATGAAAGAGTTTTAGAGGCTACAGTTGTTTAAATAGTTCATACAATGGGCTGATGTGTGCTGTTATAGAAAGAAATAGACATCAATATTGAGTAATTGATTAGCTTATGGTGAGGATATTAAAACATGAAATAAAACCTGATAAATCTAGTGCATCATCTGTCCACATAAATAAATAAGTTCTTGTGTCTTCTTAGCTTAAATATAAATAAGTATCAATCTCTTTTCATGACATATACAGTTTCTTTTTACAGGTATAACAAAATGTCTGGAAGGAATCGAATGCCATGGGGCCCACGTGAGGGCCCAATACACCAGGCCCATGGGCCCCTCCCCAAATTACCTGTTCTGAAAGGGAATTAACTGTTGTGAAAGATGAGATTCATATATTAGGTTAAATCATCCCCTCATTACATGTTGAAAAAGATGCAAGAGCCTTTGTGTTGGTTGTTATCTTTTCCTGTAAAATTAAGACAACTCTTTTTCAATCTTACACTTCAGAAGCTTAAGTACAATAGACATGAGGTAAAATTGACATAAGCATATATATATATATATATATATATATATATATATATATATATATATATATATATTACTTTGTGTTGGTTGTTATCTTTTCCTGTAATGAAGTTGTTTGTTTTTTGTTTGGAAAATATTGGTTTTAGAAATATAATTATTTTTCCTGTTCTATGACGTATAAGTACACCCATACTAAAATAATATTAATATTTTTTTATTGTTGTTTAAAAAGCCGTAGGAGAGGTTTTAGATGGGATGAAGCCAACCTTGGTGAAATTGAAGCAAATAAACATGTAAGACAGAAAATCACAGAACCCAAAACTCCATATCATCCTATGATGCATGATACTGATGGTATTATACATATCCCACATTCCATTAAATTTAAATTAATTCAAGTGTTGTTGACTTGTTGTGGGATCTTTATCTCCTATTGGGGGCTCTGATAGTTTCCTTGAAGGAGATGATAACAGCAACATCAGACTGAATGTTGATGCAATTCGTTCAGCACTGAATGAGATGGCATCTTCTAGTAGCAACAGTAACTCCCATTCTGGATGGACATCTTCAGATGATGAAGATGAAGCAGATGTCATGGATCATGATCTAGGTTCTTCCTACTTCCTTCATCTTCACCCTTTTGCTTTTCTTTTATTCAAAAAAAAAAATTAAAATTAAACTGATGATATGATGAGGGTTCAGATGATGAAGGTGGGAAGAGTGCAAGAAGCTTTAGGGAGAAAAGAAAGGCGCACTATGATGAATATCGCAAAGTGAAAGAGTTACAGAAGAAGGAATCAATGAAAAAGGATGATGAAAAGCAATCCATTGTTGATGGTGTGGGAGATATAAATATCAGTATGCACTACAAAAGATAAGGACACGCAAACATGTTCTTTATTTCTCATCTTATTGGATTTATTTATAAAATCACTATTAAGTTATCTGATGAGCTTATTCTGTACATCAGAATGCAATTCACATATGAAATTCGAGAGGGTAGGAGAAAACGGGTTCTCTCGGTTGTAGGGAGTTTGGATGCTGCGGGAGATTGTGATATTGATTGTGATGAAGATACTAACAACTCTGTTTTTCCCTTACGTATTGTCACGAGGGGTATTTACGGTATTTTGTTACATGTTGGTGGTGAACTCGGGTGTTTACAGGTTTGCATGGGTGGGGTGTATGACTTTTAGTATGGTAATCGGTAAAAGGTAAAAGGTAAAAGGTAAAAGGTAAAAGTGAGTCGACATTATATCATATCATATTATCATATATTGATATGTTATCATATATGAGTGGCTATTTGATCAATGACAGTTGACACAAATATATAAAAGTGGGCTCACTCTATTATGATCTTTTTTACTCAATTGTCACATTACGTTTGGCCCAAAGTGAGTAGGCTTCAACAAATATTAATTCTTGTTTTTGTTTTATATTTAGGACAATGTTATTAAATATTATTTGTATTTTTTTATTCCCATGTTATTAGGTCCAAACCATGGATATTTGAATTTGTTGATTTTGGAGGTGAAATGAGACGAGATATATTTGCGTGTTTTCCAATCGGGTGACACTGAATTGGGTTTGTCATCAAAGTAAGGTTTGATTTAATCTCTTCAATCCTTAACACATTGATATGTCATATGTTAAAGTTGACTCAATCAGTTCGTGTTTTTGTTGTAAATTGTAAATTGTAATTTAGGGGATTCTTGGTCCATGTGCATCACTTGAGAAGGTTCATATAGTATTTTAAATAATGTTGACTCTTTGTTGACTTATTGTTGTTTTTTGTGCAGAAAGGTGCTTTATGTTCTAATACTAGTATTGGTCAAGGGGGTACTATTACATGGAAGGTGCTTCAATACACACTTGCTTACTCCATTGTACATAAACTAAGGAAATAGGAAAACACACAACGGAAATTGGAAAGCGAATGAAAATGACAAGTGATTTTGTGTTGTGTTTACAGGGTTGATGAAAGCGAATAGCTCTCGAGTTAGAAATGGAAAAGAAAGCTCAAGCCGAAAGAGATAAGATGCTGAAAATGCAAGTGTTGTATTCTTCATTTCAATTGTTAGTATGAAACATAGAGTAGATTAGATGAATGCAAATTTATATATTGTAAGAAATAGAATTGTATGACATTAAAGTTTATTCAATGGATTGTATTTTTTGTATATGGTATTTTATTTCTATTATGACACATTAAATGCAAATTTAATTTAAAAATTAATAAATATATAAATATATATTTTTTTAAATATTTAAATTTACGATACGCAAAAATGTGTGTCATCTTCATTTATGACATGGCCTTTCTTGACAGGGGCTTTCTTGATACGCATTGCGTGTCATTAACACGCGCGTCGTAAGGTTACGACACGCGAATGCGTGTCGTCTTTCTTTATGACAGGGCCTTCCTTGATACGCATTGTGTGTCGTAAACGCGCGTCGTAATTGCACGTCGTAAATGAGCGTCGTAAATGCGCGTCGTCTCTCTTTATGACAGGGCCTTCCTTGACGCGCATTTGCGCGTCGTCTGAGCCTTTTACGACGCGCAATGAGCGTCGTAAAAGGCTGTTTTTCTAGTAGTGATAAACACCGTATTTTTTTAATACTTGTATAGCTTATAATTCCATAACAAAACATTTAAATAAACAAAATTGTTGATTAAAAATTTATTGTAAACACGAATTAACTATTCTTGAGATATAAGAATGTAAAATCCAAACACCAAAATTTTGGTGTAGCTAGGTAAACTAGGATTAAAAATAAATGACTTTTCAATTCCCGATTAGGTATTTAGAACCAAATAAGCTCTTATTTGGGTAACCCGAACCGAAATACCCAATAATCGAATAATCCTAATATATATACTCGAAACCCGAACCGAATTACTTATTCGAGCCTAATTCGGTTCGATTCGGTTTAGAGTTCGGTTCAGGTTTTCAGTCCAAACACGCATCCATAACCTTAATTTCTAAACTCTAAATCATTGCTTTAAACCTAATACTATACACCAAAAGCCTTAAACCATAAGATAAAAGCCCTAAGCCATAAGCCACATGTGATATGCTATATGTCATAAACCATAAGCCCTATGTCATATGCTATAATTCATAAGCCCAAAGCCTTAAACCAAAAACCCTAAACCCTCTACAATAAGTCGTAATATCCTAAGCCTTAATCCATAAATCATAATCCATAGGCCCTAAGCCATGAACCATAGCCACGATGCATGTTAGGAAATAAGATGATACTTGTCAAAATTTGGAACAAATCCGATGCCACTTACCAAGTTTTGATGACCCTTATTGGGAAGTGATGAGGATAACAAGCAAAACTAAAAGCACACAAAGACATAATATTTACATGGTTTGGCCAAGGTAACCTACGTCTACGAGCAGGAGGGGAGTATTCTTTATTTCAGATTTCTCAAACATAGGTTACAGGTACAATTCACCAAAGATCCATCTATCATGAAGGATACAAAAGACACAAAATGACTTAGCATGCATCCCTATTTATACTTAAGGGGTCAGACCTAAAACCATAACGGACCAAGCCTAAAGGCCCATAGGCCCATGAATGGTGTCAACCAATCACAATTCACCATGAAACATCTTCTGAAACATTTATCCATGTCATACAGTACGTGTATATCAACAACGCGCATGATGGAGCACCTTGAGCCATAGTTGTAACGCTTGCAGATTCGGGCTAGTCAATTTAGATACAATAAAAGTCAAAAATGATTTTTTTGATAGAAGATTATTTAGAATGAATAGCATTAACCAAGTCATAGTATATGTCACGAGGGTTCCGTACATATAAAGAACATTGAAATCCGACTTATAAAGAACAAGTTATGACCCGACGAAATTTTGCGACAAAACCGACACGACGTCGCGTAACGTAAAAGAACGTCTAAATCAGACTTCGTATGAGAAAGTCGTAGTATACATTAAATTGAGAACATACATAAAATTGAGAACATACATAAAAAGAACGTCTAAATCAGACTTCGTATGAGAAAGTTATGATTTTTCTAAGCTTTGGCATAACAGTATACAACTCATAAATCAAAGTTTATATCGGTCAAATTTTAACCAAAATGATCTAACTGAGAATTGAAGATCTTATTAATACGAGTTAAAAGATAAAAGGACAGTCGAAACAGAGTCCGTATATAGAAGTTATGAATTTTACACGACCGTTAACAATGTAATCTTCTCATACTATTAAATTTAAAACCAGTCAAGAATTAACCAATGGGGTCAAAAGGAAATTTGTAGATCTTATCAATACCTACGCGTGGATGTAAAGAACGTCAAAAACAGAGCTCGTATGCAAAAGTTATGAATTTTTTAAGATTTGTTGTTTTACCTAGCATCTGACGCCACGTGTCAGCACCAGGCGAAGCCTTGGTGCCCACGCAAGTTCCAAACGTGAATGTAAGTTTCATGGCGTGAATCGCCCCCAGACATCCTATAAATAGAGGCGCAAATCATCCATTTTCTTCACACTTTCACCCTTCTTTCTCTCTCAATACTCCAAAACTCTCCCTGCCCTTCCCTAGTACTTCCTAAGTGTTAGAGACGGGTCCCGGAGCGATTGAAGGCTCCAAGAAGAAGAGCTTTCAGCTCAGAAGTTCTGCCCCCGCAGATCTCGGTTCCTAGCCAAACCTCCTAGTGAGTGAGTTATGCTTACCTTACTTTAAATATAGCTTATGTGTAAGTTCAATATCGTTATTGTGAACTTATAAACAATATATGTATTATAAAATATAGTATACAAGGTGTTATTATAATATCTTTTAACTACTATCGACATAGGAAATCTGGTTTAAAGGGCCACATAGGGTTGGTGGATTTCAAAAGTGCTATAAGGCCAAAATGTTTCTGCCCTACGGTGTTTCATGTTTGGCCCTGTTTGTATATAGTAGTTGAAAAGTATTGTATAACAACAATATCGCTCGTAAATAGCCGCTATAAATATTAGACTAAAATCTAGCGGTAATGATACTAGGTTTCACCGAAGGAAAATATAATTGTTAGAAGTGAAGCGTTGCCCGAGTTTGGAATTATCACTTTAACCAGCGAGTGCATAGTTACTTTCATCTTACACATAGATATGAAGTATTTAATATAAAATACGTGCTATGTGTGCATATTATCTGTGTTCCTGATATCTATGCTAGATAAACGATTTATACATGTTTACGTGATTTAAATTCTATACGTATTTTAATACTTATAAATATATTGGGTAGCGACGGGTGATGAGAGATAGGTGATGATAGAAAGGTGATGATAATTAGGTGATGATAGATAGGTGATGATAAATAAGTGATGTGAGATGAAAGGAGATACCATAACCTTGACCGGCGATGTGGCGATGTAGTCATCTACCAGAGTATAGGTGGTGACCACAGACTATTTCTAGACAGTCATATGGAAACACCAACAAGCTCATAACCTGTAGGTGATGAATTACAAGTTCAGGCGATATTGTAACTACGTATTCATGCGATGGTACTCTAACCCTTGCTATGAATTATGAGTTTAGGCGATGTTGTAACTACGTATTGATGCGATGATACTCTAACCCTTACTATGAATTACGAGTTCAGGCGATGTTGTAACTACATATTCATACGATGATACTCTAACCCTTACTAGACACGTATTAAGGGAATAACCCCCCCCCCCCCCCGAATCAGTACTATCTATGCGATGTAGGCGATGACCTTAGGAAAAGTCCTTAGGAACAAATATATAAGAACATGCGATGTAAAGAGATGATAGATAAATACGATGTAGGAGATGACCCTTAGGATGAGACTTTAGGGAAGTTTAAATGAAGAAAATGGGGATGGATAATCGGGTTAATTTTTTGACATAAATTATGTCAAGAAACAAATTAACTATATTATTGTGGGTTGAAAACCCTATGTACTCACCAGGTTTCCTAACCTGACCCACTCAGTTTATTTGTATCACAGGTGTTGATACGAAACTACATTACACTGAGAGATTAAATGAGATGTAAATCACTAGTGTAAATGAATGTAAGGTCTGTTTATGCTTATGTTTCTGTATTGACAATGACATCCCAAGGTTTTAATATAAACAAAATACTTTTCTTCGGAAATGCTTTGATAATATATTTATCATGTTTTTTGGGAACAAATTCTGCAATATTATTCTTTAAAAAATGAATCTGATTTTCAAATAAGCATAAATAATTTTTTTAAAATGACTGTGAATTTGGATGTAACTGATGGGTTTTGGCCATATGAACATTCCAATGTGCACATGCAAACCCTAATGCTTGGATCTAGGTTTCTCTAATTAAACATGCATTGAATCCAAGACTTCTAATGGCTAATAGAGTATAAGAACAATACAAAATCAGAGTTAGAAGCTTACCTTGAAACACTTGTTTGATCTTCTTGTTCTTGGAGCTTTAGAGTCACAAATGTCACTCCTCTAATGGCTTACAAACACCAACTAGCAAGAGGATGATTTGAGGGAGAGGAGAGGGACTAGAAATCGGCCAGGGTTTCTTTGCTTTTGCAGAGGTGCCGATTTCCCTTGCCCTAGGGGTCTATTTATACTTGTAAGGCTCCTAGGGTTTCACCCTTAAACCCTAGTTGGATAATCTTTACTCAAAGCAATCCAAATCCTTTCCAAAGATAAGCCCTTGGACGATTTGTGGCTTATCCCAAGCCCTTGAAATCGTCCAACCCTATCCAAGAAGGATTTACAGCCCAAAGTGTAACTATCAAACAATTGACAGTTTATACCCTCTTATTTAATTAATCTCTTTAAGTCACCAAATTAATTCTAATTAATTTTATGACTTATATTAATCAAATAACAATATTATTATTCCTTATATTATTCTCATAATATATTAATAATATTTATTCTCTCATAATAAATCATCCTATCAAGTTGCTATGGTGAAGGCAACCCAAAAGGACCATGCACAATCGGGTCAAATACTTGCCTAATATAGTTGCAGCCTTAGACACTATTCCAATAGTCTCCCACTTGGATAAGTCTAGTAACTATATGCACAAGTACAATTCGATTTGCAATCATAGCTCTCAAAGACGCTGTCAAACTCTAATCTAATCAATCTTGTCCTTTAGATAAGGGATCGTACAGTCCTCTGTTAGATATCATGCTGACAATTCTATGGAATAATTTGTCTAGCATTTGGTTTCTCGATCTCCGATTCATTTGACATAGAACTTAATCGAACACATCAATTCAGTTCTGACCGGGCCCGGCACATAAGTCAAATCAAATCATCGAGTGGCCGAGATATCGCTTTTACCCTCTTGGGATAAAAGTAACAGATAAACTTCGACTTATGTGCATTTACTTATTCATCAATCAACTATACACAACAATGCGTTTTATAACACCGAGTTACTGATGCGTTTTCGCATTATCAATGTACAACCAATTAACAAATAACAAACCATATATCTAGGTTTTAAGACTATATGATATTATCGTCTTGCGATCACCCTTTTATATCATATTCCATAAGGTGATTTCAGCAAGCGCAGGTTTGTTCCAATTCTCAAAACTAGTTCATAAGCACTCATGAACGTTGCAGCAACCTTTTGCTATGTCTAATACCGTTTAGACAATCTACACACCAATTCATGACAATCTTCATTCACATCTACTTCCAACATATGAACGATTGTGGACAATTTGAATAATTCGATTATTCTTAATAAACTCAATTATTCTGGAAGTCAAAACATGCAAAATGAAACAATAGTTAAACAATTAACATAAGACAGTAACATTACTCACAAATAATACTCTTTTATTTATTCATCAAATGTTAATTACATTTATCTGTTACACGTTTCTACTACTATCTAATCTATGCTAATATCATCCTTCAGCCCAATACTCCTAGCATGCTGCAAGTGCTTAACCCTACTCAGTCCCTTCGTAAGCGGATCTGCTGGGTTATCCTCCAATGATATCCTCTTTCCTACGAGTTGTCCTTCTTCTACACGATGTCTAATGAAGTGATATTTTCTGACGATGTGTCGAGATCTACCATGATCCCTTGGTTCCTTGGTCAAGGCAACCGCTCCTTCATTATCACAGAAAATCTCCATGGGCTCCTTTATGGCAGGTACAACTCCAAGATCACCGATGAAGTTCTTCAACCATATTGCCTCCTTCGACGCTTCGCTCGCTGCAATGTACTCTGATTCGCACGTTAAATCAGCTACGGTTTCCTGCTTGGAACTTTTCCAAGTCACTGCTCCTCCATTCAGGGTAAAGACCCAGCCCGACTGCGAACGGTAGTTGTCCCTGTCGGTCTGAAAGTTGGTGTCACTATACCCTTGCACCTTCAAGTCATCACTCCCTCCGAGGACTAAAAACCATTCCTTCGTCCTCCGAAGGTACTTAACGATATTCTTCACCGCAATCCAATGGGCTCTGCTAGGGTTCCCTTGATATCTGCTAACCATGCTCAAAGCAAAGGCTACATCATGGCGAGTACAAGTCATAGCATACATGATTGAACCAACTGCGGAAGCGTATGGTACTCGGCTCATTTCTGCTATTTCAGCTTCGGTACTCGGACTTTGAGTCTTACTCAACTTGGCATTACTTTGTATCAGCAATTCTCCCTTCTTCGAGTTTTCCATACTAAAACATTTTAGTACCTTCTCTAAGTAAGTGTTCTGACTAAGTCCTATTAGTCTCTTACTTCTTTCTCTTACTATCCTTATTCCCAAAATGTAAGAAGCCTCTCCGAGGTCCTTCATAGCGAAGCACTTCCCGAGCCAGGACTTAACCTCCTGCAGAGTCGGGATGTCGTTTCCTATGAGTAATATGTCATCGACATATAGAACGAGGAAGCTTACTATACTCCCACTAGCTTTGACATATACACATGATTCATCTTCGCTTCGTACAAATCCAAACTCTTTGACTTTCTCATCGTAGCAAAGATTCCATCTGCGAGACGCTTGCTTAAGTACATAAATGGACTTCTCAAGCTTACACACTCTATTCGGATGCTTCGGATCCACAAACCCCTCTGGCTGAGCCATGTAAACATCCTCAGCCAACTTTCCATTAAGGAAAGCGGTCTTGACATCCATTTGCCAAATCTCATAATCATGAAATGCGGCAATCGCTAGCATCACTCTAGTAGATTTTATCTTCGCAACTAGTGAGAAGGTCTCATCATAGTCAACTCCAGGTGTTTGAGTAAAGCCCTTCGCGACCAATCGCGCCTTATATGTGTGTACGTTTGCATCCACGTCGGTCTTCTTCTTGAAGATCCATTTGCACCCAATGGTCTTACGTCCGGGCACATTATCAACCAAATTCCAAACTTGGTTATCATACATGGATTGGATCTCGCTATCCATTGCCTCTTTCCATTTCACAGACTCCTGGCCTACCATGGCTTCCTTATAGTTATTAGGTTCATCAAGATTTATTAGTGTACAATTTATTAGTGTACCATCACTAATATACGTGTCCCCTTCGGTAGTAATATGAAAACCATAAAACTGGGGTTGAACTCTAACTCTATCGGAACATCTAAGAGATAAGGATTCGTCAATTGGTTCAACCGGAGTTTCCTCCTCGGGTTGAGTGCCAGCGGTAGAGGTTCCTTCATCTATCGACTCTTGAATCTCTTCAAGCTCGATTTGCCTCCCACTGTCTCCTTGGCTTATGAGTTCTCGCTCTCGGAAAACTCCTCTCCTCGCAACGAAGACAACAGTGTCCTTCGGTCTATAGAAGAGATATCCAAAGGATTTCTACGGGTAGCCGATGAAAATACATCGCTCACTACGAGATTCGAGCTTGTCGTGAGTATCTCGTCTTACGAAAGCCTCGCAACCCCAAACCTTGATATGTGCCAACGAGGGAGCTTTCCCTGTCCACATCTCGTGAGGTGTTTTGGCAACCTTCTTAGTAGGGATTCGATTAAGGATATGGGCGGCAGTCTCTAAGGCATACCCCAAAAAAAAGATAGGTAGTGAAGCACGACTCATCATAGAGCGAACCATGTCCAATAGGGTTCGATTACGCCTTTCTGCCACACCATTCAACTGCGGTGTCCTAGGTGGCGTCAATTTTGAAACTATTCCACACTCCTTGAGATAATCGTGGAATTCAAGACTTAGGTACTCTCCTCCTCGATCGGATCGAAGCATCTTGATTTTCCTGCCCAATTGATTCTCCACTTCATTCTTGAACTCTTTGAACTTTTCAAAAGTTTCTGACTTTTGCTTGATTAAGTAGATATACCCATATCTACTATAGTCATCGGTAAAAGTTACATAGAAGCGGTTCCCATCCTTCGTGGTTGATCTAAACGGTCCACATACATCGGTATGTATTAGGTCCAATAGACCCTCACCCCTTTCACATGTACTTGTGAAGGGTGACTTAGTCATCTTTCCAAGCAAACAAGATTTGCATGTGTCATCTTCCCTAAGGTCGAATGACTCCAACACTCCATCCTTTTGTAGTTGGGCTATGCGCTTCTTGTTAACATGTCCAAGACGACAATGCCACAAGGATGCTCTATCCATACTATTGGAAGAATCCATGGTGCGTAAAACATCATTTCCTAAGTTATCTACAATCATAACGGTTTCATAAATTCCATTACATGGTATACCTTCAAAATAAAAGACACCATTTAGATAAGCCAAAATAGAACCATTCTCATTATTAAAAGAAAATCTAAAACCTTGTCTAAACAAACCATGAAATGAAATGATGTTTCTAGCCATTTTTTGCGAATAGCAACAATTGTTCAAATCTAAAGTTAAACCATTCCTAAGAACTAAAGAATACACTCCAATCTTGGTCACAGGCGACGATCTTCTGTTCCCCATGATTAGATTTATCCTTCCATGCTCCACGTCTCTATTTCTTCTTAGTCCCTGCACATTAGAACAAATGTGGTAACCACAACCGGTATCAAGAACCCAAGAAATAGTGTGATTTGATTCATTAGATTTAATTGTATATATACCTACGAAAGATGGCTTGATCTTTCCTTCCTTGATGGCTTGCAGGTACTCTGGGCAGCTTCTCTTCCAATGTCCTATCTTGTGGCAGTGGTGGCACTCTGCCTCCTTTGGGTTAGGGCAGGGTTTAGCAGGATCAACTTTGGTCCCACTAGAAGAGGCACCATCTCAGGGCTTAACCTTGCGATGGTTCTTAGACGAAGCCTTCCTCTTCTTTCCCTTTCCTTGTCCAATAGCCAAGACAGGAGCAGCGGGTGGATTGGGAGTTGGTGCAACAGACTTGTCCTTGAAGTTGCTCTCAGCGACCCTCAAGAGACCTTGGAGTTTACTTAGGGTGACCTCTTCCTTGTTCATGTGGTAGGTCATCCTAAATTGATTGTAACTTGGAGGCAAGGATTGAAGCACCATGTCGTCCCCAAAGTCAACATTCAACTTGTGAAGACGGTCGACATACCACATGAACAAGGAAGAGGTAACTCTTTGCCTCCAAGTTACAATCAATTTAGGATGACCTACCACATGAACAAGGAATAGGTCACCCTAAGCAAGCTCCAAGGTCTCTTGAGGGTCGCTGAAAGCAACTTCAAAGACAAGTCTGTTGCACCAACTCCCAATCCACCCGCTACTCCTGTCTTGGCTATTGGACAAGGAAAGGGAAAGAAGAGGAAGGCTTCGTCTAAGAACCATCGCAAGGTTAAGCCCCGAGATGGTGCCTCTTCTAGTGGGACCAAAGTTGATCCTGCTAAACCCTGCCCTAACCCAAAGGAGGCAGAGTGCCACCACTGCCACAAGATAGGACATTGGAAGAGAAGCTGCCATGAGTACCTACAAGCCATCAAGGAAGGAAAGATCAAGCCATCTTTCGCAGGTATATACACAATTAAATCTAATGAATCATCTCACACTATTTCTTGGGTTCTTGATACCGGTTGTGGTTACCACATTTGTTCTAATGTGTAGGGACTAAGAAGAAATAGAGACGTGGAGCATGGAAGGATAAATCTAATCATGGGGAACAGAAGATCGTCGCCTGTGACCAAGATTGGAGTGTATTCTTTAGTGCTTAGGAGTGGTTTATATTTAGATTTGAACAATTGTTGCTATTCGCCAGAAATGGCTAGAAACATCATTTCATTTCATGGTTTGTATAGACAAGGTTTTAGATTTTCTTCTAATAATGAGAATGGTTCTATTTTGGCTTATCTAAATGGTGTCTTTTATTTTGAAGCTATACCATGTAATGGAATTTATGAAACAATTATAATTGTAGATAACTTAGGAAATGATGTTTTATGAATGGATTCTTCCAATGGTATGTATAAAGCATCCTTGTGGCATTGTCGTCTTGGACATGTCAACAAGAAGCGCATAGCCCAAATCCAAAAGGATGGAGTGTTGGAGTCATTAGACCTTAGGGAAGATGACACATGCAAATCTTGTTTGCTTGGAAAGATGACTAAGTCACCCTTCACAAGTACGTGTGAAAGGGGTGAGGGTCTATTGGACCTAATACATACCGATGTATGTGGACCGTTTAGATCAACCACAAAGGATGGGAACCGCTTCTATGTAACTTTTACCGATGACTATAGTAGATATGGGTATATCTACTTAATCAAGCAAAATTCAGAAACTTTTGAAATGTTCAAAGAGTTCAAGAATGAAGTGAAGAATCAATTGGGCAGGAAAATCAAGATGCTTCGATCCGATCGAGGAGGAGAGTACCTAAGTCTTGAATTCCACGATTATCTCAAGGATTGTGGAATAGTTTCACAATTGACGCCACCTAGGACACCATAGTTGAATGGTGTGGCAGAAAGGCGTAATCGAACCCTGTTGGACATGGTTCGCTCTATGATGAGTCGTGCTTCACTACCTATCTCTTTTTTGGGGTATGCCTTAGAGACTGCCGCCCATATCCTTAACCGATTCCCTACTAAGAAGGTTGCCAAAACACCTCACGAGATGTGGACAGGGAAAGCTCCCTCATTGGCACATATCAAGGTTTGGGGTTGCGAGCCTTTCGTAAGACGAGATACTCACGACAAGCTTGAACCTCGTAGTGAGCGATGTATTTTCATCGGCTACCCACAGAATCCTTTGGATATCTCTTCTATAGACCGAAGGACAATGTTGTCTTCGTTGCGAGGAGAGGAGTCTTCCGAGAGCGAGAACTCATAAGCCAAGGAGACAGTGGGAGGCAAATCGATCTTGAAGAGATTCAAGAGCCGATAGATGAAGGAACCTCTACCGCTGGCACTCAACCTGAGGAGGAAACTCAGGTTGAACCAATTGACGAATCCTTATCTCTTAGACGTTCCGAAAGAGTTAGAGTTCAACCCCAGTTTTATGGTTTTCATATTACTACCTAAGGGGACACGTATATTAGTGATGGTACACTAATAAATCTTGATGAACCTAATAGCTATAAGGAAGCCATGGCAGGCCCGGAGTCTGCGAAATGGAAAGAGGCAATGGATAGCGAGATCCAATCCATGTATGATAACCAAGTTTGGAATTTGGTTGATAATGTGCCCGGACGTAAGACCATTGGGTGCAAATGGATCTTCAAGAAGAAGACCGACGTGGATGCAAACGTACACACATATAAGGCGCGATTGGTCGCGAAGGGCTTTACTCAAACACCCGGAGTTGACTATGATGAGACCTTCTCACCAGTTGCGAAGATAAAATCTACTAGAGTGATGCTAGCGATTGCCGCATTTCATGATTATGAGATTTGGCAAATGGATGTCAAGACCGCTTTCCTTAATGGGAAGTTGGCTGAGGATGTTTACATGGCTCAGCCAGAGGGGTTTGTGGATCCGAAGCATCCGAATAGAGTGTGTAAGCTTGAGAAGTCCATTTATGGACTTAAGCAAGCATCTCGTAGATGGAATCTTTGCTTCGATGAGAAAGTCAAAGAGTTTAGACTTGTACGAAGCGAAGATGAATCGTGTGTATATGTCAAAGCCAGTGGGAGCATAGTTAGTTTTCTCGTTTTGTATGTCGATGACATACTACTCATAGGAAACAATGTCTTGACTCTGGAGGAGGTTAAGTCCTGTCTCGGGAAGTGCTTCGCTATGCAGGACCTCGGAGAGGCTTCCTATATTTTGGGAATAAGGATAGTAAGAGAGAGAAGTAAGAGACTATTATGACTTAGTCAGAACACTTACTTAGATAAGGTACTAAAACGTTTTAGTATGGAAAACTCGAAGAAGGGAGAATTACCGATACAAAGTAATGCCAAGTTGAGTAAGACTCAAAGTCCGAGTACCGAAGCTGAAATAGCAGAAATGAGCCGAGTACCATACGCTTCCGCAGTTGGCTCAATCATGTATGCTATGACTTGTACTCGCCCTGATGTAGCCTTTGCTTTGAGCATGGTTAGCAGATATCAAGGGAACCCTGGCAGAGCCCATTGGATTGCGGTGAAGAATATCCTTAAGTACCTTCGGAGGACGAAGGAATGGTTTTTAGTCCTCGGAGGGAGTGATGACTTGAAGGTGCGAGGGTATAGTGACGCCAACTTTCAGACCGATAGGGACAACTACCGTTCGCAGTCGGGCTAGGTCTTTACCCTGAATAGAGGAGCAGTGACTCGCGTTTTGATGGTATCTCTCCAATAAGTCTTGGTGCATCTCGTATGGATACATGTCCTCATAGGACTTTTGGAATTCGAAGTTCATAGTGGCTATCATGATGCAATGTACCTTCGTTGCATCACGCTCGTGAGTTTCAAAAGCGGTCGTTTCAGCCGGAGTAGCGATTTCAGGGTTGATTTTCTCGAGCTTCTCATCGAGGACATACTCTTTGTCCTCATAGCGAGCAATAGTGGGAATGTATCTTATCCATTCGCTAAAGTTCGTCCCATCGAAAGTGATCTTTTGACAAAGGCTCATCAATGTGAATGAACTAGCAGCAACGTTGTTTGCGTTCGACATCTACAAATACAAAGGACAAAGATAGATTAGAATATGAATCCCTAATTATCACTCAATAAGAAAAATTAGGGCTAGGATCCAACAACAATATTTACATATTAGAAAGGGATGTCGTAATCTAACATGCAAATAATATGAAGGTAAGTGAATGACAATTCACTAATTCTCCACCATAAAACATAATTTGAAGTCCTAAATGTATTGAGAATTCCTAGATTTGGATGAGATTCATTGAAACTCTTCAATGGCATGTTTAAATCTCGATATGCCCCTCTTGTTTGTTACTGGGATACCGAGGATCACAAAGCGGGTGTGAATTACCATGCAAATTCACATGGTGCCTTCATTGTAACGATCACCTATTCGATGTGCCGGTAAACCACACACGCTCCATCGAACTATGATAAACAATGAATCACCCTTTGCCACCTTTGCTTAGAACCAATTAGTATGCCGGTAAACCACACACGCTCCACTAACTTCTTAGCAAGGGTGCAAAGTGTAATTTCATGGGATTGCATCAATTCACTTTTCCTAAAGTAACTAAGATTGGGAAATTTTTGAAAAACATGTAGTTACTTTGTATCTCATATTATACTTTTAATGAGAGGATGAGGTTGCCCTATCCTACCTGTTCGGCTAACGACCCTCCACCGATCAAGCAAGCGGTGGGTGTGAGTGTACACCCATTAAGCGCCATTTTATAGACCACAACCTTATACCCACCTTATAGACCGACTTCGTGAATGAGGCCTACTAACGGTAAGACTAGCATTATAGTTATACATATACATATATATATATATATATATATATATATATATATATATATATATTAATCTTGTAATATTATATTAGTATAGGGTTGTATTTTAAACTTGTAAAACTCTAGGGTTTGAAATTTAAATTGTCTAATTAAACTTTTAATCACAAAACATAAATTTCAAAAACTTGAGGGCAAGTTTTAAACATTTAAAACATAGAGGATCAAATAACAAATAATCCTAATTAACAATTAATTCCATAATTATCCATATTTGATTTATTTAATGATTTCTTGCAAGATAATTACCAATTTAATCAAAATAATTAATTAATTATCACATAAGGAAATTAAATATTTTATTAATTGATAAATATCTTTAATTAGATCAAGATTATAGTCATATATATCAAAAAATCGGATTAGGGTTGATCTAATATGATAAAGGAAAGTTTCCATAAGATAAATATCAAAAAATCCCGATTTTAGCTCTTCCTGACGCTCGGACTCGCCGAGTGCACCATGGAACTCGCCGAGTCCATGACTCAGAAACACAAAATTCGAATTTTGCAAGCAAGAAACAGACAATCAAGCATCAATTTAATAGAAACCAATCTAGGCTCTGATACCACTGATGGGTTTTGGCCATATGAACATTCCTATGTGCACATGCAAACCCTAATGCTTGGATCTAGGTTTCTCTAATTAAACATGCATTGAATCCAAGACTTCTAATGGCTAATAGAGTATAAGAACAATACAAAATCAGAGTTAGAAGCTTACCTTGAAACACTTGTTTGATCTTCTTGTTCTTGGAGCTTTAGAGTCACAAATGTCACTCCTCTAATGGATTACAAACACCAACTAGCAAGAGGATGATTTGAGAGAGAGGAGAGGGACTAGAAATCGGCCAGGGTTTCTTTGCTTTTGCAGAGGTGCCGACTTCCCTTGCCCTAGGGGTCTATTGATACTTGTAAGGTTCCTAGGGTTTCACCCTTAAACCCTAGTTGGATAATCTTTACTCAAAGCAATCCAAATCCTTTCCAAAGATAAGCCCTTGGACGATTTGTGGCTTATCCCAAGCCCTTGAAATCGTCCAACCCTATCCAAGAAGGATTTACAGCCCAAAGTGTAACTATCAAACAATTGACAGTTTATACCCTCTTATTTAATTAATCTCTTTAAGTCACCAAATTAATTCTAATTAATTTTATGACTTATATTAATCAAATAACAATATTATTATTCCTTATATTATTCTCATAATATATTAATAATATTTATTCTCTCATAATAAATCATCCTATCAAGTTGCTATGGTGAAGGCAACCCAAAAGGACCATGCACAATCGGGTCAAATACTTGCCTAATGTAGTTGCAGCCTTAGACATTATTCCAACAGTAACATCCCAATTTTCAAGGCCAAAAATAAGTTATTACATAAAACCATTAGTATAAAAACATTCATAATAATATCTCGTGTCAAACCAAAGTTTCAGTAATCAAAACATATTATCATAAAACCATATCAGAGTGTAATCCCAAAGATCTCATGTGCGGAAAACATAGTGTGATGCGCTGCGATCAAGCCGACTCCTTTCCTTTATACACGAAGTACCTGAAACTAAAACTGAAAACCGTAAGCACGAAGCTTAGTGAGTTCCCCCGTCGTACCACATACCATACAATCACATAACATACATATATTGTCAGGCATATCTGGGTGCCCGACCTACCCCTTCGGTCCTCTCGACCGGATACTGGCTAACATATCTGGGTGTTGGCCTCCCCTTTGGTCCTCTCAACCAGATACTAACTAGCATATCTGGGTGCTGGTCTCCCCTTCGGTCCTCTCGACCGGATACTGGGGACTATTTAACCCCCTACTACTACCACATAACACATATCACATAATCCATCTAGCATGGTTTGGCATGACTTACCCTTCGGCCCTATCGACCGGTACTCTGGGGACTATCTCCCCTATTGTCACTAGCACATAGCATTATATAATACTAGCACATAAACATATCAGGTAGTAGCAAACCAAGATGAATATCACATAGACAAGCATCTAATCATACAACTCCTATTGATGGGCCGACATTGTGGCCGTAGACCCACCGCTACTGGAAGGTAACTCACCTCACACTGCTGAAGTCCCGTAGACATAACCCCACATTGTTGAAGTCCCGCAGACTTCAACCCAGCTGCTAAATGACAGATTCTCGAACTGTCAACACCAAAATAACACCCAATTAATAATTGGGTCCCAACACATAATCATAGATACTCACTTGGATAAGTACTACATTACCCCAAGGTTGGCTTTATGCAAGCCCAAGGCCCAATCCTTAGGCCCAAAGTCCACTAGGAAATCAAAGCCCAACATATGGCCCAATTTTCCAAATTGGGCCCAGGCCTATACATGGTCTTATTCTAAGGCCCAACATCATATAATCATTAAGGCCCAACTATGGCCTAATTTTCCAAATTGGGCCCAACCATTTACATGGGCCTTACCCTAGGCCCATTAAATTATTTTAGTCCATATGATTATTCTTAGATGACCCATTAATAATCCAATCATCAAGGCCCAAAAGAAAGGCCCAACAATAAACCCAAGTGAAATTAGGGTTTCACATAAAATGATGATTATGGTTAAGTTTCCTACTAAACCCATTAAGGACTTAATCCATTAAGTCCAATATTGCTTGGATTAATCTTTGCCAATGATTATTATTTAATATCTCAAGTTATTAAATAATTCTCGTGTGTGTGACCCGATTAATTCTTAAAGTTAGGTTTTCATTGGCATTAGGGTGTTCCAATCCAAATATTAGCTCATTTATCAATTTGTTGGCCTTTTATGACAATTAGGGCTTTATTGGGCCTAATAAGCCCACTAAAATCTTATTAAGCCCATATGGGTTTTATTGGGTCCATTAGAGTCCATTAAGCTTCATTGGGCCCATTAGAGCTCCTTTGAGCCCATTAGGGTTTCTAGCACCCCAAACGAATCTATCACAAGAGGCAAAGCGCACCGCCACCCGACACGGCGGCCGGTGGCGGCAGCCACCACCCTACGGTGGTGGTTTTGAGATTTCATTTCATTATTCCAAGTTGTGATTTACATTTTACAATGCTAAATATCAAAATAAAATCACACTAAGCAAATACACACCCACACACAGCCACCTTTTGGTGGCCGGCGGCGGCAGATGTTGGCAGCCACCACCCTATGGTGATGGTAATGCCTTTTCTAAGGACTCTGGCCATACACCCACACACACATCGCCTGAAACATGCACTTCTTCATTCCTTTACTCAAAGAGGGAAGCTAACCACCCACTTTGTGGCATAAGGCAGCGGTAGCAAGGTAATAGCCACCATGGCGGCTGCCATGGTGGTTTCCACGCTTTTTTGGCCAACAGCAAGCAGGTATACACGCACAGAGACGAGTTGAGCAAGGAAACGCACCGCAACTCGACAGGTGGTAACCCACATGGAATCGACAGCCCTTTGGGGTGGCAACCATGACCGGAGCAACAGAAGAACGCCCTTGGCGGCGGATGAAGCGAAAGGAAAAGAAAAGAACGGCGGCAGCGAGACGAGTTTCGAAACGGGCAGCGGTCACAGCAGCAACACCCGACACAGTGCGGGGTATTCCGACTCCTATGGCGGCTAGGACGCTGACGGATACACCAGCGGTTGGCAGCAGGCGACGTCTAACAAAAGAGGAGAAGGATGATTGCGGCAGCGAATTCGACTAGAGACGGAAGTTGATCGGAGCTTCCACCGGTTGGGGGACGAGAGAAAGTCTGGTGGTGGCGGCTGAAAGGTTCGAGTATAGCGGTTGCCTCATCGTCTTGGGTTAGGGTTTTGGTAGCGATGATTTAGACGGGAAGGAAGGAGTCATCGGGTTTAAATCCCGCTCCCCTCAAAACTTTGCTCATAATACAAGTTTAGTCCCTCCCCATAGGATCCTTTTCCAAACAAATCCTATATTTACCCATTAAACCCCAACATTAAAAATTCATTACAACTTAGGTACGAAATTTACCAATGTCATCCATGCTTCCATAATTCCTCACGAATCCGATCCCAAGTTTACCAAATAGCCCCTTAGCCTCAAAATCACTTCAAATGAAGTCCCAGAAGTTACCATTTAGTCCCTGCCTTCATAATTACTTTCAAATGAGGTCCATAGTTAACTCTTTAGCCCCTGTTTTCCATAAATCCTTTCATATTAGGTCTAATACTTACCAAAAAGTCCCCATCTTCTAAAATTATTAGCCCTTCGAGACCATCCTTTGATATATAATTATTTATTTTAGGCTACCATTCGTTCATTAATTTATTTATTTAACTAATAAATAAACAGGTGTTACATTGGAGATGTCACAATAGTGGTACAACATGAACAATAGTCACCCAACATCCATCATGGTGGCACAAGATGGTGTATTCCTTGAGCATCACCAACTTTTAAGCATCATAGATGACGTCATAGCATGCGTGGCTCGTCAGGAATACCATGGCTCATCAAGAAACCAAGATGCTGCAACACGTACGATGTTGACCCATCTTGTGCAAGGAGGGCACAACATCCTTTATGATAACTCAACTTCTCCATGTTGGTCCAACATCTTCACCTGGCTCAACATCTCCACCTGGCTCAACATGTTCATGGCACAGACATGTTGGAACATGTTACTCCAAGTTGTTCCAAGCCACTGTAAGTTGCTCCAAACCCTTTTTAGATGATTCGTTCATTTGGCACTTGATCCATTCATTTGTTAGGTAATCCAAAGCCATCTAGATGATTTGTTCCTTTGTCACATGCCTCATGAACCTCAAGTGTTCTAACTGCTCCAAATGCTCAAAATGCCTGAGTCGTCTTTAACAATGCATAGTCCATAATATATAAGACACAAACCACAATCCACAATCCATAAGGCACGAACCCTAAGCCTTAAGCCCTAAACAATAAACGATTAGCAATAAGTCATAAGCCATAAACCAAAATCCGTAATCTATATGACATACACCTTAAACCCTAAGACATAGGACACATTCCATAAGGCACAAACCCTAAGCACTAAGCCATAACAATGTTTGTATACCATGAGATGGTTGCGCATCGTACGCATGGATAATAATAATTTTAAGGGTCTTGTAATTGTTTTCCCTTACTCCTTTTTTATAAAATTTAAAATGGGTAGTATTGAGTTATAGACTATCTCTTATGTAGGTAATGAAAGAACTTGAAATTTCTTGTTACCGTAAATGTCGTGAACTGGTTGTCAATTTAAAAAGACAATTATCTCATTAGTTTATTTTATGTTTCTAATTTTCACATAAATTTACTTCCAGCTCCAATTTAAAAATTTTCTAAACTATTTTAAATTTTCCCTCAAAATTTTATTTAGTTTCTCGGCATAATTTCACTCTTCCCACAAAATTTTTAAAGCCCTAATTATATTCCCCACCTAAAAATTGGCTCTAACAGTCCAAGCAGTTCGTCGGCCTCTACACACACACACCACTCGTGGCCGACATCTCCACCATACGATCTCCTAATTGCTAGCAGGCCCTCTCTGCAACTCATCTGCCACCACTTCTCGTCCTATTGCAACTTTGCATGTCTCGAAATATCGAATTCATCTACTACCTCTCATGCTCGTGTTCCCCTTTGCGGGTACCGATGGCTGACTCCACCTTCCTCACTAACGATTCACATCCCTCGATTTATGTTCATTATTCTGATGTTGTTAGGTTGTGCTTTTCAGAATGGTGGTTTTACGCCCTAGACCAGCAATCGCCAGTTCAGGTGCCGGAGAGGGATCAGGTTCAGGCTCTGGAGTCAAGCATCTAGATGAGCAGACTAGGGAGTTTCTCTCCTCAGAGATCACTCGCATTATACTTGAGCAGATCCCGGTGATCTTCGGTTCGATCAAGGAGGGTATTCTGGAGCTTATGGATGAGAGATTGAGGGCTTTCCGCACTGAGGTGCCGGCCATGATGGGGTCGCGCACGCTCACCTTCAGGGAGTTCAGAGCATGTGGAGATCCTGATTACCATGGGGCTCGGGACCCCATTGCTAGTACTAGATGGTTGGCGGATGTCGCCAACGCATTCCGCACCAGCAGATGTCCCGAGGGGAACAAGATTAGGCTTGCGTCCTGTCTCCTGAAGGACAGGGCATGTGACTAGTAGGAGGAGGTTGGGAGAGCCATTGGAGATGACACACTTCTAGATGTGATGACTTGGGGTGATTTCACGACCAGGTTCAAGGCCGAGTTTGCACCTATCATTGAGGTGCAACAGCTTGCTAGGGAGTTTCAGGACCTCCAGCAGACGACGGAGATAGTGGTGGAGATCACCGCCAAGTTCAGAGAGAGAGCCCTACTTGTTCTGCAGTATGTGGCGACCGAAGAGATGAAGAAGGCTAGATACCATAAGATGTTGAGGAGTGACATTAGACACTTTGTGAGCCGCTCCAGCTGCAAGACGCTGGAGGACATGATGGATAGGGCTCAGGAGAGGGAGTTGGATTTAGAGATGGAGAGGAAGAGGAAACCAGAGGGGGTTCAGTCAGGGGGTTCGGGAAAGAAGCCCAAGGTATCAGATCACAGATCTCGGAGCCATCAGAGCCACAATTGTTGTGGCAAATATGATAGGATGCACGAGGGGACGTGCAAGGCGGGGAGTTCGGGCTGCTACAAGTGAGGCCGAACTGGTCATATGATCCGGGATTGCACAGCCACGACCACCACCGCGACAGCAGCAAATCTGATTTGCTTTCAGTGCAATTAGAGGGGACACAAACAGTCCCAGTGCCCAAGTTTAGCAGCAGCAGGGAAGGTGGTAGCACCTTCTCCTGCCACGTTGAGGATTACAGATGGCCGTCAGGGCCGGGCTGAGGCACCTACGGCACGGAGCAGGGCTTTTCAGCTTACTTGTAGCACCTGGTTCTTGGTATGTATTCTGTTATTAAATCTCCATTTATTTTTGCATTTTTGGCCTTGGACTCGGCGAGTCGAAGGACTGACTCGCCAAGTAGAAGCTGATGGGTTTTGGCCATAAGAACATCCTATGTGCTCATACAAACCCTAATGCTTGGATCTAGGTTTCTCTATTGTACATGCAATTATCCAAGACTATAAACCTTAGATCTAGAATATGATAACATATAAATTAGGGTTTAGATCATACCTTGATTGTTATGTAGCAATAACAATCTCAAATCCTTCTTGTATTGACTTTAGAAAGCTTAGAGTCACAAATGTCACTCCTCTAATGGTTCACAAACACCAAGAGCAAGAGGATGAAGAAGAGAAGAGAAGGAGGCTTCCTAAAATGTGTGGAAACCCTAGAAGAAAGCTTGTCCACGTTTTTGGGGCATAAGGGCTCTATATATAGTGAGGCTATTAGGGTTATCTAACAAGGAAATCCTAATTTGGATGCTTAAGCCCTAAGCAGCCCATGGACTCCTTTCCTTAAAGGCCTTGGACGATTTCTAATGGGTTTCCCCATAGAATTCGTCCACTCCTTAATGTAAGGCAATCCATAGCCCAAATTGCAATTATGTTATAATTACAATTCTAGTCACTTAAGTTTAATTAATCTCTTTTAGTCACAAACTTAATTCTTATTAATTCTTGACTAATATTAATTAAACAATATGATTTCTCCTTTAATATATTATTCTCATAATATATTAATAAATCATATTTAATCCTTTCTCTCCATAATTCATCCTATCAAGTTGCTTTGGTGAAGGCAACCCAAAAGGACCATGCACCATCGGGTCAAGTACATACCAAAATAGTTATGGACTTAGCCACTAATCCAACAGTCTCCCACTTGGATAAGTCTAATAACTATTCTGCGTATGACTTCAGATCCTAATCTGCAATCGTAGCTTTCCAAAGCCGCTGTCAACTCTGATCCTATCAGATGCGCGTGTCCTTTAGATAAGGGATCATATATTCCTCCATTCTAGATGTCGTGAGACATGATTTCTAATCATTCTCTCTGTACTATTTCTCGACTTCCGATTTATGACGACTGACTAATTGAACAAATCAAATTAGCCCTAGCCTGGCCGAGCATTTACGTTTGTCATCACTAAATCATCGAGGGGCCCAAAGATATCGCTTTTATCCTACTTTGGATAAAAGGAACGGATAAACTTTGATTCAATGCTCGCTTGCACTCACTCACCGAATCACACACAACAATATGTTTTATGACACCAAGTTACTGGTGCGTTTACATATTATCAATGTGCAACTGATTTGCAAGATACAACTCACACATCTCGATTTCAAGAATATAAGATGTTATCGTCTCACCAATCACTCGTGATACAATTCTTGGAGTGATCCAAGTGAGCGTGGGTTTAATCCAATGCTCAAATCATATTCATAAGCACTCATGAACGTTGCAGCAAACATTTGCTTATGTCTAATACCTTTTAGACAATCCACACACCAATTCACGACAGTCTTCATTCATACCTACTTCCAACATATGAACGACTGTGGCCCGTTCAAATAATTTGACTGTTCTAAACCAATTAAATTATTCAGAAAGTCAAAACATGCAAAGTGAAACACAAGAATAATACTAATCCCATATGGCCTCAAACCTTTGAGCATAAATAAAACACCTTTTATTTATCACCATATCGATTACTCATTATTTGTTGTTTCGGGTAATCAACTTTCTACTTGAATTATTACACTTGTCCCATGCTCCTAGCATGCACACAATGTTTACCTATGGTTCTTACTTTGTGAAATAGATCAAATGAACACATTTCCAATCATACTCATTTCACAACTCCCAATCCTTTTCACAAGTGAAAGAATATCAAATTCTTGTCACTTATGGAATATGCTAGATTCTAACATTTTATGCAATGATCCCTTTTGTAATATCACTGCACTAAAGTCACAATGATTATTGCCAATGAAATTACAAAGTCCTCTATTGGAGATTGTTACAAGACAATTCCTTAGATATGATGTCTCTCACTCAAAGTACATTCCTTTGAACATCCTATTGCATAAAAGCTCCTAATCTAGATATAGATTTTCAATATTCAATTCCCAATATGGAAAACTTTCCATACTTACCATATGACAACTCATTCTCAATAGAATCTTATCTATTCATAATAATGTTGATACGGTCCATCCAATACTATACTTCCAACTACTCACAAGTGACCAATCCTAGGCGAATTGTAACACCGTAAATTTTCAAAATAATTTTTCACAAATATAAAAACATTTCTCATTTTAATTTTCATAAAACATTAAGTTTTAAATCTCAATTCACATCATACAAAATCCCAAGATCATATATATATCAAAAATCCCATGCGTGTGTATAGATCAAGCCGGCGCCTTCCCACGGTCATCGCTAGTACCTGAAACAACAACACTAACACTGTAAGTACAAAGCTTAGTGAGTTCCCCAAAATACCACACACATAATACATATTAGCCACTCGAGGCTATAACTCTATGGGTCCGTGCACCCAAACTCTATGAACCCTCAGGTTCTAACTCTGGGAACCTTCCAGTTCCAACTCTATAAACATGCACAGCATAAATCACATAGAAATAATGCAGTACAACACATCACATACATATAGCATACAAATACTCTGATCACATAACTCTGGTTACCTACTCAAGGTAAAGTATAGTGAGAAGACTCACCTCGCGTATCTCGATAACTCACGAATCCTGGAAATCCCTCGTGCTCGATCCTCCGAGCTATAATCCTCCTATAACATCATATGTCTCTAATTAACACTTTTTACCACTAAGGTTGACTACCCCTAAGAAGTCAAAACTGGTCAACTCTGGTCAACGGTCATCTTTGACCGGACTCGGCGAGTGCACTAGGGCGACTCGGCGAGTCTAGACGTTTTCACCAACTCTCTAGGATTCCCTTTTGACACGTCGAGTATTCCCCTAACTCGACGAGTTCCACCTGGTAAGAATCGCGGGTCCACCCCGACTCAACTCGCCGAGTCTCAAGAACAACTCGGCGAGTTCAGTTCAACTCAATCCACCTGGCAACCCTCTCTAACTCTCCCTAACTCACTGAGTCAACCCATAACTCGGCTGGACCACTCACTGAGTGGTTTAGGACAATCTTCATGCTACTCGCCGAGTCTGTTCTTCAGACTCGGCAAGTCCATGCCATGCATCAACTCAAACTTGCTTCTGAGGTCAGATCCGCTCCAACAACTCATAGATCTAGCCCTCCTAAGCATATTCATCATGAAAAGTCCATGACTTGGTGCTCATAACACACTCCTTGACTCACAAATGGTGTTTTGACCTCAAACACAAGGACCCCAATCCAAAACCCCCATGGATTCATAAAAAGCTTGGGCAAAGGGAGACTCTGGACCTCCAAGGGTCCAGATCTAGAACCTACATCGCTTAAGGGACCAAGGAAGCACTAGATCTAGCCACAAAAGGGCTCAATAAGCCCTAAATCAATATAAACACCAACATAACAGAGAATAGCTCGAAGGTAGTACCTCAAATGTGATGTTCTAGACCTCAAATCTTCAGGAAGTGGCTCCTCTTGATTCCCCTTAGCTATTACACCCCCAAGATCAACAATGGCTTCTTGCTTTGCTCCAAACACTCAAACTCGCTAGGGTTTCACTCAGGGGACTGGTGAGCACAAATGACGGCCTTAAGGCCCTTTAAATAGGTCCCAAACTCGAGAAATTAGGGTTTCATTAAACAGCACGGACTCGCCGAGTCCGTACCTTGGACTCGCCGAGTCCAGGCGTGAACCCGCGTCCAGAACCACGATCCTACTCGGCGAGTCTGAGCTCCAACTCGCCGAGTCCCTTCACAAAACATCAAAATCATAAGCATAAAAGATACCTGGAAATCCGGGCTGTTACACGAACTTTGGATTGTCCTTTGATAGTTGTTTAATTATCTTAGTTAAAACCGATTCTTGTCCTTTTTCCCTCTAAATGCGCTAGACATTTGGAAAATTTTAGAATGGTCAAATATTATAGCATTTGCAATTGATCCTATACCCGAAGCATATGGGACACGATGCATAATGTCTTACATAAAGATTTGATACTTTATCAATCTTCTGCCACAATATTTTATGTGCTACGTTCTCAAAATTCGAACTATGAAGAGGAATGCCGTAATCATAATCGAAATTTGAGAACACACTATGTTTCCTTGACTAAATTATTAACATTTCACAACCTAAGCCTTTAGATTTGAAATGAAGCATAATATTTTCTCCCTTAATTATAGCAAAAACAACTATTCAACCTTTTACAACTTTGCAAAGTGTAACTCTTGTTTTTCTATAATTAATATTGCTAACTTGCAATACTTGCCTTAATAATCATACAATCATAACATTTATGCTCCCACTATCATGATGATTATTATAAACATAACACTTATGCTCCCACTAGCTTTGACATGTATTTAGAAACCAGATTAACTTCCAGAAAAACAATACTTGTTGAATTTCTTAAGTTCATGTTTCTAATACCTAATGCTTTGATAATCCTTTATCTAAGCTTATACACCTTTCCTTTAGATAGCCCATATGTGTGTCTAAACATTTCAGACTAATTGCCAAATCTCACAATTCAAATCATGGAAAGGGATACCGTAACCATAATCGAATTCGAGAATTCAATTTCACAATCACTATTTTCTTAAAATCTTTCTTAGTGAAAACATTTCCTCACAGTCACTTTCATGAAGGATGGAATCTTATGACACTTAGATTTTAATGGTGTATGTGTTCCTATCCATGTGAATTTGTCAAAACCAAACTTTGCAACAAATTCAAACTCATATGGACCGAACTTTCTTAATCTTGATTTCTTGCCTTATGGTAGAACAGCTGCTCACCATGTCTTCCAAGTAGTTAAGCAGCTCACCTTTTCCTATCAATTTACTTTTCATTGATCAAGGTCCTTGCCTTTTATGCATTCAAATGAGAACTCATAGGGCTCACATGCATAATTAACTCAATCAGAACGGCACAGAAGCAATATAGTGTCAACACGATAGATTGTAAACCTCAACTCATGTGCTAGTGATGATCGATAAGGTTTATTTTGATTTGTTCTTGAAACCTTTCAAGACCATTAAGACTCCCACTGACTCCTTGACATATAAGATTCTTTTGCCAATAAACATTTCTTGACAAACAAATATTCAAGAGTTAGTGTAGTTCTTATCAAAACACTTCATAATTAGTCCTAGTTGGTCTTTGTCTTATCCAAGACATCACAACTTTCCACATTTGATGAATGCTATAAACCTTTTTAATACTTTTCACTCAATTTCATAATCTTAACTCTAAGACTTGTTTTGGAACGAAGTATGATTGACTTCTTGATTTAACCATTTCCTCAATTCTTGATTCCTCTTCTTAGACATACAATTGTACTAAGACTCACTTAGAGGATCAATTGAGATATGGTTCTTAATCATTAAGACCTATCATAAAGCATAAAAGGTACTCTCCCTTCTTCTTAGAATGGAGAAACTTTTATCTTTTTGCCTACCTGATTCTTCTTATTCGTTCTGCTATTGATTTAAACTTTTTCAATCAATTCAGAATTACACTTAATCTTATAAGTATAATCATATTTACTAAACCTTTAGTAAATCACGACGAATATCTTGTTACTCTTATGGTGGACTTTGATCAACACACAACTTTGTGTACTCGATCTCCGAGTCCTTCACTTGACACTTTGTCAACGAATTAGTCTAATTTCCAAATATGAAATTTCTCATTCATCATGCAACCAAGTTGTGTGATTCCAAATTTCTGTCCAACTGAAACTTGGGCGATGAAAAACTCTCCTTATTTGGTAAATTTTCGACATTTCCATAATTAAGAATCAAATCCATTATTGCTAATAATAGAAACATTCAAACATCAATTTTTCATACACGCCATTGCAAGGATAAATAAATTTATTTTATTGCGGAAAAAATCTTGTCCTTACAATGCAATTCATTGAAAAACTATTCTAATCCATATTTATTAGCAATCTAATTCTAACTCTAAGTAGTAGCTCAAGAATCTAATCTTCAAGTAATGCGATCGAAATCCATTTCTTCACGGTTAGATTCTGCTCACTTCTTCCCTTAAGCTTCCTCTCTTTTCTTCGATCCTACAAAACATCAATTGTAATCTTATCACATTATGTATTAAGAATCAAGAATGGGAGCTTAAAAGAGTTAGTCAATGGATTTTACCTAAAGCAGAGCCATACGTTTTGACTCTCCCATCTATTAGATCTCTTAGGTAAATAGGGCAGCTTCGTCTCCAATGCCCCTTCTCTTGGCAATAAAAGCAAATTGACTCTTTTGGAACAGGATATGGAACTACTTCAGACATTGCCTTTCTCTTATGATCAAACTTTTCGATCATAGCATGTCTTTTGTTGCCATTGTCTATATCCATAGAGGTCTTGAAGGCAGATTCACCAATCAACTTTGCTTTTCTATTGCGCCAAACCATTGTTGATTCAGCAGCAATAAGCATATAGGTGAGATCTATAAGGGTCACGTCACAGTTCATCATATAGTACTCTCTTATGAACTCACTATACGAGTTAGGAAGTGACTGAAGAAACCAATCAACAGCCATCTCCTCACAGACAACGGGTCCTAACATTCTTAACCTATCAATGTGTGACTTCATCCCTAGGACGTGTGCACACACTGACTTTCCCTCTTCATGTTTACTTGCCAAAAGGGCTTGAGTGAGCTTGAACTTTTCAAGCCTTCAAACTTGTGGGTTAGGGAGAATAATTGTAGGAGGTGGAGGAAGTGAAGCATGATTTCTTGTTCCTTGATCGAATCATGGAATATCATCTTCATGTGGAAAGCTTGTTCCACGGGATTTGGGAAGACCATAGTTGTCGTACTTTAACATCTACAAAACGGGAGAAAACGAATTCAAGTTAGTTGTGATTAAGTCCTTAGTAAATCACCCAAATGAGATACTAAGGCTAGGACCCAACACAATACGCTACAACCTAGAAAAGGGATGCCATAATCTAGTTGCAGAATATTTGAAGGTAAGTGAATGACGATTCACTAATTTCCACCATTAAAAATGAAAAAGAAATTTAAGTTTTAAATCTATGAAAACTCCTAGATCCTTTGAGATTCATTGAACATTTCAATGGCATGTTTAAATCTCGATATGCCCCTCTTGTTTGTGACTGGGATCCCAAGGATCACAAAGCGGGTGTGAATAACCATGCAAACTTACATGGTGCCCTCACATGTTACAGTCACCTATTCGATGTGCCGGTAAACCACACACGCTCCACCGAACTATGACAAATATTGAGTCACCCTTTGCTACCTTTGCTTAGAACCATTTAGTGTGCCGGTTAACCACACACGCACCACTAACGTCTTCGCAAGGGCACAAAGTGTAATTTCATGGAATTGCATCAATTCACTTTTGCCTAAGTAACTAAGATTGGGAATTTGTAAAAACATTTAGTTACTTTTGTACTTCATTATACTTATAATGGAAGGTTTTGTCCTATCCTACCCGTTCGGCTAACGACCCTCCACTAGTTAAGAGTGCGGTGGGTAAGAGTGGATACCCATTCAATCGCCATTTTATAGGCAATTTCCTTAAACACCCCTTATAGACCAGCTTCGTGAATGAGGCCTACTAACGGTAAGACTAACTTTTACTCATACATATATATATAATGTTAGACTTTTAATGTTATATATAGTATAGGGTGTATTTTACACTTTTAAAATACTAGGAGGTCAAATTTAACAATTATACTTTTAATTCAATTAAATTGTAAAACTAAACTTTTATGGATTTATTAAACCTCTTTTAATTATACACCTTAATTAATTAATAAAACCATAAGGGTGTGATTTGAACTTTTCAAAACAATACTAGGGTTTTAGAATTTAACATTCCTAAATTAAACTTTTAATCAACTTTTAAATTCCAAAACTTGAGGGCAAGTTTTGAAACATTTCAAAACATTAGGTTTAGAATTTAAATATACATCAAAATTAAACTTTTAATCAAAATTTAAATTCCAAAACTTGAGGACAAGTTTTGAAACCTTTTCAAAACATTAGGGTTTCAACTATTTAAATTTCAAAACTAAACCTTTGAGTTTAAATTTAAACTATAAAACCTATAGGGGAAAAATTGAAACTTTTCATAACAAAAGGATCAAATAACAAATAATATAAATTAAACAATTAATTTCATCATTATCTATATTTGACCTAATTTCAGTTTCTTGAAAAATAAGTTACCCAATTAATACAAATAATCAACTTTAATCATATAAGGAAGTTATTATCTAATCAATTGGTAATTATCTTTTGTTTAATCAAGGATATACTCAAAAATATGTCGGATTTTAATGATCTAAAACAGATAAGGCAAGTATCCATGAGAAAAACAGCAAGAAATCCCGAAATCCCCTCTTTCTGACGCTCGAACTCGCCGAGTACCCATATGGACTCGCCGAGTCCATAATGGGACTCGCCGAGTTCATCAGGCAATTTCACAAAAATCGAATTTTCAACTTGAACAAGCATACAAGGCATCAATACAATAGAAACCAATCAAGGCTCTGATACCACTGATGGGTTTTGGCCATAAGAACATCCTATGTGCTCATACAAACCCTAATGCTTGGATCTAGGTTTCTCTATTGTACATGCAATTATCCAAGACTATAAACCCTAGATCTAGAATATGATAACATATAAATTAGGGTTTAGATCATACCTTGATTGTTATGTAGCAATAACAATAAATCCTTCTTGTATTGACTTTAGAAAGCTTAGAGTCACAAATGTCACTCCTTTAATGGTTCACAAACACAAAGAGCAAGAGGATGAAGAAGAGAAGAAAAGGAGGCTGCCTAAAACGTGTGGAAATCCTAGAAGAAAGCTTGTCCACGTTTGTGGGGCATAAGGGGTCTATATATAGTGAGGCTATTATGGTTATCTAACAAGGAAACCCTAATTTGGATGCTTAAGCCCTAAGCAGCCTATGGACTCCTTTCCTTAAAGGCCTTGGACGATTTCTAATGGGTTTCCCCATAGAATTCGTCCACTCCTTAATATAAGGCAATCCATAGCCCAAATTGCAATTATGTTATAATTACAATTCTAGTCCCTTAAGTTTAATTAATCTCTTTTAGTCACAATATGATTAATTAAACAAAATGATTTCTCCTTTAATATATTATTCTCATAATATATTAATAAATCATATTTAATCCTTTCTCTCCATAATTCATCCTATCAAGTTGCTTTGGTGAAGGCAACCCAAAAGGACCATGCACCATCGGGTCAAGTACATACCAAAATAGTTATGGACTTAGACACTAATCCAACAGAAGCGGGATGAGGCGCGGGGATTAAGTTGCAGACTCGGCGAGTCGAGTCCCGGACTCGGCGAGTAGCCGCTGTTTGGGCAAAAACCCTAATCCAGGGGTTTGCACCCTATTTAAACGACCTTATGCAGCCTCCTTTCCCCCTTTATGCTTCCCAACACTCTTCATAGCAAACCCTAGCTGTTTTTGTGAAGATCTAAGGCCTTCTGAGTAATTCTTGTGAGTTTTGATCTCAAGGAAGATGGAAGAGCATAGAAGGATCAAGAGGGGACTGAAGGATTCGAGTTTGGTTCACCTTTTGCAGTCTTTGGAAGGTATAAAGTCTGAACCTTGCTCATTCTTTTGTTAGATCCCTCTTTGGGGTGATTTAGGGCTTTTATAAGCCATTTTTGGTGGCCAACCATGTTTGCAAACATGGTTGGGGGTTTGGGCTTCTGTATCATGTCATTTTATGAGCCACAAGTCAGATCTAGGTTGGTTTTTGCACCAAGGAAGGCCCCATGCAACAAAAGAACCATTTTAGAGCCTTTTAAGCTCTATTGTCCCATGCATGCACGTAAAGTTTGTAACTTTACGTGCTAGATCGACTTTGGGGGCCTAGATCTATCATTTGGTTAGGTGTTGTACATCAGAAATCGAAGTTCTTAGTAAGGAATGTGATAGACTCGGCGAGTCCATCCCTGGACTCGGCGATTCCAAGGGTTTTGGTCCCATATAAGTGAGGGTCATAAGGACCAGTTGAGTGTGGAAGGGTTTTAGGAGTCCCGGGGAGTGACCCAATGTTCTGGACTAAGCAAAGTGTTATGGGAATTCATGGTACTCGGCGAGTGCATGAACGGACTCGGCGAGTCCAAGACAATCTTCATGGAACTCGGCGAGTTTTTCATCAACCCGGCGAGTCGAGGACAGAACGTGTTCATAGGATGAAGAGTAGCTCGACGAGTTGTTCATACAACTCGGCGAGTCAAGTCAGGACATGAGCATCAGTTGATGATGAACTCGACGAGTTGTTCATACAACTCAGCGAGTCGGATGTGGATTCAGTCGGTGTTCATTTAGAAGGAAAACTCGTCGAGTCATTGCCTAAATCGACGAGTAGAGACGGGTATGAGGTCTGATGGAAGGATAGGGACTCGGTGAGTTGACGAGTCAACTCGGCAAGTCAGGTCAACTGGAAGTTGACTTTCACTTTGAATTTGATTTGGTCAAGGGGTAAAATGGTCATTTTACCCTAAGGGTAGATGTCAATTTCTGACTAAGTGTTTTGTGGGAATTTTAACCGGTGGATTTCCGGAGCAGCAGTGGCAGCAGTCAGAGGATTCTCGCACAGTTCAGCAGATACAAGGTGAGTTACCTTCCAGTAGGGGTGGGTCTAAGGCCACAGTACCGGCCCACCATTGAGGATTATTTAGAAGATAATTATCTTTGTGATAATTTATCTTGGTCTGGTATACGTTTGGTTATGAGTTATATCTGTATGATATGTTACATGATAGGGATAGTTTCCCTGATAGTGGTCCTTAGGACCAAGGGGTAGGTCAGTACCCGGATATGTCTGAATGTGTGCTTTTATCTTGCTATCGTATGCTAGTGGTAGGGATGGAATAGTCCCCAATTAGCGGTTGAAAGATACCGATGACGGTTACCGGTTGAAAGATACCGATGATGACTACCGTTTGAAAGATACCGATGATGACTACCGGTTGAAAGATACCGACGATGATTACCGGTTGAAAGATACCGATGGTATTGTATGGTATGTAGTATGATGGGGGAACTCACTAAGCTTTGTGCTTACGGTTTCAGTTTTTGGTTTCAGGTACCTCTTCATCCAAGGGGAAGGAGCCAGCGGCGTAGCATGGCATCACACACACTCACATATGATGTCCGCACGGTGTTTTTCTGGGCTTGTACTCTGATATGACATTTGTTCATGGTTGTGGGTTTCAAACATGATACTTGGTTTTGAGATGACGTGTTTATATAATATTTCCTAATGAATGTTTTATGAATTAATTAATCAAAAATGAAATTTTTGGGCTTGATTTTGGGATGTTACAAGTTGGTATCAGAGCCCTGGTTTGAGGCATTCGGACACACCCTCGGGGGTGTCTGGACTCAAACTGAGGGGCTAAAAGATTATTTTTCAATAAAATGGTTTTCTAAAAATTTAAGTGAAAGGATTTACGAAAGACAAGGTGTGTGATGCGTGCGACCGGCTGGGCTCAAGTAAGTTTTCCCTAAGATACCCATACATGTTATGTTATGCTATATGGCTTGATTCAGAATTGCATGCTAGAATAGGACTAAGGATCTAGGAAGATGCCTTGTGTGCCTGATATATGATTCTAATAATCGCATGCTAGTTAGGGCTAAGTATCTAGGAGGATGCCTTATATTCCTATTGTATGAGCTATATGTTAGGGCTGTTTAGTTAGCAGTAAGATGACCTATATAGGTTATGCCTGATTTTGTTACTCGATGCACGAATGTTGCTTGCTTTGTGCTATGGGGGTTTTGGCTATTTCCAACTAACTAAGGAGCGGATATGTAACAGTACCTGCAAGTTAGTTAGGGGGAAATGGTAGGGGGGGTCCTGTGCGGCTGATGGCGGAGGATAGGTTGGAGAGTGCCCTAGGGAAGCCTAGGATGAGGTTAGTGGAAAGGGGTATCGGTAAAGGGACCCGGTGAAGTTGAAGCAATCCTTGAGGAAAGCACGGGTAGATGTGGAAGGTAGTATGGGCCCGTACTACTAAAAGCAGAGGACCCGTACTCAAATCAAGGAGGGCCTAGACAAAATCGGGAACCTTGGGAAGTATGTTAGATCTCTCGAGTATATGAATGATCCTGACCTTTATGCGTGTATTTTCAGTATGGTGACCACACGACTTGGAGCAGGAGGTTCCGGATCAGGATCAGGATCGGGCTTGGGTTCGGGATCCGAGCAGGTTGATGACGGGTTACGCGAGTTCATCGCGTCTGAGATCATGAGGGGCATCCTTGAGTCGACCCCTATCATCTTCGGGTCGATGAAGGAGGGGATTGTTGAGCTGATGGAGGATCGTCTCCGATCATTCAGGAGTGATATGGCGTCTATCCAGATGGGTACGTGCACACTGTCCTTTAAGGACTTTCGTGGGAGTGGTGCGCCTGATTTCCATGGGGTGAAAGACCCCATTGCTGCTAGGAGATGGATCGTAGACATTGAGTCTACGCAGCTGACGAGCTTCTTCCCAGAGGGGTCGAAGGTGAGATATGCAGCAACATGCTTGCGAGACAGGGCTAGGGATCGGTGGGAGTCTGTTGGCAACTCATTGGGGGCCTCGGCTGTTGAGGCTATGACTTGGTTAGATTTTGTGACCAGATTCAGGGCGGAGTTTGCGCCAGCTGTGGAGCTTCAGCGGCTGGCAAGGGAGTTTTTGGATATGAGGCAGACTACGGAGACTGTGGCGGAGATCACCGCCAAGTTCCGGGAGAGGACATTGTTGGTGCCCCAATACACGGGTGATGAGGATATGAGGAGGACCCGCTACCATGACATGCTACGAGCTGACATTCAGGAGCATGTTAGTTTTTCGGCTTGCCCTACCTTAGATTCCATGATTGCCAGTGCTAGGGAGAGGGAGATTGATCTGGAGCACGTCCAGAAGAGGAAGGGAGTGGAGGGGCTGATGACTAGGGCTTCGGGGAAGAAGCCCAGGGGATCTGATGGTAGGCCAAAAGGCCAGGCAGGGCGGGACCGTTGTGGGAAATGCGGTCGGTCACACGAGGGAGTTTGTCGCACAGGGCCAGGTTCGGGCTGCTATAAGTGTGGCAAGGTGGGGCATTTTGGCAGGGATTATACTGCCCCCGCCCCTGCAGTACAGATGACAGACCTGATTTGCTTCCATTGCAATCAGAGGGGCCACAAAAGGGCCAATTGCCCGAGATTGACAGCAGCGTCAGTAGCAGTGCCAGCGGCAACGCCGGTCTCAACGACGGCGCGGGTTACAGATGTCCGGAAGGTCAAGATAGAGGTTCCAGTGGTGTGGAGCCGAGCATTTCAGCTGACAGTCGAGGAGGCACGCGCTGCACCCGATGTGGTGACGGGTATGATTCTTTCCCTCTGATCTTCTTTTGTTGTGATTGAGTTATTGATATGTGCTCTGTTTAGGATCGTTCCATGTGAACGACATCCCAGTTCTGGTGTTGTTTGACTCGGGCGCTACCCGATCATTTGTGTCTCTTGCTCTTAGCAAGAGATTTTCCGAGTCTTCGGGCATGTTGGATTGCCCTCTAGAGGTAGAGATTGCAAACGACCGTTCGGTGCGGGCATCGACGGTATTTCGAGATTGTGTGCTGAGGTTATTTGAGGAGCGCTACTTGGTAGACTTGGTTCCCATTCCATTGCGTGGGAACAAGGTGATTATAGGCATGGATTGGCTCAGCCGTAATGGGGCAGTGATCGACTGCGCGCAGCAGTTGGTGCGGGTCAGGACCCCAAGTGGGGGAGAGCTGGTGATTCAGGGCGAGAGGCCACAATGAGGACCAACTTTATGTTCAGCAGCGAGAGCTAAGCGCTACCTCTAGCGGGGTTGCGCAGGTTATGTCGCGTATGTTATCGATACCCGGGAAACGGGTAGGGCGACGGTGGACGATGTACCTGTGGCACGAGAGTTTGTGGACATATTCCCCGAGGAGTTGCCGGGGATACCCCCGGAACGACAGGTGGAATTCAGGATCGACCTGGTTCCTGGTGCGGCTCCGATAGCCAAGGCGTCGTATCGGTTGGCTCCTCCTGAGATGCAGGAGTTGTCTACATAGCTGCAGGAACTGTTAGAAAAAGGTTTCATTAGACCGAGCAGTTCACCATGGGGAGCCCCGATTCTGTTTGTGAGGAAGAAGGACGGGTCGCATCAGATGTGTATAGATTATCGGGAGCTGAACAAGGTAACGGTGAAGAACCGCTACCCACTCCCGAGGATTGATGACCTCTTTGACCAGCTTCAGGGAGCATCTTGGTTCTCCAAGATTGATTTGCGTTCAGGATATCATCAGATGAGGGTCAGAGAAGAGGATGTACAGAAGACTGCGTTTCGGACGCGTTATGGCCATTATGAGTTCGTTGTGATGCCTTTCGGGCTCACCAATGCTCCTGTCGCATTCATGGATCTCATGAACCGCGTGTGTAGACCGATGTTGGATCAGTCTGTGATAGTATTTATTCATGACATCTTGGTTTATTCCAAGACGTGGGAGCAGCATGAGGAGCACTGCGGGAGGTTCTGGAGACTTTGAGGAGGGAGAACTTGTATGCTAATTTCTCCAAGTGTGAGTTCTGGTTGCGCGAGGTGCAGTTTCTTGGGCACCTTGTCAACCAGAACGGGATTTCGGTAGATCCGGCCAAGGTAAAGGTCGTGATGAATTGGGAGGTTCCGAGGTCTCCATCTGAGATTCGGAGCTTTCTAGGGTTGGCAGGCTACTATCGGAGATTCATTCAGGACTTCTCCAAGATAGCAGTTCCGCTCACCCGACTGACTAAGAAGTCGGTGGTGTATCGCTGGGGGCCTGAGCAGCAGGCCGCATTTGAGACGCTAAGACAGAGATTGTGCGAGGCGCCAATCTTAGCCCTGCCAGAGGGCATTAAGGATTTTCTTGTGTACTGCGATGCATCCATCGCAGGTTTGGGAGCGGTATTGATGCAGAGAGGGAATGTCATTGCCTACGCGTCGAGGCAGCTAAAGCCTCACCAGGCGAACTACCCGACGCATGATTTGGAGCTGGGGGCTGTTGTGTTCGCCCTCAAGATTTGGCGTCATTACCTCTATGGGGTTCGTTGTACGATTTACACAGACCACAAGAGTTTGAGGTATCTCATGGACCATCCAAATCTAAATATGAGGCAGCGTCGGTGGCTTGATGTGGTGAAGGATTATGATTGTGAGATCCTCTACCATCCGGGGAAGGCCAATGTCATGGCCGATGCGCTTAGCCGCAAGGCAGCGCCGATCAGGGATATTTGTCTAAGGATGACAGTGATGACTCCGCTTCTGGAGCGGATCTGGGAGGCTCAGTAGGAGACCATGAAGGAGGAACATCGGAAGAGTGAGCGGATTGTGGGGCAGGTTTCCTCTTCCGACTATGATAGTTGGGGTTTATTGACTCTTCACTATAGGGTGTGGGTCCCTTATCATGGAGGAGTGCGCCAGGTCCTGATGGAGGAGGCGTACAAATTCCGATTCTCCATTCATCCCGGGGCAACGAAGATGTATAGGGACCTTCGTCTGGACTATTGGTGGCCCTGCATGAAGCGGGATGTGGCATGGTATGTGGAGCGGTGCTTGACCTGCAGGAAGGTCAAGGCCGAGCATCAGAGACCACACGGCAAGATGCAGCCGTTGGATATCCCGCTGTGGAAATGTGAGGATATTACGATGGATTTTATCACGAAACTTCCCAGGACCGCGCGGGGGATGGATTCGATATGGGTCATCATGGATCGATTGACCATGAGCGCTCACTTTATTTCGATTCAGGAGAGCATCTCGACCGAGAAATTGGCCGATATCTATATCAGGGAGGTGGTGGCACGGCACAGAGTGCCAGTTTCGGTGATTTCGGACAGAGACGTGCGGTTTACTTCCAGGTTTTGGAAGAGGTTTCATGACGAGCTGGGTACTCGTCTGCATTTTAGCACCGCTTTTCACTCGCAGACGGATGGCCAGAGCGAGCGGACCATCCAGACTCTGGAGGATATGCTGCAGGCATGCGATTTAGATTTCGGTGGTAGTTGGGATACCTACCTCCCGTTGGCGGAGTTCTCGTATAATAACAGCTATCATGCGAGTATCGACCATCCTCCCTTCGAGATGTTATATGGGAGGAGGTGCAGGACCCCGATATGTTGGGGCGAGGTTGGCCAAAGAGTCATGGGGAGCACCGAAGTAGTGCTCAAGACGACAGAGAAGATTCAGCAGGTCCGGAGTAGGCTTCTGACTGCTCAGATTTGGCAGAAAAGTTACGTCGATAAGCGTCAATCAGACCTGTAATTCCAGGTCGGGGATATGGTTCTTCTGAAAGTGTTGCCATGGAAGGGCGTCATCCGATTCAGGAAGCAGGGCAAGTTGGGCCCAAGGTATATCAGACCGTTTAGGGTTGTAGCCAGGGTGGGCAAGGTGGCGTACCGGCTGGATCTGCCAACCGAACTTAGTCAAATCCACAGCACCTTCCACCTCTCTCAGCTGTGAAAGTGCCTGGTGGACGATACGGCGGTGGTACCCTTGGAGGACATTTAGGTTGATGGCAGCCTGAATTACATCGAGCGGCCTATGGCGATCCTTGACCGGGAGTCAAAGGATCTGAGGAACAAAAGAGTAGAACTCGTGAAGGTGCAGTGGTAGCACCGGAAGGGGTCGAAATGGACTTGGGAACTGGTGAGTGAGATGATGGAGCACTACCCCGAGCTGTTTCAGGATCGAGCGGCAGACTTCGAGGACGAAGTCTAAAATAAGTGCGGGAAATTTGTAGCACCTGGTTCTTCGTATGTATTCTGTTATTAAATCTCCATTTATTTTTGCATTTTTAGCCTTGGACTCGGCGATTCAAAGGACTGACTCGCCGAGTAGAAGCGGGATGAGGCGCGGGGATTATGTTGCGGACTCGGCGAGTCGAGTCCCGGACTCGGCGAGTAGCCACTGTTTGGGAAAAAACCCTAATCCAGGGGTTTGCACCCTATTTAAACGACCTTATGCAGCCTCCTTTCCCACTTTATGCTCCCAAACACTCCTCATAGCAAACCCTGGCTGTTTTGTGAAGATCTAAGGCCTTTTGAGTAATTCTTGTGAGTTTTGATCTCAAGGAAGAAGGAAGAGCATAGAAGGATTAAGAGGGGACTGAAGGATTCGAGTTTGGTTCACCTTTTGCAGTCTTTGGAAGGTATAAAGTCTGAACCTTGCTCATTCTTTTGTTAGATCCCTCTTTGGGTGATTCAGGGATTTTATAAGCCATTTTTGGTGGCCAACCATGTTTGCAAACATGGTTGGGGGTTTGGGCTTTTGTATCATGTCATTTTATGAGCCACAAGACAGATCTAGGTTGCTTTTTGCACCAAGGAAGGCCCCGTGCAACAAAAGAACCATTTTAGAGCCTTTTAAGCTCTATTATCCCATGCATGCACATAAAGTTTGTAACTTTACGTGCTAGATCGAGTTTGGGGGCCTGGATCTATCATTTGGTTAAGTGTTGTACATCAGAAATCGAAGTTCTTAGTAAGGAATGTGATAGACTCGGCGAGTCCATCCCTGGACTCGGCGAGTCCAAGGGTTTTGGTCCCATATAAGTGAGGGTCATAAGGACCAGTTGAGTGTGGAAGGGTTTTAGGAGTCCCGGGGAGTGACCCAACGTTCTGGACTAAGCAAAGTGTTATGGGAATTCATGGTACTCGGCGAGTGCATGAACGGACTCGGCGAGTCCAAGACAATCTTCATGGAACTCGGCGAGTTGTTCATCAACTCGGCGAGTCGAGGACAGAACGTGTTCATAGGATGATGAGTAACTCGACGAGTTGTTCATACAACTCGGCGAGTCAAGTCAGGACATGAGCATCAGTTGATGATGAACTCAACGAGTTGTTCATACAACTCAGCGAGTCGGATGTGGATTCAGTCGGTGTTCATTTAGAAGGAAAATTCGTCGAGTCATTGCCTAAATCGACGAGTAGAGATGGGTTATGAGGTCTGATGGAAGGATAGGGACTCGGCGAGTTGACGAGTCAACTCGGCGAGTCAGGTCAACTGGAAGTTGACTTTCACTTTGAATTTGATTTGGTCAAGGGGTAAAATGGTCATTTACGCTAAGGGTAGATGTCAGTTTCTGACTAAGTGTTTTGTGGGAATTTTAGCCGGTGGATTTCCGGAGCAGCAGTGGCAGCAGTCAGAGGATTCCCACACAGTTCAGTAGATACGAGGTGAGTTACCTTCCAGTAGGGGTGGGTCTAAGGCCACAATGCTGGCCCACCATTGAGGAGTATTTAGAAGATAATTGTATTTGTGATAATTTATCTTGGTCTGGTATGCGTTTGGTTATGAGTTATATCTGTATGATATGTTACATGGTAGGGATAGTGTAACGCCCGTAGATTAGGGCTAGTCAATTTAGAGACGATAAGCATCAAAAATGACTTTTTGATGTAAGATTATTTTGAAGGATTAATCTTAACTAAGTTACAGTATATGTTACGAGGTTTCCGAATATATAGAGAACGTCGAAATCCGAGTTATAACGAAGAAGTTATGACCTGTCGAAATTTCGCGACATAACCGGCACGACACAACGTGACGTAAATAGTGAATTTATGTTAGAGCGATATTTATCTAAAACAATCTTAATGAGAATTGAATATCTCATCGATAGTAGTCCAACGATAAAAAGACAGGCGGAAACGGCGTTCAGATGAAGGAGTTATGAGTTTATAATGGAGTTTTCCTGTCCCGGCCTACTAAAAATAATATATAAGTAATATAATTATAATATATTAAAAATAAGATCAATATTAGCCAATGGAGTCTAAAATAGAGTTGTAGAGCATAATCTCACCTTCGCGTCGATATAAAGAACATCGAAAACGGAGTTCGTATGCGAAAGTTATGAATTTATGAAGTTCGGGGCGCGAAAACCCAAAACTGTCAGAGACCACGACGTGGCAAGTCTCCTGAAACCTCCAGGAGTCCTCCAGATGCAACTTGCAATGACGTATGCAATGACGACCAAGCCCACGACGTGGAAAAAGGATCCCACGACGTGGCAAGAGCCAAATTTGCCCTATAAATAGATTTGAAGGGTCAGCCGACTATGGTTGCTCCATCCCTTCTCTCCCACTCCCGATACACCCTCTAAGCCCTATTTTAACCCCCCCCCCCCGAAGCCCCGGTATCAACCCCGAGACGCGAAGCAAGTCCCAAAGCCCGAAGATCTCGAGAAGAAAAGAGTTTCCGAGCCGAAGCTCTGCTCGCGAGAAACCCGGTGTGTGAAGTGATCCCGATTTCACCGAAGAATACTACTTCTACAAGCCGCAGTGTTGTCCGATCGTCTTCTGATCAAGTGAGTGTATAGTCACTTTCGTCTTACACATAGATATGAAGTATTTTATAAAATACGTGCTATGTGTGTGTGTGTGTATATATATATATATATATATATATATTGTTGTTTATATGAGTGAGTGTGTGGTCACTTTCTTCTAACACATAAATATTAAGTATTTGCTATGAAATATGTGCTATGTGTGTAATATAAAGTTGTTTATATGTGTGAGTGTGTGGTTACTTTCTTCTAACGCATAGATATAAAGTATTTGCTAAGAAATACGGGTTATGTGTTTATACATTGTTTGCTTATTTGAGATGAGTGTGGAATGGACGTTTTATATAGTTTTTAAATGAGTTAAACTGTATATGTATTTTATATCTGCGAATATGTTGGGTAGAACATGGGTAGATGAGATAGTTGGTATGTGATAAAATGAGGAGGTATGAAAGATGCTTAAGAATAATATCGGTAGATGCACCAAGTAGTGAATGTCGTAATCTTAGCAGATGCGCTTATAGGATAATGTCGGCAGATGCGCCAAATAGAGATGTCATAATACTAGCAGATGCGCTTAAGAATAATATTGGTAGATGCGCCAAATAGAGATGTCATAATACTAGCAGATGCGCTTAAGAATAATATTGGTAGATGCACCAAATAGAGAATGTCATAATACTAGCAGATGCGCTTAAGAATAATATTGGTAGATGCACCAAATAGAGAATGTCATAATACTAGCAGATGCGCTTATAGGATAATCCTGGCAGATGCGCTTATAGGATAAGGTCGGCAGATGCGCCTAATAGTGAATGTCGTAATCCTGACAGAGGCGCTTAAATGATAAAGTTGGTAGATGCGCCTTAAATAACAGTAGAATTTGTGTCTATTCCTTAAAGTCAAATTTTAGGAATGAATGAATAAAGGATAGGTGATTCTTAGGGTAAAACCTTAAGAAATAAAGAAGATAATGGGGATGGGTAATTGGGTTGATTGTTTGATGATTAAATATAATAATTATATTATTGTGGGTTGAAAACCCTATATGCTCACCAGGCTCCCAAGCCTGACCTATTCAGTTTAATTGTATCACAGGTATCGATACGAAGCTGCTTTGCACTGAGAGATTAAAGGAGATGTAAATCATTAGAGTAAATGAATGTATGTTCTGTTTATGCTTATGTGTCTGTATCGGAACATGACATACCGAGGTTTTATTATTTAATGAGAATACTTTCTCTCTAAGAAATGTTTTGATAAGTTTTCATCATATCTTGTTTTGGGAACAAATTCCGCAACCGTTTTCTTTAAATGATTACTCTGATTTATAAAACAAAGCATAAACAAATCGGTCTTTTTTTGGCCGTGAAATTGGGGATGTCACAGATAGTTTCCCTGATATGGTCCTTAGGACCAAGGGGTAGGTCAGTATCCGGATATGTCTGAATGTGTGCTTTTATCTTGCTATCGTATGCTAGTGGTAGGGATGGAATAGTCCCCAGTTACCGGTTGAAAGATACCGATGACGGTTACCGGTTGAAAGATACCGATGATGATTATCGGTTGAAAGATACCGACGATGACTACCGGTTGAAAGATACCGACGATGATTACCGGTTGAAAGATACCGATGGTATTGTATGGTATGTAGTATGATGGAGGAACTCACTAAGCTTTGTGCTTACGATTTCAGTTTTTGTTTTCAGGTACCTCTTCATCCAAGGGGAAGGAGCCGGCGGCATAGCATGGCATCACACACACTCACATATGATTTCCACACGGTGTTTTTCTGGGATTGTACTCTGATATGACATTTGTTCATGGTTGTGGGTTTCAAACATGATACTTGGTTTTGAGATGACGTGTTTATATAATATTTCCTAATGAATGTTTTATGAATTAATTAATCAAAAATGAAATTTTTGGGCTTGAATTTTGGGATGTTACATTACTGCAAAGGAGGCACGAGCAACTCCTGACGTGGTGACGGGTATGTATCTTTCTCTTATCTCTGTATTTGATATTGTTTATTGCTCATGTTTGCTTGTTTTATTATAGGATTGTTCCTAGTGAATGGTATATCAACATTAGTACTATTTGATTTGGGAGCTACCCGATCATTTGTGTCGCTTGCACTTAGCAAGCGATTTAGTAGAGCTGCGAGGGAGCTGGATTGCCCACTCGACGTTGATATAGCCGATGAAAGGAGAGTCAGGGCCACGAGGGTTCATAGAGGATGTACACTACGATTATTTGATGAACAGTTCTCAGTGGATTTGGTTCCTATTCCCCTGCGAGGGAATAAGGTTATAGTGGGTATGAATTGGTTGAGTCCCAACAGGGTAGTAATCTGCTGCGAACAACAGCTAGTGAGGGTCCGTAATCCTAGTAGGGGAGAGTTAGTGATACAGGGCAAGAAACCATAGCGCGGATCGATCCTTTGTTCAGCGGCGAGAGCGAGGAACTACTTTCAGCAGGGTTGCGCAGGATACGTCGCCTATGTCATGGATACCCAAGATAAGGGTAAGGCGACAGTCAATGATGTACCAGTGGTGCGAGAGTACCCGGACATATTCCTGGAGGATTTGTCAGGGATACCTCCGGAGAGACAGGCTGAGTTCCCGATTGACCTGGTCCCTGGTGCGGCTCCTATAGCCAAGGCACCATATCGGTTGGCTCCTCACGAGATGAAGGAGTTGTCTACGCAGCTGCAGGAGTTGCTAGACAAGGGTTTTATTAGGCCGAGTAGTTCGCCATAGGGAGCCCCGATCCTATTTGTAAAGAAGAAGGACGGGTCGCACCGTATGTGCATAGATTACCGAGAGCTGAATAAGGTAACGGTGAAGAACCGTTACCCATTCCCGATGATAGATGATTTGTTCGACCAGCTTCAAGGAGCATCTTGGTTCTCCAAGATTGATCTATGGCCCGGATATCACCAGATGCGGGTCAGGGATGATGATGTGTAGAAGACCACTTTTAGGACCCGCTATGGTCATTATGAGTTTGTGGTGATGCCGTTTGGGCTCACCAATGCTCTAGCCGCGTTCATGGACCTCATGAACCGCATGTACAGACCGATGCTGGATCGGTTTGTAATAGTATTCATTGACGACATCTTGGTTTACTCCAAGACTCAGGAGCAACATGAGGAGCACCTGAGAGAGGTGCTAGAGACACTGAGGAGGGAGAGACTTTTTGCGAAGTTCTCCAATTGTGAGTTCTGGTTACGCGAGGTGCAGTTTCTTGGGCACCTCGTCAATCATAAGGGTATTCTGGTAGATCTGGCCAAGATAGAGGTCGTGATGTGGTGGGAGATTCCGAGGTCACCATCTGAGATTCGGAGTTTCCTGGGTCTGGCAGGGTATTACAGGAGATTTATCCAAGATTTCTCCAAGATAGCAGTTCCGTTGAACCGATTGACCAAGAAGTCAGTGGCTTTTCGTTGGGGTTTTGAGCAGCAGACGACCTTTGAGACGCTCAGACAACGACTGTGTGAGGCGCCGGTTCTCACCCTGCCAGAGGGAGTACATGACTTCGTAGTCTACTGTGACGCTTCAATCACAGGTATGGGAGCAGTATTGATGCAGCGAAGCAATGTGATAGCCTACGCTTTGAGGCAGTTGAAGCCTCACGAGGCTAACTATCCAACACATGATTTGGAGCTGGTGTTGTGGTGTTCACCCTCAAAAGTTGGCAGCATTACCTCTACGGTTTCCGGTGTACCGTTTGCACAGATCATAAGAGTTTGAGGTACCTCATGGATCATCCAAATCTGAACATGAGGCAGCGTCGGTGGTTAGACGTGGTGAAGGATTATGATTGTGAGATCCTTTACCACCCGGGCAAGGCAAATGTAGTGGCAGATGCACTGAGCCACAAGGCGGTGGCGGCCCCGATCCGAGACATCTGTTTGAGGATGACAGTGATGACTCCACTGCTGGAGCAAATTAGGGAGGCACAGGCTGAGCGCCTAAAAGAGGAGCGCTAGAAGTGCGAGAGGATTGTGGGCCGGGTAGCTTCATTTGATTACAATAGCCGAGGGTTGTTGACCCTGCATGGGAGGGTCTGAGTACTGTACTGGGGCGGAGTACGACAGGTATTGATGGATAAGGCCCACATGTCCCGGTTCTCCATCCATCCAGAGGTGACGAAGATGTACAGAGATCTTTGACCCGATTACAGGTGGCCATGCATGAAGCAGGACGTAGCTTGGTACGTGGAGAGATGCCTGACCTACAGGAAGGTCAAGGCGGAGCACCAGAGGCCTCATGACAAGATGCATCCATTAGACATTCCCGTGTGGAAAAGGGAGGATATCACTATGGATTTCATTACTAAGCTTCCCAGGACCGCACGTGGGGTCGATTCGATTTGGGTCATTGTGGGTCGGTTGATCAAGAGTGCTCATTTCATACCAATCCAGGAGAGCATATCGGCCAAGAAACTGGCTGATATTTATGTGCGAAAGATAGTGGCATGTCATGGAGTACCTGTCTCGGTGGTGTCAGACCAAGATGTCTAGTTTACTTCTAGGTTTTGGAAGCGGTTTCACGACGAGATGGGTGCTCGTCTCCATTTCAGCATCGCTTTCCACCCCCAGAAGGATAGCCAGAGCGAGAGGACGATACAGACTCTCGAAGACATGCTACGCGCATGCGTGTTAGATTTCGTTGGCAGTTGGGATACCTACCTTCCGTTAGCAGAATTTTCATATAACAACAGTTACCATGTCATCATAGACCGACCTCCCTTTGAGATGCTCTATGGGAGGAAGTGTAGGACCCCAATCTATTGGGGTGAGGTCGGTTAGAGGGTCATGGGGAGTACGGAAGTAGTACTCAAGACCACAGAGCATATTCAGCAAGTCCAGAGCAGGCTCCAGACTGCTCAGAGTCGGCAGAAGAGTTACGTCGACAAGTGGTGTTCGTACTTGGAGTTTCAGGTGGGTGATATGGTCCCCCTGAAAGTGTCACCCTGGAAGGGTGTTATCAGGTTTCGGAAGCAGGGCAAGCTGGGCCCCAGGTTTATTGGTCCGTTTAGGGTTTTGGCCCGGGTGGGTCGGGTTGCTTACCAGTTGGATCTTCCAACAGAACTCATGCAGATCCACAACACTTTCCACGTCTCCCAGCTGCGGAAGTGCTTGGTTGATGATTCAGCGGTGATTCCCTTAGAGGATATTCAGGTCGACGACAACCTAAATTACATAGAGAGACCGGTGGCGATTATAGATCACAAGACTAAGGAGCTGAGGAACAAAAGAGTTGAGTTAGTGAAGGTGCAGTGGTAGCACCGCAAGGGTTCAGAGTGGACGTGGGAGCCCGATGATGAAATGAGGGAGCGCTACCCAAAGTTGTTTTCAGACGCAACAGACTTCGAGGACGAAGTCTAAGACAAGTGGGGGAGAATTGTAACACCCCTTTCCAGGTACGCAATCATTTAAATTATTTAAGAAATTAGTTGAACTACTCAACGAGTCGGTAGCCCTAATTCGTCGAGTAGATGGCAGAAAGGATGTGGGGTTTAAAGGGTCTACTCGGCGAGTCCAAGCATGGACACGACGAGTAGGTCTGCCAGAGGAAAACCCTATTTTCAAGGTTTTGCACCCTATTTAAACAACTTAAACCCCTTTGGGCCTCCCTTATCAGCCTCCCTGTCCTCTAGAAACCGTAAATCGTTAGAGAGCCCCTTTCTTGAGCTTTTGAGTGTATTTTGGTGCCATTGAAGGAAATTGCAAGAGCTTGGAGCTAACAAGCTTTGGGAAAGAGAACAAGATCCAGGAACACACTCATCTTTGGCAGCTTTCTGAGGTAAAATGTTCTTAGCTTGATGAGCTATAGTTTAGATCTCTTGTATGTTGAGTTATTAGGTCTTTTGGCCCTTTTGAGAAGGATGGGTTAGTTTCTATGGGTTGTATGCAAAATAACCTATTCTTCCTATAGTATTTAGCCTCTAAGGTCATAAAAGGAGGCTTGAACCCGTTTTCATCCAAGCCATGGTCACATTTATGGAAGTAGATTGCTATAACTTGAGTTTGGGTCCATTTGAGGTGTGCAAAGCCATAAAGTCTCCAACTTTATGGAAAAGGGCCTTGGAAATGATATAGATTTGTAATGTGGAGCTGTAGAAGTGAGAAATCAGTGATCTAGGTTAGATCTGCAAGGGACTCAACGAGTTCATAAGAGAACTCGGCGGGTCCGATGAAGAAACCCCGATGATGTTCATAGGAATCGACGAGTTGATTGAGGAACTCGGTGAGTAGTATGATTTTGTCCCTTTTCTGATTATGCTAGGACTCGGCGAGTTTGAGGATGACTTGACGAGTCAGTGCGTTAAGTCGCGACGATGGTTAGTTGGGAACTCGACGAGTCATAGGGTGACTCGGCGAGTCGAGTCACGAATTTTAGGGTTTCTGAGTTCTAGAACTCGGCGAGTTAGGTCAACCTGGAAGGTTGACTTTGACCAGGACGTTGACTTTGACCAGGGGTAAAATGGTCATTTACCCTAAGAAGGATTATCAGTTTTTAATTAAGTGTTGTTATGGAATTTATAGCCGAGAGTCGCCGGAGCAGCAGATAGGGATCCATCACCCAACTTTTCAACAGTCAGTCATACGAGGTGAGTTTTCCTCCAGTAGGAACGGGTCTAAGGCACCAATGTCGACCCGTTTAAATAGTTATAGTATGCCGGGGTTAGCCCGATGCAATTTATATGTTTCCGGACATCGCTATGCGGGGGCGGTCCCGAGAAGTAGCTATGTATGCTTGATGTCTTTGTGATTCATGCATGTTGTATGTTATGTACTATGTGTTCCGGGCTTCAATCCGATTCCGGGGTAAGCTCGATGCATGCTATTTTATATGTTATATGTTATATGTTCTGGGCTTTCGGCTCGATGTTGGGGCAAACCCGATGCAGATTATGTGATTATGTGTTATGTTGTGTATGTGATGGGGTAAGCCCGATGCCGGGGTGAGCCCGATGCCCAATGTGGTCGGATGTCGGGGAGAGCTCGATGCCGGACAGGAGTCCGATGTCGGGTTCGTCCTGATGCAGTTGGGCGGTGTCCCATCGTTGATTTAGGTATGATATATTATGTGTATGGTATGGGGTAGTTTGGGGGAGCTCACTAAGCTTCGTGCTTACAATTTCAGTTTTGGTTTCAGGTACTTCCGGTAGCAAGGGGAAGAGCTCGGGATGATCGCATGACACACACCACAGTCATAGCCTGGGAGTTTACTCTCATGTTTTATTATGAGATTTGGATTTGAGACAGATATTATGATGTTTTATGATACATGATTTATGATTTTACTTATGACTTGGATGGTTTATGATTTTAATGATGATTTGAAAACGAAATTTTTGAATCGTATTTTTGGGATGTTTCATAAACCCTAGAAGATTATACCGCACAATTTATGTGTTGATAGTAATTTAGCGAGATCGGTTATGATTTTTTTTTTTTGGGGGGGGGGGGGGGGGGATCGGTTATTTCTTACGGGTGTAATAGTCGAGTGAAGTAAATTGAGTTTAATAGGCGGCAAACTCCAAAAGATATACCCGCCCAATTTATGACCTGATACCTGATAGATAATTTGGCGGGATCGATTATGATTTTTGGGGGGACCGGTTATTTCTTATAGTCGAGGAATTGTAATATTCAATTGTTTTTTTTCTTTGTGTATCTTGTTCATTAACGGTTGTTTAAATCTTGTAAATTTTGTTAGTCAATCGAGGGATAATGGTTGACAGTCTACTCAGAAGGATGCTATTGTGAAAGTATTAGATGATATGTCTTTAATAAGATGAAGATGATGTTGGCTTTCTTATATCTGATGTGGAAGATGTTGATTGTGACACAAGTTTGAAAAACACATTGGAAATTGATATTTGCAATTCAGCTTCAACTTTTTGCTCAACTTAAACAACTACATGACCTTAAGCATTTTCTTTTGCTCTTTTCTTCTTTACTAAGCTCATATGTTGGTATCAAGGGTATTTAATTACAGGATCGAAAAGAAATAAAGATATAATAAATTCAAATTGTAATTTTTGGACTCACAGAATGAGAACATATCATTGCATACTTATAGGATTCATGAAATGCAAATTATGTGGGCATGGTGACTTTAAAACTACCAAAACTACCCCTAGACAATAACCGTAAGCCCTAAATCCCTTTAAAAGAAAAAAAAAACAAAACAAAATTAGTTTGAAGAAGAAAATGAAGATGGGAGGGAAAGGGCAAAATGGTAATTTTACTGAAAGTTTTTTGTAATAGTAGATTTCTACACAAGGTGCAGTTTGTGAACTCACCAAATTGGTGTTGTATGAATTTCTTGCTCGAAAAATATTGACTTATTTTGGTAATACGTAAGCCCTAAATCCCTTTAAAAGAAAAAAAAAACAAAACAAAATTAGTTTGAAGAAGAAAATGAAGATGGGAGGGAAAGGGCAAAATGGTAATTTTACTGAAAGTTTTTTGTAATAGTAGATTTCTACACAAGGTGCAGTTTGTGAACTCACCAAATTGGTGTTGTATGAATTTCTTGCTCGAAAAATATTGACTTATTTTGGTAATACGTAAGCCCTAAATCCCTTTAAAAGAAAAAAAAAACAAAACAAAATTAGTTTGAAGAAGAAAATGAAGATGGGAGGGAAAGGGCAAAATGGTAATTTTACTGAAAGTTTTTTGTAATAGTAGATTTCTACACAAGGTGCAGTTTGTGAACTCACCAAATTGGTGTTGTATGAATTTCTTGCTCGAAAAATATTGACTTATTTTGGTAATACGTAGATTTTATAGGCAAAAATGATCAACCGGCCTATCAATGATTTGAAAATGGGAAGAACAAGGCTTACCAACTATCAAAAGGGGTATCAATAACCCCCAGATGACAACAATCAAAGTTACCAAATTGACCAAAAAGTCTAAAATTATCATTGTTTTGGTATAATTACTTAACTAGGGACCATCTGTAATGATCTTACTTAAATGATAGAATAAACAACAACATAGGAACTGATTTGCAATGGGCTTCAGATATAGAAAAACAAGTGCTCAAGAACAGGGGAATAACAACAATGGAACAATAAGATAGGTATAGCAATTTGAGAAGCTATAGCTCTCCAAGGAAAAAGAAACTTCTAAATATTCTCTGATCATTCTAAAGGAAATCCTCACTCCTTAATATAAACAAAGAGACAATTGTATTATCCAAATTCCCCAAAATGCCCCTGCTGCTCCACCAACTTTATAGTGCTCTCGTGTTTGTTAGTGGACCCTTCAATGGGTATCTTTTTTTGTCTCCTCCTCAGTGCACAACACCATTTCTATTATGACTCATTCAATAAAGTACATTACTATTTATTTAACCATGGGCATCATTACTAACATTTTTCCCCTGTACCAAAATTGAAGAAATAATAACAAAAGCATATTAAAAAACATCATAGTTGACTACCATATTATCCAAATCGTTTTTCATTTCATTAAAACACCAAATTTGTCATATTACATAATTTTTTTGTTTTATTCTCAATTTATTTCTATCAATTAACTTTTATTTATGTATATAGGCATGTACATTCACATATGCCATTTTATTCGATAGAATTGTAATTATATGAAAATATTATGTACTTTTTTTTGAATTGGCTATATTAGTATTAGCTTTTTTGCTCCTTTTTTAACGGATCCAAATGAATTAGAAAAAACAGAAAAGGTAAAATTGTTAAATTGACAAAAATGTCAAAATTTATTTTTTTACAAAAATAATTATACGTCGAGTTACATGACTTTCACATCATTATAAAGTTTTTTTTTTCTTTTCTATTTTAACTTGACCAAATGAAAACAAAGACCAAAAACGGTCAACTTAACTAAAAAAAATAAAATGGTAATTTATTGTATAATTACTTAACCAATGAAAGTAGAATGCTCTAAGCATACCGAGAGGTATAAATGCAATAACTTGAATGCCTTAAGAAGAATAAATTCAGCCAAAGGAACACAAAGAAAAAAAGGTTAAATTTACCAAATTTACCAAATTGACCAAAAGTCTAAAATTGTCATTTTTTGGTCAAATTTACCAAATTTACTCATGGACCATTTCTGTTGTTACTCATTCAAAAAAGTATATTGCTATTTATTTACCCATAAACATCATTACTAACATTTTTCTCTGTATCAAAACTGAAAAAATAATTACCAAAGCATATGCAAAAACAACAACAAATAGTAAATTACGATTTCATCCAAATAGTATGTCAATTCTTTCAAACCCCAAATGTGTCATATTATATAATTTTCTATTTTACGCTCATTTTATTTTCTACCAATTAACTTTTATTTATGTATAGAGGCATGTACATTCACATGTGTCATTTTATTGTATATAATTGTAATTATATGAAAATACCATGTACTTTTTTGAATCGGCTACATTAGTATAGTTCTTTTGTTCCTTTTTAACAGGTCCAAATGATGAAACAAAAAACAGAAAAGGTTAAAATGGTCAAATTAACAAAAAATGTCAAAATTGTCAAATTTTCAAAATTGACAAATTGATCCTGCTGCCATCTTTGCAATGCTTTTTCAGAGCAAGGTATTTGAAGAATACATTGGACAGCTTGCCATGGCATCAATGACTTCTTTGGATATTTTCACAGAAGGGGAGCAGTTTGATACTAAGAAGTTGCAAGAGAAGACGAGGGTATGTTATTATGTTATAACACATAGCTCAGTTAACTTTACTTCTTATTATATTTCATTGCAATACACAAGCACTAAGCTACTAACTAATTAAATATATTAAGTTTCTAAGTGGCTATGTAGATTTGAATCAGTTTAAGTGTTTTTATAATTTCATCACAGGCTGTTCAAAAGGAAAAAGAAGAGAAGTTAATCCAAACACTTAAAGATCGTCTCATCCCTTATGTGCAAGGAAACAAAGATGAATTTGTTCGTAATGCTGAAGCTGAAGTATTAAACCTATCTAATGAGACGATTCCAAAATACAGGAGTGTAAATTAGACATTTTGAGGAATGATGAAAAAAAATCCAGGAGTGTCGTAAGGATCAAATACAACTTCAAGAAAAAGTATGAAGATGAATCTATTTCTCATATCAAAATACAAAATTTTGGAAGACGTGAGACTATACACAGGTGTGATAGATCATCTTTCCATTATTTTATACAATATATGCATCAAATCAAAAAAATGTAGAGTTTTCTAAAAAGCCATGAACCTGTTAAGTTAAGAATGTTGACTTCCATATTCAAAGAACACAACTCATAAATTTTGCTAATAGAATCTTCATTTACGTAATTTGAAGACCATTCTCCAATGTTTGCAAACATCGTTCAAATATCTTTGGTGAATTTGCGATTGTTGAACAAGAAATCAGTAAAAATTGAAATAATTTATAAGAATATTTCAATTTCAAAGACGTCGATCGCAATGACTATTCAAATTTCAAAATTGAAAATCATTGATTTGAAAACGATTTTCAATTTTAAATTCAAAACTCAAAATTGAAATTTCTTCGCGAATCGGTTTGCGGTTCGAATTTCAAAATTGTTAAAAGCAATCGATTGCATCAAGCAAATTACTTATATACCCTTTTGAAAGACGTGTCTTATAATATTTCAATATTATAAAAAGGTTATATATATAATAATAATATTTTTGTAGCTTTTATCAGTTATTACCCACGAGTAAAAGGGGAAATAGAGATTATCATCAGTGTGTCTCTCTCGTCCCGTCGATGAGATGATCGATGGATCGATCGGGATGGCGTGCAAATGCAGCGTTGAAAGGAAAAGCGTAATATACTGTAATAATCTCAGAGATTTTTGTTTCGATAGGGAGAGGAGAAAATTCAATCGGAAGAATTTGCGAAACGTATCTACGATTCCGATTTTCAAACGGAGTTTTTCCAGATGGCGACCTGTTTCCGGCAAAAGTTGCATTTTAAGGTCAGTTTATCACTTTGCCTTTGATCGATCGAAACATCGATGTTTGTACTTCCATGGTAAAATCATTGTTTTCTCTATTTAAATTTTATTAAGATTCTTTAATTAGGAATATTATGTGGATTGTGTCTGTTGGATCTTCTTTATCTTTTTAGAGTGTGTCTTTGTACGACTGATGATTTTTAGAAGGATCTTGCAGATAACTTTGTGTTCATATTCACACATGATTAAATGCCAATTAACAAAATGTGTAATTTAAGAAAATTTCATTGCAAAAAGGAACACACTTGTATAAAGTAGATCTCTGAAGACGTTTTTTTATTAACTTCTAAATATAGACTTGTTATTAGTTAATGTTTATTTGTTTCCTACAATCAAATTGCTTCTGGAAATAAGCGTGAGGTTTTGTTTAGTTGAATTCAGAATATGAAATATATGGGAATCATACTTGAAAATTAGAAATTTGGAGTACATGTTAGCTTACAAAAAATCAATCAAAGCTGCCTCTCTCTTACACAACAAAAGAAGACATGCATGACTTTCCAGAGACTAAGAGAGTTCTGGTGTTGTAATGTTGAAACATTTGGTTTATTGGTAAAAGAAATATTGCAAAACATTTTGAAAAATCCATACAGTGTTTAGGCCTTGTCCTATATTTTGCCTTCTTGTAAACTTTAAAGCGTATACTTGAAGCAAATAAAAAAGTATTTTTGTTTGCATTGATGATAATATGAAATATAATTGTTATGCTTTATCTTTGCTACTAAAGCTAGCATCTGATAGATACACATTGCAGCATGGATGTTCGGGAGAAATCAAGATCCACATTGTTTGAGTCATCTAAACATAAGAGAGTTCCCCTCTATGTTATGATGCCAATTGACTCTTTCGGGATTGATACGTCTGGTGCTCCAAGAATCAGAAAGTAATTACCATACCTTTACTTACACATGAATGTATATATATATATATATATATATATATATATATATATATATATATATATATATACTTTTTTCGGTGGTGACATGGCTGTTGTGGTTACAGAATGAAGGCCTTAACTATATCTCTAAAAGCACTCAAGTTGGCAGGTGTCCATGGAATAGCAGTTGAGGTTTGGTGGGGAATAGTAGAGCGGTTTTTCCCCCATGCATATAATTGGTCTCTGTATGAAGAACTTTTTAAATTGGTATCTGAAATGGGATTAAAGTTACAAGTTGCATTGTCCTTTCACTCGAATGTTCATTTATCTTCACGCGTACAAGGTGTCAGCCTTCCACAGTGGATCATAGAGGTCATACTTTTTGGTCTTTTTCCAATCACATATCATTAATTATATTTATGGTTTTGTTTGTTTTGGTTTTCAGATAGGTCGTGAAAATAAGGACATATACTATCGAGACCAAAACGGGTTCCCTAATGCAGATTATCTAACATTAGGGGTAGACAATCTTCCTTTGTTTTCTGGACGTACTGCTGTTGAGTGTTATGAAGACTTCATCAGCAGTTTTGCAAGCAAATTTGATTCCTTGATGGGAACTATTATTGAAGAAGTCTGTGTTGGTCTGGGACCTTCTGGAGAACTTAGGTAAAAAAAAAAAAAAAAAATCTAGTATATGCCTTTTTGTTTGTTCTGTAAAATGATCTTCTTTTAAATTACAAATGCAGATATCCTGCTCATCCCTTTGAAGATGGTAGATGGCAATTTCCTGGGATTGGTGCATTTCAGTGTTATGACAAATACATGTAGAGTGGCTTAAGCTCCTATTATTTTAATGTTTACTCGCATATAATGGTTTGGTTTTTTTGTTCAAAATTTTAGGATGGAAGACTTGCGTTCAGTTGCTTGGCAAGAAGGGAAGCCTGATTGGGCTAATAAAGGACCTCCAAATGTTGGGGATTATAATAGTTTCCCAACTGATGTTCCTTTCTTTGAAGATGGAGACGGGAGCTTTCTATCTGACTATGGACATTTTTTTCTTGTAAGCCATTTAGTTAGTAGTTCACTACTAATATTTTGCTATTATCTGACTTGTGTTTGGGTGGTTGTAGGAATGGTACAGCGATCGGTTGTTGCGTCATGCAGATGACATTCTTGGAGTGGCAGGAAATTTGTTGGGAAAGTATTCAGCAAAATCACAAGGGCTACGGATGGTGGCTAAAATTGGTTTACTGTATTGGTGGTATCAGACACTGTCTCATCCTGCTGAACTTACCGCCGGTTACTACAACACCGCTTTTAGGGACGGTTATGATTCACTCGCTTCAATCTTCTCCCGTCATGGAGCCGCCCTACAGATCTCGTAAACCATTATTTACAATCTTTCATCTCTTCACCACTTTCTACTTTCAAATACCTTTTGGCTATTCCTATTATTATTCACCACTACATTGCTATTTATTGCATTTAATAGCTATAGATATGTCCTTTAACAATGCTAATATATCCTCTTTTTTTTTATTTAATTTAAAATAAAATAAAATTTGTAGGTGCTTTGAGATGTTGGACAATGAAACTCCCCAAGCCTGTTTGTGCAGTCCAGAAGGTTTGCTTCAGCAGGTACACCCCAAACCAAACCTTTTATTATTCACTTCCTTTTCCTTTCAGAAGCGATAACAAAACAATATAGTTACTCATCTTATCGTGTGTGTCCTAAAAGTTTTCATGGGTTGTGTGTGTCCTAATTTTCTTTCAAAAGTAAATATGTGAAATACAGGTATTCTCTATATTTGTGATGCAATGATTTTGTGCTACTAAAATGTATACCATAATTACTACTATTTAACAGATAAAGAATGCCTCAAAGAAAAGGGTAGTGGAATTGACCGGTAGAAATGCACATGAACGGTTTGATGAGGTATTATGTATCTTAATGTTGTTATTTTTTGCATCAATATATCCTAACAAATTTCTGTTTGCAGGCTGGACTAAAGCAGATATACTCAAATTGTTATGATTCACAGGAAGAAACTGTGAGATCATTTACTTATTTCAGAATGAACGATAAGATATTTAGGGTTGAAAACTGGAATAATTTTGTTCCATTTGTGCAAAGGATGAGCACTGATTTGTAGAATAACATCTTACTTACACTTTGTAGTTGGAATAAAGACTATATATATATATATATATATATATATATATATATATATATATATATATATATATATATATATATATATACAGTGAGAGTTAGGTTCAAATAATTAAAATGACTAAAATGATTAGTCCAGAATCAATCATACATGCACACAATAGCAACAAATTACAGTGTCTTCTCTGCATATAAAAAACTGCAGGGGAGACAGGAACTATGAACAGTAGCATATATTATATATATATATATATATATATATATATATATATATATATATATATATATATATATATATATATATATATATATATATATATATATATGTCTCCCCTGCAGTTTTTTATATGCAGAGAAGACACTGCAATTTGTTGCAATAATCTACAGCATTGTGTTTATATCTTTTATATGCATTTAGTGTAACAAGAATGTATCATAGGCCATTTTTATGGGATTTCGTTTCTTACACTATTTTATATCAACGTCATGTGCTTTTCTGTGTTGATTCTTGTTTGCTATTTTTGATCCTTCCGACATGTTGAGAACAAGATATCAAGAAAATGTCATAATACACATTCACAAACCCTTGAAAATGAACACTCTTGCAACAATCTCTCCCGAGTAAAAATGTAATCATTTTTATGATTTAACTGTTGGCTGTTCATTTTTTAACTACAATTTTATATCAATTCATCACTGATTAGGTTTATACTTATGTATTGGTCAGATATATATACTACTATGACTTTACTAGACAAACTAAGTCATAATAATAAACAAACTATTCATATAAATTATTAAAAAATAAAGTAGTAACATAATATATTTCACAAACATATTGGATTAACAATTAAAAGGTAAAAAATACTAAAAAAATATGAAAATTATTTAATGAAAATAAATTCTACACTTCTATCTGAGAATAACACTATAAATATTTTATCCATCTAAATTTTATTTTATGGCAATATGTATAATCGTGATTAATTGTTTTTTATTAAACTGATTGTTTACTTTTTCAATCTTCTTTTCATATATATATATATATATATATATATATATATATATATATATATATATATATATATATATATATATATATATATATATATATATATATAGCTAGGTTAGGTTATTTATTCTAACTATCTAGTGAAAATTAAGAAAGTGATTAATAAATATTATTAAATTAAAAATAATTGAAAAATACCATCTAATTTCACTATAATGGTATTTTAGTCAATTGATATAAATTTAAAAAATGAAAATTCCATATTTGTGAGGATAATTAATTTTCTTGATTTAAAAATTATGATTTTTTAGTTAATTCAATTTTAATTTTTTTGTAATTTTTAATTATACCCGATATATTTTGTGAGAATGATATTCTATAAGAATGTCAGGATATATATTTCTCACAGAATACATATTTTGATTAAATGAACTTTTTTGAAAAAAAAAAAAACAACATTCTTGAACCATTAGTTGAAAAAATAACAAGATCTTTGTATATTCATGAACATCTGGATGTAGATTCATACATATTCTTACATAATCTTATACGTTTTAATACAATTATACATATTCTAACAAAATGTCATAAAAATGAATTAGATTCTTGAAAAGCATTCATGAGAACAAAAAAGAATATTGCATGTCCTTATTCTGAAAGAATATTGGCCTTCCTCATTCTAAAGTCTTCGCCATTCTAAAAGAATATTTGTAGGTTTTAAATAACATTCATGAAGGTCTTCACCAGCCTATAATAGGCACTCACATGTGGAGATGATGATACAAGTTGCACCAAGACAATGGGTTTAAGTGTTGTCCTGGATAGGCTAACAAAGGATTCAACACTGATGCCTAATGCACCAACAAAAACAAGGATACATATCTCAAGTTGAAGCTCGTTCAATTTAGAAGTCAAACTCTCTATGGTTGATTGATTAGCTGCTATAGTAGCTTCAAAGTTAAACAACTACAAAGCATCCCAATCCCTGTAAAAACAATAACATAACCCTAGAATGCCATGAACATTCCATCACTAATCAATAATACAATTTGAGACTGCCATGAACATCTCATCACTAACCAATAATACAATTTGAGACTGTCATGACATGTTGAACAATCAATACCCATCTAACAACATTTCTTTTTGACATTTCATCAAACACTTTAAGGGTACTCCCTAAATCATCACATTTTCTGTTAGTTTAGTTATACAAAAAAGAAGTTTAGGTATATAAAAAAGAAAAGAACATATGAAATACTTAAAAGCTTACCAGGATGAGGATGAGTGGATTACAATTTCACAGATGTTATAATTAATGGTTTGGTTTCTTTGGTGAAAATTTTCAATTTCCTAATAAACTTGACATCAATTTACTTACATTAAAAAACAAAATCGTAATTGCTAAAAATCTAAATATGTTCATACTTAGGAAAATCGTGAAACCGGAATATTACATGTAATTTGTAGGTTAGGGTTCCAACCTCCAAGGTGAAGTCAAGAGCGAGAATGAAAAAAAAAAAAAGAATTGTAGTTCGTTTTTGTTAGACTCTCCGCCTTGCACATGAGGTTGGAAAAAAAAAAGAATTATTCCAAAAAATCATTGATTTAATAACGGGGGAAGAAGGCAAGAACAAGAGAAAGAAACAAAAGGGTCATCACCGAAATCAATATTTCTATCTTTGAATCACACAAAAAAAAGGTCTGACTTTTGTGCCTTGGCTACAACGCCAATTTCACCATCGTCGGTTGGCAGCTCCGACCCTTCTTCGATCAAAGGATGGTTAAGGTTTCATTCGTCAATAAAAAAATAAGAGGAGACATTAATACGTGCTGATATGAGAGGCTAGGTTAAAGAGTTGGTAAAAAGAGATTTTTTTTGTAATGAATGATTTAAGGGTTTTATTATGATTATTATATGCTAAATTACATAATTATCTTATTAATTATTTAATTATTCTTAAATTCCTATTGGTTCCTACATTCACACAATAGATGTAAAAACTCTCTCTCTTTCTCTCTCTCTCTCTCTCTCTCTCTATATATATATATATATATATATATATATATATATATATATATATATATATATATATAGGGCTAGGTTAAAGTGTTTTTTACATTTATTGTGTGCTAGAATGCACCAATAGGAATTTAGTAAAATTATATTATTATTTAATTAAATAATGATAGATATTAAATGGTTTCCATAATTGTATGTATATTAAATGATATCCATAATTATAATTTTCTCTTTATGGAAATTAATTAAATTCGTCATTAATATCAGCAATAACATTTTTTCAGAATGAATTCGTATTTAGGTTTTTATGTCAGCAATAACATTATTTCAGGACTTACTCACTTAAAATACAATAAAATTGTATGGAATACGAAGAATGAGGGTGTATTCTAGTAGAATATACTATTGTTCTCCTAGAATACACTCTTATTATTTTATATATGAATTCATTCTGAAAGAATATTATTATTGACATTAATGACGAATTAAATTAGTTTTCATAAAAAGGAATTTTAAATATGGATATCATTTAATATACATTTAATGTTTACTCAATTCTTATTGGTGCATTTTAGCACACAATAGATGTGAGAAACATTTGAACCTACCTCTCTCTCTCTCTCTCTCTCTATATATATATATATATATATATATATATATATATATATATATATATATATATATATATATATATATATATATATATATATATATATATATATATAGGGAAAAGGGAATATACATTACAACCTTACCTAAGCTTAGATACTAAATCTATTGAAAATATATTGTTTTACTATATAAAGATTACGGTTAATGGATTCACGATTAATACTTCAAGATGTAAATTCAAAATCGACACAATAGGGTTTAGGTTTAGGGTTTAGGGTTTACTAATGTTCACTTGGGTGAAGTAATAAACAATAATGGAGGAAAGAAAACGGAGTTGGTAAAACGATAATGAAAGAAAGAAATGTTATGGAGGATGATATATTTACCAAGTAAAACCAAACCGGGTATATTTAGCAAGTTAAAACGACATATTTTAGAGATTTAGTACCTAAGCTTAGGTGGGGCTGTAATGTATATTCCTTATATATATATATATATATATATATATATATATATATATATATATATATATATATATATATATATATATTCAAAAGTATAATGCTATCATAATTAAAATACAAACTTATAAAACATGATATCTTAGACCAGAAAGATTGGAATGCGGCTTTAGCTGACGTGACATTTGAAACTGCAGTACACACCACACCTTATACGGTTTGGGGTGTGCAGTAAAAAAAAGGAGCGTTCCTCTCTCTCTCACACACTTTTCCTTTATTTCTTTATTTCTTTATTTCTCTTTTTTTCTTTCTCGTTCTTCTTTTCATTGAATACCAATCCTTATGTGTGGGAAGGAAGTGTGACAAAATGAGGTCCTCCAGCCTTACTATTTTTACTGATTTTGCATTCAGACTTGTACATGAATCATAAGATTTACAATTCTAAAAGCTTTATTCTAGTTCCTTTCTTTGTCTCTAAATCTAACTGTGCATTGCAGACACCTGAAATTGAATTTGTTGGTATTGGGCCTTTCTTTCCTATGGACCTTTGAAAGGATATGGTTGAGAAGCGGGCAAACGGCTATCCCTCCTCCTCAACTCAACCACCTCGTTTGATATTATTTCTTCAGTCCCTCCCTCCCTCCTTGTCTTTCTTTCTCTTTCTCTCTGTAACTGTAAGAGAAATCATCTCCGTCTTCTCCAATCTCCATGGCCATGTCCATGTCCATGGCCAACACCCTATCATCAACAGCAGCTCCTTTCAAGCTCTCATCATGTAGAAGAAGTCTGCCCCTTTATTCAACTTCATTCCTCCCCCTCAATCTCAAAACCCCACCTTCTCTTCTCTCTCTAACACCCCACCACCACCAGATCCAAATCAAATCCAGTCACCGCCGTCTCATCGTCGCCAAATCCAACGACAGTGACTCTGTCGACATACCAGACCGATTAATCTCAGCCGTATGTTACTTCTACCCCTTCTTTGATGGAATCCAATACGGCAAATACGTAATCACCCAATTCTCATTCATGGAAACCTTAATTCAACCTCTTGTGCCTGCAATCAGGGTGTTCAAAAGCTTCCCATTCAATGGATTCTTAGTGTTTTTGACACTTTACTTCGTTGTTGTCAGAAACCCTAACTTCAGTAGGTATGTGAGGTTCAATACCATGCAGGTTATTGTGCTGGATGTGCTGTTGATTTTCCCTGATCTTTTAGAGAGAACTTTTAATCCAAAAGATGGAATCGGGTTAGATCTGTTGATGAGTGTGGATAGCACTGTGTTTTTGTTTCTGTTGGTGTCCTTGATTTATGGTTCATCTTCTTGCTTTTTGGGGCAAGTTCCTAGATTGCCCATTGTTGCAGATGCTGCAGACAGGCAAGTTATGTGAACAATCATGAATACATGCTCATGATTGGTTCTTCAATTTGTATTAAATATCAGTAGTTTTGCTGCTTACTGTTCATCCTTTGCTCACTAGTCACTTCATATGATTTACTGATTTTTTGTTCCCATACAAGTCCTTAGTAAATTTCAAAACATATGTTAGTAGGATTTATAAGAAATCTAGTCAATTTCTCTGAATTTGTGTTGTTATACTATATGTTTTGAGCTCATTTTTATATTCTAACTCAATAAAGTTCAACTGGATGATGCTTTTAAATCGGGTATAAGATTGAATTTTTTTTAACGAAAGCCCCTGTCATTTGCGGTTCTACTTCTAATCATGGTTTATAGTAACATGTGCCAATCAGTAGGGTTTTTATTATGTAATTTGAGGCTCTAGATTTAAAATTTAGTTTTTATTGTGTAATTTGAGACTCTAGATTTAAAATCGAGTTTTTTTAACCACCACCATCAACACCACTACCCACTTCCCACCACCACCACCAACCACCCACCTCCACCATCACCACCCAATCACACCCACCACCTACCTCCACCACAACCCCTACCACCCTACCAACACCACCACCTTCTGCCAACGTGAACCACCATTTTGACCTCCCCACCACCACCACATGCGATTAAGTTATTAACATATGATTAAACTATGTTATTCACATATGATTAAATCATATTATTCACATGCGAATATATATATATATATATATATATATATATATATATATATATATATAGGGTGAGGTTCAATAGAGAACCATAATTAACCAAGAAACCAAGGAACTAATCTTTTTTTCAACTTTTTCAACTTTTTTTTTTATCAAAAAAAAAACCTAAAAATACAAAAATTTATAACTTTTTATCCTTTTTCCAATGATATAAAATTCGATTTTTTTTTACGTCAAATTCACAATGTGAATCTTCGAAAATTCACAATGTGAATCCGGATTCACCGTGTGAATCCGAAAAATATTTTTCACATTCACAATGTTAATATATGAATTTAGATATTTTTAAATTTTTTTTTGATAAAGAATAAGCTCTAGAAATTAAAAAAAGAATATTTGGTTACTTGAAGAACCTATAATTATGGTTCTCTATTGAACTTTTCCATATATATATATATATATATATATATATATATATATATATATATATATATATATATATATATATATATATATATATATATATAAGGATCTTTTTTTTAATATTTTCTTATTATATTGTATGTGTTAAAACCTTGTTATTCACATATGATTAAAACATTTTCTTCACATGTGAACTAGATTACAATCCGCGTTAAACGCGGGGAACGCATAAAAACTTACAAATGTCTACAACATAATAATTATAAAAAATATTATGTTTATTGGTATTATTGAAATATATGGAAGATACATTGAAATCGATAAATATCTATAATCATTGAAGGACCTCTTTGTATATAACATTTTTTGTTTTATTAGTTGAAACTTTCTTCGTCACATATGGAAATGATATTGTTATATAAGCATAAGTTTTCTAATTATACGTTCCATCATAATAAGGTTACTTAATTTAAGTCTATATTGACAACCAATATACCGTTTTTTTCACTGCATTAAATATTGACAACTATTTTGTTTATTCAAATAAAGTCATACAGTATAATTTATGGAATTTTAAATGTTATATAAATTTAATTTTAATATATCATTAATAGGAATTCTTTTCTAAATCATGATTGGTTTATTTTAAATTGATTATAAATATAAGAGATAACTTTTATGTTTGTTCTTATTTATTTGGTGCTCGCAAGAACTTTACATTGGTCTTGGCGATATTTTGAATAATTTTAGTATATCATCAATGTAATTTGGTATATCTTTCAATTATATGAAATATCAAATAATGACATTTCACTACTATTATGATAACTTAGTTTATATATTGCATTTTTACTAATCTTAACGATCTTATTTTTTTTTTCTAATAACCGTAACGCTTTTACTAATTGTACTTTCAAATATCTTAATATCTTATAATTTTTTATCTTGCTTTATAATTTTTCATAACTATACTATTTTCAAGATTGGTTGTCTTAATAGTTTTTTTTTCCAGTCTATTCAATTTTATATTTCATTGTACAACATCATCTTTTGTATGTATTTTGAAATTTCATTTTAAAAATGTTTAATGTTTACATCTTGATTTTTTTTAATAAACTCGTGTAATAATTATGGAATATATATTTTGTTTGAATTAACATTTACTTTCTTCACTAAATTAAATTCCTAATTAAACGGGTATATTTTGGAAAATAATAATTATAATGAGGCAACATTATCTAAGACATAAATGCTTGATATACTTTTGGAGGGAAAAAATCGGGATCATTAAAAAATTTTATATAAAGAAAATACAAATTTAAATTAGGTGGAATTATGGATGAAATTACCGACGCAAATTATTTTGAAAAGAATTGTATTTTATAAAGTATAATACTATGACAAAATTCGAAATATGTATATTGTTGTGTAAATTTATTTAATTTATTGTTACTATATAAAGATAAAACAAAGTATGTTGGTATGTTAAACAAAAAAAACAATTTCAATGAACGTATGTAACTTAAAAATCGAATTTGAAGATGAAAATTTAAAACTTAAAAGTACGAAGACATGTGATAAAAAAATGTGTGAAAGAGCTCTAACCACATTTGACCAATTTGTTAGTGAGAATATCATAAATGGACTCTCTGATAATGATCAACGAATTATTTCCTATATGACAAAAGGTGAATTCTATAATTAGTGGATTCAAAATGTTTTAAGTAATGCTAAAATAAACATGTATATTGAAGTGTAGATGAACATGTCATTGTCATGCAAACGACATGTTTCATGGTATCACGTAGAAAAATACTTTAGTAAATAAAATGTTTTAAACACATATACTTAACTTAGATCCTGATCAACCAGGTTCATCAACCGTTTCTCCCTTGAATTTTAATAATCACTTTCATGGGATTAGTCGACATAACCTGACCAAGAAAATTTGGAACAAAAAAAACGGTTGTTGTATTATAGATGTGTAATACAATAAATATTTACGTGTAGATAAGGTAGAATGTTAAAATAAAATTTTACCAAATGCAACATGAGTGTCGAGATTCCTGACTATCAAATCCTAAAAAGTCACAAAGTTATAACGATCCACCATACCAGCAAAATCATTTGATATACGAACTTTGATTGTTTTGTAGAAATTATTCTTATTTTTATGATTAACCAACATGTAATCTTCATCATTTCTGGTCATACCAAATTACATACCCCTGGCAGATTCTTCAACAAAGAGGTCTTCAAACAAACTAATGAGATTTTTTTATTGTTACTTGTATTTTAGTCCCATGTAAGTGAAAAAAATTGGTTAATTTAAAATCTTATAAATTAAAAGCAACATAATAATAAAAAGAAAATTTTGTACCTACTCATCAATTAAAATTATGTCCAAACTGCTAAACATGTTTGAGTTGTTCTTTAAGTTTGCTTCCAAAGCAAGAGTACTTGAACACGAATGTTTCTGGTTTCCTTGGATGCATCGATGTTAGCAACCTTATCAAAGACAACCACATCACGATAGTTTTGTGCCATAGGTGTAAAATGAAAGAAAACAATTAGGGTTAGGAATAACTTTTATATGAAATAAAAAATACGTATACAATGTATTTATCTATAAATAGGTATGATTTATAAAGATGTATGAAATCTATTATAGTTGTCAAAAAATTCTTTACATACTTAATTTCAAAGATGCATAAATAGATTATATATTATCTCCTATTAAATAAACATAAAAGTGTAACAGGATTATACCAAAATATTTTAAAATCATACCAAAATTAACCAGATTCTTATGACATAATAATTAAAAAAATCATAATCATCTCTAATATATAAAAATAACATTTTCCTAATTAGTGTCAATTCCAAAGATAGTTAATTTATGTTTTGTTAAAGGTATGTAATATCTTTTCCTGTTTATTTGAAGAGTTTTAGAAAAGTTGTTAACCGATTTCGTATAATTTGTAACAAAGAAAGTCGAAATATATGAATACATATATTTGATATAGTAACAAAAAAATTAATTAATAATAAATATAAAAAGCGAAAGAAGGTACTAACCTTCTACTGCACAACAACGAAGGTTTGAAGCAGATAATGATAATGGAAGTTATAAACAATGTAGCAGGAGGTTTGAAAAAAAAAACAACGATTGAAAATAAGTGTGAGCTGCGAATTAAATGATGAATCGTATATGTATGTGATAATTTGAATCTGATTTTTTGGTATTATGGTTTCCTAATAAAAATGGATTTCATATTAATGGTTTACTAATATAAACGTGTTTATATTAATGGTTGATATTAATGCCTTAATTGAAATAGTTTGTTACTAATATGTTTTCAAAGTTGACCATATTAAAACCTTTATAACCGGAAATTCAAGATTTAAAATATGAGAATATTTTATTGGAATTAAATAAATTTTATTTCAACGAATGTAAGTTAATTTTGTTTGATAATTGGAAAGCTTTTATTGGAATTAAATATATTCCATTTGAGGAAGATGATGTCAGCAATTTGATCTAAGGGTTGGAAACATTGGATTGAAATATAATCAAAGGTCTAGATTGTTTAAGATGATGTCATAAAGTTTCTCTATTGAACTTTTCCATATATATATATATATATATATATATATATATATATATATATATATATATATATATATATATAGGGTTAGGTTATTTTGTTTTCACTATCTATTGTGTGCCCGTATGATTGATTCTGGACCAATCATTTTAGTTATTTTAAGAAAGTAATTAATGCATATTACATGTTGAAGATATAATAGGTATTAATTACATCTTCAGCATTTAATATGCATTAATTACTTTCTTAAAATAACTAAAATGATTGGTCCAGAATCAATCATACGGGCACACAATAGATAGTAAAAATATTTGAACCTAACTCTCTCTCTCTCTCTCTCTCTATATATATATATATATATATATATATATATATATATATATATATATATATATATATATATATATATATAGAGAGAGAGAGAGAGAGAGAGAGAGAGATCTTTTTTTTAATATTTTCTTATTATATTGTATGTGTTAAAACCTTGTTATTCACATATGATTAAAACCTTTTCTTCACATGTGAATATATAAATAATAATTTTTCTTTATTTTTTAATAAATTTTCTTATTATAGACATATGATTAAAAGAGGTAGCATATTGTATCATATGCTGAGATGATATGCTAAGTTAGCTCTATCTTAACAAAAATTCATACTCAATGCCAATATGACATATCACCTGGAAGAATGACCTGCTATCATGTTTATTACCTTCTAAATGACAAATATAAATTTTCTTTGCAAATATTAGGTATAAACGAGCAAGAAATCTTTATATGAACAAAACCAATAAAACTTATCAAACTTAAGAATTTCTTGGCTGGAGTTTTGATGAACACGGAGTTGTTGGAGATTCAAGCTCAAGAAATTAAGTTCATATTATCGTTTTCTCAAACTCTCTTGCATTTCCTTCTACTTCTCAATCTCGATTCTCTATGTTGATTTTTGGATCCTTGTGAGATATCAAATTAGAAGGTTGATGTTTCAATGGAAAAAGAGGAAATTCCAAGAAGCTATTTTTGTTGCCCACCAAATGTTTGATAAAATGTCCAAAGTAGTTTTTCTCTTGTTTCAACTTTATTGTTCAAGATAATGCAGTTTGCTTTGTTTGAGCGTTCCTTGTGCACACCAACAATGTGTTGGTGTGCCATTTCCTTTCCTTCCTTTTTAATTCTTGCTTCATAGCTTAAGCTTCATCTTGAGGCTTGTTCTCTTGTATGACTTCTTCTATAAGTTCGAGTGATATTTGTCTGTGCCCGTTCAGAAGCTTTTATTATTGCCCAAATGGTGAAGTGGGAAGTAAGGGGATTGTCCGTATGATTTCACACATCAAAAGGCATCATCTACTTACTGAAGATCGTAAATGTGTTTTATGTAAAGCTCTTTCTAGTGATGTTGGTTTATTTATGGCGGTGAAAGAAACCTTGAAGGCCTTTGGTTAATGGATGTGTAGGACGTGTATGACTTTGCATGTTGTTAGTCATTATTGTCATCACCTGGATGGTCTTGTGAGTTTTATTACAGGGGCTGACGGCTCGAGTCGTTACATTGTCAGTATTTTAAAGTCGTCTACTAAAGAGTCTACGACAAATGTTCTTGGAGGTTTGGTTTTTGATGTTGGGCTCCTTGATCATGTTTTTAAAGCGCTTATCACTACTGTCAAGAGTATCCCCCACAATTACCGCCTCGCTTTCTCTTAGGCTTTGAAAACAGCTCTTTACAAGCTGATTGCCCAACCCGACTCGGTTAATGCATGGATTTGTCTGTTACTTCTTCCTCGTTGCACACTGTAGGTGTTTAGGCCTAAGAATAGACAAGAATGTAGGTCTGGGAATAGAAAATCCTTACAACAAAGCTCCATCTTGAAGTCCTTGGATACATGGGGGAAAGAGGATGGTATTAGCACGCTAGTTAAAAATATATTAGACAATCTCGAGGTTGGGGCCATGGGACAGGGTGGAGGCATCCTTCAGAAGGAGTCTACATCGAGTAACACCAACATCAGGCAGTGTCTCCGTAAGGTTGCAGATGGGCATTTTACCGCAGCAGTGAAAGTGTTATGCTCATCGGGTGTTGCGCCATACAATAGTGATACTATTAAAGTTTTGGAGGACAAACACCTTTTCATGCCACCCCTATCCACGCCAAGCCCCATAATTTATGAACCTCCCCTTGTAGCAGACTTTGATTGTGTATTTGGCTGTATTAAATCTTTCCTTAAAGGAACTTCATGCGGGAGAGATGGCTTGCAGGCTCAACACATCATGGATGCCCTTTGTAGAGAAGGGTTTGCTACAGCCATAGATCTCCTACGTGTTATCACTACAATGGTTAATTTATGGTTACGGGGAAGCTGTCCGTCCATTTTGGCAAAGTTTGTTGCATCCACTCCTCTCACGTCTCTGATTAAACCTGACAATGGGATCCGTCCAATTGCATTAGGCCCTATATGGAGATGACTGGTTTCCAAGGTCACCATGAAAGGTGTGGGTAAAGAAATGGTCAAGTACCTTAATGATTTTTAGTTTGGGGTTGGTGTGTCCGAGGGTGCTGAGGCTGTGTTACACAGTGTCAATAGGGTGTTGAGTGAACACCACACTGATGGGTCTCTTGCAATGCTTACAGTGTATTTCTCGAATGCATTTAACCTAGTGGATAGATCAGCCTTGCTCCACGAGGTTAGGAGGATGTGTCATTCTATTTTGTTTGTGGGTGAATTTCTTATACGGGCAAGCAGTGAGACTTATATAGGAGACCACCATATATGGTCTGCCACCAGGGTGCAACAAGGAGACCCCTTGGGCCCTCTTCTTTTTGCCCTCGTTTTGCACCCACTTGTGCACAAGATTAGAGACAATTGCAAGCTCATTCTCCATTCTTGGTATCTAGATGATGGGATTGTCATTAGGGATTCAAAGGAGGTGGCTAGAGTGTTGAACATTATTTCGGTGAATGATCCAGGCTTGGGTCTTGAGCTGAACATCAAGAAAACGAAGATTTTTTTGGCCCTCCTGTGATGGCAGGAAGCTTTGTGTCGATTTATTCCCAACGAATATAGGGAGACTGTCTTTAGGGGTGAAGCTCCTTGGGGGGGGGGGGGGGGGCTGTCAGTAGAGTCACAAGGTTTATTAGCGGGATGCCCATGAAGAGAGCGGTTAATGTCACAATTATGTGACCCACATAGTGAAATCCTTTTGCTTTGATCATGTATGGGCATTGCAAAACTTTTCTTTTGTTTAAGGACATGCCAACCAGTGTACATAGAAGAGGCAACTTTGTTTTTTGACAAAGGATTATGCGGGTCTATCGAGGATATGGCGGTATGTGGAGGCCCCTTCTTTAGAGACATCCAGTGGCGTCTGGCTTCCTTACCTATTCGTTTCGGTGGTTTGGGTTTGTACTCAGCATACAAGGTTTCCTCCTACGCATTTGTAGCTTCGAGGCCCAATCTTAGACATTACAAGACCACATCTTATGTGACAGTGGCATATGTGGTATGGACTCTAATTACCTATTTGCTTTGACTCGTCTTCACGATACGATTCCGGGATTCGACTGTAGCGATTTCACTAATAAGGACACCGCCCCCTAAATCCCAAAAAGCATTGGTGTGTGCCCTTTTTAGCAAAATCGTCAAAGATATGGAAGTCGACTTCGACATGTCTGTTAGACATAAATCAGTTTTTTGAGTGTCTTCGGGCACCTCATGCTCAGGATTTTCTGCTAACTATTCCTATTGATGGCCTCGACCAACATATGTTTCATGTGGAGTAGCGAATTATCCTTCGTTACCGTCTCATGATTCCTCTATTCCCAATTGACGAGATATGCCCAGTTTGCAGTAAGGCATGTTTGGACACTTTTGGGAAACATGCGGTTCATTGTAGAGAGCTCCCTGGTTTTGAGTACCGACATGATGTTGTTAGGGATGTTCTCTTTGATGTGTGTCGGCATGCTAGTATTTCCGTGAAGAAAGAAGCGTCAGTGAACTTTTTGACGGACCAGCATGATGGAATATCCACACTCAGGCCGGCTGACATTTTGGTCTTTGGATGGGTAGGAGGGAAACATGCTTGTGTGGATCCTACTGGGGTCTCTCCTCTCGTCGGGTTGAGGAGCAGGGGTTTCACAGCAGGGCATGTCGCTGCATGCAAAGTGGCTAAGCACGAAAATGCATGTATAGAAAATCAAAAAGTATTTGTACCTTTTGCATTTGATACATTTGGAGGTTCATATTCGTTCTTGGGTTCTCAATTATGTAATTGTTCTCATTTGAACCTAAATGTGTGTGTGTGTTTATATATATATATATATATATATATATATATATATATATATATATATATATATATATATATATATATATATATATATATATATATATATAACAACAATTTTATAAACAGAAACACCAGTAAAAAAAAAACAAAGATTACAAATAGCATATACATGAAATTACTCCCAAAACATGAAACTACTCGACATCTCAAGCCAACAACTTAAATTTGAAAAAGGGCATATTCCATTTCCATTGCATGATTTCTCGAGCACCGTAACTAACCTAAATTAATATTGTAACAACTTAAACTTGACACGGTGCACATCATCAACTTAACTGTGAACATCACCATATTTGTCATTTCTCAAAAAGGCAATCAACTTTGCAAATACCATGCATAAATGAATTCGAAACTTACGCTTTGTATTTACACCAAACACACCCTGACCCTGCCCCAAATGTTTTCTCCATCTGGTCAATAAAATTAGTTATTCATTTTTTGAGCACCCAATTTAGAAAAATTAAATTAAAATACATTTCATCATTTTATGACTTCATACATCATATTCTTGTAACCATTCAATATAACAACCAACCATTTTATATGAAATGTTACATAAAATAAGCTGTTGCATTAAGTGACATACAAACCATATAATTTCATATTAAATGATTAAAAAACAATTAAATTTAAATTAATAAAAACCATATGGCATATGTCATATGCTTCCATTGCTTTATGATGAGGTGTAAATCACAATTAACTGAAGTAGAAATGCAGCCTTTTCAAAGCATAGCTTTCAATACAAAAGAGAATCAACCCGAAATTTGTCTTCCAAATTATGACATGTTTTAACTAAAATTAGGCACTATTTCCAACAAAGTTTCACATGGAACTTGGTGAATTTTTCTTTCGATTTCGAAAAGTAAGATATATAGGATTACGAAAAACTTATTATTAAAACTCAAAAGCACAAGTGGTAGAAAGAGACCTATTAAGTATTAACATATTTTTTTTTGTCTTGTTTCTTTTGATTTTGGTCAACTTTTTGTGGGAATTAAATTTGAGAACTCTTAAATTGAAGTGTTGGGCGCTACCCGTTAAGCCGATTAATCCATTGGGGCATTATTGTGATTTACCTGATATACCATATAAAAAAGAATTGTAAAAAGCAGAAACAGCTGTTAAATTAATAGAACACATAGCATATCATAGAGATAAGAGAAGGAGAAAGATGTTAGAATAATAATGTTTCTGGATCCTAAATCTATCTTGTTTATTAGTCTATTTGGTTGCATTCTGTACAAGGCATGCCAAATTCATACGCTTTAAAATCTTATCTAAAAAAGTAAAATTAGAAACAAGACAAATATGTTTAAAGACATGAAAATGTATTTAAAATTTTATATAATATTTTTAATTATTTTATAAAAATAATATTAATTTATAGCTGAAATCGTCTTAGTAATATAATTTTTTTGGTCGAATAAGGTTTCAATATATTTTCCAATATTATAAAAGCATTACAACACCCATATTTATTAGCCATAGCTCATAAAGGCACAAGATCACCTCCAAGAGCATTCTATTTTTCATTTTAATTGTTTAATTTAGGGTTAAACTATACATACTCGTTCTTAATTCTTATCATACCCCTTACCATTACATTTATTTTTTCGTTAAATAACCATAATTATTACATAGGAATGTTACACTTTTTGTTATAATTATCAAATAATTGCATATGACATTATTCTCATCATTTCATTCTCCTAAATTATAATATCTTTTATTTTAATATAGGTTAGGTTATTTTATTTATTTATTTATAATAATTATTCTTTTTATAATTTATTTATTTATTTATTTATAATGATTATTCTTTTTATAATTTATTTATTTATCTTTGCTTGTGTGATTTAAAAAATCTTTTAATTGTTTTGTTGTTTTATTTGAGAACATATTAATTTAATATTTTGTCCAAATAAAAGTTTAGTGTTTTTCTATTGGTATATATTATAGTTGATATTTAGTTCAAATAAAATTTTCTATTTCTAACGCTTTTGTTCAAATATATTTTTAATTTTTATTTTAAGGGTTGTATTTCTTTAATATAAAATCTTGGGTTTAGGTCATTTTTGGTCACTTAACTTTTGGTTTTGTGCTTATTTGGTCACTTAATTCTTTTTAAGTTCTAAAAGGTCATCAAAATTTTGACTTTGAGCTCATTTAGTCACTTAACTTTTGGTTCGGTCACTTAACTTTTAGATTTGTGCTTATTTAGTCACCTAACTTTTAAAATTGTTCTCATTTAGTCACTAAAATTTTGAAAAAATTTAAAAGTTTAGTGACTAAATGAGGACAATTTTAAAAGTTAGGTGACTAAATGTGACCAAACCAAAAGTTAAGTGACTAAATGAGCACAAAGCCAAAAGTTTGATGACCTGTTAAAACTTAAAAAGAGTTAAGTGATCAAATGAACACAAAACCAAAAATTAAGTGACCAAAAATGACCTAAACCCTAAAATCTTCTTATATTTTTGAAGTTCGTTAAAACAAATTTTTATCGTTTTTTTGACGTTTTATTCGTTTATATTTTTTTACGTTTTGTTCGAATATTTTTTTTATTTATTTTTAACGTTTTGCAAGTAAAACATTTGAAATGTTTTTATACGTTTTACTTGTCTATAATTATTCCATGATTCTAAAGACGTTTATCACTAAATATATATCATATGTTTTAATGCATGTGTTTTAAAGACGTTTATTAGTAAAGATGTAATTTTTCCTATCAACATCTTCATATCACATTTTTTTTTTAAACGTATAATATTTCTTCTTCGACATTATATGTCAAGCCATATGTTTTAACGGCGTCTATTAGTAAATGATATATACTATTATATATATTATTTATTATTAGTAATATATAAAATAAAATATATAAAAAACAGTTTATATTTAATAAATGCATCTTAATAAAAAATAAATTTAAAATTATTAATATTAATAAAGTTAGTAATAAAAATATAAGTATTAAATAATAATCTTTATTGATTAGATTATAATAAAATAATAATAAAACTTAGTCAAATGATAATTATATGTCATATAAAAGATAAGACAAATGATAATAATATGGCAATGACATAAAAAATAAAGTAAAAATAATGGTCTATAAAATTGGTGTAGGTTGGTGTATAATAGCACCCTTTGATTAATATCTCTTCAATTTAAAAGGTTTTTACGGTTTCCCTAAAATTATTTTCTTTTTCTAAATTTAAGACTTATATCATTAAATATATAGAACTAAATAAACAGTTTGCATAAAATGATTTAAACTAGTTGTGATATTAATACAACATTCATTTTATTAAATTAATAATTTCATGTGTAACACATTAAAATAAAAATGCACAATCATTTTATAAATCATTAAAAGGTGTTTAAATTTAAATATATTTAAAACATCGGTTATATTTAAAATATAGCAATACAATTAAACAAACATCAAATAAATAAACTTAAAAATGATATATATATATATATATATATATATATATATATATATATATATATATATATATATATTGTTGGATAAGATGTTAAGCTCATAACTATAATTTGTATATATATACTTGAACTAATAGTAACACAGTCTTTTTGGGTTATTCTCAAAACTAGCAGCTAGACATGATGACTTTTGGAGAGAGACGTTGAATTTATTATTTGATTAATAAATTGAAATAAATAATTTGTTAATATATTATGAAAATAATATATATTTAGAAATTATAATATCTAATTAATATTTCATCAGAAATTAATTGAAATTAATTTTTGGATTAAAACAATTAACTAAAAGTATAGGGGCTAAAGTGTAATTGTTCAATAGTTGAACAAAAGGTTCCAGAACTTTCCTAGGGAAGGAGGTGGGCAGTTTTATGAGATAATTCTAGAGTTTCTAGAATGCCTCATATGTACAATTAAGGAGGTGAATAATTACCGAATTTGAAATAATGTTATTATATTCACATTATGGTTATCTAAATCATCCTTGATGCACTATAAATGCCTCTCCATCCTAGGATTTTCGATCATTCTAAACCCTCAATAGATAGTCTAAAATCTCATCTCCTTTCTCCTCTCTCCTCTCTCATCATCTTGCTAGTGTTGGGTGTGAATCATTAAGTGCACGACATTTGTGGTGCTTGCTCTCTAAGCTTCAACAACACAAGGGTTTCATTTTATTCATCAATAACAATCAAATGTATGTTTTCTAACCCTAGATGCTAATTTTGAAAATAGTATAGGATTCCTAGGGTTTCCCAGTTGATGTTCAAATGTTGTATATTCAATTAGAGAAAACATGGATCTTCAATTAGGGTTGCAAGCACACATAGGTTTTTGTTTGTTATGCTTAAAACCCATCTGTGGTATTAGAGCCTTGGCTTGTTTTCTATTGAGTTGATTACAATTGTTGAATATGATCAATTAGGGTTTATGGCAATTAAACCCTTTTGGACTTAGGGATTTTCGAAATTAGGGTTTCCTTAATCCCTAAGTTTCGAAAATTAGGAAAGTGTTTTAACCCTTTCCCTTGACCTAAAATTTTCGAAATTAGGGTTTCCTTAACCCTTTAGGTTTTGAAATTGGCAAGGATTGTGTAACACCCCGTTTTGAAAAGTACTTCGGTTGTAGTTTCGGAGGCCCATGGTATAAGCGATTCGGTTGTTTATGGGTCTCGGGTTCTATTCGAAAGGTTTTAAGACTTAGGTGTGTAGATAGGAGCGTAGGGCTTCTCGCCACCTTTTCGTGGATATAAAGTTCGTCGGAAACAAACTTAGAATGATGGAGTTATGGCACTTTGAGGTTATTGGCAAAATTGGTCCCTGAATGGGAAAAACTTGCATTTCAGCCATTCATGCTAAGGTGGTAACTGGGTGAGTATGCCCAACGTAAGCTGGGGTACGCCCAACGTAGAAGGTTAAATGGCCTCAGGTGCTGAAGACGTACGCCTAGTGTACGAGATGTACGCCCAGTGTATGTTCAGTGACACTAAACCTTAATTTTAGGGTCAAGCACTATATAAAGAACATTAAGGCTTGAGCCCTAGCTCCTTATCAGCCTCCCCAACCTCAGAGAAACCCTAGAATGTTTCATCTCTTCATTCTTGTGAGATCTTCACCTTGGGAAGCTCATCTTGGTGGTTTCAAACTTGGAAGAAGAAAAAGGAAGTGGCAAAGAAGGACTTGGGTAGCTTAAGCTCTTAGATCTGGGAAAACATCATCATTTGGGACTTTTTGGAGGTATATATGTCATAACTTTACCTAAGAATGCTTAGATCTAGTGTAGTGTGGTTTTGAAGTCACTGTGGTCCCAAGTAAAGAACTTTATTGTTTAAATCCGATTTTTAGACTTAGAGTTGCCACTCTCAGTTCAAAATGAGTCCCTAAGGCAAAAAGTTGCCATCTTGAATGTCTTATTGGATTCATGCATGAGTTAAGAGAATTTCTATGAGAATGGAATGCTACTTTGGAGTTTGGGCTTATTTGGATCATGTAAAGTCACCAAGTTAGTGACTTTATGCATTAAGACGTTATGATTGTTGCTTCTGGAATAGAGTATTAAGCACTTAATGGGAAAGTGACTTAACAGGGGAGTACGTTGAGCGTACATGTAGGTACGCCTAGCGTACGCACCATTCAGCCTATACGCTTAGTGTACATAGGAGTACCCCCTGCGTACTCACCGGATATGGACTATGAGTTTTAGGCCTCGGTTTGGTCCAATCCTTGGGCTTGGCAGATATTGGGCTGTGATGGACCACCTGTTGGGTTTTGAGCAATCTAACACTTCCTAAGTGTGCATGCAACCCTAATAAACCTTGGATCTATGTTTGTCTAAATACATGCAAAATAATAATTTTCCAAGGTTCATAACATATCTAACATGGCATGGGGAACATTTCAACATAAAAGAGTTAGAAGAGATTGCATACCTTTTTGATGAGTTTGGTTCTTAAGGAGTTTGAGGGTCAAGCACCAATAGTGTGAATGCCTCAAATGGAATGACAAGACACCACAAACTCTTGGAAAACTTTGAGAGAGTATACACACTTGTATTTTCGGCCACACACAAGCACACACACACACACACACACACTAGTTCACTAGTTACCCCTTAGGGACCATTTCATGCAACATAAGCATGCTTATATAGTGTACATGATTAGGGTGAAACCCTAATAACCCATGTCTTTTCCTTTCCAAGGATCCATGGGTTAAAAGCTCCATGGATCATCCATGGACTTCCATATAAGCCTAGCCCATTAACAAATGAGTGTTAGCCCACACTATATAATACCAATAACCCATAATCTAATTAGTCTTTCTTTTAATCTCTAAATTAATTCATAATTAATTTAAGACTAAGACTAATTAAATAACATAACCTCATATTAATATATTATAACTTATAATATATTAATAAACATATGTGTATAACTCTCATAAAATTATCCATAAATAGTTTGGATGAGATGCAACCCAAATGGACCATGCCGGGTCGGGTCAAGTATGTACCAAATAAGTTATGGACTTAGACACCTTATCCAACAGACTCCCACTTGGATAAGTCTAATAACTATATTTGCGTATGTTACTTCAGGAACCAACCAGCAATCGTAGCTCTCAAAAACTATGTTGAACTATGAAGCGCCATTTTAGATAAGTGATCATATACTCCTCTGTTCTCATGATAACAGCCGGACAAATACATGGAACAACGTCATACTTATTGTCCATCAGTTTGTTTCCCGATTTTCCGATTTTTTTGACAAAGAACTTAATCGAACACATCAATTTAGTTCTGACCGGCCGGTACATAGGTCACAACAAAATCATCGAGGGGCCCAGATATCGCTTCTATTTCTAGAAGGAACAGATAAACTTCGACTCATATGCTTGTTCTACTACTTGTTGAATTGTACACAAAGGCACGTTTTACAACATCAAGTTACTGATGCGTTTACGTGCAATCAATGCACAACCAACTCATAGGTAACAACTCATATCTCTAGGCTTGAAGATTTATATGATATTACCGTCTCACGATCACTCGAGATAAATTCCATGAAGTGATACAAGTGAGCGTGGGTTTATTCCAATACTCATAACTTATGAGCACTCATGAATGTTGTAGCAACCATTGCTATGACTAAACCCATTTAGCCATCTACAAACTCGATTCATGACAGTCTTGATTCATACCTACTTCCAACATATGAACGACTGTGGAGTGTTTAAATAACTTAGTCATTCGGAAAGAATAACCTAGCTATTTTGGAAGTCAAAACATGCAAAGTGAAACACAATAATAATCGAATCCAATATGGTCTCAGAACCCTTTTGAATATAAATAGAACCACCTTTTATTTATCACCATATTGATTACACATTATTCATTGTATAATGTTTCAAACAATCAACTTAAGACTTGAATAAAACAACAGTCGTCCCATGCTCCTAGCATGTACACTTTGTTTTTCTAAACAATAGTTATGCCATACTCCAAGTATGCACATTATGTTTGTCTATGATCCTTACATTGTGATGTAGATCAATTGAACATGATTCCAATGATACTCATTTCACAATCCCAAATCCTTATTGTAAATGTGAGAATCCCCGATTCCTATCATTTACCCAAAAAAACTGTTAGATTTTAAACTTTTATGCAATGTTCCTCTTGTAATGATTATGCACAAAGTCACCAAAACCTTGTCACCAGTCATTACAGAGTTTTCCAAAGAATGTCAACTTCTATGGAACGGAAGTCTCATATTCAAAGTACATTGCTTTGAACATGCTTCTTGCATTAAAGTTTTCTAATCTTACATAGATTGAATAACTTCCACCTATGGAGACATTTCCATAGTCCCATTTTGACTATCACTTCCGAACAAGAGTTACTTCTTTTCAGAACATGTCAATATGGTCCTTTCCGACAACTTACATCATACTTCCAACTTTCCCTGAGCAACCAATCTTTGGCGAACCTCAGATTTGTCCTCGACAATTGCTCAATCACTTTAGTCATATCCAGTTCTAGACTTTTCCCTTCTCAATGCCTTAAACATTTGGAAAATTTAGAAAAGATGAATATTATAGCACATGCAATCGATCCTATATCCGAAGCATATGGGACACGATTCATGATGTCTCACATAAAGACATGATACTAGACCAGTCTCTTGGTACAATATTTTTTGTTTGCCATGTTTTCAAAATTTAACTATGAAGAGGGATGCCGTAGTCATAATTGAATTTTGAGAACGCAATATATATAGAATTTCCTTAAGTCGAACCATTCAGACATAAGATTCATATATATGTCCTTGACTAAAGTTGATTAAAATCTCAATCTAAGCTTTGGAATTGAAACGGAGTATAATTTCCTCTCCCTTAATTATAGCAAAACAACTTTTCAACCCCTGCAACTTCACGAATTGAAACTTTGTTTTCTATAATTAACATTGCTAACTTGCAACACTAAACGTAATAATCATGCTACCACTAACATGATGATTATCAGCATAACACTTATGCTCCCACTAGCTCTGACATATTTCCAGAAATCTGCTGGACTTCTGAAATTTAGATTCATACACCCTTTCTTAGATAGCTCTCATGTGTGTCTAAACAATTTTCAGAACTATGAAAAGGGATGCCGTAATCATAGTCTCAATTGCTTGGGCATTTGCCATTTCTCACAAGTCCATGTTAGTGTGCCGGTTAACCACACGCGCTCCACTAACGACTTTTGAAAATGCAAATAACACAATTGATATCTACGTAAAATCTACTTAGTGAAAGCGTTTCCTCACCATCATTTTCATGAATCGGAGAGAAACCTTATGACACTTAGATTTTATAGTGTATGAGTTCCTATCCATGTGAATTTGTCAAAACCACAAGATAAGATTAGTGACAAATTCAGCCTTACATGGATTAAACTTGTTCAATTTTAGTTTCTTGTCACCTTGGTAGCACAAGGCCCACCAATGCTTCCAAGTTGAACTCTGATAACTCACATGCAAATTCAACTTATTTGAAGTAGGTACAGGAATAAGAATTATGTCAACACGATAGGTTGCAAACCTTAAGTCGTGTGCTAGTGATAAATTACAGGTTTTACTTTTGATTAAATCTTGAAACTCTTTCAGGATCTCTAAGGCTCCCACTTTCCCCTTGACATATAAGTTTCCCCAGTCAAGAACCATTCCTTGACAAAACAAATATTCAAGGGATAGTGCGGATTCTTATCAAGATTAACACTTCACACAATTGGTCTTAGTTGGTCTTTTTCTCATCCAAGACATCACAACTTACCAATCTCAAATGTACAAGAGTAGAAAACATTTTACTCTTACATTTGACTAGTGTTAATAAATCTTCCTTTATGTCACTCAAAGTTACAATCATGGAGTATGACTCTAAGAATTGTTTTGGAACGAAGTATGACTCATCTTCTTGATTTTTACCAATCCAACAATTCATGACCTCTCTTCTTAGCCATAACAATGCACCAAGACGTCCTTAGAGTATGAATTTGTGATATGGTTTCATAATCATTAAGATGATCATGAAATACGATACTAAAGTACTCTCCCATCCTTTCAGATTTGAGAAACTTTTATCTTTCTGCCTAATTTTGATTCTTCTCATTTGTTTTGTCATACATTGTAACCTTTCCAATGTTACAGAATTATACTTAACCTCATAAGTATAATCATATTTACTAATCTTTAGTAAATCATGACAAATCAATCTTTGTGGTGGACCTTGACCAGCGCACACCCAGTGTACCTAATTCCTTAGTCCTTTAATTGACTCACATATACATGTGATCAAAGAATTAGTCTTAATTTTCAAAGATGAAAATTCTCATTCATCATACAATACAACTTGTATGATTCCAAGTTTCTGTCCAATTGAAACTTGGGTGATGAAAAACTTTCTTCATTTGGTAAATTCAGACACTACCACAAATGAAAGAACCAAATCCACTTTCCAATATTGCTATTACTGGAAACATATAAGCAACAATTTTCCACAGATGCCATTGTAAGGATATTTTTTAAAATAAATATAATTAAAACCCTTTTTTTTCTTTATTTTAAAACTTTGCGGAAAAACTTATCCTTACAATCCACATGAAAACCTTGTTGTTATCTATTCATAAGCAATATATTATAACTCTTAAGCAACAGCTCAAAATTCTAATTACCGAACCATGTGATCGAAACCCACCTTTGCAATTAGAATCAACATATACTTACTTTAAGCTTCCTATCTTTTCTTTGATTCTTAAAACATCAGCATGTGACCCATTCACATTATGTAATAAGAATCTCCAAATAGGAACTTAATAGAGTTAGACAGTGGACTTTACCCGAAGTAGAGTCAAACCTCTTGACTTGATCAACCTTATGACCTTTCAGGTGAATAGGGAAACTTCGCAACCAATGCCCCTTCCTTTGGCAACAAAACACATGGACCTTTTGGTAATGGCACATGAGACTATCTCAGAATTTGCCTTTCTCTTTACTATTTGGTCAATCGAGTTGACTATAGCCGATCCTTTTCCATTGGGAAGAGAAATGCCTTTCTAGATATCCAATGCTACCATTGTCAATGTCCATTTAAGACTTGGGAAGTTGTTCTTTTAATCAAATTCGCTTTACTGGTGTTCCAAATCATTGCTGATTCCACAACACCAAGCAAATAGATAACATCATGGAGCGTCATGTCATAGTCTGTCTCATAGTAGTCCCAAAGAGACTCACTATGTTACTAAGAAAGTGATTGAACATCCAACTTTCACGAGACTTTGACACCCAACTCTCCCGGCTTGTCAATATGTGACTTTATCTCCAAGATGTGAGCACACATAAACTATGCTTGCCAATAGGGATTGAGTGACTTTAAACTTTTCAAGAACTTGTGGGTGAGGGAGAATAATTGGAGGTGTAGGAAGTGAAGCATGATGTTGAGGGACACCATCTTCAAGAGATTTGGGAAGATCATAGTTGTCTGAACCAAACATCTATAATGGGAGAAAATCAAGTTAGTTGATTCAAAATCCTTAATATAACACCCAATATGAAATATTAAGGCTAGGACCCAACACAATATTTTATAATTTGGAAGAGGGATGCCGTAATCCAAGCTATAAAATATTTGAAGGTAGGTGAATGACGATTCACCAATTTCCACCATGAAAAACGAAATAATTTATTAGGTTTTAATTGGATTTGAAATTCCTAGATCTTTTGAGATTCATTGAACTTTTCAATGGCATGTTTCAATCTCAAGTGTGCCCTCTCAAATTTTGTGACTGGGATGCCGAGGATCACAAAACAAGGTGTGAATAATGATGGGTTTTGGCCATAAGAACTTTCCTATGTGCGCATGCAAAACCCTAATGCTCGGATCTAGGCTTTCTAATAAACATGCTTTGAATCCAAGACTTCTAATAACTAATTAGGCTAAATAACAACATTGAAACAGATCTAGAATCATACCTTTGAATTCCTTGTTGATCTTGAGGTCTTGGAGCTTCTAGAGTCACAAATGTCACTCCTCTAATGGCTTACAAACACCAATAGCAAGAAGAATGATTTAAGAGAGAGGAGAGGGAAGGAATTCGACCAGAGGTTCCTTACTTTAGGTTCAGTCACGAATTCCCCATGCCATAGGGTCTATTTATACTTGTAGACTCCTTAAGGGTTACAACCTAAACCCTAATTGGATAACTTAGACTTTAAGTTAATCCATATCCTTTCCTTGATAACCCTTTGGACGATTTTGGCTTATCATAGCCCTAGAAGTCGTCCAATCCTATATCAATAAGGATTTACAGTCTAAAGTTTAACTATCAAACAATTGACAGTTTATACCCCTTTATTTAATTAATCTCTTTAAGTCACCAAATTAATTCTAATTAATTCTATGACTTATATTAATCAAATAACAATATATTATTCATTATATTATTCTCATAATATATTAATAATATTTACTCTCTCTTATTAAATCATCCTATCAAGTTGCTATGGTGAAGGCAACCCAAAAGGACCATGCACAACCGGATATAGTTACAGCCTTAGACACTATTCCAACAGTCTCCCACTTGGATAAGTCTAGTAACTATACAAGTATAACTCGGTTTGCAATCGTAGCTCTCAAAGACGCTGTCAAACTCTGATCTAATCAATCTTGTCCTTTAGATAAGGGATCATACAGTCCTCTGTTAGATATCATGCCTACAATCCTATGGAATGGTTAGTCAAGCATTTAGGTTTCTCGATCTCTGATTTATTTGACATAGAACTTAATCGAACACATCAATTCAGTTCTGACCGGGCCCGGCACATAAGTCAAATCAAATCATCGAGCGGCCGAGATATCGCTTTTACCTTCTTAGATAAAAGTTACAGATAAACTTCGACTTATATGCATTTACTTATTCATTAACCAACTATACACAACAATGCGTTTTATAACACCGATTTACTGATGCGTTTTCGCATTATCAATGTACAACCAATTAATAAATAACAAACCATATATCTAGGTTTTAAGACTATATGATATTATCGTCTTGCGATCACCCTTTTATATCTTATTCCATAAGGTGATTCCAGCAAGCGTGGGTTTGTTCCAATGCTCAAAACTAGTTCATAAGCACTCATGAACGTTGCAGCAACCCTTTGCTATGTCTAACACCATTTAGACAATCTACACACCAATTCATGACAATCTTCATTCATATCTACTTCCAACATATGAACGATTGTGGACAATTTGAACAATTCTATTATTCCTAATAATTTCAATTATTCTGGAAGTCAAAACATGCAAAGTGAAACAATAGTTAAACAATTAACATAAGACAGTAACATTACTCATAAATAAAAACTCCTTTATTTAATCATCAAATGTTAATTACATTTATCTATTACACGTTTCTAATACTATCTAATCTATGCTAATATCATCCTTCAGCCCAATACTCCTAACATGCTGTAAGTGCTTAACCCTACTCAGTCCCTTCGTAAGCGGATCTGCTGGGTTATCTTCTGATGATATCCTCTTCACTACGAGTTGTCCTTCTTCTACACGATGTCTGATGAAGTGATATTTTTCTGTCGATTTGTCTTGATCTACCATGATCCCTCGGTTCCTTGGTTAAGGCAACCGCACCTTCGTTATCACAGAAAATCTCCATGGGCTCCTTTATGGCAGGTACGACTCCAAGATCACCGATGAAGTTCTTTAGCCATATTGCCTCCTTCGACGCTTCGCTCGCTGCAATGTACTCTGATTCGCACGTTGAATCAGCTACGGTTTCCTGCTTGGAACTCTTCCATGTCACTGCTCCTCCATTTAGGGTAAAGACCCAGCCTGACTGCGAACGGTAATTGTCCCTGTCGGTCTGAAAACTGGCGTCACTATACCCTCGCACCTTTAAGTCATCACTCCCTCCGAGGACTAAGAACCATTCCTTCGTCCTCCGAAGGTACTTAAGGATATTCTTCACCGCAATCCAATGTGCTTTGCCAGGATTCCCTTGATATCTGCTAACCATGCTCAAAGCGAAGGCTACATCAGGGCGAGTACAAGTCATAGCGTACATGATTGAGCCAACTGCGGAAGCGTATGTTACTCGGCTCATTTCTGCTATCTCAGCTTCGGTACTCGGTCTTACTCAACTTGGCATTACTTTGTATCAGTAGTTCTCCCTTCTTTGAGTTTTCCATACTAAAACGTTTTAGTACCTTCTCTAAGTAAGTGTTCTGACTAAGTCCAATTAGTCTCTTACTTCTTTCTCTCACTATCCTTATTCCCAAAATGTAAGAAGCCTCTCCGAGGACCTTCATAGCGAAGCACCTCCCGAGCCAGGACTTAACCTGTAACATCCAAAATTTCAAAACAATTAAAACTTTTCAAAATCACCCATTTTATTAACATTGTTACAAAAAGGTTTTCAATACATTCTTTAACAGAGTAATTTCCCAGTTTCATAACATAAAACACCAACGCGAGGAACGGTACGATCATGCCTTTGCCTTGCGACAGACTCTTGAGAACCTGAAACATAAAACCACAACTATAAGCCCGAAAGCTTAGTGAGATACCCCCAGAATACCAACCACATATACGCCTTTCCAGGCCCTGACCTTCCGGTCCATGTGTCTCAGGGGACTTCCGTCCCTGCTGGGTAAACCTTCCGGTCCTACCCACGCCGACCTTCCGGTCCATCACACAACATAATCGCCTTCCGGCCCATAACATATTGCCTTCCGGCCCATAACATATTGCCTTCCGGCCCATAAGCATAGAATGCACATATAACATATCAAGCAATCATATAGCAGTTCATAGACAACAATCGATCAACAGATCACATATCATAGCATTACTCTAACAGGATACCGGTCTAGCCGGTCACTATCATAACATTACCCTATGAACCAGTCAACATACTAAATGCATACATACGCCTTTCCAGGCCATGACCTTCCGGTCCACATAGTAATGCCTTCCGGCCTGTAACATATAATGACAACTACCCGGATTTCCATCCGATAAAAGGGTCGGCCTTTGCACCATAAACCCTAGCGATATAGTGAGGATAACTCACCTCGAAACTGCCGACTGAACAGATAGCTCAAGCTGCTCCGATCACTGATACGATCTCCACCTCTGGACAGCCACCAATGCACTGAACTCAAACAATAAACAATAATTACCAAAATACCCCTGGAACCACTGGTCAACCCTTGGTCAAAGACAAGGTCAAAGTCAACCCCTGACTGACCCTACTCGCCGAGTCAACCCTATGACTCGCCGAGTCCCCATACTCAAAACTTCGCTTAACCCGCGACCTAACTCGCCGAGTCACCCCAAGACTCGCCGAGTTCCACGACTCTGAGTCCACTCGCCCTTAACTCACCGATTCCTTAAGACACCCTTTCTACACGTCGAGTATCCCCATTTTACTCGACGAGTTCCTCCTGGAAGAATCGTGGGGCCACCCCGACTCAACTCGCCGAGTCTGAAGAACAACTCAACGAGTCCCAGTTAATCTTCAAGCTACTCGCCGAGTCTGTTCATCGACTCGGCGAGTCCATGCCATGCAACCGCTCAAACTGCATCCTGGGACAATTATGGTTCCGAAATACACAAGCATGGAACCTTCTGGACCTCTAAAGGTCCTAATACAGGGTTATATCCGTTTGATTAACAAAGTAATAATCCATCTAATCACCAAATGGGTTCCATAAACCCTAGATCCATGCACACATCAATATAACCGAAATGATCCGAATTATTACCTGAATAACACACTCTCTGTGTCCCCAAACCTCAGAACTCGAATCCCTTGCAGTTCCTTTAGCCAAAACTCTTCCCTCCTTGCACCACAATTTCTTCAAGTCACCAATAGCCTTCAATCTTGCTCTAGATGCCCACAGCCGCTTAGGGTTCTTCTCAATCGACTAAAAGACGAACAATGACGACATATAATGCGTTATATACGACCCAAACCTGAACGGTTAGGGTTTTCGCTAAACAGCGTAGACTCGCCGAGTCCATATCGGACTCGTCGAGTCCAGTCACGAACCCACGACCAGGTCTGCGCTCCTACTCGGCGAGTCTAGGCTCCAACTCGCCGAGTCCCCTCTTAAATCACCCCCAAAAACATAATTATATCAATATTTGAAATTCCGGGCTGTTACAACTCTCCCCCACTAGAACTAGACTTCGCCCTCGAAGTCTCACTCTGAAAATAGCCCCGGATGCTGCTCCCACATATCACGTTCCAGATCACAGTTCATTTCCGATCCCCTCCGGTGCCGCCCCTGAACTAACCCAGAGGTATCTCCTTATTCCTCAGAACCTCGGTCTTCCGTTCTCTGATGACCGCTGGCTTCTCGGCATAATTCAGGCTCGCCTCCACCTGAATGTCTTCTAATGGAACCACTGCCGACTCATCGGCTATATACTTCCTCAACTGCGACACATGAAAAAAATTATCGTGGATTTGTCTCAAATCCGTGGGCAACTCCGAACGATAGGCCACCCGGCCTACCCCCGCAATCACATGAAAAGGTCCAATATACCGGGGCCCCAACTTGCCCCTCTTCCTGAATTGAATCACTCCTCTCCAAGGAGAGGCCTGCAGGAATACGAAGTCACCGACCTGAAACTCACGCTCGGACCGGCGTCTGTCTGCATAACTTTCCTGTCGGCTCTGGGCGGTCAATAACCTCTGTCTAATCTACTGAATCTGCTCTGTCGACTGAAGCACGATCTCTGTACTGCACATCACTCTCTGTAACCGAAAATTACCCAAGATGCAACTCTGCTCTAAATCTCGACGATCACTCGACCCATAAGGGTTAGGAAACCATGAACCACCGGATCCCCGATCCAAAGCCCACTTTGTCCATTCCGAACCGACTGAGAGGTCCATTCTCACTCTCAGAGCAACCCTCACAAGTTCTCCTCTTGCCATCACATACACATACTGAACTAGTCCCAACACCCGCAGGTTGAAAGACCCGATACCCTGATGATATCCTCGAACATCTCCCAATATAAACCACTACATCCACCCTACACTCTGATCAGAATCACACTGAGAATTTAAGATTCTCTCTCTCCCTGCATCCCTTCTGAGCCTCAACAGGCATCCCAAACCGGATGGGTTCCTACTTCGCTGCCGCGAACACGATGCTCAAAACCATACTCGAAATACTCTAACCATAACTCTGCTCTGCAGCTTTTACTTTCGTGAACTTGCACCCCCTTCGGAGTTACACACCTTCCTCTTTTCCTTTTCCAAGGAACCCTCTTGGCCATAATGCCACTCCAACCGGTGCTACAGTGCTTGCCCCAAGCGACACCACCCCTTTTGCGTAACCGCTATTCACATACTCTGGTTCTCATTGCAGGGGCTCTCAATCCCATGCACTCTCTCCACCCGTCAAAATCACTGCCTCAGCTAACAAGATCACTAACCCGGGGCCAGACCTTCCAATGCAATCACACTGCAACATACACGATCCGCAATCTCAAACTGATCCAGCAATACCAACAGAGTCTCCAGCATGACTGGACCGACTCTCCTAACACATACTAGCCACTCGAGGCTATATCTCTGTGGGTCCGTACACCCAAACTCTGCGAACCCTCAGGTTCTAACTCTGGGAACCTTCCGGTTCCAGCTCTAGAAACATGCACAACATAATCCCATGGAATTAATGCAGTACAACCCATCACGTATCTCAAACATACAAATACTCTGATCGCATAACCCCGGTTACTTACTCAAAGTTGATCCCGGCCTGCCCCCAGGCCTCCACAATCAAATACCCTAGGTCTGTATCCCGCCCCGCATACCCGACACTCGCTCTTGTCGGCCTATACTTTGCGCTGACAAACACTGCTGAATCCCAACAGCTAAGCACCCTCACATACTCATCGATCTCCCGGAGAATTCTCCAATTCTCCCCCACTAAAGCACTGACTAACTGCCACCGATCGTCATTAACGACCTTTCAGAACAACCTTGCACAAAGAGGACATTTACGCACTGACTGCTTCCCACAAGCATAAGCAACCCTCAGCAAAACACATCTCCTCCCTGATCAATCCGCTCAAAAGAATCCGGTCTTTCAATTATCCACTCCACGACTGCAGATGCTACCCGACATTCAACCCAGTGTCGCATTACCACTATCAAACCTCACGAACGATAACCAACGGAATTCCCAAACAATAACCCATAACCAAAACCCACAACCCACAAGGGATGAATACCGCATCGAAAACCGCACAAGGCTACCGGCACCAAAACACCAAACTATAACCATACCAAACCATCAGGGAAACAACTAATGCCAAAGCGAAAACCTGAAGCACCAATCCATAACCATTCCAAACCCGCGAAACAACGAATACCGCATCGAAATCCACACAAGATACCAGCACAACAATACGCCACAATCAACGCAAGACAATCAAGACATCAAGGAAGTATCATACCCGCAGCTGCCTCCGGCACTGCTCCGTCTCCCTCTGCTGCAAGCCGATAAGCACGACCATGAGCCCCTGGGGCTCCACTCCATCCTGTCTTCCTCCTGAACTCCTCAAGGTGGCCGGTGCTAGAGCCTACACCGGTCCTGCAGAAGGCTGTGGACAGTTGACCCTCAAATGTCCAACCTGCCGACACTGATAACAAATCCTCAAATCCCGTGCACAGTGCCCCTCCTTTCCGCTCTTGCGGCATGCACCACCGGACCAGCAAGCTCCGGTGTAACCCCTCCTACACTTCCCACAAGTGTGGCCGCTCCGATCCCCCATTCTAACATCTACGGTCCTGGACCGTTTCGGCGCCGACTGCGACTGCATCGGGGCCTGCCTCAGCTCACGCAACTGCAACTCAACCTCTAACTCACGCCACATGGCGGCCTCCTACAACACCAACAAGGTCTCGCACCTCTGCGCAGACACGAACTGTCTGATATCCCCCCCTTGAGCACACTCAGACAACGGGACATCTGAGCCTGCTCCGAAGCGAACTCAGGGCAAAACATCGCCCTCTCAATAAACATCCTGGTGATATCAGTCACCGAATCCAAATCCTGCTTCAGCTCAAGGAACTCCCGAGCCAATCTCTCCTTTTCATCCCGCGGACCATAACGAGTACTGAACGTCTCTCTGAATTGATCCCATGAAACCGCAGTCCTCTACGCATCGGAAAATGACCTCGTAGTCAATCTCCACCAATCCTTCGCTCCTAGCCTCAACAGTTCAGAGCACATCTCACCCTCTGATCAGCAGGGCATAAACTCGTGGAGAAATACCCCTCCACGTCTGATAACCATCTCATAGCAACAATCGGGTCCTGAACTCCATCGAATGTGGGAGGCTTCGTATAATAGAAGTCCCGATACTGAAAACTCTGACTAGCTCCTCTCTTTGCCGTTGCTACAACCGCTGTAACTTCCGCGGCAGCCATCTCTGCGAGAGCCGCATATCGCTCATCAAACTACTCAACCATGGCGGTCCTGATCGACCCAACAAATATGGCGACTCAGCCCGCAACAATGCAGCAACCTCATCACGCAGGATCTCGCGAATCCTTGCATCCCGCTCGCTCGTGCTCGTCCGATCGATAACCTCCGACGGCACCGATTCACCCGGAACTCGCTCCCCCGCTCCCGATCCTGATCCGGATCCGCTATCATCATGCCTCGAAATCTCCATACTTAAGGCACCCTACCAATATCTGACACTTCCCACAATCCTGGGATCCAACTCTCGCAACCCTACCCTAGAGACCATGGTTTCCCTGATACGCGTATGGGTCATGTGCTTTCAGTAGTACGGGCCCATACTACCTTCCACACCTACCCATATTTGTATGAAGTACTACCACAATACCCTAGGGAACATGCATAACAACTATCAACCCTCACCACTAGAGGAACACTGAGAACATCCCATAGGGGACCCTAGGCTACAGGCATCACATATCAGGCAACATTATCATGGATTCCTGAAGATCCCTAGCCTAACTCTAGCATGCTGTTCTATCAAGCTCAAATAAACAAATATCATGTATGGTATCTTGGGGTTACTTACTGGCTCCGGCTGATCGTACCTCCGCGTCCTCCTTTTACCAAATTTGAAAACCATTTTAATTTCTCATCTTAATTTCTCTTTTTAAAATCCTCCTCGATTTGAGACTGGAGTCACACGAATGTTTCCCCAATTCACTCAAACCAAGGCTCTGATACCAACTTGTAACATCCAAAATTTCAAAACAATTAAAACTTTTCAAAATCACCCATTTTATTAACATTGTTACAAAAAGGTTTTCAATACATTCTTTAACAGAGTAATTTCCCAGTTTCATAACATAAAACACCAACGCGAGGAACGGTACGATCATGCCTTTGCCTTGCGACAGACTCTTGAGAACCTGAAACATAAAACCACAACTGTAAGCCCGAAAGCTTAGTGAGATACCCCCAGAATACCAACCACATATACGCCTTTCCAGGCCCTGACCTTCCGGTCCATGTGTCTCAGGGGACTTCCGTCCCTGCTGGGTAAACCTTCCGGTCCTACCCACGCCGACCTTCCGGTCCATCACACAACATAATCGCCTTCCGGCCCATAACATATTGCCTTCCGGCCCATAACATATTGCCTTCCGGCCCATAAGCATAGAATGCACATATAACATATCAAGCAATCATATAGCAGTTCATAGACAACAATCGATCAACAGATCACATATCATAGCATTACTCTAACAGGATACCGGTCTAGCCGGTCACTATCATAACATTACCCTATGAACCAGTCAACATACTAAATGCATACATACGCCTTTCCAAGCCATGACCTTCCGGTCCACATAGTAATGCCTTCCGGCCTATAACATATAATGACAACTACCCGGATTTCCATCCGATAAAAGGGTCGGCCTTTGCACCATAAACCCTAGCGATATAGTGAGGATAACTCACCTCGAAACTGCCGACTGAACAGATAGCTCAAGCTGCTCCGATCACTGATACGATCTCCACCTCTGGACAGCCACCAATGCACTGAACTCAAACAATAAACAATAATTACCAAAATACCCCTGGAACCACTGGTCAACCCTTGGTCAAAGACAAGGTCAAAGTCAACCCCTGACTGACCCTACTCGCCGAGTCAACCCTATGACTCGCCGAGTCCCCATACTCAAAACTTCGCTTAACCCGCGACCTAACTCGCCGAGTCACCCCAAGACTCGCCGAGTTCCACGACTCTGAGTCCACTCGCCCTTAACTCACCGATTCCTTAAGACACCCTTTCTACACGTCGAGTATCCCCTTTTTACTCGACGAGTTCCTCCTGGAAGAATCGTGGGGCCACCCCGACTCAACTCGCCGAGTCTGAAGAACAACTCAACGAGTCCCAGTTAATCTTCAAGCTACTCGCCGAGTCTGTTCATCGACTCGGCGAGTCCATGCCATGCAACCGCTCAAACTGCATCCTGGGACAATTATGGTTCCGAAATACACAAGCATGGAACCTTCTGGACCTCTAAAGGTCCTAATACAGGGTTATATCCGTTTGATTAACAAAGTAATAATCCATCTAATCACCAAATGGGTTCCATAAACCCTAGATCCATGCACACATCAATATAACCGAAATGATCCGAATTATTACCTGAATAACACACTCTCTGTGTCCCCAAACCTCAGAACTCGAATCCCTTGCAGTTCCTTTAGCCAAAACTCTTCCCTCCTTGCACCACAATTTCTTCAAGTCACCAATAGCCTTCAATCTTGCTCTAGATGCCCACAGCCGCTTAGGGTTCTTCTCAATCGACTAAAAGACGAACAATGACGACATATAATGCGTTATATACGACCCAAACCTGAACGGTTAGGGTTTTCGCTAAACAGCGTAGACTCGCCGAGTCCATATCGGACTCGTCGAGTCCAGTCACGAACCCACGACCAGGTCTGCGCTCCTACTCGGCGAGTCTAGGCTCCAACTCGCCGAGTCCCCTCTTAAATCACCCCCAAAAACATAATTATATCAATATTTGAAATTCCGGGCTGTTACATAACCTCCTGCAGAGTCGGGATGTTGTTTCCTATGAGTAATATGTCATCGACATATAGAACGAGAAAGCTTACTATACTCCCACTGGCTTTGACATATACACAAGACTCGTCTTCGCTTCGTACAAATCCAAACTCTTTGACTTTCTCATCGAAGCAAAGATTCCATCTGCGAGATGCTTGCTTAAGTCCATAAATGGACTTCTCAACCTTACACACTCTATTCGGATGCTTCGGATCCACAAACCCCTCGGGCTGAGCCATGTAAACATCCTTAGCCAACTTCCCGTTAAGGAAAGCGGTCTTGACATCCATTTGCCAAATCTCATAATCATGAAATGTGGCAATCGCTAGCATCACTCTAATAGATTTTATCTTCGCAACTGGTGAGAAGGTCTCGTCATAGTCAACTCCGGGAGTTTGAGTAAAGCCCTTCGCGACCAATCGCGCTTTATATGTGTGTACGTTTCCATCCACGTCGGTCTTCTTCTTGAAGATCCATTTGCACCCAACGGTCTTACGTCCGGGCACATAATCAACCAAATTCCAAACTTGGTTATCATACATGGATTGGATCTCGCTATCCATTGCCTCTTTCCATTTTGCAGACTCCGGGCCTGCCATGGCTTCCTTATAGCTATTAGGTTCATCAAGATTTATTAGTGTACCATCACTAATATACGTGTCCCCTTCGGTAGTAATATGAAGACCATACAACTGGGGTAGAACTCTAACTCTATCGGAACGTCTAAGAGGTAAGGATTCGTCAATCGGTTCAACCGGAGTTTCCTCCTCGGGTTGAGTGCCAGCGGTAGAGGTTCCTTCATCTATCGACTCTTGAATCTCTTCAAGCTCAATTTGCCTCCCACTGTCTCCTTGGCTTATGAGTTCTCGCTCTCGGAAAACTCCTCTCCTCGCAACGAAGACCACATTGTCCTTCGGTCTATAGAAGAGATATCCAAAGGATGTCTGCGGGTAGCCGATGAAAATACATCGCTCAATTCGAGGTTCAAGCTTGTCGTGAGTATCTCGTCTTACGAAAGCCTCGCAACCCCAAACCTTGATATGTGCCAACGAGGGAGCCTTCCCTGTCCACATCTCGTGAGGTGTTTTGGCAACCTTCTTAGCAGGGACTCGGTTAAGGATATGGGCGGCAGTCTCTAAGGCATACCCCCAAAAAGAGATAGGTAGTGAAGCATGACTCATCATAGAGCGAACCATATCCAATAAGGTTCGATTACGCCTTTCTGCCACACCATTCAACTGCGGTGTCCTAGGAGGCGTCAATTGCGAAACTATTCCACACTCCTTGAGATAATCGTGGAATTCAAGACTTAGGTACTCTCCTCCTCGATCGGATCGAAGCATCTTGATTTTCCTGCCCAATTGATTCTCCACTTCATTCTTGAACTCTTTGAACTTTTCAAAGGTTTCTGACTTTTGCTTGATTAAGTAGATATACCCATATCTACTATAGTCATCAGTAAAAGTCACATAGAAGCGGTTCCCATCCTTCGTGGTTGATCTAAATGGTCCACATACATCGGTATGTATTAGGTCCAATAGATCTTCACCTCTTTCACATGTACTTGTGAAGGGTGATTTAGTCATCTTTCCAAGTAAACAAGATTCGCATGTGTCATCTTCCCTAAGGTCGAATGACTCCAACACTCCATCCTTTTGGAGTTGGGCTATGCGTTTCTTGTTGACATGTCCAAGACGACAATGCCACAAGGATGCTTTATCCATACTAGTGGAAGAATCAATATTCAAAACATCATTTCCTAAGTTATCAACAATCATAACAGTTTCATATATTCCATTACATGGTATAGCTTCAAAGTAAAAGACACCATTTAGATAAGTCAAAATAGAACCATTCTCATTATTAAAAGAAAATCTAAATCCTTGTCTATATAATCCATGAAATGAAATGATGTTTCTTGCCATTTCTGGCGAATAGCAACAATTGTTCAAATCTAAAACCAAACTATTCCTAAGCACTAAAGAATACACTCCAATCTTGGTCACAGGCGACGATCTTCTGTTCCTCATGATTAGATTTATCCTTCCTTGCTCCACATCCCTACTTCTTCTTAGTCCCTGCACATTAGAACAAATGTGATAACCACAACCGGTATCAAGGACCCAAGAAATAGCATGATTAGAATCGTTAGATTTAATTGTGTATATACCTGCGAAAGATGGCTTGATCTTTCCTTCTTTGATTGCTTGCAGGTACTCTGGGCAGCTTCTCTTCCAATGTCCTATCTTGTGGCAGTGGTGGCACTCTGCCTCCTTCGGGTTAGGACAGGGCTTAGCGGGATCAACTTTGGTCCCACTAGAAGAGGCACTATCTTGGGCTTTCGCCTTGCGATAGTTCTTCGATGAAGCTTTCCTCTTCTTTCCCTTTCCTTGACCAATAGCCAAGACAGGAGCAGCGGGCGGATTGGGAGTAGGTGCAACAGACTTGTCCTTGAAGTTGCTCTCAGCGACTCTCAAGAGACCTTGGAGTTTGCTTAGGGTGACCTCCTCTTTGTTCATGTGGTAGGTCATCCTAAATTGGTTGTACATCGGAGGTAAAGAGTGAAGCACCATGTCGATCGCCAAGTCTTCCCCGAAGTCAACATTTAACTTGCGAAGGCGGTCGACATACCTTTGCGTCTTTTGCAAGTGCACGGTAAGAGATTCTCCATGACCCATCTTCGCGGAAATCATGTTAGTGAAAATCTCATACCTCTCTTGTCTCGCGTTTTGGTGGTACCTCTCCAATAAGTCTTGGTGCATCTTGTACGGGTACATGTCCTCGTAGGACTTTTGGAATTCGGAGTTCATGGTAGCGATCATGATGCAATGTACCTTCGTTGCATCTCGCTCATGAGTTTCAAAGGCGGTGATTTCGGCTGGAGTAGCGATTTCGGTGTTGATTTTCTCGAGCTTCTCATCAAGGACATACTCCTTGTCCTCATAGCGAGCAATGGTGCGAATGTATCTTATCCATTCGCTAAAGTTCGTTCCATCGAAAGTGACCTTTTGGCAAAGGCTCATCAACGTGAAAGAACTAGCAGCAGCGTTATTAGCGTTCGACATCTATAATTAGAAAAGGACAAAGATAGATTAGAATATGAATCCCTAATTATCACCCAATAAGAAAAATTAGGGCTAGGATCCAACAATGACATTTACATATTAGAAAAGGGATGCCGTAATCTAACATGCAAATAAATTGAAGGTAAGTGAATGACGATTCACTAATTCTCCATCACAAAAAACCTAAACTATTAGCCCTAAGTGTTTTTGAGAATTCCTAGGTTCGGATGAGATTCATTGAAACTATTCAATGGCATGTTTAAATCTCGATATGCCCCTCTAGTTTGTGACTGGGATGCCGAGGATCACAAAGCGGGTGTGAATTACCATGCAAATTCACATTTTGCCTTCATTGTAACAATCACCTATTCGATGTGCCGGTAAACCACACACGCTCCATCGAACTATGAGAAACAATGAATCACCCTTTGCCACCTTCGCTTAGAACCAATTAGTGTGCCGGTAAACCACACACGCTCCACTAACTTCTTAGCAAGGTGCAAAGTGTAATTTCATGGGATTGCATCAATTCACTTTTCCTAAAGTAACTAAGATTGGGAATTTTAAAATATGTGTAGTTACTTTATATTTCTTATTATACTTTTAATGAGAGGATGAGGTTGCCCTATCCTACCCGTTCGGCTAACGACCCTCCACCAATCAAGCAAGCGGTGGGTGTGAGTGTACACCCATTAAGCGCCATTTTATAGGCCGCAACCTTATACCCACCTTATAGATTGGCTTCGTGAATGAGGCCTACTAACGGTAAGACTAGCATTTAGTTATACATATATATATATATATATATATATATATATATATATATATATATATATATATATATATATATATATTATACTAGTAATATCATATTAGTATAGGGTTGTATTTTAAACCTTTTAAAATCTAGGGTTTTGAAATTTAAGTTGTCTAAATTAAAACTTTTAATCATAAATATAAATTTCAAAACTTGAGGGCAAGTTTTAAACATTTAAAACATGGAGGATCAAATAACAAATAATTCCAATTAACAATTAATGTCCTAATTATCTATATTTGATTTATTCAAGATTTCTTTTAAGATAATTACCAAAATAATCAAAATAATTAATTAATTATCATATAAGGAAATTAAATATTTAATTAGTTGATAATTACCTTTAACTAGATCAAGATAACAGTTATATTTATCAGAAAAACGAATTAATATTGATCTAATTAGTTTATGGAAAGTTTAGATAAGATAATTACAAAGAAATCCCGAATCTGGCCATTCCTGACGCCTGGACTCGCCGAGTGCATAAGGGGACTCGCCGAGTCAGGCCTACTCGCCGAGTCCACCTTGGAACTCGCCGAGTCCATGACTCAGAAACCTAAAAATCGAATTTTGTAGGTTTGTTTCAGTTAATCAAGCAACAATTTAAAGAAAACCAAGCTAGGCTCTGATACCACTGATGGGTTTTGGCCATAAGAACTTTCCTATGTGCGCATGCAAAACCCTAATGCTCGGATCTAGGCTTTCTAATAAACATGCTTTGAATCCAAGACTTCTAATAACTAATTAGGCTAAATAACAACATTGAAACAGATCTAGAATCATACCTTTGAATTCCTTGTTGATCTTGAGGTCTTGGAGCTTCTAGAGTCACAAATGTCACTCCTCTAATGGCTTACAAACACCAATAGCAAGAAGAATGATTTAAGAGAGAGGAGAGGGAAGGAATTCGACCAGAGGTTCCTTACTTTAGGTTCAGTCACGAATTCCATGGGCTAGCACCACGACTTGGTAAGGTACAAAGTGTGAATTCCATGGGCTAGCACCAAATTCACATTTTTCCTAAAGTAACTAAGATTGGGAATTAAATAAAATATATTTAGTTACTTGATAATAATCATTATACTTTTAATGAGAATTTAAAGTCATTGTCCTACCCGTTCGGCTAACGACCCTCCACCGATCAAGCAAGCGGTGGGTGAGAGTGGACACCCATTAAGTCGCCATTTTATAGGCAACAACCTTATACCCACCTTATAGACCGGCTTCGTGAATGAGGTCTACTAACGGTAAAACGACTTGTTCTTATACATATATATATATATATATATATATATATATATATATATATATATATATATAATAATTAACCATTAATGTTATAAATAGTATAAGTGTTAAATTTAAACTTTTAAAATTCTAAGTGTTGGAATTAAAGTTTATTAAAGTGTGTGAAACTTTTCCAAATTCCAAACCTTGAGGGCAAGTTTTGAAACTATTCAAAACTAATTAATTTCATGATTTATGTGTTTAAAGTAGCTTTAATCCAAAAACTCTTCAAGTTCCATAACTTGAGGACAAGTTATGGAAGACTTTAAACTAATAAAAGAATTACTTTTCTTTATTTTTATAACTTATGGAATTAATTAAGGTTACACTTTATTTATATATTTATTAATGAAGTGACTCTTGAACCTCCATAACTTAAGGATAAGACTCTTCATCTTTTGTAACCATCCAAGACTTTTCATTTCATAACTTATGAATTAAAGGTTCATAAAAATGAAGACTCTTCCTTTTCATGTAACTTATGTGTTTTAAGTGTGTGTTCAAGAAAAGTGACCTTTGGATATCCATAACTTGAGGACAAATTATGGACTCCATTAAAACACATAAATGATCAAGAATTAATTCTAAACAATTCAGCAAATAATTCCTATCATCTTCTAAATTCATAAGAACATGAACATGATCATCAAAATTTCAAGAATTATATGAACACATAAAAAATCATGGAATTTTGATATATGCTATTGTAAATGGATTAAAACAACCATTACACCAACTAAAACAAGTTTTAAAACACCAAAACAGTTTAGGGTAATGTTTCTAGTACATTTCCAGCAGCAAAAGTCGAAAATCTGCATTCTGTTCATTCTACTCGTCGAGTGCACGAACCTACTCGCCGAGTAGGATGAATTTTGCCTTGAACTCGGCGAGTCCCCCCATGGACTCGGCGAGTCCATCAGCCAGACAGCAACAATTTCAACTTTTTTTTTTTCACTATTTTGCATCAAGTATCAAACAAGCAAGCCTAGGCTCTGATACCACTGTTGGGTTTTGAGCAATCTAACACTTCCTAAGTGTGCATGCAACCCTAATAAACCTTGGATCTATGTTTGTCTAAATACATGCAAAATAATAATTTTCCAAGGTTCATAACCTATCTAACATGGCATGGGGAACATTTCAACATAAAAGAGTTAGAAGAGATTACATACCTTTTTGATGAGTTTGGTTCTTAAGGAGTTTGAGGGCCAAGCACCAATAGTGTGAATGCCTCAAATGGAATGACAAAACACCACAAACTCTTGGAAAACTTTGAGAGAGTATACACACTTGTATTTTCGGCCACACACAAGCACACACACACACACACACACACACTAGTTCACTAGTTACCCCTTAGGGACCATTTCATGCAACATAAGCATGCTTATATAGTGTACATGATTAGGGTGAAACCCTAATAACCCATGTCTTTTCCTTTCCAAGGATCCATGGGTTAAAAGCTCCATGGATCATCCATGGACTTCCATATAAGCCTAGCCCATTAACAAATGAGTGTTAGCCCACACTATATAATACCAATAGCCCATAATCTAATTAGTCTTTCTTTTAATCTCTAAATTAATTCATAATTAATTTAAGGCTAAGACTAATTAAATAACATAACCTCATATTAATATATTATAACTTATAATATATTAATAAACATATGTGTATAACTCTCATAAAATTATCCATAAATAGTTTGGATGAGATGCAACCCAAATGGACCATGCCGGGTCGGGTCAAGTATGTACCAAATAAGTTATGGACTTAGACACCTTATCCAACACCACCAAGAGTCGTTTAAGGGTCCAATGACTAGTTTGGGCTTGGGTGGGAAAGCCCATTTGAGGAGTTGGGTCCAATTTACAAAATTGGTCCATTAGAGGACTTTAATGGGCCTTAGTGAGTTTGGAAAGACTAGAAGGGATTGGGCCTTAGTGAGTTTCGAAAGACTAGAAGGGATTGGGCCTAGGTCAGGGTCCAATTTAGATCAAAGGGGTAAAACAGTCATTTACCCTCAGTTGGATTCTCAGTTTTTGTCAAAGTGTTTATTTTGATCATGATAGCCGGGGAGTCGTTGAAGCAGCTGTTAGAGATGCCCCTGCATGAGTTTTCAGCAGTCAGATTGAGAGGTGAGTTTTCCTCCAGTAGGAACGGGTCTAAGGCACCAATGCCGACCTGTTTATGTAGTTACAATATGTCGGACTCCGGTTCGATGTCGGGGTTAGCCCGAAGCAGCTTATGTGTTCTGGACTTCGGTCCGATGTCGGGGTGGTCCCGAGAAGTAGTTATGTATGTGTGATGTCTTTGTGATTCATGCATGTTATATGTTATGCGTTATGTGTTATGTGTTTCGGAGCAAGCCCGATGTATGTTAGTTTATATGCTATGAGTTATGTGTTCTGGGGCAAGCCCGATGTATGTTAGTTTATATGCTATGAGTTATGTGTTCCGGGGCAAGCATGATGTATGTTAGTTTATATGTTATGTGTTATGTGTTCTGGGGCAATCCCGATGTATGCTAGTTTGTATGTTATATGTTATATGTTTCGGGCTTCGGTTCGATGCCGAGGCAAGCTCGATGCAGATTATGTGATTATGTGTTATGTTGTGTATGTGTTGGGGTAAGCCCGATGTCGGGAAAAGCCTGATGTAGGGGTGAGCCCGATGCCTGATGCGGTCGGATGTCGGGGTGAGCCCAATGTCGGACAGAAGTCCGGTATCGGGTTCGTCCCGATGCTGCTGGGCGGTGTCCCATAGTTGTTTTATGTTTGATATGTTATGTGTATGGTATGTGGTATTTTGGGGGAGCTCACTAAGCTTCGTGCTTACCATTTTAGTTTTGGTTTCAGGTACTTCAGTTAGCAAAGAGAAGGGCTTGAAATGATCGCTTGGTACACACTACATCTTTCTAAACTGGGAGATTTACTCTAATATTTGATATGAGATTTTAATATGATGACATATATTACTTTTCTTTAAGATTATGGATGGTTTATGTTTTATAACAATTTTTAAAGCAAAATATTTGGGCGGTGTTATTGGGATGTTTCAAGTTGGTATCAGATCCTTGGTTTGAGGGATTCGGGCACACTTTTGGGTGTGTCTGAACTCAAACTAAGGAATTGGTATAGAAATTTTCAAAAGGAAAAATCAAATTTTTTGTAAAAAGGATTTTGAGAAAAGAAAAGAGTTTTAGAAAAAAGTGAAAAGAATTTTTGAGAAAGAAAAGAATTTTAAAAAGAGAAAAAGGGTGTGGTGCATGCAATCAGCCGAGCTCAAGTAAGTACTCCCAAATTACCCATACAAGTTTATGTGATGATATGATTATCATCTTTATGAGAAAAACATGCTAGATTATCAGTATGATCAAGGAGGCCATTTTAGAGATTTGTGACGAGACGATGAGTGCATTTTGCACTGAGATAGCAACCATGATAGGGATGCGTACGTTGATGATTCGGGAGCTCAGAGCTTGAGAAGCTCCAGATTATCATGGGGGTTAGGGACCCCATTACAAGCAGCAAATGGTTGGCAGATGCCACCAACGCTTTTCATACCAGTCGTTGTCCGAAAGGGACTAGATTCGACTTACTTCTTGTCTCTTGTAGGATAGAGCACATGATTGATGAAAAGAGGTTAGTAGTGAGTTGGGTGATGTTGTAGTTGATGTTATGTCATGGGATGACTTTTCGACCAGATAAAGGGGCAGAGTTTGCCCAGGCGATTGAGGCGCAACAGTTGGCACAAGAGTGGTTAGATCTCCACCAGAAGACTAAGACTGTGACAGAGATCACTGCCAAGTCTCGAGAAAGAGCTTATTTGGTACCACAGTATGCAGCAGATGAATAAATGAAGAAGGAAAGTATCATAACATACTATAGAATGGTAGCAGGGAGATCGTGAGTATCTCGGGGTGCAAGACCCTGAATGATATGACTTATAGAGCTTGAGAATGGAATATGGACTTGGAGCACACTGGTAATAGGGAATCAGATCAGTTTCTTATACCTAAGGGTCTCGGGAGGAGACCCAAGATTTAGGATTAGCTTTTGAGAGGCCAACTTTCGGTGCAACACTTGCGGGAACTGCACAAGGGAGCCTTTCGTTCCAAGGGTTTGAGTAAGTGTAACTCTGGGTTATCCTCTGTTTGTGTTTGAATTGTATTTTCAAGAGATTTCATATGCCAATTTCAAACCAAAAATTATTAGCAGATATCGATAGATCATTTCCCAAATTGCGGGATTGGGAGAGTACATCGTAATCTTGGTTTATTCCAAGACTGAGGAGCAGTACGAGGGGCACCTGAGGGAGGTGCTAGAGACTCTAAGGAGGGAGAGACTTTTTGCAATGCTCTCCAAATGTGAGTTCTGGTTACGCAAGGTGCAATTTCTTGGGCACCTTGTCAACCAGAAAGGTATACTAGTCAATCCAGCCAAGATAGAGGTCGTGATGCAGTGGGAGATTCTAAGGTCTCCAACTGAGATTCGGAGTTTCCTAGGTCTAGTGGGCTATTACCATAGATCTATACGAGACTTCTCCGAGATTGCAGTTCCTTGGACCCGACTGACTAAGAAGTCAGTAACCTTTTCTTGGGGGCCTGAGCAGCGGGCAGCCTTCGAGACTCTTAGACAGTGGTTGTACGAGACCCCAGTTCTTACCCTGCCATAGTGTGTATATAATTTCATGAGCTATTGTGACGCTTCGATCACGGACATGGGTGTGGTACTGATGCAACGGGGTCACGTGATAGCAGGCCTTAGGGAATCAGGTTGGGGATTCCAGTCAGAACATGAGTTCGATAGAGTGTTAGGTCAAGCGCAAGTTCTACCCAAATAGTGTTAGAGATTTGTAAGTCTGCAGGTGTAGTCGTAGCATTTACTAGCAGTCATATAGTGTTAGGATGTTGTAAGTCTGCGGGTGTAGCCGTAGCATTCACTAGTAGCCAGAGAGTGTTAGGGTGTTATAATTCTATGGGTGTTTCCATAGCATTCACTAGCAGCCATATAGTGTTAGTGTTGTATGTATGTGGGTGTAGACATAGAATTCACTAGCAGTCAGATAGTGTTAGGGTGTTGTAAGTCTGTGGGTGTAGTCGTAGCATTCACTAGCAACCAGACAGTGTTAGAGTGTTGTAAGTCTACAGGTGTAGCCGTAGCATTCACTAGCAGCCAGATAGTGTTAGGTGTTGTAAGCCTGAATGGTGTAACCATAGCATTCACTAGTAGCCAGATAATGTGAGAAAGTGTTGTAAGTCTGCGGTCGTAGCCATAGTAATCACAAGGTTGGCAGGTAGTGCAAGAGTGTTGAGAGTCTATGGGCATAGCTATGGCACTCACTGGGTTGGTAGATAGCCTGGGTGTGTTGTTAGATCGCAGAAGGAATAGTGGTACCCACCAGTTCGGGTGTAACAGTGGGGGCGTGGCAAATCCACATATTGGTTTACGGTTTTCCACAGATGAATTAGACTTGTTGAGCCAGTGATGAGACCGTGGGAACGCCACTATAGTCATGAGATTAAGGAAGCAAGGAACCGCTTAAAGTCATTTGTGATATAAGGCTACCAATGGTCGTGTAGCAATCACTTCTAGCTTGGGGTTTGGTGACGTAAGGACTCGATGTATGGACCCGATTAGTTAGATCAGATGATCGTTAGAGCCACAATGGCAAGATATTTAGTGGCAACTGTTGACAGACAAGGATTTTGTTAGGAAGTCGTGTGGGGCGACTGTGAGATTGCTCTTGGCTCGACAATCGGACAGGACTTCAGCATTTCAGATAATCTGGGACCAACGAGGTATCGCTGGATTTCGGGAAGCAGCCATGTGGCCGCATACTGTTTCAGGAAGTTCAGTGTTTCAGACAGTTCATTGTTTCAGGAAGTTCAGTGTTTCAGACAGTTCATTGTTTCAGGAAGTTTAGTGTTCCACGCAGTTCAGTGTTCTAGACAGTTCATTGTTTCAAGAAGTTTAGTGTTCCAGGTAGTTTAGTGTTTCAGATGGTTCATTGTTTCAGGCAGTTCGGTGTTCCAGGCAGTTCAGTGTTTCAGATAGTTCATTGTCTCAGGAAGTTCAGTGTTTCAGGCATTTCAGTGATTCAGACAGTTCAGTGTTTCAGGCAGCTCAGTGTTTCAGGCAGTTCAGTGATTCAGACAGTTAAGTGCTTCAGGCAGCTCAGTGTTTCAAACAGTTCAATGTTTTAGGCAGATCAGTGCTTCGGGTAGTCTAATATTTCAGGAAATTCTGTATTGCAGGAAGTTTCAGAGTATTGGAACGCCGTGAAAGGTTGCGGGGTAGTTGGCCGTAGCGGACTTCGAGGACGAAGTCCAATTTAAGTGGGGAAGATTTGTAACACCCCGTTTTGAAAAGTACTTCGGTTGTAGTTTCGGAGGCCCATGGTATAAGCGATTGGTTGTTTATGGGTCTCTAGTTCTATTCGAAAGGTTTTAAGACTCAGGTGTGTAGATAGGAGCGTAGGGATTCTCGCCACCTTTTCGTGGATATACAGTTCGTCAGAAACGGACTTAGAATGAAGGAGTTATAACACTTTGAAGTTATTAGCAAAATTGGTCCCTGGATGGGAAAAACTTGCATTTCAGCCAAGCATGCTAAGGTGGTAACTGGGTGAGTACGCCCAGCATAAGCTGGGGTACGCCCATCGTAAAAGGTTAAATGATCACGGGTGCTGGAGACGTACGCCCAACATACGAGATGTACGCCCAACATACGTTCGGTGACGCTAAACCCTAATTTTATGGTCAAGCACTATATAAAGAACATTAAGGCTTGAACCCTAGCCCCTTATCAGCCTCCCCAACCTCAGAGAAACCCTAGAACGTCTCATTTCTTCATTCTTGCGAGATCTTGACCTTGGAAAGCTCATCTTGGTGGTTTCAAACTTGGAAGAAGAAGGAGGAAGTGGCAAAGAAGGACTTGGGGCAGCTTGAGCTCATAAATCTAGGAAAACATCATCATTTGGGACTCTTTGGAGGTATAAAGGTCATAACTTTACCTAAGAATGCCTAGATCTAGTGTAGTGTGGTTTTGAAGTCATTGTGGTCCCAAGTAAAGAACTTTATTGTTTAAATCCGATTTCTGGACTTAGAGTTGCCAATCTCAGTTCAAAATGAGTTCCTAAGGCAGAAAGTTGCCATCTTGAATGTCTTATTGGGTTCATGCATGAGTTAAGAGCATTTCTATGAGAATAGAATGCTACTTTGGAGTTTGGGCTTATTAGGAACATGTAAAGTCACCAAGTTAGTGACTTTATGGATTAAGACATTGTGATTGTAGCTTCTGGAATAGAGTATTAAGCACTTAATAGGAAAGTGACTTAACAGGGGAGTACGCTGAGCGTACATGCAGGTACGCCTAACATACACACCATTCAGCCTGTACGCTTAGCGTACATAAAATTACGCCCCGCGTACTCACCAGATATGGGACTTTGAGTTTTGGGCCTCGGTTTGGGCCAATCCTTGGGCTTGGCAGATATTGGGCCGTGATGGGCCTCCAAGAGTTGGTTAAGGTTCCAATGACTAGTTTGGGCTTGGGTGAAAAGACCATTTGAGGAGTTGGGTCCAATTTAGAAAATTGGGCCATTGGAGGACTTTAATGGGCCTTCGTGAGTTTGGAAAGACTAGAAGGGATTGGGCATAGGTTAGGGTCCAATTTAGATCAAACGGGTAAAACAATCATTTACCCTCAGTTGGATTCTCAATTTTTGACTAAGTGTTTATTTTGGTCATGTTAGCCGAGGAGTCGTTGGAGCAGCTATTATAGATGCCACCGCACGAGTTTTCAGCAGTTAGATTGAGAGGTGAGTTTTCCTCCAGTAGGAACGGGTCTAAGGTACCAATGTTGGCCAGTTTATGTAGTTATAGTATGTCGGACTCCGGTCTGATGCCGAGGTTAACCCGATGCAACTTATGTGTTCCGGACTTTGGTCTGATGTCGGGACGGCCCCGAGAAGTAGTTATGTATGCGTGATGTCTTTGTGCTTCATGCATGTTATATGTTACGTGTTATGTGTTCCGGGGCAATCCCGATGTCGGGGCAGACCCGATGTATGTTACTTTATATGCTATGAGTTATGTGTTCCGGGGCAAGCCCGATGTATGTTACTTTATATGCGATGATTTATGTGTTTCGGGGCAAGCCCGATGTCGCGGCAAGCCCGATGTATGTTAGTTTATATGTTATGTGTTATGTGTTCCGGGGCAAGCCCGATGTATGCTAGTTTGTATGTTATATGTTCCGAGCTTCGGTCCTATGTCAGGGCAAACCCGATGCAGATTATGTGATTATGTGTTATGATGTGTATGTGCTGGGGTAAGCTCGATACCGGGGCAATCCCAATGCAGTCGGATGTTGGGGTGAGCCCGATGCCGGATAGAAGTCCGATGTCGGGTTCGTCTTGATGTAGCTGGGCGGTGTCCCATAGTTGTTTTATGTCTGATGTGTTATGTGTATGGTATGTGGTATTTTGGGGGAGCTTACTAAGCTTCGTGCTTACAGTTTCAGTTTTGGTTTCAGGTACTTCAGTTTGCAAAAAGAAGAGCTCGGAATAATCGCATGGCACACACCACAGCTTTCTAGCCTGGGAAATTTACTCTGATATTTGATATGATGACAGATATTACTTTTCTTTAAGATTATGGATGGTTTATGTTTTTATAATAATTTTTAAAACGAAATTTTTGGACCATGTTTTTCGGATGTTTCAGATTGAAATCCTTGCCTTCCTCCCCAAGATAAACATTTTTCGAAAATTAAGGTGTGTGGTAGGGTTATCTTATTTTTGGTAATTATCTGTTTATTTGATTAATTGGATAATTATAAGATTTGCTTTATCCCTCCCATGAATTTCAAATATTACGGGGAGAGGATTATGATTAAATTCTCTTGATTAATTTAATCGGATAATCCTTAATTGATTTAATAAATTAATTAAATGTTTAATTAAAAGATAATTATTAAATAATTTGTTTTTAATTTTAAATTTAAATTTAAAAAATTTTAATTTAGATATTTAAGATTTAAAAAAACCTAGTATTTTGAAAAGTTTAAAATACATCCTGATGGATCTTATTATTAATTTAATTAAGTAATTAATTAAAAGACAATCAATAAATCCATAAAATGGTTTAAATTTAATTAAATTAAAAGTTTAACTTATTAAAAGTTTAAACCCTTGGAGTTTTAAAATGTTTTAAAGTACACCTTATACTATATGTATAATTAAGTGTTTAATATTTACTATATGTATAAGACTAAGTCAGTCGAACCACTAGTACGTCTCATTCACGAAGCCGATCTATAAGGGGTATAATGAAACTGCTTATAAAATAATAGTTGAATGGGTGTCCACTCTCACCCACCGCTTCCTTGATTGGTGGAAGGTCGTTAGTCGAACGGGTCATTAAAAGTATAATGATAAAAGGTAACTATACTATGTTCTAAAATCCTACTCTTAGTTACTTTAGAAAAAATATGTATTTGATGCTAAAATCCATGAAATTGCATATTACACTTTATAAGTCATTAGTGGAGCATGTGTGGATAACCGCCACACTAATGTGGGACTAATAAAAAGTGGTAATGGGTGTCTCGAAAATTATCATTGATTAATAGAGCGTGTGTGGTTAACCGACACATTAAAAAGAGATGATAAATGAAATCGAGAGTACCAAGCTAATTTGCATGGTTATTCACATCTCGTTTGTGATCCTCGGCATCCTAGTCACAGACTTGAATGATCTGAGTCCAAGTGAAGCAAAAGTGTTTGAAGGATCTGAGTCCAAAATTTCCATGGACATTGACAATGGTGACAAGGGTAGTCCATAACAGATTTCTCTTCCCAATGGAAAGGGATCGACCAAGGTCAAACCGTTTGATCGTATTGTAAATAGAAAGGCCATTTTTGAGATAGTTCCATGTGCTAATCCTAAAAGGTCCATATGTTTCTATTGCCAAGTGAAAGGATATTGGTTGCGAAGCTGCCGAGACCACCTGAAAGATCTTAGAGATGGTAAAGTCAAATTATGTGACTCTTTTTTAGGTACATCCATTATCTAACTCCATTATTTTTGTAAGTTCCTATTCATAGATTCTTAATACATGATGTGATAATCATATTTGGATGTTTTGTAGGATATAAGAGAAAGAAGGAAGCTTAAAAAGAGTAACTTGAATCTGATCGTGAGAGATGGATTTTGGTTGCATGGTTCGATGATCAAATTTTGGAGCTACTGCCTAGGAGTAATGATAGATTGCTTTGGAAATGTCTGGAAACATTGTTTTCATTTATGCATTGTAAGGAAATGTTCCAAATTTTTGTTTATTATTAATCAAAGTGAAATTTTGGTTTATATAGTTGGTGTACTTTATATTTCCTTGCAATGGTATTTATGAAAGTGTTGGTTACATTTCTATTATTAGCAATATCAAATGTGGATTTGATTCTTGTTATATCACTTGTGGTATTGTCAAAATTAACCAAGTGAAAATGAATTCTAATCAACCAAGTTTCAGTTGGATGGAAACTTGGAGTCATAAAATTCAGATTGTGATGTATGAGAATCTTGGTCTTTGGAAGATTATGACTAATTCATTGATCAGATGTTTATGTGAGTCAAAGTGAAGGACTAATGGATCTAGTACATGTTGATAACTGTTCATATCCACCACAAAGGATGATAACTTTATTCGTCATGATTTACTGATGCTTCAGTAAACATGGTTGTGTTATAAGATTAAGCACAATTTTGATACTTTGAAAAGTTTCAAAGAGTGGCAGATCGAATATGAATGATCTATTAGGTAGAAAGACAAAAGTTTCTTTGATCTGAAAGGAAAGGATAGTACTTTAGTATCATGTTTTATGATCATCTGAATGATTGTGGAATGATGCGTGCAAATAGCTACACCTAATTTTATCTCCTAATCTATTAGCTATTCGACCTAGGGCAGTGTACCCCGCGTAAATAGTATAGCACAAAAGTCGGGTATCGATCATAGGGAACGGTATTAATTAATTAACCTACTTACTATTAAATTAATCTAAAATTCTAACAAAAATAAATATGGATTTTATCTAATTTTGCAAGTTTGGATAAACTTAGTTTCTTAACACAATTCAATCAAATAACAAAAACACTTCTGTTAGTTTGAATCCACCTTCTCTCAATGGTTTAACTATTAATTATGACAATTCCTATTGGTTACCAATGGAAATATTATTAGCAATTCAATTACAAATTTACTAATCTAAAACTAATTCATGTAGAGTTATGTATGGTCATACATAATTTAACACATAATCATTTATTAGATAAAATTGGAGTTATGTAAGATTGAGTTGACAAACACAATTATGGTCATAATATGAGTTCTTTAGCACAACCAAATTCAATAGTTCAGTTACTTATCTAAGATTGGTTCCATCTTAGCTCTAATAATTTAATGTTCACTAAATTACTAGGTAATCAAATTCATGCAAATTAATGGTCACTAACTACACAGAATAAGAGTTTAAAGTAATCTAGTATTAAATCAAGCATGCTAGGTGTAAACAATCAAACACAAGACTTTAACCAACAAGAAAGGTCTAAATCCATATATTCAAACCATGAGTTCCAGTTTCATCTAGCTAATATAAGTAGCTAGATTTAGCTACTCATACTAACAAATAAACTAAAAACAATTCATAATCGAAAGCATAGTAAAGTACCAAATTAGAAAGTAAATTATGATCTTATCCTTCTTCCTTGGTATTAAAACCAAATTCCTAGCCTGCTAAACCTATGAATTCGACTTCTGGATACCTTTTCTAACTAGCCAACCTCTCAAATTCGTAGGGATCAAGGGTATTTATAGTTATCATGAAATTACATTCCACGTCGTGGAATAGGGCTCCACGTCGTGGACCTGGATGAATCCTTATCGGGCAAGGATTTCGACTTTGTACGTACTCATCTTCCAGAATTTTCCCTTTTCCACATCGTGTAAGTGATATCCATGACGTGGATACAACTATTTTTGTGGGTTTTATCTTCTTTAGTCTTCCAAGCCTCAAAAGTTTCTTCTTTTTCCACTTTTAGTCCTTATTCTTTAAAATGACTAATTTTGGCTACAAAATACAATTTAATCTTATAAGTACCATTATTCCATGCAAATAACAAAAAATATGTATAAAAATGTATTCAAATATTGCCTAAAAGTATGTATAATTATGGAAATATCAAAATACCCCACACTTATCCTTTGCTTGCCCTCAAGCAAAACTATTTATTTTGAATTCAAACCTTCATCACTAGCATCACATAGAACAATCCAATTCGAACTCAGCCATTACACCAAGACCTCAATACATATATTTGTGTCTATAATTCCTAAAACTTCCCACTCCTAAATACTCACAATCCTTATGAACTTTCACCCCTCAATTTATACGATACTCATTTCCGCAACCCTCCTAATCAATCCTCATAACTCTTTCTTAACCTAAGGTATTTTTGGTTAAGCTACCCAAGCATACATAATCTAGAAATTACAACTTCAGATACATAATGGAGCTCTTGAAATTCTTCACTTCTTTGATATTTGATCTTTGATTTCTTTGAATTCATCACCTTTTTGTTTGATTTTTTGTATCTTCAAATTTTTTTCTTTGGAATTTTGATCTTTTGATCTTCATACTTGATAGCTCCAAAATTCAACTTTTCAGTGATTTCTCTCTCTCTCTCTCTCTCTCTCTCTCTCTCTCTCTCTCTCTTTTCATATATCTCACTTTTTTCACTCAAATCCTACATGCTTAAGCAAGGGTGCTTAACTTCAACCTTAATTGGCTAAATGTATTAGTCTATGTGCAATTACTACAAAATATTTCCTGGATAGATTTCAGGTTTAGGTTGCAAAACATATTATGCCATATAAACTACCAAATTACCTTTTCATATCTCATGACTTTTCACTAAGACTTGGGAAGCCACAAATACAATGTAACATATATTGGCTTGGTTAAATATTTGAGCTCTCATTGGATCATCCCACATAACATTAGCAACTTAAGTCTAAACTAATTATTACTAGATTTAATTTTTAGATTATTGTTTCAAATCCATTTTTCAAATTTTCAAAATTTTCAGAAATTTTATAATTTTCTAGCAATTTTCTTTTTCAACCCCTACCCCACACTTATTACATACAATGCCCTCATTGTATGCATAAAATAAATAAAAAACAAGAAAATGGAGATAAATGAACAGACTCCCCTGGGGTAGTAGTGGTGAGATCGAATTTTTCACGTGTGAGTAACTCTAGCATCTTGAACTAGGACTTCTTCAAATATAGAACTTGGAATTTCAAGAAATGAGACATGTAAATGTGCCGACAACATTTGAAATCGAGACTTCAATCTTCAATAAACGTGGTATTGAAAATCTTCAAAACATAAGAGACCAATGTGGGAAAGCATACGCCACATGAAATGGTGTAGAAAAGAGGGAAAATTGAACTTTTGCATTCCACGTCGTGGTGTAGAATTACACGACGTGGTATCGAATAATTTCATTTTCTGGAATCACTTATTGAACCCAATCCAATATGTGTAATTGGTGTCCACGTCGTGGAAACTGGGCATCACAGAAAGGACTTTTTTCTAAATGAGTCTAATGTGAACTTGTGTCTTAATATATTAAGACCCTTCTAAAATACATATATCTTGACTCTTTCCTAACTCGCTTATCTCTCTCGATTAACCCCACGCTTATCTAAGATTGTGGTTCACATCTCTCGACTCTAAATGACACAGCCAATCGTGTTAATGCTCTCATATTTCTAAGGTTCCTTAGTCGCGTGTTTTTCTAACTAATTCTGAATATAATACCCAAAAGAAGTAGATAAGAAACATAAAAATTTAAATAGTTGTTATACAACCAAATTAAACTAAAATAAAAATAAACAAACCAAAAATAAACTAAACGAAATAAAGAAATAAAAGGATAAACGGATCATGTTCTTCATCATGATGTGTTCTACTAGTTCCTACACCATCGCCTTGTCGTGTCCATAATTCTCCTCACGTTGGAATGTACGGGAATTGAGAAGGCATCGTAGGGGGTCGAACCAAATTCATATGTGTAAACATGGTTTCTAGAATTTGAGTGTTGTAAGTCACTCCCCCGCGAAGATTGTCCAAATACAAACCAACCCGGCTTTGAAACGGTTCAGTCGATATACCGCCCTCAAACGGTTGGGGTGGTGGTTGTGGCTGTCCCCGTTCTCCTCGACCTCTCACATTCCTTCGCCTTGGACGAGGTTGTTCTTCTTGTTGCCTATTTTGTTGCTCTTAATCTTCCGGTGGTATCACAAGACTCCTCCCACATTCACTAACACTCGCATGACACCCAAGACTTGGATAGTTAAGTCACTATCCTGAAAGCACGTGAGATTCCTAAAAAAATTAGGAGTCAAAATGCCATAAGACTGGGCAAGTCGGGTGACTAGATGTCCACCCGTGATGGGACTACCGGGTCTAGATTTGGTCGTTTTTCCACCCATAAATCGCGCAAGAATATACTGAAGATCACAAAAAACACCGGGGGTGACTATGCTCCACAAATAAAACAATTTTTGAAGAGGCACTTTATCTCCATGATTTTTACAATTTATCATGAAGGTAATGAGGCGGTGCAAGAAACGATACACAGGATTCCAAATTTTCCCTTCGCATGCATCACTAGAATTGTACTCATGATTCGATAATGTCCTCCAAAACTGGACATCAAAAATTTCGGAAGTGAAGTCTCTAACACATCCCTGCAAGAATAGAACAAAAAATGGTGAAAGGGTCTCCTCCTCGGTATAGAGTCCCATACCCCTTGCAAACTCTCGAAGACTGCATTCTCGGTACACGCCTCGCAGTCTAAAAACAAGTGTCTGGTTGTAGGTCGGATCAATGGTTTTATCTTCAAAACTCATGGTGGCAAAGAACTTTACCGATAATTCCCGGTAGATGGGTTCTTGAAGAGAAAATAGATTCCTCCACCCGTTGCAAGTAAATGAAAAACCATTCCCCACAAAAATTTTCGTCCAACATTTCTCCAACTCCGCAACCATACTGACCCCACGTAACCATGCCCAATCCACAGTGGGAGCAACTGCAAACTTACGATTATATAACCATCCTAAACGATTTTCATAATTGTTCAACATTGCACAGGAAATATTTTGCGAAAACCGGTATAGTGGGTGAATACTCGCCACATCAATCAGGTCTTGAGGTTGGGGAACTGCCCTTCTAGGACCCGTTTTTCCTGAAATGACCAACAAAACAAAGCAACCAAGATATCAAATTATAAGGCGAAACAGGAAGCTGGTTGCCCAGTTTCCACGTAGTGGACCTGGTTCGAGACTTGGTTATGGAACGGGCCATCTGTGGTTAAAATCAATCATCAATCTCTCTTGGGGTTTGTTTATTTCAACAATCTATGGCCTTACATTACACATGCATTAAAAAATAACCAACTAATAAACTCAATTTTGGGTTTTTCATTTCTAAAGAAACCCTAACTTCCAAATGCATAAAAAATGAAGAAAAACTATAAATTTGGTGGAAGTATCACTTACCAGATGAAGTATGAAGACAAAGGGTTCAAGAATTTTGGAAGAAAATGGTAGAAAGTGGCAAAAAATCGATGGTGGGGTTGAGTTTGTTCGTCCGTGTGCTTAGTAAACAAATGATGAAGGTGGTCAAAGTGTTTAGTTGAAAACTAGTCCCCATCCGTGTTTTTAAAGTCCGCATCATAGAGTTGAATTCCACGTCGTTGGCCCGGACAGTGGGCCTTATCTTTATCGGGCTACTCCCGTTTCCACGAAGTGGGCTTATAACCCACGACACAGAATTGAAAAATAAAAAATTTTCACTTTTAATGTCCAATTTTAATATGAAAACCTTAATTTATATACCATAAAATTTTTTAGAACCCCACACATGATTTTTACCAATTCCTTTAGTAATTATAATAATAAGATGATTAATTATCCTACAACCTAACTAAAATGCAAAAATTAAACTAAGTTCAAAAACTAAAAGAAATTCAAACCAAGCTCGGGTTGCCTCCCGAGAAGCGCTTCTTTTTGTTGGAGTCTTGAGTCAGAATTTGTGCCACCTTACATTGAATTAGTCGGAGTATCCATCACCAATTGCACCTTTTTCCGTTTCCTTTTATAAGCTTGGACTCATCTAAGATACACCTTTTTGGAATTTTCTTTTTGTAACACCGTAATTTTTCAAACAATTTTTCACATTTTAAAAACATATTTTCATTCATAAACATTATAAAATCTCATTGTTTCACATATCAATCCATATAACACAACCCAAGATCATAATATATAAAAACTCCTCATGTGTGTACTAATCATGTCGGCGCCTTCCTGCGATCCTCACTGGTACCTAAAACACATAACACCAAACACTGTAAGCATAAATGCTTAGTGAGTTCCTCAAAATACCACATGCAACACATATTAGCCACTCGAGGCTATAACTCTGTATGACCCGCTGGTCAAAGTGTCTCAGTGGGACCCTCCAGTCCCATAACTCTGTGGACCCTCTGGTCCTAACTCTGTGGACCGTTCGGTCCTAACTCTATAAACTCTGAATCACATATAGCACAGAATCACATAGATAACACATTGCATACAATATACTATGTCATGTAACTCTAATGACCACTCTAGGTAAAGTATAGTGAGAAGACTCACCTCGGGTAACTCGGTAAACCTCGAACTATGAAATACTGCACTAGCCTCCGCCTAATCACATAAATAATTACTCTAATTAATACAACTTCTAAAGGCTAGGCTAACCCCTCTCTATAAGTTCTCTAAGAAGGGTAAAAGACCATTCTACCCCTCTAATGGCTCATAAGTCCAAACACTGACTAAACCCTAAAAGTCCACAAAAGTCAACGGTCAAACTTTGACCCGACTCGTCAAGTGCACTCGTGTGACTCAGCGAGTACATGCGTGTCCTCTTCGCCCCTGGTCCTCACTCGACCTGCCGAGTCAACCCCACACTCAACGGGTTATAACAGGTCATGAATCGCGGGGCAACCCGACTCGACTGGTCGAGTCCCTTATGGGCTCAGCGAGTTCCTCCCATGGAAACACTCATCTGACCTCCTAAGGTCAGATCTACTACTTTAATCTATAGATCTGACTTCCTCATGACCAATAAACACGTAAAGGTCGAATCTTGGTACACATGCAAGGCACTCTAGGCTTATTTTGGTGAAATTTCTTCTAACATGGCAACCTATGTCCATTTCCTCCATAGAACCACAAAAAGCAACATGGTTCAGGCTCTCTGGACCTCAAAAGGTCCAAATCCAGAGTTTAGCACTCAATGGGACACTATACTCATCTAAACAAGCCATAAAAGGGTAATAAAAACCCTAAATTCAATGCTCTTAGGCAAAACAAAAGGATAGGATCGAATAGCTAACTCAAACTTGAAGATCCAAGCTGGAAACCCACTGAAATGCAATCCTCTTGACCTCCCCTTGCTGGAAACACTTTCTCCTTTGCAAAATCACACCAAATATGATCAAAAAGGCTCAAACTCTCTCACAACTCGCTCACAATCTCTAGGGTATCTCTCTCTGGACTAGTAGCCGCAAATGGAGGCCATAAAGGCCTTTATATAGGGCACAGACCCCGAGAATTAGGGTTTCAATCCACAGCACGGACTCGTCGAGTCCACCATTCCCGACTCGTCGAGTCTGTTCATTAATCCAGTCAGCATTCGCGGTCCTACTCGACGAGTCTATGACTCAACTCGTCGAGTCCCTCTCTATTCTCAAAAATAAATGATAAAATATAATACCTGGAATTCTGGACGTTACACTTTTTTACCCTTTACATCTCCTTCTTCAAGCTTTCTTTTGACTCCCTTATTTTCCACATGTTTAACTTCTTCACTTTTAAGCTGCATGGGCACCATATTTTTATCCACCGCTGGACTCTTTTCCTTGGAAGCAACCTCGTCCTCATCACTTGAAAAGTCTTCACTTTCTTAACTCACCCAAGAAGCTGGACTCTTTTCCTCGGGGCACTCTCCGCCCTGCGACTCAGGGCATCGGCTACCATATTAGCCTTGCCCAAGTGGTACAGGATCTCACACTCATTATCCTTTACCACGTCCAGCCATCTCCTCTGGCGCATATTCAGGTTGGGATGCTCCATCAGATACTTCAAGCTCTTGTGATCTGTGTATATGGTACACCGGACCCCATACAAATAGTGACGCCAGATCTTGAGGGCGAACACCACAACCCCCAACTCCAGATCATGAGTGAGATATCTCGTCTCATGAGGCTTCAACTGCCTCGATGCGTATGCTATCACATGACCTCTCTGCATCAGCACCGCACCCAATCCTGATATCAATGCGTCACAATACACCACAAAATCCTCCATCCCCTCCGGAAGGGTTGATATTGGGGCTTCGCATAATCTCTGGCGAAGTGTCTCGAATGAGGCCTGCTGCTCTGGGCCCCAAATGAATGCTACGCCCTTCCGGGTCAACCTGGTGAGAGGAACAACAATCTTGGAGAAGTCTCTGATAAATCTCCGATAATAGCCGGCCAACCCCAGAAATCTCTTGATCTCTGAGGGGGATCTCGGCACCTCCCAACTCATCACCGCCTGAATCTTGGCGGAATCGACCAATATCCCATTCTGGTTAACGAGGTGTCCCAAGAACTGGACCTCTCGTAACCTGAAATCACACTTGGAGAATTTGGCGTAAAGCCTCTCCGATCTCAGAACTTCGAGGATCTCCCTCAAATGCTCCTCATATTGCTCTCTGGAACTCGAATACACCAATATGTCATCAATGAACACGATCACTGAACGATCCAACATCGGCCTGCACACCCTGTTCATGAGATCCTTGAACGTCGCCGGTGCATTGGTGAGCCCGAAAGGCATAACCACGAACTCGTAATGCCCATAACGAGTCTTGAACGCTGTCTTCTGGATATCCTCCTCACGCACTCTCATATGATGATATCCAGACCTCAGATCAATCTTGGAGAACCAAGACGCTCCCTGCAACTGATCGAATAAATCGTCGATCCTCGGTAAGGGGTAATGGTTCTTGACCGTCAGCATGTTTAACTCCCGGTAATCAATGCACATCTGGTGTGAACCATCCTTTTTCTTGACAAAAAGGATCGGCGCTCCCCACGGCGAGCTACTCGGCCGTATAAACCCATTTCCCAGCAGCTCCTGAAGCTGCAAGGATAACTCCTGCATCTCTGGAGGCGCAAGGCGATAGGGCGCCTTGGCGATAGGCGCTGCCCTCGGAACCAAATCAATACAAAACTCCACGTGCCTCCGGGGAGGCAATCCCGGCAACTCCTCAGGAAAAACGTCCGGGAACTCACGCACTACCAGGACCTCATCGATCGACCTCGGTCTCTCTGAATCTACTCTCGTATCCACCACATAAGCCACAAACCCGCTACAGCCCTGCTGTAGGCTCTGCCTCGCTCTAGCGGCCGAACAAAATGGTGACCCAGAACAGGTACCCTCGCCATAAACCGTAAGAACTCCCCCACTAAGGTCTCGTATGGTCACCAGTTGCCGCTCGCAATCGATAACCACACCAAACCTGCTCAACCAGTCCATGCCCACAATGACGCAGACATCTCCCATCGCAATGGGGACCAAATCAATTGGAAACTCAACGCCGAAGATCTCGAGTACACATCCTCGGATCACATCAGTGGCATACACCGCTCTCTCGTCAGCTATGGAAACTCGCAAAGGTCGACTCAACGCCTCTCGACCGATACTGATGTGTTGATTAAAGGTTAACCACACAATAAACCAACCCGCACACGAGTCAAATAACACCAAAGCAGGTACAGAACTCACAAGAAATGTACCTACGCATATCATAATATAAGCATAACACCACAAATTCAAAATAAATAGATGAAACAATACATACCATCCACAACATCTGGCGCTGTGTGGACCTCCTCCATTGTCAACTGGAAGGCTCTCCCACGAGCCTTTGGCGCCTCGGCCTTCACTGGCCGACTCTCTGCACCTCGAATGGCAGCAGGGGCAGATCCCTGTGATGCTCCCTGGGATGACCCCCGCAACTGCGGGCACTTGGCCTTCCGGTGTTCGGTCTGGTTGCAGTGAAAACAAACTACAAACGGCTCGGTATGGACCCTCCGGTCATATCTCAACATATATACAAAATATTATAACAACATAAGTCACAAAGACAGAAGGCATAATAACACATAAAGCAGATAAGACCTTCCTGTCAGTAATACAAATAAGACCCTCCGGTCAATAATATAATAAGACCCTCCAGTCAACAACATAAATAAGACCCTCCGGTTAATATTACAAATAAGACCCTTCGGTCACTCATGTATTACCACACAGGTAAATATAGTGAGAAGACTCACCTCAACCGCTACACGAGAAATCCTACACTCTCACTGCTGCTGTGTACTGGCTCGTGAACTGGCCAAAACAACCCAACACCATAATCAAAAACTATGCAAGGCTACATCCTAACACTAAGCCCAAGTATGGCCCAACTAACCAGGCCCACTACTGACCTAACTCATTGGGCCCACCAAGGCCCAAGAACAAAAAGGTCCACATGGATCCACTAACGGCCCAACTTTACAAATTGGGCCTAACCCCCATATGGGCCTTGTCCTAAGCCCAAAGATTCTCTTATTCCAACAATACTCCATGATGGACCAGAGGTCCAACTGCAAGTCCAACAAAATGGCCCAAGGATACAAAGCCCAAAACGCAACAAGCCCAAAGTGAGACTATGCGGGGCTACCTACCCTGGTACGCTAAGCATACATGCGACTCCTGATCGGGGAAACTAGACCAGTACGCGGGGCGTACTGAGACTTACACGGGGTGTATGACTTTGGTCCAAAAACTCTATTTTCAACTTAACCACTTCAGCCCAAAGCATCCAAACCTCAGGGAAGCTTCATTACAAGCTCCTAACTGATAAAGTTGGCGACTTTATTAGTTTGCATGTCTAAATGGGACCTAACTTCCAAAAATAACCATTAAGATTCTCTTAAATCATCTTAACACATGCATGAAGAGGTCTAGATGACCAAGTTCTCATTTTTATGAATCAAGGCAACCCAACACACTTAAAAGGATTGGAGATTTGCTCTGGAGTTCACCAAACTCACAAAGTTCCAATCTTGGTACATAAAACCCTAATAATGGACCCAAAATAAGAACTAGCACAATAATGAAAAAGTTTCAAACTTGATACCTCTGGAAGATGCACCAACAAGAGTAGAACTCAGATCCAAAAGCTAGCAGCACATGCTATTTTCAAGGTTCCTTCTTCACCAAAAGCCTCACCAAGAACACTCAAATGAGCCTCCATACTCACACAAGCTTGAGGAAACGAGATTAGGGTTTGAGAGGGATTGGAGACTGGAAATAGTGGCTAAAAATGAGGCCATCATGTTCCTTAAATAGGGTCACCTCAAAAATATTAGGGTATCTTTCTAGACCTAGTACGCCCAACATACCCTCTAGTACGCCCAACATACTAGGTGGCCTCCGCGATCAAGCAAATCGCATGAGTATGTTGCCCGTACACAAGTGTACGCCCCGCGTACCCAATTGCCACCCATTTCTCAATAAGAACTAAACTTGCCAAAACTTCAAACTATCATAACTTCTTCGTTATAAGTCTGTTTCCAATGAACCTTATATCCACGTAAAGGTGGTGAGAAGCCCTACGCTTCTAGCAACTCATCACAGCCTTAAAATCCACAAACAAAAACCCAAAATTTCATAAAAGATCGCGCCAACGCCTTCACCGATACTCTTGGGCTCTGAAGCACAACCTGAACCCTTTCATCACATAACCTGCCTCATCCATATCCGAAAAGGGCCTAAACCTTTCTCCTTCAAAGCCTCAAAACCTTCTCATACTCGGCTTATGACGCACGAGCCTTGAATCACAAAATAATCTGAAACAGAATGTTACAATTCTCCCCCACTTAAATTTGATTTTGCAATCAAAATCGCTCCTTGTCAATACTCAAATCAAATCAACAACCCACGAAGTGCATCCGAAAAATCAGAACATAAAACGATCTCCCCAAGACAACCGAAACCAAACAGAACCCTCCAACCCGAAGAAGGACGAACCCTTCGTCGTTGCAAAACCAGTTCTGCTTCTTCAAAACTTGGAATCTATAGTGGTATGTCACTCCGACAGACCGCCCATGCAGAATATCACCATGTCAATCGCTCATCGAATAACAGACCCGATAAAACACTTCCAACCCTGATTATCTTGTTGTGACTGATGGAAACAAGTCATTGACCATAATCAGCTGCTGAACACTTATGCCTGACACACTAGTCGATCCTGACCGAAACCCAAAAGGAACGGAGGGGTCACCTCGCACCAAGGACCAACCACCGATACTGTTATCAAAACCCATCTGAAGAATGAACCTCAATACTCTACACTTAAAAATTAAATGAATAATTTGACAATCCACAAGGAAATCGAAACCCTACACTAGGTATGACCTCCCGTCAGACAAAAACATTCCACTACCAATCCCAGGACGATTCAGCTCCGACCCCGAATTGAATGACCATGCTCGACCGAACCTATCCACTGATATCCAAAAACATAATCCCTAGCTACCTTCCAATGCTTAACACCAAATCTGAATACAAGATCGATTCCCGATCCAAAAGTTGAACCGCGAAGGATACCCTAGCACATCCGACAATACGACTCCACAGCCATTCAATCCAACAGAGCTATCTCAACCAATCACATTGTACATGCAATCACTGAGTTGTTTTTACCCCAAGTGAATATTACAACCGATCTACAGTCACACATCACCTTCGACCTATGTCGTCTACCACTTACTAATTCCATGCGTGTCGTGGTCCTCCCCAAGCCAAACGAACCGATCCACCCATCTCTAAAACATCAGATGGAAACTATAACCACTCAAAATGAAATCCATCTGAAAATCCGAAATCCCAAACCTGCTTTACACAGATAGAGTCAAACTCAAACACAAGAGTCTGGCCCGGCAACAAAAATTGAAACCACTTGTATCCAATCTGATACTCAAATCATTATCCGAGATCCATTAATCTACGCATGCATTACACTCTGATCCTTCCGATTTGCGACAACCCCACCCTAAATAGAGATATAACGGTTTCCGACCATCGGTGAGACCCCAGTCTCGCCCGTGGTCCGACCACTAGGTTCCCAAAGACTCAAATGGCAAGGCTACCCAAGCCTAATAACCCCTTTGAGTCACACTCTGACCAGTGAATGCTACGGCTCCCCGTAGTCTTACAACACTCTCTTACTCACTAATGAATGTTACGACTCCCCGCAGTCTTACAACACTCTCTTACTTACTAGTGAATGCTACGGCTCCCCACAGTCTTACGACACTCCCTCACTCTCCATGGGCTCACCCCATGGTTTTCCCCGACAGTCCTAAGTGATTACTCCCACCTGGATCCATCCACTCTCTTATCATCTCACATCCGCTAGTTTACCGGGCAATCCCACAATCTCATCATCAACCATCACCATATCGAGTTCACTAAACTCATGCTCCGCGATCCACCATAGATAGGTGTGCACACCCACATAGATTAAGCATCACTACTCCTGACAACAATTGTCGCAACAAGGCACTTTCCCTCAATACAATTTACATCCTGGGACAATACCCATCTACCGACAATTAACTGATGGGTTAGGAATAGATAATAGTCGCACGATGCTCCACTTTCCATCTAACAAACCCGATTCTTATAACAATCCAACAATTTAGGGCATCATACTCGGATACCACGATACACCATCACAGAATCTCACGATAGCTTGCCACGACCACCGATCATTAATTTACACAACTCGAAACCTTCGAAGTACTCCAACTTATAATTGAAGTATGGAGGAATTGTCAATGACTGGGAATACGTTGACGACAATCCAAAACCCCATCCTCTACTGATCAAAACCCATGCGAAACTACACATACCAACTCTAAAATTGACCAACTACTGTCCCTCCTAGAGTATAGATAGCAATCTATACGTTGAACTAGCAAATCTCTCAACAATCAAAACTTGACCTCAACGAACCCACCTCCTCGAAATTCGAACATTGGCGAACTCAAAAGAAACACTAACCACAATAAGATCCCTGACAAACGGCTACCTTCCATGAAGACACTCATTCTTTCCTAAGCACATACAACATGCATCATTTTGCTCTGTACCTTGCCTTGACTACTAGTGGAACCAAGTCTCATATACCCAGACCGTAGATCCCCATAATTCAATCTTCTAAACCGCAACTTAACTGATTGATGATCCTCACAACAGAATATCCAGTTCTCCACCACTTAGGATTCGAACCATCACCAATTGGCATACCAAACATACCACACTACAGACTGGCTCACCAGATATACCATAACCGACTCTTGGAACATACCACGCAACACTAGATGACCTTCCAAATAGAGACCAAGCAACTCCAAGTATTCCAAATCTCAGATGGAAACCTCAGAAACTTCCCAAAGTGACTGCCTCCAATCACCCAGAATTTCATTCGGCTGCATATACAGATATTTCGATAGTCCTAAAATACTACTGACTCTTTATATGGAGATAATGAACTATCGCCCACTTCATTCTCTGAATCCTCACCCAACAACTCATCGCAAGAATCAACATAGAAATAGGTGACCTCACCCTCACGGTCGATTCGCATCATAGACAATGAGGGTCTTCATTGTGATATACTCCTCTTGTTTACCTGAAACAGTTGCTTGAATACGACTTACCAAACTCAATCAACGCATACCATTGTCCTTGTTGGTCACAGTCCCCACTGATGACTCCTTCCTGTCATAAAAAATAACTCAAGGCACTCATACCACAAAAATCCCTTTGGTGCTAATACCGTAACTATCTGGTACCCCACAGGGTCTTCCTCTAATCTCTGAAATCAAAAGCTCACTCACCCTTCCTTCCAAAACGGAAAGTGGGAATAAAATAATCCTCATAATAGAAATTGCCATAACAATCCATCGGTCGATCACTCAACTCAGACAGCAATCCTACATAACGCATCATCGCCACTTCCTTTTTGACTCTTGCGACTCCAACTGGCACCTCACCAGTTAAATCCCTCGAGACCTAAATTCAATTTTTCTCGCAAGGTATACTCCATTTAAGCTCGAATGGCATGCCCCTCTGGCCCCACAATTTACCATATCCACTCTCAGTCTGGACAACCACAGCGGGATAACCGATAAAGATAGAAACACACTCTGCCACGAATCATGTTACCCGAACCGTGTTATCTCCCCTCAACCTGCTTCTTAGAACCTCTTGAATTCTCCTTGTTTCGAGTATGGGTCCTCAACTTTCAAAAGTACGGGCCCAATACTACCTTCCACATCTACCCATACTTTCCACAAGGATCGTACCATATTTCCTAAGTTGCTTCTCAACCTTCCTGATCGACCAATCCCATTCCACATGCTCGCTCCCCAGCGAATACTCACCTCTAAACAATGCACTCATTAGACTGAAATTACTCCCTAGGGTCTCTTAGGTTCACACACTTCTCTTCCATCAGCTGTTGAAGAACTCCTCGAAATTTCAATTAGCTATTATAGGTAACTCGCATCACTCATGAGTTCCACAAAGCACAAAGCAAGCAGCATACGGGCATCGAGCAACCTCCACCAACACATAAAACCACTCTGGCAAACAGCTCCAATTGCTCTATCCACATCACAAAAGGCATCACCGAACTCAGGCAATCCTACCTCTCAATTCCTTGGAGATCTCTAATCACACATATGAAACACGACCAACTCACATAACATGCATAAAGGCATCGCCCCTAAGCAGGCACGCTAGCATGCAATTCTGAGCCTATCCCTAGCCCTAAACTAGCATGCAGTTCTATCAGCTCATAATAACAACACATAATCAAGTAAGGGTATTTTGGGAAATCACCGCTCAGGGTATGGCTGATTGTACACACCGCTTTGGATCTGCTTTCAAAACTGTTTAATCTCTTTGGGAAATCATGTGATGAAAAATCATTCTCTTTTGAAAAGTTATCAACTCCTCATTTTGAGTCTAGACATACCCGAGGGTGAGCCCGAATCCCTCAAACCAAGGATTTGATACCAAATTGTAACACCTCAATTTACATGACAAATTTTTTTCATTTTTAATTCTCACAATATCGATACAATATAAGAGTATCCCAAAATCCTCAAATCATCACAAAAGTTGTAAGTTATTATCGATACAATATAAGAGTATCCCAAAATCCTCAAATCTTCATAAGCCAATGGATGTGTACAATCATGCCTCTGCCTTCCCGTGATTAGAGATGTACCTGAAACACATTTTACACAAACACTGTAAGCACGAAGCTTAGTGAGTTCCCCAAAATACCACATATATAAATAATAAGCCTCTCAAGGCTATATCTCGCTACGAACCTCCCGGTCATGTGTCTCAGTGAGGACCCTCCGATCTCACGGCTCAGTATGGACCCTTCGTTCATAGCTCAACATATATACAAAATATTATAAAAGCATAAGTCACAAAGATAGAATGCATAATAACACATAAAGCAGATAAGACCCTTCGGTCAGTAATACAAATAAGACCCTTTGGTCAATAATATAATAAGACCCTCCGGTCAACAACATAAATAAGACCCTCTGGTCAATAACACAAATAAGACCCTCCGGTCACTCATGCATTACCACACAGGTAAATATAGTGAGAAGACTCACCTCAACCGCTACACGAGAAATCCTACACTATCGCTGCTGCTGTGCATTGGCTCCTGAACTAGCCAAAACAACCCAATACCATAATCAAAAACTATGCAAGGCTACATCCTAACCCAAATCCCAAGGATAGCCCAACTAACCAGGCCCACTACTGACCCAACTTATTGCGCCCACCAAGGCCCAAGACCAAAAAGGTCCACATAGATCCACTAACAGCCCAACTTTCCAAATTGGGCCCGACCCCCCATATGAGCCTTGTCCTACGCCCAAAGCTTCTTTTAGTCCAACACTACTCCATGCGAAGCCCAAAACGCAACCAACCCACAACGAGAATATGCGAAACGTACCTCCCCTAGTACGCTCAGCGTACATGCGACTCTTGATCGGGGAAACTAGACCAGTACACGGGGCGTACTGCAACTTACACGGGGTGTACGACTTGGGTCCAAAAACTCTATTTTCAACTTAACCACTTCATCCCAAAGCATCAAAACCTCATGGAAGCTTCATTACAAGCTCCTGACTGATAAAGTTGGCGACTTTATCAGTTTGCATGTCTTAATGGTACCTAACTTCCAAAAATAACCATTAAGATTCTCTTAAATCATCTTAACACATGCATGAAGAGGCCTAGATGAACAAGTTCACATTTTTATGAATCAAGGCAGCCCAATACACTTAAAAGGACAAGATATTTTCTCTGGAGTTCACCAAACTCACAAAGTTCCAATCTTGTGACATAAAAGCCTAAAAATGGACCCAAAACAAGAACTAGCACAACAATGAGCAAGCTTAAAACTTGATACCTTTGGAAGATGCACAAACAAGAGTAAAACTTGTTGGATTAGTGTCTAAGTCCATAACTATTTTGGTATGTACTTGACTCGATGGTGCATGGTCCTTTTGGATTGCCTTCACCAAAGCAACTTGATAGGATGAATTATAGAGAGAGAAGATTAATTATGATTTATTAATATATTATGAGAATAATATATTGAAGGAGAAATCATATTGTTTAATTAATATTAGTCAAGAATTAATTGATAATTAATTTTGTGACTAAAAGAGATTAATTAAACTTAAGGGACTGGAAATGTAATTATAAGATAATTGCATTTGGGCTATGGATTACCTTGGAATAATAGGTTGGACGAATTATATGGGGAAACCCATTAGAAATCATCCAAGGGATATTCTAAAAGGGTCCATCGGCTGCTTAGGGCTTAACTAGTCAGATTAGGGTTTCCTAGTTGAAAACCCTAATAGCCTACATGTATATATAGTACCCTTAAGCCTCAAAAACGTGAATAAGAGTTCCTCTAGGGTTTCTAGACGTTTTTCGGCAGCCTCCTCTCTCCTTGTTCTTCATCCTCTTGCTCTTGGTGTTTGTGAGCCATTAGAGGAGTGACAATTGTGACTCTAAGCTTTCTAAAGTCATTACAAGGTGGATTTGAGATTGTTATTGCTATATAACAATCAAAGGTAATTCTCTAAACCCTAATTTATGTTTATAATATGTTAGATCTAAGATTCTCAGTCTTGGATACATTGCATGTATAATAGAGAAACCTAGATCCAAGCATTAGGGTTTGCATGAGCACATAGGATGTTCTTATGATTAAAACCCATCAGTGGTATCAGAGCCTTGATTGGTTTCTATTGTATTGATGCCTAGTACATTCATTCTTGTTGTAAAATTGACTTTTTGGCCATCTGCCTGACAAACTCGTCGAGTTCCAATGTGGACTCGGCGAGTTTAGCTGTCAGCCAGGCGGATTTTCGGGATTTTTACCTATTTTGACTTAGGATAATTGCCATAATTGTTTAAAATTAATAAAATTCGAATTTTGTTGATCCCTTAAGATTATCTTTGTCAAAATAAAAGATTTTGTCATCTAATTAGATAATTGTTACCTTATTTGATAAATGTTAAATTATATGAATTATTTGATCATTATCTTGCAAGAATTTGAACTAGATCTAATTAGATAACCACCAATTAATAGTTAATTGCCTTATTTGAATTATGTGATCTAGAATATTCTTTACAAAGTTTGGAAAAGTTTCAAATTAATCCCTTTAGGTTTTATAGTTTAAATTAGAACTTAAAAGTTTTGGAATAAGTTAAACCCTAATGTTTTGAAATGTTTCAAAACTTGCCCTCAAGTTTTGGAATTTAAAAGTTGATTAAAAGTTTAATTTAGAAATGTTAAATTCTAAAACCCTAGTATTGTTTTGAAAAGTTCAAATCACGCCCTTATGGTTTTATTAATTAATTAAGGTGTATAATTAAAAGAGATTTAATAAACCCATAAATTTTTGGTTTACATTTAATTAAATTAAAAGTATAATTTATTAAATTAGAACACCTAGTATTTTAAAAGTGTAAAATACACCCTATACTATATATAACATTAAAAGTCTAGTATTATATATGTATGAGTAAACAATCAGTCTTACCGTTAGTAGGCCTCATTCACGAAGCTGGTCTATAAGGGGTGTTTAAGGAAATTGCCTATAAAATGGCAATTGAATGGGTATCCACTTTTATCCACCGCACTCTTGATTAGTGGAGGGTCGTTCGCCGAACGGGTAGGATAGGACAGAAACCTTCCATTATAAGTATAATGAAGTACAAAAGTAACTATATGCTTTTACAAATTCCCAATCTTAGTTACTTTAGGCAAAAGTGAATGGATGCAATTCCATGAAATTACACTTTGTACCCCTGAGAAGACGTTAGTGGAGCGTGTGTGGTTAACCGGCACACTAAATGGTTCTAAGCAAAGGTGGAAAAGGGTGACTCAATGTTTCTCATAGTCCGGTGGAGCGTGTGTGGTTAACCGGCACATCGAATAGGTGACTGTAACATGTGGGGGCACCATGTAAGTTTGCATGGTTATTCACACCATGTTTTGTGATCCTCAGCATCCCAATCACAAATCGAGGGGCATATCGAGATTTAAACATGCCATTGAAAAGTTCAATGAATCTCAAAGGATCTAGGAGTTTTCAAAGCATTTAAAACTTAATTTGTTTTTCGTTTTTCATGGTGGAAAATTAGTGAATCATCATTCACTTACCTTCAAATGTTCTTCAATTTGGGTTACGACATCCCTCTCCCAAGTTGTGGAATATTGTGTTGGTTCCTAGCCTTAGTATCTCATTTGGGTGATTTATTAAGGACTCAATCAATCAACAAAATGGAATTTATTTTTCTCCCGTTTTGTAGATGTCAAAGTACGACAACTATAGTCTTCCTAAATCCTGTGGAACAAGCTTTCCACATGAAGATGATATTCCACGATTCGATCGAGGAACAAGAGATCATGCTTCACTTCCTCCACCTCCTCCTATTATTCTCCCTAACCCACAAGTTCAAAAGATTGAAAAGTTTAAACTCACTCAAGCCCTTTTGGCAAGTAAACATGAAGAAGGAAAGTCAGTGTGTGCACACATCCTAGAGATGAAGTCACACATTGATAGATTAAGAATGTTAGGATCTGTTGTCTGTGAGGAGCTGGCTGTTGATTGGGTTCTTCAGTCACTTCCTGACTCATATAGTGAGTTCGTAAGAGAGTACTATATGATGAACCACGACGTAACCCTCATTGATCTCACCTATATGCTTATTGCTGCTGAATCAACAATGATTTGGCGCACTGGAAAAGCAAAGTTGATTGGTGGATATGCCTTCCAGACCTCTATGGATATAGGAAATGGCAACGAAATGCATGCCATGATCGAAAACTTTGATCATAAGAGAAAGGCAAAGTCTGAAGTAGTTCCATGTGTTGTTCCAAAAGAGTCAATTTGCTTTTATTGCCAAGAGAAGGGGCATTGGAGACGAAGCTGCCCTATTTACCTAAGAGATCTAAGAGATGGGAGAGTCAAAACGTATGGCTCTGCTTTAGGTAAAATCCATTAACTAACTCTTTTAAGTTCCTATTCTAGATTCTTAATACATAATGTGATAATATTACAATTGATGTTTTGTAGGATCGAAGAAAAAGAGAGGAAGCTTAAAGGAAGAAGTGAGCGAAATCTAATCGTGAAGAAATGGATTTTGATCGCATTACTTGAAGATTAGATTCTCGAGCTACTACTTGGAGTTAGAATAAGATTACTAAGAAATGTGTATTAGCATAGTTTTTCAATGAATTGCATTGTAAGGAAAAAAATTTCCGCAATAAAATAAATTTTATTATTTATTTATCCTTGTAATGGTGTGTATGAAAAACTAATGTTTGAATGTTTCTATTATTAACAATAATGGATTTCATTCTTAATTATGTTATTTGTGGAAATATAAAAAATTTACCAAATAGGGAGAGTTTCTCATCATCCAAGTTTCAATTGGACAGAAACTTGGAATCATGCGATTTGGTTACATGATGAATGAGAAATTTCATATTTGGAAATTGGACTAATTCGTTGACAAAGTGTCAAGTGAAGGACTTGGAGATCGAGTACACAAAGTTGTGTGTTGATCAAGTCCACCACAAGAGTAACAAAGATATTCGTCATAATTTACTAAAGGTTTACTAAATATGATTATACTTATAAGATTAAATATAATTCTGAATTGATTGAAAGAGTTTAAATCAATGGCAGAATGAATAAGAAGAATCAAGTAGGCAGAAAGATAAAAGTTTCTCTATTCTAAGAAGAAGGGAGAGTACCTTTTATTATGTTTTATGATAGGTCTTAATGATTAAGAACCATATCTCAATTGATCCTCTAAGTGAGTCTTAGTACAATTGTATGTCTGAGAAGAGGAATCAAGAATTGAAGAAATGGTTAAATCAAAAGGCCAATCATACTTAGTTCCAAAACAAGTCTTAAAGTTAAGATTGTGACATTGAGTGACAAGTATTAGGAAGGTTTATAACATTCATCAAATGTGGAAAGTTGTGATGTCTTGGATAAGACAAAGACCAACTAGGACCAATTTTATGAAGTGTTTTGTTTTGATAAAAGCTACACTAACTCTTGAATATTTGTTTGTCAAGAAATATTTATTGACAAGAGAATCTTATATGTCAAGGAGTCAGTGGGAGTCTTAATGGTCTTGTAAGGTTTCAAGAACAAATCAAAATTAAACCTTATCGATCATCACTAGCACACGACTTGAGGTTCACGACCTATCGTGTTGACACCATCTTGTTTCTGTGCCGTTCCAATTGAGTTAATTATGCATGTGAGTTCTACGAGTTCTCATTTGAATGCATAAAAAGCAAGCACATTGATAGGAAAGCGTGAGCTGATTAACTACTTGGAAGACATGGTGAGCAGTCGTGTTACCATAAGGCAAGAAATCAAGATTGAGAAGGTTCGGTCCATATGAGTTTGGGTTTGTCGCAAACTTTGGTTTTGGAAAAATTCGCATGGATAGGAACACATACACCATTAAAATTTAAGTGTCATAAGATTCCCTCCTTCATAATAATGATTGTGAGGAAATGCTTTCACTAAGAGAGATTTTAAGAAGATAGTGATTGTGAAAATTGTATTCGATTATGGTTACGGTATCCCTTTCCATAATTCAAATTGTGGGATTTGGCAATTAGTCTTAATTGTTTAGACACACATATGAGCTATCTAAGGCAAAGGTGTATAAGTTTAAGAAGCTTAGATAAAGGATTATCATGTCAAAGCTAGTGGGAGCATAAGTGTTATGCTTATGTGATAATATTCATCATAGTGGGAGCATAAATGTTGTGCTTGTATGATTATTATGGTAAGTATTGCAAGTTAGCAATATTAATTATAGAAAACAAGAGTTATACTTTGCAAAGTCGTAAGGGTTGAAAAGTTGTTTTGCTATAATTAAGGGAGAGAATATTATGCTTCATTTCAAATATAAAGGCTTAGGTTGTGGAATGTTAATAAATTTAGTCAAGGATACATAGTGCGTTCTCAAATTTCGATTATGATTATGGCATCCCTCTTCATAGTTCGAATTGTGAGAACGTGACACATAAAATATTATGGCAAAAGATTGATAAAGTATCGTATCTTTATGTAAGACATTATGCATCGTGTCCCATATGCTTCGGGTATAGGATTGATTGCAAATGCTATAATATTTGACCATTCTAAAATTTTCCAAATGTCTAGCACATTTAGAGGGAAAAAGGACAAGAATCGGTTTTGACTAAGATAATTAAACAACTATCAAAGGACGATCCAAAGCTCGCTGAGGATTGGTCGCTTGTGAGTAGTTGGAAGTATGATATTGGATGGACCATATCGATATTATTATGAATAGATAAGATTCTATTAAGAATGAGTTGTCATATGGAAAATATGGAAATGTTTCCATATTGGGAATTGGATATTGAGTGTCTATGTCTAGATTAGAAAATTTTATGCAAAAGAATGTACAAAGGAATGTACTTTGAGTGAGAGACATCATGTCTATGCAAATTGTATTGTAACAATCTCAAATAGAGAACTTTGTAATTTCATTGGCAATAGTCATTGTGATTTTTGTGCTATGACATTACGAAAGGATCATTACATAAAATGTTAGAATCTAGCATATTCTATAAGTAGCAAGAATTTGATATTCTTACACTTGTGATAGGGATTGGGAGTTGTGAAATGAGTGTGTTTGGAAATGTGTTCATTTGACCTATTTCACAAAGTAAGGACCATAGGTAAACATTGTGTGCATGCTAAGAGCATGGGACAAGTATAGTTATAATTCAAGTAAGAAGTTGATTATCTGAAACAACAAATAATGAGTAATCGATATGGTGATAAATAAAAGGTGTTTTATTTATACTCAAAGGTTTGAGGTCATATGGGATTAGTATTATTCTTGTGTTTCACTTTGCATGTTTTGACTTCCTGAATAATTTAATTGGTTCAGAACAGTCAAATTATTCAAACGGACCACAGTCGTTCATATGTTAGAAGTAGGTACGAATGAAGACTGTCGTGAATTGGTGTGTGGATTTTCTAAAGTGTATTAGACATAAGAAAATGTTTGTTGCAACGTTCATGAGTGCTTATGAATATGATTTGAGCATTGGATTAAACCCACGCTCACTTGGATCACTTCATGGATTTTATCACGAGTGATTAGTGAGACGATAACATCTTATATTCTTGAAACCGAGATGTGTGAGTTGTATCTTGTGAATCGGTTACAAATTGATAATATGTAAACGCACCAGTTACTTGGTGTTAAAAAACATATTGTTGTGTGTGATTCGGTAAGTGAGTACAAGCAAGCATTGAATCAAAGTTTATCCGTTCCTTTTTTCCAAAGTAGGATGAAAGCGATACATGTGGGCCCCTCGATGATTTAGTAATGACACCTAAGTGCTTGGCCAAGCCGGAACTAATTTGATGTGTTCAATTGTAGTCTGTTGTCAGTCGTCGTAAATCAGAAATCGGGAAACAACACATAGACAGAGAGAATGATTTAAATCCATGTCTCATTCTATACGATATCTAGAATGGAGGAATGTATGATCCCTTATCTAAAGGACACGTATCTGATAAGATCAGAGTTGACAACGGCTTTTGAAAGTTACAATTGCATATCAGCATCTGAAGTCATACGCAGAATAGTTATTAGACTTATCCAAGTGGGAGACTGTTGGATTAGTGTCTAAGTCCATAACTATTTTGGTATGTACTTGACCCGATGGTGCATGGTCCTTTTGGATTGCCTTCACCAAAGCAACTTGATAGGATGAATTATAGAGAGAGAAGATTAATTATGATTTATTAATATATTATGAGAATAATATATTAAAGGAGAAATCATATTGTTTAATTAATATTAGTCAAGAATTAATTGATAATTAATTTTGTGACTAAAAGAGATTAATTAAACTTAAGGGACTGGAAATGTAATTATAAGATAATTGCATTTGGTCTATGGATTACCTTGGAATAATAGGTTGGACGAATTCTATAGGGAAACCCATTAGAAATCGTCCAAGGGATATTCTAAAAGGGTCCATCGGCTGCTTAGGGCTTAAGCAGTCAGATTAGGGTTTCCTAGTTGAAAACTCTAATAGTCTACATGTATATATAGTACCCTTAAGCCTCAAAAACGTGAATAAGAGTTCCTCTAGGGTTTCTAGACATTTTTGGGCAGCCTCCTATCTCCTTGTTCTTCATCCTCTTGCTCTTGGTGTTTGTGAGCCATTAGAGGAGTGACAATTGTGACTCTAAGCTTTCTAAAGTCATTACAAGGTGGATTTGAGATTGTTATTGCTATATAACAATCAAAGGCAATTCTCTAAACCCTAGTTTATGTTTATATTATGTTAGATCTAAGATTGTAAGTCTTGGATACATTGCATGTACAATAGAGAAACCTAGATCCAAGCATTAGGGTTTGCATGAGCACATAGGATGTTCTTATGATTAAAACCCATCAAAACTCAGATCCAAAATCTAGAAGCACAAACTATCCTCTTTCAAGGCTCCTTCTTCACCAAGAACACTCAAATGAGCCTCAATACCCACACAAGCTAGAGGAAAAGAGTTTAGGGTTTGAGAGGGCTTGGAGACTAGAAATGATGGCTGAAAATGAGGCCATCATGTTCCTTAAATATGGTCGCCTCAAAAAATTAAGGTTTCTTTCTGGACCTAGTACGCCTAGCGTACTAGGTGGCCTCTGCGATCAAGCAAAGCGCACGACTATGCTGCGCATAAACAAATGTACATTCAACGTACTCAATTGCCACCCATTTCTCAATAAGGACTAAACTTTCAAAAACTTCAAACTATCATAACTTCTTCGTTATAAGTCCGTTTCCAACAAACCTTATATCCACGGTAAGGTGGCGAGAAGCCCTACGCTTCTAGCAGCTCATCACAGCCTTAAAACTCCACAAACAAAAACCCAAAATTTCATAAAAGATTGCGCCAACGCTTTCATCACACAACCTATCTCATCCATATCCAAAAAGGGCCTACTCATACTCGGATTACGATCCACGAGCCTTGAATCACAAAACGATCCGAAATAGGATGTTACAAAAAAAATATTGTGAAAATTAGGACACTATAAATTTTTAAACAACTAAAAGACTAAAATCTCCATTTGTACATTTATTATCGTTTTACAAGGAAATTTTTTATATAGTTACAAATTGAACCAATCATCATGGATTTGATCCCCTTACCATTATACAATATTTAAGTTTGCAAGATTTAGAGTGTTTATTTTTTTGGCCTCGACAACCACCAGTTAAACAAAAATTTCTAAATCTAAAAGCTACTCCAATTTGTGCTTCACCAAAAAAAACTCTTTTATGTTTTAAATGATTAACTAAAAAATCTTTTAAAATAAATAAATCATAATTGATGTCAGATTTTATGCTAAAAATATATTTAATTAAGTTTTAGATTTATAAAAGCTTTATCGAAGACGTTTTAACCAACGTCCGATGTGGCAAATCGTGAATGCTACCGCACTCACACCCTTAAGCCTTACATGTCATTTCAAAAAAATCTCACATATCATTCCAAAACGGTCTCAAAACCCTAAAAAATCATCCTTCTAGACTACACCAATTTTATCAAAAAAAATAAAAATCTATAAAACTAACAAGGATAATATTACAATCCAATAACTTACTAGATTAAATATTAAAATATTTCAATAAAAGTACATACATTGATAAAAGTATATCATTTCAAACCTTAATATTGTGTTTTTTCATGTTTGTATGTTTGTACAACACTCAAATATGCTTCGATCAAATGATCATACGATGGAAGCTAGAATTGTATTATTTATCTTCTCAGTTTCCACTCCGATCAAATGATCATAAGATGGAAGCTAGAAGTGTATTATTTATCCTCTCAGTTCTCACATCATGTACAACTATTTTTTCCTCCTCCATGATGTGTAGATTCTACCTAGAACTCCTTTAGTTTCGTTCGATGTCGCTTTTTTGTTGTCCCCATTTTGTTTTTTAATACTACTAATTTTGATAAATTCAGAAACAATACTTATCTTCTGTTAATCCTTTTGTTGTTGTTTAGAGGATGACGATGTTTGTTTATTCCCTTTTTGTTGTGGTCTTTTTGGGTATTCAAAGTTAAACCCCTTGTCCTCTTAATTGAAATCATCAGGAAACATGGCTTACAAAGATGTTGTGTAAATGTTTGATTCAAAGGTCTTCGTCCCTTTTGAAAGTTGGAAATAAGCATTTGTTAGACGTGTAACACCGTAAATTTTCAAACAAAATTTTTCATTTAAAAACCCAATTATTTCATCTCAAAATCACAAAATTCCATAAACATCAAGTTATCAAATCACATGTCCCAAAACTATTTATTACACTAATCCAGGATCCTCCAAAAACATATCTCCAAGTCGGGTGAGTGTACAATCAAGCCAGTGCTTTCCCGTGATCCTGAAAGGTACCTGAAACACATAACACATAACACGGTAAGCACGAAGCTTAGTGAGTTCCCCAAAATACCACACACATCACATTAGCCACTCGAAGCTAACTCAAAACGACCCTCCAGTCAATGTGTCTCAGTGGAGACTCTCCGGTTCCACAACTCGGGTGGACCCTCCGGTCCTAACTCAATAAGCTCATAATAATAATACTCAACATAAATCACAAAGACATAATGCAGAATATCACAATACACAAGTAAGCACATAAGACCCCTCGGTCACACAAAGATACCACTCATGGTAAGTATAGTGAGAAGACTCACCTCATAATCAAGTAAGTGATAATCTCGTACATGAATCTTGAACTAGCCTCCGCCTAACACATAAGATAATAATCTCTAATCAACACTAAAATCATGACTCGAAATAAACTAGGTTAATACCTCTCTCAAACTCATGGAATGGGTAAAAGACCATTTTACCCCTTTACGGTCCCCATACTCCCTGCCTTGACCAAACCCTAAAGTCAAAAAAAGTCAACACTCAAATCAACTGCCCATGTTGACTCAAGTTGCCGAGTTCACTTATGTGACTCGCCGAGTTCCTGTTGTTCCTCAGAATGTCGCGAAAACCTATCTCAACTCGTAGAGTTGTCTCATCAACTTGTCGAGTCACCCTTGTCCAGACTCATTGGGGAAAACCCTAGCCGACTCGTCGAGTCAGCTCGTTGACTCGACGAGTCCCTTCAGTCTGAATTCTCATTCAGAATTTTTAAGGTAAATCTACTACTCCAGACCCTAGATTTAGGCTCCCAAGGCTCTAATGCCACGTAAAACTTTGATATTTACGTCCATGCATCACATATTTTGCTCCAAAATGCCATTATAACTCTAGCAAGGGTGTTTAAGCACAAATACTCTTATATGGCTGAATAAAGCCAGGACCTTTGGACTCTATGGACCTCACAAGGTCCAAATCTGAAGTCTAGACCTCCTGATACAATCAATGCACTCAATGTCCCAACAAAAGGTGGTAAAAGCCCTAACTTCCATAATCATGAGATCTAACCAGGAAGATGAGAAAGTTGTAGGCTTTTTACCTTCCATATAAGCTATGGTCGATATAACACTAGATCCAATAGTTTCTCCTGGTTCCTTGTTGGATAAACTCCTCTTCTCCTCAAAAGATGCACTAGAATACTCCAAAAATTAGCTCTATAACTCTCTTAGATCACTACAAGCATTTAGGGTTTCACACAGGGGAGTTGGGCAGCTGGTGAGGCGGAAATGAGGAAATAAGTTCTCTTAAATATGCCCCAACCCCGGAGATTTAGGGTTTCACCTCACAGCGCCTACTCGGCGAGTCAGCTCTCTGACTCATCGAGTCGATCATTAAACCCACGTGGTCAAATCAGACTCTACTCACCGAGTTAGGCTCACAACTCGTTGAGTCACACATGAAGTCTCAATAATAAATAAATAATAAGGAAATACCTGGGAGTCGAGATGTTACAATTCTCCCCCACTAGAATCAGACTTCACCCTCGAATTCAGGCTTCGGAAACAACTATGGATACTACTCGTGTATCTCGGACTCCGGCTCCCAAGTACACTCGGAGCCCTTCCGATGTTACCACTGGACCTGAACCAGGGGCACCTCTTTGTTTCTCAAAACCTTCACTTTCCAATCCAAAATCGCAATCTGTCTCTCGATATAATTTAGGCTCGCATCCACTTGAATGTCCTCTAACGGTACCACTGCCGCCTCATCGGCTACACAATTCCTCAACTGAGACACGTGGAAGGTGTTATGAATCCGGCTTAACTCTGTTGGTAGCTCTAACCGGTAGGCCACCCTACCTACTCTGGTGATCACTCGGAAAGGACCAAGGTATAGGGGCCAGAGCTTGCCCGTTTCCTGAATCAGATCACCCCTTTCCATGGGGATACCTTCATGAGGACAAAATCTCCAACCTGTAACTCTAGCTCGGATCGTCGCCGATCCGCGTAACTCTTTTGGCGTTTCTAGGCTGTCAGTAACCTCTATCTGACCTGCTGAATCTGCTCGGTCTTCTTCAGCACTATCTCAGTGCCACCCATCACTCGCAGCTCTACCTCTCCTTAACAAATGGGAGTCCGACACCTCCTCCTATATAGATGCTCAAAGGGAGGCATACAATTACTCGAATGATGGTTATTGTTGTAAGAAAACTCAGCCTAGGGCAAATAAGTGTCCAAACTTCCTCCAAAGTCCATAACACATGCACGCAGCATGTCCTCAAGCGTCTGAATCGTCCGCTTGCTCTGCTCATCTGTCTGCGGATGGTACACGGTATTGAAATGTACTCAGGTACCCAACTCCTCATGAAATTTCTTCCAGAACCTGGAAGTAAAGCGTACGTCTCAATCTGAAACTATCAAGGTTGGCACTCCATGCCAAGCTACCACCACTCTCACATAAATCTCGGCCAGTCTCTCTGAAAAAGAGCTCTCACTGATAGCGAGGAAGTGAGCACTCTTCGTCAGCTGGTCCACAATCACCCATATCGCGCCAACCCCACACGTAGTCCTCGGTAACTTGGTAATAAAGTCCATAGAAATCTATTCCCACTTCCACTGGGGAATCTCTAAAGGTTGTAAAGGACCATGTGGACGTTGGTGCTCCGCCTTAACCCGGCGACAGGTCAAGCACCTCTCTACAACCCATGCCATGTCCCTCTTCATACAGGGCCACCAATAGTCACTCTTCAGGTCCAAATACATCTTAGTGGACCCTGGGTGGATCAAGAATCTTGATCTATGTGCCTCCTCCATCAATATACTCCGAGCTCCAGCTGTATATGGCACCCAAATTCGACCTTGAAAAGTCATAGGTCCCCGACTATCTGACTGGAACTCGGAAACCTGACCGACCACACGCTCTCTCTTGCAGCTCTCCAGTCTCATAGCCTCTACTCGAGCCTCTCAGATGGTATCTAAGACTGGCGTCATCACCTTCATCTTACTACACACATCTCGGATCGTAGCGCTCTCGGCTCTGCGACTCAAGGCATCGACTACCACATTAGCCCTGCCTGGGTGATATAAGATTTCGCAGTCGTAGTCCTTAATTACATCCAACCATCTCCTATGTATCATATTCATGTTGGGCTGATCCATTAGGTACTTCAGGATCTTATGGTCCGTCTATATGGTACACCGGACACCACAAAGATAGTGGCGCCAAATCTTGAGGGCAAACACCACCGCCCCCAACTCCAAATCATGGGTGGGATACCTTGTCTTGTGATGCTTCAACTGCCTCGAAACATATGCTATTACGTGACCCCTCTGCATCAACACTACACCCATCCCTGAAATAGAGGCATCACAAAAAACCACGAAGTCCTCCACTCCCTCCGGAAGGGATAACACCGGAGATCCGCACAACCTCTAGCATATAGTCTCGAATGATGTCTACTGCTTTGGCCCCCAAACAAAAGTAACACCCTTCCGAGTTAATCTGGTGAGAGGAACCGCAATCTTGGAGAAATCCTTGATAAATCTCCGATAGTAACCGGCCAGTTCTAGAAAACTCCTGATCTCGGATGGGGATCTCGGCACCTCCCATCGCATAATTGTCTCAATCTTGGCCGGATCGACTAATATCTCATTCTGATTAACGAGGTTTCCCAAGCACTGGACCTCTCATAACTAGAAATCACACTTGGAGAATTTGGCATAAAGCCTCTCCGCTCTCAAAACCCCAAGAACCTTTCACAGATGCTCCTCATGCTGCTCTCTTGACCTCGAATACACCAAGATGTCATCGATGAACATGATCACCGACCGATCCAACATAGGCCTACACACTCGGTTCATGAGATCCATGAACGTTGTCGGTGCGTTGGTGAGCCCAAAAGGCATCACCACAAACTCGTAATTCCTGTAACGAGTTCTAAAGGTCTTCTTCTTAATATCCTCCACGCATACTCTCATCTAGTGATATCCATATCTCAAATCAATCTTGGAAAACCAAGATGCCCCCTGTAACTGATCGAATAAATCATCGATCCTCGGAAGTGGATAACGGTTCTTAACTGTCAGCTTGTTCAATTCCTGGTAATCTATACACATCCGGTGTGAACCATCCTTTTCCTTGACAAAAAGGATCAGCGCTCCTGACGGTGAGCTACTCGGTCTGATAAAACCCTTCTACAGCAGCTCCTGGAGCTGTGAGGATAACTCCTACATCTTTGGTGGTGCAAGGCGATAAGGTGCCTTGGCAATAGGCGTCGCGCCCGAAACTAAATCAATATGGAACTCCACATGCCTCTCGGGAGGCACAACTGGTAACTCCTCTGGAAAAACATCTGGGAACTCGCACACTATCGGAACCTCGGAGATAGAACTCAGCCTCTCTGAAACAACCCGCGTATCCATCACATACGCCAAGAAGCCTATACAACCCTGTTGACGCTCGCAGTTGATTACTACTCCAAAATGGCTCAACCAATCCATGCCCACGATGACACAGACATCACTCATCGCTATCGGTACCAAATCTATCGGGAACTTGACACCAAAAATCTCTAGCACACATCCTCAGAATACATCAGCAGCAAAAACCGCATGCTCGTCAGCTATGGAAACCTTCATAGGTCGACTCAACGCCTCACGTCGGATACTTATGTGACGACTAAAAGCTAAAGACACGAAGGATCGACTCGCACCCGAGTCAAATAACACCAAAGCATGTACAGAAATCACAAGAAATGTACCTAGATACAGCACAGAAAAAGCACAATAAATCGCAAAATAAATAAATAAGGAAATACATACCAGCCACAACATCAGGTGTTGTGCGGACCTCCTCCGCTGTCAGCTGAAAAGCTCTCCCATGAGCCCTTGGGACTTCGGCCTTCACCGAACGACTATCAATAGCACGCAAAGCCGTAGGAGTGGAACCCTGGGCTGATCCCTGAACAAGCTGAGGGCACTCAGCCTTCCAATGGTCGGTCTGATTGTAGTGAAAGAAGACTGGAAATCCCTTGAGGCAATCCTTCGCTATATGCCCCTCTTTACCACATTTGTAGAAAATCCCCACTTGTGACATCCCCAAAATCACGGCCAGAAAAGACCGATTTTCATTTATGTTTTTTAAAATAATTTCAGAGTAAATCCTTTTTGTTGATTTAAAAGAGTTGCGGAATCTGTTCCCAAAACAAAACATGATAAAATAATATTTATCAAAGCATTTCATCAAGAGATGCATTTTCATTATATAATCAAAACTCGGGATGTCATGTTCCGATACAGACCATAAAGCATAAACGATAACATTACAAGTCATTCAACAAATATATACATATACAGACTTGTAAACAAAACAACTTGATGATTCAACCATCTTATGCCCTCGCGCCACTACCTGTAATACAAATAAAACTGAGTGGGTCAGGCTTGGGAGCCTGGTGAGCATATAGGGTTTTCAACCCACAATAAATAAGTTATATTTAATTTCACCAACCAATCACTATCCCGATTACCCATTCCCGTTATCCTCACTTTACGTCCCTAAAATAACATATATCTCAAGGGACCTAATCTAGGATTTTCATCGGGACGGACATCACTGCTAAGGGGTTTCCTCAACAATAGATATCCTAAAGGAAACCATGAGGGGGATAGAGTACACCGGTGAACACATCGTTCACAACACCTACAGGTTATGAACCTGCTAGCGTTCCACAGGACTGTCTAGAAAGAGTCCGTGGTCGTTATCCATACTCCGCTGAATAACTAGATCAACAACAACAACAACATCGAGGCCTCTCATTTGTTTATTACACACCAACTATCTACCCATGTTCTACCCAACATATTAGTAGATAAAATATATATTTTCATACATAGTTTAAAACCTGTATATCATTTCCATTCAATACATATTCCACATAACAGATGAGGCGCACCCACATAACATGTATTTCATAGAAAGTAAATCAGATCTATGAGATAGAAGAGAATGAATATACATTCATACTTATAACAACAAAATTATACACATAAACAACAATATACTTAATAAACTCAAACCATACTAGTATTATTATCGTGTTTATGAAAGGTAGTATACACTCACTTGATCAGAAGACGATCGGACAGCACTACGACTGGCAGAAGTAGTAATCCACAGCAGATCTGGAAGATCTCCACAAAAATCAAACTTCTCGCGGGCAGAGCTTCGGCTCGGGAACCGCACTTCTCAGGATCTTCGGGATCTCGGGACTTGCCTCGGGGCTCAAGAATAATACCGGGGCTTCGGGGTATTTCTGGCACGCAAAACGATGCAAAACGGGAGAGAGAGAAGAGAAGAAATTGGCAAAAGACTCGGCTGCCTTCGGATCCTATTTATAGGAGGCTGGAGCCTCGGAGTACGCGGGGCGTACTGGCCTCCGAAGTCGTCACTGCATGCGTCATCCGAAATGTCGACACTCTTCAGAGTAGGCGGGGCGTACGTCGGATCGGACTGGTGACTCCCCCTTTGGATAATGTCGGATTTTTCAATTAAAAATAAATACAATTTATTTATCAAACTTCGGAAATTCATATCTTCTTCATACGAACTCCGTTTTCGACGTTCTTTATATCAACGGAAAGGTGAGACTACGCTCTACAACTTTCGTTTAGACTCCGTCGGCTAATTTTAACTTTATTTTTATTATTTATTTTTAATAGGCCGCGACAGAAAAACTTCGTTATAAATTCATAACTTCTTCGTTTGACGTCCGTTCTCGCCTAACTTTTTATCGCTTCGATACCAACAACGAGACCTTCGATCCTCGTTTAGATTTCTTCAGCTAAAAACCGCTCAATCTCAAATCGAGTATTTCAGGCTGCATACCGCTAAGTTGAAACTTCAGAAAATCGTAACTTCCTCATACAAAGTCAGATTTGGGCGTTCTATATATATTTGGAAACCTCGTTTCAACTACTACAACATTATCCAAAGATATTAAGTTTATTTTACACTTAAATTTTGACGCTTATTTTTATTCTTAATTAATCAAACCACATAATTAAGCAATTAAGCACAAAACACATAATACTCAAATAATACATTCTTATTATTTCAAAACGGGTTACAAAGGTTAACCTAGACTATTACATTGCTAAAAATGGCAAGCCCGGAAACACAAGCGTTACAATTCTCTCCACCTTAGAATGATTCCGTCCCCGGAATCACACATCAACAAACAAATGCGGATAGCGACCCATCATGTCACTCTCCGTCTCCCAGGTGAGATTCGGCCCATTCGTGTGTTTCCATCGGACAAGCACTAACCCAACCATCTTGCGTCGCAATTTCTTAGTCTTTCGGTCAACAATTGCCTCTGGTTCCTCAATCAACCTTTTGTTCTCATCAATTCTCAATTCAGAAATTGGAACTATGTCGGGAACTTCTCCCGTGAACTTCCTCAAATAACACACATGAAAAGTGTTATGAATTCCATTCAGTTCTTCTGGTAGTTCGAGCTTGTACACTTGGTTCCCAATCCTCTGAAGAACTTTAAACGGCCCAATAAACCTTGGACTCAACTTTCCCCTTTTACCAAATCTTATAAGTCCCTTCCACGGCAAGACTTTAAGCAAAACCGAATCCCCAACCTCAAAAGTCATCGGTCTTCACTTCTTGTCAGCATAGCTCTTTTGACGATCCTGAGCTGCTAACATTCTTTCCCTAATTATTTTCAACTTTTCAGCAGTTTGATGAACCAACTCCGGTCCCATAAACTGCTTTTCCCCAGCCTCAAGCCAACAAGACGGCGTACGACACTTCTGTCCATACAATGCTTGATAAGGTGCCATCTTAATGCTCGAGTGGAAACTATTATTGTAGGAAAATTCTACCAAAGGTAAATGTTCATCCCAATTACCTAGGAATTCCAAGGTACATGCTCTTAGCATATCTTCAAGTGTTTGTATCGTTCTTTCACTCTGACCATCAGTCTGTGGATGGTAAGCTGTACTTAAACACAACTTAGTACCCAGTTCCTCTTGTAGACTTTTCCAAAATCTTGAGGTGAAACGGCTATCACGATCCGACACAATCGTTAACGGAACACTGTGAAGCCTCACAATTTCCTTCACGTAAGAATTCGCAAGCTTTTCCATAGACCATTTCTCCTTGGCCGCTATGAAATGCGCACTCTTAGTGAATCGATCAACGACCACCCAAATCATGTCGTGACCATTCTTTGTTCTGGGCAGTTTAGTGACAAAATCCATAGCAATGTCTTCCCACTTACCCATTGGCACAGGCAAAGGTTCTAAACTCCCGTACGGTTTCTGATGTTGTGTCTTTACTCTCGCGCAAGTCACACACTCAGCCACATACTTTGCAACATCAAGCTTCATCGTCGGCCACCAGTAGTAGGGTTTCAGGTCCCTATACATTTTAGTGCTACCCGGATGAATCGAGTACATGGTTTTGTGAGTTTCTTCCATCAGAAGACCTCTAATTCCTCCGGACTTAGGTACCCAAATCCGATCTTGGAACACCTTCAGTCCATGACTGTTTACACCGAACACCAACGTTTTGCCCAAACGTTCCTCCTTTCGGTCATTCTTTTCAGAAGCTTCCTCTTGAGCTTTCTTTATACTTTCCACAATGGTCGAGACAACTTCAATTCTCAACGCTCTTGGCCTTTTCCTTTCAAGATTGACTTTCCAACTGAGAGCATCAGCAACAACATTAGCTTTACCGGGGTGGTAAAGTATCTCACAGTCATAGTCTTTAAGTAATTCCAGCCAGCGTCGTTGCCTCATATTCAATTCCTTCTGATTAAAGAGATATTGGAGACTCTTATGATCAGTGAAAAGTTTGCACTTCATGCCATAGAGGTAATGCCTCCATATTTTCAGAGCGAAAACTACCGCTGCCAACTCCAAATCATGAGTCGGGTAATTCTTTTCATGCTCTTTCAGCTGTCGAGACGCATATGCTATCACCTTTTCTCTCTGGGTCAAAACACAACCCAATCCAACCCCAGACGCATCGCTATAAACGGCGAAGTCTTCAACTCCATCGGGTAGAGAAAGTATCGGTGCCTCGCATAGCTTCTTCTTTAGTTTCTCGAATGCTTCTTTATGCTTATCACTCCAAGCATAAGTAGCTCCTTTGTGGGTCAAAGCTGACAATGGACTAGCAATCGAAGAAAAGCCTTGGATAAACCTTCGGTAATATCCAGCTAATCCCAAAAAGCTTCGAATCTCCGTGGGACTTTTTGGTTGCTCCCACTTTGTCACAGCTTCAATCTTTGCTGGATCAACCATTATCCCTTCTTGGTTGACCACGTGACCCAAGAATTGGACTTCACGAATCCAAAAATCACATTTGGAGAACTTAGCATACAACTTCTCCTTCTTCAAGACTTCTAACACTTCTCGCAAGTGTATGCCATGCTCCTCTTGGCTTTTCGAGTAAATCAGAATGTCGTCTATGAACACTATCACAGATTTATCAAGGAAAGGATTACAAACCCTATTCATTAAATCCATGAATGCTGCCGGAGCATTGGTTAGTCCAAACGACATAACCAAGAACTCGTAGTGTCCATATCTAGTTCTGAATGCAGTCTTCTCTATATCCTGCTCTCTTACTTTCAGCTGATGATATCCTGACCTTAGATCGATCTTCGAGAAATAGCTCGAACCTTGCAATTGATCAAACAGGTCATCAATCCTTGGCAACGGATATCTATTCTTTATTTTTGCCTTGTTCAGCTCTCTGTAATCAATGCACATTCTCATACTTCCATCCTTCTTCTTTACGAATAACACCGGAGCTCCCCAAGGTGATGAACTAGGTCTTATGAAACCTTTGTCCAATAACTCCTGAAGTTGCATCATTAGCTCCTTCATCTCCGTCGGTGCTAATCAATAAGGTGCTTTCGCAATTGGCGTTGTTCCTGGCAACAAGTCAATACGGAATTCCACTTGTCGATCAGGCGGTAATCCAGGAAGATCTTTGGGAAATACTTCCGGATAATCACACACAACTGGAATATTCTGCATCACCTTCTTTTCCTTCTTAGCATCAATCACGAATACTAGATATGATGTACACCCCTTGGTCAAAAAAATTTCTGGCTTTCATCAATGAAATGATTCCAGAATTCACTCTGCGTTTGTCCCCATACACCATAAACGAATCTTTCCCAGGCGGGTTTACTTTGACTATTTTCTTCTTGCATAAAATTTCGGCATCATTGGCGCTAAGCCAATCCATTCCCAAAACAATGTCGAAACCGTTTAGTTCTATAGGCAATAATTCCTCATGGAACTTATTCCCATTCAGATCAATTAAGATGTTTTTCATACGATGGCTAACAGGTACAAACTTGCCACTAGCAACTTCGACTAATAAGGCATCATCTAGTCTAACAACAGGCAAAGCTAGCTTTCTACCAAATTCATGCGATATAAAGGAGTAGTTGGCTCCAGAATCAAATAAAATTTGGGCAGGCAATTCGCTAATGAGAAAGGTACCTGAAGCGACATCAGCTTCATCTTTAGCAGCTTCTAGCGTCATCTGGAATGCTCTCGCCTTTGGCTTTGGTGGAATGTTGGGTCTAGCTGCCTCCTTCTTCTTCGGGCAGTCCCTTGACATGTGTCCCTCCTCACCACAACCATAGCAAACTTTCTTAGTGAGGGTACATTCATTGGCATAGTGCCCTGGCTTTCCACACTTGTAGCATGTGTTCGCCACCTCACATCTTCCATGATGCTTCTTCTTACATTTGTCGCACCACTTCGCTTCACCTCCACTTCCCCTCGAACCAGACTTCGAGAACTTGTTTTTCTTGTTGGACCCTGAAGTTCCATCGAACTTCCTCTTTTCTCCAACATCTATTCTTTCCAGACCCTTTTCCTTCTGCTGGGCCTCCACATTCTTAGCTGCACAAACAGCCGTTTTCAGAGTAGTTGCCATCTTGACTATCGGACCACAGTCGGCAGGCAGTCCGTTAGCAAACCTCTCAATCTTGGAGAGTTCCGTTGGCACTAGGTACGGAAACAACTTCATTTTCTCAGTAAATGCAGTAGCATAGTCGTCTATGCTCATCTACCCCTTCTTCAAGTTTTGGAACTCATTGTTCAGATCAATCAGATCTATCTCTAAACAATACTGCACTCTTAGTTGTTCCAAGAACTCCTCCCATGACATTTTCAGGGCTTCTCCTCGTGGCATAGTATCTGCCAACAACTTCCACCAACTCAAGACTCCAGTCTTCAGTTGTCTAACCGCAAAGACGGTCTTCTGTTTGTTGCTACAGTCGCAGCTTTCAAATACCATCTCCATTTCGGAGATCCAATCCATTATCTCAACAGGCTTTGGGCTTCCAGAAAGACTTGGCGGCTTGGCGCCCAAGAAGTTTTTGTACATTCGCCCATCCTTGTTGTTTCTCCTTTCCGGATCGTTCCTTCGTTCTCCTTGAGTCCCAACTTGACTCATAATGCGACTATTGTTCCCTTCCTCTGATTGCTCGGGAATCAATTCAGGTTCCTCAATAGGTATGATAGGTTCATCCCTATTATCATGCAACATTTGTCGCATTTCCTCCCTTTGTTCGGCTAGCATAGCCCGAATCATGGCTTGCACCGCAGCCATTGTTATTGGTTCTGGTCCTGCTGCTACAACAGGTATTTGCTCAATAACTAGCGGTTGATTCCTGTTTTCATCCGCGTTTCCAACGCCACTTCTCGTTCTCACCATTTTTGATCTACACACCGAATAATTTCACCTTATTACTCCAAACGATTACATGCTAGTTCTAATATCGTATACATACGCTTAGAATCCTACACACATAAGGTTTCCAGATCCGGTCGGCAACAGACCGTAGATCCGAACAATTAATATCATATATGGCAACATATAACATTTAGCACATAAAAGCATTTTAGGCAACTTTCCTAAAATAAACTAGTGCTCGTGTCTAAAATCCAACAGACACACACCTCAAAATTCTACTTAGCATTCCAAGTTTAAGTCTATAAATCCTACAAATTCCTAGTTCGCTTAAACTAATGCTCTAATACCAACTGTGACATCCCCAAAATCACGGCCAGAAAAGACCGATTTTCATTTATGCTTTTTAAAATAATTTCAGAGTAAATCCTTTTTGATTTAAAAGAGTTGCGGAATCTGTTCCCAAAACAAAACATGATAAAATAATATTTATCAAAGCATTTCATCAAGAGATGCATTTTCATTATATAATCAAAACTTGGGATGTCATGTTCCGATACAGACCATAAAGCATAAACGATAACATTACAAGTCATTCAACAAATATATACATATACAGACTTGTAAACAAAACAACTTGATGATTCAACCATCTTATGCCATCGCGCCACTACCTGTAATACAAATAAAACTGAGTGGGTCAGGCTTGGGAGCCTGGTGAGCATATAGGGTTTTCAACCCACAATAAATAAGTTATATTTAATTTCACCAACCAATCACTATCCCGATTACCCATTCCCGTTATCCTCACTTTACGTCCCTAAAATAACATATATCTCAAGGGACCTAATCTAGGATTTTCATCGGGACGGACATCACTGCTAAGGGGTTTCCTCAACAATAGATATCCTAAAGGCAACCATGAGGGGGATAGAGTACACCGGTGAACACATCGTTCACAACACCTACAGGTTATGAACCTGCTAGCGTTCCACAGGACTGTCTAGAAAGAGTCCGTGGTCGTTATCCATACTCCGCTGAATAACTAGATCAACAAGAACAACAACATCGAGGCCTCTCATCTGTTTATTACACACCAACTATCTACCCATGTTCTACCCAACATATTAGTAGATAAAATATATATTTTCATACATAGTTTAAAACCTGTATATCATTTCCATTCAATACATATTCCACATAACAGATGAGGCGCACCCACATAACACGTATTTCATAGAAAGTAAATCAGATCTATGAGATAGAAGAGAATGAATATACATTCATACTTATAACAACAAAATTATACACATAAACAACAATATACTTAATACACTCAAACCATACTTGTATTATTATCGTGTTTATGAAAGGTAGTATACACTCACTTGATCAGAAGACGATCGGACAGCACTACGACTTGCAGAAGTAGTAATCCACAGCAGATCTGGAAGATCTCCACAAAAATCAAACTTCTCGCGGGCAGAGCTTCGGCTCGGGAACCGCACTTCTCAGGATCTTCGGGATCTCGGGACTTGCCTCGGGGCTCAAGAATAATACCGGGGCTTCGGGGTATTTCTGGCACGCAAAACGATGCAAAACGGGAGAGAGAGAAGAGAAGAAATTGGCAAAAGACTCGGCTGCCTTCGGATCCTATTTATAGGAGGCTGGAGCCTCGGAGTACGCGGGGCGTACTGGCCTCCGAAGTCGTCACTGCATGCGTCATCCGAAATGTCGACACTCTTCAGAGTAGGCGGGGCGTACGTCGGATCGGACTGGTGACTCCCCCTTTGGATAATGCCGGATTTTTCAATTAAAAATAAATACAATTTATTTATCAAACTTCGGAAATTCATATCTTCTTCATACGAACTCCGTTTTCGACATTCTTTATATCCACGGAAAGGTGAGACTACGCTCTACAACTTTCATTTAGACTCCGTCGGCTAATTTTAACTTTATTTTTATTATTTATTTTTAATAGGCCGCGACAGAAAAACTTCGTTATAAATTTATAACTTCTTCGTTTGACGTCCGTTCTCGCCTAACTTTTTATCGCTTCGAAACCAACAACGAGACCTTCGATTCTCGTTTAGATTTCTTCGGCTAAAAACCGCTCGATCTCAAATCGAGTATTTCAGGCTGCATACCGCTAAGTTGAAACTTCAGAAAATCGTAACTTCCTCATGCAAAGTCAGATTTGGGCGTTCTATATATATTCGGAAACCTCGTTTCAACTACTACAACATTATCCAAAGATATTAAGTTTATTTTACACTTAAATTTTGACGCTTATTTTTATTCTTAATTAATCAAACCACATAATTAAGCAATTAAGCACAAAACACATAATACTCAAATAATACATTCTTATTATTTCAAAACGGGTTACAAAGGTTAACCTAGACTATTACATTACTAAAAATGGCAAGCCCGGAAACACAGGCGTTACACCACCCGGCAAGATCCCTCATGGCGCTTGCCGTACTTTCCACAAGTGCGACCCTTCTGGCCTCCTGATCTTGAATCAGCGGGCTTAGCCCGCTTTGCTGCCGGCTGCGACTGTGTCGGCCTCCGGTCTCTCCCCTGAGACTTTGCCTCCTCCCTGGCCTGAGTCTCCAACTCGATCTCCCTCCTCCTGGAATTTTCTTGGAGCTCGGTAAATGTCCAATAAGACGAGTTTGCCACAAACTCTCGATATCCCTCCTCAGAATGCTCAAATATTGGTTCATGCATGCCTGCTCAATAGAAACGTGCTCAAGGCAGAACACTGCCCTCTCGTGAAACATTTGTGTAATCTCAGTCACCGACTCTATCTTCTGCTTGAGAGACAGAAACTCTCGGGCCAACCGTTCCCTCTCCACTGGGGGAACATACTCATCTCGGAACATCAATGTAAACCTCACCTAAGTCACTGCAGTATGCTCTGTAGGAGTAAAACTGGCTGTCACAAACTTCCACCAGTCCTTCGCTCCCAAGCGAAGCCGGTTCAATGCGAACCGAACCCTCAAATGCTCCGGGCATGAACATGTGTAAAAACATCCCTCAATATCAGATATCCACCTCATAGCAGCAATCAGATCTTGTGTCCCATCAACCTCAGGTCACCTCGTGTTGCTGAACTCCAAAAACAGCAACGAGTCACCTCCATGTGGCCTGGTAGCAGCGACAGCTGTGGTGGCTGCAGCAACAGCCGCCTTAGTAACAACGACATATTGTTCATCAAATGTATCGATCAGGGTGGTCTTAATAGACTCAAACATCTCAGGAATCGCCTCTCGAATGGTTGCGGCCACCTCATCATGAATCATCCTGTGAATCTCGTCATTGCTAGTCCCACTGCTCTCAGGGATGTGGCGTGTACCCACCATGATGTATCTGAAACACAACACAAAAATCATCAGAGTCTCGCTCGAGCATACTCACACTCGACCACTCATCACTACTTGTTCCTTAGCATCCTAAGGATTCTTACTTGGATTGCATATAGATCTGGTGCTTTCAATAGTACAGGCTCAATACTACCTTCCACAACTAATCCGTAGTCACCCCAAGTCCTCATCCTAGGATTCTAATTCACAAGTACTCTATCTCTCACAATAATTAGACTACTCTCTCAGTAGGCTACTCGCAAGCTCATCTAAGTATCTCTCCTAGATTACTTCTTAACTCAGAACTCAACACATACTCAGGGAAAATAACAGATAGCACTGATCAATAGCATCTCCTAGGCTAAAGCATCACAAATCAGGCAACTCTAACCCTAGAATAAGAAATACCTAGCCTATTCTCTAGCATGCTTTTCTAAAAGCTCATACATATCTCATAACACAAATAAGTAAGGGTATTTTGGGAAATAACCATTCGGGCTCTGGCTGATTGTACACACTGTTCCAAATCGTTTTCTCTTAAAACTCTTTCTCATTTTAGAAAAATCATTTCTTTTGAAATTTTTTCTCAAATCCTCAGTTTGAGTCCAAACATACCTGGGGGTGCATCTGAATCCCTCAAACCAAAGATCTGATACCAACTTGTAGCACCGTAAATTTTCAAACAAAAATTTTCATTTAAAAACCCAATTATTTCATCTCAAAATCACAAAATTCCATAAACATCAAGTTATCAAATCACATGTCCCAAAACTATTTATAACATTAATCCAGGATCCTCCAAAAACATATCTCCAACTCGGGTGAGTGTACAATCAAGCCGGTGCCTTCCCGTGATTCTAAAAGGTACATGAAATACATAACACATAACACGGTAAGCACGAAGCTTAGTGAGTTCCCCAAAATACCACACACATCACATTAGCCACTCGAGGCTAAATCAAAACGACCCTCCAGTCAATGTGTCTCAGTGGAGACCCTCCCGTCCCACAACTCGGGTGGACCCTCCGGTCCTAACTCAATAAGCTCATAATAGTAATACTCATCATAAATCACAAAGACATAATGCAGAATATCATAATACACAATTAAGCACATAAGACCCCTCAGTCACATAAAGATACCACTCATGGTAAGTATAGTGAGAATATTCACCTCGTAATCAAGTAAGTGATAATCTCGTACATGAATCCCAAACTAGCCTCCGTCTAACACATATGATAATAATCTCTAATCAACACTTAAATCATGACTCGAAATAAACTAGGTTAATCTCTCTCTCAAACTCATGGAATGGATAAAAGACCATTTTACCCCTTTACGGTCCCCATACTCCCTGCCTTGACCAAACCCTAAAGTCAAGTAAAGTCAACACTCGGGTCAACTGCCCATGTTGACTCAATTCGTCGAGTGCATTTATGTGACTCGCCGAGTTCCCGCTGTTCCTCAGAATGTTGCGAAAACCGATCTCAACCCGTCGAGTTGTCTCATCAACTTGCCGAGTCACCCTTGTCCAGAATCCTTGGGGAAAACCTTAGCCGACTCATTGAGTCAACTCGTTGACTCGGCGAGTCCCTTCAGTCTGAATTCTCATTCAGACGTTTTAAGGCAGATCTACTACTCCACACCTTGGATCTAGGCTCCCAAGGCTCGAATGTCACGTAAAGCTTCGATCTTTACGTCAATGCGTGGCATATTTTGCTCCAAAATGCCATTACAACTCTAACAAGGGTGTTTAAGCACAAATACTCTTATATGGCTGAATAAAGTCAGGACCTTTGGACTCTATGGACCTCACAAGGTCCAGATCTGAAGTCTAGACCTACTGATAGACTCAATTCACTCAATGTCCCAACAAAAGGTGGTGAAAGCTCTAACTTCCATAATCATGAGATCTTACCAGGAAGATGAGAAAGGTGTAGGCTTTTTACCTTCCACAGAAGCTCTGGTCGATATAGCACTAGATCTAACAGTTTCTCCTTGTTCCTTGCTGGATAAACTCCTATTCTCCTCAAAAGATGCACTAGAATACTCCAAAAATTAGCTCTATAACACTCTTAGCTCGCTACAAGCGTTTATGGTCTCACACAGGGGAGTTGGGCAGCTAGTGAGACGGAAATGAGGACATAATTTCTCTTAAATAAGCCCCAACCCCAGAGATTTAGGGTTTCACCTCACAACGCCTACTCGACGAGTCAGCTCTCTGATTCGTCGAGTCAATCATTAAACCTACCCGGTCAAATCGGACTCTACTCGACGAGTTAGGCTCACAACTCGCCGAGTCACACATGAAGTATCAATAATAAATAAATAATAAGGAAATACCTGGAAGTCGGGATGTTACAAGACGTATGAGATTCCCTTCCTGGTTTACTGCAGGCTAAGTACAACCGTACAAGTTTTGTTTGTCTAGAGAGAGTCGGAAATGATTGTAAGGTACTAATGTTGGACTTCAGTAAAGTCGGAAATCATTGTAAGCAACTTGTGGCGGATCTTGTGAACATATAGCTTTATACTTCGTCTGTTTTGAACCAATCTTTTTAGCCTCATCGTAACTTGAATCCATTTAGCACTTTTATAGTGTTTTATAAAGTTTAAAAATTGAGAGAGAATTATGTAACGCCCCGTTCCTAAGAGTACCTAATTGTGAGTCCCCGGGATTTAAGAGAAGTGGTATTTTGATCATCTTGTGGGAAAAGTGGATTAATGAGGGCCAAGTATGAAGTTTGGGGACTCGCCGAGTACGCCCAGCGTAAGCTGGGAATACGCCCAGCGTAATTGGGTAAGTGACGCGGGTGCAAGGTTGAGTACGCCCAACATACTAGAGGTACGCCCAGCGTACTCTCAGAGTTCTAAAACCCTAAATTTAGGGTCTGCCACTATATAAGGAAGATGTTGGTGCATACCCTAGCCTCCATAAGCTCTCCCTTAACCTCAGAAACCCTAAGATAGTCGTCCCGCCTCCTTGATTGGGTGTGTTTGGTCTTGGAAAGTTTGGATTAGCAAAGGAGAGCATAAAGGAAGAAAGGAGAAGTTGTCAAGGAAGGAAAGAAACGTCTGGAGCTTATAGATCTGGGAAGACATCATCCTTTGGAGCCTATTTGAGGTATAAAGCTTCTTGCTTGACATTCATATTGTGTAGATCTATGTGTTGTGAAGCTTTGACACCATTCTTGTCCCAAAAGTCCTCATTTTGATGCATGTTTTGATTTGTTCAAGATTATTTGTCCTTTCAGACCTTTGGAAAGGTCTTGAGTGAGAAAAATGAGGTCCCAAGGGCTGTGGTTGTTCCATGTGTGAGATATGTGGGTCTTAATGGATTAAGACCTTAGATTAAGAGCTTTATGGACGTCCCAAGTGATAAAGTTTGAGACTTTATGAATCTTAGGCATGTTTGGCCTAGGGATCTGAAGTTTGGGCTTAAGAGCTTAAGCCATTAAGAAGTTATGGGGACTTAATGAGTAGCGAAGTTACACCCCACGTAACTAGCGAGTACGCCCCGCGTAGCGAGTCAGTGCCCCGATCCCCTGTTGCGAATCAGCGTGTACGCCCAGCGTACTCCCTCTGTTGGGCTTTTCATTTTGGGCCTTAGGGATTGGGCTGTTATTTGAGCTGCTGGATTTTGGGCCGTGACTGGACATTATGGTTAGAGTATTTTGGGCCCATTGGTTGTTATGGAACATGAGTTTAGGCCCATTTGGTGAGGTGGGCCCAATTAGTAAATTGGGCCAATAATGGGCTTTGTTTTGGACTTCTGGACTTTGGGCCATTGGTGGGCTTGGGAGCTTACCTAGTGTTGGGTCGGATTGAGTTAGGGGTAAAATGGTCAATTTACCCTTAGTAGAGTATTGTGCTTGGCCTAATGTTTATTTGTGCTATGTTGGCTAGTTCGGGATTTTTGGTGAGTCGGTGATTCGAGAATCTGCTTCTTCAGTTCAGAGTTTCGACAGTGCGAGGTGAGTTATCCTCACTATATCAATAGGGTCTAAGGCACCAAGGCCGGTGCGGCGGATTGAAGGCCCGGTGCGGGCGGACCAATCACACTGTAGACTCGATGTATATGGCTAGACTCGGAGGGTGGACCGGGTGGACTGTTGGCCGGTGCGGCGGACCAGTCACACAGTAGACCCGAAATGCATGGTTGTTCTGTGATCGGATATGATATGGCATGTTATGCGTGTATGGTATATGTGGTTGGTATTTTGGGATATCTCACTAAGCTTTCGGGCTTACAGTTGAGGTTTAATGTTTTTCAGGTTCTTCAGGAGACCGTGGCAAGACGAAGGCGTGATCGTACCGCTCCTCATGTTTATGTTGTGATGTGATTCTGGGAATACTCTAAATAAATTGTATTGAAAACATTTTTGTAATAATTTAATGAAATCGGATTGTTTTTGAAAAGTTTAAATTTGTTGGAATTTTTCGGTCGTTACAAATTATAAGAATGATGTGGAAAAAAATGTTGACTCAACGAGTCGGCTAGGATTTTCCCCAATGAGTCTAGAATCCAATTATCAATCAAAATTTTTAGAAAAATATTGGGTTTTTATTTTAATTTAACAAAAATTTAAAGAACATATCAAATGGAAGGTAGATATAATACAATTAGCGTGTATTTGGTTCACGAATTTTAAAAATATGTAAAGGAAATAAAATGTAAATTCAAGTAAAAATTATATTTGATTGATAAAATTAAACGATTTTTTTAATTCCATTAAATTATGCGTTTTTGTGGATAGGTAAATATTTAGCTAAATAAAATAATTTTAGATTCAATTCATTATTTTAATTAAAAAGACAAAAAAATGCAACACCTTTTTTTTTTATTCTGGCTACTAGGTGTAAGACTCATGTATTATATGTGTTAACTAAAAAAATTAAATATGAAGGTCTAAATATTTAAAAACTTTGTATTTATAAAAAATAAGAAAAATAATAAATTATTAAAATTGATTTTTTTATCTTTTAAATTTAAATAAATAAAAAAAATAACTAATTAACTTTAATTTGGTAATTTTGAAATAAAAAGATAAGTCTATTAATGAAATTGATATTCAGTTATTACTACATTTATTGTAATTATTAGATTAAAGTATTATGTGTAATTTATTAAAATAAAAAAACTCACAAAATGACATGTGAAAAGGAAATTAATTCAAAATAACCATAAAATGACATTTGACAAATTGAATGAGAGTGTGGCATGTGACAAAAAAAACTTTCATTTATTAGAGTAGAAGTATTATGGTGAATTTATTAAAATAGAAAAACTCATAAAATGACACGTAAAAAAGAAATTAATTCCAAAATAACCACAAAATAATATTTGATAAATTGAATAAAATAAACCGAAGAAGAAAAAAAATCATTTATTAGAATAGATTACTGTTATAGTTAGTGCCGCACACATCTATCCATCAAATTACGTAGTAAACTCACTGTTATACAGGTTTGTTGAACTGAGGAACGTATATTTATATGTAAACAAAAATGATTAGAATTTTAATTAGTGATGTGTCGGTGGAAGCATCTGGTCCAAACGTATTACATCGTCTACCTACGTGGACTCGATGTCACTGGATGCACAGCTGTTGGTGGTTTCTCTATTACGCCCTTGTCCCTTTTAGAATTTACAAAACGAACCCTACCAAAGTTAACATTTGACATTATGTGTATATAATAATGTTATCAACCTTATTAGTCTTTGGAAATCTAAGACAAAAAAATTTAATATATACTAATTTATATTAGTTTCCGTGGTTTTTTATGTAGTTTAGGAGTGATATAAACGCCTAAATTAAATTCAAAATGATGGTAAGTTATATTTTTGACCCGTTTTGAGTTAATTTGAAATTATAAGGGGCTAGAGTGTAAATATTCCCGAATAAAAAGACGGTGAAAGAAAACCGTTGGTGACCTGTAACAGCTGGGAACTATCGAGTGGCTTTATTGTAATTGACACGAATATAAGGTCCTTTAAACTAACAAAAATCTTCATATCTTCTCTACTTCACTTCCGTCCGCTGCCTTCTTTTATAGTTTACACTCTCTCTCTCTCTCTCTCTCTCTCTAGTCTCCAGGGAAGTTACAATGCAGCTCCCTTACACGGCGGTTGTGATTTCTATGGTGGTGTTGCTATTGCCTGGAGCAACCGTTGAAGGTCACAACATCACCTCGATTCTGGCTAAGTTTCCCGAGTTCTCGACATTCAACCATTACCTCACCATTACACACCTAGCCGATGAAATTAACAACCGACAGACCATCACCGTTTGTGCGGTAAACAATGCCGGAATGTCAGATCTGCTAAGTAAACACCTATCTGTGTATGCTATGAAGAACGTCCTATCGCTTCACGTGCTACTCGACTACTTCGGTGCGAAGAAGCTTCACCAGATTACCAATGGAACCGCCTTAGCAGCGACAATGTTCCAAGCTACCGGTACCGCCTCCGGCTCCTCTGGATTCGTCAACATTACGGATCTGAAAGGCGGTAAGGTTGGATTTGGTAGCGAGGATACCGGTAGAACGGATGCGACTTTTGTTAAGTCGTTACATGAGCTTCCTTATAACATCTCTGTTATCCAGATCAGCAGTATGTTGCCGTCAGCGGAGGCCGAAGCTCCGACTCCTGAACCTGCCGCCGTCAATATTACCTCTCTGATGTCGGCGCATGGATGTATGAATTTTGCTGAAGCTCTTCTTGCTTCTGACGCAATGAAAACTTACGAAGACAACATCGATGGCGGATTGTCGGTGTTTTGCCCCCTCGACGATGCTTTCAAGGGATTTTTACCTAAATACAAAAATTTGACCGTCAGCGGGAAGCAATCGCTACTTGAATATCACGGTGTGCCGATCTATCAATCGATGTCGATGTTAAAATCAAGCAACGGTCTAATGAACACACTAGCAACCGACGGTGCTAGCAAATACGATTTCACAGTACAGAACGATGGGCAGGAAGTAACAATTAAGACAAGCATCGTTACTGCGAAGATCGTAGGGACACTGATTGATCAACAACCGCTTGTCATTTTCACCATCAACAAGGTACTTTTGCCCAAAGAACTTTTCAAAGCCGCTCTTTCCCCTGCTCCAGCTCCTGCGCCCGAAGCTGATGCTCCGGCGGAGTCACCAAAGTCTTCGAAGAAGAAGAAGCACAAGTCTCCACCAGCTTCCGACTCGCCATCGGATTCTCCGGCAGATTCTCCGGACGATGGCGTAGCTGATCAAGAGGCAGATAGCAACAGTGCTACGGAAATCAAGGGTTTCAGATTTGCTGCCGTGGCCGTGGCTGTGGCTTCGAGTTTTTGGTTTGCCTCGTTAGTCGTGTAAGAGCGCTCCTTTATTTCCCCATTTTCTTAGTGAAATAATTCAGGTCCAGAAAATTGTCATTTACACTTGAGGAAATTATATTTGCATTTCATTATGAGATGACATAATGAAATTTGAATATGAATTTGAGGGTGCAAATAATGTTTTCCATAAATTATTTGTAATCAAAAAGTGTATGTGAGTGTGTGTGTGGGTGTGTGTATTTTTAAGTTAAACATGAGGTTTGTTCTAATGAGTATTGTTCTTGATTATTTATATTTTCATTGTATACAAATACACTGAGAGCGAATGAAAAATTTAGCATTTGTGATTTTGTTTATTAGCTTCAAGATTAGATATGATCTTAATTGATATTAAATTGGTTTTAGTGGAAAGCGGCTTTTAATTGTTCATTAATTATCAATCAAATCTCAAGGCAAAATAAATACAAGCTTGACCGACTATCACTTTTCATTAATTACAACTTCATGACGATTCTATCAGATTTATATACTATATTATATGTACCCTTACCCTACACTCACATACATTACTGTATCATATTATGAGTACGTAAACAATTTCTCATATATTATACCTTGTCATATCATGGTTGTAGAAGATTCTTTTAGTTAACCGTTTTAAGATATTTCTATTAGCTTGTTAATGTGTATATTTTTATTTTTTTTTGAACCGTTTAATATAACAGTTATATATTTTTATAATCTTATAGAAGTATTACATAAAATGATTAAAAAAAAATAGTAGGCTTCATTAAATGTTTAAGAAATATGCTGGATTAACTAGTAGAATAATGAAAGTGTCTTAAATTTTTTATTATGATAGTCGAAGTTTCATTAATTAAACATCTTTGACTCAAATCCATATTTTTTAAGTTGAAGATTTTCTTTTTTAGAGTTGTAATATCATGGTTTTAGAATTAATGTTAATAACTCTAACTTCAATCATGATTTTAGTTGACATGAAGATTATTGAGTTGGTTGGTTGTGTGGGCTGGAAATACGGAGCAATGTGAATGTTGAAAAAATCGTAACTTGATGTATTAGTTTAACGTGTGAATGGAGTGTTAAGGTTTGATGTTTGATCTGATTTTAAGATACCCATTGTGTGCTATTTACCATTTTTATACTTGGTAATTATTGAACATAACATGGCATGTCTTTTTTGACACTGAAAATGATAATAACTACTTAAAACTTTATATGCACTTTTGATGCCACACTAATCATTTTTTTTTGAACGGCTTCTAGTTTAATTTTACACCCCTCATGTGTTCCCGAGTTGGAGAAAAATGGAAGGAAAGTTAAACATTTTATTATTTCTTTCCAAATCCTTCCAAATCGAAAGGAAAGTTAGGAGGAAAAGTGATCCCTCCATTTCCTTCCATTTATTTCCTTTAATGAAACTCAGGAGCACCAATTTCTCTTACTTTCCTCTCACTTCCACTCATTTCCTTTCTTTTCTCTCCTTAAGTTGAGTTCGGGAGCAGGGTGTTAGTTCAATTGTAAACTGTATTAATGTTCAAAGACAAAATTGCAAAAATGGTCCTTGTGGTATGCAAATTTTTGGGGTTTTTGTCCAAACCCCGAGTTTTTTGGATTCATAGTCCTTTTGGAGTGGTTTGTATGTGGAATTGGTCCCGTACTTAACTTCTGTTAACTTGTTGATGTTAACCCTTCATGTGCCTCTCACATGAGGGTATATGTGTCTTTTCACTTATAAGGGACCATTTTTGCACCTAAAAAAATATATTCCTTTTTTTTTTAAAAAAATTAATACCTATTTATTTTTTTAATAATTAAAAAGTAAAAGAGCTCTCTCTCTCTCTCTCTCTCTCTCTCTCTCTCTCTCTCTCTCCACCCCCCCCCCCCCCCCCCGACCACCATTGAAGCTACCACTAAACATCATTACACTTTCATTTTCTTTTCCTTGATCTGAGACGAATTGAAAATAAAACATAACATGAGGTATCAATTCAAGTCCTATATATACATATGAATATAGAAGTCCATTCGAAGCATCGAACCCCTCTCTATTAGAATCGGAAGATGCCTTTTGCTCCCACAGATCCACTATAATCCCTTCCGTTAGCAACCCTAAATCAGATTTGAGTAAAAAGCTTCATGAATTGATTACATAACAAGAGGAAAAATGTACTCCTTATATAGTTAAAGTCGAAAGATGTTCTGAAAATGAAGAGAATGAAGAAATCCAAGCGGCGACGGCGGTGGCTGAGAAGGAGTAGCTATACCGTGAGGTGTTATTGTTCCTTTTACATTCCTCCATTGATTCTTCAGTTCCTAATCAAATATCACCCATGACGGATCAATCCAGTTAGAGAGGAAACATAGGAATGGTTTCCGACGGCACCGAAGACAACCTCCCATCCCTTCATCCCGTTGACAGAAGATGAATAAACCTTCGTCTCTCATCATCCTCCTGCTGTCGAGCTGATTTCATATCCACCTCTAGTAATAATCAATTTAAACTTCTGATTTCTGGTTTATATATGTGGTTAATAATCGGTTTAGGCTTCTGATTTCTAGTTGTGGTTAGATAGCTTTTGATTTCATCTCTGTTTTTTCTTTATCGGTTAGCCATGGTTTCTTGCATGTTGTAGATGTGGGAAAATGGATTTTGCAGAGGTTACAAGAGATTTGTGATGGAGTTGGTGTCGTCTCCTCCGACTCCAAAGAATGCTCCGGTGAGTAGAGATTGAAGGTGGGTTTCAAGTTCAAGACATGGTGGTGGATTTGGGGCAGGAGGATTATCGTGGATTTGTGTATTTGTGTTAACACTGTAAACACACTCAAATAAGATATATATATATATATATATATATATATATATATATATATATATATATATATATATAGAGAGAGAGAGAGAGAGAGAGCTCTTATATTTTTTAATTATTAAAAAAAATAGGTATTAATTTTTTTTTCAAAGAGGAATATATTTTTTTCATGTGCAAAAATGGTCCCTTAGAAGTGAAAAGACAAATATACCCTCATGTGAGAGGCACATGAGGGGGTTAACAGCAACAAGTTAACGGAAGTTAAGTCTAGGGACCAATTCCACATACAAACCACTCCAAAAGAACTATGAATCCAAAAAAACTTGAGGTTTGGACTAAAACCTCAAAATTTTGCATACCACAAGGGCCATTTTTGCAATTTTATCATGTTCAAATAAGATTTAAAGTTTTGAACATCCTAGATTGAACCCCCTATCCCTTTGACAACTTTTCCAAAATTATTGCACTCTAGAAAACTACAAGGTTTCTTTGATTTTGGTTATATATTAGAATACATTCAACATTTTCTGATAAATGTGTTTTGTTCAACTTTATACTTACTCATTAGACACCACCATCACGATGATATATTGTTTATTTGGTATGAAACACAATAAAATTAAAGTTGACCGTTGAAATCTTGCAGACTTCCACCTTGATTTGGTTTGTCGTGCAAAAAAATAATAATAAATAATAATCTTTAATAGGCACTAATATGGTTAATTGTGATTCATTAGTTTTCTTATTTTATTTCATCAAATATAATTATCGATAAACCATTAATGTAGAATTTTTATATATTTTACAACATCGTGTGTACTCAGAAACATCAAAACACTAGAATAAGAAGAGTCTTGATTATAAAGAATTTGCGGTAACTTTTACGACAACAACAACAACGAAAAAAAAACACATATCTAAAGCTAACTAATGACTCTCACACTTAACTAGTAACACAACATAAATAAATGTATAAGACACCAAAAACACAAGGCTAGTTCTAATATGATCTATTGAAGCATAATCTCATATTATGACGAACGAGAGGTTAAAGACAACATTAGAGAGATATTAGGGTTTCCACTAGGGATGAGCGTGGGACGGAACCGATACAGACCCGTACCGTTCCCGACTTCCCGAAAACCGAATTTGGTCAAAAGTCAATCCCTAGTACCGAATCGAATTAACATCACCGGTACCGGTACCGGTTTTCGGTACTAGTACCGGTACCGGCGATACCGGTTCCCGAATTTCATGTATTTTGAGTACCAAGTACCGTCCCATATTTTTAAATTCGGTACGGTTCGGTACCGGTTACGGTACAGGATCGAGATTTGGGACAAACTGTTCATCCCTAGTTTCCACATCTAAATATTATGTATATGATGAAACCCTAGCTAGTGACTTGAGAGCTTTTATAGTAGCATGTTACACTCTCCACCTTCTAATGTACAAACCATTATAAATAATCCTTAACTTCAAATAAATTGCTTCATGATCCTCCAACTTTCATAAAGTGTGTCTCTACACTCTAGCTTTGTTCAACTAAACTTCACCAACGTCTCAACAAATTCTATCTATTTTAACCTACAAGAGACATACCAAGTTAATCTTATACTTTCATGTACTTTTTAAGGTGAGGTTGGATTGTCAAAGTGTAACCTCCCAAAAACAATGGCTAAAATTTTCATTTTTAAAATAATAAGAACATCTATTTTTACAAATGTACATTCAGGGCAAACCATTTGCTCATAAACCATTACTTAGAAGTCAGAGTTATAATGAAGACAGTGCAAAATTTCAAATCATAAAATTGTTGATGTGAGTGTACACTCCCGCCTTCACAATCCGATAAATACCTGCAAAATAGTTATCCACAACTATAAGCACAAAGCTTAGCGAGTTCCTCAAAATATCATATATAGTATAACAAAATAAACAACTATGGGTTATCAGCAACCATGTGGACTTTCAGCGGTCCCAGTGGGCTAACAGCACGTCCTGTGGATTAACAGCACACCTCACGGGTTATTAGCAACCATGGGGACTATCAGCAGTCCCATGGACTCACAACAATCCAAAAGCTATCAGCAACACAATTCATATATACCAACAATCGACAAATAAGACACGTCTAGTCAACATGCATCTACTACCACACGAGAAAGTATAGTTAGAAGACTCACCTCGCAAGTAGAAGCTAAACACCACAACTCTCACCTAGCGAAGATTGATCCTACAAGGCATCTAATAGCAATAAAGAGTACCGTCTCAGTCTACACTCCAAAACCATTAGTTTGACCAAAAGTCAACCCATGTTGAAAGTCAACGGTCAAAGTCAAAGTCGACGGCCACATTACCAAAAACTGATTCTCACGTCGCCCAGCCCATGGTCACGTTGTGGCCAACAAATTCAGCCCCGATCCAACTTCGGATTCGGCAACTTAGTCGCGACCCAAAATCATCGCCACATTATAAGGACCATGCCCACACGTCGTGGCCAAGCCAATCCAAAATAATCGAGATAAATCTCAATGTCACGTCGTGACCACCATATGGCCACGTCATGACTACTATAGATTAGTGCACTTAATACATTCAACCCTTAATCCTTAAGGTCATCCATTCCAACTTTCCAGAGGGCTTTTTTAGTCCAAAAACATACTAAAAATCGATGCTTTATATACATGCATGTCCAATGCATATCTTGATCTCATAAAATATCAAAAATGAAGAAGAAATGAAACCACACTCACATGAATGACATCGAAACTCATCCATGTGACAACCCAAAATTTCTATTTTGGTACAAACATTATCAAGTCGATAGAATTCAGAACAGTTGCAGTAAATTTTCAGACTTTTTAGAATAAGTTTGAGTATTTCAGGATTTACACTTAAAGAGATTCAGGAGAGAGGATGCATTAGGGATTCGTGCAAACTCTGTTATTCCAAAGCTTCATGATATTAGAGTTCAATGCCTGAATAAAATATTTTCTGCCAAAAACCCTAGGAGTATATATATAATTCTGAGCCATAATTATTCATTTGTTACATTTCCAACTAGAGAAAAGCCAAATTCTCTCTCACGGATCTTCGGACTTTCGTCCCAAAACGTGAGTACTTCTATCTAGTTGTATTATATAGCTTATTATGTGCTTAATAACCTAGAAATCATATCAAAACATCAAGATTTAAGAGTTTACGACCCAAGAAGTTCTTGGGCCGTAAACCCTTCTTTAAGGGGGAAAATGAGTGCCTAGTCCTTTCCTTGTGCAATGAAACTATGCTAGGCTTGTATCTTAGTGTGTGTAGGACTAGAAATCACCCAAGAACACCAAGAGTAAGGTGCTCACGGCACAAGAAGTTCTTGGACCGTGAACTCCAAACTCAAGGGCCAAAAGGTGCTTTAAACCCTCCAAAAGCCTTGGACACTAGCCTAGATTCACTCCTAGTTAATTTAGGGACTTGGAATCACCAAAAACCCATCCCCATGAGAGATTACGGTCGTAATCTCTAAGGGAATTGGTCCCAGGGCCGTGAACTACTCAAAGGAGTTGTAAGGTGCCCTAATCTCTTCCACGGACTAAACCACCAAGTAGGAATGCTTTTAGGGAACATTTAGAACTTCAAAACACCAAATAACCTAAGGCTTAGGAGCTTACGGCCGTAAACTCAAGGGTTTACGACCGTAAACTCCTTGTGTGATGATTCTTGGAGAGTAAACTCAAGAATGGGGTCCTTTGGAACCCTAAACTCACTACTCGTGTCCTACAACAACTTAGATGCAATCCTTAGGGCTAATAACACTTATTATAGGTGTTTAACATGTTCTAGGAGGTCTAAACATTTTCAATTAGTAGTTTAAAGCTAATTGGGTACATATATATATGTGTGATTATATGTTAACTAGGATCATAGAGTGTGTTCAAGACTTCACTTGACACCTAGCAATCCTACATCTTCAATACATCCGTACCACTCACTACAGGTGAGTTCATACCCCTTAATCAAGGGTTTAAATGTTTTTAAATGCTTTTATGGTGGGAATACAAGTCAAATACTTATAGTTATTACATCAATCACATGTGATTAATAACTACAAAACCAATGATTTTCTTACTGTTCAAACTGTTTATCAAACTGTTTTGCTTCAAACTGTTTTACAAATTCTTATACTTATCAAATACATTTACCTAAGCTCTGTTATACTTATTATCAATTGCATGTCTATGTATGTATAGTTATATAAGCAATGTTTAAAAAGCTTAGGAAGGTTGCCCGCCTTATTTCCTTTTCACCGTTGAGATGTGGTCTGGTGGGGTATCGGGTATCCGTCCGAAGGTCGTTTAAATATTAGTTATATATCATGTGTACATATATAGTCATAAAGGTTCTTCCAATTCATTCAATACCCTTGGGTAGCAAGGGTATACTTCCATGTTCATATGTACCGGTTACATCACTAGTAAGTTACCATAGGGGTAGCACAGGAGGATACTATTACTATTACTAGAACAATGAAACATACAATGAGTCAGTTCATTCATTAGTCAGTACGAGTAATACATACAGTACATTACAACTAGTATGCACAGTACATTACTATACATGCTATATAGAGAGAACATACATTACAGCTAGCACACGCAGAACATTTCAGTACATTACTATACATGCTAGATAGAGAGAACATACATTACAACTAGCACACACAGAACATTTCAGTATATACAGGCTAGACAGAGAAAGAGTACCCCTTTCAGTTAGCACATTCATTACATGTACATTTATGCAGTTATGTGAACCATTAAGCGGGGCATGGCACTTCCTGCCATGACCGTTTTTGTATCCCGAATCCCCTTAAATGGGGAGCGTATGAGTTTGCGTATAGATCTATACTGGATTGACTATCCTACACCTTGTTGCTCGCTACAGTGGGACTTGCAAGTCTACGGGTGCCAAATGTCATTTCTTACGGCGTCTTACATCGTCGTTTTACTAGAGTCGGTAGCAGGATACAGGTCGATCACATGTTACATTGAACACCTTTTGTTTTAAGGTAGTTAGTACAACGGTAGTCACTTATTACAAATACTACGGTACTTTGATATTTTCCCATTACATTCACTTCGTGAATATTCACATGATACACGGGAATGTAGTAACTATATTTTGGTTATGATAGTCAGAATTGGGAAAACACACACTCTAACAAGAGACATACACACAGACATTAGATGCCTTGGTAGAAGGCTACAGTTAGTAGGAAACATAGGGTTTTCTAGGAGAGTTCAAACATTTTACAAAACATTGTACAAAACATCTTACAAATGCTTTCATACAAAGACAAACATTAATATACTTATGATCTCACCAGCATTAAGCTGATACTCGTTTTCAAAATAACGTGTATTCTCAAGTCACCACTAGACAGGTACAGGTGCCAGGCTTTTGAAAAGATGGATTTCGTTCAAGACTCATTTGTTATTTTGATATGTATATTTTGGTGTCTATATAACTTGACAGAACACACATGTATGAAATTATATTATTAATGCAATGGATGATGTTGTTGCTTGTTTACTACTATTCATTGTTTGTGATACTGTACATGACGTCCTCCGCCCCAGAATGTTTCCGCCATTCATGGTTTTGGGGTGTGACAGATTGGTATCAGAGCATTGTTTATAGTGAATTTAGTATATCAACCCATAAAAGATATACTAACTATAAATACATAGGGATTAAAATACTCTGACCTAGAGTTTATACTTTAAATATTAAAATATTTAATTAAGTATACGTGCCTACATTCATACTAAAATCAATGTCACTAAGACATTACAAAAGTATTACGATTGTTGGGCAACACAAGTAGACTTAGAGACATATAGTCAAAACTGGGAAGATATAGCCTGATCAACTATATTATCTGAGGGTTGACTAGCATGTGCCTAAGTGTGGTTGTGAGGTTGCAACAAGTCTAAAAACTTACCCACAATACCACAATGAGAACAATAGAACCTAAACTTAAAATACTATAGGAGTATTTTGCATTACTATAAATTACTTATGTGATAGATTCTTATACATCCCTTCTCGTGTACATTTAATGGCTGGATTCCACATTTCCGGAGACCCGTACTATCCCAACCACGACAATGTAGGATGGCTAGAAAATGAACCAGAAGATGATCACCCAATTCCTTTGGATGATCATGAAGCTGAAGGCTTTTTTGATGGTTCTGACTCAGAGCCAGAAGTCAACAACCTACCACCAGTAGGTCAAGCCCCTAACAACAACCCTCGCCCAGCATTTCCAGGACCCACACCCTTGTAGGCAACCAACCTGAACCGCTGGAGCGGCGAGCATGGACAACCCTTACCTTACTTTGGGGACCGAAGTTTTTACAACCTCAGCGAAGGTGGCTATGCTGATCGAGCTCTGCCCGTCATGATTCGCAGAATAGCTCGTAATGTTGAGAAGGGTCGAGCAGCCATCGATTAAATCATGGAAATTGATGCCAACTCTGGTGTCAACACTGTCCGCATTTGCCAACTAGAGTCTGCTCATGAAAGGGCCCTGGTTCACAATGCAACTCTTCAGAGGGAACTCACTGAAACCCGAGTTGAAGTCAGAGAACTTCGAGCTCAGCAAGAAAGAGCTGATAGGCGCATGAGGGACATGGAACGTCTTCTGTCGGGATCAAGAACTCACTCTGGTAGTTCTCGTCGCCGATAGATTTTCATCAACTTCTCTCTTTTGGATATAACCTAGTTATGTAAAACTTTGGTCTAATTCCCTATCTTTGTAGATCATAGGCCTTTTAGGTCTTGGTTAGGTTGTATTGTTGTCAAAATTTTCCCATTTTGGTTGATGTAAGGCCTCTTTCAGTTGGCTGTTTTTCCCGAACTTATTACATCTGTAATCCCAGTAACATTGACAAGTACCTAATCTTATGGGAATTATTATCCAAATGTGATCATCTATTAATTCTAGATTTCCATTCAATCGTATCATGGGGCTATGGAGAGTTAGTCCATGAGTCATTCTCATCAATTCTTCCATTGAAATCTTATCAATATTTTCATATTCATAAACTATAGATCAAAGATGCCGCCTCGCAGAAATCCAAGGAGAAACCGCAATAACGAAACACCACCTCCTCCACCTCCTCAACCACCTACTCCTCAGTTCGACTCGACAGCCTTAAATGTTGTTGTAGCTGCAGTTGTGGCTACAGCCATAGCTCAGTATCATTCATCCGGTTCCACTGGAGGAGGAACCCCTGTTCAGTCTATTCAGGTTGAAGCTCCTGTGCGCTCGAGAGAGTGCTCCTATAAGGACTTCACAAACTACAAGCCATTGTCCTTCAAGGGGACTGGCGGAGTCATTGCCCTATGGCAATGGTTCGAGAAAACCGAATCGGTTTTCGAAATCTGCTCTTGTCTTGAGGAGAGCAAGGTGAAGTATGCTGCTTGCACCTTCGAAACCAAAGCCCTAACATGGTGGAATTGCCATGTTAAGTCACTATCTCTTGTAGTGGCTAATGCTATGGGCTCGAAAACTTTGAGAGACCTCATGATTGAGGAATACTGCCCGAGGGGCGAGATCCAAAAGCTGGAGGAAGAACTGTGGGGCCTAACCATGAAGGGCTCCAACGTAGTCGCCTACACCGCCAGGTTCTGTGAACTGGTGGCCCTCTGTCCCAACATGATTCCTTCAGAGGGAAAGAAGATCGAGAGATACATATGGGGACTGGTGCCCCCATACCAGGGAAATGTTTTGGCATCACATCCCACTACATTTGATAGTGCCAAGCGATTGGCACATCGGCTCATAGACCATGGGGTCCGTACCCCGGCCGCAACAACTACCCTGGCCATCTCAGAACCTGCAAGAACCGCTGACCCCAAGCGGAAGTTTTGGGATGACAAGAAGAAGGCTAAGGCTGCCAAGAAGAGGCAGGTCGTGGCAGTACATGATGTGATAGCACCTGCTGTTGTGGCTCCGGTAAAGCAGTACTCTGGAAGTTTGCCTAATTGCAACAAGTGCAACTTCCATCACGACGGCACATGCCGGGAGATGCAGTGTCTGAACTGCAACGGGAAGGGGCACACAGCCCGTTTCTGTAAAGTTCCGGCGAAGCCAATCAACCAAGCCCCCGGTGCTGGAGCGGCCAAACTTGTTACGGATGTGGCGAAGTAGGCCACTTCAAAAGAAACTGCCCGAAGGCAGGGTTTACTGGTGGAGCGGCAAGAGTTCTGGCCATAGGCCATGAGGAAGCGGTTGCCGACCCCACAGTGGTCACTGGTACGTTCCTCCTCGATAACTCTTATGCATGCATTCTATTTGATAGTGGAGCGGAGAGGAGTTTCGTGAACCAAAAATTTGCTCATTTACTTAGGCAAAAATCACGAGCACTTAATGAACCGTTCACTGTAGAAATGGCTAATGGGAAGACAGAGATCATTAGCAGTATATTCATAGGGTGTGCCCTAACTTTAGATAACCATTCATTTTCTATCGATCTTAAGTCGGTCTCAATTAAAAGTTTCGACGTCATTATCAGCATGGATTGGTTGAGTCTTCATCGTGCCGATATCATGTGTTACGAAAAGGTTGTTCGCCTTAATCTGCTGTCTGGCGAAACCTTAGTAGTTTATGGCGACAAACCCGACACGAACCTTCGTATCATCTCGAGCATCCAGGCTCAGAAATTCTTGCGAAAGGAATGTCGTGCATTCCTTGCTCATGTGGTCGACATGAGCCAAGAAACGAAGGACATTCAGAACATTCTTGTAGTGCGCGAATTTCCCGACATCTTTCCAGAAGAACTCCCAGGATTACCTCCGCAACGTTAAGTCGAGTTCCGAATCGACTTAGTTCCAGGGGCTACCCCCGTAGCCAAATCGCCCTATCACCTAGCGCCTGCAGAGATGCAAGAACTGTCCGGTCAACTTAATAAACTACTCAGCAAGGGCTTTATAAGACCAAGCTTCTCACCCTAGGGAGCTCCAGTCTTGTTCGTCAAGAAGAAAGACGGATCGTTTCGTATGTGCATCGACTACAGGGAGCTCAACAAACTAACGGTCAAAAATCGTTATCCTTTGCCTCGGATTGACGATTTGTTTGACCAACTTCAAGGGGTGAACTTCTTTTCAAAAATCGACTTGAGATCCGGATATCACCAGCTACGAGTGCAAGGGGAGGATGTTCCAAAGACAGCCTTCCGAACTCATTATGGGCACTACGAATTCGAAGTGACGCCGTTTGGATTGACAAACACGCCCGTTGTATTCATCGACTTAATGAATAGGGTGTGTCATCCTTACTTGGATCAGTTCGTCATTGTCTTCATCGATGACATACTTATCTACTCTCGAAGTAAGGAGGAGCATTATCAACATCTGTGTCAAGTCCTCGAAACATTATGTTCGGAGAAGCTCTACGCGAAGTTCTCGAAATGCGAATTTTGGATTCGGCAAGTCGAATTCTTAGGGCACATGGTTAGCAAAGAGGGTATATACGTGGACCCTTCCAAAATCAAGGCCATTGAAAACTGGTCAGCACCGAAGACGCCTACGGAAATTCGTCAATTTCTAGGCCTCGTTGGCTACTACCGCAGGTTCATTCAGAACTTCTCCCGCATAGCGAAACCTCTTACAACACTGACCCAGAATGGCGTGGCCTTTGACTGGGAAGAGAAGCAGGAGAGAGCGTTCCAAACGCTCAAACAAGCCTTATGCACCGTGCCAATACTATCCCTTCCCGAAGGAATAGAAGACTTCGTCGTCTATTGCGATGCGTTGAATCAAGGACTCGGATGTGTTCTGATGCAGCGAGGTAAGGTCATCGCCTATGCCTCAAGACAGCTAAAGACACATGAGGTCAACTATATGACCCATGATCTTAAACTAGGAGCAGTTGTGTTTGCCCTGAAGATCTGGAGACATTACTTGTACGGAACGAAAAGCACTATCTTCACAGACCACAAGAGCTTACAACACATATTCGACCAGAAGGAACTCAACATGAGACAACGACGGTGGGTCGAGCTACTTAGTGATTACGAATGCGAAATTCGTTATCATCCGGGTAAAGCCAACGTAGTAGCTGACGCCCAGAGTCGGAAAGAATATTCTGGTCGTAGAGTCAAACCATTGACTATGTCTATCCATTCACACTTGTCCACGCAAATAAAGGCAGCTCAACTCGACGCTTTGAAGCCTGAAAATGTGGCGGGTGAATCCCTAAGAGGGATGGACAAGAACTTTGAGGTTAAGGGTGGCGGAGCTTATTATTTCATGGACTGGATCTGGACCCCGAAACTCGGTGGTTTCAGAGACTTGGTCATGAACGATGCGCACAACACTCGTTATTCCGTGCACCCGGGATCAGATAAGATGTATCTGGATCTTAAAAAGTTATACTGGTGGCCTAACATGAAAGCAGAGATTGCTACCTTCATGAGTAAATGCCTTACTTGCGCGAAGGTGAAGGTCGAATACCAGAAACCCTCCGGTCTATTACAACAGCTTGAGATACCGGAATGGAAGTGGGAGCAGATAACTATGGATTTCATAACCAAGTTGCCCAAGACGACGGGTGGACTTGATTCCATATGGGTCATCGTCGATAGACTGACCAAGTCTGCACACTTCTTGCCAATCAAAGAAACAGACAAGATGGAGAAACTTACAAGAACTTACATTAGGGAGATTGTGAGACTGCACGGTGTTCCCTTATCTATTATCTCGGACAGAGATAGTAGATTCACTTCGAGGTTCTGGCAGTCGTTACAAAGTTCCCTAGGAACTAAGCTGGACGTAAGTACAGCCTACCATCCACAGACCAACGGGCAAAGTGAGAGAACTATCCAAACCTTGGTGGATATGTTGAGAGCCTGTGTGATAGACTTCGGGAAAGCATGGGATACTCATTTACCCCTTGTCGAATTTTCCTACAACAACAGTTATCACACGAGCATAAAGGTTGCTCCATTCGAGGCCCTCTATGGCCGAAAGTGCAAATTCTCTCTATGTTGGGCTGAGGTGGGTGATACTCAGTTAGCTAAAGGACGAGTTCCTGACAACACTCTCACAGGTCCGGAGATCATACGGGAAACAACGGAGAAGATCGTTCAGGTCCGTGAACGATTGAAAGCCTCCAGAGACTGACAGAAAAGCTACGCTGACAAACATAGGAAACCTTTGGAATTACAGGTGGGCAACCGTGTTCTATTGAAGGTCTCACCCTGGAAGGGCTTGATACGCTTCGGAAAGCGTAGAAAGCTAACTCCAAGGTACGTTGGGCCTTTTGAGATTCTAGCAAGAATCGGCCCAGTAGCTTACAAACTTAACTTACCGCGCGAACTCAGTAACGTTCATTCTACCTTCCACGTATCGAACTTGAAAAAGTGTCTGTCCGACGAGACTCTTGTTATTCCACTCAACGAGATCGAGATCAACGAGAGCCTCAACTTCGTGGAGGAACCAGTAGAGATCATGGACCGAGAGGTCAAGCAAACGAAACAAAGCCGTATCCCGATAGTGAAGGTTCGCTGGAACGCAAAGCGAGGATCGAAATTCACTTGGGAGCGTGAGGATCAGATGAAACTGAAATATCCTCATCTTCTTACTTAGTTACTTGTAACTACTTATTTGCTTAAATTCTAATTTCGAGACGAAATTCCTTCTAAGGAGGGGATGATGTGACAACCTAAAATTTCTATTTTCGTACAAACATTATCAAGCCAATAGAAGTCAGAACAGTTGCAGTAAATTTTCAGACTTTTTAGAATAAGTTTGAGTATTTCAGGATTTGCACTTAAAGAGATTCAGGAGAGAGGATGCACTATGGATTCGTGCAAACTCTGTTATTCCAAAGCTTCATGATATTAGAGTTCAATTCCTGAATAAAATATTTTCTGCCAAAAACCCCAACAGTATATATATGATTCTGAGCCATAATTATTCATTTGTTACATTTCCAACTAGAGAAAAGCCAAATTCTCTCTCACGGATCTTCGGAATTTCATCCCAAAACGTGAGTACTTCTATCTAGTTGTATTATATAGCTTATTATGTGCTTAATAACCTAGAAATCATATCAAAACATCCAGATTTAAGAGTTTACGGCCCAAGAAGTTCTTGGACCGTAAACCCTTCTTTAAAGGGGCAAATGAGTGCCTAGTCCTTTCCTTGTGCAATGAAACTATGCTAGGCTTGTATCTTAGTGTGTGTAGGACTAGAAATCACCCAAGAACACCAAGAGTAAGGTGTTCACGGCACAAGAAGTTCTTGGACCGTGAACTCCAAACTCAAGGGCCAAAAGGTGCTTTAATCCCTCCAAAAGCCTTGCACACTAGCCTAAATTCACTCCTAGTTAATTTAGGGACTTGGAATCACCAAAAACCCATCCCCATGAGAGATTACGGCCGTAATCTCTAAGGGAATTGGTCCCAGGGCCGTGAACTACTCAAAGGAGTTGTAAGGTGCCCTAATCTCTTCCACGGACTAAACCACCAAGTAGGAATGCTTTTAGGGAACATTTAGAACTTCAAAACACCAAATAACCTAAGGCTTAGGAGCTTACGGCCGTAAACTCAAGGGTTTACGACCGTAAACTCCTTGTGTGATGATTCTTGGAGAGTAAACTCAAGAATGGGGTCCTTTGGAACCCTAAACTCACTACTCGTGTCCTACAACAACTTAGATGCAATCCTTAGGGCTAATAACACTTATTATAGGTGTTTAACATGTTCTAGGAGGTCTAAACATTTTCAATTAGTAGTTTAAAGCTAATTGGGTACATATATATATATGTGTGATTATATGTTAACTAGGATCATAGAGTGTGTTCAAGACTTCACTTGACACCTAGCAATCCTACATCTTCAATACATCCGTACCACTCACTACAGGTGAGTTCATACCCCTTAATCAAGGGTTTAAATGTTTTTAAATGCTTTTATGGGGGGAATACAAGTCAAATACTTATAGTTATTACATCAATCACATGTGATTAATAACTACAAAACCAATGATTTTCTTACTGTTCAAACTGTTTATCAAACTGTTTTGCTTCAAACTGTTTTACAAATTCTTATACTTATCAAATACATTTACCTAAGCTCTGTTATACTTATTATCAATTGCATGTCTATCTATGTATGTATAGTCATAAAGGTTCTTCCAATTCATTCAATACCCTTGGGTAGCAAGGGTATACTTCCATGTTCATATGTACCGGTTACATCACTAGTAAGTTACCATAGGGGTAGCACAGGAGGATACTATTACTATTACTAGAACAATGAAACATACAATGAGTCAGTTCATTCATTAGTCAGTACGAGTAATACATACAGTACATTACAGCTAGTATGCACAGTACATTACTATACATGCTAGATAGAGAGAACATACATTACAGCTAGCACACGCAGAACATTTCAGTACATTACTATACATGCTAGATAGAGAGAACATACATTACAGCTAGCACACACAGAACATTTCAGTATATACAGGCTAGACAGAGAAAGAGTACCCCTTTCAGTTAGCACATTCATTACATGTACATTTATGCAGTTATGTGAACCATTAAGCGGGGCATGGCACTTCCTGCCATGACCGTTTTTGTATCCCGAATCCCCTTAAATGGGGAGCGTATGAGTTTGCGTATAGATCTATACTGGATTGACTATCCTACACCTTGTTGCTCGCTACAGTGGGACTTGCAAGTCTACGGGTGCCAAATGTCATTTCTTACGGCGTCTTACATCGTCGTTTTACTAGAGTCGGTAGCAGGATACAGGTCGATCACATGTTACATTGAACACCTTTTGTTTTAAGGTAGTTAGTACAGCGGTAGTCACTTATTACAAATACTACGGTACTTTGATATTTTCCCATTACATTCACTTCGTGAATATTCACACGATGCACGGGAATGTAGTAACTATATTTTGGTTATGATAGTCAGAATTGGGAAAACACACACTCTAACAAGAGACATACGCACAGACACTAGATGCCTTGGTAGAAGGCTACAGTTAGTAGGAAACATAGGGTTTTCTAGGAGAGTTCAAACATTTTACAAAACATTGTACAAAACATCTTACAAATGCTTTCATACAAAGACAGACATTAATATACTTATGATCTCACTAGCATTAAGCTGATACTCGCTTTCAAAATAACTTGTATTCTCAGGTCACCACTAGACAGGTACAGGCGCCAGGTTTTTGAGAAGATGGAGTTCGTTCAAGACTCATCTTTTATTTATATATGTATATTTTGGTGTCTATATAACTTGACAGAACACACATGTAAGAAATTATATTATTAATGCAATGGATGATGTTGTTGCTTGTTTACTACTATTCATTGTTTGTGATACTGTACATGACGTCCTCCGCCCCAGAATGTTTCTGCCATTCATGGTTTTGGGGTGTGACAATCCAAATCTCAGATCCATTAAATACAACCTTCAAGGGACCATAAGGACCCATAGAGTTGCCAACTTTATGGAATCCTCCCATCCAAACTTCCACAATATGAAGAAAAAGGAACAATAAACCTAGATTTAAAAGCTAACATCATAAATTTTGGATCTTAAATACTTACAATGCTCTGGAAATAGCTCAAACTCAAACTCCGAGCTTGCAAAGAGGTCTTCTATACCACAATGGTCTTCTTCTCCCTTCCAAAGACACCAAAATTCCAAGAATAAGCTCACAAATGAAGAAGGGGCTATTACAGTTTGATCAAATCTCTAGAGGGTGATAGAACGTTGAATTTTGTGTGGAATGTTGAAGCATGGTAGCACGTTGGGCGTACTAGCTTACCAAAAACGTACATCCAAGAGCATACGCTTGGCGTACGCGACCAAAACCCAAACCCTAATTTTGGGGGTTTGAGCCCTATTTAAGCTCCTTAACTTCCCCAAACCCTTTCCATTCTCAACCTCCACCTCTCCAACACTCTTCCTTGAAACCCTAACCTAAATTTAAGCCTTGTAAGCGAAAGAGTGTGCTTTTTGGTATCTTTGAAGGAAGAGGAAGGTGATGATAGAGCTTGGAAGATTGAAGCAACTTTGGATCAGGAAGTTCTTCTCCCTCATTCATCTCCAGAAGGTATAAAGTTAGAAGCTTTATGAATGTTTCCTTAGATCTAGTTTAAGGTGTTAAAGTTATGTCCTTTTTGTCCCATAAATTGGTCCATTTGAGTGCAGGTTGTTCCAGATCTTGTAAGGTGCATTTCCAGGTGTATATGAGGGTGTTAACTCATAAAAATGTGATCTTGGTATTGTTTTTCCATTCATGCATGTGTTAAGAAGTTTAGAATCTTATGATAAGTTAGGGTTTTGGATTTGGACCCTTCCTAGCAATGCAAAATTATAAAGTTGGAAACTCTATGATTTAGGGTGTTAATCTGGAAAAAACGTCTTAAAGGATAAAGGGCTTAATGAAGGAGTGGGATCAGGTCGCGTATGTTGGGCGTACGTGGATTATGTCAGGCATACTCAATAGTCTTGGACTTTGACTTTCGTTAACCGTCGACTTTTTGACCAAGTTTGACTTTGGGTCAAATTTGAAGATTTTGGGCTATTGATTAAGATTCTATTTGGTTCTGATAATAGTGTATTTGCGGGTGCAAGCAGTGCAGAAAAGATATCGTATCGTAGTGTTTCAAAGTTCTTTAATTCAGGTGAGTTTTGTCTCACTGTATCGTTGGTCAAAGACACTAATGTCGGCCCATTAGTTTTGGTTATCTTTTAGTAGAAGGGTGCCATAGGGACTGTATGTAGTCACATAGGATAGACTGAGGATTCTTGATCTAGGCTTTCTTTCCTATTCCTTGTTTGGTTGTGGCTCTAAAGTAGGATCTCTTATTGTTCGGGTGTCTATCTCACCTCTGAGTATATACGGTTATGCATTCCTTGGATTATGGCTATGTATCCTTATGTAAGGTATGTTGTTGTGCTGTAATGATCTGCTAGATCTGTGCATATATATATATATATATATATATATATATATATATATATGATGGATGATATAGTAGTGGTATGTTGGTTAGAGTGTTAGTAGACTGGTTATCATCTAGTGGAGTGCCCTAAGGTTGTATTTAGTCATGTAGGATAGCATGAGAACTCTTGATCTAGGCTTTCTTGCATGTTCCTTGTTTGGTTGTAGCTCTAGAGTAGGATCATCTGTTCGAGTGGCTATCTCACCTCTGGTTACTTATGGTTACGTATTTCATGGAGGCTAGTTGGTAGCGGGACAATGTGTTGTGAGAAGACTAGTAGGCGGTAGTGAGTTGTATGATTGATGTTTACATGTATTATGTTCCTACTTGATCCTTGATTGTTTATATGTCAACATTTGGTGGTAGTAGGCTGAGGCGGTCCTGCTTTGTGTTGTAAGCCAAGATATCCGGTGCGGGTCGGTTGTAAGTCGTAGGCACGGAGGCTCGTGAAGAGCGATTGGGTTGAGGTGGTCGGCCAACAAACCTTGGGTATTCTAGTCTGATGACTGATTGGACCTGTTGCATGTTGGTATTTTAGTTTGATGACTAATTGGGCCTGGGCATTCGAATCTGGTGATTGTGGGCCATTATGTATGCTTATATGTTTCGTTCGGGGTATTTTGGGGAAAACCCACTAAGCTTCGTGCTTACCCAGTTGTTTATGTTTTTTTTTCAGGTTTTATCAGTGATCGTGGGAAGGCGAAGGCGGGACTGTATACTCTCATCTGCAACATTGAGGATTTTGCATTTCTTATATTACTCTAATTTTCAATAAATGTATTTTGGAATAAAAGGTTTTCTTAATAATGGATTTATAATTGGAAAGTTTTACTCTAATAAAATGAAGATTTTTAGTTGTGAAAATAGTACGTTACACCATACAATAACTCAAGACAATACTTTCTTTGAGACAAACAAACACCATCATGAGTATCAATAATCTCAATACCAAGAAAATATCTCAAACAACTCTAAAGTCCTTAATTAAAAATTTTGGATTTTAAGGAAACTTTCACAACAAAAATTTCATGTTCACAACTAACATTTAAATTTATATCATCTACAAAACTAACACAAAATACAGACACATTAATTCTTATTTTATAGAACAACGAATAATCGATTTTACTATGAATAAACTCAAATTCAATCAAAGAGGCAGTGTACTTTTCTATTCATTTCCTAGGGGCTCGTTTTAGCCCATGCATGATTTAACTACTTAACATATTTCTCATTTTTGAAAAATTACCTTCAGGTAAACTCATATATACATCTTCCTTAAGAGAACCATATATAAAAAAAACATTATTTATATTAAATTGATAATTCTACTTATGATTAACAACACAAATTACAGATATGACTGTCATTAGTTTCACAACAGGAGTAAAAGTGTCATCAACAGTGCCGGCCCAAGCCCAGGGCGAGCTGGGCCACGGCCCAGGGCATCAAGGTGTAGTGGGGCATTGTAACGCCCGCAAATCTGGGCTAGTCAAATTAGAGGCAATAGGGGTCGAAAACGACTTTTCGACAAAAGATTATTTAGAATAAATAATCTTAACCAAGTTGTAGAGTATGTTACAAGGTTTTCGTAGATATAAAGAACGCCGAAAACCGAGTTATAACGAAGAAGTTATGACCCGTTGAAGTTTCGCGACGGAACCGGCACGATACCGGGAAGCGTAAATAGTGAATTTACGATAGAGCGAGATTTAGCCTTAGCGATCTAAAAGAAAGTCGTAGAATATGTTAAACTAAGAACATCAATAAAAAGAACGCCCAAATCTGACTTCGTATGAGGAAGTTATGATTTTTCTAAGATTTAGCATAGCAGTGCACAACCTGAAATCTGAATTTTAGATCGGTCGATTTTTAGCCGACGGGATCTAAATAAAAGTTGTAGTACTCGTAAATACCAACGCGTGGATATAAAGAACGTCGATAATAGAGCTCGTATGCAAAAGTTATGGATGAAGCTTAGTCCCTACTTTTCGAGCGCGGCGAATTCGATACAGTTTCGTAAATACGAGATAGAATGAGAATTAGCCAACGAGGTCTAAATGAGAGTTGAAGATCTCGTTAATAGGAACTCAACGGTAAAAAGACAGACAAAAATGGAGCTCGTATGCGAAAGTTATGGACGAAGCTTAGTCCCTACTTTTCGAGCGCGGCGAATTCGATACAGTTTTGTAAATCCGAGATAGAATGAGAATTAGCTAACGAGGTCTAAATGAAAGTTGAAGATCTCATTAATAGGAACTCAACAGTAAAAAGACAGACAAAAACGGAGCTCGTACGCAAAAGTTACGGACGAAGCTTGGAGACTACTTTACTATACACTTCCTATAAATACAAGGGTGAACTCCTCATATTTTCTTCACACCATAAGCCTCTCTTTCTCTCTCTAACTTCTCTCTAGCCTCCCTAAACCCCTCCCAAGTCTACGGAACCTCCCTAGCACGAGAAGAAAGCCCCGGAGCGCCCGACGGCTCCGAGAAGAAAAGCTTTCGGCTTGGAAACGCTGCTCCAGCGAAGCCCGGTTTTTAATAAAAACTCGTTGTAAGTGAGCTACGCCTATACTATATTTAATATAGATTTTATTTAATTATAGTAACATTATTAGGACCTTAAAATAATTAATTGGGCTATTATTATGAGTTATATTGAGTGTTATTTAACGTTTATATAATAGTAATAATAGCTAGACTATTAATTAGTCGTGGTTAACGTTAAAAACTAAACCCTAGTGGTATTGATACTAGGTTTTGTCGAGGAAAATTGTTTTGAGATAACGAAGTGCTGTCTGAGTTCGGAATCACCACCTAATCAGGTGAGTGCATAGTTACTTTCATCTTACACATAGATATGAAGTATTTTATTATAAATTTACGTGCTATGTGTGCATATTGTCTAAATACTTGCTGTCTATGCTGGTGAAAGATTTTTATACATGTTTTAAATGATGTAAACTGTATAAAGTATTTTATATCTACAAGATATGTTGGGTAAAACATGGGTAGATGAATGATGATGGATAAAAGCTGAAATAGAGGAACATTAGTAGTACGGACCTAGTGCCCTATAGGTATACATTGGCAGCAGTGGACCTAGTACCCTATAGATGAGCACTGGCAGTTGCGCCACAACCCGTAGATGATTTAGATCTACGGTAAACGTCCTAGCAGCTGCGCTCCAAGGATAGTATCGGCAGCTGCGCCTAATAGGGAGCCTTATGACCATGACAATAGTGTTTAAAGGTCAATACCGGCAGAAGCGCCTCATAGAAAATGTCCTAATTCTGGCAGTTGAGCCTAAGTGATAATATTAGCAGCTGCGCTTGACCAATGTGTCATTGGCAATAATGGACTTCATGTTGTTTCCTTAGGATGATCCTTAGGAATGAATGAATGAGAAATAGCTGATTCTTAGGGTAGATCCTTAAGAATAAAGAAGATAATGGGGATGGGTAATTGGGTTGATTGTTTGATTGTTTAAACATAATAATTATATTATTGTGGGTTGAAAACCCTATGTACTCACCAGGTTTCCCAACCTGACCCACTCAGTTTATTTATATCACAGGTGTTGATATGAAGTGACATTACACTGAGAGATTTAAAGAGATGTAGATCACTAGTGTAAATAATTGTAAGTTCTGTTTATGCTTATGTTTCTGTATTAACGATGACATCCCAAACGTTTTAAAATGAAATAAATACGTTTCTTCGAAAATGTTTTAATAACGTATTTACCATGTTTTTCTGGGAACAAATTCCGCAACATTTTTATAAAATGAAGTACTCTGATTTTTATAAAGCATAAACAACATCGGTCTTTTTTGGCCGTGAAAATGGGGATGTCACAGGCATCAATTTAAAGCCTGTTATAATGTTATTGTATATTGGGCCTTTGGTTAGTCTAGTAAAATGTGAAGACAGAAGACATAAGGGGCAGGAGGCGGGCAACCTAATTAGCGCCATCAACACAGATGTATATCGACTCTTTGTCTCTTCAATTCTTCTTCGTCTCTTAGATCTAAAACACACGTGACACGCAAAAGATGAAGAACACGAGGCGTCGGGCGTCCTTCTGGAGAATGGAGAGGACCGTTACAGTTTACATCCTTGGCTATATCGATCGACGATCGCCCACAAGTCATCGCGCTCTGCCTCTCTCGTCCACAGTCGAAAGTCCACTTCAGCTTTCAGCCTTTCTTTCACCCTTTCTCTCGTTAGCTTCTCGCCTTCTCCTATGTTCTTTCTTTCTGAATCAACCTCTACTACTCTAAAGCTGTAATAGTTTATCTATTGCAGTAAATCTGTTGTGTTAAAGTGAAGATTCAAAGGTGTCAAATTGGGATTGATTGAATTTGTCCTCCTGAAGTCCTAATCCTGTAATCCATTAAGTTTTATCTATTATTTCAATTTTCTTGCATAACCTACTTAAATTTTCGAAAATCTAATAGTGATTACCGGTTAAAATTTATGAAATTTATGAAATTTCAGTTTTCTTATATAGGTTACTGCCCAGGGAAGTGAAATTTCGATCAAGTTGCAGACTTGCAGTCTTGTTCATCGTGAACTACACTAAGCAGTCTAAGCTTCAATAATTTTCTAGGTAATTCTTTTTTTCTATTTCTCGTAAATGTTCTGATTTATGATCAAAATAACTTTTATTGTTTTTATAGAATCTGAAATTTGATATGTGAATTCGTATTTTGATTTTTCTGATAAACTGTTGTTTTATATAAACTGTTGTATTTTTTTATATAAACTGTTGATATGTAAATTATGAAGTTGAAAAAATTATGTGTTTTTTATTTTTGAATAATATGCTGTTAGATTAATTTCTGAAAATCTAAAGGATACTATTTCTTTTTTTGCTTAGGTTGTGGATACGGATTGATAACTTCAAGTTGTGGATACGGATTGCTAAGAAACTTCAGGTTGTATCCTTCTTTGTTGTTACTACATTTTTTACTTTTAATTTATTTGTGAAGTTTAAATATGTTTCCTAGAAAAAAACCATCTGGTGCTCAAAATAGAAAAAGAAAACAAAGAGAACAAGATCTTACTAATAAATTACAAGGATCTTGATATTGATGGAAAAGATTTATTTATTGAGTTACAAGTTTTGCAGGAAATGTTACCGGATGAAGCATACAAAGGTGAACTTCCTTGGACAGCCATTCAAATTATGGAGTTTGCAAAGGAAATGGACATGTTTCCCAATGTGTTGGTGGCATATAGGATTTTGTTGGCGGTACTGGTCACGGTTGCTTCCGCGGAAAGAAGTTTTTCGAAATTGAAGTTATTGAAATCATATCTTCGGAGTATCATGACTCAAGAAAGATTAAATGGATTAACAATTTTGAGTATTGAAAGTCAATTCCTACAAAGTCTTGATTATGATAAAATAATAGATGTTTTTGCTTCAAAAAATGCTAGGAGGCATCGTTTTAGATAAATTTTATGTATGTTTTTGTTTGGGTAACCTTGTTTTCGTTTGACTATAAAATTTATTTCATTTTTGCTATTTTTTAATTAAATAAAGACATAATTTAGAATCTCGTCCCAGGCATTGAAAATCAATGGACCGGCTCTGGTCATCAACATCCAGACCTTCCCATTGACCGTCCTTATTGAACATCTTAAACTTTCATGTTTGCTTTTAGACATAGATGACGTTTGTATGTAACATACAGTCATACAAAGCTTGATAGGATGAGAGTCTTAATCGATAAGTTATGTATGCTTCTTTTTATTTTACTTAAACATAGAGATCGTTAAGGACATTCATGTTTATCTTACATACCATTCATGCGGTATGATCGTCTACACTAAAATAAATTGTGATCAACATATTTAACAACCAACAACTCTTTACTACTTGTTTTTTATGGATGCAATATATATATATATATATATATATATATATATATATATATATATATATATATATATATATATATATATATATATATATAGTTATGCATAAATTTTAATGAAAAAAAATACCACATGTACCTTGTCCTCTAGCAAGTGTGCGCTTAACCAATAAGAAAACAATAGAAAGAACTTTTAATTTTGTACCAACACACTCACATGTAACATCCGCCAACACATTTTTATTTTCCATATTATGTTTGGGGTGTACATGTGACAAATGATAATTGCTTTCACAAAATAAATTTCAATCACGTTAGTATCAACATAAAAAAAACATGATACAATATCTATAAGTCTTTAGCTTTTTACTATTTAATAAAGGTTATGATTTTGACTTATCTAACTACGAATGGATCAATTTGAATTGTGTCATATCATTGATGCATATGACTTTATTAATTGTTTTGTTTGTTAAATTAAGTTAAAGCTAAAATAATACAACTTTTAGATCATATTTTTATACAAAAAATATGACAATTTCACAAAACTAACTAAGTTTACATAAAAATTTAATTTTGACATTACGTTATTTGTCTCAAATTAGACACTCCGTTCCGTTTACCAATTTGTTACGATTTCGACCACTTAACTGATCAACCATGTTTATGACATGTTGACATGTCAGTTTTGACGACGTGTCATGTTGACATGACACTTTTGGTGACATCACATTCTGGATATCAAAATTGGGAAAAAAATAAAATAAAATATATCGGCTTTTATAATAGTTTTCCAAAATGTAGTGATTTTAGTAAAATTTCGTATTATATCACAAATCGATTAGAACCCATGGACTTGTTTGGAGTGGAAAAACGACAAGAATGGAGAATTTGAACTATCTAATCGATTTGTGATATAATACGAAATTATACAAAAGTCGCTACTTTTTAAAAAACTATCACAAAAATGTTATATTTTAGTCTTTTTTCCAATTGTGACGTCCATGATATGATGTTCCCAAAAGTGTCACATCATCATGCAATGTCAGGATGTCACGCCCTTAAAACTGACACATTATTATATCACGTCAGCAAGCAACCTGATTAATCTGTTATTAAGTGATCAAAATCATAACAAATTGGTAAAGAAAGTGTCCAAATGTCAAAATCGAATTCTTGTATAAACTTAATGACTTTTGTGGAATTTGACCAAAAATATATATAAAAAAATTAAAATATAAATATATAATGTTTTTAAGTCTACACAACCTAACATGAACCAAACCATTTTTAGTAAACCCAAGATACAACGTATCCTTGGGTGTTTGAGAACAAAAACTAAGCTGCCACGTAGGTACGAGTTTTCATAAATAAATTATCTTACATACATGATACATGATACGTACATAAATAAAATAGAAGTTGGGTTGGAGTAATATATCTAAAAATAGAAAGAACACAGAACACAGAACACGTTATGCAAAAAGGGAAAGTGGTTTAGAGTAGTACGATATATGGTGACTTTATTCAGAAAATGGCGTGAGCATTGAGTTATCCTGTCGCATGCCACCGCAAATATTAATTATAGCTTTCTAAATAGACCAGACTCCCTCATGATTAATCACTTGCACGATACAACCAACTAATGCATGTATGATGTATGTCATCATAACATTTGCTATCTTTAAAGTCTCTTAACATCAGAAGAAAAAAAAAAGGAAGAACTTAATCATATGCAAACATGTCTTTTATGATTCAGAAGTAAAAAAAAGAAAGAAAATCATAAAATACAGAAACAGCTAACTAACAGATGAGCCATGGAAGGAAAATAAGGGACATTAAAGCTAATATATGTAAGCAATAGAGGGGCATATCAGATGCAGAATCTATAGGTTGATAGATATCCGTATTGGGAGGAGGATAGACACAGCTTTGCATAGATGGCTGACAGTTCCGTGGAGGTGAAGGTGGCGGCGGCACGTCGTAGAGAGGACCGCTAGGCGATGGTGGTGGTGGTTCACATGAAGGAATAATAGGTGGTGGTGGGGGAGAGGGTGGAGTCTGTTGGTAGGATGCTGATACCCCAGACCCCATGAAAGAAAGTGCAGTAAAGAAAGAGAAATATGAGCACAACAACATTTGTCTTGTGACTGAAAATGATGAGATTCTTTAATACAAGAACAGAAAGATATTACTACCTACTTTTTTAGGCTAACTGTTCACCGATACGGATATCAGCTCAAGCAGACATAAATAACATTAGAAAATGACCGAAATACCCTTGGACATAGCGAGATACATAACACCTGGAAAGTGCGGTTTGCAGCCACGTAGGGAAACTCTCGTCATTTTGCTTAAAACTGTATTTGCCGGTGCCGAGTGGTAGACATTATTTATTTATTTATTTATTTATATAAATAAATGCATAATAGACTTAAAAAAATCAAAAATACATATAGTACAAACAAACAAAACAATTCGTGATAAGTAGTTGTATTGAGTAACCAAAGGTTACAATAGACAAACTTTTCCTTATTCATTAATGATACACACTTTCCTTAATGATCCCCATCATTTGTAACAGCCTTATGTAACTTAACCACTTTCTTTACTATTTGTAAGTCTCCCACCAAAAAAATAATAATACTGTGAAATTGTTCATATTCTATAAAAAGAAAAACATGTTTTTAAGGTAGAGCTCTTCAAAAACCATTTTCACAGCAAAAGGGTGAATCCATATTGCAAAAATCAAGTGTTAGGTACTTAGGTTCAGAAGATTTTAATATAGGAGACTGATTTGGCAGTGGGCATTGCAAAATTAGTGGGGAATAACGATAAGCATTAAGGAAAGTAAAGTGGCTAGATTTGTCTTTTTCTCTTTTTATCTCCTTTTTTGTTTAAATCAGATTTGTTGAAGTAAATGTAAGTTGTATTAGCATTGGAATCTGATCCTGATGTCAGCTGGATTGGTGAAAATCCAGAGTAGTCCCTGTCTACCTTTGCTATGCATAACTGGGTAATGTACTTTCTTAATTCTTGTTCTTGAGCACAAGACTGAGCTGCATATTCCTCTAATGGCATCCACTGAAGTGCACAAAACATTTTCCAATATCAATGCAAAGATAATACCAAATTCCAAATGAGTTGTGTCAGGTCAAACACATTTGACTTCTATTTAGACCTATATCATTGTTACTTTTCTGTATATTATTCCTTGTATATGCACATCTCCTATTTCTAGCCATACTGGATTCAAAGATTATGCTATCTTCTTCACAATGTATCCTCTTCAACTGTTTTATAATTCAGTTTGAAGGAGATGAATAGTGGCTTCTTTGGATAAAATAAAAACTAATTAGGACAATATATTATATATATGACAGCAGGCAACTAAGCATCTAAAACCTATAATACCTGCTATAACAGGCCAAAATGATGCATTTTCAACAAACTTGTTACTTGGTTACCCTCACAGACATTAAAATAACTAAATGAGAACATACAAAATACCTGCTCAACTTTTTTTTTTTTAAAATTTTTATCCTTTCCTTTATAAGAGACTGAATAGCGTTTAGTGGTTTGAAGAGGGAGTTAGATGTATAATAAACACAAGTTAGTACCTTGGCTGCCTCAATTTCTGTTTCTTGAACCAGAATGTCATACGATAATGGACGCATCATGCACATGAAAAATAGTTCTGATTTCCCAAAGAATACATTGTGCTCTTGACTGCCAATTGCATCAATTTGTATGCATAAATATCACAAGCTAAACTATCCAAATGTTGATAGTGCCATTTATTTATCTTTTGCTTTTTCTTCAACAATAATGGCGTTCAGATCAGAATATATGGATTTTTTTTTTTTTTTGTAAAAAAAAAAAAGTTGATTGTGTATACCTGAATGCTAGCACTTCGACAAACTCTGTATCGATCTGAAACAGTTAAAACCTTATGTAACTAAGAATTCCATTTTAATTTTTAACACCAAGATTGAGGATAGTATGAAAATCCACATCAGAAGCTCAAAACTTACACCTGTTTCTTCTTTGACCTCTCTAACCACCCCTACAGAAATATCCTCACCCTGTAGAATGGACTCTCGTCAGATTAGTAACCTAATTTGAAAAAAATTAATGAACTTCTGTAGAAACATACAATACACCTCATGAATAATTCCAGTAGAGATCTTCCAAATGCCTCGTAGTTGCCCCATCTTCTCCTGGACAACAAGCATCTACAAACCAAAACAAAAAACATCTAGTCAGCTAATTTTAAAAAAATCCAACTATACATTTTCTAGGATTTTTTTGGCTACTAAACAGTATATAGATTATGGAAAGGTGGGAATAAGTAGGATTAGAGAGGGTTAAGTCATAAGTGTGTCCCTTTCAGGCCAATCAGGAACTCGATACCGACCAGATAGCCGATAATATTAGAAGATATGTATGTATTTTAAATTTCCATATTAGAGAGTGCTTGTTGTCATGTATAGTTGTATTTTACCCATCTTGTACTTGTATAAATTCCATGATAAATGAAAGGATACATATTGTGGGAATACATATCTTATAAGGCTCCTATCATGGGGCCCCGTGAGGGTATGTATGTGGGGGTGTATACTAATGTGTGTGTGTGGATATGTTTGTAAGTGGGGGTGTATATTGATGCATCCTAATTCCTATTTCACAATCAAATGGCCAAACTCAGTTAAGATGATCAACAGGTGGCTAAACCTTCAACACAAGGTTTTCACATAAATACTCCAAAGAAAAAAAAGTCTGGCTTAGGTTTCAGTACAAAAAGCAAAGCCAACCGAAAATTAGGAAACTCTAATAAACTAGGAAGGAAAAGATTAAATGTCAAAACAAATTAATTATGACCACCAAATAAAAAAATAAAAAAAAAAGTGTGCATATAATTAAAAGTTCACGCCAATTGGGTCGGGTCAAGACTAGATGCTCCATCATCATATACTTTTGTGTGGGTGTGTGTGTGTGTGGGTGTGTATATCTATATAAGTGTGTGTGTAAAGTATTTTTAGTTTTCCACTGTCTCTCTATAAAAAAAAATTAGATTTTTTGTTATTGAGAAAGATGCTAACTGAGAGAGAGGGTGAAGGAAAGTAAGTGAGGAAGGAGGGTGGAAGAGAGAAAAAGGGAGAGAGTTCTACTTTTAGATTTGATCCATGAATCATCTATGTGGTAGTGGTATAGAAGAAATTATGGATAAATCCGTAAGTTAGATGGTCCAGGGACGAAAAGCATGCAAAACTCTCATTTAAGGGAGTATCCGAGTAATAAAAAGATGAGGCGATTTGATTTAAATAAAGCACCATAACAGCAAAACAAACAAAAGAAGAAATATAGAAAGTTGGTATAATAATACAATATACCTCTCGTTTATCATTTAAGACAATAGCTCCAACACGTGCTATATGTGAAGCATTTGCAGGGATGGGATTTATTGTTTTAGGAATCCAGTAAAGGAGCATCAGGTACTTGGGTTCAGCATGGTGGTACACGAAACCCTCCTGCAAGTTCCAATAACAATGTATTTCAGGAAGGGAAAAAAATCACTGTATTAATTATCTAATCAGTAATCACCATGTATGAGGATGACCTTTAACTTAGAATGATATCAGTTTCTACTCATAAATTAATCCAACAGTCACTAGATAGTAGATGCCTACCTTAACTGCAGTGTCCACAAGATTTGATAGCTCAATTGGCAGTTTAATCCAAACACCCTTCTTCCCCTGTCAAACCCAAACCCAAACACATCTCAGAATTACAAAAATGGAAAGCTAATAATTAATAAAACCCCAACCCAACAAGGTGTACCTGTGATCTCCAATGCGCCATTGAACTTTTAAGCAGTGTACAAAAGACATCTGAGACCATATGCTCCTTCATCTCTACCATCACACCTCCAAACTCATCATTGCTTGCAGGTAGTTGTTGTTGGACATCATTTTCAGCTCCATTTTCGATTGTCAATTGGTCCATCAAAGTATCAAACCAACAGGCTTACATGAATTCTTACACTCCTACTTGGAAAGATACTTCAAATTCCAACCCCAGTATTATCAACATAATTCAACATGCCTGCACAAATCCATACACAAAAGGATTCGAAAGTTCAACCATCCAGGCATTGAATAGACAACAAGGATTCTAAAGGAAGGTAATTCTCACAAATTACCCTTTTATTTAACTACAACAGCAGTCATGCGATTGATTGAGCAACTAATGACTCTTCCCACAAGCAAACAAAGATATTGTAAAACACTTTACACTTCGGACTTCACACTAACTACTAAACATGCTGATGTTGCTTTTGTATTTAATCACAAATCATCCTAGTGTTTTTGTAGTTAAGTGAGGCTGCTTGTTCAAACTATTCTAAATTTACCCAAATCATTTCTTACTGTTCCTGCCCCAAACACACACATACACAGAAACTCAATGTAATCTAAAAATTAGTTACTAATGCGAGCAATGATTTCAGGGATATGAGTAGCCATATCCAGAATTAGAACTGCAACATGAACTTCGAACAGTAGAATAAAAGCGGGGTCGGGGATACCTACCTGTAAGACGATAACAGCAACGACAAGAGATGCATTGTAGATCTCAATGCAGAAATGGAGGATTAGGGTTAAGCGACTAACACTAATGTTTACGTACTGAATGAAGCTATGAAGGAAGGATTCACCGTCGTATGTGTAGCCGGTACTAGCCATTGAAGACACTCGAAGACTTGGAGCGCCATTATTGCAAAAAATTCCAACGTGGGCCTGGGCTGGGCTCTAGCGGTTAGGACTAGGAGACAAGATTTCGTGGAAAAAAGTACAGACTACAAGTCGTGCGTCGTGCGCGTCGTGCGTCGTGACTGGTGACTGGTGACTGGTGAGTGTGCTATTCGACAATACATGGACGTAACTCGTAAGAGCTGACGAGGCACCCGACATTGAGCAAAAGTAGTGGCACAAAATAAAAGAAGCGGCGTGTAAACTGGATTGTGAAAAACGGGGTGTTGTTATTATTAGGCCGGAGGTTGTGGTGTTACCGAAACCGTATTCTCTCTCCTGTCATATAAGCGTCATGTTATTTTTTACCATTCAAATGTGGTTTGTTGCCGCACCAAGGGAGTGGTGTCACACATTCCTTTTTTTTGTGTTTTTTTAAAACTATTTTAATTTAATATAACTTTTATTTAACTATTTTAATTTAATAAAACTTCTATTTTAATAAAAAAAAAACATAAATTTTCATTACTTGAAAATTAAAAAAAAAAACATTATATTGCATTACCAAAAAAATAAAAATAAAAAATAAAACACAAAAACCACACACATGACATTTAAATAATCCTATAAACTTAAAAAACACAAATAAAATAACTAAAGCAAACTACATAAAGTCGTTCTCCGAGAACTCGTCTTCGGGTCATCCGGTGGATCCAAATTAAGGTTAATGTTTTGAACTCCGTAAATGTGTTCCACCAAGTCATTGCGAAGATTGTGAAATATTTCAGTACAACGTATCTCTGCTCTCTTCTTTATATATACTCTTCGCCACCAATTTCTATTGATTGTATCTCTGGTATGGTTTCTTCCTCGTCAAACGCACATATCGCTCTTCCTTCGTCTTCGATAATCATGTTATGCAATATAAGACATGTATACATGATTTCTTGAAGTTTTTCCTCGCCTAAATAAGTTGCTGGTTTTTTCAATAAGAACCACCGTTTCTTCAGAGCTCTAAAAGCACGCTCAACATCCATCCTAGCTCTTTCTTGAGCTCTCTTGAATTTCTTTCGTCTAGAACCATGTGGAGCTGTAAACGATTTAACAAACACAGCATACTCAAGATAGATTCCATCAACCAGATAATAACCATACTTATATGGCGTTCCACGCACTTGAAAAGAAGAATCTGGTGCGGATCCATCGTATATGTTGTTAAATATTGGTGAACGATTAAGAATGTTGATGTCGTTAATCGAACCAGGAGAACCAAAAAAAGCATGCCAAATCCACATATCTTGTGATGCAACTGCTCCAAGTATGACCATTGGGTGACCATGATCACCTCGGGTAAATTGCCCATGATATGTTGTAGGGCAATTTTCCCATGCCCAATGGACTATGGAGACAATCTAAGCTTCCTAGCATTTCAGAAAACCCATGCACACTAGCATGATGAGCTTGCAATTGCAGGATGTCATTACGTGTAGGTTTACGTAAATATTTTGGACCATAAAACCGAATCACAGTTTTGCAGAAAAAATGGAGACTATCTCGTGCGATCCTAGCAGACATCCTAAAACTTTCGTCTAACGCATCAGGCGGAATGCCATATGCTAACTGACGAAGTGCGGCCGTACATTTTTGTAAGGGAGTGAAACCGGGTGTACCTCTAGCATCGTAGCGTTGTTGGAAAAAACTGCACTCCCTCGTTACATCTTCAACTATACGTTTGAATAAACCTTTGAGCATTCTGAAACGCCTACGAAAATAATACCCTTGGTAAGTGGCATTATCTGCAAAATATTCTTGCACCAAACGTTGGTTGTCTTCTTCATGATTTCGTGAAATATATCTTCGTGTTCTCCGTTGAGAACTTGCAGCTGCATTGTTACACACAACGTTGTATGTTTGTTCCGCCACTTGAACACACGCAACAGCGGTATCAAAAATAGTCTGAAATTCTTCAAAAGATGAAGAATATGACATTTTTGAGAGACTGGTGATTTTTTTTTAAATTTTTTTTTGAGAGAGAAAAGATTGTGTTGTGAAAAAAAAATGAAGTTAATATGTATATATAGGAAAGAAAAAGCAAAAGAAAAAAAAAATAAATAGTCAACAACCACCGGCAATCCTTCCCAATTTTTCTCAGCCAATCACAGAACACAGCCTTGAAGGACCGCACTGCGGCCAAGACCGCACCAGACCGCGGTCTGGGGGCGGTGTTCCAGGTCCATGTGGCACAAAGTGTGGTCTCGGATCGCACCCATACCATGTAGTCTTATAAAACCATTTTTACTAGATATATATATATTTTTTTAATCAAGACATAAAGGAACATTATATAGTAATAAATTCAATACATATCGATTGAAGGCAAACGGGCAAAAAGCTGTGCCGCTAACCCTTTTTGGATTGCAAAACCTATTATTTTGAAAACAACATTTGTGGATCTAGGAGATATGACATTAGAATGCATGACCCGTTGGACTCTGTTAAGGAGCTCCACCGCCTCTGGTGCGAGAAAACCAAATCTATTGAATGCAAAAGGAACAAACACATGTTGATTTTCTCTACATGCATTGTCGTGCTTTACCACTTTGCACGCAGCGGCTTTCAAAGCGGCATGCCCAGCTGCGAAACCTCCGCTCCCCAAACCAACGAGAGGAGATACTAGATTAAAATTGTAACATCCAAAATTTCAAAACAATTAAAACTTTTCAAAGTCACCCATGTTATTAACGTTGTTACAAAAAGGTTTTCAATACATTATTAAACAGAGTAATTTCCCAGGTTCATATCATAAAACACCAACGCGAGGAACGGTACGATCACGCCTTTGCCTTGCCACAGACTCTTGAGAACCTGAAACATAAAACCACAACTGTAAGCCCGAAAGCTTAGTGAGATACCCCCAGAATACCAACCACATATACGCCTTTCCAGGCCCTGACCTTCCGGTCCATGTGTCTCAGGGGACTTCCGTCCCTGCTGGGTAAACCTTCCGGTCCTACCCACGCCGACCTTCCGGTCCATCACACAACATAATCGCCTTCCGGCCCATAACATATTGCCTTCCGGCCCATAACATATCGCCTTCCGGCCCACAAGCATAAAATGCATATATAAAATAACAAACAATCATATAGCAGTTCATAGGCAACAATCGATCAACAGATCACATATCATAGCATTACTCTAACAAGATACCGGTCTAGCCGGTCACTATCATAACATTACTCTATGAATCATTCAACATACTAAATGCATACATACGCCTTTCCAGGCCATGACCTTTCGGTCCACATAGTAATGCCTTCCGGCCCATAACATATATTGCCTTCCGGCCCATAACATATAACAACTGACAACTACCCGGATTTCCATCCAATAAAAGGGTTGGCATTGATGCCATAAACCCTAGCGATATAGTGAGGATAACTCACCTCGAAACTGCCGACTGAACAGATAGCTCAAGCTGCTCCGATCACTGATACGATCTCCACCTCTGGATAGTCACCAATGCACTGAACTCAAACAATAACAACGATTACCAAAAATACCCCTGGAACCACTGGTCAATCCTTGGTCAAAGACAAGGTCAAAGTCAACCCCTGACTGACCCTACTCGCCGAGTCAACCCTATGACTCGCCGAGTCCCCACACTCAGAACTGCACTTAACCCGCGACCTAACTCGCCGAGTCACCCCAAGACTCGCCGAGTTCAACGACTCTGAGTCCACTCGCCCTTGACTCACCGATTCCTTAAGATTCCTTTTCTACACGTCGAGTATCCCCTTATTGCTCGACGAGTTCCTCCTGGAAGAATCGCGGGGCCACCCCGACTCAACTCGCCGAGTCTGAAGAACAACTCGACGAGTCCCAGTCAATCTCCAAGCTACTCGCCGAGTCTGTTCATCAGACTCGTCGAGTCCATGCCATGCAGTCGATCAAACTGCTTCCTGAGATAAGTATTGTCCCGAAATACACAAGCATGGGACCTTCTGGACCTCTAAGGTCCTAATACAGGGTTATAGTCGTTTGGGGGACTAGGGTAACACTTAATCTAATCACAAAGGGGGTCCATAAACCCTAATTCCATGACACATCAACATAGCAGAGCATAATTCGAATTCTTACCTGAATAATGTGCCCTCTGTGTCCCCAAATCCTCAGAACGTGACTCCCTTGCTATTCCTTTAGCCAAGCCCTTCTCTTCCTTGCACCACAACCCTTCCAAGATCAACAATGGCCCTTAAACTTTGCTCCAGATGCCCCCAATCGATTTAGGGTTCTTCTCAGAAGGCCAAAATGAACAATGGCGGCCAATAAGTGCCTCTTATACATTCCAACCTGAACGGTTAGGGTTTTCACCAAACAGTGCAGACTCGCCGAGTCCATATCTGGACTCGTCGAGTCCAGTCGCGAACCCGCGGCCCGGTCTGCGATCCTACTCGGCGAGTCTAGGCTCCAACTCGCCGAGTCCCTTCTTAAAACACCCCCAAATCATAGTTATATCGATATTTGAAATTCCGGGCTGTTACAAAAACCCAATTTGATATCACGTGAAACATGATTATATATTACATAATTGATAAATTATTACCCTTCGTCACAATATTATTGTCCATAGACAAAAAAACACACAAATTAAGAAAAACATTAATTACCACTAAGTCACTAACTTTATATAATAAAATGGTAGTTTTGTCCTTATTTTGCATTTAATGTTCCATTAAATTCTTAGTTGGTTAAGTAATAATGAATGATTATTTATTTATTTTTAGAAGTGGACTATTATTTTGGGACAATCCAAAAATGAAAGATGGACTATAATTTTGGGATGGAGGGAGTATTACATAAGGGTGACAATTTATGACACGACACGACAAAAATACACGACACAAAACCAAATTGAAACGAAACTGAAATTTGAATTTGTGTTCGTGTCGTATTCATATTAACTGTAAAAAACACGATGTCGTGTCGTATCGGGTTCGTGTTCAAAATTTGACACGAAATTGACACAATTTAGCAATTCTTTATCGTGTTTTTTGTGTTTGTCGTGATATATTTGATAAAATATTCATTAAATAAACAAGTATTTAGTATATGTTATATTTTTCGTGTCGTGTCGTGTTTTTCGTTTTTTAATTCGTTCGTTTTCGTGTTAGTTAAAAAAACACGACATCGTGTCATTTCGTTTTCGTGTCACATAAAGCCTTGTCGTGTTGTGTCGTGTCAGACAGAAACACGAAACGATAGCACAATTTGTCACCCCTAATATTACATAATTGATAAATTATTATTATATGTAACACTTTATTTTATTCATTCCTTTAACTTACTTTTATATTTTCACTTTCTTATATATATATATATATATATATATATATATATATATATATATATATATATATATATATATATATATATATATATATATATAATATGTGTAAAAATACACGAGTTTATTAAAAATAAAAGTTTAATTTAAAATTATAAGCATTAATAAATAAAGTAATTAATTTAATACATACTCTAGGAGATTTGAAACTAAAAAGAAAAAATATTCAAAGAGCATTTATTTTGATATTTAATTTAATGATCTACCTTACATATATATAAATCTTATTAAAATTTGGATTTTAAATTTAAGAAAAATGAAAAATACAAAAACAAGTGGAAAAAAATAATTCAAAAAATTCTAGAAAATGACATGTGTCAAATTCAATAAGAACATGATATTTGGTAAAAATGGTTTTTTTATTTATTAGGTTATATATATATATATATATATATATATATATATATATATATATATATATATATATATATATATAGAGAGAGAGAGAGAGAGAGAATTAAGTTCATATAAAAACACTATTTAAAGTGAGAACGTAAGAACATTTCTCAACTAATCATTTTATTTAACTTATTTAATAAAATTAATTAATTAAATTAGCCAACAAAGGGCATTTTTGGTTTTTTACACAATGTCATTAATATCATCATTAATTTTGAAACCATATTATTATGGAAATAGTTTTATGAATCCATTATTATGGAAACTAGGTGTAATACCCGTGTAATATACGGGTTTTATTAAAAATAAAAATTTAATATCAATATTCAAACATTAAATTTAATATCAATATTAATTTTAGAGCTCTCATTAATTATGACATTTATTACATTATAATATATCATTCTTTTTCAAGGAAGCATTTATTTCTCTCAATATTGTAACTGAAATAAGTTATGATATGTGAACAAATTAGAAAATTACATGTGGAAATAAATAAATTCTAAAAATCTATTAAAATGTCATGTGTCCAAATAAATGAGATAATGACATGTGGCAGAAAATGAGTTTTATTTATTAGTATAGATAGTTTTATCTCCCACTTTCCTTCCCTAATTAAGGTTCGTATATAATTCTATGTTTTCTTGTTTTTATGTATTTGAGAGAGTTTTGATTCTCAAAATGGATTATAAGCACAAAATTAATGGATCAATTTGTTCCTCGTAAAACAATGATCAATACATGAAGTTTATGATTATTTTTATTTTATTATATGATCATTGTTCTAGTGAATTTATTTTGACAACAATGGTTCGTCGGTTTGATGTTCGTGTTATAAGTCATCAAGATTTGTTGCACATTAGTATAATTAAAAAATTATTTATTCTTTATGGTCTGATAATTATGAACTTATTTATCATTGTTTTAATTTTATCATTGTTTTAATTATATCATTGGTTGCTTTTCTTGTTACGCATAAAGAGTTTAAATAAAATTAATTTTTAATGCTTTTATAAACATTCTAAACACTTTTGATTCATAAAATTGTATGTTTTTTTTTTCAAGTAGTCTGATATTGAGTTGGTAATAATTACTACGATTGGGAATGTTTCCACATGTTAAGTTATTTTATACTATATTCTAACTTGATTACTTTTGATGTTATTTACATTTGGATCTTCTATTATGATTATTGTTAAATTCTATACATTTTACTGACTTATGTTGATAATCTGTCATGAATTTTTACATACATCTTACTGTTTATGTTTTTTTGTGTACTTACAGGTTAAATGAATTCAACAGAAGAAATATAGTCACTAGCAAGAAAGAAACATACTCAAGAGAAAATAAGAACAACATAATCTAGTAGAATAAATAGAAAATATGTAAATTTATTCTCTTGTATGCATATTTTTTTTGTATAATTTCATCTTTCTATATAAGTGAATACTTAAAAATTGAATTGTTATGTAAATTGTATGTGCTTATATTCTATTATGTTTGCTTAATAACCGAATCTTTATCCTTCAAGTGCACAGTTGGATATGTCCTTTTCTTTATTAAAATTTTAAATTGTATATGTTTATATTCTATTATGAATGCTACTGGCCTGATTGTTGTTTATTAGTTTAATTTTATGTTGAATCATGTTTTTTTTTCGATTCAAGCATAAGCTAGAGTTACTCCATGAATATTTACGTGTGTGTATATTCTGTCATGAATATGCATATTGTATGTGTATTTATATTTTGTCATGAATATGTATCACCTGTTATATATGTAAAGTGTATATATGTATATTCTATCATGAATATTGATCACTCATTCTATATGTAAACTTATGTGTGTATAACTTATATTCTATCATGAATATGCATGTCCTTTTAGAAATGATTATATGCACCAACATTTGGATACAAATTTTGAACTACAAATTTTGAAGTATAAATTTTGTTGTCTCAATTGAATGTGGACACGTATTTCATGAATTTCTTAGTACGTCTTCTTTTAAAAGAATCAAGTCTTAATATACTTACCAATGATTTACTCGTATTACACCATTCTTAAAATTATCAAATTATTTTTTATCAGTCTCATAAACAGCAACAATCATGTACTTTTGGTTAACTTGTATTTTAATTCACACAATTAATCTAGAATACAAACTATTCCATCGTGAATTGAGATTTCACATATGATATTCACTGTTTATTACATGTAAATTCAAAATAATATAAAATTGTATTTGCATTCACTTTCACTTTATTAATAAATAAATAAAAACAACATAATCTAGTAAGATTATCCCCATTAAGATACTTTGTTTCACTTGGAGAGCTGCACAAGGTCGTATCCCATCTGCTACAGCACTAAAGCATCGTGGCATGAATATCGATTCAACACATTATAGCTCATGTATCGGAGGAGTTGAATGCGCTGATCACATTCCCATCGGTTGTCTATACGCAAGTTATATAAGAGATAAAAATTTTGAATGGCTCGGAATAAAAAAAGCAAATTTCAATAATGTTGGTGACCTACTTCAATTTGCAGCCTCATGGGGTCGATGCCCCAAGAAACGTATTAAACTACTATGTATATGCTACGGATTGATATGGAGTCTTTGGAAAACCAGGAATGACAGATTATTTTGTGGAGTTGCTACCACAACATCCAGGGGATTGATAACATCAAATCGTTAACATATTTATGGCTCAAGTGTAGGGGTAATGGTATTACTGGTGATTGGATAGATTGGAATTCCTCCCTTCTTTCCCATATGTAATAACTTTAAAAACTATTTCTTTTGTTTTCTTGTTTTGCCCTTGCATAGTTTCTTGCTAGGTTTCAGGTTCTATTAATATATTTTGCCGTTTCTAAAAAAAACACAATAGGTTGAAAACATAAACGTGGGAATTTTTTAGTGACAATCGGTTATGTTTGACAATCCATCCCAATTTCCTTATTTATCTGGTGTATATTTGTAACAACCATAAAATTCACAACCAATTTAAACTTTTCAAAAACAACCATATTCATTAAGTTATTACAAAAAAGTTTTCAATTCATTTATTATCAGAGTATCCTAGAAACATCAACATAAAACTGAGGAGCGGTACGATCACACCTTCGCCTTGCCACAATCTCCTGAAGTGCCTGAAACAATACACTGAAACTGTAAGCCCGAAAGCTTAGTGAGTTACCCCCAAAATACTACATACATCACATACGCCCTTCCAAGCCATAACAACATGTACGCCCTTCCAGGCCATAATAGCACATATGCCCTTCCAGGCCATAACTCCATAGGATCTTCCGATCCATATGTCTCAAGGGATTTCCATCCCATAACTCTGTTGACCTTCCGGTCCATACTCTGTTGACCTTCCGGTCCATATCATCTTGACCTTTCGATCCTTACCATACATAGCATACATAGCACATACATATCATATAACCGCATATAACATGATGACCTTCCGGTCCATAACATACGGCTCATATCGTAACATAACACATACAGGTCTCATAACATCTAACAACATTCTAACTCGCTGATCCATCAGAGTGACTCATCGAGTTCCTTCGAATCCCGATCAATCCTTAAGGGCCACCCGTCGAGTTTCCTCCTTGCAACTCGACGGTTACACACGCATGCCTATCCAAGGAAAAATCCATCCGACTCGCCGAGTTGTTCTTCAACTCGTCGAGTTTTATGGTGATCTTCATCGGACTCGCCGAGTTGTTTATCCAACTCGCCGAGTTCAATGACCATCTTCATGTGACTCGTCGAGTCATCCTTGCGACTCGCCAAGTCCATCCAGTCCTCTTTCCATACAGACTTGATTTGAGCCATGCAGCGGCTCCAAATCACAGATCCAAGCTTTTAGAGCATACTTACCACGTAAAGTTGCAAACTTTACGTACATACATGGTTTTAAAGGCTCCAAATGTGTATTTTAAGTTCTTAATGGAGCTTCTAGTCCAAGAGGGACTTCAACCACAACAAATACAACAACTATATGACTCTAATACCCACGGAGGGTCCAGATCTGAAGTTACAACTCCAGATCTAGCCCATAGCTCAACATCCCAACTTAAAAATCCATAAAAAGCCCTATAACTCAACAAGAGGAAAGAAAAGGAAGTAAGAATGACACTTTGATACTTTCAAAAGATGCTAGCTGAGGCAAAACCCGTTTCCCCCTCCTTTCTTGCTTCAATTTCCTTTGCACTCTTAGCTTCCTTCCTCCAAAATCCTTTTTTCCAAGCTTCAAACCCACACCAAGGCACACACACACGAATTAGGGTTTTAAGGGATCTCAAAGACTGTAAGGGAACCCAAAGGAGGTTGAGGCTCCTTTAAATAGGGGTGCAAACCCCAGGATTTAGGGTTTCATCTACCAGCTCCTACTCGCCGAGTCCCAATAGTGGACTCGCCGAGTAGGTCACTAAACACGCGTTCTCACCCCGCTGCTAGTCGACGAGTATGTCAACCAGCTCGTCGAGTAGAGCTTTATCTAGAAATTCTTAATAAATAAATACCTGAGGATCGGGGTGTTACAATTCTCCCCCACTTGAACTAGACTTCGTCCTCGAAGTCCCCTGAAGAAAACAATATCGGGTAATGCTCGTGCATTTCCGCTTCCGGCTCCCACATAGTTCAGGCGCTCATCGACCTGAATGTCATCCAGCGATACCACTGCCTCCTGATCCTTGACGCACTTTCGCAATTGCGAGACATTAAATGTGTTGTGGATCCGACTAAGTTCCTCCGGAAGCTCTAGCCTATAAGCCACTTTGCCAACCCTGGCAACAATCCTGAATGGCCCGATGAATCGGGGACCCAATTTTCCCCTCTTCCTGAAACGGATCACACCCTTCCAGGGTGAGACCTTCAGGAGAACCATGTCACCCACATGAAATTCCAACTCAGATCGGCGTCGATCGGCATAACTCTCCTGTCGGCTCTGAGTGGTCTGCAGCCGCTGTCTAATCTGCTGTATCATCTTGGTAGTTTGTAGAACTATCTCCGTCCGACCCATCACCCTGTGCCCAACCTCGCCCCAACAGACTGGGGTCCTACACTTCCGCACATACAACAACCCGAAAGGTGGGGCACCAATACTGGAATGATAGTTGTTGTTGTAGACGAACTCTACAAGCGGTAGGTGGGAATCCTAACTCCCACCGAAATCAATGATGTACGCCCTCAACATATCTTCGAGGGTCTGAATGGTCCGCTCACTTTGCCCATCAGTCTGCGGATGGAATACTGTACTGAAATGTAGTCTCGTACCTAGTTCCTCGTGGAACTTCTGCCAAAAACGGGAAGTAAATCGGACATCCCGATCGGAAACTATGGAAACTGGAACCCCATGGCGACAGACAATCTCGCGGACGTATAGGTCGGCCAACTTCTCCGCCGACAAACTCTCCTGTATAGCTAGGAAATGGGCACTCTTGGTCAATCGATCCACAATGACCCATATAGCGTCGAATCCCTTTTTCGTCTTCGGAAACTTTGTGATGAAATCCATCGTAATCCGTTCCCATTTCCACATAGGAATCTCCAAGGGCTGCGACTTACCATGCGGCCTCTGGTGTTCGACCGTGACCATTCTGCAGGTCAAGCACCTCTCAACGTACCTAGCGATATCCCGCTTCATACCAGGCCACCAATAACTCAAACTCAAATCTCGGTACATCTTGGTAGCCCCCGGATGAATAGAAAAACGAGACTTATGAGCCTCCTCCATCACTGTCTGCCTAACTTCTCCGGTCATCGGAACCCAAACCCGACCATATCGGGTCAGTAGCCCACGGCTATCCTGAACAAACCGGGCGCTTTCGCCCTTAATCCTTTCCAATTTCCCGTTCTCTAGTTTCATACCCTCGATCTGAGCATCTCTAACCAAACCCACCAGTGGGGAATCCACCGTTATCCTCATACATCTGGCTAGAGTAGAAGACCCAGCTGACTTGCGGCTTAGGGCATCCGCAACCACATTCGCTTTTCCAGGATGGTAAAGGATCTCACAATCATAGTCCTTCACTACATCCAGCCACCTGCGCTGCCTCATATTAAAGTTCGGCTGATCCATAATGTGCCTCAAACTCTTGTGATTCGTGTATATGGTACAACGGACCCCGTACAGATAGTGCCTCTATATCTTGAGAGCAAAGACCACCGCTCCCAAATCAAGATCGTGTGTGGGGTATCTCGTCTCATGCGGCTTCAACTGCCGCAATGCATAAGCTATCACCCGCCCCCTCTGCATGAGGACTGCCCCTAAGCCTGCGATGGACGCATCACAATATACCACGAAATCCTCCACTCCCTCAGGGAGTGTCAACACTGGCGCCTCACATAACCGTTGCCGGAGGGTCTCAAACGCCCTCTGTTGCTCCTGGCCCCACTGGAAATCCACTCCCTTCCTCGTTAGACGAGTGAGGGGTACAACAACCTTGGAGAAATCATGAATGAATCCCCGATAATACCCTGCTAAGCCTAGAAAACTCCTGATGTCGAAGGGAGATCTCGGAGTCTCCCACTGCATAACCGCCTCCACCTTGGCCGGATCGACCAAAATCCTATCCTGGTTAACGAGATGTCCAAGAAACTAAACCTCCCGCAACCAGAACTCACACTTCGAGAACTTGGCATAAAGTCGTTCTCGTCGTAGCACCTCTAACAGCTCCCTGAGGTGCTCCTCATGCTGCTCTCGGGTCTTGGAATACACCAAGATATCATCTATAAACACAATGACCGAGCGATCAAGCCTCGATCTGCAGACTCGGTTCATCAGATCCATGAACACCGCTGGCGTGTTGGTGAGTCCAAACGGCATCACCACGAACTCGTGATGACCATAACGAGTCCGAAATGCGGTCTTCTCCACATCTTCCTCCCTCACCCTGACATGGTGGTAACCTGATCTCAAATCAATCTTGGAAAACCAAGATGCACCCTGCAGCTGGTCGAAGAGATCATCTATCCTCGGGAACGGATAACGGTTCTTTACCGTTAACTTATTCAACTCCCTATAGTCAATGCACATCCTGTGCGAACCATCCTTCTTCCTGACGAAGAGGATCGGTGCTCCCCAGGGTGAGCTACTCGGACGAATAAACTGCTTACCCAGCAGTTCCTGCAACTGAGATGACAACTCTTGCATCTCTGGCGGTGCCAAACGGTACGACACCTTGGCGATAGGGGCCGCACCTGGCACTAGATTAATCCTAAACTCAACCTGCCTCACCGAAGGCACTCCAGGTAATTCCTCCGGAAATACATCAGCAAACTCTCTAACCACAGGGACCTCTGAAACTGAGAGCTGCTCTCTAACCCGCGTATCTACCACATACGCCAAATAACCGGCACACCTGTGCTGAATATACTGTCGAGCCCTGGCCGCCGAACAGAACCCTGATCCCGACCTGGTGCCCTCACCATATACCACCATTTCTCCCCCACTTGGGGTTCGAACCACCACCCGCTGTCCCTCACAGTCGATCATGGCGCCAAAAAGGCTAAGCCAATCCATTCCCACAATCACGCATACATCCCCCATGGGGATAGGAATCAAATCTATCATGAAAGACACTCCGAAAATCTCCAACTTGCATCCTCGGTAGACTGAAGAAGCAGAAACCCCGTGCTCGTTGGCGATTGAAACTCGCAACGGGCACTCAAGATCATCTATCAACACAATGAACCCTCTAGAGAAGGTCTGAGATACGAAAGAACGACTCACCCCCGAGTCAAATAAAACCAAAGCAGGCAAAGAATTTACTAAAAACGTACCTGATCATAGGTACAACCAATAAGCATAGCACAAATACAATAACTGAGATAGAGAATAGAAACATACCAGAAACCACATTCGGTGCTGCCTTGGCCTCCTCGGCCGTGAGCTGGAAGGCGCGACCCTAAGCCTTCGGAGGCTCCATATTGACTGGCCTCCCATCTCCAATCCTCACAGTAGCTAGAAAGGAACCCTACGCCGGCTTGGCGGTGAGTTGCGGATAGTTGGTCTTTACATGACCAACCTGATGACAATGGAAACAAATCCTCATATTTGCTGGAGGGGCGGACTGGCGACAGTCCCTGGCATAGTGCCCCTCCTTGCCACACTTGTGGCACCCACCTCCTGCTCGACAAACCCCTGAATGAGCATTGCCACACTTTCCACAAGTGCGGCTCTGATGACCCCCAGACCGTGTATCAGCGGTTTTTGACCGCTTAGGCGCCGGCTGAGACTGTGTCGGTGCCTGACGCTGCTCCTTCAGCTGCAACTCTATCTCCAACTCACACCGCCGCGCGACTTCTTGTAGGTCCAGGAGGGTATCATATCGTTGAGTAGACACAAACTGTCGAATATCCCGTCTTGAGCATACTCAGAGAACGAGTCATCTGAGACTGCTCTGAAGCAAACTTCGGGCAAAACATAGCCCTCTCCGTGAACATACGGGTAATCTCCATCACATACTCCCCATCCTGTCTCAAGGTCAAAAACTCCTGAGCAAGCTGCTCCCGTTCCACGCGCAGAACGTAGCGGGTGCGAAACATATCCCGGAACTGCTCCCATGTAATAGCAACCCTCTGATCATCAGTATACAACCCAGTCGTCAGCCTCCACCAGTCCTTCGCCCCAAGCCTCAACAGGTTCAGGGCACACCTGACCTTCTGGTCAGCAGGGCATGAACACGTGAAGAAACATCTATCCACGTCAGATAACCACCTCACAGCCCGAATGGCATCCTGTGTACCATCAAATGTCGGGGGCTTCGTATTGTCGAAGTCCTGGTACTGGAAAACCCTACCGGCTCCTCCTCCTCCAACCCCTGCAGCAGTTACAGCCGAAGTGGCTGCAGCGGCAGCAGTCTCTGCTAGAGTGGCATACCGCTCATCAAAATACTCGACCATCGCGGTCTTAATCGACCCAAACATCTCTGGCAATTGCGCTCGGACGCAGCAACAATCTCATCGTGCATGATCTCCCGAATTCGGGCATCCAACTCCTCAGTCCCTATCTGAACCACGGGCTCATGTGCTACCGGCACCTCCAATCCTCCATCTCCTGACCCTGATCCTGATCGTGATCCTAATCCGGACCCCGAAGCAACACGTCTCGTCACCACCATACTGAAAACACACTCAATGTCTCAGACAGATCATATAATGACGGAAGACCAATTACCCTCAATCCCTAGGGGTTGTGACTTCCTTGATACGCGTATGGGTCCTGTGCTTTCAGTAGTATGGGCCCCTACTACCTTCCACACCTACCCATATTTGTCTCAAGTATCACCACAACGCCCTAAGTTGTATTTAACGTAATATGCATTCAACCCTCACTAACAGGGGACATCGCCTAACTAGCAACTGATCCTGTAGTTCCGCACCACTCACATATCCATGAAACTTTCACCATCCCCTGCAGCGCTAGTGTACACTGGCTGCACATAGTGCTGGACCCAATAGACTTTCGAATATTCGATCCTACTCTAAGGTCGAATCGGACATTCTCAGGCTATAAGATCTTGACTATCCACAGCCGTGGTGCATACACTAAACATCTACAGTTATTATGTCAATCCCATATACAAGAAACCCTAGGCTAATAGGTATCATACAATCAGGCCAATCTATCATGCGATTCCTGAAAATACCTAGCCTAGCACTAGCATGCTGTTCTAATCATATCAGAATATTAAATAACTGTATGGTATTTTAGGGCTTACTTACAGGCTCCGGCTGATCGTATCCTCTGCATCCTCCATCCTTTATTTTGAAAACCATTTTTAAAACTTATTTCCCAAAAATCTCCTCGGTTTGAGACTGGATTCACACAAGTGTTCCTCCAATTCGCTCAAACCAAGGCTCTGATACCAACTTGTAACACCCATAAAATTTACGCCAAATTTAAACTTTTAATACTAACAAAAAGTCAAATAGTAATTGTTTTCACAAAACATTTCCAATTCATTTATCATCAGAGTGTCCCAAAATAGATCATGAGGATGAGGAGCGGTACGGTCACACCTTCGCCTTCCCTCGCTCTCCTGAAGTACCTGAAACAATAAACTGAAAACTGTAAGCCCGAGGGCTTAGTGAGCTACCCCCAAAATACCAATACCATACTGGCAGAAACCATAGCCATAACGATCAATCAAACAACATACATACTGGGCCATCGGCCGGACTGGTCCGCCCTGCTGGGCCTACAGTCTAACTGAATCCATCCTAAGCCTTCGGCATGATTGATCCGTCGCGTGGGCCTACAGTCTCCCGGACCGCTCAGAGGGTATATTGGCCTTCAGCACAAAGCAGGACCGCCTCAACCCAACCAACAAGCAACTAACCATGTACGCATACTATCATATATTGGCATATACACATAGCAAACATATCTATCTCATTGACCATCAATCATAGAGTTTCACTCATAACTAGAGTATCGACCTAACAGGTCACTAACATAGCAATCCTTACGGATCATAAAAGCATAACATACTATCTATCATGTTCCGATCTAATAGATCAAAATCATATGTAGCATACCATAACAACCGATCTAACCGATCCCTAGTATAACAACCATCCTAAATAGGATAAATTCTAGCAAAGCAATAACATAACACCCATCCTAAACCAGGATAAAATCTAGCATGGCAATAACAAAGAAACCATCCTAAACCAGGATGTAAATCATAAAGGGTCGGCCTTGGTGCCGTAGATCCTATCGATATAGTGAGGATAACTCACCTCGCATATGCCGATTGAAATGCAAACTCCAACTATCGGATCACTTGACACCGGCTCCACCACTTATAACCATAACACAATATACTCATAAGTTCTTACTCTTATGAGACACCCCATAACCTCTTAGAAATTCCTGATCAACGTCAGAGTCCTCAGTCAAGGTCAACAGTCCATGTTGACCTCAACTCGCCGAGTGCACTCGGCCACTCGCCGAGTTCATGGAGCACATTCCAACTCGCCGAGCCATCGGAGTGACTCGTCGAGTTCCTTCGAATCCCGATCAATCCTTAAGGGTCACCCGTCGAGTTTCCTCCTTGCAACTCGACGGTTACACACGCATGCCTATCCAAGGAAAAATCCATCCGACTCGCCGAGTTGTTCTTCAACTCGTCGAGTTTTATGGTGATCTTCATCGGACTCGCCGAGTTGTTTATCCAACTCGCCGAGTTCAATGACCATCTTCATGTTACTCGTCGAGTCATCATTGCGACTCGCCAAGTCCATCCAGTCCTCTTTCCATACAGACTTGATTTGAGCCATGCAGCGGCTCCAAATCATAGATCCAAGCTTCTAGAGCATACTTACCACGTAAAGTTGCAAACTTTACGTACATGCATGGTTTTAAAGGCTCCAAATGTCTATTTTAAGTTCTTAATGGAGCTTCTAGTCCAAGAGGGACTTCAACCACAACAAATACAACAACTATATGACTCTAATACCCAAGGAGGGTCCAGATCTGAAGTTACAACTCCAGATCTAGCCCATAGCTCAACATCCCAACTTGAAAATCCATAAAAAGCCCTAGAACTCAACAAGAGGAAAGAAAAGGAAGTAAGAATGGCACTTTGATACCTTCAAAAGATGCTAGCTGAGGCAAAACCCGTTTCCCCCTCCTTTCTTGCTTCAATTTCCTTTGCACTCTTAGCTTCCTTCCTCCAAAATCCTTTTTTCCAAGCTTCAAACCCACACCAATGCACACACACACGAATTAGGGGTTTAAGGGCTCTCAAAGACTGTAAGGGAACCCAAAGGAGGCTGAGGCTCCTTTAAATAGGGGTGCAAACCCCAGGATTTAGGGTTTCATCTGCCAGCTCCTACTCGCCGAGTCCCAATAGTGGACTCGCCGAGTAGGTCACTAAACACGCGTTCTCACCCCGCTGCTACTCAACGAGTAGGTCAACCAACTCGTTGAGTAGAGCTTTATCCAGAAATTCTTAATAAATAAATACCTGAGGATCGGGGCGTTACAGCTAGGGTTACTATAAGAGGCGGCTCCGATGATGGGTTTTTAGCACCAACGAAGGGCTCCGACGGTGGGTTTTTTGCAACAACAAAGAGGCTCTGACGAGTGCGAAGAGGCCGCGTTTCAACAAATACATTCAGAGACCGACAACCTTCATGGTTTCTCGGGGAGTAGGAGGTGTTTCGACGAGAAATGTGGCGTTTCAACAAATAGATATAGAGACCGACAAGAGTTCCTCACTCCTTCCCCTAGCTCCATTTCTCTCTCCATCTCTCTATCTTCATCAGGTCCGACTAGATCTGAAAATCGAGCCACCAGAACTCCGACGACCAGAACTCAAACTTGAGAAGGAGAGATGTGGAGACGGTAAGCTAAAGTGGAGATGGTGGTGGTGGCGGTGGTGATGTTTACCGGAGACTAAAGATGAAGAATGGGGAAGAAGAGTAGCAGCAGAAAGAGAAAGGGGGGGGGGGTGATAACATGTTTTTCTTCTTCATAAAAAAAAATAATAAATAAATAAATAATCTGAAATAAAAAAATACTAATGAATAGAAAATGAAATTAATAAGGGACAAATATGTCACTTTAAAAACTGACATTTGACAAAAAATTTCTCCTTTCGTCTCTCGGGAACAAATCGGGAAAGAAGAGTCAATAAGACTATTCCTATTAGCAATCTAATACAACCCAATCTTTTTTATTAAAAATTAATTTCTCTTTATTCCACGTACACAACCGAATCCAATCTAATTTTTCATATACATTAGCAAACCAACCCAACCTAATTGTTTTTTAAAAATAAATATCAAAAAACTAGATGAATATTGGTCTCATATTATAGGGAATATTTAATTATGTTTTTTAATATAACCCAACCTAATTGTTTTTTAAAAATAAATATCAAAAAACTAGATGAATATTGGTCTCATATTATAGGGAATATTTAATTATGTTTTTTAATATATATATATATATATATATATATATATATATATATATATATATTTTAATGAACAAAACATCTATTTTTTCGATAAAACAAAGTTATTTAAAAAATCCTTACCCTAATAAATGAATAATTTTAATCTCCATTTGACATGTGTCACTTTAATACAACTCTTCATTAATATCATGCCACATGTCAAAGAGATATATTAGACAAGACTTCAAAATTCAAATTTACTTTTTCTAATTATATGTTAAATTTGAAGTTATAACAACTTTAAAATTTTGGTATATCTCATAATTAATGATTTATTTAAAGTAATTGATAAATAATTTATGAATTTTTACTATGAAAATTTAATTTATTTTGTAACGGGTTATAAACTAGTATAAAATGAAAAGAAACATAAAAGGGGAAGTGACCTAGGCGGGTGACACGAGCCGCTCACAACAATTTCTTTACTTTTTAATCTTTTTTAATTTTTTTTAAATGTTTGGTGGTGAATTTTGGTGAGCCGCTCACCAATGGGGGTAGCCTAACAACTCAGAGACCTTCACCCATTCTCGTCTTTCTATTGCACGGTTAGGAGCCAAAGAGGTCTTCCATAAGTTCATTTACTGCTAGCCGAGGTAAACCAAAACTGTCAAACCTTGCCAAAGTAAGGCAAATATCGATTTGTTCATCATTTTTGTTTAACAAAACTTTTAACTGTTTTGGTTGATAATTTACTTTCCATACTTCGAAGATGATGTAGATATGGAGTTCATGTTCATCTCGAATCCATGAAGTTATCAATGTTCAAAAAGTTGAAATCTATAAAAAAGAAAGAATATTAGAGTCCATCTCATATTTAAAGAATAGAAAATATGGTTTTTTTTTCCTTTATCTGTTGTTTGGTTTTGATACATTTATTTTTGTTGCTCCCTAGTTTTTGTAACAAATTTGTGTGTATTTTTTCTGATAAACATGTGTGTATATATAAAATGAGTAGTTGTTTTTGTAAGTTTAATGGTTTCTCTCAATTATGCTCTTTATCTCCATGTTTCATCATTGTGAGGAAAATGAAGATACACAAGAGGCATTAGGGTTGATTGTATAGATGATTCACATTTAGGTTATTGTTGTTACTTAAGTAATCACACATCATTTTGAGTACTTAAATAGAATTGGTATTTTATTGTAGGGTTAAAATCTGCATTTATGTAAAGAAAGTTTACATTCTTCCTGATTTACATAGCAAAGAGGCTTTTTATACGAAATATGTAATGGCCTTTCATTTAGGACCAAAAGATGCAATATTTTACTGATAACATGTTTAAGCAGTTGCAACATCAGTTGCATAAACTGATTAAAAAAAAAAAAAAAAAAAAAAAGAAAAACTTGCACTTATTAATAGTTATTTTTACAGCCAGGGGGGTATGGATTTTCTGGTACAAAAGATAAGCATGATCTAACAGCTCAACGGTAACTATTATTTTTGCATCAGAATATATTACTGTACACACATACATATATACAAACATGTTAATATTTGTGTTTACATCCTTTGTGAGATGTCTGGCATTTTTGTGTACTTCAAATTGAAATCTCAGGTCAATTTTGTTGAAAAATATGAAAAATCAAGTGGCTAATTCTCATCTTTAATCAATCTTTTAACACGCGAAAGATGGATGTTTTGTTTAGTTTCGTCAATGAAAGTCTTCTTCTTGGTCAACTCCATGGAAATTGGTGCACAAGCACACCAAGGTTGGATCATTACTGCAGATATTTAATTTATTTTTCATTTGGGCATATAATTCACCAATGATAAGGGTGAAGAGAGTATTTTCGTCTTTTGCATTGTAGAGAAGTGTTTGCAAATTTTGAGGATACTCATACTATAAAGGCAAGCATCGGATTTTTATTAACTACTTTGGTATGGATGTAGTTCTCCAAATATGTCACACATATTACTTTATTGTATATATTTAAAAAAGAAATGATTAATTAGTATATGGATTTTTAAAATAAAAATAAAAATTGGCAGTGGTTGTGTAAGGAGGATGCAAAAATATTATAAAGAAAATGCCATTGTAAGTTGCACACCTTTTTATTTATATATCTCCTTTTGTTGGTTTCTTAAACCATTAACCAATGAATGTATGGTTTGAGTGTTTGAAGAATTGTGGAGGGGAACAACTAATGATTAGAGACGAATGAATGTATGGTGTGATAAAGTGGTCGCCACTCATATCCAGTATTTCTCATTTGATTAGAGAAGCAAGCACATTGAAAAAAGTTAAAAGATTCCAATGTCAAGTAGCTGATGTGTTGACAAAAAGGGGGCTGGGAGTAGAGTTAATTACATTTTTAAAAAGAGGGGAGTGATAAATAAATATTAGACTCAATTTTCCATTCACCCATGGGCCGTAGGATTTGTGTAGAGTAGGGTTAACCTCTATACATTGTTGTATACTTGTATCTCTTGTATTGTAAAACAGACAGACATCTATAACATTTGAGTTCAATCTTTTGTCTCCGTTTATACATATCATGTAATGTTACAATAGATTATTATAAATGGAGGATTATTATTATTATTTTTTTTTTAATTTAGATCTCGCTTGTTGAGATAAATAACACCTGATGTTACGGGAAGCGGAGAAAATCCAGAGTAATCCCTCTCTACCTTTGCTATGCATAAATCAGTGATGTACCTCAACAAACTCTCTTTCTGAGCAAAAGGTTGAGCTGCAACTTCCTCCAATGGCATCCACTGCAGAAAAAGTGTTACCAGTTAAATAGAAATAGTGTTTTCACTGAAACCTTTTCAGTGCATAGAATTAACAAAAACCTTGGCTGCTTCGATTTCTACTTCTTGAATCTGGATGTCAAAAGATAGTGGCCGCATCATGCACACAAAGAATAAATCCGATTTCTCAAAGAATGACTTGTGCCATTGCCTGGATACACAATTATTAAAACATTCCCAATTCAAATTCTAATTCTAATTCTTTCCACGTTTTCAAGCATCAATAACTGAGTTATTTAGGAGACACATGGCTAACCTGAATGCTAGTACTTCAACAAACTCTGTATCTATCTGAAACATGCTAACATTTATCAGGACTAGGACTGGGTGAAAGCTGGAATATCATATCATATAATATAATTAATTAAAGTCAACTAACTTACTCCAGTCTCTTCTTTGACTTCTCTAATCGCCCCTGTACAGATATCTTCACCCTGCACAATTGAATGGAATGGACTCTGTTAGTTTTTACTGGAGAAAGCTATATTATATGTGTGTCTTTCTTGGCAAAATAATCTTAAAAAATATTATTATATACCACGTCAACAATTCCAGTTGGGACCTTCCAGATACCCTTTCCCCGTAATGGCCCATTCTTCTCTTGGACAACAAGCATCTGTTGTAAATCAACAAACAAACAAAAAATAATAATATAGATATAATAAGCCCAAAATGATGAGTACCTACCTCTCGTTTGTGATTCAAGACAACAGCACCAACACCTACTCTATGAGAAGCATTTGCAGGGATAGTGCTTGTTGTTTCAGGAATCCACTTAACAAGCATCACGTAATCAGATTCAGCATGGTGATAACAAAAACCCTCCTGCATGCCCACACAATTTTTAATTTTTCATGTTACCCTTCAAATCATAATCCAATTTATACTACTATTAGTCTATTATTACTATAAGTTATAACAACACCTACCTTCACTGCAGGTTCCACAAGATTAACAAGAAGGATTGGTATTTTAATCCAAACACCCTTCTTTCCCTGTCAAAATTAAACCCACCCATAATCATTACAATACACAAACACAACTCAATAATATGTTATCTCGTACAATACAAGTTAATTTCATATATCATATACTAGCATATAGTATAATTAAAAAGTAATGATTTGTGCAGACTTCTAGTTCAGCATCAGAATAGAACCTGCATTGTCCACTGTGACAACGAAGTTTTAAGCAGTGTGAGAAAGACATCAGAGTCCATATGCTCCTCAAGCTCTACCACTACACCTCCATGGTCATCATTTTTTGCAGGAAGTAGTTGGACATTTTCAACTGTCACTTGCTCCATCAAACCACAGTTGAGGTAAAACTGCTTGTATAATCTGAGAATCAACAAACAACAGGTTTAATCATACTATTCGCTAAGTCAGAGGATACATTATAAAGATAAATAACACAAGGGGGATTCTGATTTGATAAGCATGGAAAACGACAAATCGATCATTCATTTTTGTTTTGGGGATATCCCCTTAGCTCTGTCATGTTTATTAAACCTTCAATAACTTCCTTCATCTTGACTCTAAATTTAGTCAAAACTTAAATCTCATCAACAAACCCAAACTGGTCATAAATTTAGTCGTGAAGATGCAAGATATAATACTAACAACTATCAACAAAACAGCTCGATGCGATCCAAGCAAATGTCAAATTGTGCATCAAATACCAACTTATAATACTAGAGTAGAGACAATGAGTACCTGTAAGACAATAAAAAACAGAAGCCTTCTGAATAACTGAATATCGATGCAAAAACAAAAATGGAGGATTAGGGTTCTGAGACTTCAGACTTCCGCTTATCTACAGACTACAGGCGAATAAGGTGCGATGGATTAATATGTCATTTTTCATGTGTTTGGTAGCCGTTGACTTGTAACTACCGTGGCCGAGAACCTTACTGAGCCTGGTCCTTTTTTTTTCCTATTTTTTTTATTATTTTTAAAATGACACTTGGATAACAGCCGATCAAATATACACAAAACACAATGGATCCGTTTATACCCCACCGGCCACCACACCATGCGGTAGGAATGGATGATTTGGCACTGTGGGGAGGTGGGTAGCATCGATGATTTGGCACTGTGGGAAGGTGGATAGCATCACATCGTTTGTGTGATGACTGATGAGTGTGTTGATTTCACCGTGAGACACAAAACCATTTGTCTTTTTTTTAGTGCAAAATACAATATATAATAAATTACAGAAATGGTCCCTGTGCTTTGGCTAGATTCATAATTTTGGTCCTTAAATTTAAAAATTGATAGGTTGTATCTGTATGGTTTATGAATATTGCAGTTTTGGTCCTAGGTTGTATCTGTATTGTTTATGAATATTGCAGTTTTGGTCCTTGCTTCATATAAAAAGACTAAGGTGTTGTTTGTTTTTTTTGAAGCAAAAATGAATCATTTCTGTAACCCTCTGCAGCAGAAAAAATGAACCAAACGGCTGCAGACTATAATAAGAAACGTGTTTGTTTTTTTAATATCTGCATGTTGCTGCAAATATTAAAAAATTAAAATAAACTGATATTATATACTGAAAATAGTTTTTTAATATCGAAAATTTAATAATGTATGACATTTTATCAAGATTTTATAATATTTCAACAAAAAATAATGTTATTTCAGCAAGAAATTATTACTATTCAATATAAAAACAAAAAAAAAATCAGCAAAAATAAACAAAAAAGAAGAAGGTAAAACAAGAATTTAACAAGATTTCAGCAACATATAATCAATATTCATCAAAATTTCAGCAAGAAAAAAAAAAAAACACACGCAAAAGCTTTTTACTCTGAAGATTTCTAAAAAAACAAATAGTTGCGACATGAAAAGTATTGCGTATGTGCTGCGCCGCGCTGCAATAAGAGGTCTGAAGAGGATTTTTACAAAAAAAACAAACATCACCCAACTTACCTTTCCTTTTTCTTTTGGGAGATGATTTGTACACAACAATTTTTCTCTATACACAACAATTGATGATTTAAAATGTTGTACTGTACAACTCTATAATGCATAAATTGTTGTGTATGGCAAAAAGTTGTTGTGTACGAATCACTTCCCTTTTCTTTTTCATTTTCATTTAATTTATTATTATTATTATTATTATTATTATTATTATTAGTTTTATCTGTTCTTTATTTTAACAGAATTTGTATGGATTTCTTATAAAATTATTTTTTATTTTGTGAGTTTGTTAACTTGGTGGCTTCCAAGTCAAGTTTATAGATTGGTCAGATCCCTTTCTATCTTTTCAATGTATTAAATTGAATGTTGTTATGCAAATACATTATGGCAATGATGTCTGATATTTTGTTAATAATGTTATTAATATGACTCCAAACACAATGCAATTTTTTTAGTATGAATCATGTGACAACCCGATATTTCGAGACAATAAAATGTAACACCAGTCAAATTTAGGTCAAAATTTAACTTTCCTAAAATCTTATTTGGGTTAAATAAAGTAGTAGGAATCGTATCAAGGTTTTCGTACATATAAAGAACCCTAAAATCTGAGTTATAACGAAGAAGTTATGACCAACCGAAGATTCTTGGCAAAACCGACAACACTGATAGACGTAAAACGTGAAGTTTCAATACAATAATTTTTAGCCATAGGTATCTAAATGGAAGTTGAAGATATCATCAAACCTTAAACGTACGTAAAAAGAACGTCCAAATCTGACTTCGTATCAGGAAGTTATGATTTTTTCAAGATCCGAATATAGCAGTAGACAACTAAAAACTCGAAATAGAGATCGAGATACTTTTGGCCGAAACAACCTAAATTAGAATTGAAGGTCTCAACAATATTAGTGCAACGGTAAAAAGTCTGACGAAAACGGACATCGGATAAAGAAGTTATGGATTTTTAACGGACTTTTTGTGTCCCGGCCTGTTAAAAATAAATAATTAAAAATAAAGTCAAAATTAGCCGATGAAGTCTAAACGAGAGTTGTAGAGTATATTCTCACCTACGTGTGCATATAAAGAACGTCAAAAATAGAGCTCGTACGCAAAAGTTACGGATTTTACAAGTTCAAGACCCGAAATCTGAGGTTGTCAGGCTTACCACGAAGTGGCACAGTTGGTCGCGACCCGGCAAGTGACTAAGAGCGTCCAATCAATGGAGGAGGATAAGTTTGACTCACCACGACGTGACACAACCTTTGCCACGACGTGGCACCCAAAATATGCCCCTATAAATAGATTTCAAGGGCTCCGAGTTTCATTGCTCAGTTCTCTTATTTCTCAGGCCGAAACTCTGCGTTTAAGCCCCCAAAGACCTCCCAAAGCCCCGGTTTTCACCTTCAAGTTCCGAAGGAAGGTTTTGTGTTCCCGAGATTCCCGAGAAAAATAACTTTTCCAAGTCGAAGTTCTGCTCGATTTTCGTCTCACTTCTTCAATCAATCCAGTGAGTTCATACCTGAAGGTGAGACTACGCTCTACAACTTTCGTTTAGATTTCGTCGGCTAATTTTGACTTTATTTTTATTATTTATTTTTAATAGGCCGCGACAGAAAAACTTTGTTATAAAATCATAACTTCTTCGTTTGACGTCCGTTCTCGCTTAACCTTTTATCGCTTCGATACCAACAACGAGACCTTCGATCCTCGTTTAGATTGCTTCGGCTAAAAACCGCTCGATCTCAAATCGAGTATTTCGGGCTGCACACCGCTAAGTCGAAACTTCGATAAATCATAACTTCCTCATACGAAGTCAGATTTGGGCGTTCTATATATATTCGGAAACCTCATTTCAACTACTACAACATTATTCAAAGATATTAAGTTTATTTTACACTTAAATTTTGACGCTTATTTTTATTCTTAATTAATCAAACCACATAATTAAGCAATTAAGCACAAAACACATAATACTCAAATAATACAATCTTATTATTTCAAAACGGGTTACAAGGGTTAACCTAGACTATTACATTACTAAAAGTGGCAAGCCCGGAAACACAGGCGTTACAATTCTCTCCACCTTAGAATGATTCCGTCCCCGGAATCACGCATCAACAAACAAATGCGGATAGCGACTCAACATGTCACTCTCCGTCTCCTAGGTGAGATTCAACCCATTTGTGTGTTTCCAACGGACAAGCACTAACCCAACCATTTTGCGTCGCAACTTCTTAGTCTTACGGTCAACAATTGCCTCTGGTTCTTCAATCAACCTTTTGTTCTCATCAATTCTCAATTCAGATATTGGAATTATGTCGGGAACTTCCCCTGTGAACTTCCTCAAATAACACACATGAAAAGTGTTGTGAATTCCATTCAGTTCTTCGGGTAATTCGAGCTTGTAAGCTTGGTTCCCAATCCTCTGAAGAACTTTAAATGGTCCAATAAACCTTGGACTCAACTTTCCCCTTTTACCAAATCTTATAAGTCCCTTCCACGGCGAGACTTTAAGCAAAACCGAATCTCCAACCTCAAAAGTCATCGGTCTTCGCGTCTTGTCAGCATAGCTCTTTTGACGATCTTGAGCTGCTAACATTCTTTCCCTAATTATTTTCAACTTTTCAGCAGTCTGATGAACCATCTCTGGTCCCGTAAACTGCTTTTCCCCAGCCTCAAGCCAACAAGATGGCGTACGACACTTCTGTCCATACAAAGCTTGATAAGGTGCCATCTTAATGCTCGAGTGAAAACTATTATTATAGGAAAATTCTACCAAAGGTAAATGTTCATCCCAATTACCTAGGAATTCCAAGGTACATGCTCTCAACATATCTTCAAGTGTTTGTATTGTTCTTTCACTCTGACCATCAGTCTGCGGATGGTAAGTTGTGCTTAAACATAACTTGGTACCCATTTCCTCTTGTAGACTTTTCCAAAACCTTGAGGTGAAACGGCTATCACGATCCGATACAATCGTTAAGAATTTGAGAAGAGCTTTGAACAAGTGAAAACATTTTAGAAAACCATTTACAGTATCATTCTTAGTAAAACAGTTAACAGTGTAATAAATCCTTGTGCATGCGAGTTATCAATCACATGTGATTGATATGATAACTGGCATGTTTAACTTGTATTCCCCCCCCCCCCATAAAAGCATGTAAAAACATTTAAAAGGTTAATTCAGGGGTATGAACTCACCTGTTGTAAGCGGATCGAACGAAAGTGCCGGTTGGGTGCTCGGTATCAAGTAAAGACTTGAACACACTTAGTGACCTATTAACATATGATGACATATGTTTACACACAATTAGTAAATATAATACTAATTAAACACGTCTACGCATCCTAAAATGCGGAAAAACACTTTGGTCAAGTGCTAGGAGTGTCCCGGGTAACATCTAAGGGTGTGTATGGCCTAGATAGGGAGTTTACTCTTCAAGAGTAAACTCTTTATAGAGTTTACAACCGTAAACTCATGGATGGTGTGTTCTTTGATGCATTAAGGTCTTATAACACTTGTGGTATTAAGCTAGGTTCAATTCTAGGGCTTATGAAGGGTTTAAGGCTTCAAAATGGACCATTAAAGGAGTTTACGGCCTATGAAGACTACTTGAGGAGTTTACGACCGTAAACACATGAGTTTACGGTAGTAAACTCATGTTGGTCCATTTCCTTGGTTGTTTGGTGGTTCTAACTCATGCATGTAAGGTTCTAGTCACTTCTAGGAGCATAGGAAGGTGTTTAGGGCACTTAAACACCTTGGAAAGGTGTTTACAGTCTAAGGAGATACTCTTGGGGAGTTTACTACCTTAAACACATGAGTTTATTTATTTTATTTTCTTTTTTATATACTTTATTTATTTTATTTTTTATATATATTTATTAAAAAAACTGAAAATAAATAAATATACAAAAAACAAAAAATAAAGTTAAAAAATCATATGGTGTAATTTTTTGCAAACCTCAGGGACCAAATTTGAACTTTTAGGACTGATTTTGCAAAAAAAATTAGCCAAATTAATCATGAAACTCGCTAAAATGATAATTCTACGAGAAAATTATAGCTATAATAATAATGAAAAAAATATTAAAACTTTTTTCAATTACGTGTTAAAAATGACTTTTATAATATTAGTCCAAAAATTCCTTATACTTTCGGTCATTGTTTTGTTTGCATATGCAACTTTTTAAGCCATGTAAAACGGAAACATACAGTAAACTATACGTTCCGTGCGTTACCATTGGGGTTCTCCTGTATTGTTGCATAGAGCCCATTACAAAGTGAAGTACAGGGAGTAGCCTGCCTGCTCGTCTTCCTTTTTACTCCATTGATCCGCCCCTTTTGAAGTTCGATCTAACTCAGAGCAAAAAGACGCCATGTCTCTGGGCTATGCAGAGAAGCTTTCTTACATAGAGGATGTTGGCAATGTCGGAATGACCGAAATTTTTGATCCACCTCGCATCCTACAGGAGAAGGTTTGATCAGTTTCCCTTAGTTATGGCCTACTGGGTATACACATACACCCCTTATAACGTATTCATGTTGTTGCTTAATGCTTATTTTAGTTGCTAGTCTGATGATCTTAATTGATTGATGTGCTCAAGAGAGTTGCTTACGTTTTGTGCTTGAACTTCTGTGTGATGTTAATAGTTGAAGATGAAGAAAAAAAATCGGTGTGCACTGAAGTTCGAATTCAAATTGACTGTTTGTAGAGATCTGGCTTAGGGTTACTAAAATTTATCTCTAATGAGTTATGCATTGATGTTCCCATGATCTAGTTTCATCGGAACGGAATAGTTTAGGGATCATAGTTGTTTATGCTTCCTATACGTTTAATCATTTCATATAACAATTTCGAAAATTAGGGCCCTAAAAAGCTATCTTGTTAGGGCTTACCAAATCACATTGACATTCACATCTGTGGTTTATTGTATTGGCAGATTGAGCGGCTTACCATGATGATTCGTAAGGTTTGGTCTCATGATATATGCCTCATTCATGGTGTATAAGCTTCCTTTCAGTCTCTCTGAACTAAAGTTTTACTCCATCTTCATCTTCTTTTTCAGAGTAAGCATTTAGTTGTGTTTACTGGAGCTGGGATATCAACTTCTTGTGGTATACCTGATTTTCGGGGCCCCACAGGGATTTGGACACTTCAGGTATACATTGTCAAACATTCTCCCTTAATGTAATGTTATACTTTGCATAACTGGGTTCATAATTTTGAAATGCAGAGGGGAGGCAATGCATTGCCTGAAGCATCACTCCCATTTCATCGTGCAATGCCAAGCATGACTCATATGGCTTTGGTTGAATTGGAGAGAGCTGGCATCCTTAAATTTGTCATTAGTCAAGTATAAGCTTCTTCTCCAGATACAATCTAATTTGATTTGATAAACAAAGAAAGTATGTTATCAAGCAAACCAACTTTAATTATTCCTAATCACAGAACATTGATGGGCTCCATCTTCGATCTGGAATACCAAGGGAAAAGCTGTCAGAATTGCATGGGAATTCTTTCATGGAAAGATGCAGTTGCTGTGGTATGGAGTACTTTCGAGACTTTGAGGTTGAATCTGTGGGACTCAAGGAGACATCAAGAAGGTGCTCCAATGCAGATTGTGATGTTAAGCTTAAGGACACAGTTCTTGATTGGGAGGTGGTATTATTTTATTTTATTTTATTTTTTCTTGGTGATTTGGTGTTTTTTTGAAGTGGCTACCAAATACTTTATATCTCATCCTAATGAGTGCTGTGTGTTTTCTTGCAGGATGCGTTGCCCTTTGAAGAGATGAATCCAGCAGAGGCACACTGTGAAAAGGCTGATGTTGTATTATGTTTGGGAACAAGGTAATCAATCAGTCTCAGATGTGTTGTTTCCTGCTTTTTGTTGTTGGAGCATGGGTATATTGGTAAATTCCTCCTCCTCCTACTCTATGCAGTTTACAGATCACTCCTGCGTGCAATTTGCCTCTCAAGTGTCTCCGTGGTGGTGGAAAGGTTGTTATAGTCAATCTCCAGGTATTCCTTCATCCCATTTTCATGCTCCTTATTTTCATATTCTTTTTCTCATTTTCCATTTTCCTTTGTTTTTCTCAAACCCTACAGAAAACTCCAAAAGACAAGAAAGCAAGTCTGGTCATCCATGGATTTGTAGACAAGGTTCTTATATAACAAAATCACAGAAGCTTCATTTCTATACATTTGTGACACTTTTTTTTACTCATGAGTCATGAATATGAATCCACACAGGTGATTGGTGGAATCATGGAGCTTCTCAATTTACGGATCCGCCCTTTTGTCAGAGTAGATCTTCTCCAGACCATTTTTACTCAGGCATTGAGTTCAGGTTATTTCCACATATGTATATATATTTTCATGAAAAGAGTCAACATTATTTACGTGTAAAATTCATGATTACTTTGTTCTACAGATGAGCGATATGTAAATTGGACACTGCGACTAGCAAGTGTACATGATAAGAGGGCTGTGCTCCCATTCATCAAGTCTGTGGAGGTGAGTCAGTTTTAGAAATGATATTCATAGGTTTTAATTTTATTAATAATGTACATGGAATTGGAATTGCATTTTAGGTCTCGTTTTTAGGCAACCATACCATGAAAGAGGCTGTTCTAGATAAGCACCCTTTCAATTTAAAAAGGTAAA